>NC_134088.1:124072485-125318985 GCF_000715075.1 Nicotiana tabacum | reverse complement strand
GTGGGTTGAGGAGGCAGGCATGTTTGGAAGAGTTGTTCTATGCGACCGCGAAAGGATTCACGCGATCGCATAGGAGGAAAGTCGTTGAGGCTAAGTTAAGCCTTTGTGTTTGCATTGTTTGGCCGTATTCGCGGTTGGGCAGGCTATGCTTCATGATCGCAAGGAAGATCTTGCGTTTGCGTAGAGCAATTTCCTAGGTGAGGCTGGTTGGCATCCGCGATCGCGAGGTATTTTCCGCGATCGCGAAGAAGGTCGGGCCTGGGCAATGCTGTTTCAATTCGGGATTTGACTCATTTTTCACTTGGGTGGCTAAATTTGGGGAGCTATTTTGAGGACATTTTATCAAGCAATATAAGGTAGGTGATTCCCACTTGTTGTAAGTTAAATACATGAGTTACATAAGGATTTAAACATGGACAATTGTAGAAATTGTGGAATTTTGAAAGAAAATCTAGAATTTGGTATTTTTGAATTTTGACCATGAAATTTGACATGGAATTTGGAATAAAGTATATATTTGAGTTCATAGTGCTATGGGTAATAATTATCTTCGAAAATTTTCGGAATCTGGGCACGTGAGCCCGTGGGTTGACTTTATTGACTTTTCGAGCGGAGTTGAGAATTATTATAAATTGTTAAATTATGAGTATTGGAGTATATTTTTATTGATTGTACTTTATTTGATTAGTTTCGGATTGATGGGCATCGATTTGAGGTGCTAGAGAGGCGTTGGAGCCGGTTATGGAACTTCAGAGCTAGGTAAGTCTCCTATCTAATCTTGTGAGGGAGAATTTACCCTGCATGTGTCATATTTATTATGTGCTACATGTTGTAGGAGCTACGCATGAATGAGGTGACGAGTGTCCATGCGTATGCTAGAATTCCTGATTATGTCCGGGTAGATTTAGACTCACGCCATGCTTAAATTGTGCTATTTGAGTTATTCTTGCATGTTTAAATGCTTTAATTTACATTTAGCCTGATACTAGACACGCGTAGAGTATCGGACTTGCTATTTTAGATACTTGACGAGCTACTTGATTAGTCGTAGAAATTGTACTTTCCTTACGGGTTTCTCCCGCGTTATGCATATTCATCGGAAAGTTTTTTTTGAATTTAATAACTCACACATATATTCGTGAGTGGGGTCAAAGAATCGTAAAAGCTTTATATTCTTATGGGATCGGGTCGCTCGCCTCGGCAGTATCATGTATCACACTCTTATTTGATCGGGTTGTTTGATTCGGCAGGATATTGTAACACACTCTTATGGGATCGGGCCGTTCGCCTCAATAGTATCATGTACCACACGCTTATGGGATCAGGTCATTAGCCTCGGCAATATCATGTATCACACTCTTATGGGATCTGGTCGTTCGACTTGGCAGGATTTGTAACATACTCTTATGGGATCGAGTCGTTCGCCTCGGCAGTATTATGTATCACACTCTTATGGGATAGGGTTGTTCGCCTCCGAAATTTCATGAAATACTCTTATGGGATCGGGTCGCCCGCCTCGGCAGAATCATTCATAATATTTTACAAGAAGCCAGTGCATCTGTGAGTTTTCCTGACTTGAGATGTACTGTTTAGATGAGGATCGTAACATGTACCTATATTTGTTTTCATTGTTTAATTATCATGCTTCATAATTGTCTACTATTTACTGTACTTGATTTATTAGACCACTAGTAAGTGTTGATGTCGACCCCTCGTCACTACTTATCCGGGGTTAGTCTAGATACTTATTAGGTATGCATTGATTTTCGTACTCATGCTACTCTTCTGCACTTATTGTGCAGGTATATATTTTTTGTGGTCATTTGGTCGCAAAGGCGCAGCTATTACGTGAACTTTACGGTAATTTGCATCCCATGTTACAATCCGCAGCGCACAGAGTGTCGTTCATATTCATTTATGTTATTCTATCTATTTTACATTTCAGGCATATGTTGTATTGGTATTGTATTTCTTAGTAGTTTCTCATGTACTTGTGACACCGGATTTTGGAATATTCTAATTGATGTTAATGGTTTTGCTCCAATATTGTCACTTTTTATTTTATATCTTACTAGCATTGTATATATCCATGATTTTAAATGCGCAAATTTTTTTATTTAATAAGAACTTATGATTTTAAAAGTAATAAAATGAATAATTAATTAGATGATTCACCGTCGGTTTGCCTAACACCCATGAAGATTAATTGATTCCATGATGGATGTAACTGTGGCAATGGCTTTAGAGGAGGTCGATATGAGGTTGCACGTGTGGACTATCTCATGTGAGAAGGTTAGGGTTTGCATGACCCCTGATGAAGTTCCTATAAAGAGTTATGTCTTCTATTCAATAGGATGCATGTACTGCAATGTGAGTTTGGATCGCTTGAAGAAGATGGTACGGTTGTTAGGAGGACGAGTGTGCGACGATGGCTGATAATTCGGGATGTGTTATAATTAGTACAACAAGAACTTATGAGAAAGTAGTTTGCTCACAGTAACCCGATTCTATATTCTTAGGTTGAGAATACTCGGTCCTTCAGCACTCTTAGGCATACAGACCTCCTTTCATACAACTAAGGCCCTTTGAGGGAGTAGATATAGTAGCCTCACCCGTCCACAAGTAGCTTTTACAAGTTATTTCAATTAGCTTAATAACCTTTTGAGGGAGTGAGAATAATTATGACCAATATGACTGCACCCTAAATAGTAAAACTCTAATTAGCTGCAGTCTTTTCGCATATGACAATTCCTAACCATTCACAAATATGAATAACTTTTCCTCCTCTTCTTCGAAAGAAGGGTCATTTTATTTTTGTAGGCTAGTTGGATATATTGCCCTTTTTGTACTTCCTTTGCGAGGTTGGTCCACACATATACAATATTTAGTCGTCATCATGAAAGTAGAATAATAGAAGTGAATTCCTTTCTACGATATTTAGGACTTGAATGAGACATTATCAAACGTCCAGCATTTGCTCATGCTTGGTACTAGTAGTTCTTATATTTGAATGTTATATGCGCTTAGACTTTCCTTTTTTCTCTTTTTTTGCCAGGTCCAATATTATTTTAGAAGGTATTGATTTCTATGTAACAGAAGATCCTCTGAATTTATGACTAATCTTACCTTCATTAATTACAATATTACGGACATAGTACATTGGAGTCCTGAAGCACCACCACAAACTATTGCGTGTCTAATACTAGGGCATGCACCTTCTTATTATGTCAACAACTACCTCTGATATTACCTTTAGGGTTTTCGTTAATCTAAGTTGCTTGATAGATTTACGTGACTAAATCAAAACTTCATATTTTTATGTAAAGTATGTAAGTTTTATTTGCAAAGCATTATTCCAAAAACGCACTTTAAAATGTTCATACCTATCGATTTTAACTAGTTTTACTATGGACAACACATGATGTTCATATAAATCTATTATATGTGCCTCTCCATTTAACATTAGGTGGACCTCATCCAATAACTATTCTAACTCTACTATATCTTCTGCTTCGTTTCTTTTGGAACAATCACAAAGACTTTATGAAGTCGGATCGAGTGATTGCTTCAATTTGAATATTTCTTTTAGGGTAAATTATTAGGTTTTGTAAGTACGTTGAGGTGTGCATATATAGAATTATTTGAGTAATGGATAGAACAACTATGGAAAGCTCCCCTTTAGATTTGATTTTTATGTTTGATTCCATTTGTTACCAATTGTGAGTTAGCTTTTGGTAACTTAATACCCTTTAGAAATTTAGAGCTCCTTCTATTCTAAACTAATCATGACTCTTATGTCCTTTTTGTTCTCAAAAATCAAATGACATTAATCTAAGATATACAAGGTTTGGGGTTGTCTACTAATTAGTTTTCTCCTTGCCGTGAATTCTTCTCTACAAACTCATAATCACTCCACTTTTTTATAAGCTTTTCTTCCAATGCAGCCACGAGTAGTACTCTTTCATCCTTTGGTTACTTCTCTTTCTTTTAGAAAAAATTTTAAAATATGATAGAGTGAATTCAAGATTCATGGGTGAAGGATAATTGCATGGTGGTAATGGAGGAGTAAAGTGAAAATAAAAATTAAAACTTGTGTTTATTATCACACGAGCTTTGGATCAATATCTTGGATAAAGAGTATGATCATGAGATCTGATAAGAGAACTTAATTAAATAGAAAATAAAAAATAGGAATTCAATAGAGGGTAATCACCTTCACGTGAGATGTATGGCTCACTTCATGAATCTTGTGGTCCAGGATGGTTTAAAAGAATCTTCGTGTCTATTGAACGTGTTAGGCATGCAGTGAGATATGTTAGGCAGTCTCCTACGAGGTTGAAGAGGTTTCAAGAATGTTTTGATGATGAACAACTCAATTGTAAAAAAACTTTGTGCTTTGATGTTCCAAATAGGTGGAATTCCATCTACTTGATGTTGCGTAGGGCTGTTGAATTTGAAAGTGCATTTTCACATTATGCATCTAGTGAAATTGGCCTAAGACATTATCTTGAGCATTCTTATATTGAAGTTGGAATTCCTACAGGTGAACTTTTGAGTAGTGATTGGGAGAATGTAAAAAGAATTACAAAGTTTCTTGAAATCTTCTATCTTCTTACTTTGAAAATATCTGGATCACGTTATGTTACATCGAATATTCATTTTCTTGAAATTTGTGCGGTTGCTGTTTATTTTGCAATTGATAGCAAATGAAGATACAGTTTTAAGTGAAATGGCAAAGAAGATGAAGGAAAAGTTTAATAAGTATTAGGGTGATCCAGAGAAAATGAACAAGATAATTTTCATCTAATGTATTTTGGATCCACGTTATAAACTCGAATCAGTTGGTTATGCACTTGTAAAGATGTTTGGTGAAGATCCGGGGGCAACTATACAAGCAGAAGTGAAGAAGTACATGACTTCATTATTTTGTGAGTATGTAAAGTCCAGCTCAAAAGGTGTCGTGCTTGCTTCATCTTCAGATTGTTCTTCATTAGACACTTCTACTTCTGGGCTTTCTGACAGTCAAGTAAGCACCCAAAATACAGGACTTTTGGAATCACTAATGCAAGATATAAAAAAATATAAAAGTAGGAGTGGATGTGTGGATACTAAAATAGAGTTATAAATATTTTGGTGAAGAAACTGAGGATGACACTAAAGAATTTGATGTTCTTCTCTGGTGGAAATTGAACTCAGGAGATGGCTCGTGATGTATTAGCGGTTCCGGTTTCAAGCATGGAATCCGAATGTGCGTTTAGTACGGGAGGGCGTCTTCTTGATTCATTTAGGAGTTCATTAACTCCTAAATTGGTGCAAGCTCTAGTGTGTCTTCAAGATTGGCTTCGAAATGAAAAATTAAAACAACTTGTTAGTGTTGAGGAAGATATTGATAAAATCGAGCAGCTTGAACAAGGTAATAATATTGTTACTATATTTGTTGTATATAAGTATTGTGGATATGCTTATATTTATCACACGACTCATTATTTTAATTTTTTTTCTCTTCAGATTTAGCCAGCGATGGAAAAGACCCTTCCGTAATTGACGTGTAGTGTTAATATATCTGGTAAGAATTCGAATTGTAATACAATGTTAATTAATATGTTAATATAATAACAACAAACATGAATTTTTAGATCAACAGTTTATATAATTATACTAATTAGCTCAAATTTTAAGGTGTATCTGCAAACTCGTTGATCTCATTTTGTAAAGTCTTGTGCCCTCAAGCTGTCATATTTCAAGCCTGCTACCATCTGAGTTATATAGTGCTAGGTTGTTGGATGTTAGCAGTTTGTTATTTCTTGAATGCTATTAATAATGCAAATGGTTCTACCATTGCAGAGTGATTCCAAAGACTCTTAGGTTATTGTTTGAACTTTGAAGCTGCAGAAATTGAAGCATTGTAAGGCGTTAGTTGCAGCAGTTGTATTTTGTGGATGTCTCCAATTGTTATAGATTTTATGTCTAAATTTCTATTTTATCTCTAGTTGTATTCTGGACTCATTTTGACAGGTGTAATTGGCTAATTGCCATGTTAGGAAGTGTTAAGTGTTAATAGAATCTTCATTCATCATTATTATAAAACAGTTAAGATTTTAAGTGGTTACTATATATGGATAGTAAATTAGTGATTAATAAGCATGTGTAAATATGTGTATAAAGTTTTGTACTCTTTGTTATTTCTGTGTATGGATTAATCACGTACTGGCAAATAGTGATTTAAGCATGTGTAAATTAAATATCTTTACAGCTTTGCCATTAGATATTTTTTATCTAGATCTTTACATATTAAATTAGTATTGATGTGATCTTTATCAAAATGGTATGTGCGTCATGTGCAATTGCATCCTTATGCACCGGGCTGTCCTTTATTCTTGGTAGTGTAAGTAATATTCACACTATCGATGTATCTTAACACGTTGTAGTCATAGGCGCAGTCAGAATTTAAAGCTTGTAGAATCGAGGTTCTAATCATTTTAAACTAGTATGTTCTAAATTAATAGTAATTAATACATATTCAATGAATTTTTATGACAAATAAAAAATTCGGACCAAAACTACTGGATCGGACCAACCCGTTACTGACAGACTAGCTCGGCCCCTGGTTGTAGTAAGACGTGTTATTCGTCTTGTTTCATTTTACTAAGTTCACTTACTATGAAAAGTTGGTTCCGAGTAGTTACCTGCATAGGTTTATTCAGATGTTGGTAGATCTTTTTCTTATTCTATTTGTTAGAGGTAGAGCTAACAGAAGCATTTATCAAGCTCGACTTCTTAGGCATGCATCAGTATTTTGCCTGTAACAGTTTAATTTCTGTACACCGATAACAATACCAGGTAATCCAATAAGTGGGGTCTGGAGAGGGTAGTGTGTACGCAGACCTTAATTTTCATATTGTTAGATTATTTAAAAGATAACTACAAGTAACCCTTTTGTAAAAAGAAGATATGTAATCGAGAAAATAAAGAAAATTACCTCCAATGATATGTTAAAATACAACAGCCCAGTATAATTCCACTAGTGGGGTCTGGGAAGGGTAGTTTGTACGTAGACCTTACCCCTACCCTGTGGGTAGAGAGGCTGTTTCCGATAGACCCTCGACTCCCTTCCTCCAAGAACTCCCCACTTTGCTCTTGGGGTGACTCGAACTCACAACCTCTTGGCACAGGATCGTGCTTGAAAAACCTGGGAAATGATAAAGGCTGGCCTACAACAAGGGGAACTGCAGGCGCCGCACGGGCAATTCGGTGCCGCTGGCGAGCGTAAGAAAATGAGCCTGTGACACGTGATATCAGAGCCGATTAAGGCCATACTATTCCATGACACAATGTCAAGGCAAAAGTTAAGATGGCGAGTGCATTTTGGATGTTATTACAGAGATCATGTCAAAGAAGAGATTGATGTTCATATGCCACCAGAGATCGAGAACCCGATACTGCTGGTCGAAGAAAGTATAGGGTGCTACTGAATGTGGTGATATACCGATGAGTTGGATGGTCAAGAGAAGGGCATGTTTGCCAGGTCGAGAAACCATATTGCAAAGAGTGTGAGCCATGGACTATAAACATTCGGCATGATCATAGCGGAGATCTTGCCAAGGATGCATGCGACGCATCAGTTGAGTGTCTTTCCTATGGGATAGACTTGTGAGATGCCTGAGGTCATTGCCAAGGTGAGGAGACGGATTCGAAGGAAATAGCGAAACTTCAGAATTGGGTGGATTTTTAAGTTGGAAGATGTCATCATTCTAGAAGAGGTACGCCGAAAGATCGGGGACCGTTGAGAGTCCAAGTGCGAGGCACAACCGGACCGGGAAGGCGTGCTAGCAGGACCAAGAGAGTACCTGTCTATAGGGCGAGTATTGAAGTACTACCGGGAACATAGGGTACTTGATGAGGAAGTGACAGTTGGAAAACAAAGAGCTTTGTTTGGGAATGCGGCGATGCTATGACTTTAAGAATGTAGTACTCACCAAGAGACGTCCCAAGAGCTGGCCGAAAACTCAACTCTGCATATGATAGACAAGTAATTCTCAGCTACTCCTTTCCCAGTTTTCTACACCTTATCGCTCTTATTTTGAACTTTCTTCATCTTAAAGTAACAAAAGAGCCAAACAACAATTTTTTTCAAACTAACAAACAGATAGAACTCTAAGCAAATTTACTAATCAAAAACAATTTATAAGTTAAGACCACATAAACCCCTTGTCAAAACCAACACCAAATACATGTTATGATACTAAAAAATATAGAGCTCTAAGTAAAGCCACCAATCAAAACAATTCGTAACTCAAGACTAATATATGAAAGTCAATAGCAGTATCCAAAGTCTAAAACTTTTTCTATTTGAGGGACAAACCTTTAATTTCCGGGAAACTTGCTTGATTTTGTCACTCAAGTAATAACTTCCATCACAAATGGAAACAAATTCAAGCACACTTACACAGTTATAACCAAGAGGTTCTAAAATAGGTAAAGCCAAATATCCCCCAATCCCACAATCTTGAGCAAAATCCCTCAAAGGGTATTCATTTTTGGTGTAAAACTTCACATATGGACAAAATTCAACAACCCCGTTTCTAAAAACTCTGCCAAGAGGACCAATATCAACACTGTACTTGTACTCACGGGTTCGAGCCGTAAAAACAGGTTCTTGCAGAAATACAGGTAAGGCTGCGTACAATAGATACCCTTTACTTGTACTCTTCACAGTGTTTTCTATTCTTAGATCACTAAGACCAAAAGGCTGATCTTTAACAACAAGAAAACACTTCCCTTGAGTTATTATAGGAGCCCAAAACTGCACTAAAGTTGGAATTGAAATAAAATCTAATAGATGAAGAAAAGATTTGATCTTTTCTTTGAGAAGATCATTAGCTCCATGGCGCCAGAAAATCTTCAAATGGGCAATTGAATCTCTGTATTTTGAAGAAAGAATCAACCCCTTTTGCACATATTTCAAGAAATAGGACGTGGAAATGTGCTTTGAAGCATCATCAGCTTCAACTGCAGCCATTTTGTTGGGATTTTAAGCTTGTGTAGCTTAAAGAGGGTGAATGAGAAATGGAGAGAAAATGAAATATTTGAGTTTCCCTTGGGAAAGGGACATTGTCCCATATCGGAGGAAGAAAAGGCTTTTGATGGGTAGATATATAATTGCTCTTCTTCTAGCTCTTAAAGAGTTAAGAAAAAGGCAAGCCTCGCGCCGCCGTCGTCGTCGCTCGCTCGGCTCGGCTTCGGCTTCGGCTTCGGCTTCGGCCCGGTTCGGTCAGGCCCGTTTTCTTTCCCGAATTATTTTAAATATATTTTTTTCCGCAATATTTCAAACACCCCTTTTTCCAACAGCCATTGTTGTTTTTGAAAGGTTGCAAATCTTTTCAGAAACAATTCCAGTAACTCTATAAATAGAATTTAAATCCCAAAATCTTTCCTTACGAAATTTTTTGAGCTTCTTCTTCTTCTTCTTCTGCACAATATTTTCCAGTGTGTTTTACGACCATTGAGTGGTTCGCAGTTCATCAGAGTTTTTGGTACCAATACACTGGTGAGTTAAATCGTTCTATCCTGGAAGGATATATTCCAGCACCTCGGGTACTTGAGGGGAATAATTTTCTTAAGGACACACTGTGTATTCAGTGGGCTCGATTTATTCCTATACTATTTTTTCTAGAATTTATTTCGTTAAACAAGTATTACTAATTTTTTGGTTTATTTTTTCAGAAAGTTTAATTGTTTATTACAGCAATACAGAATTATAACATTCTTAAGGAAATTATTTTATTATATTCTGTATTTTGTTTGTGGAGATTAAAACCTGTGTGGTTTTCTACTCCTTCTGAATTTTACTATTCTGATTTGAAGATATAAAAACTTCATCAGAGTATTGAAATTCATAAAATGATTTGAAGAACATAAAAACTTCATCGTTTTTCTGTGAAACAGTATATAAAAACTTTGGTTTTATTTATTATACATACTATTTTTGTTAATAACAGTATTTGTTTACTGTTCTGATTTTGTCATTAAATGAACTCTTCTGTTGTTTACAGTGAGAAATGGCAATTGATAACGGAAATTCTTCTGCGACTATTGCAGCAACGACGATAGCCTCGTCAAGCCGGACTGCTGTTCCACCGGCAGAGAAACCGGGGAAACTTTTCGGAGCCAACTTCAAAGGATAGCAGCAAAGGGTGTTTTTCTGGCTTACCACACTTGGTATGCAGAAATTCACTAGTGAAGAACCTCCAGTGCCTGCTGCGGACATGCCGGACAACGAGAAATTCATGATTGTTGAGGCGTGGAAGCAGGAAGATTTTCTTTGCAAAGGCTATATCTTAAGCGCTTTAGAGGATGACTTGTACAACGTTTACAGTGCGATGAATACTTCAAAAGAATTATGGGACGCACTTGAGAAGAAGTACAAGACTGAAGATGCATGCTTGAAGAAGTTCGTGGTTGCCAAATTTCTAGACTATAAAATGATAGACAGTAAAACTATTGGAACCTAAGTTAAGGACCTTTAACTTATCTTTCATGACCTTATTGCTAAAGGTATGGTCGTGAATGAAGCATTTCAAGTAGCTGCAATGATTGAAAAATTGCCTCCTTCGTGGAGAGATTTTAAGAACTATCTTAAGCACTAGCGCAAAGAAATGAAGTTGGAAGATCTTGTGATTCGTCTCAAGATTGAGGAAGACAACAAAACAGCCGAGAAGAAGTCTCGTGGAAATTCAACGATCATGGGAGCTAATATCGTTGAGGAGATTGCTCCAAAAAGTAAGAAGAGAAAGAGGTCTTCTAGACAGACTAAGGAGCAGAACAAAAAGAAATTCAAGGGCAACTGCTACAATTGTGGGAAAACCGGACACAAATCCCCTGATTGTCGTCTCACTAAAAAGTATAAGAAGAAGGGACAGGCCAACATAGTGGAGAAGAATGATGGCATTGATGATCTGTGTGCAATGCTTTCGGGATTGACTCTGGAGCCACTCGACATGTATGTGTTGTCAAGGAAGCATTCGCGACTTACTCTACTGCTGGTCCCGAAGAAGAGCTTTTCATGGGAAATACTGCAACAACCAAGATTGAAGGTTATGGGAAGATATTCCTGAATATGACTTCCGGCAAGGTGTTAACGCTCAACAACGTTCTTCATGTTCCTACTATTAGGAAGAATTTAGTTTCTACTTCTTTGCTTGTTAAGAATGGATTCAAATGTGTATTTGTTTCTGATAAAGTTGTTGTAAGCAAGAATGAAATGTATATTGGAAAGGGCTACCTCACAGAGGGCCTCTTCAAACTAAATGTAATGGTTGTTGACAGTATGAATAAAATTGCACCTTCTTCTTATTTATTGGAGTCAAATGAATTATGGCATATTCGTTTAGGACATGTCAATTACAAAACCTTACGGAAGTTAATTAATTTAGAAGTGTTGCCTCAATTCGAGTGTAATAAATCAAAATGTCAAATATGTATTGAGTCTAAGTTTGTAAAACATCCTTATAAGTCAATTGAAAGGAATTCAAATCCTTTAGACTTAATTCATACTGACATTTGTGATATGAAGTCAACACCATCTCAAGGTGAGAAAAAGTATTTTATTACTTTTATTGATGACTGCACTCGATATTGCTATGTTTATTTGCTTAATAGTAAGGATGAAGCAATTGAAGCATTTAAGCAATACAAGAATGAAGTGGAGAATCAATTGAATAAAAAGATCAAAATGATTAGAAGTGATAGGGGTGGAGAATATGAATTTCCATTTGCAGAAATATGTTCGGAATATGGAATTATCCATCAAACTACTGCACCTTACACACCTCAATCCAATGGAATTGCAGAAAGGAAAAATCGGACATTAAAGGAAATGATGAATTCTTTATTAATAAGTTCCGGATTACCGCAGAGTTTGTGAGGCGAAGCTATCCTTACAGCTAACCGAATACTCAACAGAGTACCCCACAGCAAAACGCAATCTATTCCATATGAAAAATGGAAAGGAAGAAAATCCAACTTGAAATATTTCAAAGTGTGGGGGTGTCTAGCGATGGTACAAGTTCCTTTACCTAAAAGGGTTAAAATCAAACCAAAAACTATTGATTACATTTTTATTGGATATGCTACAAACAGTAAAGCATGTCGGTTTTTGGTTCATAAATCCGATAATCCCGAAATTCACGTTAATACGGTAATGGAATCAGATAATGGTGAATTCTTTGAAAGCATCTATCCGTATAAAACTAAATGTGAGTCGTTAAGTGAAAGACCTAAACGACCTTGGGAAGAACCAAAGGAAAATACTCCAAGTATAGAAGATCCAAGGCGTAGCAAACATCAAAGAACATCTACTTCCTTTGAACCAGATTTTGTGACATTCTTGCTTGAAAATGAGCCTCAAACTTTTAAAGCAGCTATGTCATCTTCTGATACAGCGTTTTGGAATGAGGCAGTCAATAGTGAGATTCAATCAATTTTGGATAACCATACATGGGAATTGGTAGATCTTCCTCCGGGAAATAAGCCTTTAGGTTCTAAATGGATCTTTAAACGGAAAGTGAAAGCTGATGGCACTATTGACAAATATAAGGCAAGATTTTTTGTCAAAGGATATAGACAAAAGGAAGGCCTTGATTACTTTGACACTTACTCCCCAGTAACGAGGATAACATCTATTATGGTGTTAGTGGCACTAGCGGCCGTGTATGGTCTTGAAATCCATCAAATGGATGTTAAAACAGCTTTCTTAAATGGAGAATTAGATGAAGAGATTTACATGGAACAACCTGAGGGTTTTGGGGTAACTGATAAAGAAAAGAAAGTGTGCAAACTTGTTAAGTCGCTTTATGGACTTAAACAAGCACCCAAATAATGGCATGCCAAATTTGACCAAACAATTTTGGCAAGTGGGTTTAAAATCAACGAGTGCGACAAATGTGTTTACATTAAAAACACTCCAGGTCATGAAGTCATTGTTTGTTTATATGTTGATGACATGTTGATAATGAGCAAAAATATGGCAGATATAAATGCTACTAAGCGCATGTTGGCAGATATAAAGTCATGTCGTCGTCGTCGTCGTCGTCATCGCTCGCTCGGCTCGGCTTCAGCTTCGGATTTGGAGTTGGATTCGAATTTGGTCAAAGATCGATTGATTGATTAATCTTTTTGGACAAAATTCCTTTTAATTTTTTAATTAATTAATTAAATAATTAAAGAAAAATTCAAACCAGAATAACCCATGACCCGCGACCCGGTTCGGTCAGGCCCGTTTTCTTTCCCGAATTATTTTAAATACATTTTTTCCCGCAATATTTCAAACACCCCTTTTTCCAACAGCCATGGTTGTTTCTGAAAGATTGCAAACCTTTTCAAAAATAATGCCAGCAACTCTATAAATAGAGTTTGAATCCCAAAATCTTTCCTTACGAAATTTTCTCAGCTTATTCTTCTTTTTTTTCTGCACAATATTTTCCAGTGTGTTTTATGACCATTGAGTGGTTCGCAGTTCATCAGAGTTTTTGGTACCAATACACTGGTAAATTAAATCGTTCTATCCTGGGAGGATATATTCCAGCACCTCGGGTGCTTGAGGGGAATAATTTCCTTAAGTACACACTGTGTATTCAGTGGGCTCGATTTATTCCTATACTGTTTTTTCCAGAATTTATTTCGTTAAACAAGTATTACTAACTTTCTGGTTTATTTTTCCAGAAAGTTTAATTGTTTATTACAGCAATACAGAATTATAACATATTTGATCACTGAATTTCTAGCAAATTTTGTAATAGCTATTTCTTTGTTTATATATTAGGTGTATTAGCAGAAGAAGCAAGAAAGTAAAGCTTGAGTGAAGGGGACCAAATAGCTTTTGGTCTCATGTGCTCTCTTAGCCTTCAACAAAAAGGTTCAAGGGTTCTTTCAGTTCATCTTGAGTCAAGATGACTGTTCTCTTTCTTTTTCTTTTTTGGGTTGACAAACTAAATTGTCTGGTTCAGTTTTTCTACTCGATATTCCGTACCTGTTTAGGCTGATTAATCTAGATTTGTACAAAAAAGTCTATTTTGAAGGTAACATAAAATGACTCCAGCTCCAAATCAGTTCCTTCTATATCTTGGTCTCCTCATACAATATATTGATTCAAGTACGGTAAACTAAATATTTGAATCGTATATACTACATATGTTACTAGCCAAGCACGTAAAATCAGGGACAGATTCGGGATTTCAATGGTATGGGTCATTGTGGTGAAGAAGTGTATCTAGAATTCAGGGTTTAACAAAGTCTCTTACCATGAACTCACTACACTTTAGAAATTATAAGTTCAAAATTATATTCTTTTAAAATTTTAGTAATTTTCACATATATATTTATACTTCGTGCCAAAATCAAAATCCTTCAGAGTGCGATTTGAACTACCAATTTCACTTGTAGAGGTGCACCCAATAATAATTGCATCATAGGAGTCTTTGAGCATGGGTTTACGCACATATATTTAAGTAATTTTAAAAAAATATAATATTATTATACATAGTTTAGAAAGATGAGTATGATTTCACGTGAACCCATATCCATCAACCTAGATACGCCTCGTAGTAAAATGCTAAGCAATAGCCATCCAACTTGCCGGAGATAAAAATCAAAAAATATTGCTTAAAATACAAATTTAAGAATATTGGAGTGATATTCATCCTGTCAAAATAAAAATAAAGTACATCGCACAACCGAAAATATTAATTGATACTAAACTTTTACACCAGACCAAACAATCTAATCTTAATAGTGAATATAAGCACCGTTAACAATATATTCTTTTCAAGAATAGCCTCAACTTATCCAAAAGAAGGAAAACCTCTCATTCATCAAACCCTGCCCAATGTCACACATTCTCGTGTAATTTAAAAACTTCTAACTAATCATTAGAAAAATTAATTTTATGTCCCTTATCCACGAAGGGAATTCTCCAATAGGGAGAGGTAGGGGTGGCAAACTTGCATGTCGGATCGGATCGGATATGAGCGGGCCGAAAACGGATAATTCAAAAACGGATAATTCAAAAACGGATAAATTATTCAACCCGTATTTAAAACGGATAAAAAAACGGGTTATCCGACGGATAATATGGATATCCAAAACTTGAGAAACCCCTAATTTGAGGCTTTACAAATATAAAAGTTAAACACATTAATTATCCATTGGTTATCTATTTGGTTAACCATTTTCAAAGTGGATAATATGGTTCTTATCCATATTCGACCCGTTTTTAAAATGTTCATTATACAAATCACTCTTTATTTTTTCTTTTTGAAGAATTTTGGTGCTAAATACTTTAGGCCCAATAAAAAATGACGTTTTGAATTTGAGTGCTATAAAATCAAACATTCACTCTTTATACTTTTAAAATTAAAATTTACATATTTAACAAATGTAAGGAAAAGACATCTAAGTCAATACAAGGAAAAATCATTTAAGTCACAATTTTTAAATATTTGAACACATTGCAGCAAAGGAACTATTTTATACTCTCCAAATAGGTCTAGGTAAGATTTCACATTTACGAGCAATAAACTAATTCTCATACAATAGAAAAATGATACAAATAACTCAATTTCCCATATTATCGAGTCAAAAATGTTACAATAAGAATAAGATCTCAAATGATAATACAACACCAAATAAAAAATACAACATGACCTTGGCTTCAAATGAGTTAATATAAGAATACATGGTCCATATTATAGGAATTTGAGGTGAAGAATTTGAAATCTTGGTGGTTAAAGTTAAGCTGCTTTAACCAAGAATCAGCAGCATTATAAAGATCATTGAATATTTGATAGGCTTGTACCTTATTTAACCAAATGTTATCTTGCATCTTGTATGGTATAAGCCCAAAAGGTGGAAGAGGAATTCCACCTTTTTCTTTCTTTTCAATAGGAAGATCTTTACATATGTCATCATCAAAGTCATCTGCAATATTGCAATATAATGTATAAAAATTAGAATATATATATATATATATTGATTAAGTACGAGAAACTAAAGATTTGACAAGCACATATATGTCACGAACCAAGCACATAACGTGCACGGTCAAGAACCAGATTTTACTTATATTTACGCGAATAGGAAAATTGAAAGACGTACCTTGAAATGATGCTGATAATGTATGATAAGTAAGGAAGTATGTTGATATATTTTGGGTAATTCCCTTCATTGGTACATGGTAGATTGGGTACCTAACAATAAAATTAGAGAAAATTAACTCAAATTCTCTAAATTGAATAAATAGATGAATAATGGAGAGAATTTTTTCCTTAATAATAATTTCTAGAAAACAATTATCATTAACATCAATTCCAAATTTCTATATGATATTGAATTGATAAATTTTATTGCTATGTGAAAAAAATAATTGTTTCATCAATGTATCATTGGAATTTCACTTGAAATTATGACAAAGGTCAAAATAGGAAGAAGAAAAAAAAATACCAAGCAACAGCCATCCAACTTGCAGGAGACAAGTCAATGCTCTTCAGTGACTGAAGTCCTGGATGCTTCTCACTAAATTCATATATCTGAAATATCCAAAACAAAATCAAAAAATATTACTTTAAAATACAAAATTAAGAATACTAAGTGACTATTAAAAATAAATTCTTTTCAAAAATAGTCCCAACTTATCAAAAAGTAGGAAAATCTCATGTTCATCAAACTCTGACCTAACGTCACATATTCTCATGTTATTTTAAAATTTTCTAACTAATTATTAAAAAACTTAAGTTTACACACCTTTTCCACCAAGGGAATTCTCCAACAGGGAGAGGCAATCTCAGAATGTTGAAAATACATATAGCCAAGGCGATTTTCATTAACATTCATTGAAGGTGCATAGCTTCTTTGAATATTTTTTTGATTGGCTACTACATCTCGGGACGGGACTGATCCCGAAAGAGGATCTCTTGAGCCCTCTACATGCTCAAAAGTAGAGTCAGTTGAGTTATTGCTGGAAGTCCTCGAGAGTTTTTCATTACCACTTACTTCACTCACTGACTCCAGCTCAAGATCAAGTCCATCAATAACATGGTCTTCTGATAAGTTTCTACAGAAAATAAAAGAGTATCAGTAATGACATATCACTATTATATATTGATTCAAGAAACTTACAGATTTGACAAGCACAAATATGTCACAAACCAAGCACGTAATGTGCACGGTTGGTAACCATATATCTCGTTTATGTACTACTATCAAAATCTAAATAGTTAAATATAAATAAAATATAAAAAAATAAATGTATCGGCCACAAGAAAGAAAAAAGAATGTAGAGAATTAATACATCCATTGCAAAAGAAAATTTATCTCAGTTTTGGTTTGTTATGTTAACCATGATAAAGAGAGCAAAAAAGCTTATTTTTTTCTTATAGTTTAGTTTCGTAACTAAGCAAAATATAATAGATAAACAAACAATTAAAAATAATTTTGAGTTGGCTGTGTCGATTTAACCATTTTTTCCACCATCAAACACGTGCGCGCACGAGAGAGAGAGATGTATCCATTGTGTTCCTTTCAATCCAAACATCATAAACATCAGCAACAAAACAAGCTTTTAGCAGTATTCCTTGTATTGTTCTTCGTCTCACTTCCTTTAGTGTCCATTGCCTTTATCCCTTTCCCAAGGCAGTACATCTCTATTCCACTTTAACCAGCTCAAAATATTCTGCCAGAAGCCTCTTGAGAAAGTGCAGTCAAAGAAAACAAGCGTTGGGAGGTTTCTGGGCAGGTTTTGCATAGTACACATGATGGGGTACATCTCGTTCAAAAACTAAAGTAACGGGCATGTGCTTAAGAAAAATATTTGGCTGAGAATTTCTTTGATTTTGTAGCTAACTTTGTTAAATTTTTTTGGTTTGGTAGCCAACTTTGTTGAATTGTCAACATTGAAGAAAAAGAAGGAACAGTGTGTGCAAATTGTCAAATATAGTAGGCTTTAGAGAGTGAGGCTTCGGCTATAAAAGAAGAGTTTCGGCTCTCATTTCTACACACCAACAAAGAGAAAAAGAAAGAGTGAAGTTTCACACACAAGGTATAAAAAAAAATAGTCTGTGAGAAAAATAGAGAGTGAGTGATATTGTAGTGAGATGGAATATCAAAAGAGGGTTATTTCTTTTGAGTGTTGTAGTGGTCTTTGGAGTATTTTACTCGGACCAACAAAGTGTAAATTTTCTTGCTATAGTGATATCAATTGCTCGTCCCGGAGCCGTGATTTTTCCCTTGTTCAAAAGGGTTTTCCACGTAAAAATCTTGATATTGTTGTCACTCTTTTATTCTTGTTAATTACCATATCTCGGTACTACGTTATTATTCCGCTTTTATTATTATGAATATTATTTCTGTAGGGGGTTAATTCCCAACAACCGGTATCAGAGCACAGGTTCTACTCGTTCATAGAAGTACTATTCACTGTCGGTAGTACTATATGTCCGGAGTAAAGTATGAGGTAGAAATATTCAACGGAGAAAACGGTTTCTCAACATGGCAAAGAAGGGTGAGGGGTCTGCTCATTCAACAAGGATTACACAAGGTACTTGGTGTTGATACCAAAAAGCCTGATACCATGAAAGCTGAGGATTGGACTGAATTGTATTAAAGGGCTGCTAGTACAATCAGGTTGCACTTATCAGATGATGTGGTCAATAACATCATTGATGAAGACATCGCACGTGGCATTTGGACAAGGTTGGAAAGCTATACATGTCCAAAACGCTGACAAATAAATTATACGTGAAGAAGCAGCTATACTCCCTACACATGGGTGAAGGTACAAATTCTTTGTCACGAATTTTTTGTCATATTTAAATGTCTTTAACGGACTAATCACACAGCTCGCCAACCTTGGAGTGAAAATAGAGGAAGAAGATTAAGCCATCTTGCTATTGAACTCGTTGCCATCTTCATACAATAATTTGGCAACAATAATCCTGCACGGTAAGACTACCATTGAGTTGAAAGATGTCACATCAGCTCTTCTACTCAATGAGAAGATGAGAAAGAAGCCTAAAAATCAAGGACAGACTCTCATCACAGAAGGTAGAGGCAGGAGTTATCAAAGGTGTTCGAGAAACTATGGTAGATCCGGAGCTCGTGGGAAGTCTAAGAACCAATCCAAATCAAGAACAAAAAATTGCTACAACTGTGATCAACCAGGTCACTTCAAAAGAGATTGCCCAAATCTAAGGAAGGGCAAAGGTGAAACTAGTGGCCAGAAGAATGACGACAACACAGCCGCCATGGTGCAAAACAATGATAATATTGTCCTCTTTATAAACGAGCAAGAGGAATGCATGCACTTATCAGGTCCAAAGTCGGAATGGGTGGTTGATACAGCTGCATCTTACCATGCCACACCGGTAAAAGATCTTTTTTGCAGATATGTAGCAGGTGATTTCGGCACTATGAGAATGGGTAACACAAGTTACTCAAAGATTGCGGGGATTGGTAACATTTGTATCAAGACAAATGTCAGATGCACATTGGTTCTAAAGGACGTGCGACATGTACCTGATTTGCAGATGAACTTGATCTCAGGAATTGCTTTAGACCGAGATGGATACGAGAACTATTTTGCAAATCAAAAGTGGAGACTCACCAAGGGATCATTGGTGATTGCAAAGGGAGTTGCTCGTGGCACATTGTACAGGACAAATGTAAAAATATGCCAAAGTGAATTGAGCGCGGCACAAGATAATATTTCTGCAGATTTGTGGCACAAAAGAATGGGTCATATGAGCGAGAAGGGATTACATATTCTTTCCAAGAAATCACTCATCTCTTATACCAAAAGTACAACGGTAAAACCTTGTGACTATTATTTATTTAGTAAGCAACATATAGTCTTATTTCAGACATCGTCTGAAAGAAAATTGAATATGCTTGATTTAGTATATTCTGATGTTTGTGGTCCAATGGAAATTAAATCGATGGGCGGTAACAAATACTTTGTTACTTTTATTGATGATGCGTCACGAAAATTATGGGTTTATATTTTGAAAACCAAATATCGAGTGTTTCAAGTTTTCCAGAAGTTTCTTGCTCTGGTGGAAAGGGAGACATGCCAAAATCTAAAGCGTTTCCAAAGTGAAAATGGAGGTGAGTACACTTCAAGAGAATTTGAAGAGTATTGTTCAAGTTATGGGATCAAACATAAAAAGACAGTTCCTAGAACCCCACAGCACAATGGTGTAGCCGAGAGGATGAACCGCACCATTGTTGAGAAGGTGAGAAGCATGCTCAGAATGGCTAAACTACCTAAGTAATTCTGGGGTGAAACAGTTCAGACAACCTGTTACCTAATCAATAAGATTTCATCAGTTCCATTGGAGTTTGACATCCCAAAGAGAGTTTGGACCAACAAGGAAGTGTCCTACTCACATCTAAAGGTGTTCGGTTGTAGAGCTTTTGCATATGTACCAAAGGAGCACAGAACAAAGTTGGATGATAAATTTGTTCTATGCATATTCATCAGATATGGAGATGAAGAGTTCGGGTACAGATTGTGAGATCCTATAAAGAAGAAGGTCATTCGAAGCAGAGATGTAATCTTCCGAGAAAATAAAGTTGGAGCTGTAGATGATCAATCAGAGAAGATAAAGAATGGTATAATCCCTAACCTTGTTACTATTCCTTCTTATTCTAACTATCTCACAAGTGCAGAAAGTACGACCGACGAGGTTGCCGAGCAGGGGGAGAAACCTGGTGAGGTTATAGAGTAGGGAGAGCAACTTGATGATGATGTCGAGTAAGTGGAGCACCCCACTCAGGAAGAAGAAGAACCTCAACCTCTGAGGATATCAGATAGGCCAAGGGTAGAGTCATGTAGTTACCCTTCCACAGAGTATATCCTCATTAGTGTTGAAGGGGAGCCAGAGAGTCTTAAGAAGGTGTTGTCCCATCCAGAAAAGAACCACTAGATTAAAGCCATGCAAAAAGAGATGGAATCTCTACAGAAAAATGGCACGTACAAGCTGGTTGAACTTCCAAAGGGTAAAAGACCACTCAAATGCAAATAGGTCTTCAAACTCAAGAAAGATGGAAATGGCAAGCTGGTTAGATACAAAGTTCGATTGGTGGTAAAAGGCTTCCAGTAGAAGAAAGGTATTGATTTTGACAAAATTTTCTCACCTGTTGTCAAAATTACTTCTATTCGAACAATCTTGAGCTTAGCAGCTAGCCTAGATCTTGAAGTGGAGAATTTGGACGTGAAAACTGCATTTCTTCATGGAGATTTGGAAGAGGAAATCTATATGGAGCAGCCAAAAGGATTTGAAATAGCTGAAAGGAAATACATGGTGTGCAAACTGAATAAGAGTCTTTATGGGTTGAAGCATGCACCAAGGCAGTGGTACAAGAAGTTTGACTCATTCATGAAAAGTCAACCTTAGACAAAGACATATTATGATCCATGTGTATACTTCAAAAGCTTTTCTGACAACAACTTTATTATTTTTTTGTTGTATGTGGTTGGATTGTTAATTGTAGGAAAATACAAGGGGATGATCGCAAAGTTGAAGGGAGATTTGTCCAAGTCATTTGATATGAAGGACTTGGGGCCAGCACAACAAATTCTGGGTATGAAGATAGTTTGAACAAGCAGAAAGTTGTGGTTGTCTTAGGAGAAGTACATTGAACGTGTACTGGAATACTTGAACATGAAAAAAGCAAAGTCAGCTAGCATACCTCTTGCTAGTCATCTAAAGTTGAGCAAGAAGATGTGTCTTACAACAGTGGAGGAGAACATGGCTAGAGTTCCTTATTCTTCAGCAGTCGGAAGCTTGATGTATGCAATGGTATGCACCAGACCTGATATTGCTCATGCAGTTGGTGTTGTTAGCAGATTCCTTGAAAATTCTGGAAAGGAACATTGGGAAGTAGTCAAGTTGATACTCAGGTACCTAAGAGGTACTGTAGGAGATTGCTGGTGTTTTGGAGGATCTGATCCAATCTTGAGTCAAGTTGATACTCAGGTACCAAAATACAAATCGAAACCTGAATTTCAAGTTGAGTCCTTACTGTATCCCCAATAATCATTTTTAGATTAAATTCCGCTTGTGTTTTATTGGAGTGATTTGAATGAGTTGTATGAGAATCGGACTAGGTTTGAGAATTACGTATAATGAGCTTAGTTTGAAGATTATAAAGGTTAATGATGTGAATGGGAATGAAATTGCGTATCCAGATTTGTATTATAATGAATGGCTTATGGTTCATTGGTTTCAGAGTGTGATTCCGTTTCTTGATGAGATGATGAAATGGGTGAGAATTTTAGGAAAGTTAGTGAGTAATAATGCAGTGAAATTTAATGTTTCTATGGGTTGTTACCCGGGTCAAAAAAGTTATATTAACCCTTACTTTATGTCATAGGATTGGATCTGGTAAATGGGTAGAAATAAGACCCATGTTTCATTTTTGGCTGACACGTGGCCCGGTAAAAACTTGTCATTAAATGAAAGGCCCACCAATTATGCCATTAGACGTGGGTATATTTTTGTTAATAAAATTAATATTGTGTGCTTTCTTGGACGGATAGATGGACGGAGGATACTTATAAACAGTAATGACTCGACCAGTCATTTTGAGTCTAGCGCATCGTTCGGAAGTTTGAGGCTTTGAGTAGCTTCACTTTATGTATTATGACTTGTACGCGAAGTTGGAATTGAATTTCGGGAAGTTCGGAGTTGATTCGGAAGGAAACCTCTTAATTCGGAAGCTTTAAGTTGGAAGAGTTGACCAAGGTTTGACTTTTGAGTAAACGACCTCGGAATCGGGATTTGAAGGTTCCAATAGGTTTGTATAATAATTTTAGACTTGGGCGTTTGTTCAAGTTGATTGTTGGGTGGCCCGAGAGTATTCCTGCGCTTATTGTGGAAAGTTTGCATTTTGAAGATTATTATAAATTCCTAAGTTTGATATGAAGTGGACTTTGGTGTTATCGATGTCCATTTGAGATTTCGAGCCTTGGAATAGGTTCGTATAGTGATTTATGACTTGTACATAAAGTTTGGTTCCATTCTGGAATGTTTAAATATGATTAGGAAGCGTTCGTCGAAGTTTAAATGTTTGAAAGTTGAAAGAAAGATTTTGATCGTTGATTCATGATTTTGAGGTTATTTGTGGTGTTTCGAGCCTTTAGATATGTTTGGATAAGGTATTGGGACTAGTTTGTGTAATTGGACGGGGTCTCGGGGACCTCCGGTGTGTTTCGGACAAATTCTCTATTTTTTGTCACTGCTGGTTTCTAGTGTGTTTGGTGTGCATCGCGATCGCGGAAGTAAGTATCCGATCGCGAAGGGTTAGCTGGGTTGGTGGAGGTTTTGTTCATCGTGATCGCGTAGAAGGGATCGCGATCGCGGAGCTTGAGCTGGTGATTCTTCGCATTCGCATAGGCTGAGTCATGAATGCGGTGGGTTGAGGAGGCAGGCCTGTTTGGAAGAGTTATTCTATGTGACCGCGGAAGGATTCACGCGATCGCGTAGGAGGAAAGTCGTTAAGGCTAAGTTAAGCCTTCGTGTTTGCATTGTTTGGCCGTATTCGCGGTTGGGCAGGCTATGCTTCACGATCGCAAGGAAGATCTTGCGTTCGCATAGAGCAATTTCCTAGGTGAGGCTGGTTGGCATCCGCGATCGCGAAGAAGGTCGGGCCCGAGCAATGCTGTTTTAATTCGGGATTTGACTCACTTTTCTCTCATTTTTCACTTGGGTGGCTAAATTTGGGGAGCTATTTTGAGGACATTTTATCAAGCAATATAAGGTAGGTGATTCCCACTTGTTGTAAGTTAAATACATGAGTTATATAAGGATTTAAACATGGACAATTGTAGAAATTGTGGGATTTTGGAAGAAAATCTAGAATTTGGTATTTTTGAATTTTGACCACGAAATTTGACATGGAATATGGAATAAAGTATATATTTGAGTTCATGGTGTTATGGGTAGTAATTATCTTCGAAAATTTTCGGAATCTGGGCACGTGAGCCCGTGGGTTGACTTTATTGACTTTTCAAGCAGAGTTGAGAATTATTATAAATTGTTAAATTATGAGTATTGGAATATATTTTTGTTGATTGTACTTTATTTGATTAGTTTCGGATTGATGGGCATCGATTTGAGGTGCTAGAGAGGCGTTGGAGCCGGTTATGAAACTTCAGAGCGAGGTAAGTCTCCTATCTAATCTTGTGAGGTGGAATTTACCCTGCATGTGTCATATTTATTATGTGCTACATGTTGTGGGAGCTACGCATGAATGAGGTGACGAGTGTCCATGCGTATGCTAGAATTCCTGATTATGTTCGGGTAGATTTAGACTCACGCCATGCTTAAATTGTGCTATTTGAGTTATTCTTGCATGTTTAAATGCTTTAATTTACATTTAACCTGATACTAGACACGCGTAGAGTATCGGACTTGCTATTTTAGATACTTGACGAGCTACTTGATTAGTCGTAGAAATTGTACTTTCCTTACGGGTTTCTCCCGCGTTATGCATATTCATCGGAAAGGTTTTTTTTGAATTTAATAACTCACACATATATTCGTGAGTAGGGTCAAAGAACCGTAAAAGCTTTATATTCTTATGGGATCGGGTCGCTCGCCTCGGCAGTATCATGTATCACACTCTTATTTGATCGGGTCGTTTGATTCGGCAGGATATTGTAACACACTCTTATGGGATCGGTCCGTTCGCCTCAATAATATCATGTATCACACGCTTATGGGATCAGGTCATTAGCCTCGGCAATATCATGTATTACACTCTTATGGGATCTGATCGTTCGACTTGGCAGGATTTGTAACATACTCTTATGGGATCGAGTCGTTCACCTCGGCAGTATTATGTATCACACTCTTATGGGATAGGGTCGTTCGCCTCGGAAATTTTATGAAATACTCTTATGGGATCGGGTCGCCCGCCTCGGCAGAATCGTTCATAATATTTTACAAGAAGCCAGTGCATCTGTGGGTTTTCCTGACTTGAGATGTGATGATCTATCTGGTAGGGACCATATTATATACTCCATTTGAGGAAGTAATCGATAATTGAGGACTTTATGTGTACTGTTTAGATGAGGATCGGAACATGTACTTATATTTGTTTTCACTGTTTAATTCCCATGCTTCATAATTGT
Source organism: Nicotiana tabacum (assembly GCF_000715075.1). NCBI lineage: Eukaryota > Viridiplantae > Streptophyta > Magnoliopsida > Solanales > Solanaceae > Nicotiana > Nicotiana tabacum. The sequence goes on along the minus strand of NC_134088.1, from coordinate 125,293,802 downwards.
CTACTATTTACTGTACTTGATTTATTAGACCACTAGTAAGTGTTGATGTCGATCCCTCGCAACTACTTATCCGGGGTTAGTCTAGATACTTATTGGGTATGCGTTGATTTTCGTACTCATGCTACTCTTCTGCACTTATTGTGTAGGTATATATTTTTTGTGGTCATTTGGTCGCAAAGGCGCAGCTATTACGGGAACTTTATGGTGATTTGCATCCCATGTTACAATCCGCAACGCACAGAGTGTCGTTCATATTCATTTATGTTATTCTATCTATTTTACATTCCAGACATATGTTGTATTGGTATTGTATTTCTTAGTAGTTTCTCATGCACTTGTGACACCGAATTTTGGAATATTCTAATTGATGTTAATGGTTTTGCTCCAATATTATCACTTTTTATTTTATATCTTACTAGCATTGTATGTATCCATGATTTTAAATGCGCAAATTTCTTTATTTAATAAGAACTTGTGATTTTAAAAGTAATAAAATGAATAATTAATTAGATGATTCACCGTCGGTTTGTCTAACGGTAACATTGGGCGCCATCACAACCTATAGCGGAAATTGGGTCGTGAAAGCTTGGTATCAGAGCACTAGGTTCATTTAGTTCTCACATGTCATGAGCAAGTCTAGTATAGTCTTGCGGATTAGTACGGAGACATCTATACTTATCATCGAGAGGCTACATGGTTGGTAGGAGAGCTTCCCTTCCTTGATTCCTCATCGTGCGATTTGATTTTGTCAAAGTTTTATGCCTTTGATTCCTCCCTACCCATACGTATGCGACGTCGGGCATTTGTTATTGGTTGAGCACCGACAAGTTGTGAAGATAGTACAAATGTGGTGCAATATGCTTTTTCCTAAGAATGCGGGGGAGACCAGTATCGTCACCTTGTGGAGGAGTGTTCTATCATTTCATCCCAGTGTTGGTGTTGCCTACGGTTGAGATTCGATATCTCTGAATTTGGTGAAATTCTTGTTAATATTGTGGTGTCACCGTCCTTGATTGAATGCATTGAGGATCATAGGCATGTTGGTCTTCATTTGTTTGCCTTTGGGCACAGTGTTGAGAGATGGTACCTAAGAAGAAGTTATCAGAGATGGTTGTGTGTTGCGACTTCAGGATCGAATCGGCGTTTCTAGTGTTGATGGTTCGAGGGAGATGATACCTGGGTTGTTTTATGTACCTAGAAAGTTCGAATGTGACGAGAAGGGGCTTGATCGGAATGTAGGAAAATGTGAATATTTGATCATCATTTTGGGGATGTAGTATGGCCCTGAGTTTTACATATTGTTGGAACTTCGGGTAATGTTAATGGATGAAGGGATTCTTACGGTCGGCGGATGAGTGTGGACCCATGAAGATTAATTGATTCCATGATGGATATAACTGTGGCAATGGCTTTAGAGGAGGTCGATATGAGGTTACACGTGTGGACTATCTCATGTGAGAAGGTTAGGGTTTGCATGACCCCTGATGAAGTTCCTATAAAGAGTTATGTCTTCTATTCAATAGGATGCATGTACTGCAATGTGAGTTTGGATCGCTTGAAGAAGATGGTACGGTTGTTAGGAGGACGAGTGTGCGACGATGGCTGATAATTCGGGATGTGTTATGATTAGTGCAACAAGAACTTATGAGAAAGTAGTTTGCTCATAGTAGCCCGATTCTATATTCTTAAGTTGAGAATACTCGGTCCTTCAGCACTCTTAGGCAAACAGACCTTCTTTCATGCAACTAAGGCCCCTTTAGATATAGTAGCCTCACCTGTCCACAAGTAGCTTTTACAAGTTGTTTCAATTAGCTTAATAACCTTTTGAGGGAGTGAGAATAATTATGACCAATATGACTGCACCCTAAATAGTAAAACTCTTATTAGCTGCAGTCTTTCCGCATATGACAACTCCTCGCCATTCACAAATATGAATAACTTTTCCTCCTCTTCTTCGAAAGAAGGGTCATTTTATTTTTGTAGGCTAGTTGGATATATCGCCCTTTTTGTACTTCCATTGCGAGGTTGGTCCACACATATACAATATTTAGTCGTCATCATGAAAGTAGAATAATAGAAGTGAATTCCTTTCTACGATATTTAGGACTTGAATGAGACATTATCAAACGTCCAGCATTTGCTCATGCTTGGTACTAGTAGTTCTTATATTTGAATATTATATGCGCTTAAACTTTTCTTTTTTCTCTTTTTTTGCCAGGTCCAATATTATTTTAGAAGGTATTGATTTCTATGTAACAGAAGATCCTCTTAATTTATGACTAATCTTACCTTCATTAATTACAATATTACGAACATAGTGCATTGGAGTCCTGAAGCACCACCACAAACTATTGCGTGTCTAATACTAGGGCATGCACCTTCTTATTATGTCAACAACTACCTCTGATATTACCTTTAGGGTTTTCGTGAATCTAAGTTGCTTGATAGATTTACGTGAATTAATCACACCTTCATATTTTTATGTAAAGTACGTAAGTTTTATTTGCAAAGCATTATTCCAAAAACGCACTTTAAAATGTTCATACCTATCGATTTTAACTAGTTTTACTATGGATAACACATGATGTTCATATAAATCTATTATATGTGCCTCTCCATTTAACATTAGGTGGACCTCATCCAATAACTATCCTAACTCTACTATATCTTCTGCTTCATTTCTTTTGGAACAATCACAAAGACTTTATGAAGTCGGATCGAGTGATTGCTTCAATTTGAATATTTCTTTTAGGGTAAATTATTAGGTTTTGTAAGTATGTTGACGTGTGCATAATTTTCAAGAGTGGGAGGAAAAATGATTGAGAAGATCGAAAAGTTAAAGAAGAAGGGGCTTTCTGTAAGACATGTGGCGTCAGTTAAGCATTTTATTCGTACATATATAGAATTATATGAGTAATGGATAGAACAACTATGGAAAGCTCCCCTTTAGATTTGATTTTTATGTATGATTCCATTTGTTACCAATTGTGAGTTAGCTTTTGGTAACTTAATACCCTTTAGAAATTTAGAGCTCCTTCTATTCTAAACTAATCATGACTCTTATGTCCTTTTTGTTCTCAAAAATCAAATGACATTAATCTAAGATATACAAGGTTTGGGGTTGTCTACTAATTAGTTTTCTCCTTGCCGTGAATTCTTCTCTACAAACTCATAATCACTCCACTTTTTTATAAGCTTTTCTTCCAACGCAGCCACGAGTAGTACTCTTTCATCCTTTGGTTACTTCTCTTTCTTTTAGAAAAAATTTTAAGAAGGATAATTGCATGGTGGTAATGGAGGAGTAAAGTGAAAATAAAAATTAAAACTTGTGTTTATTATCACACGATCTTTGGATCAATATCTTGGATAAAGAGTATGATCATGAGATCTGATAAGAGAACTTAATTAAATAGAAAATAAAAAATAGGAATTCAATAGAAATAAGTGTAGATCGAGATTCGATGAGGAGATGGTGTGAAATAAAATAGTGAAAAGAGAAGAAGAAAATATTGTTGTGTAGAAGAAAAAAGAAAAGGGAAGCAAGTTCCCTAATATGGGGGAGAGGAAGGGTAATATATAGGTTTAATGTACATGCAAAGAGTAAGTTTGTTCATTACGCGAGTTCAAAATAAGTTTAACCCCAATAAATAACGAAAATATTCTAAAACTCGTGTGATGATTAAAGGATTGTAATACCGCCAAAAAATATTATGATCATAATACCGATAAAAAAATATTACGATAAATTATCAATAAAGTACGATAATTAATGAAAATAGTAAAGAGAATCAAAGTATAATACCTAAGTGTTGTTGGAGATTTGATGGTGTAGATTTGGATGGCTGATAAGTAAGGAGCATAATATTGCACAACATTCTCATTATTTTTCAGAGCAATAGGAGCACCAATACCATATGAACTCCATTCTTCGTAACAATCCCACAAATCTCCAAGTGTGAAATATTCAGATTTTTCCTTTGCAATTGGATCATTCATGTAACTCTACAACATTTAAAAAAGAAAGCAAACTAATGAGAGATAAATGGTAAAAATAAAGAAAACAAAATGAAAAAAAGGAAATAGGAAAAAGTGACAAGTGATAAAAGAGTCTATATATTCACAAATTTAGAAAAATATCTAGTGCATAGGAAATAAATTTTGAAACCATCAAGCAAATTTTAGAAAATAAAATGATTACTTTAGATGCATTCTATAAATGTTGTTCATAAAATTGATTATTTTTCTTCTGAGAACACCTGACTAAAAAGGAACAAAAATAAACTCTAGTTTGCCATTAAAATCAAAGATTGTTCCAATTTTCTACTTAGATAAACAAGCGGAGTGAGAACTAAATATATTTGATTTTATCATTTGAATCTCATGTGCTTTAAAAAGATCTATATATAAGCTAAATAGATTATATATCATATTCATCAGAAAGAAAATGAAAGCTATATACATAAAGGAATTTATGATATCTTTGAATATATGAGGTATGAAAACATATACAAATAAGCAAACAAGAAAACTTGATATCGATCTATTACTATGCCTCAATCTCAAATAAATATTCAGAAGTCTCTTTAAAAATAATTAAAGAATTACCCTTGGTAGAGGTTTTGAAGGGACAATGGGTGTAACTGATTGAAGAAAACTCTGGAGATTTGACATCTGATTTGATTTCTTTTTTGACAAGAATTCAAGGGAAGAAGAAAACATTTTGATTGTATTTTGTTTTTCTCACAATCACAAGAACAAAAATTTACTAGTCTTCTCTTTGGTTTTCTCAATTCAAAATCAACCATTGGCAAGTAGTTAGCACTTGTATTAACTTACTAAAAAATTGGTTTTGAAGATTCACATAATCTGAAGTAGATTTAATTGTAGAGATTAACATACATTTAAAACTATAGTTGACATGATAGTCAAAAAGTGCCATCTTAAAATTTGTTTTATATTATGACAAAATTGTAAACACAAACCAGAAATTAAACGTCGATACACTCTAAAGGAATGAACAAAGGAAATTTGCCAGAAGTAACTAAAAATTTGGAAGAAAAAAAAATGAAGCTAAAGAAGAAGAAGTAGGAGAAAGCAATGAGAAAATAAAAAGTATATATGAAAATAAACTACTAGCAAAATATAACGTAAACATTAATTACAACAACAGCAACTCGTGTACTTACAAAATTTTGTTATCATTTGTTAAATGCTAGTCTTAATTAATCACTATTTTAAATGCTACAGGTTAATGTATATGAAGTTTTCACCACTTCTTGGGGTATTTTGGATTTTCAAATATAAGAAGAGCGGAAAAGAGTACCTAGTAGAATAATTTCAGTGATGACATATTTTGTAGGTTAGGTTATGAGCGGTTATTTTACTACAGGTTTTTGTGTGATTTCTGCTGAAGCATACACTCTAGAGAGGGTGGGTATAGGGCGAAGGATTTCAAGGCGGGACACACATGCACTAAACAAAATTCGAAAGGTGTATAAAACATTAAAACCTATAGTGGACAATATTTTACTTCACAACGTATATAAGAAAATAATATGAGGCGCCCTTTAGAGGAACTCTTACTTTTTTACCTTTTATGAGCAAATTAAATGTGTAACATTTTAGACATAGAGCGAATTTTAGTATTAGCCTACTAGGTATAGGTTAATGTAAACCTAGTAGCATTTGCCTCGACTCTATATTTGTATTAAAAAATCATCGGATGTATAAGAATATTTAGTACATAATCTATTATGTACATAATCTAGTATGTTAGCCCGATTATTAATGTAACATAAAATTTAAATTCTCAATCCATCTTTTTAATTAAATATGGAACTAATGAAGTGCAAATGGGCTTTGGCATTGGCTTAATACTTGCTGAATTACATCCGGAGTGAATTCACAAAATCAGACGTGCTTATTAATGTGAGATTTAGCTTTTCTTTTACATATTTATTGATAATTATGTGACAAGCCAAAATGAGAAAATGTATGTACAATTCCTTAATTAATCTCTCTTTATGGAACTATTCTATGAAAAGCTCGGTGAAGACGACGAGAGATGACTTCGTATACTATCATAAATTCATTGGGGTATTGAAATTGAAATTATATAAATATGATAAAAATAAAAATAAAAGGTCAGGGTTTATTTTCTAGGTCGAAATGGATCTTTCATTTTCTCAATTATGACGTGCTTGGTTAGGTTTTCATCAAGGTCCGTCGAGATAACTTTCAAATTATTTATTAGTTGATTTAACTCTAGGAACTAATATTGAAAAGTTAAAATATATGTGTTTTGGTAATACTAACAAATGTTTATTATATTTATTTTTATGTGTTATGGTCTAGCTAGCGTTCATTTTCATGGTTCATGGCTTAACATGGCTTCTTTTTCTTTTTATTTTTCTTCTTATAATTTTTCTTTCATTGATCATAAATCATTACTATGAATTTTAAAGTATTTTATTCTGGTATTGAAGTTCTTTGAACTATTTGTACTATCCTTAGGTGATAAAAATTAATGTAAAAAGTGAAACAAGCATATATTATTGGTTTGACCCACACATGAGTGACAGTCTAGACAATTATTTTTCTAATTATAACTCTTCAAATATATATCAACGACTTCAGGTTAGATTTTTTAATAGCTTTTGACAATTAAGATTAATTTTCCCACGTATTCTTACGCAAAAGAATATATAGTAATAAAATTACGGAAAAGGGTCAAAACTATTCCTATTATTTGCTAAACGGTTTATAGATATCTTTCGTCCATCTATTAGTCCAACAATACAACAACAACAATAACAACAACAACAACAACAACAACAACAACAACAACAACAAACCCAGTAGTTTCCCACAAGTGGGGTCTGGGGAGGGTAAGATGTACGCAATCTTACCCCTACCCCTGGAAGGGCAGAGAGGTTGTTTCCCATAGACCCTCGGCTAGAGAACGGCTGAAAAGAAAAGGTAATTGCAACAAGTAGAAAAAACAGCAAGATGTAATTACAACAAGTAGGAATAACAGCAAGATGAAATAAGATTGATTCCAAGAATGCAGTCAAACTCTAAGTAGTAATAGTCATCTATGGATAAAAGATATCATACTAACACTAATGCTAACGAAATGAGTAAGACAAAGAGAAATGCCCGATTACATACGAACCTTCTACTCTAATCTTTGACCTCCACACCCTCCTGTCTAGGGCCATATCCTCAGTCAGCTCCAGTTGTGCCACGTCTCATCTAATAACCTCTCTCCAAGACTTCTTAGACCTACCTCTACCCCTCCTGCTACCCGCCGAGGCTAACCGCTTGCACCTTCTAACTAGGGATTTTATACTTCTCCTCTTAACATGCTCGAACCATCTCAACCTCGCCTCCCGCATCTTATCCTCCACAAGGGTCACTCCCACCTTTTCCCGAATAACTTCATTCCTAATTTTATCCAACCCGGTGTGCCCACACATCCACCTCAATATACTCATCCCAGTTACTTTTAGGTTCTGGGTATGAGAGTTCTTGACCGGCCAACACTCTACACCATACAACATTGTTGGTCTAACTATAACCTTATAGAACTTACCTTTAAGTCTCAGCGCCATATTCTTATCACACAAAATACCGAAAGTGAGCCTCCACTTCATCCATCCTACTCTGATTCGATGCATGACATCTTCATCAATCTCCCAGTTACCTTGTATTATAGATCCAAGATAGTTGAAACTACCTCTCTTGGGGATGACTTGCATATCAAGCCTCACCTCAATATCCCCTTCCTGGGTACCGTTGCTGAACTTGTACTCTAAGTATTCCGTCTTGGTCCTGCTCAACTTGAAAAACTTAGACTCTAAGGTCTTCCTCCAAATCTCCAGCCTCTCATTAACACCACCCCCGCATCTCGTCAATCAAAACTATGTCATCAGCAAATAACATATATCATGGCACCTCACCTTGAATGTGTCTCGTCAATGCGTCTATCGCCAAGGAAAATAGGAATGGACTAAAAGTTGATACCTCGTGCAACCCCATCATAATCGGAAAGTGTTCTGAGTCTCCTCTCGCTTCCCTAACCCGATTCTTAGCTTCATCATACATGTCCTTAATCATCCTAATGTAGGCTACTGGGGCCCTTTTAGCCTCCAAGCATCGCCAGAGCACCTCTCTCAGGACTTTGTCATATGTTTTCTCTAGGTCAATGAATACCATGTGTAAGTCATTCTTTATCTCCCTATACTGCTTCACCAATCTCTTCACAATATGGATGGCTTCCATAGTCGAACGTCCCGGCATGAAACCGAATTGGTTCTCATAAATAGACACATCGGTCCTCACCCTCGCTTCAACCACCCTCTTCCAAACTTTCATAGTATGGCTTAGTAGCTTAATCCCCCTATTTATAATTATTGCAACTTTGGATATCGCCCTTGTTTTTATACACAAAAATCATCGTACTCCACATTCATTCATCGGGCATCTTCTTCGTCCTAATACATACGACATTAATTCTATTAATAAAATTGCCCCTACGTCTAATGGTAGAACAGATAGGCCTTCAAAATTAATGATGTGGTATTTTTTTACTCGGTACATGGCAATATCGGACTGAAATCAAACCTAGGTATTTTACACGCCCCATTTATTTGACATGCCTCATTATTTTCTTTGATTTTTTCTTTCTCTTTCTTCCTTTTCACCCAACACACCAACCCCACCCATATAAACCCCCAAAAAATCCTCTTCCTAGCCTCTCTTCCTCTATCACCATCACTGTCGACGTTACCATAGGCCAATCACCGCCATCATCAGAAATCTAGCATTACACGTACCTTTCCACCTCTCTCTTTATCTCATGTTCATCACACCTAACCCATCTATCTATCTATCTCTCTCTCTCTCTCTCTCTCTCTCTCTCTCTCTCTCTCTCTCTCTCTTTATCTCTCTCTAGGGTGCTACTGTTGACACCATTCCTCCACCACCGCCCACGGAGACCATCGGATCTCTTCGCTGGAAATGGTAACCAGCAATGACAAGTAGTCATGAACATGATCTAAATCTTTTAGATATGGTCGGGAAATACCATTGATGTTTTCTTGGCTTGTTCTTGATGTTTTTGCTACCTCCATGCTCTATGATTTCATTGTTGTCGTAAGTCCACCAATTTTCTAAAAAGAATGACATGTCCAAAAGCCAAAGGTAATAGGTATGAAGAAGATGGTGGCAAGGAAAACGGCATCGAGGTCATGGTTACCCAAGTGTCCGACAAAGGATTAATTGATAACAGTGAGAGAAAACATGGCCAATCAGCTGAAGATGGAGGGTCCAGCTATTTCCCATATTTTCTTTGATTCTTGGCATGTTCGTTTCACGGAGATGGTTTATGGCAGGAGAAGAAGAAAGGGGGTGGTCAGGTAAGTGAGTGGGTGTGATAACAAAACTAGGGTCGGATCCGATTAATGGGTTGAAATTAAACCCATATTTGGTTTCAGGACAAGATTGCCATGTGGCCCACTAAATGTAACGACCCGACTTGTCGTTTTAAGAATTAACGTCCCTTTCAGTGACTTAAGGTCCCGAGTAGCTTCGCAATATGTATTATGACTCGCGGGTGTGGTCGAGTGTGATTTACTGAAGATTCGGAATTCAATTAAAAGAACAATTCTTATTTAGAAGCTTAAATGGAAAGAGTTGATCGGAGAGTTAACTTTTGAGAAAACGACCCCGGAATAGAATTTTGATGATGGCAATAGCTTCGTATGATGATTTCGGATTTAGGCGTATGTTTAGATTTGAATTTGGAAGTCCGTAGGCCAATTCGATGTATTTTGGCGAAAGTTGGAAAATAGAAGAATTTGGAAAGTCCGACCGAAGGGTGAAATTTTGATAACGAGGTCGTATTTTGATTCCGAAAATGGGAATAGCGTCAATTATGACTTGTGTGCAAAATTTGAAATCATTCCGGATTGATTTGATATCTTTCGGTGCAAAATATAGAAGTTAAAAGATTTGAAAAATTATAATTCGATTCGATGCGCGATTCGTAATTTCAGCGATGTTTGATGTGGTTTAAAGCCTCGACTAAGTTTGTATTATATTTTGGGACGTGTTGGTATAATTGGTTAAGGTCCCGAGGGCCTCGGATGGATTACGAAAGGTTAGCAGATAGTTTGGAAATTTCTGTGAATGCTGGTTTTTGGCAGCAGCTGTTGGAATCGCACCTGCGGAAATTTAGGCGCAGGTGCGACCTCGCAGAAGCGAGGATTTCGTGGTAGAAGCGACCTGGGAAAAACTGGAGAAAGGTCGCGCACCTGCGATCATCGCAGAAGCGAAAATTGCTCCGCAAGTGCGAGCTTTGTGGCTGGGTAGTGATCATCGCAGAAGCGCATTTTGTCTCGCAAAAGCGAGATCGCGGATGCGAAATTCTTTTCACAGAAGCGGTTCTGGACAGAAATGTTAAAGACCAAAATTGGTCATTTTGCCATTTTCGATTGGGATTTTGGAGCTCGGTTTTTGGGCGATTTTTGGATGAGTTATTCAAGACTTTGACTTGGGTAAGTGTTCTATATCCTAAAGTGATTATAATTACAGCACAATTATGGCATAGAAACACACAAAAGAATTATCACATAAACATATCAGGCGTAACTCCCTATTAGTACTATAGTACAAATTAAACTTCACAAAGGGAGAATTTAAACTCATAAATATTTCACCACAAGGACCTCGTCCTTATATAACTTCTATCGCGTCTTGCAGTCCGATTTAAATATTTCACATCATATAAAAATGTGAGGATCTCGTCCTCAACTCCGAATCACAAGTATTATGCACATTGTGCCAACTGAAATTTCAATTTCCTTTCTTTCTTCTTTTCAATAAATTTCGTAAATATTTTTCATAACACATAATGAACCCTCATACCGGTAGGGCATATAATTCATAAAATTAGAATCAATTATTCCGAAACACATCAAAACTCACTGTAATGAATAATAAAAATTACTTTTGGACTTACAGCCCTCAATGGTGCACAAAATAAAAATGACAGACACGGGCTCACATCTTCAAATCTCCCAACAGGGATAAACATATAAGTGGGTCACAAAATTACGAAGCTCACCCATAAGCAGAGCATAATAGGAGGACTCACCTCAATATTCAGAACCGAATCAAATTAAGGAAAAATATCCTTATATAACAAATCGGGATCGTACCTGTAACGACACCATCTGGTGAATCGGCCTTAGCCAAATCATAGCGCTTATAACAACGGATCGGGCCTCCACCTTTTAGGCGCCCTCTACCCGTCTGTCCTCCACCCCTAACTGGCTGTGCACGTGGGGTAATAGCTGCACTGGGGCCTATAGTCTGAGTGTTCTGATAAAATTCACCCCTTCCAAGTCTGGAACAATCTCTCATAAGGTGCCTAGTATCACCACACTCATAACAGCCCCTCTGAGGTCGCGGTTGCTCATATTAAGTCTGTGCCGGATAACTAAAACAACCATTATAGGAATCTCGTGCCGGTAGTACATTGTAAGAGCTTACTGGAGTACTTCGAGTAATCTGATGTGTGGACTGAGCTGGCCGACTGCTCGAGCCTCTGCTATAATGGGTCCTAGCTGAAGAGTAAAATCCACCGAACTCTCTAGAGCCTCGAGACTTTTTGGCCTCCTTGGACTCCCTTTCCTCGCCTAAAACACCCTCAATCTTCCTCGCAATCTCCACTACTTGTTGAAATGGAGTATCAGTTTGCAACTCTCGAGCCATGCATATTTTAATATCATAATCGAGCCCCTCAATGAATCTGCGGACCCGCTCTCTGATTGTAGAAACCAAGATAGGTGCATGACGGGCTAACTCACTGAACCTGATAGCATATTTTGACACTGTCATAGAGCCCTAACACGACCGTTCAAACTTTGTGCACCACGCATCTCGGAGAGTCTGGGGAACAAACTCTTTCAAGAATATTTTCGAAAATTGAGCCCAAGTTGGTGGTGTTACATCTGATGGTCTACCTTCTTCATAGATTTTCCACCACTGATACGCTGTGCCTGACAGTTGAAATGTAGTAAAGGCAACTCCGCTCACTTCCACAATACCCATAGTTCGGAGAATACGGTGACAATTTTCTAGAAATCCTTGGGCATCATCTGTAACTATGCCACTGAAAGTAGGTGGGCTATACCTCTTAAACCTCTCAAGTCTCTTTTGTTCTTCTTCTGATGCCTCTGGCCTGACCTCAGGCTGAACCGGAATAACAGGTTGTACCGGTATTACACCCGGAACCTTACCAACATAAACCTGCTACTCTAGAGTTATGGTAGGAGTCTTAGCTACTCCCCCAATCTACAATATATTTGGTGCAACAGAGATCAATCCCGCCTGAGTTAATGCACCAAACATACTTAGGAATTGTGCAAAAGTCTCCTGAAGTCTAGGGGAAACAACAGGTGTTTCTGGTACCTGTCCCCCAACTGGAGCTACCGACAACTCTTCAATTATTGTTCTGACAAGTGCTCTAGTCGCGGCACGTGCCCTTCATCGACCTCTACCTCGGCCTCTACCTCGGCCCCGGCCTCTTGAAGTCCTAGCAGTATGTGCAAATGCCTTCTCAGCTAACCCTGTAGCACGTGTCCTAACCATTTGTGAGAGAATAGAGATACAAAGGCTCAAATTCCACAATCAACAAATCTGCACGACAAGAATGAAAGAAGTGTAAATTTCCTAACAATTCTGTAGCCTCTCGAAGATAAGTACAGACGTCTCCGTACTGATCCGCAAGACTCTACTAGACTCGTTCGTGACTCGTAGAACCTATGAACCAAGAGCTCTGATACCAACTGTCACGACCCAAAATCCCACCTTCGGCATCGTGATGGCACCTAGTCTCTAAGACTAGGTAAGCCGATTTCAATTACATTTCAAGCTTTTTTTTTCAATTACTAACAGCGGAAACAAATATAAATACAACAACCACCCAAGACTGGTAATACGGAGTCACGAACTCTAACTGAATATATGGAATGATCACGAGGACCGAATATACAATACTGTTTGATTAAAAATTAATAGTACAATAAAATAAAAAGACTCCAAGGGACTGCGACGACCAAGAAGCTATACCTTGAATCCTTACAATCCCGCTTTAACTCTGTCCAAGTCCGATATCTCCAATACCTGGCTCTGCACAAAAATGTGCAAAAGTGTAGTATGAGTACACCATGGTCGGTACCCAGTAAGGCGTTGGAGCCGGTTATGGAACTTCAGAGCGAGGTAAGTCTCCTATCTAATCTTGTGAGGGAGAATTTACCCTGCATGTGTCATATTTATTATGTGCTACATGTTGTGGGAGCTACGCATGAATGAGGTGACGAGTGTCCATGCGTATGCTAGAATTCCTGATTATGTTCGGGTAGATTTAGACTCACGCCATGCTTAAATTGTGCTATTTGAGTTATTCTTGCATGTTTAAATGCTTTAATTTACATTTAACCTGATACTAGACACGCGTAGAGTATCGGACTTGCTATTTTAGATACTTGACGAGCTACTTGATTAGTCGTAGAAATTGTACTTTCCTTACGGGTTTCTCCCGCGTTAAGCATATTCATCGGAAAGTTTTTTTTTGAATTTAATAACTCACACATATATTCGTGAGTGGGGTCAAAGAACCGTAAAAGCTTTATATTCTTATGGGATCGGGTCGCTCGCCTCGGCAGTATCATGTATCACACTCTTATTTGATCGGGTCGTTTGATTCGGCAGGATATTGTAACACACTCTTATGGGATCGGTCCGTTCGCCTCAATAATATCATGTATCACACGCTTATGGGATCAGGTCATTAGCCTCGGCAATATCATGTATTACACTCTTATGGGATCTGATCGTTCGACTTGGCAGGATTTGTAACATACTCTTATGGGATCGAGTCGTTCACCTCGGCAGTATTATGTATCACACTCTTATGGGATAGGGTCGTTCGCCTCGAAAATTTCATGAAATACTCTTATGGGATCGGGTCGCCCGCCTCGGCAGAATCGTTCATAATATTTTACAAGAAGCCAGTGCATCTGTGGGTTTTCCTGACTTGAGATGTGATGATCTATCTGGTAGGGACCATATTATATACTCCATTTGAGGAAGTAATCGATAATTGAGGACTTTATGTGTACTGTTTAGATGAGGATCGGAACATGTACTTATATTTGTTTTCACTGTTTAATTCCCATGCTTCATAATTGTCTGCTATTTACTGTACTTGATTTATTAGACCACTAGTAAGTGTTGATGTCGACCCCTCGCCACTACTTATCCGGGGTTAGTCTAGATACTTATTGGGTATGCATTGATTTTCGTACTCATGCTACTCTTCTGCACTTATTGTGCAGGTATATATTTTTTGTGGTCATTTGGTCGCAAAGGCGCAGCTATTACGGGAACTTTACGGTGATTTGCATCCCATGTTACAATCCGCAACGCACAGAGTGTCGTTCATATTCATTTATGTTATTCTATCTATTTTACATTCCAGACATATGTTGTATTGGTATTATATTTCTTAGTAGTTTCTCATGCACTTGTGACACCGAATTTTGGAATATTCTAATTGATGTTAATGGTTTTGCTCCAATATTATCACTTTTTATTTTATATCTTACTAGCATTGTATGTATCCATGATTTTAAATGCGCAAATTTCTTTATTTAATAAGAACTTGTGATTTTAAAAGTAATAAAATGAATAATTAATTAGATGATTCACCGTCGGTTTGCCTAACTGTAATGTTGGGCGCCATCACGACCTATAGCGGGAATTGGGTCGTGAAAGCTTGGTATCAGAGCACTAGGTTCATTTAGTTCTCACATGTCATGAGCAAGTCTAGTATAGTCTTGCGGATTGGTACGGAGACATCTATACTTATCATCGAGAGGCTACATGGTTGGTAGGAGAGCTTCCCTTCCTTGATTCCTCATCGTGCGATTTGATTTTGTCAAAGTTTTATGCCTTTGATTCCTCCCTACCCATTCGTATGCGACGTCGGGCATTTGTTATTGGTTGAGCACCGACAAGTTGTGAAGATAGTACAAATGTGGTGCAATATGCTTTTTCCTAAGAATGCGGGGGAGACCAGTATCGTCACCTTGTGGAGGAGTGTTCTATCATTTCATCCCAGTGTTGGTGTTGCCTACGGTTGAGATTCGATATCTCTGAATTTGGTGAAATTCTTGTTAATATTGTGGTGTCACCGTCCTTGATTGAACGCATTGAGGATCATAGGCATGTTGGTCTTCATTTGTTTGCCTTTGGGCACAGTGTTGAGAGATGGTACCTAAGAAGAAGTTATCAGAGATAGTTGTGTGTTGCGACTTCAGGATCGAATCGGCGTTTCTAGTGTTGATGGTTCGAGGGAGATGATACCTGGGTTGTTTTATGTACCTAGAAAGTTCGAATGTGACGAGAAGGGGCTTGATCGGAATGTAGGAAAATGTGAATATTTGATCATCATTTTGGGGATGTAGTATGGCCCTGAGTTTTACATATTGTTGGAACTTCGGGTAATGTTAATGGATGAAGGGATTCTTACGGTCGGCGGATGAGTGTGGACCCATGAAGATTAATTGATTCCATGATGGATATAACTGTGGCAATGGTTTTAGAGGAGGTCGATATGAGGTTACACGTGTGGACTATCTCATGTGAGAAGGTTAGGGTTTGCATGACCCCTGATGAAGTTCCTATAAAGAGTTATGTCTTCTATTCAATAGGATGCATGTACTGCAATGTGAGTTTGGATCGCTTGAAGAAGATGGTACGGTTGTTAGGAGGACGAGTGTGCGACGATGGCTGATAATTCGGGATGTGTTATGATTAGTGCAACAAGAACTTATGAGAAAGTAGTTTGCTCATAGTAGCCCGATTCTATATTCTTAAGTTGAGAATACTCGGTCCTTCAGCACTCTTAGGCAAACAGACCTTCTTTCATGCAACTAAGACCCTTTTAGATATAGTAGCCTCACCTGTCCACAAGTAGCTTTTACAAGTTGTTTCAATTAGCTTAATAACCTTTTGAGGGAGTGAGAATAATTATGACCAATATGACTGCACCCTAAATAGTAAAACTCTAATTAGCTGCAGTCTTTCCGCATATGACAACCCCTCGCCATTCACAAATATGAATAACTTTTCCTCCTCTTCTTCGAAAGAAGGGTCATTTTATTTTTGTAGGCTAGTTGGATATATCGCCCTTTTTGTACTTCCTTTGCGATGTTGGTCCACACATATACAATATTTAGTCGTCATCATGAAAGTAGAATAATAGAAGTGAATTCCTTTCTACGATATTTAGGACTTGAATGAGACATTATCAAACGTCCAGCATTTGCTCATGCTTGGTACTAGTAGTTCTTATATTTGAATGTTATATGCGCTTAAACTTTCCTTTTTTCTCTTTTTTTGCCAGATCCAATATTATTTTAGAAGGTATTGATTTCTATGTAACAGAAGATCCTCTTAATTTATGACTAATCTTACCTTCATTAATTACAATATTACGAACATAGTGCATTGGAGTCCTGAAGCACCACCACAAACTATTGCGTGTCTAATACTAGGGCATGCACCTTCTTATTATGTCAACAACTACCTCTGATATTACCTTTAGGGTTTTCGTGAATCTAAGTTGCTTGATAGATTTACGTGAATTAATCACACCTTCATATTTTTATGTAAAGTACGTAAGTTTTATTTGCAAAGCATTATTCCAAAAACGCACTTTAAAATGTTCATACCTATCGATTTTAACTAGTTTTACTATGGATAACACATGATGTTCATATAAATCTATTATATGTGCCTCTCCATTTAACATTAGGTGGACCTCATCCAATAACTATCCTAACTCTACTATATCTTCTGCTTCATTTCTTTTGGAACAATCACAAAGACTTTATGAAGTCGGATCGAGTGATTGCTTCAATTTGAATATTTCTTTTAGGGTAAATTATTAGGTTTTGTAAGTATGTTGACGTGTGCATAATTTTCAAGAGTGGGAGGAAAAATGATTGAGAAGATCGAAAAGTTAAAGAAGAAGGGGCTTTCTGTAAGACATGTGGCGTCAGTTAAGCATTTTATTCGTACATATATAGAATTATATGAGTAATGGATAGAACAACTATGGAAAGCTCCCCTTTAGATTTGATTTTTATGTATGATTCCATTTGTTACCAATTGTGAGTTAGCTTTTGGTAACTTAATACCCTTTAGAAATTTAGAGCTCCTTCTATTCTAAACTAATCATGACTCTTATGTCCTTTTTGTTCTCAAAAATCAAATGACATTAATCTAAGATATACAAGGTTTGGGGTTGTCTACTAATTAGTTTTCTCCTTGCCGTGAATTCTTCTCTACAAACTCATAATCACTCCACTTTTTTATAAGCTTTTCTTCCAATGCAGCCACGAGTAGTACTCTTTCATCCTTTGGTTACTTCTCTTTCTTTTAGAAAAAATTTTAAAATATGATAGAGTGAATTCAAGATTCATGGGTGAAGGATAATTGCATGGTGGTAATGGAGGAGTAAAGTGAAAATAAAAATTAAAACTTGTGTTTATTATCACACGATCTTTGGATCAATATCTTGGATAAAGAGTATGATCATGAGATCTGATAAGAGAACCTAATTAAATAGAAAATAAAAAATAGGAATTCAATAGAAATAAGTGTAGATCGAGATTCGATGAGGAGATGGTGTGAAATAAAATAGTGAAAAGAGAAGAAGAAAATATTGTTGTGTAGAAGAAAAAAGAAAAGGGAAGCAAGTTCCCTAATATGGGGGAGAGGAAGGGTAATATATAGGTTTAATGTACATGCAAAGAGTAAGTTTGTTCATTACGCGAGTTCAAAATAAGTTTAACCCCAATAAATAACGAAAATATTCTAAAACTCGTGTGATGATTAAAGGATTGTAATACCGCCAAAAAATATTATGATCATAATACCGATAAAAAAATATTACGATAAATTATCAATAAAGTACGATAATTAATGAAAATAGTAAAGAGAATCAAAGTATAATACCTAAGTGTTGTTGGAGATTTGATGGTGTAGATTTGGATGGCTGATAAGTAAGGAGCATAATATTGCACAACATTCTCATTATTTTTCAGAGCAATAGGAGCACCAATACCATATGAACTCCATTCTTCGTAACAATCCCACAAATCTCCAAGTGTGAAATATTCAGATTTTTCCTTTGCAATTGGATCATTCATGTAACTCTACAACATTTAAAAAAGAAAGCAAACTAATGAGAGATAAATGGTAAAAATAAAGAAAACAAAATGAAAAAAAGGAAATAGGAAAAAGTGACAAGTGATAAAAGAGTCTATATATTCACAAATTTAGAAAAATATCTAGTGCATAGGAAATAAATTTTGAAACCATCAAGCAAATTTTAGAAAATAAAATGATTACTTTAGATGCATTCTATAAATGTTGTTCATAAAATTGATTATTTTTCTTCTGAGAACACCTGACTAAAAAGGAACAAAAATAAACTCTAGTTTGCCATTAAAATCAAAGATTGTTCCAATTTTCTACTTAGATAAACAAGCGGAGTGAGAACTAAATATATTTGATTTTATCATTTGAATCTCATGTGCTTTAAAAAGATCTATATATAAGCTAAATAGATTATATATCATATTCATCAGAAAGAAAATGAAAGCTATATACATAAAGGAATTTATGATATCTTTGAATATATGAGGTATGAAAACATATACAAATAAGCAAACAAGAAAACTTGATATCGATCTATTACTATGCCTCAATCTCAAATAAATATTCAGAAGTCTCTTTAAAAATAATTAAAGAATTACCCTTGGTAGAGGTTTTGAAGGGACAATGGGTGTAACTGATTGAAGAAAACTCTGGAGATTTGACATCTGATTTGATTTCTTTTTTGACAAGAATTCAAGGGAAGAAGAAAACATTTTGATTGTATTTTGTTTTTCTCACAATCACAAGAACAAAAATTTACTAGTCTTCTCTTTGGTTTTCTCAATTCAAAATCAACCATTGGCAAGTAGTTAGCACTTGTATTAACTTACTAAAAAATTGGTTTTGAAGATTCACATAATCTGAAGTAGATTTAATTGTAGAGATTAACATACATTTAAAACTATAGTTGACATGATAGTCAAAAAGTGCCATCTTAAAATTTGTTTTATATTATGACAAAATTGTAAACACAAACCAGAAATTAAACGTCGATACACTCTAAAGGAATGAACAAAGGAAATTTGCCAGAAGTAACTAAAAATTTGGAAGAAAAAAAAATGAAGCTAAAGAAGAAGAAGTAGGAGAAAGCAATGAGAAAATAAAAAGTATATATGAAAATAAACTACTAGCAAAATATAACGTAAACATTAATTACAACAACAGCAACTCGTGTACTTACAAAATTTTGTTATCATTTGTTAAATGCTAGTCTTAATTAATCACTATTTTAAATGCTACAGGTTAATGTATATGGAGTTTTCACCACTTCTTGGGGTATTTTGGATTTTCAAATATAAGAAGAGCGGAAAAGAGTACCTAGTAGAATAATTTCAGTGATGACATATTTTGTAGGTTAGGTTATGAGCGGTTATTTTACTACAGGTTTTTGTGTGATTTCTGCTGAAGCATACACTCTAGAGAGGGTGGGTATAGGGCGAAGGATTTCAAGGCGGGACACACATGCACTAAACAAAATTCGAAAGGTGTATAAAATATTAAAACCTATAGTGGACAATATTTTACTTCACAACGTATATAAGAAAATAATATGAGGCGCCCTTTAGAGGAACTCTTACTTTTTTACCTTTTATGAGCAAATTAAATGTGTAACATTTTAGACATAGAGCGAATTTTAGTATTAGCCTACTAGGTATAGGTTAATGTAAACCTAGTAGCATTTGCCTCGACTCTATATTTGTATTAAAAAATCATCGGATGTATAAGAATATTTAGTACATAATCTATTATGTACATAATCTAGTATGTTAGCCCGATTATTAATGTAACATAAAATTTAAATTCTCAATCCGTCTTTTTAATTAAATATGGAACTAATGAAGTGCAAATGGGCTTTGGCATTGGCTTAATACTTGCTGAATTACATCCGGAGTGAATTCACAAAATCAGACGTGCTTATTAATGTGAGATTTAGCTTTTCTTTTACATATTTATTGATAATTATGTGACAAGCCAAAATGAGAAAATGTATGTACAATTCCTTAATTAATCTCTCTTTATGGAACTATTCTATGAAAAGCTCGGTGAAGACGACGAGAGATGACTTCGTATACTATCATAAATTCATTGGGGTATTGAAATTGAAATTATATAAATATGATAAAAATAAAAATAAAAAGGTTAGGGTTTATTTTCTAGGTCGAAATGGATCTTTCATTTTCTCAATTATGACGTGCTTGGTTAGGTTTTCATCAAGGTCTGTCGAGATAACTTTCAAATTATTTATTAGTTGATTTAACTCTAGGAACTAATATTGAAAAGTTAAAATATATGTGTTTTGGTAATACTAACAAATGTTTATTATATTTATTTTTATGTGTTATGGTCTAGCTAGCGTTCATTTTCATGGTTCATGGCTTAACATGGCTTCTTTTTCTTTTTATTTTTCTTCTTATAATTTTTCTTTCATTGATCATAAATCATTACTATGAATTTTAAAGTATTTTATTCTGGTATTGAAGTTCTTTGAACTATTTGTACTATCCTTAGGTGATAAAAATTAATGTAAAAAGTGAAACAAGCATATATTATTGGTTTGACCCACACATGAGTGACAGTCTAGACAATTATTTTTCTAATTATAACTCTTCAAATATATATCAACGACTTCAGGTTAGATTTTTTAATAGCTTTTGACAATTAAGATTAATTTTCCCACGTATTCTTACGCAAAAGAATATATAGTAATAAAATTACGGAAAAGGGTCAAAACTATTCCTATTATTTGCTAAACGGTTTATAGATATCTTTCGTCCATCTATTAGTCCAACAATACAACAACAACAATAATAACAACAACAACAACAACAACAACAACAAACCCAGTAGTTTCCCACAAGTGGGGTCTGGGGAGGGTAAGATGTACGCAACCTTACCCCTACCCCTGGAAGGGCAGAGAGGTTGTTTCCCATAGACCCTCGGCTAGAGAACGGCTGAAAAGAAAAGGTAATTGCAACAAGTAGAAAAAACAGCAAGATGTAATTACAACAAGTAGGAATAACAGCAAGATGAAATAAGATTGATTCCAAGAATGCAGTCAAACTCTAAGTAGTAATAGTCATCTATGGATAAAAGATATCATACTAACACTAATGCTAACGAAATGAGTAAGACAAAGAGAAACGCCCGATTACATACGAACCTTCTACTCTAATCTTTGACCTCCACACCCTCCTGTCTAGGGCCATATCCTCAGTCAGCTCCAGTTGCGCCACGTCTCATCTAATAACCTCTCTCCAAGACTTCTTAGACCTACCTCTACCCCTCCTGCTACCCGCCGAGGCTAACCGCTTGCACCTTCTAACTAGGGATTTTATACTTCTCCTCTTAACATGCTCGAACCATCTCAACCTCGCCTCCCGCATCTTATCCTCCACAAGGGTCACTCCCACCTTTTCCCGAATAACTTCATTCCTAATTTTATCCAACCCGGTGTGCCCACACATCCACCTCAATATACTCATCCCAGTTACTTTTAGGTTCTGGGTATGAGAGTTCTTGACCGGCCAACACTCTGCTCCATACAACATAGTTGGTCTAACTATAACCTTATAGAACTTACCTTTAAGTCTCAGCGCCATATTCTTATCACACAAAATATCGAAAGTGAGCCTCCACTTCATCCATCCTACTCTGATTCGATGCATGACATCTTCATCAATCTCCCAGTTACCTTGTATTATAGATCCAAGATAGTTGAAACTACCTCTCTTGGGGATGACTTGCATATCAAGCCTCACCTCAATATCCCCTTCCTGGGTACCGTTGCTGAACTTGTACTCTAAGTATTCCGTCTTGGTCCTGCTCAACTTGAAAAACTTAGACTCTAAGGTCTTCCTCCAAATCTCCAGCCTCTCGTTAACACCACCCCCGCATCTCGTCAATCAAAACTATGTCATCAGCAAATAACATATATCATGGCACCTCACCTTGAATGTGTCTCGTCAATGCGTCTATCGCCAAGGAAAATAGGAATGGACTAAAAGTTGATCCCTCGTGCAACCCCATCATAATCGGAAAGTGTTCTGAGTCTCCTCTCGCTTCCCTAACCCGATTCTTAGCTTCATCATACATGTCCTTAATCATCCTAATGTAGGCTACTGGGGCCCTTTTAGCCTCCAAGCATCGCCAGAGCACCTCTCTCAGGACTTTGTCATATGTTTTCTCTAGGTCAATGAATACCATGTGTAAGTCATTCTTTATCTCCCTATACTGCTTCACCAATCTCTTCACAATATGGATGGCTTCCATAGTCGAACGTCCCGGCATGAAACCGAATTGGTTCTCATAAATAGACACATCGGTCCTCACCCTCGCTTCAACCACCCTCTTCCAAACTTTCATAGTATGGCTTAGTAGCTTAATCCCCCTATTTATAATTATTGCAACTTTGGATATCGCCCTTGTTTTTATACACAGAAATCATCGTACTCCACATCCATTCATCGGGCATCTTCTTCGTCCTAATACATACGACATTAATTCTATTAATAAAATTGCCCCTACGTCTAATGGTAGAACAGATAGGCCTTCAAAATTAATGATGTGGTATTTTTTTACTCGGTACATGGCAATATCGGACTGAAATCAAACCTAGGTATTTTACACGCCCCATTTATTTGACATGCCTCATTATTTTCTTTGATTTTTTCTTTCTCTTTCTTCCTTTTCACCCAACACACCAACCCCACCCATATAAACCCCCAAAAAATCCTCTTCCTAGCCTCTCTTCCTCCATCACCATCACTGTCGACGTTACCATAGGCCAATCACCGCCATCATCAGAAATCTAGCATTACACGTACCTTTCCACCTCTCTCTTTATCTCATGTTCATCACACCTAACCCATCTCTCTTTCTCTCTCTCTCTCTCTCTCTCTATCTCTCTCTCTCTCTTTATCTCTCTCTAGGGTGCTACTGTTGACACCATTCCTCCACCACCGCCCACGGAGACCATCGGATCTCTTCGCTGGAAATGGTAACCAGCAATGACAAGTAGTCATGAACATGATCTAAATCTTTTAGATATGGTCGGGAAATACCATTGATGTTTTCTTGGCTTGTTCTTGATGTTTTTGCTACCTCCATGCTCTATGATTTCATTGTTGTCGTAAGTCCACCAATTTTCTAAAATGAATGACATGTCCAAAAGCCAAAGGTAATAGGTATGAAGAAGATGGTGGCAAGGAAAACGGCGTCGAGGTCATGGTTACCCAAGTGTCCGACAAAGGATTAATTGATAACAGTGAGAGAAAATATGGCCAATCAGCTGAAAATGGAGGGTCCAGCTATTTCCCATATTTTCTTTGATTCTTGGCATGTTCGTTTCACGGAGATGGTTTATGGCAGGAGAAGAAGAAAGGGGGTGGTCAGGTAAGTGAGTGGGTGTGATATCAAAACTAGGGTCGGATCCGATTAATGGGTTGAAATTAAACCCATATTTGGTTTCAGGACAAGATTGCCATGTGGCCCACTAAATGTAATGACCCGACTTGTCGTTTTAAGAATTAACGTCCCGTTCAGTGACTTAAGGTCCCGAGTAGCTTCGCAATATGTATTATTACTCGCGGGTGTGGTCGAGTGTGATTTACTGAAGATTCGGAATTTAATTAAAAGAACAATTCTTATTTAGAAGCTTAAATGGAAAGAGTTGACCGGAGAGTTAACTTTTGAGAAAACGACCCCGGAATGGAATTTTGATGATGGCAATAGCTTCGTATGATGATTTCGGATTTAGGCGTATGTTCAGATTTGGATTTGGAAGTCCGTAGGCCAATTCGATGTATTTTGGCGAAAGTTGGAAAATAGAAGAATTTGGAAAGTCCGACCGAAGGGTGAAATTTTGATAACGAGGTCATATTTTGATTCCGAAAATGGGAATAGATCCATTACGTCAATTATGACTTGTGTGCAAAATTTGAAATCATTCCGGATTGATTTGATATCTTTCGGTGCAAAATATAGAAGTTAAAAGATTTGAAAAATTATAATTCGATTCGATGCGCGATTCGTAATTTCAGCGATGTTTGATATGGTTTAAAGTCTTGACTAAGTTTGTATTATATTTTGGGACATGTTGGTATAATTGGTTAAGGTCCCGAGGGCCTCGGATGGATTACGAAAGGTTAGCAGATAGTTTGGAAATTTCTGTGAATGCTAGTTTTTGGCAGCAGCTGTTGGAATCGCACCTGCAGAAATTTAGGCGCAGGTGCGACCTCGCAGAAGCGAGGATTTCGTGGTAGAAGCGACCTGGGAAAAACTGGAGAAAGGTCGCGCACCTGCGATCATCACAGAAGTGAAAATTGCTCCGCAAGTGCGAGCTTTGTGGCTGGGTAGTGACCATCGCAGAAGCGCATTTTGTCTCGCAAAAGCGAGATCGCGGATGCGAAATTCTTTTCACAGAAGCGGTTCTGGACAGAAATGTTAAAGACCAAAATTGGTCATTTTGCCATTTTCGATTGGGATTTTGGAGCTCGGTTTTTGGGCGATTTTTGGATGAGTTATTCAAGACTTTGACTTGGGTAAGTGTTCTATATCCTAAAGTGATTATAATTACAGCACAATTATGGCATAGAAACACACAAAAGAATTATCACATAAGCATATCAGGCGTAACTCCCTATTAGTACTATAGTACAAATTAAACTTCACAAAGGGAGAATTTAAACTCATAAATATTTCACCACAAGGACCTCGTCCTTATATAACTTCTATCGCGTCTTGCAGTCCGATTTAAATATTTCACATCATATAAAAATGTGAGGATCTCGTCCTCAACTCCGAATCACAAGTATTATGCACATTGTGCCAACTGAAATTTCAATTTCCTTTCTTTCTTCTTTTCAATAAATTTCGTAAATATTTTTCGTAACACATAATGAACCCTCATACCGGTAGGGCATATAATTCATAAAATTAGAATCAATTATTCCGAAACACATCAAAACTCACTGTAATGAATAATAAAAATTACTTTTGGACTTACAGCCCTCAATGGTGCACAAAATAAAAATGACAGACACGGGCTCACATCTTCAAATCTCCCAACAGGGATAAACATATAAGTGGGTCACAAAATTACGAAGCTCACCCATAAGCAGAGCATAATAGGAGGACTCACCTCAATATTCAGAACCGAATCAAATTAAGGAAAAATATCCTTATATAACAAATCGGGATCGTACCTGTAACGACACCATCTGGTGAATCGGCCTTAGCCAAATCATAGCGCTTATAACAACGGATCGGGCCTCCACCTTTTAGGCGCCCTCTACCCGTCTGTCCTCCACCCCTAACTGGCTGTGCACGTGGGGTAATAGCTGCACTGGGGCCTATAGTCTGAGTGTTCTGATAAAATTCACCCCTTCCAAGTCTGGAACAATCTCTCATAAGGTGCCTAGTATCACCACACTCATAACAGCCCCTCTGAGGTCGCGGTTGCTCATATTAAGTCTGTGCCGGATAACTAAAACAACCATTATAGGAATCTCGTGCCGGTGGTACATTGTAAGAGCTTACTGGAGTACTTCGAGTAATCTGATGTGTGGACTGAGCTGGCCGACTGCACGAGCCTCTGCTATAATGGGTCCTAGCTGAAGAGTAAAATCCACCGAACTCTCTAGAGCCTCGAGACTTTTTGGCCTCCTTGGACTCCCTTTCCTCACCTAAAACACCCTCAATCTTCCTCGCAATCTCCACTACTTGTTGAAATGGAGTATCAGTTTGCAACTCTCGAGCCATGCATATTTTAATATCATAATCGAGCCCCTCAATGAATCTGCGGACCCGCTCTCTGATTGTAGAAACCAAGATAGGTGCATGACGGGCTAACTCACTGAACCTGATAGCATATTTTGACACTGTCATAGAGCCCTAACATGACCGTTCAAACTTTGTGCACCACGCATCTCGGAGAGTCTGGGGAACAAACTCTTTCAAGAATATTTTCGAAAATTGAGCCCAAGTTGGTGGTGTTACATCTGATGGTCTACCTTCTTCATAGATTTTCCACCACTGATACGCTGTGCCTGACAGTTGAAATGTAGTAAAGGCAACTCCGCTCACTTCCACAATACCCATAGTTCGGAGAATACGGTGACAATTTTCTAGAAATCCTTGGGCATCATCTGTAACTATGCCACTGAAAGTAGGTGGGCTATACCTCTTAAACCTCTCAAGTCTCTTTTGTTCTTCTTCTGATGCCTCTGGCCTGACCTCAGGCTGAACCGGAATAACAGGTTGTACCGGTATTACACCCGGAACCTTACCAACATAAACCTACTACTCTAGAGTTGTGGTAGGAGTCTTAGCTACTCCCCCAATCTACAATATATTTGGTGCAACAGAGATCAATCCCGCCTGAGTTAATGTACCAAACATACTTAGGAACTGTGCAAAAGTCTCCTGAAGTCTAGGGGTAACAACAGGTGTTTCTGGTACCTGTCCCCCAACTGGAGCTACCGACAGCTCTTCAATTATTATTCTGACAAGTGCTCTAGTCGCGGCACGTGCCCTTCATCGACCTCTACCTCGGCCTCTACCTCGGCCCCGGCCTCTTGCAGCCCTAGCAGTATGTGCAAATGCCTTCTCAGCTAACCCTGTAGCACGTGTCCTAACCATTTGTGAGAGAATAGAGATACAAAGGCTCAAATTCCACAATCAACAAATCTGCACGACAAGAATGAAAGAAGTGTAAATTTCCTAACAATTCTGTAGCCTCTCGAAGATAAGTACAGACGTCTCCGTGCTGATCCGCAAGACTCTACTAGACTCGTTCGTGACTCGTAGAACCTATGAACCTAGAGCTCTGATACCAACTGTCACGACCCAAAATCCCACCTTCGGCATCGTGATGGCACCTAGTCTCTAAGACTAGGTAAGCCGATTTCAATTACATTTCAAGCTTTTTTTTTCAATTACTAACAGCGGAAACAAATATAAATACAACAACCACCCAAGACTAGTAATACGGAGTCACGAACTCTAACTGAATACATGGAATGATCACGAGGACCGAATATACAATACTGTTTGATTAAAAATTAACAGTACAATAAAATAAAAAGACTCCAAGGGACTGCGACGACCAAGAAGCTATACCTTGAATCCTTACAATCCCGCTTTTACTCTGTCCAAGTCCGATATCTCCAATACCTGGCTCTGCACAAAAATGTGCAAAAGTGTAGTATGAGTACACCATGGTCGGTACCCAGTAAGTATCAAGACTAACCTCAGTGGAGACGAGGTACAGTCAAGACACTCACTAGTCAAAAATATCCTGTGCAATATGATATACAAAATAGTAGGAAACAAATAATAATAAGGACAACACAAATCAATCAGTGATATGCACAGTAGGACAACAAGAGCACCATTAATATTCCTCAACAAATAATAAATACAAGTACACCCAATTAAATCAAGTCTTTCAAATATAAATCTTTCGCCTATATACTTTTCAAATAATAATCTTCAGGATATAATACTTTCCAATAAATATATTTCGAATATACTCCCTTCAAATAAATATCTTTCAAATATAATTATTTCAAATAATCTTCTTCAAATATAATTCTTTCAAATAAATCTTCTTGAATAAAAATCCTTTCAAATAAATATTTTGAATATAATTCTTTCAATTTAAAAGTCACCATGTGACATCTCATTTCATAATCATACAAATACGGGTCTCGGCCCATATTCATATTTTTTGTAAACACGGGTCTCAGCCCACTTTCGTACTTCCACGGCACTTGGTGCCCATAATTAAATCATGATATTTTCCCGGCACCTCGTGCCCACTTTTTATACCACAACTGCACGGACAGTTCACGTGCCAATAATAAAACCATCATATTTACTCACGGTACCTCGTGCCCATATTTTATTTCACTCATAATCTGCCTGGAATTGCCACATGCTCCCATTTTTAAAATAGATCAGACTATTATCAAGTTTACCGAAACAACAAGACAATTTCACAAGATATAAAAAGAAACACAAGAAAGATCACAACATCACATAGAAATTACCAAAGCAATAACTCCACATCATCATATATCATCCCTGACAATAGCCACCCTTATCTCTCATATAGCCACCTGTATCACTCCTATAATAGCCTCCCTTATCCCTCCGCCCTGACAATATCAATAGCCACCATTATCGCTCCTATAGCCACCTTTATCTCTCCTATAGCCACCTTTATCGCTCCGCACAGACAATATTCCAACAAACATAACAATAGTGAAATGCCACCCTTATACCCATAAAGTAATTCATGCTAATTTGCCAGGCTACCCAAGAACTCGACGGTCCCGGGATGGTGAAGCGGTCCAGTGTCTAATAAACTGATCAAGTATAAGTATATGAACAGCATAAATATGATATCTACATATAAACTATGTAATATGGCTCGCAATACAGTAATAGCAATAAGAAAGAAAACAACAAGTATCAGCGGAATACCATAAAAATGACATAGAAAGGTGAATGGAACACAACCTAAATCCGGAATCACAAATACAGCAAGGACAAGTAATAACTCAGTAACTACAACCGCTTTTACATCAGGTTTTAGTCATCAAACTCTACGAGGTACCGAACCTCGGACAAATCACAACTCACGGGTCTCAATACCTGAACCCTAACACTTGGGCATCCTGTGCCCTCATAACACCTTATAACCACACTGACGACTCATGTGCCAATAGAGCCATTCTCACATAGAAGGCAGGTAAACAAGGGTGAGCATCTATGCTCGACAATATCAAGAAAACCTTTTATCCGATAAGAGTGCTTAACTATGTGTATGCTTGTGCAAGTGTCATAACATAGTCCATACCAGCAAATAAGCATAAGGAAAAAGAACGGCAGCACGTGGAATATTTTCTCACAACTTTCACAAGATAAAGCTCACACGGGTAAGTGTACCACTACACAAATATCAACAACAAGAATTCCCCAGGCCATCACAAATCATCATAAATCAATCCCGGAAATAGCCCATCTTGTCTCGCCACGTGTGCAATAATAAAGTAAGTGCCCGCCTTGTCTCGCCACACGTGCATAATAATGTTCCCACCTTGTCTCGCCACATGCGCAACCCATATATATATATATATATATATATATATATATATATATATATATATATATATATATCCCGCCTTGTCACGCCGCATGTGCAAATATCAATAGTAACAATAGCACAGCATAAATCTCGTGCAACCCCATAACAACAACCGCATGGCAGAAACCTCGTGCATCACAATAACCACAACCGCACGGCAAAAATCTCGTGCATCACAATAACCACAACCGCACAGCAAAAATCTCGTGCATCACAATAACAACAACCGCATGGCAGAAACCTCGTGCATCACCACAATAAGTACAACATCAACAATGATAATAATACAAGGATACGATAAATATGTCAACTCAGAAATTCCAGAACTCACGAAAATGGAGGAACTAATTCACAAGGAGTAGCCACAATAGAGAACGCTAGTCATAATAAGAACAGCTCAACAAGAAAGGAAATATTATGTAACAACGGTCCACAATGTACAGTTCGACAACGAGGGAGCTAACACGAGACAAATAATTCCAAATAAGGACAACTCAACTAAAATATAGGATATCTTTCTTTTAAGGTTGGGCAATTAAGAGAGAGATACAACAACTTTAATTAAGGATAAGCAATATAAGGATAATCATTTGCCTCAATTAAGGATGAACAATTACAGAAGAGATAATTATAGTTTCAGATAAGGATAAGCAGTTAGGGAAAAGACAACACGGCAATAGAAGAGATAACAATTTCAGTTAAGGCACATATGAATCAAATGAAAAACAATAGTGGATCATGAAGCAATTAATTCTAATTAAAGTAGGTAGAAGTAAAACTGGAAATTAAGAAGTGTAATCGTAACGAGAACAACTGCATATTCGATGAAAATAAGGACCTAAGAATCCCTAAAAGGCTAATTTTCCATAAATAAGTCTGGGCACGTACTCGTCACCTATCGTACACGGATTACAATTAGCATAGAAGACTCAAATCCTAAGGAACTACGAAGTTAGGTAAGATACTTACCTCAAAGAAGACAGACCGATACTCAAAAATGAACTTCTCGGGTGAAATGACCTCCAGACGACTCAAATCTAACCAAAATAACTTCAAAGCACAAATAAAATTCATAAGAAACTATTCCAGATCATAAAGTCTCAATCTTTATCAAAATCTAAAAATCGACCCAAAGGTCGACCCCCGGGCCCGCACCTCGGAACCCGACAAATTTCATAAATATCCGGACCCTCATTCCGATATGAGTTCAACCGAACAAAAATTATCAAATTCCGATACCATTTCGTCCTTCAAATCATGATTTTTCATTTTGAATATTTTCTTCAAAAAACTCCATTTTCCTCAACTCAAAACATAAATTAAATAATAAAAATAAAGATAAAATCATGGAATATAATAAATTCTATGTGAAGAACACTTACCCAATCGATTTGCTTGAAAAACCCACAAGAAATCACTCCAAATCGAGCTCTATAAGTCAAGATATGATAAAAATGGCCTAACCCTCGATTTGGAAATCTTATATTCTGCCCACGTCTTTAAGCATCGCGAACGCGGAAGAACAACCATGTTCGCGAAGAAGAAAAACAAAAGTTGACTAGTTGTGCTTCGCGAATGTGACAACACGTTCGCGAACGCGTAGAGGAAAAGTCTGATGGTCCAACGACTGCTCTTCGTGAACATGTGAAGTAGTACGCGAACGCGAAGAGTGGAATGGCATAGCTACGTGAACGTGTGGGATGAAAGCGAACGCGATGAAGGAAAAGGTTGGCTTCCACGATCGCGAAATAAGGAATGCGAACGCGAAGAACAAATATTCCCTCCAAAATTGCTCTTTGCGAACGCGAAGGAAGGGACGCGAAATCGATTAAGGAAACCAGATGACAGAAAACGGGAGTTCAAAAATAGAAGGAAATGGCCCGTAGCCCATCCGAAACACACCCGGGGCCCCCGAGACCTTGTCTAAATACACAAAAAAAGTTCCATAACCTAACACGGACTCGCTCGAGGTCTCAAATCACATCAAACAACGCCGAAAATAAAAATCGCACCACGAATCAAACTTATGAACTTCCAAAACATCCAACTTCGAAAACTCATGCCGAAACCAAACTAACCAACCCGGAATGATGTCAAATTTTGCAGGAAAGTCCCAAATAACATAACGGAGTTGTTTCTACTCTAGGAATCGCATTCTGACCCTGATATCAAAAAGTCCACATCCGGTCAAAAAGTCCACATCCGGTCAAAAATTCCAAAAATTCAACTTTCGCTATTTCAAGCCTAAATGAGCTACATACCTCCAAAACACAATCCGGACACGCCCCTAAGTCCAAAATCACCCAACAGAGCTAACGGAACCGACGAAACTCCATTCTGGAGTCGTCTTCACACAGTTCCGTATACGGTCAAAATCCTAAGACTTAAGCTTCCGTTTTAGGGACTAAGTGTCCCAAATCA
Organism: Nicotiana tabacum; assembly: GCF_000715075.1. NCBI lineage: Eukaryota > Viridiplantae > Streptophyta > Magnoliopsida > Solanales > Solanaceae > Nicotiana > Nicotiana tabacum. Next base: position 125,261,935 of record NC_134088.1, on the reverse strand, counting down.
CTCTGAATCACCCGGTAATTGAATTCAACCACGCACGCAAGTTAATACACATAATACGAAGTTGTTCAGGGCCTTATGCCGCCGAACGAGACTTAAATCCTTAAAATGACTGGCCTAATCATTATAGTAATCACATGATATATCACACAACTCGCATACTCGCAGCACCATTTCCGATCTCAGTAACTACTCCAAACCAACCAAGTACTATATTAAACCCCATATCCCACATAACCTTGTCCCAAACTTTCGTACACTGTTAATAATAAAAGAAACACGTGAAATCTCATAACCTCTTATCAGATCAACGAGTCATGGAGTTATCTCGCCCCAACCAGAACCATAATCACTTTCTAAGCAGACTTTCAATGTCATCCTCCCAAATATACCACAATCAAATCTGATAGTACCCATTCTAGGTCCAATGACCATATATTATTAAACCCAACTATCCCACAAATATGCCACACCAATCGAATTCAAGCCGCAAACTGTGCAGTCCGTGTACCCAAAAATGGAAAATGTTTCAAAGAAGAGAACCGTTGCGCAAGTTCAACAAGCACTTCTACAACTGAAATGCTATGAGCTCATCATACATGGTAAAACCAAGACACACGAATCTAATAACCAACCGATACCCAATTTTGCCCTCATATTTTTTCAAATAAGTATAAATACTTTTAAAACATCATTTTTGCATTATTATTTAATTTATAAAAATTACACAAGCACTTATTATAATTGTCCATAATTTTAGAGCTTTTAAATTAATTTTCTCGCATTAATTTACATAAAAAATTCAGTAACTACCCTTTTAAATTATTTGTGATGACTTAATCACTTCAAATTATTATTTGCATCCCTAATACATTTTTTTGAAATATTTTCACTTCATTTTTATATAATTACAATTGTATTTTTAGGCTATTCGCCTAAATTTGCAATAATAGCCTATATTTTGCATTCTTATTGCAATTGACATTTTATTTAGGGTCAAAATAATATTTTTACATTTTTTATAAGTCTTTTATTATTGTTTAAAGTATTAATTTGCATAAGTAGCATTTTTATATATTTATTTATCTATTTTATTAAATTATTTCCCTTTTAATTCCTATTTAAAAGAGCTTGCCCAATTTGTTTTAACTAATTTTCGGACCAAAAGGCCCAATACCCTAACCGAATAACCCCTAGCCCAATACAAGCAACCCACCACCCATACCCATTTAATTAACCGGCCCCAATCCCTCTTTAAATTTCTGGCCGTTGATCCCCTTTTAAATTACCCAACCTCAAACCCTAATCCCATTTCCCTCTAACCCGCCGCCCTGAAACCCTCCCCCTTTCTTCTACGAACCCTAGCCGCCCTCTCGTTCTTCTCCGAATCTCTCTCAATCATGGATTCCTTCCATGATTTCTTGCCTTTTATGTATTATTTTAGTATTACCTGCAAGATCATGGTATCACTTAGGACTTTCCTAAACATGGCAAGTACTATCTCTCAGAATCTGGTCGTTCAACCTTAATCGCTTGAATTTGGACGATATCTCACCCATGTGCATCATGGTCAGGCTATATGGGTCCGATTAGCCAAGTTTTTCGGCCAATCTTTGATTTCTGTCAATTAGGGTTTACCTAATTTCTTTTTCCCTAATCCGATTTTATTTATTATGCATGTTAATACTTCCTTATTTATGTTTTATTTTACAGTTTTCCTTGTTTACTTGTTCGATTTTTGTCACTATATAAACCCCTCCTCATTCCCCGTTGAAAGGGACCAGATGGATACAATCTCACTAAAATTTGAAGCTTTGCTCTGTTAATTCCTTCATTATCTTGTTCTGTGTTTGTGTTGGCCGGATGAAACCCAAAGCCACTGAGAGTCTACTGTTCGAACCTTCTCTTGGTGCGAGCATTGCCCGGGGTTCTTTCAAAACTCTTGGGAACTTTGACGCATCGAGGTTTCTATGATCTTGTGGATCTTTTGTTCTTTATCGTTGTCTGTTTAATTGGTAAGCCACTTGACTTTTGCAATTTTATCCCCATGTGTCTTTGATTTACATGTGTTCTCACCTCTGAAATCCATGGCTTAATATGTTTTTTGGATTACTGTGTGCACGATTCTGTTAATTCTACTTTGTTCTAAGTCTCTTTAGAATTTAACTTCCTCCTAATGTTGCTAGTTCTGAGATTGCCTAAGTCTAACTTAGATAATCTGACCCTCTTAAGTTCGTTTAGCCAGTGTATTGGTGCATGAATGTTCCCTAAGACATGCTTATTTGCTTTGTCCTTAATCTCTATAATGAATGCTTCACACTTGTGCTAGAACTTCCTGTGTTAATTATGACATGTTCCCCTGCTATTGTGTCACTCAGCATGATCCCCATACCCCAGTAGTGATTGACTGAATCTTAACAGTTACCTCAACTTGTTTTCCCTGCCCTGTTTGAACCATTTTGTTTTATGGCATAACTTAGATCTTCTTTAGTTAATTAGTCTATTGTGTCAATCCCAGAATCCCTACATGTGCTATTTGGTATGAACTTGATATCTCATACTGCTCTGAATCTCTGCAATATTTGTCTTGCGTGTACAATGTGTTTCAATTTGTATTAAGACTATTCTCCATGATCTTGCTTCTGTGCTAATATGTTCCCAGCATGTCTATGGTTCATCTGATATCCTGTGATTATTTGGCTTGTCACAATGTGCATCCCCCATCATGTCTAAATATTGATTAGCATGACACTAGGATGTATGTTCAGCATAATCTCTTAGGTTTTAACTTGTTTGTATTGTGCATCTGTGACTGCAAACTTGTTTCTCCCTTGACCCTTCCCCCATGTGGTTTTTGTCATAATGTGTGCTCCCTATCATGTCTCAATGCAATCTTGTTTCCTGATGAGAGTTAATATGTCTATCTTATGATACTAGGATGCATACTTAGCTTAATTTGGACCTCTTTAGATCTCAACTTGTTTAGTATCATGCATCTGTACATGATAATCTTTGTATACCCATGCAAACCTATTTCTTCCCCAACTCTTTCAAAATGTGGTTGTCTATGTGATACTTTGCTATGTATGGAAATCCTACTGAACCTACTGGCCTCCTTGATTAGTTTCTCTGTATGCTCAATTTGGCTATGTCTACTTTAGGTTATAAGTGTACCCCCAGTTCTGTCCCTCGGCCATTGTCCATTCTCCTCACTTGCTACTTGTGCTATTCTGAACTTCTTATCTTTAGCCGGCTAAAAGCCAAGGCTACCTAGGCTTTACTGCTGACCTCCTAGTGTGAGCACTGCTCGGGGTCCTTTTGAGGCCCTTGTGAACTCTGACACACTAGGATTTGGGTCCCTAATCATTTCTCCTAATACTGGAACCTGAATTATCCAAGTTCTTTCTTCATATTGTCGCATGAACATGTAAGCTGGTTGGTCTAAGTAATTCAATGCTTGGCAATATGATTGTGTGATTTGGCTTTGAGCTCCTCTATAGATTCTGGGTTGTGTTGATGAACATGGCTCTTTGTTGAAAGTCTGGATATGCTGTTGAAGGTCCAGACAGTGTTGGATATTTTATTTGGTCCTGATGTGGGCCTATTGTCATTATCTGTATAACATTTATATCTTACTCATTATTGGGCATGTAATAACTTTTTGTATAAATGATTGGGGTGTTAGTAAAGATGGGGAAGGGGTAGATTCTTAATGCTTGTGTAAAAGAGGTAGACAACATGCCTATAGGACCCATTGATTCACTTGCTACATGTGACGTTCAATTTATATGTGCACTGTAGAAACCATGTCATTAGGACAAACACACACACATACACACACTATCTTTTGGCAAACATGAATTCAAATGCTGCAATTATTCTTACTGCTATGTGTTATTAGAGAACTTGCCTATAGGAATTAGTTTCTCATCGATGTTTCTGTCAATCCTCATCGCCTACTAGAAATCGTGCCTATAGGATTGAAATTATTCTACTTGGCACTGCTCACCTAGAAAATTATGCCTATAGGATTTTGATCATCTCATTTGCTATTATCTCGTATTGTTCATTAGAAACCATGCCTATAGAATTTTAATCATCTCATTCGTCACTACATCACACTGTTCACCTAGAAAACATGTCTATAGGTTTAAGTGTAATGATAAAATCAGCTCCAAGTGCTAAACATTAGAAATTCTGTCTATAGGACAACGCTGTTTCGTCTTAATAAGAGTCAAAGTTGCACCTTTATATATAGTTTATTATGCACTTTTGGGATCCTCCCAATGGTCTTTTCATTATTCCTTACTGCACGAGTCACCTAGACACAGCAGGCTTAATAACTGGAAATCTGCAACTTCATTTATTAGCATGCAAATCGTATAATCTTGTCTGTGAGCAATGCTTGGACTTTGAAACTATTTGCAAGCCCTGATGCCTTGTCACGTAGAAATTATGCCTATAGGGATTTAAGTTTTCCTAATTCCAGATTGCTTAACAATGAAGTTTGTCTTGCGTGCATTTGTTGCTTAAGTGTGGAGGCAAACTTGAGCCTTAACTGCCTATATGTGAAGTCCAATGTTTTTTTTTGTATGTCGCCTAGTTTTTGACATTTCTGAGCAGCCTATGTAAAGTCTAAAACCATCCAAATAGTAGGTCCAAAGCCTCCTGGGCCATAGGCATGGGACGGGTAGTGCATGCGTAAGGTACGATTTATAATTGAATTAGAGCGCTTTTAAGTAAACAACTTTAACATACTAATCGGGTAGCAGGAGATGATAGTCTGTGCCCACTGGATAATATGAGTAACACCCTATCTCAAGGGAGTTACGAAATATTATTTATGTTGCACGGGGTGATCCTTTAGGCTAAAAAACTTAGGACCCCCCACCCCTTTCCTTTCTTTTCTATTGGAATGGAAAATAGTGGTACCTCCCTATTCAAGATCTCTTTGTAATAAGATTCTTAGATTTTGTACTCTCTTTGTTTACTTGATCACATAGACTGATCCATATAATTTAAGTTCGACCGGGACCCACAGTTGTGGACCTCGAGGAGTGTCTAACACCTTCTCTTTGAGGTAACTTGAGCCCTTACCCAATCTTTGGTGGTGTTGACTAGTTAAAACAGAGTTATTTGCAAATAGGTGCCCTAACGCACCCTAAAAATCATTAGGTGGCGACTTTCCTCCTTTAATCTCTTCCTTTTAAAAGAGTTGTCACACGTCGAAACCCGTTTTTCGCTAAGAAAACGGGGCGCGACAGCATGGCGACTCTGCTGGGGATACTTAAGCTCTTACCATAATGAACTTGGCTTATGTGGATTAGTTTTCTTTGTTATAAAATACGCATTCCTTTTCCATCTTTATTTGTTAAATTTTGCTATTACATGCACATCCATTTCGCGTTCACCTTTACTTGCTTAAACCCGTTATAACATGCACATCCCTTCCCTTCTCCACCTTTATTTGCTTAAATTTATTATAACATGCACATCCCTTTCCCTATTCGCCCTTATTTGCTCTAACTGCTCTTCATTTGTTTAAAGACTGCTATATCATGCCTCTCCCATCCCTACTCCCTTGCTTGCTTTATTACATTCTCATATATTCTACGAACTAACTTCTTCCCTTGTCTTTCTTTTATGCCTTTCATGTTTTACCTTAATACTGCATTTACCGTTTTTACATATTTACTATGCAAATACTTGGCAGCGTATTATTATCAATGCATAAAGCATGCTCCACATCATACTCCACTCGTGCCAATTATCAATATAGCGGCACTTGATGAGTGTCCGCGCTCTTCCAGAATTATCCTTTTTAAATCGGAAAGGCTTATTTGCGGTAGACTAGTCGATCAGCGGTGCAGTCGACGGTCCCGTGCCTTTCCCTCTCAAGTTGTCCACTTGGCAGTACCAGTCTAGGCCATTCTAGAAACCTCACTCCAACATTGAATATATATGCATCATGCTAAACCTAGTACAGGTTGAAGCGTTATTAACGTAACAACTCGCGAAGATGAACCTCGTCCAAAGTCCGACGGGATTTCCACAATCCCAATGGACGCTATCATACTATGTGCATTACTTGGAGAAAAATATGCCAACGTGTTGATCATTATTGTGTAAACATTTTTGGCATTAATGAAATGACGCAAATATTGGCATCAATTTTTTCCAAGTCTACGTGTCGCTTAGGCCTACCTCGGGCACAATGAGGTCCCCAAATTAGGACGCGAATTATTGCATGACTTTGTAAAACATGTTTTAATATCGCAAACACTCTTTTAATATTACTTACTAACTTGGTTACCTTTTGCTTTTTCTTTATTTTGATTATTCTCATTCCCAAAGGTTGGTTCGTGCATACTGGCATCTTCTTATGAGGTATTCATTCCTCACATTCTGTTATCAGTGTTGTGAAAATTCTAAATGAGATTTTGGCTAATATGAGGTTAATTGATGATGCTAGAATTAATTATGAACAGCTTTTAAGACCAGAGATGTGGTGATGGGCATACATATGATGTGCTTCATGTCCTGATATCATTATGATAATGCAGTGATTGTAATACTGAGATTAGTGTTATTGTTATATACATTGTGGTACTTTGTTGGGTTGTGGATGTGTTGTTAGGAGTTATTTTGGTGTTACTATGGTAGGTGGATAGGCCCATTTACAGGAGAGACTCTGCCGAAATTTCTGAAAAATTTGGAAGATAGAAAAATTTGGGAGATTGATATGTTCGAAAGAAGAGATAAGTTATGTTATGTATTTGAGGGTGAATGATCCTAAGCGGGGGAGAATGTAACACCCCGGAAAGATTTCGAAGTACTTCAACACTATCAAGAAAGTTGATGTGTGCATAGGCATGAGTTGCTATAGCCAGTTGAGACTAATATCGTGTGTCAAAGTGAAAATCAAGCATTTTGGAAATGATTGGAGAGTTAGGGAATTTGCTTTAAAGCTTATAAGAATGGAGAAAAGAAATAATCTCAATTGAGATGGTGTTGTCGAACCCGTGTTAAATTGCAGGAACGTAGAATCACCCACAAGTATGTGTATAAGAATACACTCAGTAATTTAAAATTCTCAAAAAGATTCTTGGCACGTTCGAGGACGAACGTATGTTTAAGAGGTGGAGAATGTAACGACCCGACTTGTCATTTTAAGAATTAACACCCCGTTCAGTGACTTAAGGTCCCGAGCAGCTTCGCAATATGTATTATGACCCGCGGGTGTGGTCGAGTTTGATTTACTGAAGATTCGGAATTCAATTAAAAGAACAATTCTTATTTAGAAGATTAAATGGAAAGAGTTGACCGGAGAGTTGACTTTTGAGCAAACGGCCCCGGAATGGAATTTCGATGATGGCAATAGATTCGTATGATGATTTTGGATTTAGGCGTACGTTCGGATTTGGATTTGGAAGTCCGTAGAACAATTCGACGCATTTTGGCGAAAGTTGGAAAATAGAAGATTTTAGAAAGTCCGACCGAAGGGTGAAATTTTGATAACGAGATCGGATTTCGATTTCGGAAATGGGAATGGCTCCAATACGTCAATTATGACTCGTTTGCAAAATTTGAAGTCGTTACGTATTGATTTGATATGTTTCGGCGCAAAATATAGAAGTTAGAAGATTTGAAAATTTATAATTCGATTTGATGTGCGATTCGTAATTTCAGCGATGTTTGATGTGGTTTGAAGCCTCGACTAAGTTTGTATTGTATTTTGGGATGTATTGGTAAAATTGGTTAAGGTCCCGAGGGCCTCACGTGGATTACGGAAGGTTAGCGGATTGTTTGGAAATTTCTGTGAATGCTGGTTTTTGGCAGCAGCTGTTGGAATCCCACCTGCGGAAATTTGGGTGCAGGTGGGACCTCGCAGAAACGAAGATTTCGTTGCAGAAGAGACCTGGGCAGAACTGGAGAAAGGTCGCAGATGCGGGCAGCCTTCCGCACCTACGCAATCGCAGGTGCGATATTTTCTACGCAGACGCGACGAGGCAGCGCAGAAGCGGAAATGATGCGCACCTGCGAAAATTGCTCCGCAGGTGCGAGCTTTGTGGCTGGGCAGTGATCATCGGAGAAGCGCATTTTGTCTCGCAAAAGCGAGACCGCAGATGCGAAATTCTTTCCGCAGAAGCGGTTTTGGACATAAACATTAAGGACAAAAATTGGTCATTTTGCCATTTTCGATTGGGATTTTGGAGCTCGATTTTTGGGTGATTTTTGGAGGAGTTCTTCAAGACTTTGACTTGGGCAAGTGTTCTATATCCTAAAGTGATTATATTTCATGAATCTATGATTATATTCATCGTTTATTCGGATTTAAATGGAGGAAATCAAGATTTTTGTAAAATCTTCCAAAAAAGAAAATTTAAGATTTGGAGGTTGAGTTGTTATTGGAATTCGATAAAATTGGTATGGTTGAACTCGTATCGGAATGGATTTTTGGATTTAATAAAAATTATGTCATGTTCCGAGGGGCGGGTCCCGCATTGACTTTTGTTGATTTTTTGGAATAAATTTTTAAGTCAACGTATTATTATCCGAAATTATTTTCGATGAATTTTAATGAAGTTATACAATTAATTTGGATAGATTTGAGCTTTCCAGAGGTCAATTCAAGAAAGGAGATGATTTTGAAATATCGACATAACATCATAAAGGTAAGTGTCTTGCCTAACCTCGAGTGGGGGAATTACCCCTTAGGCTTTGAGTCTTATGTGCCCTTTGTGAAATGTGAAAAGTCATGTACGCGAGGTGACGAGTACGTACTCGGGCTTATATGTGCAAAATGTATTGAGTTAAAGTCTTGGGAATATTGTGTAGTAAATTGGATAATTGTTGGCATATATTTAATCATTTGTTTGCCATGCCTCAAATCACATTTATTGAATTTGTTTTTATATGACAATTTGATATAATTATTACTTGTATATTTATGTGAATTCCGTGAGTTTGATTATTGATATTTCTTGGAATTTAATTTTCATTATGAATTTTCCCCATGCAGATAATTAATTAAGCAAGCTTAAGAAGATGTGTTAATATAATTATCTAAATTTGGACTAATGAAGGCTTTGCTTTGTACTGAATAATTTCTATCTCTGTTGATTATTATTGTGGTGTTATACATATTGTGTGGAGCCTTCGGCTATTTGCTGTGAAATTAATTTATTTGGTTGTATCTTTGGAATTTGGTTGTGGCCATTGGGCAAATTATGATATGAATTGATTTTGCTATGTTGCCGTGATAATTTTTCGTGTAAATTATTATTTTGTGTGAGTTGTTATTTTGAGGATATAAGGGTGGCATTCCACTGTTGATATTATGTGGGTATAAGGGTGGTATTTCACTGTTGTTGTGTTTGTTGGAATATTGTCTGGGCGGAGCGATAAAGGTGGTTATAAGAGAGATAAGGCTGGCTATAGGAGCGATAAGGGTGACTATTGATATTGTCAGGGCAGAGGGATAAGGGAGGCTATTATAGAAGTGATAAGGGTGGATATATGAGAGATAAGGGTGGCTATTGTCAGGGACGATATATGATGATGTGGAGTTATTGCGTTGGTAATTTCTATGTGATGTTGTGATCTTTCTTATGTTTCTTTTTATATCTTGTGAAATTGTCTTGTTGTTTCGGCAAACTTGATAATAGTCAGATCTATGTTGAAAATAGAAGCCTGTGGCTATTGCCAGGCAGATTATGAAATGAAATGTGGGCACGAGGTGCCATTAGTAAATATGATGGTTTCATTATTGGCACGTGAATTGTCCGTACAAATGTGGTATGAAAAGTGGACACGAGATGCCGGAAAAATATGATGATTTAATTATGGGCCCGAAGTGCCGTGGAAATACAAAAGTGGGCTGAGACCCGTGTTTATAAAAAATATGAAAATAGGCTGAGACCCGTAATTGTATGATTATGAAATGAGATGTCACATGGTGACTTTTTAATTGAAAGAATTATATTCAAAATATTTATTTGGAAAGATTTTTATTCAAGAAGATTTATTTGAAAGAATTATATTTGAAAAAGATTATTTGAAATAATTATATTTAAAAGATATTTATTTGAAGGGAGTATATTCAAAATATATTTATTGGAAAGTATTATATCCTGAAGATTATTATTTGAAAAGTATATAGGCGAAAGATTTATATTTGAAAGACTTGATTTAATTGGATGTACTTGTATTTATTATTTGTTGAGCAATATTAACGGTGTTCTTGTTGTCCTGCTGTGCATTTCACTGATTGATTTGTGTTGTCCTTATTGTTATTTGTTTCCTACTATTTTGTATATCATATTACACAGTTTGTTTTTTTACTAGTGAGTGTCTTGACTGTACCTCGTCTCCGCTGAGGTTAGTCTTGATACTTACTGGGTACCGACCGTGGTATACTCATACTACACTTCTGTACATTTTTGTGCAGAGCCAGGTATTGGAGATAATGGACTTGGAAAGAGTTAAAGCGGGATCGTAATGATTCAAAGTAGAGTTGCTTGGTCGTCGCAGTCCCTTGGAGTCTTTTCATTTCATTATTGTGATGACCCAAAATATTATCTTTAAATTTAATAAGTAATTCTGTGTTCTAGGACCTCAAAAAGCATTATGTATAATTCCTCGACTTCCGTGAACAGTCCGTACAATTTTTCAGAAAGTTTTTATGTGAAAAATGGATTAAGATGTGAAATACAGCTTTAAAACTCAACTGAGTTGACTTTGGTCAACATTTTGAGCAAATGGACCAAGATCAGTGTTTTGACAATTCCGGTAGGTCCGTATCGTGATTTGGGACTTGGGCGTATGCCCGAAATCGAATTTCGAGGTCCATAGCCCGAGATATGGAATTTTGATGAAAAATTAAAAGCTTGAAAGCTTAATAATTTTTAAGAAATTACTGAAGTTGGATTTATTGACCTCGGGTCCGTATTTTGGTTCCGGAGCCCAGTATAGGTCCATTATAATATTTATGACTTGTCTGCCGAATTTGGTGAGAATCGGAGTTGATTTGACGTGATTCGGACGTCCGGTTGTAAAAATATAAGTTTTAAAGTTTTCTTGGAAATTTCCTTTGATTTGGTGTCCGATTCGTAGTTCTTGGTGTTATTTTGGCGATTTGATCATGCGAGCAAGTTCGTATGATATTTTAGGACTTGGGTGCATGTTTGGTTTGGAGCCCCGAAGGCTCGGATTGATTTCGGGTGATTAACGGATCATTTTTGGACTTGAGGAAACTGCAGAAACCTGCTTCTGGTTTCCTTCTTCGCGTTCATGAGGGGAGTCTCGCATTCGCGAAGAGGCTGGAAGCTTCGCGTTCACGATCGAAGCCTTGCGTTCGCGAAGGGAAAGAGGTTGGCCAGGAAAATTAGCCTTCGCGTTCGCGAAGGGCAGCTCGCATTCGCGAAGGCCAAGCCAGGCAAGCATCGCATTCGCGAGGTAGCCCTCGCGTTCGAGAAGAGTAAAATTGGACAGCACAAATTTGTTCTTCGCGAACGCGAGGCACTAACCGCGTTCGCGAAGGGTAAAAATCCCAGAAACAGAACTTAAGTTCTGGAAATGGGGTTTCGACCCATTTTCAACTCTTTTCCATTTTTGAGCTCGGGTAAGGCGATTTTTACGGAAAAACATTGGGGTAAGTGTTCCTTATCCTATATTGATTATATTTCATGATTTCATACTCATTTATATCATGAATCCGTGAATTTATGGAAGAAAAATTAGATTTTTATAAATTCTTCCAAAAATGAAAATTTAAGATTTGAAGGTCCATTTGACATCGGAATTGGATAATTTTTGTATGGTTGGACTCGTCTCGGAATGGGTGTTCGGATTTCGTAAGTTTTTTCGAGATTTGAGATGTGGGTCCCACTGTCGAATATTTAAATAAATTTCAGATTTTTATCCGAAAAATTTGTAAATTCATATGGAATTAATTCCTATGATTAGTATTGAATATATCGAATTGTTTGTGAATAGATTTGAAGCTTTTGGAGACAAATTTAAAAGAAAAAGTTGTGGTTGAGTAATTGATTGGAATTTGCAAAGCTAGGTAAGTGTCGTGGTTAACCTTGACTTGAGGGAATAGAACCCTTAAAAATTAATTGTTATGTGAATTGCATGTGAACGACGTATAGGTGAGGTGACGAGTGTCTATACGTCGTCAAATTAATTGTTTGCGTATTTACTTGAAAAATCATAAATTATTTTAAATTATGAATTAATTGTTATAATATCTATTTCTCTCATATGCTTTGTCAAATATTAATTCTTGAATTCTTGCATTAATTGTTACATGCTATCTGAATTATTTGTCTTAATTGTTATCTGATATTTAGCATATTAAATATTAAACTGTATATTTTCTCTCTGATTTCTATAATAAATTGCTATTAGCCTTTGTTTGTTTCGTAATAAAATCATAATTATTGTATGCTTGTTGTCTTATAATTTTGTATTAATTATTGTATTTATTGGAAAAATTCTTCTATAAGAATTGGTAAATGAATATGTTGGAGGAGCGGGTTGCACGCCGCAACAGAATTAATTATAATGAATATATTGGAGGATCGGGTTGCACGCCGCAACAGACTTATTAAAAGTCCATATTGGAGGATCGGGTTGTACGCCGCAACAGACTTATTAAAAGTCCATATTGGAGGATCGGGTTGCACGCCGCAATAGACTTATTTAAAAGTCGACATACATATATATATACACACACACACACACACACACACACACACACACACACACACACACACACACACACACACACACACACACACACACACATATATATATATATATATATATATATATATATATATATATATATATATATATATAAGATCGGGTTGCACGACGCAACAGACTTGATTAAAATAAATATATTGGAGGAGCGGGTTGTACACAACAATAGAATTGATAGAAATGATAATTGGTTATGACTTCTGAGTTGGCTTCAATTGTTATAAATGAGTTACCTGATTTATTTCTACTATTGTTGTTGTTACTAATATTGCGTACAGATAATGTAAGTGACCCGCGTTAGCCTCGTCACTGCTTCGTCGAGGTTAGGCTCAGCACTTACCAGTACATAGGGTCAGTTGTACTGATACTATACTCTACACTTCTTGTGCAGATTTTGGAGTTGATCTCAGCGGCGTACCATAGACTTGCTCGAATTTCAGCTACTCAGAGGAGACTTGAGGTATAACTGCACGGCGTTCGCAGTTCTAAAGTCCCCATCTACTTCACTTTAGTTGTGTGTTTGTTTCCAAATAGCTTTATTTTATTCAGGCCTTTATTTGTATTTATTCTAGAAGCTCGTACACTTGTGACACCAATTCTGGGATGGTATTTAGACACCGTTATTTTTATGGATTATTCACTATATTTCAGACGTTACTTCCGCATTTGTTTCCTTGATTATTAATAATGTAAAGATTGTTTAAAAAAATTGGTTAATATTATTCTAACGTTGGCTTGCCTAGCAAGTGAAATGTTAGGCGCCATCACGGTCCGAAGGTAGAAATTTCGGGTAGTGACAATTGTACTATTAATTTTTAATCAAACAGTATTGTATATTCGGTTCTCGTGATCATTCTATATATTCAGTTAGAGTTCGTGACCCCGTATTACCAGTCTTGGGTGGTTGTTGTATTCATATTTGTTTTCGCTGTTAGTTTTGATTACCTATTTAATTTAAGGAAGAAAAAAAAAAGCTTGAAATATAATTGAAATCGGCTTACCTAGTCTTAGAGACTAGGTGCCATCACGACGCCGGAGGTGAAATTTTGGGTCGTGACACTAAAAGACGCCAACGGATTAATTTGAAGATCCACTTGGTCTATCGCGTAGGTTATTACTAAAAGAATGTAATTAGTGTGTATTTTTGGACTGATAGATGGATGGAGGGCAAATGTAAACCATTTACCAAAGGGACTTTTTTGTATATATATACGAGATTTTAAACTTATTTACCCGATTTTGTCTAAGTTTTTCTATTTACGGAAAGTAACTAATATTTTTTATAAAATATATACAAATTCAGTCAAAATCTACAATATATCTACAACTTAAATTCAATTTTTTTTTTACAGAATCCGAAAAAAAAACTATAATTTACGTACAGTTTATATACAAAATATATACAATTCTATTAGTTGTATATATTTTGAATGTCGTTTCTACACCCGAAATACAAAATATATACAACTTGTTTAAGTCTTCTTCTTCAAATGTCAATATGAAATTCTAACCAAAACAACCTTGAATCCTCATCCAATTCTCTCAAAATTTAGATATAAACTCCAAAGAATATTCTCAATCATTTGTAACTACACCCAATCCAAACAAATATCACTTTCACAAATTTCAATTTTCAAATTTAGAGCTTCAAAATTTTTTAATGACTATCAATGGAGTTTTTAATGGATTAACAAGGTTCCCAATTCAGTCTACTTGCTTCTCATTAATACTATTTAGTTGATTGATTTCAATAAACTAAAAGAAATCTACTTAGAGATATTAAGCTAGCATCCTGTAATTAAACCAACAAATCTGTAGAGTACAAGAAACTGAGCGTTAAAATTTGAAAACAGAAAGTGAATTGCACGGAATTAATTGCAATGTCCTAACTTCTATGTTTATATAGTACAACTAATTTAGTTATTTAGCATTTGGATAAAAAAAAAAAAGGGTTTGATCTTTGTTTTGCTTTGAGGATAGTTGATTTGATTTGAGTTAGAATAATAAGAGTATGGTGCTTTTTAATAGTAAGAGAAGTTTGCGGCCCACAAGAAAGAAGGCGAGGGTGGAGATACCTTTCTAATGGTACTTTATAAAATTTTGTATATAAATGGTAAATTGTATATAATAATGTAATTAAGTGATAACCTCTCTAACATGAGTAAATAAGTTTATAATGTGGTATAGATAAGTAAAAATCTCTTTGCCAAATAGTGAGGGTAGTTTGACCCATTTCCGATAAATTTATATGCATAAACTAAATTAAAAATTAAAAACTGGAATCAGATTTAGAGAATCTAGCCATCTGGGCCTATTCCTGAGCCTCTTGAGTTACAATATAAAAGCCCAAAGTACCTTCAAGCCCGTATATTTTCTGGCCCAAAATCCCATAAATTTCAGCCCGCCAATTGTATTTAAGACTAAACCCTAAACCCTCGTTAAAATCTCAGAACTTTGTCTCTTCATCTCTTTCGAATTCTTCCATTTGTTGTAAGTTCTTTCTCTGTCTTATGGAACCTTAATTATGTTTTTTTATTGTGTCTTGGTTATTTGACACTTAATTTGTATGTTATTTGCTTCTTTTATGGTTATGGCTTGAAACAGAATAATCTTTACAAATATAGAGTGAAAAAAGAAATAAGAAACAAAGAAAATATATGGGTTTGGGTGTTGTATTGTTAGTGTTCAGTTCCTGGGATGAAATTTGTAAAGTTCAATTTCTGTTGGTGTATTTTTAGTGTTCAGTTCCTGGGTTGAAATTTATAATTTTCAATCATTTATAAATATGAATTGAAAAAGGTAAAGAAAACAAAGAACAGATATGGGTTTATTAAAAAGATAAAAAAAATTTGCGAGCAAATTCATACTGCAACATATAATACAAGAGTGTATATTATAGGCCCAATATTTAGCTAATTAGCTAGCACTAATGCTAACCTAATTAGTTAACTCATATTCTAATTGGTTATTATTGTCAGCTCATGTATCCATGTAGTATGGCTAACTCCTACAACTTCACCTAATAAACTATTTTATTTGCATCATTTGTGTTACTTATCAAATAAAAAAAGATAATTTTTTGTTGCTATGTTGTTAGTGTTCTGTTGGATTTTTAGTGTTCAGTTCTTGGGGTGAAAGCTGTAAATTTTTCTCATTTACTTGAGCATTCTAGTTGCTAAACAATGGTTACAAATCTTACCCTTTTCATAAATGAGAATTTGAAAAACCAATTTAATCTAAATTGGTGTAGCTGAATGGTCGTTGAGTTAATGTTGGTTTGTCAGAGTACTTGGTTGTTAATAGTTTTATGATTGCTGTCAATCATCCCCAACCTGCCTCCTTTATTTGAGCTGGGGACTGGCAATTTGAGCTAGGATGTGAAGCTCGCATAGGACAAGTTAGTTGGTAACTCTATTATTATCTTTTCTTTATTCTTATCAGAAAGTGTCGAGTGTATGATGGTTGAGGATGAATTGGCCGTTATGAACCCAGAGAATGAGGATTCCGACCCAGAAACTGAATCGGAAGAAGGAGATGAAGAAGAAGATCAGCAAGTTGTGAAGTTGGCTGAACCTTCAAAGACTGCTGTATATAACAGGGAGGGTTTGCTTGAAAGGCTGGGAGATATCAGTTGGCCTGATAATTTAGATTGGAGTCACAGGCTTAACATCGACAGGGAAGAGCAAGAAGTGGTGGATGTGAATGATGACTTGGCGAGAGAGCACTCTTTCTTCACACAGGCGTTGGATGGTGCACGCCAAATGTACCTCAGCTTTCAGTCAAAGGGTGAACCTTTTCTGAGGCCGGCTGATTATTATGCGGAAATGGTGAAGACTGACACTCACATGGAGAAAGTTAAGGGCCGACTCTTAGCTGAGAAGAGGAAGATGGAGGAGTCTGAAGAGAGGAGGAAGGCGAGAGAGAACAAGAAACTGGCCAAGGAAGTACAAGCACAGAAGATGAAAGATAGAGCAAAGCAAAAGAAGCAGGAGATTGATTCCGTTAAAAAATGGAGGAAGCAGAGGCAGCAGAGTGGGTTCGATAAGGAGGGTGCTGCCGGCCTGGATTTGCCTTTTGATGAAGATGGGACTAAACCGTTTCAGAGATCAAATAAGAAGAGACCTGGTGTATCTCCTGGAGATCGTTCAGGGGGAAAGGCGGCATTTGGTGGGAAAACGTTTGGTGGAAAAGGGAAGGGACCAGACAAGAAGAGGAAAAGCAGGGAATTTAGGGACTCCAAGTTTGGATTTGGTGGGAGAAAAGGTTTAAAGAAGCAGAACACTGCTGAGACTACCAATGATTTCAAAGGATTCCAAAAGGGTGAAGTTTCTGCAAAAAACAAACGCGCTAAGAGATGATTCTGCTTATTACTTGCTAGAGTTTGTTCTACTAGACTAAAGTTATTCCTTTGTAATGCGGATGAAATTAATATTTAATAGAGAGCTTTTCAAACAGAATGAATTAATATCTCTTGTAGTAGAAGTTTTTGCAAATTGATGGTCAATTTGCCCGGCTTTGAAACTGAATGATACCTTACCTTTGTCTTCCCTATATCACATTATATACCATATTGAAGTGTAACTTTTCCTCCGTATAGGAGTCTATTGTTCAATTGCCCTTCACTAGTAGGACATTATAGCGATTATTCATCGTAGCTGTTATTGTCTAAACTCAGCCAAATTTAATTGCCCTTATTTTCTCCATAAATAGCACTCAAAGCTAATGGTATTTACTTATCTACTCCAAACATATGCAGAATTTAAATTTGGTGTGTTCGACCTTGACTCTTATCACTGAACCCATTAAACTTTTATAATTATGCATTCAAGTTTTAATATTTTCTTAAATTTGAGAGATTTTTCACCTATATATATATCCATACTTTGTGTTGAAAATGTTGGATTCAGTTGAACTTGTTACTTATACATTACATCTGCCATTGCCTCCAGACTTTGAGCAAGCACACCACGCTCTAGAAAGCTGGGACATACTGCGTACAAGATAACAATTTGTCTACCTGCTATATGTGAATGTTATGAGTAGCAGATCAGGTAAGTGGATTATGGATAAGTTAAATGGTGTTTCATTTCTGACACATTTTTATTTAAAACCAAAAGCTTTCAAAAGTCAATCTTTACTTCACACTTTTTGTTGCCATCTTACTCTCCAAGTATCAAAGCAAAATGTATGTCACAGCCCTTCAGGCTTCAAATCATTACATCTTAACATTATAAGTGCATATATGTTGAATAATCAAAATCATTAAATTGTGCATTCATTTATGCCAAAGCAGCTAAACTGTGAATCACGAATATAGCAGTAAGTGATACATACAAAAAATCGATGTATTTTGCAATGAATGATTGATATTGGAACAATCAATCCCAAGATCTTCCTACGGGTGAATAGCTTGTGTGATGGTCAAATAGTTACATTTTAATCTATAGATTCCTCATTGGAGCCCAGTTCCTCTAGACATGGAAAATTAGGTGGTAGTGACAGTAAGGGTTTTTCTTCCGACAATCCTTCCAATGCCAATGCTAAAGAATACCCTAAAGCCCGAGCCACAGGTACTGCAACTGCATTTCCTACTTGCATGTACCTATGAAACACAAAAACAGATTCAAGTCAGACCCTGCATTTAAAAGGTGGTTGCTATAGATTTCCTAGTGCAAAACATTATATAACTGAAAAACATTTCACTCTGGAAATTAGACTCTTCAAGCAGGATATTTTTCAGACAAAATTTACAGTGTCCTACTTATATGTTGATATAACGAAAGCTAAATTGCATTCGACCAAAACAGCTCAAATAAATCTCTCTACATCTGAGCAGTTCCTTAAAACTATAGGCTGATCTCTAAGTTAAATTTGGCATATTCAGTGATTAGTTTCCTGAGTTCAATTCAAGCTAGATTATATTCTACATGTCATATCATAAAAACGTCCATGAGCAGTTGTTAGACCTTAGAATGACGTAATAAGAGTAAGCTGAAAATATTTGCGGATGAGTTACTAAAGTAGATCACACACATGCACCATCAACTGGTCACTATTTTGATTCAATAGTTACCTTTCTTTTATTGGCCCTGTCAATTTGTAGTAGTCAGGGAAACCTTGCAGCCGTGCATTTTCACGGATAGTTAGAACTCGGTCCTGCTCTGGATGTAATATGACCTGAAAGAGGCTCAAGAACGACAAAGGGCATCAGAACAAACCAAGTGAAGAAGCGCATGTTTTATTTTGAGACAACTAGCAAAGGCAAAGGTACCTGATTGTGGGGTTCTGCTCTTGTAACAACTGTTGGAACAATTTCATCCCACCATAAACGACCAAATGGCCTGCATAATTTCAAATACCATGACAACAGTAGAACCATTATGGTAGGTAAAGGGTAGTGCAAGCTAAATCAAATTAGGAAAGCATTGTATCTTTACTTTGTGGAAGTACCACGAACAAAAGTTATGGCATAATCAGGGACCTGTGAGTTTGAAAAATCATAAGAAATAGAAAGGAAAAAAACGTCAAAATAGCATAGTCCCACAAAAAGCAAATTATACCAAAGGCTTTCCCGAAGCAACTTTTACTCTTTCTACATCTGGATCCAATTCAACAGTATTGTTAGCACGAACACGAACCCCAGGCAGGTCCCTGAAGTTTGCACCCTATAATCATGGAAGAAGGAATCAACAACCTAGGGACATGTTCATATCACTACCACAAATAGCAGGATGTAAAAGGGGTAATACCTTCCGTTTGGGAATTTGACATACACGCTGATAGTCATCTTCATTTAACCGAAGGGGCCGATGATCATACAAAACAGACCCTAATGTCCCTACAATATAAAAATGCTATCAAAATGTACAGAAGGCTTACACCACCATCCGACATATTTGAAGGTCTAGATGCATTGGTAAAATGCTGAATTATTTCAGGTAAAATCTAGTTAAGCGATAGAAAATTTCAGAATCAGAGTTATTATTTTTGCCAATGTTTCCAACATCTAAAAGGTGTGACTTTTTGAGGATTAATTTCATGTATGTCACTAGTTTTACCAGTTATAACAATTAAATCACAAAATTATATTTTAGCACATCAAAATAACTGAATTTTAACCCTTATAACAGGAAAGTTACAAAATTATCTTTTGTAACATTAAAGCAACTAAACTATGTGTGAATTGGTTGGATAATACAAATGAATAGAAGGACAAATTTCTGGCGCTGAGTATTAATTTCCCCTTTTTAATTTGTTTTTGCTTCATAAAACATGGACAGTCAAATTTTTTGCATGATGAATTTTTTATTGTCATTTGTATTCTGTGCTAGAAATTTGACATTCCGGTCATTTTTATTTTCTGAGAGATCCGCGCAAAGATCAATTATTTTTAATATGACAAAAAATAGTTTCGCAAATTTACTATTAAGTGCGTAAAGTTCAGTTATATTAATGTCATAAAAACTAGTTTTATGACTTTACTCTTATAATGGATTAAGTTCAATTATCATGCACGAACGAATGCAAAGATTCTAAAGAGCTATTGAACGAATAGACAAAAGATAATTTAACATTAGATTCAAAAGTTAATTCAGAGAATACACAATACAAGGAGAAAATTATAAAGTTGAATAATAAGACTTAAACGGTGATCTAGGAATAAAAATAAGATATCATACATGATCACATAACAGGCATACATAAGCTAAAGTTACAAGCTTTCACATTTATTAACAAGTCCAAGGGCACAACTAATGAAACGTCCCAGGTTATTATGCATCGCAAATATCAAATGATTTTGAAGGGATAGCAACATGGCCAATGTAAAATCAGCAGATATGTAGCCTAGCAATCAAAAAGACAAAATAACACGAGATCATGGTTCAACTTCCAATAGAAACAAAAAAAGCTAGGTGATTTCTTCTTATTTGCACAATCTTTGATGGAATGACTTAGTATCTTGGGTAGTGGTGAAATAGTTAAGGTGCCACAAGCTGATCTGGAAACTATAACTATCCAAAAGAGGTACAATGATATCGCACTAAAGCAGTCACTCCAGACTATGTCATACTACTACCAAGAGAAATGGACTCACCATTTCTCCTTGATCTTATGAAATGTTGGAAGGCAGATTTGGGCTCATCAATATAAGGCATTTCGTCCGTTGGCTCGTCATTTTCCACCTAAATTAAAAAACATTTCCGTAAAGAAAGGAACACAATTATGTTAGGCATATGCTTAATCAATTGGAAGTATGTCCTTAAGGCAACTTTGATATCTATTACATACAGGAGGAAGATCTGAAATTGCATCCTTAAGAAAAAGTTCTCTCTTTAGCTCGACTTTCAAGGCCTCATCATATGCTACAACATTTAACTGCATTCAAATACATATTCATATTCAGCAAAGAGCAAATATAAAAGAATCTATGGTGTTATAATAAGTTCAGTAGAGTACCTCAAATTCTTTGGGCATTCCACCCCTCACAACAACATTGTGTGTGGGCAACGGATATTGTGGCAATTTCTGCAAAACGAGATGAGACTTTAAGTGAGAACAAGGAAGAACAAGAAAATAAACACATAAAAGTAATTATTCTTTTACCTCTGAAGGAAGGGCACCCCACATGAAGACACGCCTACGAAATTGTGGAAGTCCATAAGCCCCGGCTACCATCATTCCCATCCGTGCTTGGTAGTTCATTCCAACAAGTCTACCCAGTGCATATCTTCCTAGAAATCCATCTGCGAACTTGACCAAATCTACTACGTTTTCCATTAATACGAATCGTGGATTCAAGAATTCCACAATGTCCATGAATGTTTCAAGTTGTTTATTTTTCGAATCTCCTAATGGATTCGTTGAGTTCCTAAATCGATTAAATCCGCTTACTCCCTGACAAGGAGGGCCCCCACATATGACCTGTACTTCCCCCTAAGTACAACCAATAGAAAAGTTAGATTAAATGCATTACAATCAGAAAGATAAATTCATATCGTAGAGATCCAAAACTAGGCAAAGATAGAGAGGCAACTTACAGGCAATGGCAAAATACTTGCTTTGAAGCCCTTGGCCACAAAGTCCTTTATTTTCTCTTGGCAACCACTATAGGTAAATATCAACTTTAGATAAATGTATTAATAATTCAAAATATGGATTCACAATATGTTGGTTAGTTTGGAATTCATACTCTAAGCCCTCTATTGGCTCCCAAGTGTCTTCCTCTTGGCCATAACCCTTCCAACGTACCTTGACATAAATAGTAATTAAGTGATGAGGAACTAACAGAAACACACTAACTTATCTACAAAATCTTGAGATGTTCATTGGAAGTAGTATACAAGTTATTATACCAAAGAGTTCTCAGTAAAGTAGGCAAGTTAGGATGCAAAGAGTTCCAACATGGTGAATAAATACCTTAAAGTAAAGGCCAGGCTTGTTTTTTTCCTTTGGGTCTCCATAGCAAATTTCTAAAAGCTGTTCCACCTCAAAAATTTCACCTTGTTCATCATCACCAGATCCCTCATCCTCGTCTTCATTATCATTGTCGTCTTTGTCATCCTCATCTCTTACTTTCAGGAAAGAGTGTGTTGGGGTATTATTTCTCAACAATGAACAAGATGCACAAAGCTGCCTCCACTCCCTCAAAAGTAATAAGAAATCATCAGCAGACTCATTTCTTACCTGCATAACCCATACAATTATATTCATTTAAAGAACAAAAGGAAGATAGATAAACATAATGTGCTATCGTTCATTACCGCAGTCTCTGGATGATTCCATTTCAAGCTATCACAGGCATATTGATTTAGGTCAACAGCCCATTTCTGCAGTCAAGATAGATAAATAAATAAATAAATCTACCTAAAATTGTTGAGACATAATAATATAAATAAAAGTATCTTTTTTTGTTATAGCTTAACCTTTAAGATAAAGTAGATTAACCTTTATAAAGTAATCACACATTTCAATATGATATCACAACATTAAAGATATTGCATTCAAATCTCACTGCCACTTTACGTCTTTCCACAAACTTGGCTAGTTAAAGAAGTAGGCGTGCATGTGAAGAGGTACGTTGAAGGCACATTCAAGTAAATAAAATTGTGTCATCTTTAATGGTTTAAATTTTTAGATAAAGGTGGTTACACAATTCAACAAAAGCAAACATACAGCTAGAAAAGGACAAGAACAACCATATTAGGTAACAGAACATACAGTAACAAGCTTGACACCGCCAATATCAGCACCCAGGCACAACCCAGTGGACATTGCTCCACAACCTGAATAGAGATCCAAGAGGTTCTTTTCAAGCTTTTGTTCTTTGACATCTACAGTATCACTATCGCTAGATATGGTAGAATCTGATTCACTAATGGGACTTGAAACATCTGCAAAAATAGCACAGTCGCTGTTATCTATATTATCAGAGAAATATCTCACTTGTGTGCTCGGTATAAAGGAAAATGATTTCTTCAATAATTATTTTCTTGAA
This sequence comes from Nicotiana tabacum, assembly GCF_000715075.1. NCBI lineage: Eukaryota > Viridiplantae > Streptophyta > Magnoliopsida > Solanales > Solanaceae > Nicotiana > Nicotiana tabacum. The sequence goes on along the minus strand of NC_134088.1, from coordinate 125,238,672 downwards.
AAATAGTTTCTAGTGTTTGATTGGTGAGAAGAAAATAACTCCTGAAAAGTATTATTAAAGATTGATAATAATGACAACAAATTAAATAGTGTTTTGCTTTAAATATTTGATTAGATTGTTGCGTGTTGTTAAAAATTGACGATAATATCTAAGTATTGACCGGAGAAAATAAAACTAAATGTTGAGATATTTGTAAAGGAAAGTGATTTTGACCCAAGAAAATGTGTTGACAAACCAAACAAACCTTTAAGAAAACAATTGGCTTCAGCCTTTAAATTAATGAACACTACACTTGAAAAATACCTTGTGGTAAGCTAACAAATGATGAGTATGGAAGCAGGTACATCATGTCATAGTAATAGTCAGAATTTGATCTCAAACTTTCCTTGAGCGGTGGCCTTACCTACAAAGAAAATCCAACACGTATTAGTGTTGCTTGTTAAAACCAAGAGAGCCAATGTATCTTCTTATTAAGCAAAACCTAACATACATTTGAGGGTATAGCAACGATCTTGATTTTCTTTACAAGGCAACCAAGAGGATTATCATCCTTGATTTCAGAAAAGAATACACGTTTGTTGTCGATAAACTGGTCATGAGCTTTAATTACCTAATGAAAGAACAAAGGTTAGAAGCATCAAACATCAAAAGGACAAGAAGAACTAGCCTTCATAAGTTAGGAATTTCTTACAGTATCCTTGGCTCTGTAAAACCATTGAGCAGTAAAATACTGCATACCATCAACAGCTTGAAAAAATTCAACAATCTTGCATATATAATCATCTTCATCGCTTGAAGCCTATATATTTAAAAAGGCAAATAATGACTGATTTATATATGGATCCATAAAATGATCATATGCATATAATTAGAAAGGAAATATTAGGAACATTATGCATCTTATTAAGGTTGTTTTCCTACTTTAAGGTATATGTAAACATTACTTAATCCGAAGAGTTCAAGGGATAAGCAAGCAACTTTTTCTGTTCTTCCTTCTTTTCACAAACAAATAGTGAAGGAAAACCTCTTACCAAAATGGTAAGAAAATCAATTAGAATCTAGAAACTCCAAAAGAAATAACAAAATAGTATCTAGTACATGCAATAATTTTTAAAGGTGTAATTAATTCCGAACTGAAAGACTAACTATACTTAAGCATTGTAGTATTTACCTGTACATACGCATCATCCCCGAGATTGTAAATCTGACCATCAACCACTGCCTGGGTAAAATGACACTTAGCCTGGATTAATTGGTCGCCATCATCTTGGCTGGACCATATTCAAAATATATAACATAAGGAACAGATGACACAAACATAAACTAGATGAAGCTAAAAGACAGAAGGCAAAATCTATTGTGCAATGAACAACTTTATGCGGCCTTTGCAAACTTACTCATTTAAGGTCATAGGTTTACCATTTGATTTCACTCTATCCTGCTCATTGGTAAAAATAAAAAAATAAAAATTACATATATGTTAAATAACAGCGAAAACAACAACAAGAAGAACAATATTACTACTAAAGAGCCCATGGACTCTAAACAGTACACATTTACTCATAGTGTTTTCTTGATCAGTGTATCATAATGCTAACTATTTCTTAAAGAGTAGACATATGCAAAAAGCACAAAATAGCGCGTAATTCAATAATGTGCAAAACAAACCTTGTGATTAATGTAGCGATGAGGCCATTTTTGCCTAGCTTCTGTATGCGAAATCGAATCACCAGAAAACTCACACTCCTGATCTTCATTCGCTTGCGCAGCTCTTCTCACCTTTTGGGCAGACGAGGATTCTTCGTTCGAGCTCTCGCACTCTGTTTCCTCAACTTCTACTTCATCTTCTACGAAGTCACACTCAACTGTAGAAGATGCCGCTTCCACTACTGGATCCGGCTTTTCCACTGCACGTCCCTTTGATTTCTTATTCGTCGCTGCCGCCGTAGAAGCCTTCGGTGTAGAAGCCTTCCGTTTGCTCGGCATTGTGCCGAAAAGGGAAGGGAATTGGGGTTGGAGAGTGTGAAAAGTAGAAAAAGTGTGAAATGAGTGATATATATATGGAGAGCTTTTGGGACTTGGTGAAAATTTTGAAGCGTCGTGATGAAAGCGGGAACCCGGAATTGTAGGCATTTTCGGAAGTGGATTGAAATCTGCGGGGTCACGTCCGGTTAGTGATTGGGTCTGTTTGATATGATAGGTAATATTTCTCGGAATATATTGATTTATGTTATAAAATAAAAGACTATAAAGTAAAGATAAGTATAGAGATAAACTGATATATTATTCAAACTTCAAATTTATTTACACAATGAACTGAAAACTCCTCTATTTATTGAACAAATGAAGAAGTTGCGAGGCTTTTCAGGAAGCTGCTGCAAGGCTTTTCTTTAGCTGCTTGTAAACTGTCTGCATGAGCTGCTTGCAACCTGCCTGTTTAATAAGAAACTGCTGCAAATCATTTCATTGAGCTGCTTGCAACCTGCCTGCATCAGCTGCTTGTAGATAAATTTCAACATAGTACTAAATGGATAATCTTTTTCAGAAAAATTATCTATAGCAGAGTAATAAATGGACATCCATAATATAATTATTTTCATAACACTCCCCCTTGGATGTTCATTAAAAGATATCGTGCCTCGCTAAAACCTTACTAGAAAAATCCCAGTGGAAAAAATCCTAATAATGGAAAAAGAGTACACATATTTAGTAATATGCATTTCTAGCTGTCTCATTAAAAATCTTATAAGGAAAACCCTGTGAAAAAAAACTTAGTAAGGAAAAAAAAGTACATCGTGTATTTTACTCCCCCTGATGAGAACCTTGTTTCAAATATTCGAGTTTTCGCATTTCAATCTTGTATATCATCTTCTCAAAAGTTGAAGTTGGCAAAGATTTAGTGAATAAATCTGTTGGATTGTCACTTGAACATATTTGTTGCACATCAATGTCATCATTTTTCTGAAGATCGTGTGTGTAAAATAATTTTGGTGAAATGTGCTTCGTTCTATCTCCTTTTTATATATCCTCCCTTCAATTGGACTATGCATACAGCATTGTCTTCGTATAAAATTATGGGCCTTTTTTCACATTCCAAACCACATTTTTCTCGAATAAAATGAATTATTGATCTCAACCATACGCATTCCCTACTTGTTTCATGAATAGCTATTATTTCAGCGTGATTTGAAGAAGTAGCAACAATAGATTGCTTTGTGGAGCGCCATGATATGATAGTACCTCCATATGTAAATACGTAGCCGGTTTGAGATCGAGCTTTATGGGGATCAGATTAATAACCCGCATCTGCATAACCAACAAGGTCTTCACTATTTTTGTTAGCATAAAACAAACCCATATCAAGAGTTCCCTTTAAATATCGCAATATATGCTTAATCCCGTTCCAATGTCTCCGTGTAGGAGAAGAACTATATCTTGCTAGTAAATTAACAAAAAATGCTATGTCATGCCTTGTAGCATTAGCAAGATACATTAGTGCACCAATTGCACTGAGATAGGGTACTTCGGGACCAAGGAGTTCCTCGTCCTCTTCTGGAGGTTAGAACAAATCCTTATTCACTTCAAGTGATCGAACAACCATTGATGTACTCAACGGGTGCGCTTTGTCCGTGTAAAAGCATTTTAAGACCCTTTCTGTATAGGCAGATTGATGGATAAAGATCTCGTCTGCTAAATGTTTAATTTGCAGACCAAAACAAAGTTTTGTCTTTCCAAGATCTTTCATCTCAAATTCTTTCTTAAGATATTCAATTGCCTTTTGGAACTCTTCTGGAGTTTCAACAAGATTTATGTCATCAACATAAACAGCAAGTATAACAAATCCTAAAGCCATTTTCCTTATAAAAATACATGAACAAATAACAATATTTATGTAACCCTCTTTCAGCAAATATTCACCGAGGCGATTATACCACATGCGCCTAGATTGCTTTAAACCGTACAAAGATCTTTGTAATCTGATTGAGTACATTTCCCGAGATTTTGAATATGCTTCAGGCATTTTAAATCCTTCGGGAATTTTCATGTAAATTTCATTATCAAGTGACCCGTATAGATAAGCTGTAACCACATCCATTAAATGTATTTCAAGCCTTTCACGTAAGGCTAAACTGATGAGATATCGAAATGTTATGGCATCCATAATATATATATATATATATATATATATATATATATATATATATATATATAGTTTTTCTTTAAAAGAAAAATTTCTTTAGCACTTTTTAGAAGAAAGTTGGATAAAAGATGCAGCTCATCAGAACTGTAATAAAAAGAAATACTAAATTTGTGATTACATCAATATGTATTATATATTGTATGCATATATAAAGAATTTTATCTCTTCCCATTTACTAAAATTTTGTAATAAATAACTTTTAAATTAGTGAATTTTGTATAATCGCACGAAACGCAAAACTTTTTCCTAGTATATGATTGGGATCATATCCGACAGTGGAGTCAGCAAATAGTGACCAACAACATTGATTGCTTTGGATCAGGTTCTCAATGGTTCGAAAACAATTTAGATAAGATATAAACATATGTTTCTCATTGAATTTTCACCTATACTTTTGTAGATGTGCTAACATAAGTTCCGAGTTGAGAGTTTCATTTGGTCAAGGGAAAGGTATTATGTATTCCTTAATTGTTTTGTCTAGGTCTAATTGTATGGGTCAAAATCTCTCTGTGGAATATTTAAGTCAGACAATACTAAGGAAAAAAATCTCAAGTCGTCATTTGTCGAGATGGCTCAAGAAGCAGCAAAGTATGTGGTCGAAGAGTCAACATGAGCCGTAGTCAACAAAAGTCGTAGTCAACAAGGGCCATCATCAACTAGAGCCATAGTCGAGGTGCCAACAAGGGACGAGGGCGAGTACCGTTGACAGAGCTGTAATGACTAGTTTTCGAGATAGGACATTAAAGAGAATATTTTAGTGGATATTCTCTGCACTTGTTCTATTAGGGTTTCTTAGAAACATATCCTATATAAATAGAAAAAAAGACAATGATAGGAGCATGTGAGATTCATTTGTAAAGAACACACTTTGACCTAAAGATTCGTCTCTCTCTCTCTTGCTAAGATACAAACACCACATTTTCACTAAGATTTTTGTCCATACTTTTCCATCATATCTGAGAATAACTCGAATATTCAAGGATTTGTCTGTCATTTATCATTGTGAGGAGGATCATCCACTTATTCCATCCTTTATTGGGTGAATCATTCCTATTAATTACTTAAATGTCATTTATTCCTATTCATTGTTATTGAATGCTACATTATTGCTCTTGCTTTCTAGAACAATTATTACATATTGTTGCCATTGTCTGATTGAACCCATCTAATATTATTGCTTCTTTGAAAACTCTACCTAGGGATATTATTGTTAATTAAGATTAGCCCTTAACTACATAAATTTAATTATTTGAACCAATATATGCATTTTTTGGTCAAACAATTTGGCGCCGTCTGTGAGGATTTAAGTGACTTCAATTCCGATTGAATTGACTCTTGCCATTTTGGCCAATCAGATATTTATCGATATTCTTCGACAGTCCGGGGTTCAAGATTCTCACTATCTTGCATAATGTTAAGTGCAATATTATATGTAAATATATTATCCACCACTATTTCATATCGATTTATATTAATCCCATCACCAGTAGAACTTATTAAAAGCTCCTCATTCATTTGAGTCTCGGGTTCATTGATTTCTTCAAGAATCTCAGAACTAATCAGATCGTGGGTCTCTTCAGGAGATCCCTTCATAATATCATTTTGATCATATGTCGATTTTCTTTTTCTAGGATTTAGATCCTTAGAACCCAAAGGCCTACCACGTTTCAGGCGTGCTTTAGGTTCACTAGCTCTTATGCTAGTAGATGGTCTTGCTGGGACATCAATTCAGATAGGCACATTCCCTGCAGGGATATGTGACTTAGTTATCTTTTTCAAATAAGTAAATGTGCCTGGCATTTGATTTGCTATATTATGTAAATAGATGATCTTCTGGACCTCCTAATTACATATAGGGGTACGTGGATCAAAGTGAGATAATGATGAAACTTTTCACACAATTTCTCTTTTGATTTCCTTTTTCTCTCCCCGTGATTGTAGAAAATTTATTTCATCAAATCGACAATCTGCCAATAGAGCAGTAAATAAATCTCCCGTCAATGGTTCAAGATAGCGAATAATAGAGGGTGATTCAAACCCAACATATATTCCTAACCTTCTCTGCGGGCCCATCTTACTACGCTGTGGCGGTGCTACTGGCACATATACAACACATCCAAAATTTTGTAGATGGGCAATATTTGGTTCATGACCAAAAACTAATTGTGACGGAGAATATTTATTATAATGTGTCGGTCTGAGACGGATAAGTGATGCTGCGTGCAAGATAGCATGGCCCCAAACAGTAGTGGGTAATTTTATTTTCATAAGTAGTGGTCTTGCTATCAACTGCAGGTGTTTAATAAATGACTTTGCAAGGCCATTTTGAGTATGAACATAAGCTACAATATGTTCAATTTTTATCCCAACTGATAGACAGTAATCATCAAAAGCTTGAGATGAGAATTCTCCAGCATTATCAAGGTGAATAGCCTTTATATGATAATCTGGGAATTGTGCCCTTAATCGAATTATTTGGGCTAATAACTTTGCAAACGCCAGGTTGCAAGATAATAGTAGGCTACATGTTACCATCTTGAAGATGGATATATTAAGACCATAAAATAACTTAACAACCCACTTGGTGGGTAAATAGGTCCACATATATCTCCATGTATACGCTCTAAAAAGGCAGGGGACTCAATGCCAACCTTCATTGGTGATGGTCTAGTGATTATTTTGCCTTGATAACAAGCATCACAAGAAAATTCATCATTTGTAAGAATCTTCAGGTTATTTAATGGATGCCCACTCGAATTTTTAGTAATTCATCTCATCATTATTGATTCAGGATGGCCCAAACGGCCATGCCAAAGCACAAAAGTATTTGAATCAGTAAACTTCCGGTTTACGATAGAGTGTGCTTCAATTGTATTAATCTTTAAACAATATAAGCCAGAAGATAAAGTTGGTAACTTTTCTACAATACATTTCTGGCCAGAAATATTCTTTGTAATACAAAGATATTTCACATTCATTTCATCAATTGTCTCAACATTATACCCATTTTGGTGAATATCTATAAAACTTAACAAGTTTCTTCGGGACCTGGAGGAGAACAATACATTGTCTATAATAAGTTTTGTTCCCATAGACAAAAATATAATGGCTCTTCGAGAGCCTTCAATCAAACTTATATTACCAGAAATTGTAAAAATATTTGCTTTTTCCTTATGCAAATAAGAAAAGTATTTCTGATCTTTGAATATGGCATGAGTTATTCCACTATCAATTACACAAATACCTTCATGATTGGTCTTTGATCAAAACATAATTTGAGGATTATCCATATTCTTCAAAATGACATAAACAAAATAAATATGATAGTAAACATTATTATCAAAGCATAACTTTTATTTATTTACAACTATTACATAACCATACTATCTGCTACAAACAACAAAAATTAAAATATTTACATCTCTACATATTCATTACCAATCACATGACTTGTTTCTCCTTTTCGCGAGTGCAAAGTAATCAGCTACATCCAAATGCATGAAGTCTAAATTATCTTCAGAAATAAAATTTGCTTCAGCATTTTTCTCAGTCTTCTTCAGGGAGGCTTGATACAGCTCAACCAGGTGCTTTGGCGTACGACATGTACGTGACCAGTGCTATTTTCCTCCACATCTATAACATGCATTTCCTAGCTTTGCTGTTTGCACCACTTCATGCTTTTGTTCCTTCCTTTTCCACTGCTGATGGTGAGGATGGTTCTTTGGTGCATTATTATTACCATGATTAGTGTTTCTTCCCCGACTACGGCCACGTCCTCTTCCACGCTTAGCTTGGTGGAAGTTCGTCTCATTCACTTCAGGGAATGGACAAGAACCAGTAGGTCGATTTCATGATTTTTCATTAATAGCTCATTATGTTGTTCGGCTATAAAAAGATGTGAGATAAGTTCAGAATACTTTTTGAATCCCATCTCTCGATATTGCTGTTGCAGGAGCATGTTAGGCATGAAAAGTAGTTAAAGTTTTCTCCAACATATCATGATCAGTAATATTATCACCACATAATTTTAATTGAAAAATAATTTTGAACATAGCAGAATTATACTCACTGACAGATTTAAAATCTTGTAGCCTTAAATGAGTCCAATCATATCGTGCCTGTGGAAGAACGACCATCTTCAGGTGGTCATATCTTTCTTTCAAATTATCCCACAGTATGATTGGATCTTTAACAGTAAGATATTCCATTTCCAGGCCCTCATCAAGGTGATGGTGTAGGAATATCATTGCTTTGGCACGGTCTTGGTTTGATGCCTGATTTTTGTCCTTGATGGTGTCTGCCAGACCCATCGCATCAAGATGAATTTCGGCATCAAGCACCCAAGACATATAGCTTTTGCCCGATATATTCAGGGCTACAAATTCAAGTTTAGAAAGATTTGACATTATTTAGAAAAGGAAAGTTCATACCTGTGATACTTTCAAAGTATTTACTCGAGATAGCAGAGTCTCGTGCTGATAACGTGTTATAAAATAAAGACCGTAAAGTAAAGACAAGTATAGAGAGAAACTGGTATATTATTCAAACTTCAAACTTATATACATAATGAACTAAAAACTCCTCTATTTATAGAAGAAAGGAAGCAGCTGCGAGGCTTTTCAGGAAGCAGCTGCAAGGCTTTTTTCTTTAGCTGCTTGTAAGCTGTCTGCATGAGCTGCTTGCAACCTGCCTGTTTAATAAGAAGTTGCTGCAAATCATTTCATTGAGCTGCTTTCTACCTGCCTGCATCAGCTGCTTGTAGATAAACTTCAACAGAGTACTAAATAGATAATCTTCTTCAGGAAGATTATCTATAGCGGAGTAATAAATGGACATCCACAATATAATTATTTTCATAACAATTTAGAAAATATTGCAATTGATTTTATGATATTTGGTTGTTAGAAAAAAAAATTGGAAAATTAATTCCATCACTTTTGGGTAAAATCATTTTGTTATGAAGAAAAAATAAGAATCTCTTCTCTCTTTCTCTATATATCTCTTAGCTTATTTTTCCTTGTTCCATATTGTTACTTTGAGTTATATTTTATATCACGGTCCTAATATCCCTCTACTTTCGAAAATGGTCTAAGAATACCCTCGTTATACTATTGGGTTATCTATACCCTTGCAGTCATACTTTGGGTTCAAATATACCCCTCATATAAATAGAGGGACACGTGTCATCGTCTTGTTGGTCAATTCTAAATATCTCCTAATTAATTAAAAAGACTCATTACCCAAACCCGAAAAATAATTTTCTAAAGCAACTTTTTTTTGTAAAAACTGATTTTTTTTTACTAAAAACAGAAAAAATGAATTTTTTTTTTCCAGTTTTTACAACAAAAAATTGCTTTAGAAAAAATCGAAAAATATTTTCTAAAATAATGTTTTTGTAAAAACAAAAAAGAAAAGCTGAAAATCAATTTTATAAAACAATTTTTTTGTAAAGCTGAAAAACTGCTCACTTTTAACTAAAAACAGAAAAAAAATATTGTTTTTTCAGTTTTTACAAAAATATTGCTTTAGAAAATTGCTTTTCATCTTCTTTTTTTAGTTTTTACAAACTAAATTGCTTTAGAAATTATTTTTTAGTTTTTTTAAAGTAATATTTTTCTAAAAACTGGAAAAAAATATTTTCGATTTTTTCAGTTTTTTCTAGTTTTTTTTTTATAAAAACATTGCTTTAGAAAAACAAATTCAGTTTTTTTTTCCAGTTTTTACAAAAATATTGTTATAGAAAATATTTTTTATTTTTTTTAAAGTACTGTTTTTGTAAAAACTGGAAAACAAAATCATTTTTTCATTTTTTAGTAAAATAAAAAACAGCTTTTTTTCAGTTTTTACAAAAAAAAATTGCTTTAAAAAATTACTTTTCTCGTATGGGTAATAGATCTTTTAAATTAATTAGGAGATATTTAGAATTGGCCGAGAGGACGATAACATGTGTCCCTCCGTTTAAATGAGGAGTATATTTGAATCCAAAGTATGACTAAAAGGGTATAGATAACCCAATAGTATAACGAGGGGTATTCTTAAACCATTTTCGAAAGTACAAGAGTATATTTGACCTTTTGTCGTATTTTATAACATGTTATCAACACGAAGTTCTATCCAACTGAGTTGTTATGATGCGGCCAGTAGGGGTGGGCATAAAATTCGAAAAACCGAATTCCGAACCAGACCGAATTAATTCGGTATTTTTGTTTCAGTTTTTTCGAAATACCGAATTTTTAAAAAATTTCATATAGGACATATACTGCCTAGCCCATCCCAATATGTGAAATGTTGTATCTCTACACTTCCCCAGTGCCCAACCCAACCCAATAAGACTAGGCCCAACTCTTACCCTTTTTAGTCTTTCCCTAGTTTCATATTTTCACTTCACTATAAGAAATTAGAAACGGAGAAACAGAAACTTAACCTAAGAGATCGGCTGTGAGAGAGAACTCAGAGAAGTGAGAACCTAAGTACTGGAGTGCGATAAAGACAAGTCAGACGACATCACGGTGACATCACAACATCGGCACCGACGACTCTCAAGTGTGCCTGCTAGTTTCCTCATTTTTTACCTTCATTCTTCAATCTTCAACTCTTTAACGGGTTTATAACTTTTCATTCTTCAATCTTCAGTTTTTTTATAATAATAGATGTACTGTTGGAGATGGAATGTTATTTTTAATTTTGGGGTATGAATTTTGATGTAGCTGTAATGTTGAATTTTGGGGTATGAATTTTGGGCTATAATATATAATAGTTGTACTGTTGGGGTGTAACGACCCGGCCGGTCATTTTGAGAATTAGAGCCTAGATCCCCTAATATATGCTTTCCCCACATTTGTTTCTACTTTTGGAAATTTCCGGAGTGATTGGTTATGGAATTCGGAGAGTTTTGGGACACTTAGTCCCTAGTTGTGAGTTTAAGCCTTATAAATTAGACCACAGTCGGAACTGTGTGAAGACGGATCCGAAAGGGAATTCTGTCAACTCCGTTAGCTCTATTGAGTGATTTTGAGCATAGGAGCGCGTCCAGAATGTGTTTTGGAGGTCTGTAGTAGATTTAGGCTTGAATTGGCGAAAGTTAGAATTTTTGGCGATTTCGGCCAATAGTGAATTTTTTTTTATATCGAGCTCGAAATGGATTTCTGAAAGTGGCTGTAGGTTCATAGTTTCATTTGTGACCTGTGTGTAAAATTTGAGGTAATTCGGACTAGATTTGACGTGGTTCGGCGTTGTTTGTAGAATTTGGAAAATTCTAAGTTGTTAGGTGTGAATCCGTGCTTAATTCATGATTTTTGGTGTTGTTCAATGTGGTTTGAAGGCTTGACTAAATTTGTATGGTGTTATAGGATTGATTGGTTGGTAGGTTTGGTTGATGTCCCTGGGGGCTCGGGTGTGTTTCGGATGCTTAACGGAATGAAATTGGACTTAGGAAAATCTGGTGCTTTTGCTGGTTCTGCTATAATCGCACCTGCGCAAGGCTGCCCGCAGGTGCGAGCAAATTGGCGCATAAGTGGGAAAATGGAGGAGTGCCAGGGGTCGCAGGTGCGAGGTGTTTTCCGCATCTGCGATGCCCGCATATGCGTTAGGGGTCTCCGCAGGTGCGCAAGGTCCGCAGAAGCGGAAAGGAATTCCGCAGGCGCGCAGGCGCGCACGCGCAGATGCGGCCCTTTCATCGCAGGTGCGAAGGCAGGGGGAAAGTGAATTGCGCAGACGCGCACAATTTCCGCACAAGCGCACCCGCAGGTGCGAGCCCAGGTTCCGCAGGTGCGGAAATACCTGGGCAGTGGTTAAAACCGAAGGGCTTCGTAATTTTTGTCATTTTTGACCTTGCAAACTTAGTTTAGTGCGATCTTTGAGAGCATTTTCGAGGTATTTCTTGAGGTAAGTCCCTTGTGCTTATTTTTGATAATAATCTTGCTTTGCCATGTATTTTTCCACCTAGTTAGTGTGTATTTAAGGTGGAAAATTGGAAGTTGCAAGCTAGGAATTTGGAAGTTTGATTTGTGGATTTGGAGGACCATTTGGTATCGGAATTTAGTAATTTTGGTATGGTTAGACTCGTGGTGGAATGGACGTTCCTATTTTGTAACTTTTACCCGATTCTGAGACGTGGGCCCCACGGGCAATTTTGAGTTAATTTCGGGATTTTTATTAAAGTGTTGATTTCATTAATTAGATGAGTCGATTATTGTTGTATTTATGATATGTAATTGCTTTTGGCTATATTTGGGCCATTCAGAGCCGGATATTCGTGGGAAAGGCATTGTCACGGATTTGATTTGAGCTTGGTTCGAGGTAAGTGGCTTGCCTAACCTTATGTGGGGGAACTACCCTTAGGATTTGGTGCTGTTTTTGATATATGAGTGTCGTGTACGTGAGGTGACGAGTGCGTACGCGGGCTATTGTTGCAAAAACTCTGTTTTCATTTAGTAAAATACATGTCTTCCTTAACTTAGCTACACTAGCATATGTAATTATCCTGTTTAGTTTAGAACAACATGTCTACGTGTCTTAATTGTTTATGTGAACTCTGTGCAACATGCTTAATGAATTTCATGCTTCTTCTTTGACTTGTACTTAGTCTAAATCGTAAGAATTCGTGATGTAATTGTATTTCTATTATTTGCGCTGCATATTTACTTTGGGACTACAGAACGGTATTCCGGTAGATCCCCTTGTCTTGCATATTTACTTTGGGACTACGGAACGGTATTCCGGTAGATCCCCCTGTCTTGCATATTTACTTTGGGACTGTAGATCCCCCTGTCTTGCATATTTACTTTGGGACTACGGAACGGTATTCCAGTAGATCCCCCTGTCTTGCATATTTACTTGAGACTACAGAACGGTATTCCGGTAGATCTCTCCCCTCCCCTCCCCCTGCACATTTACGTTTGGGACTACGGGACGGTATCCTGAGAGATCCCATGTTGTTATCACTGTGTTCTAAGTTGTTGTCTTTTATTGATTCTATTCCTCTTAGATTTCCGTATTTATTTTTATTGCGATATTTCATTCTGTCTTATTTCATTATATTTATACCAGTAGGGCCCTGACCTGATCTCGTCACTACTCGACCCAAGTTAGACTCGACACTTACTGGGTACCGTTGTGGTGTACTCACGCCCTTTGCTGCACATGTTTTTCGTGTCCAGATACATGCTCATCTTACTAGTCTCATCACTAGTTGCAATCGCTGCTGCTTATTGGAGATTTCAAGGTATATGTGAGCGCGCCCGCAGATCCTCGGAGTCCCCTCCCCCCTCTATTGACCTATGTTCATTTTTCCTTCCTTCTGTAAAAATGATGTATAGAACAGTTAAGACTTCTCAGTAGCTTGTGACTTGCGAGTTTTCGGGTTTTGGAAAAATATTTTTCGTACCTTTCAGAGGTGATAATTGTATCCGCCGAGTGGAATTTAGTTGCCTATTAGATATTTGTTACTGTTAGTAGTTAATGTCCATGCTCTTATTTTATTTCCGCAAAGTGTTAGGCTTACCTAGTCGTAGAGACTAGGTGTCGTCACGACGGTTCACGGAGGGAGAAATTGGGTCGTGACATGGGGTATGAATTTTGATGTAGTGAGAACTGATACACATAATTATGGTTTACTTTTGGCTTTCAAGTATGGAAATTAAATTCTAAAATGTGCAAAATCAAGTTTCTCATTTTCGGTTCATATATCTGCATATACCTTGTTGATTACTGCTAAAAATACATCAATTCTGTCAATGGGTGAAAGTTTTCCACTCGTTAGTGTTGCCTTGAATTGTGCACTGTTGCCTAGTGTTGAATTTAGCGATTATTGTCACTCGTTAGTGTTGTTTATTTAGCAATTATTAAATCGAAACCTTATCGAACCAAAATACGAAATACCGAACCATACCGAAATACTTTGGTACTATATTCTGTATACACAATTGATAAACCGAATACCGAAATACCGAACCTACATTCTTAAATACCGAACCGAAATACCGAATGCCCATCCCTAGCGGCTAGTGCCGATAGCGTCATTTAATGTTAATAATATGGTAAGAACGATGACGGTATAAGGTGTACAACGCCAGCATATATTCGGCCATCGCGGTTAGCCTTTTCTAATTAGTTTTCAAGTTTCTTTACACTTTGCTATTTATGTTTTCATACATGAACAAAATTGCTTTGTAGAAAAAAATTTCTTGAAAGTTTATCAAATCATGTAAGGATTTTTGGTGTAAAGAACGATAAATATTTTTCCTATAACAAATATTATTTTTTTATGTGTTAATATTAAGAAACACGAAGTAAAGACTTTTGAGAGAGCACATATTTTTTTTCTTCTATTTTATCACATATTTCTTCCATCTTAAAGTGGGATAATTATCACAAAGGACACATAGATTTTAATTGATTATGTATTTTTCTATATTTGCTTGATATTTTTTTATTTGATTGAGTTCAGTTAATGAAAGTTTGCATATGCAAATTAAATTCAATTGCCACCAATAGTGGAAACTCGTCCCATAAGTCTAAAATAAGACATGATGTTACAGTGGAGGTATGAATGGATGTGGACGTAGTAATGAACAAAATTATAATTGCCATCATTATGGTAATGAGAACATTAATGACTCTCAATATAATCCTTCACTTTGTGAAAGTAATGTTTGCCATTGATATGGCATGAGATTTTATAAAGGCCAAATATATATACAACCCATTCAACTTGACTTCGTTTTTCATTTTGGCATTCTATCTCAACCTTGTTCCATTTTGGCCCTCTAACTTTCTTTCTTATGTTTCATTTTAACACAAAAGTTGAAACCAGTGCAAAACAATATAGCGCTTGTGTATACACAAATATGAGGTGTAATAACTATCCAATTAAACGTTGCCACCTAGTTTTTCCATCCTTTATTTTATATAAGCTTGAAGTTTGAAGTGAATCTATGTCTCAAAGAAAATTATTTTTTCATAATGGAATGGATATTTGTTCTTGTGGATTTCAAGTTAAACTGAAAGTATCACGGACACCAAGAAATCTGGGTCAGGTATTTTAGTATTGACCCACTTGACAAGGATGAGCAATATTTGATTGGATATTTATTACACTTCAGATTTGTGTATACACATGTGCTATATTTTTTTTGCACTGGTTTCAACTTTTGTGTTAAAATGAAACATAAGAAATAGAGTTAGGGAGCCAAAATGGAACAAGGTTAAGATAGAGTGCCAAAATAAAAAATGGGACCAAGTTGAATGGGTTGTATATGTATTTGACCTTTTATAAAGCACGCATGGATTATTATGTTCCATTCCTGAAGTGAATGTGAAAATAATGTGATAATCATTATGAATACATATTCATTCTTGGAAGAATATGAACGTGCTAGTGGTAGTAAATATACCACACTCACCTCGAGAAGGGGGTTTGAGATAAATAAGAAAATAATGTCATTATTATGGCATGAATTGTGATGACTCAAAAGGCCATCTTTAAATTTGATAATTAATTATGTGTTCTAAGACCTCAAAAAATATAATTTATCACTCATCGACTTGCGTGCGCAGTCCGTACAATTTTCAGGGAAGTCTTTTTGTGAAAAATATATTAAAATATGAAATAGAGTCTTAAAACTCAATTGAGTTGACTTTAGTCAACATTTTGAGCAAACAAACTCGGATAAGTATTTTGACAGTTCCGGTAGGTCCGTATCTTAATTTGGGACTTGGGCGTATGCCAGAATTTAATTTGGAGGTCCCTAGCTCAAGTTATGGCCATTTAACGAAAAACTAGTAATTTAAAGGCTAAAGATTTCCAAAAGTTTGACTACGGATTTGATTTTTTGATACCGGGGTCGGAATTCGATTCTGAAAATTGGAATAGCTCCGTTATGTCCTTTTATGACTTGTGTGCCAAATTTGAAGTCATTACAGATTCATTTAATATGTTTTGGCACGAGATTTGCAAATTTAAAAGTTTAAATCTCAAAAGTTTGAATCGAGGTGTGAATTGTAATTTCAGCGTTGTTTAACGTGATATGAGACTCCGAGTAAGTCCGTATTATATTACGGGACTTGTTGGTATATTCGGATGGGGGGCCGAGTACTCTGAGTGTGATTCGAATCGAAATCGGGTCAAATTATGAACTTAAGCAAATTATGGAAATTTGCTGCCTCTGATGTAATCGCACCTGCGAGGGTCTTGGCCGCAGGTGTGATGCCGCAGGTGCGGCGGAATTGCGCATATGCGGGCCTGGCCTGGCCTGGGGTCTTCGCATGTGCGGCAAATTTGCGCAAAAGCGGATGTCGCAGGTGCGACAGGAATGTCCGCAGATGCGGAACTTCACCTAGCAGCCTGGCATTGCAAATGCGAGCCTTGTCTCGCAAATGCGAGTCCGCAAATGCGAAACTTTTATCCGCAGATGTGAAAATGACTGGGCAGAGCCCATAAATTCGGAAGTCGCCATTTTTACTCATTTTTTAGTTTTAAGTCTCGGATTTGGGCGGTTTCAAAGGAGATTTTCACGATTTTGAAGTGTGTAAGTGTTCTATAACCAAAAGTGATTATATTTCATAAATCCATATCTATATTCCTCACGTATTTCGGATTAAGATGCAAGAAATGGGAATTTTTGTAAAACTTTCCAAAAATAAAAAATTTAGATTTGAATATCCATTTGACATCGGAATTTGATAATTTTTGTATGGTTGGACTCGCCTCGGAACGAGTTTTTGAATTTCGTAAGTTTTTTTTGAGATTCGAGATGTGGGCCCCACTGTTGATTTTTAAAATGAATTTCGAATTTTAATCCGAAAAAATTAGTAAATTCATATGGAATTAATTCCTACAATTTGTATTAAATATATTGAATTATTTATGACTAGATTTGAGGATTTCACACACTAATTCGCGAGGCAAGGGTGTATTGCAAACTTGAAATTTGATTGTAAAGCGGGGTAAGTATCGTAGTTAACCTTGACTTGAGGGAATAGAATCCTTAAATTATTTGTTATGTGAGATGTATGTGAATCACGTATAGGCAAGGTGACGAGTCTCTATACGTAGTCAAATTAATTATTTGCATAATTATTTGGAAATCATAAATCGTTTTAAATCATGAATGAATTATTATATAAATTGTTTCACTCATGTTCGTTATGAAATATTAATTCTTAAATTCTTGCAATAATTGTTACATTCTTATTTGACTTATGTGTCTTAATTGCTATTTGACATTTAACATACTAAATATTAAACTGCCTATTTTCTCCATAATTTTCATAATTAATTGCTAATTGTCATTGTTTGTTAATAAATAAATTATAATTATTGTGTGCCTTGATGCTTAATAGTTTCTCATTGCACGTGATATTTATTGGAGTAATTTTTATTACATTTATGAGTTGTTAAAATATATTGGGGGATCGGATTGCACGCCGCAACATACTTATTTAAAAGTCTATATTGGGGAATCGGGTTGCACGCCACAACGGAAATGAAAGTAAAAATATATTGGGGGATCGGATTGCACGCCACAACAGACTTATTTAAAAGTCTATATTGGGGGATCGGGTTGCATGCCGCAACAAAATTGATTAAAATGAATATATTGGAGGAAGGTTTGCACGTCGCAATAGAAACAAGTTGAGGAATTGTGATTGCTGAGTTGATTTCAATTATAAATATTAATTACTGGTCTTACTAATATTCCCATTATTATTATTATTATTATTGTTGTTATTAATATTATTGCGTACATGTTAAATGTAAGTGACCCGCCTTAGCCTCGTCATTACTTCGTCGAGGTTAGGCTCAACACTTACCAGTACATGAGGTCGGTTGTACTAATACTACACTTTGCACTTCTTGTGCAGATTTCGAAGCTGGTCCCAGCGGCGTACCATAGACTTGCTCGGATTTCAGCTACCCAGAGGAGACTTGAGGTATAACTGCACAGCGTCCGCAGTTCTGAAGTCCTCGTCTATCTTATTTTAGTTGTGTGTTTGCTTCCAGACAACTTTATTTTATTCAGACCTTTATTTGTATTATTCTAAAAGATCATGCACTTGTGACACCAATTCTGGGATGGTATTTAGACATCGATATTTTATGGATTATTCACTACATTTCAGACTTTACTTCCGTATTTGTTTCTTTGTTATTAATCACTTTAAAATGGATAATATTATTCTAACGTTGGCTTGCCCAACAAGTAAAATGTTAGGCGCCATCACGGTCCCGAATGTGGGAATTTCGGGTCGTGACAGTTGGTATCAAGGCACTAGGTTACATAAGTCTCACGAGTCACGAGCAAGCTTAGTAGAGTCTGAAGGATCGGTACGGAGACGTCTGTACCTAGCTCTCAAAGGCTATGAAGTTTAGGAACAATATCACTTCTTTCTTATTCTGTCGTGCGATTTTATTCTATCATCGATGATTGAACCATTCTATTCATATTCTCTCGCAGATGGTGAGAACACGTAATACATCTACCGATGGACAAGGACCAGAGCCCTCGGTGGCAACTATGGCCAGGGGTGGAGGTCGAGGCCGAGGTCGTGCTAGAGGCCAAGGCAGAGGTAGAGCTCAGTCTAGAGCTCGAGCAACAACATCTGTTATAGAACCTCAAGTGGACCTTCAGGAGGAGGTTCCAGTTCAGACTGTACCGGTTGGACCAGTTCAGGTTCCGGAAAGATTCATAGCTACTCCAGTGCTTCAGGACGCTCTAGTCCGTTTGGTAAGTCTTATGGAGTGCGTGGCCCAGAATGGTACATTTCCAGTGGCACCAACATTCTCACAGGCTGGGGGAGGAGCACAAAATCCCACTACTCCCGCTCCGGAACAGATGGCTCCCCAGAACCAGGCTCCAGCAGCCCCGCAAGTTGGGGTAGTTCGGCCAGTTGTTGCTGCACAGACCAGTGATAGGCCCGCCATGTCTTTTGAGGCCTTATTGAGACTGGATAAGTTTACTAAGTTCTTTCCAGTTCACTTCAGTGGTACACCTTCTGAGGACCCACATGATTATCTTGATCGCTACCATGAGGTGCTGCGGAACATGGGTATAGTTGAGACCAATGGGGTTGATTTTGTTATATTTCAGATGACGGGTTCCGCCAAGAGGTGGTGGAAAGTTTATACATTGACCAGACCAGTTTGATCGTCTGCACTTTCCTGGGAGGAGTTCTCTCAAATATTTCTGGAGAAGTTCCTTCCTATCACACTGAGAAAGGATTACCGCAAGCAATTTGAACATCTACAGCAGGGCAGCATGACTGTTACTCAATATGAGTCTCGTTTTGTGGATTTAGCCCGTCATGCTCTCCTTTTACTACCTACTGAGGGAGAGAGTGAGGAGGTTTATTGAGGGAATCACTCACCCTATCAGGCTTCAGATGGCCAAGGAAACCGGAAGTGAGATTTCCTTTCAGGCGGCTACTAATGTCGCGAGGAGGATCGAGATGGTTCTTGCACATGAGAGATGTTAGAGGTCTGATAAGAGGCCTCATCAGTTCGGTGGTTTCAGTGGTGCCTCGTTTGGAGGCAGGGATAATTTTTGTAGGGTTCATCCTCCCAGACCGTTTCATTCAACACTTCAGGCATCTCCCAGTGCTTCAGAAAGTCACAGTCCTATTATGCCTTACTCTAGGCAGCCATCATTTAGTGCACATTCAGTTCCTATCAGTACACCACCACTCCAGAGTCACTACAGCGGTTATTTGTCCCGTTGGGTCAGCTTCAGCTTCAGCCGCTACGACATCAGGATGGGTGTTATGAGTGTGGGAACATTGGTCACATCAGGAGGTATTACCCTAGGTTGTTGAGTAACAGATCTCGGCAGGATTCTTATGCCATTATACCGGCACCGGTTGCTTCACCGCCTGCTTATCCAGCTAGAGGTAGGGGTCAGGAAGTTAGAGGTGGAGGTCAGACAGTTAGAGGTGAAGGTTAGGCCGTTAGAGGTGGAGGCCATCCAGTTAGAGGCCGTCCCATGGACTCAGTTCAGAGTGGTGGGGCCTAACCCCGATTTTATGCTTTTCCAACTAGGCCTGAGGCCGAGTCATCTGATGATGTGATCACATGTATTATTCCAGTTTGCCATAGAGATACTTCAGTTCTATTTGATTCAAGATCTACTTATTCCTATGTATCATCCTATTTTGCTTCATATTTGGTTGTGCCTTGTGATTCTCTGAGTGCTTTTGTGTGTGTATCTACACCGGTGGGAGACTCTGTTGTAGTAGATCATGTCTATTGTTCATGTGTGATTACTATTGGTAGTCTTGAGACTAGTTTAGATATTCTACTTCTTTATATGGTAGATTTTGATGTCATCTTGGGTATGGATTGGTTGTCACCTTATCATGCTATGGATTGTCATGCCAAGACAATGACCCTGGCCATGCCTGGTTTACCTCGATTAGAGTGGAAAGGAACTCCTGGTCATTCTACCAATAGGGTTATTTCTTATATGAAAGATGGGTGTATGGTCGAGAAAAGGTGTCTATCCTATTTGGCTTATATTCGCGATCCCAGTGCGGATGTTTCTTCTATGGACTCAATACCAGTTGTTCGTGAATTCCCAGAAGTATTTCCTACAGATTTGCCGGGAATGCCACCCGACAGAGATATTGACTTCTGTATTAATTTGGCTCCGGGCACTCAGCCCATTTCTATCCCACCATACTGTATGGCCCCGCCAGAGTTGAAAGAATTGAAGGAGCAATTACAAGACTTACTTGATCAGGGATTCATTAGACCCAGCGTCTCGCCCTGGGGTGCACCGGTATTATTTGTAAAGAAGAAAAATGGTTCAATGCGAATGTGTATAAATTATCGGGAGTTGAACAAGGCCACTATCAAAAATAAATATCCGCTGCCAAGAATTGATGACTTATTCGATCAGCTTCAGGGTGCCAAGGTATTTTCAAAGATCGACTTGAGGTCTGGTTACCATAAGTTGAATATTAGGGCATCTGATGTCCGTAAGACAGCTTTCCGGACTCAGTATGGCATTACGAATTCCTAGTGATGTCATTTGGGCTGATAAATACTCCAGCAGCATTTATGGATTTGATGAATCGGGTGTTCAAGGCTTATTTGGATTCCTTTGTGGTTGTGTGTCATTGATGATATCTTGATTTACTCCAGCAGTTGAGAGGAGCATGAACAACATCTTCGGAATGTGCTTCAGACTTTCAATAATAATCAATTATATGCCAAATTTTCAAAATATGAATTTTGGTTAGACTCAGTTGCCTTTTTGGGGCATGTTGTAACGGTAGAAGGCATAAAGGTGGATCCTAAGAAGATTGAGGCTGTTCAAAATTGGCCTAGACCTACTTCAGTTACAGAGATCGGGAGTTTCCTGGGTTTGGCAGGTTATTATCGTCGGTTCGTGGAAGGGTTTTCATCTATAGAAAACCCATTGACCAGACTGACCCATGAAGGTGTCCCATTCAGATGGTCAGACGAGTGTGAGTTGAGCTTTTAGAAGCTCAAGACTACTTTGACTATGGCGCCAGTGTTGGTATTACCCATAGGTTCAGGATCGTATACGGTATATTGTGACGCATCTAACATTGGGCTTGGTGCAGTATTAATGAAAGATGGCAAGGTAATTGCATATGCATCGCGGAAGTTGAAAGTTCACGAGAAGAATTATCATGTTCATGACTTAGAATTGGCAGCCATTGTTCATGCGCTGAAGATTTGGAGGCATTACCTCTACGGTGTCTCGTGTAAGGTATTTACTGATCATCGTAGCCTTCAGTATCTGTTCAAACAAAAGGATCTTAATTTGAGGCAGAGAATATGGTTGGAGTTATTGAAAGACTATGATATCACCATTTTGTACCACCCCGAAAAGGCCAATGTGGTGGCCGATGCTTTGAATAGAAAGGTTGTGAGTATGAGCAATCTTGCGTATATTGCGATGGGTGAGAGACCGTTAGCTGTAGATGTCTAGACTTTGGCTAATCAGTTCGTGAGGTTAGATGTTTCAGAGCCCAGACGGGTTTTAGCTTGCACAGTCGCTCGGTCTTCTTTATATGAGCGCATCATAGGGCGACATTATGTTGATCCTCATTAACTTGTCCTCAAGGACACGGTGCACCACGGTGATGCCAAATAGGTTGTTGTGGGGCAGTATGGAGTTCTGCGAATACAGGGTCGTATTTGTGTGCGTAATGTGGATGGGCTTCGTGAATTAATTCTGGGAGAGGCCCACAGTTCCAGGTATTTTATTCATCCGGGTGCCGCTAAAATGTATCAAGATTTACGGCAACATTATTGGTGGAGGAGGATGAAGAAGGACATAGTTTCATATGTAGCTCGGTGTATAAATTGTCAACAAGTCAAGTACGAGCATTAGAGACCTGGTGGTTTGCTTCAGAAGTTAGAAATTCTTGAGTGGAAGTGGGAGCGTATCACTATGGATTTTGTTGTTGGGCTCTTACGGACTCAAAGAAATTTGACACAGTTTGGGTAATTGTGGACAGGTTGACCAAGTCAACACATTTTATTCCAGTGGCAGTTACCTATTCTTCAGAGCGGTTAGCTGAAATTTACATTTGTGAGATTGTCCGCCTTCACGGTGTGCCCGTGTCTATTATTTCAGATCGAGGTACGTAGTTTACCTCACACTTTTGGAGGGTTGTACATCGTGAGTTAGGCACGCGGGTTGAGTTGAGTACAGCGTTTCATCCACAGACAGACGGACAGTCAGAGCACACTATTCAGATATTGGAAGATATGCTTCGCGCCTGTGTTATAGACTTTGGAGGTTCTTGGGATCAGTTCTTTCCACTTGCGGAGTTTGCTTATAATAATAGCTATCAGTCGAGCATTCAGATGACTCTATATGAGGCATTGTACGGAAGTCGATTATGTTCGCCAGTTGGCTGGTTCTAACCGGGAGAGGCTCGGTTATTGGGTACCGATTTAGTACAGGATGCCTTGGATAAGGTCAATGTTATTCAAGATCGACTTCGCACAGCTCAGTCTAGGCAAAAGAGTTATGTCGATCGTAAAGTTCGTAATATTGCATTCATGGTTGGAGAAAGAATATTGCTACGGGTTTCACCTATGAAAGGTGTAATGAGGTTCATAAAGAAGGGCAAGTTGAGCCCTAGGTATATTGGACCTTTTGAAATTCTTGAAAGGGTGGGTGAAGTAGCCTACAGGCTTGCACTACCACCTAGTTTATCGGCGGTTTGTCCAGTGTTCTATGTGTCTATGCTTCGGAAATATCATGGTGACCGGTCCCATGTGTTAGATTTCAGCTCAGTCTAATTGGACAAAGATTTAACTTATGAGGAGAAACCGATAGATATTCTAGCCCGGCAGGTCCGACGGTTGAGGTCTAAGAGTTATCCTTCAGTTCGGGTGCAATGGAGAGGTCAGCCGGTAGAGGCATCTACCTGGGAGTCCGAGTCAGACATGCGGAGTAAATATCCATACCTTTTCACCAGCTCAAGTACTTTTTCTAACTTTGTTCGAGGACGAACGTTTGTTTTAGAGGTGGAGAATGTGATGACCCAAAAGGGCATCTTTTAATTTGATAATTCATTCTATGTTCTAAGACCTCAAAAAGCACTATTTATCACTCCCCGACTACCGTGCACAGTCTATACAATTTTCTGGGAAGTCTTTATGTGAAAAATGGATTAAAATGTGAAATAGAGCCTTAAAACTCAAATGAGTTGAGTTTGGTCAACATTTTGAGTAAACGAACTCATATCAGTGTTTTGACAGTTCCGATAGGTCCGTATCGTAATTTGGGAATTGGGTGTATGCCTAGAATTAAATTTAAAGGCTAAAAATTTCCAAAAATGGACAAGATGGATTGCTCTGATGGTAAGCACCCTCCACTTCCAATCAAGAGGTTGTGAGTTCGAGTCACCCCAAGAGCAAGGTGGGGAGTTCTTGGAGGGAAGGATGCCGAGGGTCATTTGGAAACAGCCTCTCTACCCCAAGGTAGGGGTAAGGTGTGCGTACACACTACCCTCTCCAGACCCCACTAGTGGGATTATACTGGGTTGTTGTTGTTGCTGCTAAAGATTTCCAAAAGTTTGACCATAAATTTGACTTTTTGATACCGGGGTCGGAATTCGATTTTGAAAATGGGAATAGCTCTGCTATGTCATTTATGACTTGTGTGGCAAATTTGAAGTCATTCTGGATTCATTTAATATGTTTTGGCACGAGATTTGCAAATTAAAAAGTTTAAAACTCAAAAGTTCGAATCGAGGTGTGAATTGTAATTTCAGCGTTGTTTGATGTGATATGAGACCCCGAGTAAGTATGTATTATGTTACAGGACTTATTGGTATATTCGGACGGAGTCCCGAGTACCCCGAGTGTGATTCGGATCGAAATCGGATCAAATTGTGAACTTAAGCAAATTCTGGAAATTTACTGCCTCTGATGTAATCATACCTGCGAGAGTCTTGGCCGCATTTGCGATGCCGCAGGTGCGACAGAATTGCACAGATGCGGGGCTGGCCTGGCCTAGCCTAGGGTCTTCGCAAGTGCGGCAAATTTGCGCAAAAGCGGATGTCGCGGGTGCGACAGGAATGTCCGCAGATGCGAAACTTCACCTGGCAGCCTGGCATCGCAAATGCGAGCCTTGTCTCGCAAATGCGGAACTTTTATCCGCATATGCGAAAATGAGTAGGCATAGCCCATAAATTCGAAAGACACCATTTTTACTCATTTTTGAGTTTTAAATCTCGGATTTGGGCGGTTTCAAAGGGGATTTTCACGACTTTGAAGTGTGTAAGTGTTCTGTAACCAAAAGTGATTATATTTCATAAAACCATGTCTATATTCCTCACTTATTTCGGATTTA
Organism: Nicotiana tabacum; assembly: GCF_000715075.1. Classification (NCBI taxonomy): domain Eukaryota; kingdom Viridiplantae; phylum Streptophyta; class Magnoliopsida; order Solanales; family Solanaceae; genus Nicotiana; species Nicotiana tabacum. The sequence continues at coordinate 125,213,634 of NC_134088.1, read as the reverse complement.
GATGCAAGAAATTAGAATTTTTGTAAAACTTTCCAAAAACGAAAAATTTAGATTTGAAGGTCCATTTGACATCGGAAATTGGTAATTTTTATATGGTTGGACTCGTTTCGGAACGGGTGTTTGGATTTCGTAAGTTTTTTCGAGATTCGAGACGTGGGCCCCACTGTCGAGCTTTAAAATGAATTTCGGATTTTAATCCGGAAAAAATAGTAAATTCATATGGAATTAATTTCTACAATTTGTATTGAATATATTGAATTGTTTATGACTAGATTTGAGGATTTCGGACAGTAATTCGCGAGGCAGGGGTGTATTGGGAACTTGAAATTTGATTGCGAAGAGAGGTAAGTGTCTTTGGTTTACCTTGACTTGAGTGAATAAAATCATTAAATTATTTGTTATGTGAGACGCATGTGAATCATGTATAGGCAGGGTGACGAGTGTCTATACGTAGTCAAATTAATTGTTTGCATAATTACTTGAAAAATCATAAATCGTTTTAAATCATGAATGAATTATTATATAAATTGTTTCACTCGTATTCGTTGTCAAATATTAATTCTTGAATTCCTGCAATAATTATTACATGCTTATTTGACTTGTGTGTCTTAATTGCTATTTGACATTTAGCGTACTAAATATTAAACTGCCTATTTTCTCCATAATTTTCATAAATAATTGCTAATTTGTCATTATTTGTTCATAAATAAATTATAATTATTCTGTGCCTTGATGCTTAATAGTTTCTCATTGGACATGGTATTTATTGGAGCAATTTTTATTATATTTATAAGTTGTGAAAATATATTGGGGGATCGGGTTGCACGCCGCAACGGAAATGGAAGTAAATATATATTGGGGGATCGGATTGCACACCGCAACATACTTATTTAAAAGTCTATATTGGGAGATCGGATTCCACGCTGCAACTGAATTATTTAAAAGTCTATATTTGGGGGATCGGATTACACGCGGCAATAGACTTATTTGAAAGTCTATATTGGGGGATCGGGTCGCACGCTGCAACGAAAATGAAAGTAAATATATATTGGGGGATCGGATTGCACGCCGCAACAGACTTATTTAAAAGTCTATATTGGGGGGGATCGGATTGCACGCCACAACGAAATTGTTTAAAATTTATATTGGGGGAACGAGTTGCACGTCGCAATAGAAAACAAGTTGAGGAATTGTGACTGCTGAGTTGATTTCAATTATTAATATTAATTATTGGTCTTACTAATATTCCCGTTATTATTATTCTTGTTATTACTATTATTGCGTACATGTTAAATATAAGTGACCCGCCTTAGCCTCGTCACTACTTCGTCGAGGTTAGGCTCGGTACTTACAAGTACATGGGGTCGGTTGTACTGATACTACACTCTGCACTTCTTGTGCAGATTTCAGAGTTGGTCCCAGCGGTGTACCATAGACTTGCTCGGATTTCAGCTACCCAGAGGAGACTTGAGGTATAACTGCACAGCGTCCGCAGTTCTGAAGTCTCCGTCTATCTTATATTACCTGTGTGTTTGCTCCAGACAACTTTATTTTATTCAGACCTTTATTTGTATTATTCTAGAAGCTTGTGCACTTGTGACATCAATTCTGGGATGGTATTTAGACATCACTATTTTTATGGATTATTCACTGTATTTCAGACTTTATTTCCGCATTTGTTTCTTTGTTATTAATCAATTTAAAATTGTTTTAAAATGGATAATATTATTCTAATATTGGCTTGCCTAGAAAGTGAAATGTTAGGCATCATCACGGTCCCGAAGGTGAGAATTTCGGGTCGTGACAGTGATCATTGGTCACGTACCTATTGTACGCCAAAATATTTTGGCAATGTGATTATTAAAGGACAACAATAATGCAAGAAACATATCTTGCATCTAATTTTGACCATGGCCATAATGATATAACTTTCTCTTTAAAAGAGATATTCACCATATAGATGTTGATGAATATATAGTAGTACAAAAATAATTGGAGGCTCCGGAAGAGCTACTATAACTCTGCCTAAGGGAACAATACTTATCATAAAGAATGCAATATTCTACTCTAAGTCCAAGAGGAACTTGTAGAGTTTTAAAGATATCCGCCGAAATGGATTTCATATTGAGACAATAGATGAGAATAATCTCGAATATCTCGTCATTACCAAGAATGTCTCTGGCCAGAAAAGGGTTATTGAGAAATTCCCATCTTTATCTTGTGGCATGTATTGGACAAGAATTAGTGCAATTGAGGCACATTCTATCGTAAACCAAAAAGTTACTGATTTCAATACTTTTGTACTTTTGCATGATCGATAAGGACATCCTGGATCAATTATGATGAGACGAATTATAGAAAACTCAAATGAGCATCCATTAAAGAATTTAAAGATTCTTTTAAATAATGAATTTTCTTACACTTCTTGTTATCAAGGCAAGTTGATTATTAGACCATCACCAACAAAGGTTGGGATTGAGTCCCCAACATTTTTGGAACGTATACAAGGGGATATTTGTGGACCTATTCACCCACCTAGTGGGTCGTTTAGATATTTTATGGTCTTAATAGATGCATCTTCTAGATGGTCTCATGTATGCCTATTGTCATCTCGCAACCTGACATTTGCAAAATTAATGGCACAAATAATCTGAATACATGCACAATTTCTCGATAATCCAATTAAGTCTATTAGACTTGATAATGCCATTGAGTTTTCATCTCAAGCATTTAATGATTATTGCTTATCAATTGGGATAAAAGTAGAACATTCTATAGCTCATGTTCGTATTCAAAATGGCATTGCAGAATCTTTGATTAAACGTCTGCAATTGATAGCAAAACCATTACTCATGAAAATCAAGTTACCCACTTCAGTTTGGGGTCATGCCATTTTGCATGCAGCAAAGATAATTCGTCTCAGACCGATAAATTATCATAAATATTTCCCGTTGCAATTAGTTTTGGGTGATGAACCTAATATATCTCATCTAAGAATTTTTGGATGTGCTGTATATGTGCCTGTAGCACCGCCATATCGCACCGAGATGGGTCCCGAAAGAAGGTTAGGAATATATGTTGGGTTTAAATTGTCCTCCATTATTCGCTACCTTGAAACATTAACGGGAGGTTTGTTCACTGCTCGATTTGCAGATTGTCGATTCGATGAGGCATTTTTCCCAAAATTAGGGGGAGAAATTGGTGAAATCAAATGGAAAATTTCGTGGAAAAATCCATCATTGTCTCATCTTGATCCACGTGTCTCTATTTATGAAAAAGAGGTGCAAAAGATTATCCATTTGCAGAAAATAATAAATCAAATACCAGACGCATTTACGGATCTGAAAAGGATAGCGAAATCACATATCCATGCAGAGAATGTTCCAATCTGTATTGATGTCCATGTTGGACAATCTTCTAGTGTCATAGCTAATGAGTCAAAAGCACGCATAAAGCATGGCACACCATTGGGTTCTAAGGAACAAAATCCTAGAAAAATAAAAATAAATGATCAAGATGATACTACGAAAGTCTTATAAAGAAACCCATGATTTAACCAATCCCGAGATTCATGAGGATATCGATGAGCCTGAGACTCAAGAAAACAAGAAACTATCAATAAATCTAATCGATATTGAGAAAAATTTTAATCGATTGAATATAGTGGTGGATTATTTCTTTGCATACAATGCTACATCTAGCATTATGCAAGATAATGAGTATCTTGAACCTCAATCTGTTGGAGAATGTCGACAAAGACGTGATTGGCCAAAATGGCAAGAAGCAATCCAATCTGAGTTGGATTCACTTGCGAAACGTGAAGTTTTTGGGCATGTAGTCCAAACACCTAATGGTGTTATACCTGTTGGCTATAAATGGGTCTTTGTACATAAAAGGAATGAGAAAAATGAGGTACAAAGATATAAGGCACGCCTTGTTGCACAAGGATTTTCACAAAGGCCTGGTGTCGATTATGAAGAGACGTATTCTTCTGTTATGGATGATATAACATTCCGTTATCTCATTAGTTTTGTTGTCCATGAAAAGCTTGACATGCATTTAATGGATGTGGTTACAACCTACCTTTACAGCTCACTTGATAATGAGATATACATGAAAATTTTTGAGGGATTTAAAATGCCCGACGCACATAATTCAAAGTCTAAGGAAATATTTTCAATCAAATTGCAAAAATCTTTGTATGGTCTAAAGCAATCAGGAAGAATGTGGTATAACCGCCTTAGTGAATATTTATTAAAGGAAGGTTATATAAATAATGTCATTTGTCCATGTGTTTTTATAAAGAAAGCAACATCGGAGTTTGTTGTACTTGTCGTATATGTTGATAAAATAAACCTTATTGGAACTCCTAGAGAACTCCAAAAGGCAATTAATTAATTAAAGAATAAATTCGGGATGAAAGATCTCGGAAAGATAAAATTATGTCTTGGTTTGCAAATTGAACATTTGGCAAACGAGATTTTTGTTCATTAATCTGCCTACATAGAAAAGGTATTAAAACGGTTTTACATGGATAAAGCACGTCCATTAAGCACTCCGATAGTTGTTCGGTCACTTGATGTGAATAAGGACCCGTTCCGACCACAAGAAAAGAATAAAGAGCTTTTTGGTCCTGAAGTACCATATCTTAGTGCAATTGGTGCACTAATGTATCTTGCTAACACTACAAGGCTTGACATAACTTTTTCAGTTAATGTCTCAGCAAGATATAGCTATACTCCTTTAAGGAGACATTGGAATGGAATCAAATACATATTGCGGTATCTAAAAGGGACTACCGATGTGGACTTATTTTATGGCAATGATTGCAGTCCCGATCTTGTTGGTTATGCTGATATTGGGTATTTATCTGACCCACACAAGGCTCGATCTCAAACAGACTATGTATTTACATGTGGAGGCACTGCTATATAGGCATGAAAAGTGAAGAAAATATGTCATTAAGCATTTGAGATGAAGAGGAAGAGTAGACATCCACAATAATTTGATATTTCTTATAACACTCCCCTTGGATGTCTACAGATAATGTGCCTCGTTAAAATCTTATTAGGAAAAAAAAATTCTAGTGAAAGAAAAAGAGTACACATGTTAGGAATACGCTTTTTGGTTGATTCATTAAAAACCTTACAAGGAAAATCCAGTGGGACAAAACATTGTAAGGGAAAAAGAGTACACCGCATATTAACTCCCCCTGATGAGAGCATCAATTCACATCTTTGAGCCTTCGCATCCCAATCTTGTACACTAGTTTCTTGAAGGTTGACGTCGGTAGAGATTTGGTGAACAAATCAGCCATATTATCACTTGAACGGATCTGTTGCACACTGATATCACCATTCTTTTGAACATCATGTGTGAAAAATAACTTTGGTGAGATGTGCTTTGTTCTATCTCCTTTTATGAATCATCCATTCAATTGAGTTATGCATGATGCATTGTCTTCATACAAAATTATGGGTAGTTTATCACACTTCAAACTACATTTGTCTCGAATAAGTTGTATTGCAGACCTCAACCATACACATTCTCGACTTGCTTCATGAATAGCAATTATCTCAGCATGATTAGATGAAGTTGAAGATTGATTGCTTAGTCGAAAATAAATAGGAAACGACATACAATTGAAGAAGAAATAAGAATCTCTTATCTCTTTCTCTATATACCTCTTAGCTTGTTTTTCCTTGTTCCATATTGTTACTTTGAGTTATATTTTATGTTGATTTAGAAAATATTGCAATTGATTTTCTGATATTTGCTTGTTAGAAAGAAAAAATTGGAAAATTAATTCCATCACTTTTGGGTAAAATCATTTTCCTTCGCAATTGTCTTATTCTTAACTATTTCAACCAATACTTAGATATTATTATCAATCTTAATATTTATAATTTTTAGCAAGATGTTATTTGATTTGCTAATATTATCATCAGTCTTTAACAATATGTGTTTTCCCTAAAATAATGTTTCACTATCTAACTAAATACCGGGAAAAAATCTGAAGAAAATATTATAAAGAAAATAATTCATATTTGTAAAATGACTTCCATCATTCTAAATACCTTAATAACGTCAAATTATTAATGCCGAATTGGTTCATATCCTAGCAAAAAAAGGTTCAAACGGCGAAGTACCATGCATTATAAGGCATCATGAAATTTTTTCTAGTAATATAATATTATTTTATAAAATGCTAAGGAATATATTGGCTTACTTTTACGAAGTATTTCGTTCTTTTATGTGGCATAAAATGTGAGAATTTTTCTGCATTTAATAGAAGTCCTAGAAGGAATGGTTATGCAATCTTCGGCACGTAAATTACGGAAGCATTTACTATAAATGTGCTTCATTAAAATATTAGCTCGTACTATTGATTAGAACAAAATTAAGTACTGAAATTAATTATCCTCTTCTTATCATATTCTCAAGATACAGTTGTTACACCAAATCCAATCAACATCTACTAGAAAAATTAACACTATCAACTTTCAATAACCACCACTTTACAATGCATCATCTACCTAGACATAACACAAAAATGAAGCACAAATAAAACAACAATAAAATAGTTTTCAACTGAGTGACAAACTGGTGTAGCATTGACAATGAGTTTTAATTAGGTGGCTACCTCAAAAAGGTTATTCTTGTAAACTCTTAAGACTCTGCAGCTACTTCCTTAACCACAAGGAGTTAGCTTCTTGTTGCCAGCACCACGAGGGTTGTCATCTTTCCAGTCATCCCATGCTCTTGCCTTGTCTTGGGCAGCATCATTGTCTTCTTCATCATCTTCACCTGGCCTCGACTTGGGGGCGTCCTTGTACCATGAGGAATTTGCTTCTTCCATGAGCTTAACATTCTTTTCTTGCCATTCGTTCATCATATTCATCTCCGTTAATCCAGCTTCTTCAATGCTCATGGTTGGCATTCTAGCATTTGAATAAAGGTATGACAGTTAGGTCTTCAACTTACTTGTCCATCTAGGATCTAAAACTGGAGTAGCCATATTAACTTTGTGTTCAAGAGATGATGCATACCTATAATGAGGCTGAAAGACCTGGGCAGCTATTTTTTCCCGTTCAGTTGTTGGGTTCCTACCAACAAGACTTGCAGGTCCAAAAATTAAAGGTTGGTGTTTATGTTCATGTGCCTGCGAAACCTTCGCCCTCCCTTCTATGACATCTTGTGCAAAAGTGGCACAGGTGATAGGTGCTGCAGGTTTTGTATAGTGTGCTCGAGCGGCAGCATCACGATGCCAAGTTTCTACTTTTTTTGTGCGTTCATCGAGTATTGATTGAGAGAATTCTTTCTCCCCATCCTACAAAAGAAGTAAGAAAGTACGCATTGAAGCAAAGCATAACCTTAGAGAGCAACGCTACAAAGCTGTCTTTACATGATGAGGAATCACAAAGGTCAAAAACAGTGGTGCAAGCTAATGCTGATCTTCTAGGTAGTCTTGAGCAAAATATTTGGATACACCCCCCCCCCAAAACCCACACACACAAAGTAAGCAAGTACCAAAGAGCATTTCAGTGTTGAAGTCATTTAAAGCTGTATCACTTCCTCTTGATCTAGCATTGTGTGATCATTGCAAACCCAACAAGCTCTCTTAGGAAAATGCCTCTTTCTCCGAATTGCATAGGGGCAGAAACCACATGATCAAATAAATTGATGAAATCAAATAATTGAAGAGATAATTAAGGATGGAACACACAAGTTCAGATAGCAATAGCCATATCAGAGGCTACCAGAACACAATGACAAATTAGAACAGTAAAGAAGCCAATTCGACTAAGTTGGTTTAATAGTACCTGAAGCTGCTTTTCCTTGACAGCAGATAGTATTTCTTCCTCTTTCTTCAGCATTTCAAGCAGATCAAAGGCCTGCAGGGTAGTATTTGGAAACTATGAACATAAGATATCAAGTACAGAAAAAAGATCAACTACAACGAGTATAGAAGATCTTAGCAGACCTTACAGAGGCCCAAGGAGATAGTTGTAAGCCATGCCTGCAATGCATAATAGTTTTGAAGAATCAGACATTTACTCAAAAGTGAACATAGAGAAGCCAAAACTCGAGGTTAAAAATAACTTAATAGAAGCGACAGAAAATTTTGCACAAATCAGGCTATGTGTATCTTAGAGGAATAATATTAGTATAATCAATATATCAAATGGCATCTAAAGAGCAAATCGAGATTCTTCCAAAAATCCAAAATGCAAGATTGTTAGTCATTGATGTCTTGTGCAAATCTTGCGAGGAAATTAGGTTCAAAGAGTGATGATAAACATTTCATGCAGATAATTCAAACAAATAATGAGTGCCTATCCAAGAGTCCACAGAAAATAGGCAGAACAAAGGCAAATCCAAGATTTAAAATTAATAGGCTCAAGTTCGGGATTCTACAAAAACTCATTTGATTTACTAAGTTCGAAATCTATTATTTGTACTTATTTATGAATTTTTTAGTTAGCATATATACAGGGTCCGAGCCAAAGCTATTGAGTTTGGATGACCCCGTAGGTTGGACTTTACATCTGCCCCTGGGCTCCAATGTTGCGACCTTCACTTGTCAACCTCTGAAAGAACATTGCAGCAGCAACTTGGATGCTCACCAACATCATCCAACAGACTATAACTTAAATCAGATAATTTATTTTAAGATTAACCAGCTTCTGAAACTGTTTCGATTAATTGCTTGAACCATAAGGTTGATCACCAATTAAGTGCAAGTGTGCCATAAAAGTTGCAACACCAGATGAAGAAACAGATGAGAAGAAAAGAAGCTTGAAGCTTGTGCTAATGCTCATGCCCATGCATAACTAGGGGAGAATTAACTAACCTCCCTTTCTTCTTCTCCATCATCATCCAACACATCATCTTCTTCAGTCTCAACAGGACTTGACAATGCAGCTGCTTTAGTTGATCGTCCACGACGCTCTTTCCGCTCCTTAATTTCAAGTAGTTTCGACTCAGCAGCTCTTTGCCGTTTGAAACGAGCAATCTAAAATAACACAATGCATTTGTAACTCAATGTCACTAAAAAAAAAGTAAAAGAATCAAAGCTTTCTTGTGATAAAGTTCCAATCCTTAAAAGTAAATGTCATATACAGCAATTCAACCGTTAAATCCAGCCTACCTTCTTAGCTCTACGATCTACAGAAGAATTAGCTCCACCTTGTGTAGATGTTTCTATCTCCTCTTCAGGAACAAGTTCCATTGTTTCACAAAATGAAATGAATTCCTAGATATAAAAGAGAGGCAAAATAAAATGATAAGATATCACTGAAAGATATAATTTTATTTTCCCATAGAATATAATCTATTACATATCTTATATTCTCCACCTTTAGCTTAGCTTGTGCAGCTTTGAGTACTTTTATCCTGTCATCTTCTGCAACTTTTTCTGTTAGCTCCGCAAGATAATAGGGGACCTGAAATAACGCAATATAAGATTCCATAGCCCATTGAGTAAACCAGCGTCAACTAAAATGAGATCAAGTAGAATTTTCACTCAATATTGAAGCCAATTAAAAGTATAAATGGATAAAGGAAGAACATCAAGTTTGCTATAAGCGGATTCTTATAGGCGTTCAGGCTACTGACTGTTGTATGGACCTACATTAAAAATAGGTTAGACCGAAACCAAAGAGTCACTTCCAACCCCAATACAACTTGATGGAAGGAGTTCCGAGCCCTGACCTATGAAAAATAGGTTCATGTTCCGCATAGTGCCAAACCTCAAGTTGATTCCTTACAATCACGAATTTACTAATATTTCCATGGGCAATGGTAGTATACATATCAAGAACCAGAGGAAAGCAGAGATGGTGTTTTATAGAGAGAGGATGATGATGCTTATAGGTAAGATAGAGAAAAAGAAGGGAGGGAAAAAAAGAGAACTAGTGATGGTGATGAGGAGGGTGCAGGTGAAGCATGTCGTAATTTGTATGGTTGTGGAAGAACATCATGATAAACAGAAGCAGAAAATACTTGGGGGTGGTGATGAAAAAGGTGGTGGTGCAGTACTCTTGGGTGGTTATGGAAGAAAATCACAATAACCAGCATGACCAAAATGCTTTAGCTGAGAACATGCCCAACATCTGAGAAGTGTTAAAACAAAAGGCCTGCCATGAGCAACAAGGCGTGGAAATGAAGGTGTGGAAAAGTTTTAGATTAGTCCACACAGTTTTCCCCCTCCATTTTCTCAAGAACCAATTCAGAGGGAACATGAGATTTAGAATCCACACCAATCCAAACACTATACATCGCTTCATTACGTCGCTTTAAGCTGTCGTTTTTAGTTTATCTCTAAATGAATGCTCATACTTCATATCCCAATCTAGTAACAGCATGCATGCATGGCTTCATTAATGCAATTTTATTATTACTCTATGCATCAAAGTACAGAGGTGGAAGGCAAAGTTAAAGTGCCCACAAGTACTTATCAAAACTTAAACTTTAGAAAAGCAACAACAACAACAACAAACCCAGTATGTTCCCAACAGTTGGGGTCTGGGGAGGGTAGTCTGTACGCAGACCTTACCCCTACCTAATGCAGGTAGAGAGGCTGTTTCCAATAGTCCCTCGGCTCAGGAATGGTAAGAAGAAGAGGAAAGCAAGGAAGGAAGAAAGAAGGAAGAGAAAAGAAAAAGGGAGAGATAAAGGATAAATAGTACCAAATAATAGCAACAGGGAATACAATACCTGAGACGAACAAAACCACATAACGTAATAAAAATTTAAGAATATGAAGGGACATGCGTGCTACTAAGACTATCGGTGAACAACTTAAAACTACCCACTAACCTTCTACCTTAATCCTCGACCTCCACACACTCCTATCAAGGGTCATGTCCTCAGTGAGATGAAACAGCGCTATGTCCCGTCTAATCACCTCTCCCCAGTACTTCTTAAGCCTACCTCAACCTCTTCTCAAATTCTCCATGGCCAACCTCTCACACCTCCTAACAGGAGCATGCTTCTTCTCTTAACATGTCCGAACCATCTCAGCCTCGACTCCCGCATCTTGTCCTCCACGGAGGCTACTCCCACTCTGTCCCGGATAGCTTCATTCTTAATCTTATCTCTCCTTGTACACCCACACATCCATCTCAACATCCTCATCTCTGCTACTTTCATCTTTTGCACGTGGGAGTTCTTGACTGGCCAACACTCAGCTCCATACAACATAGCCGGTCGAACCACCACTCTGTAAAACTTACCCTTAAGTCTTGGCGGCACATTCTTATCACATAAAACAACGGAAGCGAGCCTCCACTTCATCCATCCCGCTCCGATGCGATGTGCGACATCTTCGTCAATCTCCCCGTTACCTTGGATAATAAACCCGAGATACTTAAAACTCGCTCTCTTGGGGATAACTTGAGCATCAAGCTTTACCTCTACGTCTGTTTCATGGGTCCCGTCACTGAATTTGCACTTCAAGTACTCTGTCTTGGTTCTACTCAGTTTAAAACCTTTAGACTCCAAGGTCTGTCTCCAAACCTCCAACCTCGCGTTAACTCCGTTTCGCGTCTCGTCAATCAACACTATATCATCGGCAAATAGCATGCACCAAGGCACCTCCCCTGGATGTGTCGCGACAATACATCCATCGCCAAGGCAAATAAAAATGGGCTAAGAGCCGATCCCTGGTGCAACCCCATCACCACAGGGAAATGCTCTGAGTCACCACCCACAGTCCTCACCCGAGTCTTAGCATCATCATATATATTCTTAATCACCCTTATGTACGCTACCGGAACGCCACTAACGCAAAAAATAATAATAAAAGTAAACAACAACCACTACGCCTCAGTCCCAAATAATTGAGATCAACTATTTGAATCCTCACTGACCATGTTTCTCTATTTAAGCTCATCTCATGTCATCATCATATCAAATATCAAATAAAAATTAAAGTGATAAATAAGCTAAATATATATAACTAACGTAATAATAATAAAGTCCCCTATATTTTTAACTGGCATATAAATCTATGATATGGTCAAGTTACTTCTAGAAATGCAATAGGTTCAAAATCAATGTGGTAACAAGACCTAAACATATTTCCAACTAGTAAATATCTTAGTTAACTGTGTACCCGCCCTTTAACCATCTATCTTTAGGTATGGTATAAGTCACAAAATTTTAAGTCCAAAAAACAAGGTAAGAAATGTGGGGAACAGCGGCCCACATAAAAAGATTTTTCTAAGCAATCTCTTTGAGATTTTCAGTAAGTCATGGTTTATTAGATGAATTTTATTCAGGAACCTCCTATAACCATATTTTCCCCATCCCTGATGATGAAATGGATAGTTTAGCTAATTGACGTGCCACCCTCTTACCAATGAGTATCAGCATTCAATAAAAATCCAAGTTTCATTTTTGAATGAAGTTAGACGGTACATCTCTTAATGAGATCTTTTTCTTCCATTGTGACTTTTCTTTAACTAAATCTGCACCGACTCCAAAAAATTGTAGCTCTTTCAAGACAACAAAAACAATGCTTACAACAGATAGTACTTACCAGAATATATTTGAGATTAGCTGTGCTAATGTCCTCTTTAGTCTCATTAAGAGAAAACAACCCTAATTTACCGACCATTTCTTCACACTGTCTCAAAATCTCGCAACCTTTCCTCACAGTATCCTACAAATCCAGAACCAAAACAAACACAAATTCAAATAACACGCTGAAAATCAGATCCTTCAGTGTTATTGCTTATAAATAAAAATTACTTTGTCAGCGCTCGATTCTGATGCCGAAGCATGAATTTTTGAAGCCTGCTCAAATAGAGCTGGCAAAGGCATCTCCTGCATGTTCAGTTCTCCCATTGCTGATTGTATTAGCTTTCGTCTATCGAACTGGATAAACAAACCCTAGAAATCAATGATTTGTGAGATTTGATCCTGAATTTGGGATTTGAAATTGTTGAAATTAGGGTTTGATTTGAATCTGTAGAGAAATAGGTTTTGCAATGGGATGTTCTAGTAATCTTCGCGGCAAATCGTACGATTCTGGCAAAGGAAATGCTCTCTATGTTTCACTATTTTTAACTTTGATCGTGATTTACACTATTTTCATTTTTATTTAACTTTTACAAAATTTAAAATATTTATATTTGAATTTTTTAATGTGATAATTGCTTTCACACCTAATAGATAAACCCCAGTATATGCTTTTACACCTAATCGAAAAAAATGTTTGGTGATGAGCTACTAGTGTCTTTTCCAAGTGGGGCAAATTATTGTTTTGTGATAGTATGTGTATTATTAATTATTACTACATATTGGATGCAATGAATAATGGAAGAGTTTTATAAAAGCAAGTTAACTTAGATAAACCCTTAAAAGTTGGTACAATTTGTCAATTAGATATTATTTATCTCGTAATCATTTGAATATCTTAATTAGAAATAAGTAATTTTTTTGAACCATATTTTTCATTGACTTGCTAGACGAACCAATCAATTAATAATATATCTAATTTTATTAAAGCAAAAACAAAATATTAGAAGACAAAAACTATTTTCCATTGCCATTGTCCTTCTCAATCCCATGAATAATTAACCCCTCTTCCGTTTCCCATTTCACGATTACAATTTTTGCCTTTTTAGGACATTGAAGCCTTTGTTGAGTTTTATACACATTTGGATCAAATTAGAGCGTGTTTTAGTTGTTTTTGAACTTTTTTTGTGTTTTTTTCTTTGTGAGGGGGAGGGGGGAGTTTTGTGGCTTCATGTGCGGAGCTTGTTTATGTCCATTTAAGTGTTTACGAGGCAAAAATTCAAAGAGGTTGAAGTTACTTATGGTGAGTATGTTACTATTCTTGTAGAAGATCCTTTTGGATGTATGTGGGAGTAAAGTTTTGTCAAGTAAAATTGTTATGTGTGGTTATATACGAAGGTGAAGAGAGTCGAAATTGGTGGTTAGTGAGTGAGGAGACATTGATGGTGTTCTGATTAGGTTTGGAGAGATGAAGGCATTGAAAGTAAATGTTTCATATAGTTGCCGGAAGATAGTACAACGGCGTAGGTATTTTATGAGAAATGACTCATTTGTGATAACAATTGGAATATGGTAATGGTGATTGTGTTATTAAGTGCTTCATACGCTCAAATTATGAGGGAAAAATACATGCATTTTAACACATCAGCGTGAAGAATTCATATGTCACGTATATTTGTTAAGTTGCATGTTTTTTTTATCTATAAAGATTAGATACAAGCTAAAAATCTAAAATAATTATTTTAGGTAATATAATGTTGAAATTATAGTTCGTTATAAAATCAAAGCGTTTTATCATATAGGTAGTTACATTTGAGCACACAGTCTATACTTATCTCCATCAATTTATGTACTTCGTACTTAATTAGAAAGAACATTGCTATCCACAAAGCACCGCACATTAACCTGTATATTTTTACATATTTAAACTCAACCATTGAATAAAGATGTATGTGCAATCACGTTTTTCTTCTTATGTTCAAAATCATACGCATAACTAATCCAAATTCACATCGCGCACAACCAATTTGATAGAGTTAACCCAATTGTTAACTTATTATATCAATGTTAACCTCTACTTTTTTTTGGTTTAAACATTAGTCTTACCCCAAAATTCAAGGACCAAAATTGAGTTGTAGGAAAATTTGGGGGCTCAAATTTTACCCACTTTCTTGTGATTTTCCTTTTGCCAACTCACATTCTTTGCTACCATAGTACCAAAGCATGCAAATTTTGCTTGAGAAGTCCTCATATTAGAAAGTTCAATACAGAGCTTGGTCAGGATTTTAGACTTTGAATTTTGGATTTATATCTATACACAATATACAAAGAGAAAAATGAAAAGAAAATACTAGTAAACTTGAAAAAAGAGAAATTAATACCCACCTCTCGCTTAATCTCCTCTACTATATGTATACAACAAAAACAAAAACAGAAGTAAACTACTTTTTCATCGACATTAACGCGTACACAGATCTTTTTCTCTTCAAACAAACCCTAGCATCAAAAATCTCCCAAAAAAAATACCCCCTTTTTGTTCGAATTTTTACTTCTTATCCCTTTTTTTTTGTAATTAATTCAACCAAACTCCTTTTTTTTTTTGAATTTATGAACCTAACTGATGATTATGTTTAGGGTTTTGATGAAGAAAACACAGTGATGTACAATTCGGATTCGGGTTGTTGTTCGATTTATATGGGTAAAAAAGAATGCCGGAGTTGCGGAGTGGGGTTGTACGTAAGCGCGGTGGAGCTCAAGTAGCAGCGGCGAAAAAGAAAAGAGGCGGCGGTGGTGTTGGTGGTCGGAGTTATATTAAGACTCGGGCTGCGAAGGCCAAAGCAGCAGCAGCAGAAGCTAATAAGGTGGTCGAGGCGGTTGAGGTGAAGGAGAAGGAGAAGGAGAAGGAGAGACTTGAGGTAGAAGAAGTTGAGGAGGAGGAGGAGGAAAAGATGGGGGATGAGAGTGGTGGTTTGAGTGCTAATAATAATAACAATAATAAAGCGACTGCACAAGAAGATGAGAACGCTAATCTTTTTCCTGAACAGGTGTGTGACGATCATACATTTCTACCTCTGAATGTCCGGATGTGGATCCAAAATTTGAACTTTATGGATTCTATTTGATTTACTGTGTTTGAAATATATTATTATGCTTTTTAGTCAATTTTTTAACACTTATAGAAGGCCTGAGCTAGTGAGTATTCAGATAGCCGACCCGACTTGTTTGGGATTGAGGCGTAGTTGTTGTATATAGAAGGTTTGAGTCAAAGTTACTTGTTTGGGATTGAGGCGTAGTTGTTGTATATAGAAGGTCTGAGTCAAAGTTACTGGTTTTAGATAACCCCATAACTTTAATACTACATCTGCTCCTGGTTGGGGTTGGTTATATGAATTTTATATATGCTTTATGCAGGCATCGTTGTATATCCCTTATGCTTTATGCGGGCATCATTTTATGTCCATTATGCTCTATGTGGGATGAGAAGTTCTAATACTCCTTCCGTTTCAATTTATGTGAACCTATTTGACTGGTCACAGAGTTTAAGAAAAGAGAGAAGACTTTTGAACTTGTGTTTGAACTTGTGTTTTAAAATGAGGCACATATATTTTCAAAAAAAAAAATAAATCATTCCATAAAAGTTAAATTGTTTCCAAATAAGGAAAGAGGTCATTCTTTTTTGCACGGACTAAAAAGTAAATAGTTTTACATAAATTAAAACGGAGGGAGTACCTTTTATTTGTACTTGCATGATATTGGCATGAGATGGGATTAATTAACATGGTTAGTGAGTATTCATGTAACTGACCCCAACTTGAGATGTACTTGTTGTTGTTATGCTCTATGAGGTGTAGTGGTTGTTGTTGTTATGCTCTATTCGTGTATCATTTTATTGAAATTCTCAAGAATTTGTCTTCTATACAACAAATGTGTGTCTAATTTATATATGTCCGATAATCTTTGTTTTTTGTTCGTTTGAATAATTTTGATGTTGCAGCTTCTTGTGCGTGTTTCCGGGGATTTTGTGTTTTTGAAGCATGAAGTGACCTATTTCTTTGTTAATTTAGGACCATTATCGGAAAAAAAAGTAAAATTGGTATTTTGTAGAACTTGGTGCATTGTTCTCGACTGCATAGATGTCATTGGTCCTACTCACATACATGTATTGCATATATTTGGTCTGTAAATACGTGAAGTAAATAAGGAGAACACTAGCATCCGAGCCCTAGAATTTCTGACTCCTAACAAAAGGTACTTATTAGATCGAGTGCCTTCAATATTTTAGGTGAAATTGCTTGATCCAGACCTAGGACGTGCATTCCCCTAGGATTCCCAAGTGATTCTCATACTCACTAATGCCTTCTTTGGCCGAAACATGACATGCGTGAAGCACTTCTACTACTTGCAAATTAGACTGCTAGATATTGAGCTTCAATGTAGTTGTGTTGTAAGAATTTTTCAAATCTTTGGATTAAATGTCAAAATTCTACTCATTTTTAGTTTCCGCATGATTTCTGCCTTCAGGTGCAAGTAGGAGGATCACCACTTTATAAGGTTGAAAGGAAGTTAGGTAAAGGTGGTTTTGGACAGGTGTTTTTGGGTCGCCGTCTTACTGGCGGGAATGAGCGTGCTAACGGTCCCTTGGCTATGGAGGTAATATGGTTGCTTATGAATCCGCTAGATTCTTTTTTTTCCTTCCTGACATCCTTTTTGTCAAGGCTAGTTTATCTGTCTACAAGTGATAGTTACGTAATCCACATTGACTCTCTGTTATGGCTCTAGGTTGCGCTGAAGTTTGAGCATAGAAATAGCAAAGGCTGTAGCTATGGTCCTCCATATGAGTGGCAAGTTTACAAGTAAGGACGTGATACTTTTGAAATTACTTTGTGCTTATGTTGAAATAAAATTGCAGGACTAAAACATGTGCCTTTTGTTGAGCAGTACTCTTGGTGGCAGCCATGGAGTGCCCAGAGTGCATTATAAAGGAAGGGCAGGAGACTATTATGTTATGGTATGTTTACGGAGGCAGATTTGCTATACTTATAGTAATTATGGAGGATAAAGGAAATTGTTTTGTGGATATTCATTTTTAGGAGAAGCATCAGCATTGTGAGTGTGACAACGATTGTGACCTCTTTTGGCATTCTAATTTCAGCCTTCATGGAGAATTTAATATGTATAATATGCAGGGCGTGATGTATTTCAAGTTATTAAGGCCGTCTCATTTCTGTCTTTACTAAGCTAAGAATTAGCTTTAATGTTCAATGGACGTCTTTATTTTTTTTTATTATTCACATATTCAGCCAGTTCTCTTTCAATTGAACAATCAAGACTGGTTTGGTAGTTACTTCTTTCTTTTGGGAATGAGTGGATTGGTCTCAGAATTTGTGTTTGAAGAATGTCCTCTCTTTTATTTCCATTTGGTAGAAGTATCAATTTCCTTTAAAAATTTTACTCCGTCAATCCTATAATAATCTCTTTATCTTTTCTGTTCAATTTAACAAAATTTGAAGCTTTTTCATGCTTATTCTTCTAATAGTCCCTGTGTAGTAAAAAGATCTGCTAGAATCATGTCCATGCCTTTAAAAAAGTCATATCCATGTTCTTGCTGTTGAAGGTGGTTTTGGAAGAAAAAAGATTTAGTTCTTGAAACGGGATAAAATTTTGGGACATGCCCAAAGAGAAAGAAGGATAAATATTTTCGGCCGGAGGAGTTACTAGCAAAGTGGTTGTTAATGATTAGGACCTTTTTTTAATGTGAATGCATGTCTATATGTTTTTCTGGGAAAGTGATTGCGGTTTTATATGTTAAATGAGTGCTATGTACGGTGATGTAAATTGACCATATTATCATGCATGCAGGTTATGGACATGCTAGGGCCTAGTTTATGGGATGTGTGGAATTCCTCTGGACAATCGTAAGTAGCTAACACTATTATAATCATACTTGTTTTTTTCCCCCAATTGTCAGACCTCTTCCCGGAAGTAGCTGTTTTCATATTCTTTCAGTAATTAATTATTTATATGATAGTAGAGATATCATAGTTCAATAAGTCACCAATTATTTAACATGAATTATGTAATAATGCCAATATCGAACTTAAAAAGGACCTTGATATCCTCATAAACTGGTGTATATAAAATGGACCTTGATATCCTCGTACACTGGTGTTTTTCCTTGATAGGGATCAGCTCTCATTGGTGTACAGTATAGATTCTGTTTTTCCGAGGTTTATTTCTGAGAACAAAAAAGATACTCGACAAACTTATTGTTGTCAATTTATCTTTTATAATTGTTCTCATGGAGTAATGGAGAACAAATTTTAAGATGTGCAACTCTAATATGCTTCTGTTGGTACTTTAACATTATAAAAAAATTGCTTCTGTTGATATTTAGTTAACTTAATTCTTAGGATGTGCAAATAGAAGATAAGCAATCGGTGGTGACTGGAGTATGTCAAAGACTCATTAATTTATTAAATGAAGCGTTCATAGTGTCATTCAATTGAGTATACATCCTCTGTGCACCCAAAGAATCCACTCTATCGACAACAACAACAACAATGACCCAGTAAAATTCCACAAGTGGGGTATGGGGAGGGTAGTGTGTACGCAAACATTACCCCTACCCCGAAGGAGTAGAGAGGCTGTTTCCGAAAGACCCTCCGCTCAAGAAGACGGAAAATACGAGAAGAGAAGGGAAGGGACAATATATTAGTACCATCAAACAGAAACCAAAGAAATAATATTAGCATCACAAGAACTAGAAAATAGTTGAAATGCAATAACAAAACCAGAAAATAAGCCCGATGCTGTGAAAACGTAAGGATAATCCACTGTATCACTTCACTTTATTCCTATATGTTTTTGTGTAAGGTATAATTTTATTGATGCGGCAGACTTCGGGTATACAAATGGTGTACAAAAATTGAGATCTTACACCCTATCTGCCATTTTTTCTTCCTATTAGAACTCCAAAGTTAAACTAGAATTTAGTTAGTCAGTTTGTGAGATTATATGCCAACTTCAGAGCTCTGCTCATAAATCCTACTTTTGCAGAATGTCTGCAGAAATGGTGGCCTGTATTGCAGTTGAGTCTTTGTCAATTTTGGAAAAGCTGCACGCAAAAGGGTATGAACACACTCTTTTCCCTTTCCTTTCCTTTCCTTTTCGTTTTGGGGATAAGTAAGGCTATGAATACGCTCTCCTTGCAATCATGTTGGTTCTTTCTGTTGCTGAAAAACTTGAACTACTTTTAATTTGAGATCTCTGTAGTTTTCGTTGAATTCTTCCAAGTGACTGTTTCTCTTGACCTTAGATACGTGCACGGAGACGTAAAGCCAGAAAACTTTTTACTTGGCCAGCCATCAACGCCGCAAGAGAAGAAGTTGTTCCTAGTTGACTTGGGACTGGGTAAGAGAACTTAGTTTTAGGTTTTTGTTCCGTTGATTTGATAATCCTTATTCCTGATTACTTTATCTACCAAGTACAGCCACGAAGTGGAGAGACACTTCAAAAGGGCAGCACGTCGGATATGATCAGCGTCCTGACACATTCAGGTGTTTCATGTTCTGCTATCCTCTGCCTTAGTTTTCTTACATATCTATCCAATATTAACTCCTATTTATCAATTTCAGAGGGACTGTCCGGTATGCAAGTACACATGCTCACTTGGGAAGGACTGCCAGTAGAAGAGATGATCTGGAATCACTTGCATACACACTAATTTTTCTTCACAGAGGGAGGCTGCCATGGCAGGGTTATCAGGTATCTGCTTCACCTGCCTCTGTCAAGTCGTTATACTGCAGACAGTTTGTTTCAGTCATATAGCTTTCAGCACATCTCTTTTAACAAGTTCATCTTTTGAGTTTCAGGGTGATAACAAATCATTTCTGGTCTGCAAAAAAAAGATGGCAACATCTCCGGAGATGCTGTGTTGCTTCTGCCCTGCACCTTTTAGAGAATTTCTTGATACAGTAATTAACCTGAAATTTGATGAAGAACCAAAATATTCAAAGCTAATCTCTCTATTTGGGAGCTTGCTTGGAGCTGATCCTGCTATAAGACCGATCAACACAGATGGTGCCCAAAAGGTAAGTACTCTAAATTTTATGTAAGCCGCAGTATGTTAGAATTATATTACAGGCCATCCATTGGCTCATTGTGTAATTATTACAGGTTATCCAAGTCGGCCAAAAGCGGGGGAGGCTGACTTTAAATGAGGAAGAAGAGCAGCCTCAGAAGAAGGTTCGCATGGGAGTTCCTGCGACACAATGGATTTCAATTTACAATGCCAGAAAGCCGATGAAACAGAGGTAGCTATTTCACATGATTGGTCTCTTCTTGTAAAGCAGTTGATAAGTATTTGTCAGCAGTGAACATTAATCCTTGACTTTTTCACCTCAAATGGGGATGCGGGTTGGAGGTGGGTTTTTTGTCAAGTGAGTGTTTATGTAGTTGCACTGGAGAATAGAAGCGTTTTTAGCATCTTAGGAAAATGAACAGAAACATTGTAGTATTGGCCAAATTTGATATTTACGTGGAGAGGAGGAAATTTAAGCTCCTGCCAGTATGAATTTTGAACTCTTGGAAGGCTAGATATGGTGGTAGAAGAAATAAATATCTGCCAAACTTGGTACCTTAGTCAATTCACGTTGACATATTTTATTAAGAAGGATGCATCGAGTGTCCTTTGCCTTCTAATGGTATAATTACTACATATTCGTCAGGATGATAAATGATATTTTTTGTGTTCACTTTTGCTCCATGGTATCAGGAGATGATCCTTTTTGATTCAATTCATAATGGTGATTGAGTAATCATCCTTTATTCACCACTTTCTCTACTTAATACACCGTGACTTTTTTAGGTACCATTATAATGTAGCAGACACAAGATTGGCACAACACGTAGAGAAAGGGTCTGTGGATGGTTTGTCTATAAGTTGTGTAGCGTCCTGTTCCAGCTTATGGGCTATTATCATGGATGCTGGAACGAACTTCACCAGCCAAGTTTATGAGCTGTCGCCTTTCTTCTTTGCACAAGGTAACTAGGAGTTTCATGTAGACTTCATGTGCTGCTGAGCCATTTAACATCATATATAATTATCTTATCTTTCTAATGCATATTTACAGGAGTGGATTATGGAGCAGTGGGAGAAGAACTATTACATTAGTTCTCTTGCAGGTGCCACCAATGGAAGCTCTTTAGTAGTAATGTCAAAAGGTGGGTTTTCTTTAACATGCTGTAGGTCAATTCTCTCTGCTTGTTTTGATCTTTTACCTGCCTTTAGACAATTTAGCTAGATATCTTTTCTTGCCTTATATTTTGAAATTGGTAATTTTGGTATCTGATATAAACTTAGGTTCTTCCCACAGTTTTTCTACCATGCTGGAAATGTGCTTGAGACAAGAGTTGTGGTATTGTGCCCTGTTGGAATCATATTAGTATTCGGTGTCCGTTTGTTTCTGTATTATATTAAGTAGATATTTAGATGCTTGGTGCCTATGGTTCAGTAGTTCACAGCATAATTTTCCATTGGGCTGTTTGTATTACTGTGCCGGTTATGCTTTCTGTTGGTTCGTTTTGTTTGGTCCCTTTGAAATTTTATCTTGCATTGAATAACTACCTCTACTGCTGGACCTAGATTTCATATCCTCCACTTTACCGATCAGACTATAACATGGATCTGTAACAAATTAAGTGTTTGCTGCTGGGGCAGTTGTTTTCTAGTGTAGTTCTGTTATCAAAAGCTTTTTATGTTCTCATAAGGCGAATCAGAAGGTATTAACTTTATTTTTATATATATAAAAGAAGGTATTAACTTTTTATCAGTTTGTATGATCCTTTCAGTCCGATGTAGTGATTTTAGATGATGGATTACTTCTTTAGATGCTAAAACATTGCTCTACAGTCTACATGCAATGGAAATTTAGCCTTTTTCTCTTGCCAGTTTGAACTTTTTATAAAGTCAAAACATTGCAAGATAACAATCATAGAGTGTTTATGTAGTTAGTTAATAGTTACACCAACTAAAGTAGTTCAATTGAGACACGCGAGTTTATTGCCTGTATCTGGAAGTTCTAGTTAGTGATATGTCGAAGTTAGACCACTAAGTTGCATTATTTCATCTAATTGTTGTGGAGAGTATTTCTTCCTATGCAAAGGCAAATGCAGACCGTTATGCCAGCATTGAGCTTTTTAGGTCGCAGCTCTAGGTTCTGGACTTTCTTTTATCTTTTTGTATATCACAGTTATGACATTTTCTGCAGGCACACAGTTCACTCAACAGTCTTATAAAGTGAGTGAGTCGTTTCCCTTTAAGTGGATAAGCAAGAAGTGGAAAGAAGGGTTCCACGTGACCTCCATGGCAACTGCTGGCTCTAGGTGGGCTGTTGTTATGTCACGCAATTCAGGCTTCAGTGACCAGGTTGTTCATCCCTCTCTTCTCTCTCTCTCTCTCACACTCAAAAAAAAAAAAAAAAAAAAATCTAATATGGTTTCGTGATGTTATCTTGATCCCTTCTATCCCATGTCATCTTTTTTCAATATTTTCGTGCTGTTATAGCCTTGAAAAATTGTTGAATAAACTTCCCACGAAGACGACGCTTGAAAGGAGAAGTGCAAATCTTCCAGTCAGTTTTTTCAATGGTAATAAAATTATAATGTATTGCTGGAGGAGCTAAAATGGTAGTCCCATTAAAGTTGTGATTTCTCGAAGGAAATGAAGTAGTTTTGTTTAATGTCCACTCATTCCTCCAAATATTTCAAAAAATATGTAGTTCGTTTACGTTGGACCTTGCAGATTTGTTGGATTAAGCTAATTCCTGGTTATGTATCGTAAACAAAGTGTTTGCATGGAAATCAAGTAATAGAAATGTTTCATTTATTGACATATATGAAAATTTAACTTAAATTTTATCCTATAAACTAATTGTTTGTTGTGCTTTTCCCACAATAGCAATAAAATTGTTGGTTTGTTAAAAAATAAAAACTAATTGGTTTATAGAAGACATACAGAGAGTTAGGCAGCATACATATTCATTGATATATTAGGTAATATTGATATCAAGTATGAACTTATGAGGTTCTCATTGCTATATTCTGTCAAATGTGGCTGCCGGAATTGAACATAAGCATGGCACTTGACATGTATAAATAGGTCATACTGAATTAATACACAGTTTACACAAAGCTATAGTCCTCATCTGAAGTTGGGTGTCATAATTGGTATTACACTATGGATAGTTTCACTATCATTTAGATATAGTTAGAAGTATTGTTTTTTGGTTAATATCATATAAATATTTGGTAGCTGAAGCTTTTTATCTTATCCATAATAAGGAGAAGATATTTAAAAGCTATTCGAGTATATTTTTGTTGCGAAAAATTATTTTGACAAGTGAAATATTATTCACAAGAAAGGAGGAATGATAAGGTAGTGCACCACTGGCAAAGCGAACATAATTTTTAATCGGAAGATGACCTCGATTTGGCATTGAAAGAGTATAAACCTAACAACAGCTAATCCAAGTTACTCTTGGGAGTTGACTCTAGAATCTAAAGAGCCACTTTTAAAGATACATAACCTTTTCTTTTCTTTTCCCGGTTACCTTGAATAAGGTCAAAGCAAGCTGTTAAATGCAATGGATGTTGTCATGCTCGTTTGATTTGAATGTCAATGCATCATTGCATGACTATTAGTTTCTCTTATAGTACCATTTGTTGTAGAAAACTTTGATCATCTGGTAAGACGTCCTATCTCCCAAATTAGTGCTAGCTTTAGTAACATTTAGATTGTTTATGTTTAATAGGTGGTAGAGCTCGATTTTCTTTATCCCAGTGAAGGCATTCACAAGCGGTGGGATAATGGTTATCGTATTACTGCAACAGCTGCTACGGCAGACCAAGCTGCCCTTATCCTGAGTGTGCCTCGCCGAAGACCTGGTGATGAGACTCAGGAAACTCTGCGAACATCTCAGTTTCCCAGCACACATGTCAAGGTAATTTTTGTGAAACTGTTTTCTCCTCTGCTTTGCCTAAATTGTTGATGAGCTAAGAAAAGTGTGAGCATTACTTGCTGGCTAATGCTATTTTAGCAGATTTTACCAGTATTATATTATCAATTATGTAAGGTTTTTGATATTCATATTATGCACTTCCAGGAAATCCTTGTAAACATATTTAGTAAAATTCTCTTGAACTTTCATCCATGCCCTCATTATAATATGTAGTATATCTTAATGCTCTAGTTAATCATATATAGTAGACCTTTTGAGATCTTATGTTAATCATAACTATACAGTAGGTTCTCTAAAGCTAGAGGTTCTCTCAGTCACTTTGTTATCCCTACCTGACCTGATGCAAGTGTAACATCAGCACTTGGTCTTAGTTCCGACCAGTTCGTATTGCCTCTATGAATCTTTTGCTTTGATTAGGTTCTGTTATTAGCAAGTCTGCTGTTCTCAGACTAATATATGATGAGACTTTATCATCTTCATTTTATTACGAGAAAGTTAACTTGCGTCAACTTTGGTTTTCGTTGCAGGAGAAGTGGGGAAAGAATCTCTATCTTTCTTGTCTATGCTATGGGCGCACTGTATCTTGAAAAATTTGTGACCAATTGTTGTAAACCTGACAATGTATCTTATTCTCTTCTTTGTTTCATTGTCAATTGTAAAATCGATGGCAAGGTCCGATGCCTTTGAATGTCATGCACAGGAAATTTTAGTTATGTCCTAGTTTATGTTAGCTGGTCTGTATAGCAGCTTTTTGCTATGATGTCTTTGATATCGTAAGTTACAGAAAAATTGTCTGCATCAAAATTAGTCATTTAGATTTTGCAGCAAAACTAATCATTTAGATTTTGCTGCAAAATTTCTTCGTGTGCTCGTATTGCTGGAAAAAGTATTGTATCTTAACCTATTGACTCTCTTCGTGTCATCGGGTATGTTGTTGTTGTTGCAGTCATCGGCCTTTGTACTATGTCCTATTGATCTATTTGATTTCTCTCCTAATACGATACTAGTTGCTTATCCAACCAGCAAATTAGATATAATAATTTAAGAGATGTGAAGGCGTATCCAAATTAGCAGGGTTAAGCTTAAAATGTAAACATCTCCACCTAAATTGACACCTCCTAAATGTCTTATTTTAGTCTGTGTAACAATTATAAGATTGAGTAGATAATAATTACTAAAATATGACGTCCTTTATTCTCTTCTAATTCATAATTCTATTCTCTGAAATATAGCAGTGATAACTATAGAACAATGAAAGTAACAATATTATTGTGCTACGACAACAATCATCATTGAAATTTTAAGATAACTTAAGAGGTAATATTGGCCAACCAAACATATTAAGTTCTCTTAGTTTTCTAATCTTCCTTTCCAAAAGTGAAATATCAAATAGAATAAAAGATTCCAATAGACGTCTTTTATCACTAAAGCATTATAAATGCCTAACATTTTTTTACCAGATTCATTAATAATTTTCAATTAAACTAAATTTACAACTATATTGAGAGAACTGACAGAATATACCCGTTTGGACATAAGAATTTTTCCAAAAAAGTTTCACTTTTTTCCGAAATCAACGTTTGTCCATAAAATTTTCAATTTTCACTTTGAAGATGCATTTTGAAAATTTTTGAAAATTTGAAAAACTCCAAAAAGTTATTTTTCAAAATTTTCACTCAAATCACTCACAAAACTTCAAAAACAACCCAAAATTATATTCATTTCCAAACACAACTTTAAATTTCAAATACCATTTTCACTTGAAATTTTTTTTTCTCCTATTTTGGAATTTTACAATTCTTATGTCCAAACGCCCGCTAAGAAAGATGTAACATTTCTTCTTTCTTTCCAAGTGTATCAAACATATACGTAAATTAATTATTTGAGAATACAATCAGTTATTAACAATAAAAAACGACAATTATTTAATATTTGGGAGAGACATTTTTTTTGTTATGGTTATTAAGGAAATATAGGAGTCAGCAATACAAATTGAAATGCATCCTTTGGTAAAGTTCATAAACAAGTTAGTACTAGTAAATACTAGGGGTGTACAAAGAAAACCGATAAACCGCACCAAGCCGATAATCCGAGTCAAACCGGTAAAAAAAAAAAGATGTGGTTTGGTTTGATTTGGTTTGGTATTGGAAAATAAAACCCGACCATAATTAGTTTGGTTTGGTTTTAACTAAAAAAGTCAAACTGAAACCAAACCAACCCGATAGTACATTTATATAATTTTTAAAAATATTTTATACATATAAATATTTATTGTAATATAATTTATAAGTATTTCTTAAATTTTTTCACAGTTTTATCTTTTAACGTATTATTTTAAGTTTAGACTTAATATTCTCGAATGGTAAATAAATTTTATAACCCATAAATGTAGTAACTCAAACAAAATTCAAATCAATACTAATACTAACAAAAGAAATTCAATTTAATACTAGGAATGATGATAGTGTTGGATAATTATTTTAGTTTTACATTGGTTTATAATGAAAATGCATAATTTAGTTTATCTTTTTCTTTAGTGCTTATTAATTAATATTAGTGCTTATTAGCTAGCCTATACTTATTTTAGCATGACTTAGATAGTATTTTTAGATTATGTTAATTTTCATTATGACTTATTAATTAGCAATATTTGTTTTATGTAATTTTATTATTTTAACTTTCTTATTGAATATTTTAGTATAATGCTATGACTTATCTCATATTATTGTGTTAGTTTCTTGGAAAATACATTATATAGTTGTATTTTACTAGGACTTAAGAAATATTTGGAGCACAAGTTATATATTTTATGCTATGAAGACTTTACCGGAAAAAAATCCGAAAATCCGAAAAAATCCGAGATTGAAAAACCCGACTTTGTTGGTTTGGTTTGGTTTATAAATTTAAAAATCCGACACCATCGGTTTGGTTTGATAATTAAAAATTTTGAACCAACCCGACCTATGTACACCCCTAGTAAATAGTATTAGAGAGTTAGGCCTCATTTGTTTTTTTAAGATTAAGACGTCTGAATACACATATGAATATCAAGATGTGTATTAAGATTAAGACATCTGAATCTGAATACACATCTGAATATTAAAATGTGTATTAAGATCTGAATACTAAATGACTAAGACCGTTTGATTTTTAACATCGGAATGTATACAATTTATCTTTATTTGAAAATTAATAAACATAAAATTCAATTAAAATACTAATCAATCTAATATTCTATGGTAGTTGCTGATGGTGATGGCTAATGGTGGTGTTTGTGAATCCCGACTAGAGGCGGCGGTTGGTGGTAGTTTTGGTTGATGGTGGTGGTTCAGGGTAGTAGTTAGTTGTAATTGGTAGTGGTAGCTATTATGATTGAGGATGGTGGTGGTGGGTGGTGATAGTTAATAATGGCGGGTGGTGTTGGTAGTTGTGATTGAGGAAGGTGGTGGTGGGTGGTGGTAGTTTATAATGATAGGCAGTGCCGGCTATGATTTTTAATGGTGATGGGATGGTTAGTTGTGGTAGTTGAGGTGGATGAGTGTTAGTTGTGGTTGAAAATGATGGTAGTGGGAGTGGTGAGGATGTGGGTGATGGTAGTCGATAATGGTGGCTATGATTGAAGATGATGGTGGTTGTTGTGGTGATTGAGTATGGTGGTGGTGGTGGTTGAGTATGGTGGTGGTGGGTGACATGGTGGTAGTTGATAATGGTTGGCGGTGGCGGCAGTTAATAATGAATGTGGATGATAACATCTTAATGAAATTAAGTCTCTGTTATAGATCTTAATCATACAGACCTATTCAGACCCATTAAGTGGATGCGAAGTAAAAAAAAATAAACACACTTAATAATTAAGATCTGAATAATTAAGATTTTGACTTTAAAAACAAACGCACTTAATGTCTGAGATTTGAATAATTAAGATTCAGACCTCATTAAGTGCAAATAATTGAGGCCTTAGTAACTTAGCTTGAGAAAGTTTTAGAGTTTGGGGGAGGAGTCAGTCATCTATCTAAACTTTAGGGGGCAAAAAGGAATTAAACATAACTTAAATATTCATACAAAAATTAGAGGATAAGAATCCATGTTGGAACATAGATGAGGCACATGGTTGTTTCCCTCTCTTTCATTCATAAAAAACCAACAAAACCCATATTTTACCCATCTTGATATTTTTTTAGCTTTAAAATTTCAAATATCATCCCAAAAATCTCAATTACTCAAAGAGTATATGTAGAAGTTGAGAGATAGAAAGAAAAAACAAAGAGAGATGGCTTCGCACCTCTCATTTCCCACTCCCTCAGCTCTCCACGGCTCCTATTTAAACTCCAAATCTTCTTCTTTATATCACCGTAAGTTGATACATAACTGGATTTTTAGTGTGAATTAGTTAAAGGTCATTTTTTTTGTTTTACTTTTCTTGGGATGTTTTGTTCAAAATTTGTAGTTTTCATGACCATACTCTGCATACAGATGAAATCTCAAAGTGGGGTTTAAGGTCATTTTGGTTGAAATTATATATATTTTTTTTCAAGACCCTTTTGAATTTTTAGTGTGGAACTCCAGGTACCAAGCAGTTTAAGTTGATAAACAGTTGCAATGTAATTGGGAGATAATTATTTGTTTTTTTTTTTTGTTTCTTTTTTGGACTGGTTAATGTCATTCTTGATTTTCCTTTCTGATTGGGTTCTTTCTTGTTGAAAGTTAGCGTAGTATTTTGAAGACCCTTTTTGAATTTTTGGCCTGAAAAATGTGTTGGGACTTGGGAATAATGTTTTTCTGGAATTGGCAGCCAATTTGAAGAAGGGGTCAGGTTTTCGTGTGAGCTGCAGCTCAGAGAATGAGAATTGTGCTTCAGCTTCTTCTGATAATCCACAAGAACCTGTGGTTGAAAAGGTTTGTAATTTACTACAGCTTCTTGATGGGATGCTAATATTTTGAATTTTTGAATTGTTGATGATTTCTGGAAATTCAGCCTTTTTTTGGGTGCAAATTTTTTATCTTATCCCTCCATTAATGGGAAGACCTGAGAATGGGAATTTGGATGTTATACATGTTTCGGAAATAGATTGCATGTCAGTATTATTCAATTATTTAATCAGTTATGGCTGAAATTCTGAGGACTTTAATAATCAATTATATCTGGGATACATCAATTTCCCTGTAAGTTGCTGGCTCTAGCTTAGAATTTGGTTTGTCGATAAGCTTGATATATCCGTGAACATTTGTCAAGCATTTGAATGTGGACTTAAGGAGGAGTTGATTCGCACAAGCACATTTGATACTTTAACATCAGAATGGCAACAATTGCGGGTTCGGCTGAAACCTGTAGCTTTTGTTCAAACCCTGTATTTGTCTTAAGAAATCCATTGAATTATACACATATTATTAATTTAGAACCCTGTAGCTTAAAAGGACTAGAATTCTGAACGCATAAGCTTCAAATCGTCGCTCCGCCTCTAGGCCAGCAACCGGAAGGAGCTAGTTCGCAGTAGTATTACAGTGGCATAAATGATGTAAATCTTAATTTTCTTCTTGTCTATTGCTTTGCCCTATGCAGAGTGTTGGGCTGTCTTACTTAAGTTGTCTATGTGAAACTCGTGATGAGTAAGGCCTGTTTCCTTTAGCCCAACAATCACCTCAGAAACTTTCTACAAGCATTAACTTATTCAGTAGAGATTATAACCATTCACTTCCTTCAACTGGAGATTCTTGAACCTGGGAATATAATATGCTCTTCCTCATGAGGAGTAACCTTTAGAAGAATCGAGCCTATTATCATATGGCTGGGCTTTACGTCTCTAGCTAAATGGCAGTTTAGTCTTGTTCAACCATAGTTGCTTTACATCTATGTTTCGAGCTGCCAGCTGCTCCAGAGTGAACCAGATTGAAAGTGCTTCCAGCTGTAGATGGTTTGCATTAGTGACAAATATGCGAAGGTGAAATCAACGTAGGAGAAGTCAGTTATATGATCCATAATAAGGGACTTTCAAGGCAATACATTACTGACTGGAGAGCGTGTGAGTAAAAGGGTGGCTGGTATTCAAACTGGCATTTTTAGGTGTGGTTTGTAAGGTGGCATTGCTCATTCAACTTTAGTTTCTTGGGGTTTCTATATGTCTTGTCATGAGGCCTATGCACCTACGTTATGATTGTTACTAGCCCATGAATGCAGATTTAAAGATACCAAACATCTTCTGCCAGTGCTTTAGGTTAGTATAGAAATACCAGTTCTAGCTGCGTAAATTTTGTTCAATATGCTAAATAATCGTTTCTCCTGAAATTAATTTGTTGAACCATATGTCTCAGGAAGGATTTTCTGTGTCGAGCAATTGGCTCTTGGAGAGAATCCGGACCAAACCAATGAAACGGAAAAATCTGAGTGAATGGAAAGGACAAAATATTGAATCATCAAAAATTTGGATCTGCAAATTAGATCTGCTTTTGAGGGGATTCATATTTGAGATTACTTTTATCAATTAGGAACTCTTTTATCATACTCCTGATTTCGTTACACTTCCTCATCTTTGCTTGGGTTTATGTACTCGTGACAACCTCAGGCTTAGGCCACAACTTCTCTTGTTTACTTTGGACAGCTGCACCTGTCCAAGATGAATGATTTGGTTTGAAGTACTTGGGTCAACCTCTCTAATCTTCGAGTTGATTTGGGCTGTTGATGTCTCCCTTTTCAGAAAACAGAAATTATATATTCAGAAGCAGTTTTGAAATATACTTTAGAACACAACTTCTAATTGAAATATTTAAAATGTTTGAGTATATTATAGTGAATAAAAGACGTTGTTTGACTCTCCAAATAGTAATAGTATCATATAATATAGGACCCACTAATAGCTTGTTTGGATGGTTGTTACATATCGTTTCATAATGTATCGTATGGTATTGTATTATAATATTATATTGTATTGTTTTGATGAATACACATTTGGATAGATTGTATCATTTGCCGTCATTTCATGATGTCACACACCAATATGTAGAATAAACTTCCAATATTACAAAGAAAAAGTAGGTACATGGTAGAATTATTATATAAAAAGGTAGGAAAAAGGATAAAATAAGATTATTTAATAATAAGGGAGGGCAAGATGGGAGAAAAAAAAAAGGGTAACAACGCGACCACACCAAATACATCGTTACATAAAGTGATACTTTTTGCCGTTACATAACAACGGATTTACCAATACGATATAATAAAATTTAATAACAATCAAAATAAACGTTATATTTAAAGTAACAATACAATACAATAGGTAACAACCACCCAAACAAGCTGTAAGTGCAATTTCTTAAACGGGTGACTACTTGTTAGGAATGATGCAACAATCACATTATACTATTGATTCAAGATCTGATGCTTGTCAAAACAGGGATCACAGACGTCAATCTCACGGAGATGGTGTCTTACTTGCCTATGCTCAACTGGAGCTCTGATAAGCGTTACTGGACAGAAAGCAATTGCCTTAGATGGAAACGAAAGAGCTGCCTGTCGGAATTGTGGGGGTAGTGGTGCTATAATATGTACGTCTAGATTGTTTTATGTCTTGTCTTCTTCATCACATATTAAAGATAGTTATGTGATAAAAAGAATTGAAATTACTATACTAAGGAAATATATGAAGTAAAATCTTGTCAGTCACGTTTTAAAACAATTTTAAATTTCAGATTTGTACAAGAAGTTTTAAATTTTTCCGGAGCTAGTTTTCTTTTACTAAATTTTAATTACTTATTCTTGATCACTAAAATTGCATTCATAACGTTTTTTAACAACTAATTTATCAGTTTAACAACTTTATTTATTTTCTAGTACTGCCTTCTCAAAGATAGAGTCCACGATGAACAAGTGCATGCCTTAGCACCTTATCTCCTATGCTAAAGCGCCACTTAAGCAAGGGGGAGCGCTCAACCTGGCTTTAAATGAGTTTCAGGGCTTAAGCACACCTTAAATGAGCCTTTAACAACACTGACTATACATATATTATTTTGGTGCTATTCTACTTTAAGATGTTCATTTGTTTTCTATTTAGGTGATATGTGTGGTGGTACAGGAAAATGGAAAGCTCTAAACAGAAAACGAGCCAAAGATGTTTACGAGTTCACTGAATGCCCCAATTGTTATGGTATGTTATTATACCTAACCTCTATATCTTGAAGCTATTCTCTCTATCTGTGAATGTATTTATGGCTTTTTGAGAAATAAGTTCCTCTAAACATCTGATGCTTGAGTACTCATACCTTCGTTACGCTTTATTCTTGCAAATGGAGCTCTTTTAGACTTGCACTGTAAAATTTCAGTTTATCTTGCTTACCAAAATATACCCGAATATTGTTGCAAGTCAGTCTGTGATGACAGCTTCACAACTTTTTTTTTTCTTGGCCTTTTGATAAAATCTGTGATGACTACTTCACGCATGTTTTGACAACATCTTCTTTAGTTATCTAGTTCAAACTACATGATTTGGGGCATTCTTTCCAAAGGCCCCTTCAAATATCCTCTTGGAACTTGTTCTGAGTTTGCACGTCTTATAAAAAATATATGGAATATTCTCTCATATTTCTCTTCTTGAAAATTTGACTGTGCGTATTCTGATAGCTGGTATCAGGCAACAAGTCTGTTAGTTCGTAACATGAAAACGGTGGCTTGGTTGCAGCATTTAGTTCAAACTTGATTCGACATCCATAGTCCGAGACAGGATGTTGGATGTGAATTGAAAGGGAATGAAGTTCAAACTTGATACGACATCCATAGTCTGAGACAGGATGTTGGATGTGAATTGAAAGGGAATGAACCTGCATAAAACCAAAATTTAAATATTGCATAAGATGTAGGGTTTTCTTTATTGCATCACAACCCAAGAATGGCTCCTTTGCAATTTAGTTCTTCGATATTACCCCAACAAACATACTATCAGTAGTTTTTCAATGGACAGTCTCTTTTACTTGATAATCATTCACGTTAAGATTTTTGCTTTCGAAATAATTCATCTTATCTATCTTGAACACTAACATAGCAATAT
Organism: Nicotiana tabacum; assembly: GCF_000715075.1. Lineage (NCBI taxonomy): Eukaryota > Viridiplantae > Streptophyta > Magnoliopsida > Solanales > Solanaceae > Nicotiana > Nicotiana tabacum. The sequence continues at coordinate 125,180,057 of NC_134088.1, read as the reverse complement.
TTTTCTCATTGACTATGCAGGGCGAGGAAAACTTGTATGTCCTGTATGCTTGGGAACTGGTCTACCAAATAATAAAGGTCTTCTTAGGCGTCCGGATGCAAGAAAGTTACTTGATAAGATGTATAATGGGCGGCTGTTGCCAAACTCCTAGGTTAGTCTGCAATTTTATCCTAATTCATTTCTACTCTTATCAATCCTGCTTATCACCTTTGCCTTTTCTATTTGGTGTTCAAAATCAGTTTACATTCCAAGAAGATGTCAGATTGAACATTTTACGCATAGATTCTCAAGTTCTACTTTTCTCTTTTAATGGTAAACTCATCTGCTCTAACCTTGTGTTTTGTTACCTTTCCTTATTTCCTCAGGTTGAAAATAGTAATTGGACAAGGACAATGACAGCAGATTAAATTAACTAAGGATGTCACAACTCCTCTATTGTCGCGCATATAGAGTGTACGTGTTAGAACTCTTGTTCTAGCTTCCAATTTATCTTTATACTTGGTTATATCCACTTTTTTATGTGTACTAGTACGTGTTGATTTCATAGAAGTTTTTTAACGGACTCCGATTGATTTGAATTTTCGTAGGTCCATAGGAAACAACCTAGCGACCAATACTCATTGCTTTGCCATCACTTTCGAGTTCATTATATGGCGTTTCGAGGCCATGTAACACGAATTTGTGATTATATCCACTTTTTCATGTGTATTAGTACATGCTTTTGTAGAATTTTTATGACAACGAAAACGATTGGCCTGAATTTTTGTAGATTCATAGAAAATTGTGTAGTGACCAATACTCATTGCTTCGCCATGACTTTCGGGTTCAGATTATGACATTTTGAGGTCATACAATACGAATTTGTGTTTATATCTACTTTTTCATATGCATTAGTACATATTGATTTTGTAGAATTTTTTTGACGAACTCCGATTGGTCTGAATTTTCGTAGGTCAATAGGAAACGGCCTATTGACCAATACTCATCGCTATGACTAACATTGCCTTTTGTCATTCTTGGTTCTTTTTTTGATGTTTCGGGGTCATGCAATATGCATTAATTATTGTATTCATATTTTCGTGTGTATCAGTACATGTTGATCTTCTATAACTTTTTTTGGTGGACCCTAATTGGCTTGAAATTTCATAGGTCCATAGGAAACGACCTAGTGACCAATACTCATTGCTTCGCCATGACTTTTGAGTTTAGTTTTTGGCGTTTCGTGGTCACGCAACACGAATTTGTGATTATATCCACTTTTTTGTGTGTATTGGTATATGCGTATTTTGTAGAATTTTTTTGACGGATTCTAATTGGCCTGGAATTTTGTAGATCCATAGGAGACGACTTAGTGACCAATATTCATTGCTTTGCCATAATTTTCGAGTTCATTTTATTGCGTTTCGAGGTTAGGCAATACAAATTTGTGATTATATCCACTTTTTCGCGTATAATAGTGCATGCTTATTTTGTATAAGGTTTTTGACGGACTTTGATTAGCCTATATTTTCATAAGTCTATAGGAAACGACCTAATGATATATATTCATTGCGTCACCATGACTTTCAGGTTCATTTTATGGCGATTCATGGTCATGCAATACGAATTTATGATTATATCCATTTTTTCGTGGGTATTAGTGCATGCTGATTTTGTAGAATTTGTTTGCGGACTACAATTGGCCTGAATTTTTGCAGGTTCATAGGAAATGGCATTGTGACCAATACTCATTGCTTTGCCATGACTTTCGGGTTCATTTTGTGGTGTTTCATGGTCATGCAATACGAATTTGTGAATATATACATTTTTTCATGTGTCTACTATGCGATTTTATTGAATTTTTTTGACGGACTTTGATTGGCCTGAATTTCGTTGGTCCATAGAAAACGGCCTAGTGACAAAAACTCATTGCTTTGCTATTACTTTCGGGTTCATTTTATGTAGGGGTGGCAAAATGGTTAAAAGAAAATAGTTAACCACCCATATTATCCACTAAAAAATGGGTTGGATAATGAACTTTTTAATAACGGGTCAAATATGGATAAGAACCATACTATCCATTTAGAAAATGGATAACCAATGAGTAACCAATGGATAACTAATGAATTTAACTTTTACATTTGTAATATCTCAAATTGGGGGTTCCTTAAGTTTGTGAGACTGGGAATTCTCCCAAAAGTGATCATATTCATGAAGCCATGGATAATATGGTTACCCATATTATCCGTCGGTTAACCCGTTTTTTATTCGTATTAAATATGGGTCGAGTCGGATATTTATCCATTTTTTCATTACCCGTTTCGACCCGTCCCATATCCGACCCGACCCGCCTGTTTGCCACCCCTAATTTTATGGCGTTTCGAGGTCATGCAACATAAATTTATAATTATATATACTTTTTGTGTGTATTAGTACATGTTAATTTTGTAGAAGTTTTTTGATAGACTCTGATTGCCCTGAAATTTTGTAGGTTCAAAGGAAATGACCTAGTGACAAATACTCATTGCTTCACCCTGACTTTCCGGTTCATTTTATGGCATTTCATAGTCATGCAATATGAATTTGTGATTATATCCATTTTTTCGTGTATATTAGTGCATGCTGATTTTGTAGAATTATTTTTGAGGGACTCCTATCTGCCTGGAATTTCTTCGGTCCATATGACATGACCTAGTGACCAATACTCATTGCTTCGCCATGATTAATGCTGCCTTTTGGCATTCCAGGTTCTTTTTTGGGTGTTTTGGGATCATGCAACACGCGAATTATAGTTACATCCACTTTTTCGTGTGTATTAGTACATGTTGATTTCTAGAATTTTTTTGGCCGACTTTAATTGACTTAAATTTCGTAGGTCTATAGAAAAAGGCTTAGTGATCAATACACATTGCTTCCTCATGACTTACAGATTTATTTTTTGGCGTTTCATGGTCATGTAACATGTATTTGTGATTATATCCACTTTTCGTGTGTATTAGTAAATGCTAATTTTGTAGAATTATTTTTTGACAGACTTTGGCATGAAATTTCGTAGGTCCACAGGAAACGACTTAAGTGACCAATATTCATTACTTCGTCATGACTTTCGAGTTTATTTTATTGTGTATCGAGGTAATGCAATACGAATTCGTGATTATATTCACATCTTCGTGTATATTAATACATGATGATTTTGTACAAGTTTTTTGACGTCCTACGATTAGCATGAATTTTTGTAGGTTCATAGGAAACAGCCTCGTGACCAACACTTATTGTGTCACCATTACTTTCGAGTTCATTTTATGACGTTTCATGGTCATGTAACACGAATTTGTGATTATATTCATTTTTTCGTGTATATTAGTACATGCCCATTTTGTTTTTGACGGACTTTGATTAGCCTGAAATTTCGTATGTCCATAGGAAACACCTTAATGTTCAATACTCATTACTTCGTCATGAACTTGGGCGACCGGCTCCGAATCGCCATAGATTTTGCGGGCCCAACAGAAACGATCTAATGAACAATAGTAATCGCTTCTCCATGATCGTTCATCGTTTTTTGGCATTTTAGGGTTATAAAACAAGGATTCAAGATGATTTTTGAGTTTTCGTGTGCTATAGGTCACGTCATCTGCATGAATTCGGGTGAACGACTCCGAACCGCCTAAATTTTGCAGACCCATAAAAAATGACATAATGAACAATAGTCATCGGTTCGCCATGACCGTTCCTCGTCTTTTGTCGTTTTAGGGCCATAATATAAGAATTTAGGACGATTTTCGATTTTTCCTGTGCTATCGTCCATGCCATCTGGATGAACTCGAGCGATCAACTCCGAATCGTCTAAAATTTTGAGAGCCCATCAGAACCAACTTAATGAACAATATTCATCGCTTTGCCATGACCGTTCCTCGTTTTTAGCATTTTAGGGTTGTAAAACAGAAATTCAGGGCAATTTTCTAATTTTCATGTGCTATAGTCCACACCATCTGCATTAGGGTGACCAGATCCAAATCGTCTAAAACTTTGCGGGCCCATCAGAAATGACCTAATGTACAATAGTCATTGCTTCGCCATGACCGTCCTCGTTTGGCGTTTTAGGGCCATGATAGAGGAATTCAAGGCGATTTCCCAAATTTTCGTGTGTATTGTCCGCGCCAACTACATGAATTCGAGTTACCGGCCCCAAATCTCCTAAATTTTGCGAGCCTATAAAAAATGACCTAATGAACAATAGTCATCATTTTCCATGTCCGTTCCTCTTTTGTGGCATTTTAGGGCCATAAAATAAGAATTTAGGACGATTTTTTAATTTTCGTGTGCTATGTTAACGCCATTTACATGAACTCGGGCGATCGACATTGAATCGCCTAATATTTTGTGGATCCATCAGAAACGACCTAATAAAAAATAGTCATCGCTTCACCTTGACCGTTCCTCGATTTTTGGCGTTTTAAGGCTATAACACAGGAATTTAGGACGATTTCTGATTTTTCGTGTGCCATATAGTTCACGCCATATGCATGAACTCAAGCGACTGGTTCCGAATTGCCTAAAATTTTGCGGACCATCAGAAATGACCTAATGAATAATAGACATCGCTTTGCCATGACAATTCCTCATTTTTAGCGTTTTAGGGCCATAAAATAGGAATTTAGGACGATTTCCCATTTTTTCGTGCACTATAATCTACGTCATCTGCATGAACTCGGGCGACCGGATTTGAATTGCCTAAAACTTTATGCGCCCATCATAAACGGCCTAATGAACAATAATTATCGTTTCGCCATGACCGTTCCTCATTTTTGGTGTTTTAGGGCTATAAAATAGGAATTTAAGACTATTTCTGTGGCGTTTTAGGGCCATAAAACAGGTATTCAAGTTGATTTTCTGATTTTTCGTGTGCTATAGTCTATACCATCTGCATGAACTCAGGCGACCGGCTCCGAATTGCCTAAAATTTTGCGGGCCAATCTGAAACGACCTAATGCACAATTGTCATCACTTCACCATGACCGTTCGTCGATTTTTTGTGTTTAGGGCTATAAAACTGAAATTTAGGACGATTTTCGATTTTTCGTGTGTTAAAGTCCATGCCATATTCATGAATTCGGGCGACCGGCTCCGGATTGCCTAAAATATTGTGGGCCCAACATAAACGACCTAATGAACAATAGTCATCGCTTCACCATGACCGTTCGTCATTTTTTGGTGTTTAGGGTACTGAAACAGGAATTCAGGATGATTTCTTGGCATTTTAAGGCTATGAAACAAGAATTCAACACGATTTTTGATTTTCCGTGTTCTATAGTCCACGCCATCTGCATAAACTCAGGTGACCAGCTCCGAATTGTCTAAAATTTTTGCAAGCCCATCGGAATAGACCTAACAAACAATAGCCATCGCTTCACCATGACCGTTCCTCATTTTTTTCCGTTTTAGGGTCATAAAACAGGAATTTAGCATGATTTCCTGTTTTTTTGTGCTATAGTCCACGCTATTTGCATGAACTCAGGCGATCATTTTCGAATCGCCTAAAATTTTGTGGGCCTATCAGAAATGACCTAATGAATAATACCCATTGCTTTGACATGACCGTTCGTCGGTTTTTGGCGTTTTAGGGCCATAAAATAGGATTTCAGAATGATTTTCTATTTTTCGTGTGTGATAGTCCACGACATCCGCTTGAACTCGGGAGACCGACTATGAATTGCCTAATATTTTTCGGGCTTATCAGAAATGACATAATGAAAAATACTCATCGCTTCGCCCTGATCGTTCCTTTAGCGTTTTAGGACTATAAAATAGGAATTTAGCATGGTTTCCGAATTTTCGTGTGCTATTAGTTCACGCCTGCATGAACTCGAGCGACCGGCTCCGAATCCCCTAAAATTTTGCGTGCCCATCAGAAATGACCTAATGAACAGTACTTATCGCTTCGCCATGATCGCTACTCGTTTTTTGGCGTTTTAGGGCCATAAAATAAAAAATCACCACGATTTATGATTTTTCGCGTGCTAGAGTCCATGTCATCTGTATGAACTAGGGCGACCGGCTCGCTTCGCCACAACCATTCCCTTTTTTGGCATTTTATGGTCAAAACCAGGAATTCATGACGATTTCAGATTTTCGTGTGTTATAGTTCACGCCATCTGTATGAATTCGGGCGACCGACTCTAGTTCGCCTAAAATTTACGGGATAATCAGAAACGACATAATAAACAATAGTTACCGCTTCGCCATGAACGTTCCTCATTTTTTGGCTTTTTAGTGCCATAAAACAGGAATTGAGCACACCAACTCTGAATCGCCTAAATTCTTTTAGGCCCATCAGAAACGACCTAATGAACAATAGTCATCGCTCCGCCATTATCATTCCTCATTTTTTTGGCGTTTTAGGGCCATAAAACAGGAATTAGGGACGATTTCTCAATTTTCATGTGCTATAATCCACGCTAGCGCTAATTGCATGAACTTGTGCAACCGACTTCTAATTTCACCTGATTCTCATATTTTCGTGTGCTATAGTCCACGCCATGTGCATGGGTCCGACGTCCAAACACGAAATCGCCTAAAATTTTGTCGGCCCATAAAAAATGACCTAAGGAGCATTAGTTATCGCCTCGCCATGACCGTTTCTCGTTTATTGCGTTTTATGGCCATAAAATTGAAATTTCGCCCGATTTTCAGATTTTCGTATGCTATAGCCCACGTCATTTGCATGGGTCCAGGAGACCCTGCTTTAATCGTTTAAAATTTTGCCAGCACATCAAAAGCGACCTAAGCAACATTAGTCATCGCCTCGCCATGACCGTTCCTCGTTTTTGCGTTTTAGGGCCATAATACTGGAATTTTGCCTGACTCAAATTTTCGTGTGCTATCTCACACCATCTGCATTGGTCCAGCACCCGAACTAGGATCGCATAAAATTTTGCCGGCCCTTAAAAAATGACCCAAGGAACATTAGTCATAATCTCGATATGATCGTTCCTCATATTTTGACGTTTTAAGGCCATAAAATAGAAATTCCGCCTGATTCTCAGTTTTTCGTATGCTATATAGCCCACTCCATCTGCTTGAGTCCGGGAGATCAGACTCTAATGTGCTAAAATTTTGCCGACACATAAAAAATACCTAAGGAACATTAGTCATCGTCTCGCCATCAACCTTCCTAATAATTTGGCATTTTAGGGCCATAAAACTAGAATTCCGCCAGATTCCCAAATTTTATGTGATATAGCCCACACCATCTGCATGGGTCTGGGCGTCCGGACTCGAATCGCTTTAAATTTTGTCGGCCCATAAAAAATAACCTAAGGAATATAGTCATCGCCTCGCCATGACCGTTCCTCGTTTTTGGCATTTTGGGGTGAATAAACTTAAATTTCGCCCCATTCTCAGATATTCGTGTGTAAAATTTTCACGTCCCATAAAAATAACCTAAGGAAAATTAGTCATCGCATCGCCATGACCGTTTATTTTTTATTTTTTGTTATTTTAGGACCATAAAACTGGAATTCCGCCGAGAATGCCATTTTCATAGGTTCAGGCGACTAGACTAACCGTCTAAAATTTTGCGGGCACATAAAAAGTGACCTAAGGAACATTAGTTATTACCTCGACACGATTGTTCCTTAATTTTGTTGTTTTAGGGCCATAAAATTAGAATTCTGCCCGATTCTCAGATATTCGTGTGCTATAGCCCATGACATCTGCTTGAGTCCGAGCGTCTGGACACGAATCATCTGCCAGAACATTAAAAACGGCCTAAGGGACATTAGACATCGCCTCGTCATGACCGTTCCTTGTTGTTTGGCGTATTAGGACCATAAAAGAATAATTTCGCCTAATTTCTAGATTTTCGTGTGCTATAGCCCACGCCATCTGCATAGGTCTGGGCAACCGTACATGAATCGTCTAAAATTTTGTCGGCCAATCAAAAACGATCTAGGGAACATAAGTTATCGCTTCACCATGATCGTTCCTCATTTTTGGTGTTTTAGGGCCATAAAATTGGAATTCCGCTCGATTCATAAATATTCGAGTATTAAAGCCCACGCCATCTTCTTGGGTCCGGGCGTTCGTGCCAAAAACGTCCTAAGGAATATTAGTCATCGTCACGCTATGACTTTTCCTCTTTTTTGGCGTTTTAGGGCCATAAAACAGGAATTTTGTTAGATTACCAGATTTTCGTGTGCTATAGCCCACGCCATCTACATGGGTCCGGGCGACCAGACTCGTATCGCCTAAAATTTTGTCCGCCTATCAAAAACGACATAAGGAACATTAATCATCCACTCGCCATGAACGTTTCTCTTTGTTGGCATTTTAGGGCCACAAAACAGGAATTCTGCCATATTCCCTTATTCACGTATGATATAGCCCACGACATATACATGTGTCCGGGCGTCCGAACCCGAATCACCTAAAATTTTGTCGACCTATCAAAAACAAGCTATGAAACATTAGTCGTCGCCTCGCCATGATCATTCCTAATTATTGGTGTTTTAGGGATAAAAACCTAGAATTTTGTTCGTTTCCCAAAGTTGCGTGTGCTATAGCCCCGACCATATGCATGGGTCTAGGAGACCGGAATCGAATCGCCTAAAATTTAGCCGGCCCAAAAAAATGACCTAAGGAACATTAGTCATCGCCTCCCCATGTCTGTTCCTCGTTTTTGGCGTTTTAGGGCCATAAATCAGGAATTTCGGCCGATTCACACATACTCGTGTGCTATAGCGCACGCTATCTGCATGGGTTCGGGCGACCGAACCCGAAACTCCTAAAATTTTGCTGGCACATCAAAAACGACCTAAGGAATATTAGTCATCACCTCGCCATGACCGATCCTCGTTTTTGGCCTTTTGGGCCATAAAACAGAAATTTCGCCCGATTCTTTGATTTTCGTGTGCTATAACCCATGCCATCTGCATGGGCACAGACGACCGAACTCGAATTGCCTAAAATTTTACCGGCCCATAAAAAATGACCTAAGGAACATTAGTCATCACCTCTCCATGATCGTTCCTCATTTTTAGCGTTTTAAGGCCATAAAATAGGAATTTTGCTTGATTCCCAGATTTGCGTGTGCTTGGGTCCGGGAGTCCAAACCCGAATCGCCTAAATTTTTTTTTGCACATAAAAAATGACTTAAGGAACATTAGTAATTGCCTCGCCATGAGTGTTCCTCGATTTTTGGCATTTTAGGGCCATAAAACAAGAATTCCGCCCGATTCCAAGATTTGCATGGCTATAGCCCACGTCGTTTGCATGGTCCAGGCAACCGGAGTCGATTCGGCTAAAATTTTGCCATCCCATCAAAAACTTCCTTAGGAACATTAATCATCGTCTCGCCATGATTGTTCCTCCTTTTTTGCTAGAATTTTGCCTCCCATATTTCGTGTGCTAAACACCATCTGCAAGGGCCCGGACGTCCGGACCCGAATCGCCTAAAATTTTTAAGCCCATCAAAAACAACCTAAGGAACATTAGTCATCGCCTCGCCATGACCGTTCCACGTTTTTAGCATTTTAGGACCATAAAATTGGATTTTTCCGCCCGATTTCCAGATTTGTGTGTGTTATAGGCCACGCCATCTGTATGGGTCCGGGCGTCCAGACGTGAATCACCTAAACTTTTGCCGGCCCATCAAAAACCACCTATAGAATATAATCATTTCCTCGCCATGACCATTCTTCATTTTTTGGTGTTTTAGGGCCGAAGAATTGAAAATTTACAAATTTTCGTGTGTTATAGCCCAGGCCATATGCATGGGTCCAGACTCGAATCACCTAAAATTTTGTCGGTCATCAAAAATGACCTGAGGAACATTATTCATAGTTTCGCCATGATCGTTCCTCATTTTTTGGCGTTTTAGGGCCATAAAATATGAATTCCGCCCGATTCTCAGCTTTTTATGTCCTATAGCGCACGTCATCTACATGGGTACATGCGTCTGGACCTGGATAGCCTAAAATTTTGCCGGTCCATATAAAATGACCTAAGGAACATTATTCCTCTCATCGCCATGACCGTTCCTTTTTATATGGCGTTTTTAGGGCCATAAAACATGAATTCTGTCTGATTCCAAGATTTTTGTGTGCTATAACCCACTCTATTTGCATGTGTATGGAACCGAATCGTCTAAAATTTTGGTAGCCCGTCAAAAAATGACCTAAAGAACATTAGTCACCGTCTCGCCATGACCGTTCCTTAATTTTTGGCATTTTAGGGCCATAAAAATGGAATTCCACCCGATTTCCAAATTTCCGTGCTAAAGCCCACGCCATCTGTATGGGTCCGGGCGTCCGGACCCGAATCACCTATAATTTTGTCGGCCCATAAAAACGACCTAAGGAACATTAGTAATCGCCTCATCATGACCGTTCCTTTTTTGTTTTTTGACGTTTTAGCTCCATAAAATTGGAATTCTACCTGATTTAGATATAGCCCATGCCATCTGCATGGGTGCAGGCGACTGGACCTGAATAGCCTAGGTAACGACCCGACCAGTCATTTTGAGTATTATAACCACGTTCCCCCATTTGCTGCTCAATTTATGCTTTACAGTTATTTTATGACTTATCGGGTTAGTTGGTTCGGGTCAGGAAGGAATTCAGAGTGAAATGAGACACTTAGTCTCATAATTAAAAATTTTAAGTTAGAAAAGTAACTGGATATGGACCTATGTGTAAACGACCTCGGATATGAATATTTATGATTTCAATAACTCCGTATGGTGATTTTGGACTTAGGAGCATGTCTGGAAAATTTGTTGGAGGCCCGTAGAGGAATTAGGCTTGAAATGCCGAAAGTTGAATTTTTGAAAAGTTTGACCGGAGTTGACTTTTTGATATCGAGGTCGAAATCCGATTCTAAAAATTTTAATAGGTATGTTATGTCATTTATGACTTGTGTGCAAAATTTGAGGTCAATTGGACGTGATTTGATAGGTTTCAGCGTTGTTTGTAGAAATGGAAAGTTTCAAAGTTCATTAAGCCTGAATCTATGTGTGATTCACTTTTTAGTATTGTTGGATGTGATTTGAAGACACGACTAAGTTCGTATAATGTTTTAGGACTTGTTGGTGTATTTGGTTGAGGTCTCGAGGGCCTTGGGTGAGTTTCAGATGGTTAACAGATCAAAAATTGAACTACAACAGCTGCTCGAAATTCCTTCTGCCAGAAATCGAGCCAAGATTCGAGCCCAGAATCGAGCCCAAAAATCGAGCCCAGAATCAATCCACGATCGAGCCCAGGGTCGAGGGCCACGATCGAAGGCAGGGTCGAGGACGAGGATCGAGGGCCACGATCAAAGGTAGGGTTGAGTTCCAGGATCGAAGCCATGATCGAAGGCTAGGGTTGAGGGCCATGATCGAGGATCAGAATCGAGGCCCAGGATCGAGGCCCAAGATCGAGATCCAGGATCGAGACCCAAGATCGAGGACCAATATCGAAGGCCAAGATCGAGGCAGGACCGAGGCTGTCTTGGCAGGATTATAAAGCAAGGGACTTCGTCCCATTCGCCATTTTTGGCAAATTGGAGCTTGAGGAGAGACGATTTTTGATAGATTTTCAAGGAAAACTTGAGGTAAGTCCCTTGTGATCATTTCTACTCCATAATATTGAATTATCATTGAATAATCCGACTAGATTACATGATTTTAAGGTATAAATCGAAGATTTGAACCTAGAAATTTGGAAATAAGATTTGTAGATTTGAGGGTGAAGTTGAGGTCGGATTTTGGTAAAATTGGTATGGGTAGACTCGTGGTTGAATGGGCTTTCAGATTTTATAACTTTTGTCGGATTCCGAGACGTGGTCTCCACAGGCAATTTTTGAGCTAATTTTTGAAGTTTTATGGAAAATTAGTATTTTCTTATGGAAGTAATTTCAATAAATTCTATTGACTGAAACGAATTATTTGTCACTAGATTTGAGGCATTTGGAGTCCGATTTGCGAGGCAAGGGCATAGCAAAGTAAAGAATTTCACGTTTTGAGGTAAGTAACATTTGTAAATCTGGTCCTGAGGGTATGAAATCCCAGATTTTTGTATCATGTGATTACTTTGGAGGTGACGCACATGCTAGGTGACAGGCGTGTGGGCGTGCACCGAGGGGATTGTGACTTGGTTCGTCCCGTGAAACTGTAAAGTTGAATAACTTATTGTTAGCTATATGCTCTTTATGTGTTGTGGAAATTTGACTGTAAAGCATGTTAGAAACTATGTTTAGGCTATATGTTGGCACTGCTGGGACCCACAGAGGTCGTGTACATGTTGAATTATATGCTAAATTGTTGTTTGGTACTCAGTCACAGTTTACTTGTTTTCGGACATAGCGAGTGTTGATTCTTTCGCACGGTTGACTTTTCGGAGATTCAGAGGTAGCTGCCGTATTTCGCAGACCTTGCCTCTCCTTCCCTATCTCCTTATTTACTGCATTTTGTCTTAGACTATTATGGACCGTATTTTCCAGACTTGTATTCATATTAGATGCTTATGTACTCAGTGACACCGGGTTTTAGGAGTGTTTATATATGTATTTGTGATTTTTCTTTCGCTAAATTTAGATATTATGTTTTCAAACTCAAAGGATATGGGAGTTTATTGAGAGTGTCGACTTGCCTAGTTCTAAGATGGGTGCCATCACGACGGGTGAGATTTTGGGTCGTGACAAGTTGGTATCAGAGCCTAGGTTACATAGGTCTCACGAGTCATGAGCAGGTCTAGTAGAGTCTTGCTGATCGGTATGGAGACGTCTATACTTAACTTCGAGAGGTTGTAGAACCCTTAGGAAAATTTCACTTTCTTGTATTCTGTTGTGCGAAATTGTTGATTCCGAAAACTAAATTTCTGTTATTCTATTCTCTCATAGATGGTGAGGACATGTACTACCGGATCGGACGGTCAGCCACCAGTTAGGGCCACGAGAGGTCGGGGCCGTGGTAGAGGTCGGGGCCAAGGTAAAGGTCGAGGTATAACTCGTACCACAGTTAGGCCAGCACCTGTAATACCACCAGTTGCTCCAGCTCAGGAGCTGATTCCAGATATAGCTAAGCCGACAGGACCAGCTCAGGCACCAGCTGTGCCTATTGAGATTCCAGGCCTTCAGGAAACTTTGGCCCAGATATTGGCATCTTGCACTGGTCTTGCTCAGGTGGTTTCGGCTCAGGCCGCACCTGCCACTTCTCAGGCCGGGGGAGGTACTCATACCCATGTTGCCCGTACTCCAGATCAGGTAGTACTGTGACTTCATATACCGGGGGCACTACCAGCCCAGCCGACTGTAGCTGCTCAGGCCCCGGTAGTTCTTGTTATGGCAGATGATGAGCAGAGGAGACTTGAGAGATTTGAGAGGATTTGACCTCCACCATTTAGCGGTACTAAGTCAGAGGATGCTCAAGGTTTTCTGGATAAGTGCGAGCGGTTGCTTCAGACAACGGGTATTCTGGAGACCAGTGGGGTCTCGTTCACTACTTTTCAGTTTTCTGAGGCTGCCTTCAGATGGTGGGAGGGTTATGAGAGGCGCATGCCAGTTGGTGCAGTACCACTTACATGGCAGGAATTCTTCGTTCTCTTTTTGAGCAATTACGTCAGGATGGCATGTCTGTAACGCAGTATGAGATGAGATATTCTGAGTTGGCTCGTCACGCAATATGTTTGGTTCCCACTGATAGAGAGGGGATTGGGAGGTTCATTGATGGCCTCACATATCAGGTGAAATTACTTATGACTAGGGAGATGGTGTCTTGTGCTACTTTTGATGAAATAGTTGACATTGCTCGGCAGATAGAGATGGTTCGTAGCCAGGAACGTGGAGAGAGGGAGGCTAAGAGGCCTCGTGGTCCAGGTGATTACAACGATGTTCCTTCAGGGGGTCAGTTTTACCGCGGTAGGGGTCGTTTTTACAGGCACGCTCAGACGGGTCATCTAGCTCATCATGGTGCATCAGCTAGACACAATTCTTACAGTGCTCACTCAGGCCAGTCTTCATTCAGTGCACTACCAGCACAGAGTTCTCATCATGCCTCGTCCGCTCAGGCTTCTACAGGTAATTCCTCGGGTTATCAAGAGCAGCAATTCCGTCAGAGGAGGGTTGTTTCGAGTGCGAAGAATTTGGTCATTTCAAGAGAGAATGTCCTAGGCTGTTGAGTGGGGCTCCACAACAGAGTCCTCGACTGACTGTACCAGCACTAGCACCAGCAGTCACACCACCCGCCAAGCCAGCTCGGTGTGGGGGTCAGGCAGCTAGAGGTCGCCCAAGAGGGGGAGGCCGATCAGGTGGCGGTCATGCCCGATTCTATGCTTTTCCTGCTAGGCCAGATGCTGTTGCTTCAGATGCAGTGATCACATGTATTGTTTCAGTGTGCCACATGGAGGCTTCTATATTATTTGACCCTGGTTCCACTTATTCATATGTATCATCGTATTTTGCTCATTATCTGGATATGCCCTATAAGTCCTTAGTTTCACTTGTATGTGTATCTACATCGGTGGGCGATTTATTACTGTGGACCGTGTGTATCGGTCGTGTGTGGTATCTATTGGGGAACTAGAGACTAGGGTTGATCTTTTATTACTCGGTATGGTTGATTTCGATGTAATCCTGGGTATGGATTGGTTGTCTCTATGTCATGCTATTCTGGACTGTCACGCAAAAACTGTGACGTTGACGATGCCGGGGTTGCCGAAGGTTGAATGGAGGGGTTCTCTAGAGTTTGTTCCTAGCAGGGTAATTTCATATTTGAAGGCCCAGCGTATGGCTGGAAAGGGATGTTTGTCATATTTGGCCTTTGTGAGAGATGTTGATGCAGATACTCCTATTATTGATTCAGTACCGGTCGTGCGAGACTATCCGGATGTATTTCCTGCAGACCTTCCGGGTATGCCACCCGGCTAGGATATTGATTTCGGTATTGACTTGGTGCAGTGCACTCATCCCATTTCTATTCCTCCGTATCGTATGGCACCAGCTGAGTTAAAAGAATTGAAATAGCAACTTCAGGAACTCCTTGAAAAGGGGTTTATTAGGCCTAGTGTGTCACCTTGGGGTGCACCGGTTCTGTTTGTGAAGAAGAAAGATGGTACTATGCGGATGTGCATTGATTATAGGCAGTTGAACAAGGTTACAATCAAGAATAAATATCCTTTGCCGCGTATTGATGACTTATTTGACCAGCTTCAGGGAGCGAGGGTGTTCTCCAAAATTGATTTGAGATCGGGGTATCACCAGTTGAAAATTCGGGATTCGGATATTCTAAGAACGATATTCAGAACTCGTTATGGACACTA
This sequence comes from Nicotiana tabacum, assembly GCF_000715075.1. NCBI lineage: Eukaryota > Viridiplantae > Streptophyta > Magnoliopsida > Solanales > Solanaceae > Nicotiana > Nicotiana tabacum. The sequence continues at coordinate 125,164,782 of NC_134088.1, read as the reverse complement.
TGAATTTCTTGTGATGCCATTTGGGCTAACCAATGCCCGCATCAACGTTTATGCATTTGATGAATAGTGTATTCCAACCATATCTTTATTTATTTGTCGTAGTATTTATTGATGATATTCTGGTGTACTCATGTAGCCAGGAGGAGCATGCACAACACTTGGGTATTGTATTACAGAGGCTGAGATAGGAGAGACTTTATGCCAAATTCTCTAAGTGTGAGTTTTGGCTTAATTCAGTGGCATTCTTGGGACATATAGTGTCCAATAAAGGAATTAAGGTGGATCCGAAGAAAATAGAGGAAGTTCAGAGTTGGCCCAGATCATCTTCAGTTACTGAGATTCAGAGTTTTCTCGGCTTGGCCGGTTATTATCTTCGCTTCGTGGAGGGTTTCTCGTCTATTGCATCGCCTATGACTAAATTGACCCAGAAAGGTGCCTCGTTCAGGTGGTCAGATGAGTGTGAGGAGAGCTTTCAGAAGCTCAAGACAACTTTGACTACAACTCCAGTATTGGTGTTGCCTACAGGTTTAGAGTCTTATACTATGTATTGTGACGCATCGTGTATTGGTCTTGGCACAGTACTTATGCAAGACGGAAGGGTGATGTCCTATGCATCTAGACAATTAAAGGCACATGAGAAGAATTATCCGGTTTACGATCTTGAGTTAGCAGCTATTATTCATGCCTTGAAAATTTGGCGGCATTACTTGTACGGTGTCCAGTGTGAGGTATATACCGATCATCGGAGTCTACAACATTTGTTTAAACAAAATGATCTTAATTTGCGGCAACGTAGGTGGTTAGAGTTGCTTGAGGATTATGATATAACCATTCTTTATCATCCCGGAAAGCCCAATGTAATGGCCGATGCCTTGAGTTGTAAGGCGGAGAGTTTGGGTAGCTTAGCATACTTACTGGTAGTAGAGAGGCCTTTAGCATTGGATGTTCAGGCCTTCGCCAACCAGTTTGTTAGATTGGATGTTTCCGAGCCGAATCGAATTTTTGATTGTGTGGTTTATTAGTTTTCTTTATATGATCGCATTAGAGAGCGCCATTATGATGATCCACATCTGCTTGTTATTAAGGACACAGTTCAGCACAGTGATACCAAAGAAGTCACTATTGGAGATGATGGTGTATTACAGATGCATGGTAGGCTATGTGCGCCTAATGTAGATTGTTTGCGTGAGTTGATTCTCCAAGAAGCTCACAGTTTGCGGTACTCCATTCATCCAGGTGCCGCGAAGATGTATCAGGATTTGAGGCAGCACTATTGGTGGAGGCGAATGAAGAAAGATATAATTAGGTTTGTAGCTCGGTATCTAAATTGTCAACAAGTAAAGTACGAGCATCAGAGACCGGGAGAATTACTACAGAGACTTGAAATTCCGGAGTGGAAGTGGGAGCGTATTACCATGGACTTCGTAGTTGGGCTCCCACGGACTTTGAGAAAGTTTGATGATGTTTGGGTGATAGTAGATCGGTTGACCAAATTTGCGCATTTTATTCCAGTTGGTACTAATTATTCTTCGGAGCGGTTGGTTGGGATTTATATTCGCGAGATTGTTCGCCTACATGGTGTGCCAGTGTCCATCATATCAGATCGGGGCACACAATTTACATCATAGTTTTGGAGAGCAGTGCAGCGAGAATTGGGCACACAGGTTCAGTTGAGTACAATATTTCACCCTCAGACGGACGGACAGTCCGAGCGCGCTATTCAGATATTAGAGGATATTCTACGCGATTGTTTCATTGATTTTTGGGGGGTTTGGGATCAATTTCTGCCACTCGTGGAGTTTGCTTACAATAACAGCTATCAGTCGAGTATTCAGATGGCTCCGTATGAGGCTTTGTATGGGAGACGGTGCCGGACCCTGGTGGGTTGGTTTGAGCCGGGTGAGACTAGGCTATTGGGTACTGACTTGGTTCAGGATGCTTTAGAGAAGGTCAAAGTGATTCAGGAACGGCTGCGCACGGTACAGTTTAGACAGAAGAGTTATGCTGACAGGAAGGTTTGTGATATTGTTTATATGGTTGGGGAGAAGGTTCTGCTCAAGATTTCACCTATGAAGGGTGTGTTGAGGTTTGGGAAGAAAGGCAAGTTGAGCCCTCGATATATTGGGCCTTTTCAAATACTTAATAAGATTGGAGTTATGAACTTGCTTTGCCACCTAGTCTATCAGGTGTTCATTCAGTGTTCCACGTATCCATGCTCCGAAAATATGTCGGTGATCCGTATCATATTATGGATTTCAGTACAGTGTAGCTGGAAGGTAATTTGACTTATGATGTGGAGTCGGTGACTATTTGAGACCGGCAGGTTCGAAAATTGAGGTCCAAGAACATAGCATCAACGAAAGTGCAGTGGAGAGGCCAGCAAGTCGGAGAAGCTACTTGGGAGATTGAACAGGAGATGCAGAGTAAATACCCACACTTATTTGAGACTCTAAGTATTATTCTAAACCCGTTCGAGGATGAACGTTTGTTTAAGAGGGGGAGAATGTAACGACCCGGCCGGTCGTTTTGAGTATTATAACCCCATTCCCCCATTTACTGCTCAATTTATGCTTTACAGTTATTTTATGACTTCCCGGGTTAGTTGGTTCGGGTCCGCAAGGAATTCGGAGTGAAATGAGACACTTAGTCTCATAATTGAAAATTTTAAGTTAGAAAAGTGACAGGATATGGACCTATGTGTAAACGACCTCGGATCTGAATTTTAATAATTCCAATAGCTTCGTATGGTGATTTTGGACTTAGGAGCGTGTCCGGAAATATTTTTGGAGGTCCGTAGAGGAATTAGGCTTGAAATGCCGAAAGTTGAATTTTTGGGAAGTTTGACCGGGGGGTTGACTTTTTGATATCGGGGTCGAAATCCGATTCTGAAAATTTTAATAGGTTTTTTATGTCATTTATGACTTGTATGCAAAATATGAGGTCAATCGGACATGATTTGATAGGTTTCAGCATTGTTTGTAGAAATGGAAAGTTTCAAAGTTCATTAGGCTTGAATCTATGTGTGATTCGTGTTTTTAGTGTTGTTGGATGTGATTTGAAGACTCGACTAAGTTCGTATGATGTTTGAGGACTTGTTGGTGTATTTGGTTGAAGTCCCGAGGGCCTTGGGTGAGTTTCGGATGGTTAACAGATGAAAAATTGAACTACAACAGCTGCTGCAATTTCCTTATGCTGGAAATTCCTTCGGCCAGAAATCGAGCCCAGATTCGAGCCGATAATCGAGCCCAGAATCAAGCCACGATCGAGCCCAGGTCAAGGTCCACGATCGAAGGCAGGGTCGAGGACCAGGATCAAGGGCCATGATCGAAGGCAGGGTCGAGGACCAGGATCGAAGCCATGATCGAAGGCCAGTGTCGAGGGCCATGATCGAGGGTCAGAATCGAGGCTCAGGATCGAGGACCAGGATCGATCGAGGACCACGATCGAAGGCCAAGATCGAGGCAGGATCGAGGCTATTTGGGCAGAATTATAAAGTAGGGTACTTAGTCTCATTCGCCATTTTTGGCAAATTGGAGCTTGAGGAGAGACGATTTTGATAGATTTTCCAGGAAAACTTGAGGTAAGTCCCTTGTGATCATTTCTACTCCATAATATTGAATTATCATTGAATAATCCAACTAGATTACATGATTTTGAGGTGTAAATAGGAGATTTGAAATTAGAAATTTGGAAATAAGATTTGTAGATTTGAGGATCAAGTTGAGGTTGGATTTTGGTAAAATTGATATGGGTAGACTCATGGTTGAATGGGCTTTCGAATTTTGTAATTTTTGTCGAGTTTTGAGATGTGGTCCCCACGGGCGATTTTTGAGCTAAATTTCGGATTTTATGAAAAATTAGTATTTTCTTATGGAAGTAATTCCAATAAATTCTATTGACTGAAACGAATTATTTGTGACTAGATTCGAGGCATCCAGAGGCCTATTTGCGAGGCAAAGGCATAGCAGAGTAAAGAATTTCACGTTTTGAGATAAGTAACAGTTATAAATCTGGTCCTGCGGGTATGAAACCCCGAATTTTTGTATCATGTGATTACTTTAGAGGTGACGCACATGCTAGGTGACAGGCGTGAAGGCGTGCACCGAGGGGATTGTGACTTGGTCCTCCCCGTGAAACTGTAAAGTTGAATAATTTATTTTTAGCTATATGCTCTCTATGTGTTGTGGACTCTAGGGGATTGTGACTTCGTCCGCACATGCTAATTATTCTCTCTAGGCGTAACAGTCTCTATTGTTCATTATTGATGCATCATATCGTTGTTGTTTGGGCTGATTTCATGATTATTGAGAGCCCGAGAGACTAGAGAGATTTATGACTGAGTGAGGCCGAGGGCCTGATTGTGAGATATTGATACTATAGCACGTGAGTTGTCCGTGCAGCACGTACGGATCCAAATATTGAGTGTCCCGGACCCGTATCTCCTTAACTTTTCTCGGCTATAACCTAAACACATCAGTCATCGTCTCGCCATGTTTGTTCCTCATTTTTTGGCATTTTAGCCAACACCATCCGCATGGGTCCGGGTGACTTGCAAAAATTGCCTAAAATTTTGCTGGCCCATCAAAAACGACTTAAGGAACATTAGTCATCACCTCGCTATGACCGTTCCTCAGTTTTTGGCATTTTAGGGCCATAAAACTAGAATTATGCCTCATTCCTAGATTTGTGTGTACTATAACCCACTCCATTTGCATGGGTCCGGGCGTTCAGACTTGAATTGCCTAAAATTTTGTTGGCCCATCAATAACGATCTAAAAAACATTAGTCATCGCCTCGCCACGATCGTTCCTCATTTTTTGGCATTTTAGGGCCATAAAACTGGAATTCCGACAGATTTTCAAATATTTGTGTGCTATAGCCCACGCCATCTCCATCTGTCTGGGCGAGCGAACGCGAATCACGTAAAACTTTGTTGGTCCTTCAAAAATGACCTAAGGAACATTAGTCATCGCCTCGCCATAACCTTTCCTCATTTTTTGATGTCTTGGGGTCATAAAACTAGAATTCCGCTAGGTTAACAGATTTTCGTGTGCTATAGCCCATGCCATCTACATGGGTCCAGGCGTTCGGATTGTCACGACCCAAACCGATGGGCCGCGATGGGCATCCGGTGCCTTACTCAACCGAGTACCAATATTACATATCATTCTTATCGTACTGTCATTGGTAAATGGGCCAAACGGGTCGTCATGGGCTAACTAGAATATACTCAATATAAGACAATCGAATCTGATATAAAAATTTATACATTTGACATACTGGCCTATAAGACCAAAACGATCACTCGTACACTGAACATAGGCCGACAAGGCCATACAATCTTGCATATATATGACATCTGTCTACAAGCCTCTAAGAATACATAATTATCATAAAGGTCGGGAAAGAGCCCCGCCATACCAAACAATGCACATCTAAATCATACAGACCAAACAAGCAACTCCGAAGCAAATGGAGTGCATCGACATCTTCCGTTGAGCTGATCGCCTACTTGGAGGACTCTCGACCTGTCTATCGAGACCTGCGGGCATGAAACGCAGCGTTCCCAGGCAAAAGGGACGTTAGTACAAATAATGTACCGAGTATGTAAGGAATGAAAACCAATAAATAATAGACATGAGAGAAACATGGAGCAAACGACTTGACATGTACGTCTGCATAGCTCTGTGAATTATTTCATTTTTATAATGTCATGCATATGCGTATAAATGTCATACCATGCATAGGTATATGCGTTCATAACATCATCAAGCCTCTGAGGGCATCCCATCATATCATTTCGGCCACTGTGGGCAAATCATCAACGTATACCAGCTGATCAGGTGGTGGTGCGTATATAATGCTGTAACCTTTTTCCATATCCCATATACATATAATATACGCGTGTATAATTCCATCTGGTCATAGGTCAATGTACATGTATAAATGCATGAAATGCATAAGAATTACGTTAATAAGATTTCTCGGAATATCATAAAATCAATATGCCTTTCGGATAAACTTTATCAAATACGTATTTTTCTGAGGCTCATGAACATATGATAGAATAATAAGACACATGGGGAATCAAGAATATAGACACCCCTAGTATTTCTATGAATAGAGTCATTTATGAAAGTTGCATATTTTGCTCGTTTCATTTGTATCATTTGGATCACGCCAAAAGGAAAGAAGGGATAGCCTTAACATACCTGAGCCGATTCTCTTGACAATCCCTCTAACACACGTCAATTGTGATAACACGTAACGGCGGATCAAAGTAGGAAAAAATCCGTATGATATTCTTGAAAAAGATTGTATCGGTATCCCTTAGATTTGCAAGTCACGTTGCTATAACATTGTAGGGGTTCATAAGAATTCTTGTTTGAGAATTTCCATCCGTTAGTTTGTTAAATATCTAACCCATCTCCCTTTAATGAATTAGGGAGATTGATTTTTATGTTATTGAGTGGGCCCCACTTTAGGGGATGACTTGGCCACAAAGTCTTCAAAATTTGCCACCTTATTATATGACCTTAAGAGTCACACTTACATAATGGCCTTTGCTGCCACGTTTAGGCTCCTTAAGCTTATCCATAGTCTTAGTTAATTATCCACAAAATTCCCTTAATTAATTAGGTAATATCCCATTACCTAACAATTAAGAATTATCTCAACTTACTTAAAATACTACTCACTTTTAACATACCTTGTACACCTTATTATAATGGCCACATGGTACCTTGTATGGTACCAGTCCATAAATACCGAGTATTATAGCTCGGGCCGTATTCGATCCCAAATTGTCAAATTTCGCCGAAACTAATTTTCTTCGATTCGCTTATTCTCTCACCGTCACTAATTTACTCGTCACTTGTTTGAAATAGCATAATGCTTATAATCTCAAAATAATCCCATTACCGAAATTACGCCGATTACTTTACGACGAAACTTTAATATACGAAAATGCGGGATGTAATATCTTATTTCCAAGATTTCATCAATTTACTTATGGCGTACTTTTATGTACGAAAACATGGGGTGTAATATCATTCCCCCCTTTGGAACATTCGTCCTCGAATGTTGACTGATGCACTTATCATTATCATAACCTATAGCTCTTGCGGATACTTTAATACCCTTCTTGCCATTTAGGCAACTGTTCTTTGAATAAATCCAAAGGTCAGGGCATTCCCCCCTTTAGGCCTCTTTCTCACACCACGGTTTGCGGTCGGAATTTTTCCAATCTCGTAACTCTTGCTACCTTCTGTCATGCAGCATGTACGACTTTTTCCTAGTATGTGCGCCTATGCGACTCTTCTCTTCTTTTTCCTCCAGTTTTTATCCAATCTCTAGGCCTCAATTTGTAAGCATATACAAAGCTTGATAAGATGTCTCTCGGGGCATCTATAGGTATACTGAAGTTCTTTGCTCCATACTTTGTTGAACTTACGAATATTGCTATATCTTATTTCATAGACCGGTTATCCATTCGTATGACTTTACTGCATCTAGGTAGGTCATACTATACCATAACTCTTACTTCGATTTATCGTTACTAAGGTATGCTACCGAACTCCAGGTTACTTTCGTTGCTTATCCCATATGTATAAATCTAAGTCCTTTAATGCTTCCTCATTACCGTTCATCTTAAGAATGACAACCTAATCTCATCTCATACTTTTTGACTTTTGTCCATCCATTGTTGATTCACCTCAATATTGATCTACAATATTCCACTGATAACTTGAAACTTCTTACGTAATACCTTGCCACTAGTGCTTACGTTGCATCGAGGAGTATTTGAAGTGATTTTCCTGATCCACTTAGCGGCGATACTGTGCTTTTATAACTGTATTTTATAGAATCCCAATAAGATTGACTTACGTGGGTATTTTAATCCCGTACAATTCATGAAATCCTCTTCAAATCATTACTCAATCGAAGGCCCAATCGTCATCCTTTATCTATCACAATTACACTCTCATTGTACTATCATAGCAGCATTCCATCTCTTCTAAATGCATTAGTCTTAGACTCATTTGAGTTCATTCAGGCTATACCGAGCTTTGTATAACTTAGAGAAACCATTAGCTCTCTTGTTTTCCTGGGTTTAATCTTGAGGACTTATTCATTCTCGTCACCTTCTCACTCGCCCTTTCTTATCCTTACTCCTATCTTCCTAAAACCTTGTCGCTTTACCATACTTTAGCTTGCGACCTACACATATCTATTGCAATCTTTCCTCAACTTGCTTGCTCATAAATTTCCTTATGTTATTCTGGAACATCAAGCGAGACATCACATCATCTCTAACTCTTTTTTACTCTCTTGACTAGGCCTCTCGATTCCACTGGCGACGCTGCTACCATTCCTGGATACTGAATCCCAGCGCTTCTAGCGTTCTATCTGCAGTATGCACTATTCACAATCTTCGGCACTTGAGTATATCGTACGTTGTTCACCTTTACCTTACTTACCTTAAAATCTCGCATCACGTCTTCTGTCTCTTTCATAACTTCCCTTCTGCATATGTATGATTTACATCCACAACTTGAAGCTCTATTATAACACTTGCACTTCTGGTGCATACACAATCCAGTGGGAGCATCATACTGACTTCTTATGAGGCTGGTGCTCTTCTAATTGACTTTATTGTAGAGGCGTTACAGAATATGGTTAATGTACTATCTCTTGTACCTCTGATATTAATAGTGATTCTGCAATGTTCTCAATCATGATGTCTAAAATTTTCTGGGTCCAATAATCAGACTCCTGATTTGCTTTGTTGATGTAACTCTTTTAGCTCCTCTTCCTTCTGATAGGCCTTTATGTAAGCTTAAGCTATCTTCCGATCTGCGGCTCATGGTATTAGTTATTACTTTAGCCTTTTATGGACGCTATGGAATATCCATGATGCAATCTTCTAACAATTCAATCCTTTGTCTATGACCTGGACTCAATTCTTTCTTTTAACTTATATCGGAGTCTTCTACGTTGTATGATTGTTAACATATATGTTGCATGGATAATACTCTAAAATCTTAAGTGCATTCATAACGTAACTAACTCTGGATCATTGATCGAATAATTCCTTTCGTTCCTTCTCAACTTTCTTTAAATGTAAGCACTTACTTTTTGTGGTCGTTCTGCCACTTGTTGCATGAATACTTGGCTTATCTTAGTTCCCATGCACATCGGAATTTTGTGCAATTCATATGGTCTCAAATATTACTTTTGGTTTCATTTCCCGCTCATTAGCCACGCCAGGTGCCACTTCCTTATGGAGTGCATACAATGTTGTTGTGAGACTGTTGTTACAAGACCATTTCCTCTTTTGGTCACTGTGCTTAGGTTGAAGCCTTCTTCCTTATTTTCTCAGCTAGTCCTTCGTTGTAGTATTTAGGGAGAACCTTCTGACTCTTGTAAAGCCGCGAGCTTATTACATCGCATTCCCGATAGAATTTTTGATGTCCTTCCTTGCCTATAATTATCCGTAGTTAATTACCTTCACGCCCTTGTGCTTGTAGGGTTGCTTGATATTTTGACAGTCTTCCCGCTGGAATTCTCTTTTATTTCCATAACATTCATACGGTACCTTTAACTACCCCAACTTTTATCTGAATATTTCTCAAGGGTCGCAATATCATTATCTGTGAGACTGAATTCCCCATGTTGGGGTTCACTATGTTCATCTTGCACAATCTGTTGATTTGTCTGTATCCTCTTGTCTAGCTATAACTAGGCTCTTCCTGGATCAACTACTAACTACTCGTTGGACCATTCTCATATCAATATTCCGCGTAATCTTTCTTGGGTTATTTCCTTTGTCTTAACTTACGTCTCGCACAGGCTCCTTCTCTATGAATAACATCTCGGGTAGGAACCCTTACTTTCTCTCCTTGACATCGTGTTTGCATAATATTCTGGAATCGTAGCATATCTGTAGGCTTTGAATAGGTGCAATATTATACCCTTCTCATTTTTATCGCATTCTTCTTTACCATTCCATAGTTACTAGAACTATTTAATTATGACTTAATGCTACATCACTCCATATTCCCCCCTTTAGGGGAGTGCTAATATTTAGTGCTACGGTGATCTACGTATAGATGTTTTACCTCTTCATCTTTGGCATATTTTCACATCATCGATGGCCCTTACTCGCCTTGCGGTAATCCTTCTGTATCAAAGATAACAAAAATTCCTTACTCGCGAGGGTGACACTTAGTATAACTGGCATATACAATCCCTTAAGCTTAACTTTGCTCACATTGCTTGCTTTAGGGAAGCGTCTTTCGGAATGACCATTCTCTAAATTTCTCATGAATCTTCTTCTGTTGTCCATTCTATTATCGTCGAAACGCAAATCTGAAATTCTCATGATGCCGACCATGATCAAATCACTCAGTCCATAGTTCATGTTTAGTTTATCTTGTGCACCAATTTATACTGATTTCTATTACTCCGGGGTCTAACTTTTCCTTTTGGTAATCACGTTAGAGTCACGAACTTATTTCTCGAAATGAGGATATGACTTTATGGCCTATACTCTTTTGTTGTCTCAAGGCATGTTACCTCTCGTATTTTCCTTTCCTTGTCTATAGACTCTGTAATACTGTCATCTTTTGATCTACAGTTGTCATCCATGTATCACAGCTTACTCCTAATACTTCATTAACTCTCTTCTTATTTCCCGCTAACATTTATGTCTATCACTTTATTCTGAAAACTCGAACAAGACATTCTTTTGCTTTTAGCTCCCCTTGCTCCATCTACTGGCTCTTCGGGTTGCCTAACATTCTTTCTCTACTAGGGACGGGAGTCACACTAAGATAATATTCATCCCTTCCAGGCTTTCAATGCTTATCTTTGTAGTACTTATATCTAGTTGTACTATTTTAGAGTGCACCATCTGGGCGTCGCACAAGGAGATCTATTAGCACATTGGCAATATCCTTTGGAAATGTCAGCTAACGCTAACAACCCATCCACCATTTTGGGTTAACTTAACCCCAGCTAGATCCTCATATCCCGCCTTCTCTTATACTACTTCTGTTAGCCACCATAGGGCATAAATGAGATGGGTTTGGCCAATTGTACATACCTCTATTATTGTTGAAGGTAACTCAAAAGGCTTATATTCATTCCTCTGCGATAATCTTCATTAGTTGGGTAGCTCGTACCCTTTTTCATCTTGCTTCTTTTACTTGCTGAAACTTGTATCTACCTTCCGATCCTCTTATTCCTTTTTACCATAAGAGTGGATAAATATTCTTTCCTTAAAGCTCCTTATCAAGAACCTTACACATTTTAGTACACGCATGATCTACTGAAGACCTCACATTTACTCATCACAAGAATCATGCAAAATCGAGTTTCTCTGACTCAACTCTTCCACAACTATATCTCTTATCAACTGTCTTTCTGAATGTAGGCATCGTCGTATTATCAATAAGATAGACTTTAGAAAATTGAGTTCTTACAACTGAGCTCTACCACACGATCTAGAGTAAGAAGAAAGAGTGACAATCCTAAATGCCCTGTAGCCTCATACTTATAAGTGTGGTGCACAACACACCCATATAAACAAGACTCTACTAGACACAGCTTGTAGACTCCCTAGGACAGAACTGTTGTGATACCACTTTTGTCACGACCCAAACCGATGGGCCGCGACGGGCACCCGGTGCCTTACTCAACCGAGTACCAACATTACATATCATTCTTATCGTACTGTCATTGGTAAATGGGCCAAACGAGCTGTCATGGGCTAACCAGAATAAACATAAGGGAATACTCAATATAATACGACCCAATCTGATATAAAAATTTATACATTTGACATACTGGCCTATAAGACCAAAACAATCACTCGTACACTGAACATAGGCCGACAAGGCCATACAATCTTTCACATATATGACATTTGTCTACAAGACTCTAAGAATACATAATTGTCATAAAGGTCGGGACAGAGCCCCGCCATACCAAAAAATGCACATCTAAATCATATTGACCAAACAAGCAACTTCGGAGCAAATAGAGTGCATCGACATCTTCCGCTGAGCTGATCGCCTACTTGGAGGACTCTCGACCTGTCTATCGAGACCTGCGGGCATGAAACACGGCGTCCCCAGGCAAAAGGGACGTCAGTAAAAATAATGTACTGAGTATGTAAGGAATGAAAATCAGTATATAATAGACATGAGAGAAACATGGAGTAAAAGACTCGACATGTACGTCTGCATTGCTCTGTGAATCATTTCATTTTTATAATGTCATGCATATGCGTATAAATGCCATACCATGCATAGGTATATGCGTTCATAACATAATCAAGCCTCTGAGGGCATCCCATCATATCATTTCGGCCACTGTGGGCAAATCATCAACGTATACCAGCTGATCAGGTGGTGGTACGTATATAACGCCGTAACCTTTTCCCATATCCCATATACATATAATATACGCGTATATAATGCCATCTGGTCATGGGTCAATGTACATGTATAAATGCATGAAATGCATAAGAATTACGTTAATAAGATTTCTCGGAATATCATAAAATCAATATGCCTTTCGGATAAACTTTATCAAATACGTATTTTTCTGAGGCTCATGAATATATGATAGAATAATAAGACACATGGGGAATCAAGAATATAGACACCCCTAGTATTTCTATGAATAGAGTCATTTATGAAAGTTACGTATTTTGCTCGTTTCATTTGTATCATTTGGATCACGCCAAAAGGAAAGAAGGGATAGCCTTAACATACCTGAGCCGATTCTCTTGACAATCCCTCTAACACACGTCAATTGTGACAACACGTAACGGCGGATCAAAGTAGGAAAAAATCCGTATGATATTCTTGAAAAAGATTGTACCGGTATCCCTTAGATTTGCAAGTCACGTTGCTATAACATTGTAGGGATTCATAAGAATTCTTGTTTGAGAATTTCCATCCGTTACTTTGTTAAATCTCTAACCCATCTCCCTTTAATGAATTAGGGGGATTGATTTTTATGTTATTGAGTGGGCCCCACTTTAGGGGATGACTTGGCCACAAAGTCTTCAAAATTTGCCACCTTATTATATGACCTTACGAGTCACACTTACATAATGGCCTTTGCTGCCACGTATAGGCTCCTTAAGCTTATCCATAGTCTTAGTTAATTATCCACAAAATTCCCTTAATTAATTAGGTAATATCCCATTACCCAACAATTAAGAATTATCTCAACTTACTTAAAATACTACTCACTTTTAACATACCTTGTACAACTTATTATAATGGCCACATGGTACCTTGTATGGTACCAGTCCATAAATGCCGGGTATTATAGCTCGGGCCGTATTCGATCCCAAATTGTCAAATTTCGCCGAAATTAATTTTCTTCGATTCGCTTATTCTCTCACCGTCACTAATTTACTCGTCACTTGTTTGAAATAGCATAATGCTTATAATCTCAAAATAATCCCATTACCGAAATTACGCCGATTACTTTACGACGAAACTTTAACATACGAAAATGCGGGATGTAATATCTTATTTCCAAGATTTCATCAATTTACTTATGGCGTACTTTTATGTACGAAAACATGGGGGGTGTAATATCATTCCCCCTTTGGAACATTCGTCCTCAAATGTTGACTGATGCACTTATCATTATCATAACCTATAGCTCTTGCGGATACTTTAATACCCTTCTTGCCATTTAGGCAACTGTTCTTTGAATAAATCCAAAGGTCAGGGCATTCCCCCCTTTAGGCCTCTTTCTCACACCACGGTTTGCGGTCGGAATTTTTCCAATCTCGTAACTCTTGCTACCTTCTGTCATGCAGCATGTACGACTTTTTCCTAGTATGTGCGCCTATGCGACTCTTCTCTTCTTTTTCCTCCAGTTTTTAGCCAATCTCTAGGCCTCAATTTGTAAGCATATACAAAGCTTGATAAGATGTCTCTCGGGGCATCTATAGGTATACTGAAGTTCTTTGCTCCATACTTTGTTGAACTTACGAATATTACTATATCTTATTTCATAGACCGGTTATCCATTCGTATGACTTTACTGCATCTAGGTAGGTCATACTATACCATAACTCTTACTTCGATTTATCGTTACTAAGGTATGCTACCGAACTCCAGGTTACTTTCGTTGCTTATCCCATATGTATAAATCTAAGTCCTTTAATGCTTCCTCATTACCGTTCATCTTAAGAATGACAACCTAATCTCATCTCATACTTTTTGACTTTTGTCCATCCATTGTTGATTCACCTCAATATTGATCTACAATATTCCACTGATAACTTGAAACTTCTTACGTAATACCTTGCCACTAGTGCTTACGTTGCATCGAGGAGTATTTGAAGTGATTTTCCTGATCCACTTAGCGGCGATACTGTGCTTTTATAACTGTATTTTATAGAATCCCAATAAGATTGACTTACGTGAGTATTTTAATCCCGTACAATTCATGAATCCTCTTCAAATCATTACTCAATCGAAGGCCCAATCGTCATCCTTTATCTATCACAATTACACTCTCATTGTACTATCATGGCAGCATTCTATCTCTTCTAAATGCATTAGTCTTAGACTCATTTGAGTTCATTCAGGTTATACCAAGCTTTGTATAACTTAGAGAAACCATTAGCTCTCTTGTTTTCCTGGGCTTAATCTTGAGGACTTATTCATTCTAGTCACCTTCTCACTCGCCCTTTCTTATCCTTACTCCTATCTTCCTAAAACCTTGTACCTTGTATGGTACCAGTCCATAAATATCGGGTATTATAGCTCGTGCCGTATTTTATCCCAAATTGTCAAATTTCGCCGAAACTAATTTTCTTCGATTCGCTTATCCTCTCACCGTCACTAATTTACTCGTCACTTGTTTGAAATAGCATAATGCTTATAATCTCAAAATAATCCCATTACCGAAATTACGTCGATTACCTTACGACGAAACTTTAACATGCGAAAATGCGGGATGTAATATCTTATTTCCGAGATTTCATCAATTTACGTATGGCGTACTTTTACGTACGAAAACATGTGGTGTAACACGGATCCGAATCGCCTAAAATTTTGTCGACCCATCAAAAATGACCTAAGAAGGATTAGTCATCATCGCCATGATCGTTCCTCGTTTTTTGGCTTCCTAGGGTCATAAAACTAGAATTCCGCCCCATTCCCAAATTTTCGAGTGTTATAGCCCACACCATTTGCATGGGTCTGGGCGTCCGGACCCGAATTGCCTAAAATTTTGCCAACCATCAAAAACAACCTAAGGAACATTAGTCATCGCCCCAGCATGACCGTTCCTCATTTTTTGGTGTATTAGAGCCAGAAAATTGAAATTCCACCCGATTTTTAGATTATTGTATGTTATAACCCACGCCATCTGCATAGGTTCGGGCGACCGGACCCGATTCGTCTAAAAACGTTTCGGACCATAAAAAATAACCTAAGGAATATTAGCCATTGCCTCGCCATGACCGTTCCTTATTTTTTTGGCATTTTAGGGCCATAAAGCTAGAATTTCGCCCAATTCCAACATTTCGTGTGCACCCACGCCATCTGCATGGGTCCGAGCGTCCGGGCCCGAATCGCCTTAAATTTTGTAGACCCATCAAAGACGACATAAGGACCATTAGTCATCATCTCGCCATATGTGTTCCTCATTTTTTGGCTTTTTATGGCCATAAAACTAGAATTCCGTTCGATTCCAAGATTTTCGTGCACTATACCCCACGCCACATGCATGGGTCCGGTCATCTGAAATTTTGTCGGCCCATCAAAAATGACCTAAGAAAAATAAGTCATCACCTCGCCATGACCGTTCCTCGTTTTTTGGCGTTTTGGGCCATAAAACTGGAATTTCACCCGATTCCCAGATTTTTGTGTCATATAGCCCACGACATCTGCATGGGTTCGGATGAAATGCCTAAAAAAATTTCGGCCCAAAAATACAACCTAAGGAATATTATTCATCGTCTCACCATGATTGTTCCTCATTTTTTGGCGTTTTAAGGCCATAAAACTTGAATTCCGCCCGGTTCCCAGATTTTCATGTGCTATATCCCATGCCATCTACATGGGTCTAGGCGACCGGACCCGAATCGCCTAAAAAATTTTAGCCCATCAAATATGACCTAAGGAACATTAGTCATCGACTTGCCATGATCCTTCCTCGTTTTTTGGAGTTTTAGGGCCATAAAACTAGAATTTCGCCCTATATACATATTTTTGTATGCTATAGCCCACATCATCTGCATGAGTCTGAGCGTTCGGACCCGAATTTTGCCGGCTCATCAAAAACAACCTAAGGAACATTAGTTATCGCCTCTCCATGACCTTTCCTCATTTTTTTAGCATTTTAGGGCCAAAACACTGAAATTCTACCCGATTCCCTGATTTTCGTGAGCTATACGCCCTCTGCATGGGTCCGAGCGACCAGATCCGAATCGCCTTGAATAGCCTAAATTTTTGTTGGCCCATAAAAAATGACCTAAGGAACATTAGTCATCGTCTCGCCATAACCGTTCCTCATTTTTTGGCATTTTAGGGCCACAAAACTGGAATTTTTCCCGATTCTCAAATTTCTGTATCCTATAGCCCACGCCATTTGTATGGGTCCGGGTATCCGGACTCGAATCGCCTAAAATTTTGTCGACCTATAAAAAATGACCTAAGGAACATTAGTGATCGTCGTGCCATGACTATTCCTTTTTTTTTTTTTGGCGTTTTAAGACTATAAAACTCGAATTCTGCCCTATTCCCAAATTTTCGTATGTTATAGCCCACGCCATCTGCATGGGTCCGGGCGTCCGGACCCGAATCGCCTAAAATTTTTTCGACCCGTTAAAAATAACCTAAGGAATATTAGTCATTGTCTAGCCATGACCGTTCCTCGTTTTTAGCGTTTTAGGGCCAAAAAACTGGAATTCCGCCCGATTATTAGATTTTCATGTGTTATAACCCACACCATTTGCATGGGTCTAGGCGACTAGACCCGCATCGCCTAAAAATTTTGTCGGCCCATCAAAAATGACCTAAGGAACATTAGTAATCTCCTCGCCATGACCTTTACTTGTTTTTTGGCGTTTTAGGGCTATAAAACTGGAATTTCGCGCGATTCCCATATTTTTGTGTGTTATAGCCCACGTCATCTACATGGTCCGGGAGACTGGACCCGAATCGCCTAAAATTTTACCGCTTGATAAAAAATAACCTAAGGAACATTAGTCATCGCCTTACCATAACCGTTCCTCGTTTTGTAGCATTTTAGGGCCATAAAACTGAAATTTTGCTAGATTCTCAAATTTTCGTGTGCTATAGCCCACACCATCTGCATGGGTTCGGACGTCCGGACCCGAATCGCTTAAAATTTTGAGGGCCCATAAAAAATGAACTAAGGAACATTAGTCATCGCCTCGCCATGTCCGTTCCTCATTTTTTTTTTTGCGTTTTATGGCTATAAAATTAGAATTCCACTCGATTTTTAGATTTTCGTGTGCTATATAGCCCACACCATCTGCATGGGTCGACGACTGGACCCGAATCGCCTAAAATTTTGTCGGCCCATAAAAAATGACCTAAGGAACATTAGGCATCGCCTCGCCACGATCATTCCTCATTTTTTGGTGTTTTAGGGTCATGAAACTTGAATTTCCTCGATTCCCAGATTTTCGTATGCTATAATCCACGTCATCTACATGAACACGAGCGACTGGCTCTGAATCACTTGCAGATCCAAGTATTGCTGATAGCGGTGGTTGCTAGAGCTATATCTAGATTTTCTTGGATGTTTCGAGGTAGCACTATTGTTCCGTTCGCACGACTTGAAGTCCTCTTTTATCTTATGTTCTTACTGTTCAGTCTTACAGACAATTTTGTATTTTGGTCAAACTTTGTATTTGGTACTCTATAGAGCTCATGCACTCGGTGATACCAGATTTTGGGATAGTTGTCCGTTGTTTTGCTATTTTGACTTCAGCTATTTATATTATTTCCCATTTGAGACTACTTAGTACTGTTATTAGATTTTATTTATGCATATTGGTTGTTGCCTTGCCTAGCAAGCAATGTTAGGCGTCATCACGGCTTCGGTGGGAATCTGAGTCGTGACAGGTGTATTAGTACCTACTGATTTTATATAAAAAATTTGACGGACTGTTATTGGCATGAAATTTCATAGGTTCACAGGAAACAACCTAGTGACCAATACTCATTGCTTCAGCATGACTTACAAGTTTATTTTATGGCATTTCGAGGTCATACAACACAAATTTATGATTATATCCACTTTTTCGAGTATACTAATACATGTTGATTTTATAATTAAAAAAATTAATGGCCTCTGATTGGCCTGAATTTACACATGTCCATAGAAAGCGGCATAGTGACCAATACTCATTACATCACCATGATTTTCGAGTTCATTTTATGGCATTTCGTGATCATGCAATACAAATTTGTGACTATACAATACAAATTTGTGACTATATCGGACATCGGATCGGAAACCAAAAAAAAAAATTGGTCTCATATAAAGTCGACTTGTGGACTTTATATGAGACAAAGTCAGAACTCCACTATCCGTTGTGGAGCAGAAGTGGTACTGTAAATATATCTACCTAATTAAACAAAACAATACACTACAACAACATACCCAGTATTACCCAAACAAAACAGTACACTATTATTTACAAACTTTGAGTAAATCGTCATTGCTTAGTAAGTTGGTAAAATATCGTACCATCACTATTTTCTTGCTTCTCTAACTTGGCTTCAGCCAGTCTTGAACGAATTGTGTCAGGATTTGATATCTTGTTAACACTGCATAATAAGAATAACGGCAATAAAACTTCAAACATTTTTTTTAGATTTTGGCTGCAAAATATAACAAGCATCAAAAGTTGAGTGAAGGAAAATGATCAAGAAAACGTGAAGGATGAATCATTGTAATAGAAAAAGCAAACAGATATCAAGAATGGAAGCTTACCATATGAGGAGAATTCCACTAAATGTTGGTTTCTCATAAATCCATTCAGGAGCTAGTTTTTGCAGTAATATGAGCTGCTCTTCAACTTCTCCTGCATTAATGAAACATCAAGATTAAAATGAAGCTTGTATAAATCTAAAAGGACTAAATGGTTATTATAAGTTATCAACTAGACTTACTTTTATCAGTAAGCTCCGTCTGTTTGGAAATTAGTCTGTGCATGAGCTCTTCTTTCGTCATGACAGAACATTTAATAGATTGAAAAAAGAAATAAACCATGTCAAAGAGGCGAGGCAAGCAAGCAATCATCTGTTTGCGCCTTTTTGCCTGAGATATGGCTGGATCTTGCTGCTCTAGTGCATTACTCTCTTTTTCTCCCATCTGTGGAGTCATACAAGTCAACTTCTCGTTGGTGGAATCAGAAGTTGGGAAAAATCCCCCAATAATCTCATGATTCATGAATGACAAACATAAAGCTATGGGATACACTCATGGAAGTATAAAAGTCTAAAGATGCAGAGGGACAAATTTTTGTAGCTTAACTACTACAAGAGATGAGAATTTCAATGAATCATATGGAGCTAGTTTAAACAAATTCTATCAAGGAAGATTGACGTGCAAGTTGATCTTGTCTTACCGATTTCAGAAGATTCTCAGGAAGAATGTCAAAAATATCATCGGTTGGAAACCTTTCACTCTCACAGACTTGATCAGCAGAATTTGCATTCTGCACAGGAGTGTCGAAGAATAATGACCTTCTAGTCGATGAATGCCTAGCTAGTTTTATTGGTGTTTCAGCTGGATCATCGTCTGGACTCATGTAACATCTCTTAGGAGGTTCAAGCATAGGGGTAGCTGGAGCAGACATAGAACCATTTTCTCCCTTTTTGGCTTCAATCATCGGAGGTGCAGGTGGATGACATGATGGTGAACTAGCCGAAACAATCCCTCCTGAAGAGTATTTCATATTAGTTTGTTTTGAACATAACTTAGGAGCATCAGCACATGCTACTGGTTTCTTCTTAGTGGAACTTTCGACTTTGAGGGGTAATGAAACTGGAGAAACTGGCACAAGCCCAGCTCTATCTTCTTCGGCATTTCCTCCGGTAATAGATGCCTGTTTAGAAAAGTATCTTCTAAAAGAGCCAGACAGGTGTGATGCAGATACTGACTGCAGCAAAAATGCACCATCAGGTGTCTCATTGGTTAAGGATGAGACTGACGATCTAGACGAGTTGGCACTGCTTGCTTAGACTGTGAGAATGGCCCAGGCAACGTTTCCTCAGGAATGTCATCACCCTGAAATGCAAAAATAGTAATTATTGCCAACAATGCATGCATAGAGAAAGTGCTGTCATGGAAATAATATCATACATCTAATCATCTTCCTTTCACTTTTCTTTAGAGGGATACAGGGGGCAATATGATTCAGGTAAAACATGCAAATCTACTTTAACGAGATCTTAGCAGACAACATGGTGGTCATATATGTAAAAGTGTTTGTGCTGGTTATTTCAATGCTGAGACGAGTAAAATACAGGTCGCTGAGCAGTTGTGATCTAACATGATATGGTATAAAGCACCTATAATGTTCCAGAGGCACTATACAATATGATTGAACTTGAGATCTTCTCCAAAATGTAAATGTTAGAAACATATGTACCATTTGTCAGAGAACGTGCCATACTGAAAAAGACCCATAACTCAAAATCTCGGCTTCTCCATATGAAACTTCTGCTATACTGTTAACGGGTCTATATTTCTCTCAATAAGTCAAGACCAATTGTTTGCAAATGAAGCATCAGAGCAGAGGGAAAAGAGTTGGAGGATGTCTTACAGAAAATGCACATCTTCGCATAACAACAAAGATAAATATCAACTAAGAACTAAGTAGGACAGGCACACCTGACACCCTGCCAGTCTTTCCTAGTAAATTTAACCAATAAGAATCAATAGTGAATCGAGTTATATTTGGGCAGAATCATTCTTTAAATAAATGAAAACGTTAGAAGAATTGCTTACCCCAGGGTGGGACTTGAAGAAATCCAAGAGCCGAGAGCGGAAAATTTTCCTTAACAGAACACTGCTAGTGTTAGATCTCCACTTCTCACTACCATCAATTGCATTGGCATTTAAAGTTATATAAAATCTGGCTTCATACAGCAAGTGAGCTCATCATGCTTGAGAATCTTCTGTATCTCAATTGCTTCAGGTAAAATAAACTTCAGCTGAGCTAAATGGCTGTAAGAAAACCTTCTAGAAGTCAAAAGATAAAGAATTAGTATTCCTTTCGATATAGATAACACCGTGATTATTAATGATTGAACATTTGTGATCTTCATACTTATCAGTCAAATTCTCCACTTTGGCACTAATATTAGTGAAAGTTGTTGCAGAACCCTTCAAATGCAGCAGCCGAATTGAACTATCCATGCTGTTGAAGAACTTTTCCAACATTACGTACCTACACTAACACAAACATATATGTTAAGAATCACCTGGATATTCATACATATGCCACATCATTCAATAGCCAAGATTGAAGAGACCGTAGTAATCCAGAAGCACAAGTAGTTTTTCCATAAAAGTCCTAGCTGACTTTTCTGTTTTCTTTCAGCTTATTTGTTCAAACTCTCAAGCTACATGCAACTTTCAGAAGCTAATGATTTTGAAGAAGAAAAAAAAGCTTTATTCAGAAGCTAATATATTGAAACAGCTATAGACAACGATCTTGAATTGGAGAAGCTAACTGTAGTACTCACTTTGTCCCCTGATTTTCTGTTACTTTTGGCTTTTCAAAAGCCATATGTTCTATAATTTGACCAAAATTTACTCCTTTGTTAAAAAATAGTGAAACTATTACCATTTGAAAAATCAAACAATCTAACTTTTACTAGTATATTTTCTAAAACATTTATAAAATTATGTTTAACTTTAAACTTCTAATTTATAGTGCTTATACATAATTTTTAAATATGGTGCTTATACATAATTTTTAAATATACAATTTTTATTTGAAAATACATTAATAACTCCATATCTGAACACACACTGAAATTAGATGCGTTGATCACAACAAATTTTCCAGATCGATGAAGTATTATTAATTTTGAGAGTAATAAAAATTATTCAAATCAATATCTTCTTTTGTTCAGCCACTGGCGATTCAGATACCGACGAGCATTTCTGCTCATCGGAGCTTAATAACGGGTCATAAAGCAGCTCGCGCCGGATTGGCACGGGTTTTAGTAGCTTCTGAGCTGCTTCTCTGACGTCTTTCAACGAGACTAGGGAGCGGGCGCTGCGTTTTTGGACATTGAAAGGAAGATTTATCGGTTTCTCTGGTGTTTTGGTGCTCCATTGGTCCAGCACCGGAGCTAGTACACCGGCGTATTTTTTACCGGAAACTGAATTCGCCGGAGATGATTTGCGATCCGACGGTGGAGATGATTTGAGATTCCATGAACTCCATTGATGATGGGAGGCGGAAAGAGAAACAGAGAAGGATGAAAGAAATTTATAGGTAGATGATTTTGGCGGGAATGGTGAGGTGGATGATGACGTGTCTCGTATGCCATGTCAGATTTTGCGCCAAGTTATTCTTGAGCTGGGCATAGCGATAGTGTTAGCAGAAGTATATTTGGAATAAAGAGTATCTTTACACAAATAGCCGGTCACATTCATTATTTATTTTTTCTAGTCATATACATAGATTATACATTGATTATACACAACTATACATATATAATACACAAATTATGCATATATTTTACTTTCAACGTCTATTATTAGTTTAAGTTGTTAGGTGGACGGCTATTTGGGTTAATTCTTCTTTGGAATATGAGGCCCAATAGTTACATGGTCAATGATAACGTAGAAATGATACCAAATAGCCACTTTAAAGGGCTGCTATTTATCAATTATTCCATGTGTCCTGAATTTCAGTTTTTCAGTTCAAATTTTCATGATAAAAATATCCTGAATTGTCCGGAAGTTAAGATTTTTAGTTTAAAATTTCAGAACAAAATAAGTACTGGCTAATCTCTAAATAGTATCCCTGAGAATGACTATTTGTGCAATTACTTCATGAATAACATAGAAATTATTTTTTGGGATGGTCTTTTAACTTTTGACTCCTACTTGTTTTATGGGGAGAATTTTAAGGTCAAAAATTAAAGGTTTTGCGAGAGATAACACTTGTTAAACTTGAAATTTTTTCAATGAGATAAATAGGTATAAGATTTCATGAATATTTGTGTACTTTACCCCTTTTCGATTCTATCTTTGAAAAATAGCCAATATTATGGAGTTTCAGCTTCTAGAAGTAAAACTCCACAACAGTAGCATGAAGTTTCATTTATAGAAGTTAAAACTCTAGAAAAATTTATCTTTTAAGGAACTATTTCTAGTTCTAGATATTAGTATATAAAATTAGTGCAAGTTTCAGTTCTTCGTAAACTGCCACATATCTACAAATGGCGAACAAAGGCAATAGACACCTAGCAATGATGGCCAGGAGTTCCATTCAATTGCACCGCTTTTCAAACCACTATTGAAATAATTATTTTCCTGTTTTTTCTCTATATATTTGACATTAATCATTTTTTGGTTCTTTTTTGCAATCATTTGATTTATTTTTTCATTCAGTTGTCAAGATGACTACTAATAGCAAAAAACACAAAGGGAATCCTCCAAAATCAGCATCAACAGATAAAGAAGGTCAGCTGAAATTGTACTCACCAGACTATGCTGTTAAAGTGAATACTAGTTACCAACAAAAGTCAGATGATCAAAACAAGAACATGGTAAGCTTACTCAAAATTTGAAGAAAGTTCTTATTTATATATAGTCTTGGGAAGTTTTAGATCAACGATATAGTTATCTTTGTATATACGTCACGAGTTCAAGTCATGAAATTAGTCACTAGCCCTTGCATCAGGTAGGTAGCAGCTTACATCACACCCTTGTGGTCCGACATTTTTTCAGATCCTGCGTGAACACGAGATACTTTTCTTGCATCAGAGTAGGTAGGCAGCTTACATCACATCCCTTAAGTCCGACATTTCTTCAGATCCCTTAAGTCCGACATTTCTTCAGATGCTGCGTGAACACATCCCTACTTCGTACTGCCTTTTTTTTAATCTTTGAAGTCCAGAAATTTTCAAACTTATTAACAATATCTAAATATACTTTTTCCTAGTGGGATATTCTAAAATGATGTATTCGACTTTCTTTCCTTTTTTCATTTAATATCAAAAAGATCCAGAAAAGCTAATGTAGAAAGGATACCTAGCAATGAGATGTTATTCTTCAATCTTTAAATTCAAAATCTACTACCTTCTTCTCATGTTATATGCGTGTGTGAAAGTTTTTGCATCTCTAATGAAGAATATTTAGTAGTCTTAATCATAAGAATTATGTGTAAAAGATCCTCTTTGTTTAAACGTATCATTTAATTAACACTTACTGAAACATAACTACGTGAAAAAGAGATATATAGAGTTATTATTCAAATGTTCTGCTTTTCCTAATTGCTTCAATTTTGATGCCAAGGAAGATGACTAGCAAAATGGACAAAGGTCAGTTAGAGCTTTATTCACCAGAATATGCACTAAAAGTGAATAGTCCAGAGGTAAGGGTACGACATAACGACAAAGTTAATTTAATTTATTTTCTATTTATAATTATATATCATGTTTGACAAACTCTTCTTTTATTCACATTAATAATTCTCTCTTTAATTTTGGTAAAAAGTAGAATAGATTTTGGATAATATATATTCTAATCTACGACCTTGCAATTGTAAATCTTCAAGAAAGTTTTTTCAAACGGATTATTGGATGATTATCGAGAATAAAAGGTTTAGCTTGAGATGTGTCCAGGACACTGTCCTTAAGGATATTTCGCCCACACCGTGATAACAAAGATTAACAAAGAGAAACTATAGCACAATAGTAGAAAGCTTTTACTTTGTTCACTTCCGAATTGGACTTCTGATTTTCAAGAATGTAACGTAGCATATTAAAGTAATGTTAACAAAGTTAATAAACATTTCCAATAAGAGACGTTACATAACTTTAAAGCAATAAAGCCAAAAACGTTTCAAATAGCAAATTCATTATCATACAAAATCACTATCTATATACATAGATTATACATTGATTATACATAATTATACACATATAATACATAAATTATGTATATATTATACCTTCACCGGTTATTTTTAGTTTAAGTGTTTGGATGAGCGGCTAGTTGGGTTACATTTATTTAAATATATTTACATGGTTACTTACCTTAATTTTCAAGTCACTGCCCATTACTTGGAGCAAGTCACTACGGCGTTAGTTATAAGTTCATACTTTGGCCCGGGCCTTGTGTATATATTAAAATAATTTATTAAATAAGTACAAATAATAGATTTGAAACTGGGTCAATCAAATGAAATGAAATGGCGATAGAATTCACATTTACATTTATACCTATATAGTTTAAATCCTGAATTCATCTTTGCTGGCCGTTACGTATCCTGGATTTGTGTTACTTGTCTTTCGACACTTGTTGTTAATGCTTGCAACCTGACTAAAGCTAAATTTTTTAATTTTTTATTATTCCTTTGTCCTTGAGCAGGTTAAGAAAGAAGGGGTGAAGAAGATGAAACAGAAAAAAGAAAGTGAAGAAAAAGAAAAGGTAACAGCAGCTGTTGAGGGTAAGAAAGAAGATGATGGTGGTCCTCTGGTGACACCTTCAGCAGTCAGACTTACTTCTAGGATTTAGCATTTACGTTTGGATAACAAAGCAAATTTTATTAGGAATAAATTAGAAATGTAGAATTAATGCAAGTTTCTTGATTTTTCTTATCTTGCTTCATGGTTTGTATTCAACAAGGATGAATGGGAATAAAGAACGGGAAAAGAAGGTTTATATAGATTTACATACAATATAATCCTCCGCCTAAATGAGTTCGAATTAATTCTCTTCTGTCCCTCTAGCTCCGCCCTTGATCTCTAGTTCCGCCCTTGATCTCATGTTATATATGATAAATTCCCTCGGGAAAAAGAAGGTATATCAGCAACGACCAAATTGGAAATACAAGAAAAGTGTTAATTCATGGGGATTTTACCTGAGAATTTTATTTGCAGATAATACATGCGGATTTTCATGAGAAAAATTAAAATTCCTAAATTTAGAATATTTTACTTGCGAAAAATATTTTCCCAAGAAAATATGTACGTAACTTTGGCGCCATAAAGAGCCAAAGTATTTTCTAGGAAATTACCGGGGAAACTAATCCGCAAGTACATTTTCGCAGGTGATTAAACAAAAAAATAGAAAAAATTTTCTATGATACTCCGTAGGAAAATTCCCAGATAGCGATACATGCGAATTTACTTGGGGATATTTTCTTGGGAATTTACCTGGGGATCTGCTTATTTGGGGAATTACCTGGGGATATTGTTATTGTGAATTTAGCTTGAGATTCTTTTAGGGGATTGTCTTAGCTGAGAAATTACCTAGGGATGTTGTTGATGCGGATGTAGCTGAAAAAATTTTCTTGAAGATTTACTTGGGAATTTTCTTACTTGAAAAATTACCTAGAGATTTTGTTGTTGTATATTTAGTTTTAAAAATAATTCTTGGAATTTGCTTATTTGGAAAATTACATGCAAATTTTATTATTATTTGCTAGAAACTTGTTCTTGGTGATATAGCTGAGAATTTTCTTACCTAAAAATTTGTCTGAAATTTTGATTGAGGATTTGTTCTTAGGATTTAGATAGAAATGTTATTGTTGCTGCTTTAGTTGAATATATAATACTTGAAAATTTACCTGAGGATTTTATAGTAAGATATTTAAATTTGATTTTCTATAAATACTTTAAAATATTATTTAAAGTTTTAAGAAAATATTATCATTTTTATTTAAAAATATTTTTTTACTTCTAAAAACTACAAAAACTTGATATGGAAAACACATCCTTAGGTGTTAATTTTATCTATTATATTTTCTCGACTTTATAGGTAAAAATAGTTAAATTACTGACTCTATATAAAACTTAATGATATATATATGTTCGGATTGAATATTACAAGTCATTAATTTAATATAGTCGGTCATCACTTTTTCAACAACTTCAATAACAATATCATTAGCATAAATCTAGTTATATCAAGAACTAAAATCTTAAGATGGTTGATATAAAAGGATATAACAAAACTAAGATACGGCCATGTCTCATATATTTTAGTTAATATCATCAGAAAATATACTAAATTATGCATAAGTGCATAATTTAAGTTTAATTTTTAAGCAGAGAAAAATTATATTATACTTATAAAAAATGTAACTAACTTTTATTAACTTTTTATCTTATGTATGTTATTTTTTCACATGTATTTAAAATGATAAAATTTAATTGTAGTGTGTTAAAATGATATTAGTTTGTAAATCTTAGGATTGAAACTTAATTTCAAGTGACCATATGATTTTACTTTCTAACATCATCTCTTGATTAACTTCTAGCATATTATAATAACTTGATCTTGTATAAATTGTTAGGATTAACGAAATAATTCTTACCAATTACGATATACAAGAATTCTTGTTAATTAATATAATATTTATATAAAAAGAAATTAGTGGCATTCAAGGAATATAAATGAAACTTTTGAAAAATAACTAAGAATATTATTAAACTAAAAGTATATAGTTATAATTTAATTCACTTGCTTTTACTTCTAAAAATAATTTTTTACTTGATTTATCAAATCCTTAATTAATGCATCCGGTTTATAACTTCAGCATGTTGGCAAGGCGTCCGACTGTATTTGCTTCAAAGCCTCTTGGTGTATTAATGTAATAAACTAGTCTTATGTTAAGAAAGTTACAAAACATGAAAATTTGGAGGGAGATGTTTGGATATATATTTAGTAATAGTAATATAGTAATAGTAATAGTAATTAATAACTAATATAAGAAAAACAATGTTGTGGTATTGTATATGTGTGAGAAGCGTATATCCAAATACAAAAATAATATATGTATATAATTTTAATAATAAAAATACTATAGCAGTAATTTTAATTTTTTGTCTAAAAGTTTTATAGATTTATTTGGAAATTTTGATGGGGATTTACTTGCAGATATTTTCGTATGAAAATCCGCAAGGAAACTCCTAACTTTCATACCAAAACTTTCATGTGAATTTTTAGAATTTCCTACGAAAAAATTCGCAAGTAATTTACATACGGATTAAAACCCCAGGTAATTTACATACGGATTTTTTTTTTTACTTGCAGGTAATAATCCCCAGAAAAATCCCCATGTATATAGCCGCAGTAAAAATAATAGCAGAAAAAAATATATAAAATTTTGTATATTTTTTGTATGTATGTATGTATATATATATATGTATATATATATATATATGTATGTATATATATATATGTATATATATATATATATATATATATATATATATATATATATATATATATATATTCTGTATGTTATATACAAAAATTATACAAATTCTATATACTTTTTCTTCTGGCGCGGGTTAAAAGTGATAATTCCCCGACCAAATTCTCAGCAACATCCCATTTCGGTTAATCTTAGAAATGCCCTGTTTGAAAATCTTAAAATGCTTTATATTTCAAATTTGTATTAGCTGGGAATACAATGGCAAACATAGTTCATACAAGTGCCAGTACACTGAGAGATCTTAAGCTCAGGACCTTTAATCTTGACATATAATTTAATGCCACATTTCTACTTTGGAAATGATAAAAACTCTAAATACTATTACAAAAGGATCTCCAAGATTTCCAAAAGGGGTGAACCTGCAACCTTATAAAAATGACACAAGTACTTTTCACTCTGAAATTAAAATCAAGTTCACTATATCTCTTTCAAGAATCAACTGTGCTGAATCATATGAATATACACTTAAGACCATCAGTTAATGTTTGTGTCTACAGTAACTGAAGCGGAAACGAATGTAATTGCAACTCTCCTCTGTATATCCACATCTCTCTGTACATAACTGTAAATGCTAAGGTTCAGTGTTTGGTAGCCTGCTGAGGACAGAATGCTCTGGTTTGTGTTCGCATTCAAAATCGAGATGAACGAATGCTCGTTCAACGTCAGGGAGTTTCTCGAGCTTTATTTGTAGAGTTTCTCCAATAGTATGTGCTTCTTTTAAAGGCAAATCTTCTGGAAGTTCAATATCAACCTGTGTTGAGAGAAGCAGACTACTTTTAAAATGATTGACAGAAAAACCATTATGCTATTAGAGATTTTCAAGACACCAACCTCTACAAAGTACAAAACACCAAATGTGTATGCCCGAACTGTATCAATGCGCTTCACTTGGGGATGTCTTATAACAAGATATGTTAACTTTTGCAAATACTCGGGAGGCGCTGACTGTCCCACCAATGACGCTACATGAGAAAACCTTGTTCAGGTTAGCATCGGACATTCTTCGGTCCATAACAACATTTTAAAAGTAGAACGAACTTCTTTAATAAATTCGAGCTCCAATATCTCAATTGGGCTATCAAACAATTGGATTTTGTAGCCAGCACAAAATTTTGCAGCACTCACTATCATTTGGTGATATTTCCTTTTTTATTGAAAGTAATAGTTTATGGATTTGATTTAGAAAAACCACTTATACAAGATATATACAGAAAGAAAAGAATTTTTCATGACTCTGATTCACTATGATGAAGTGATGTTCCTTCAGGTGAGAAGGGCAGCAGAAGCCAGCCTTCATCACCAATTTTTTTTTCTGTTTCCACTCTCGCCATTAAATAACTAATATCCGTGTCCCGAATAGCCAGAAAACCACCGTGTTGAAAGAAACAAGAATTACCTGCGTTCTCTAAAACAGTTCCTGACCAGTTGGAGATTGTATAAATTGCAAGGATAAGGGCGCCAACGGGATCGATCCACCAGTAGAACTTATCACCAAGGACAGCTGCTACCAATCCGACTACATTAGTTACCACGTCAAAATAGTGATCCTGACAAAGATATCTTCAATTTAGACAAGTAGAGAATCACCATAAGGATGTCAAAGCCAGAAAGCACAGATACTAAACACACCTTTGCATAGGCACGTACAATGTTGTTTCCTGAGCTTCTGCAGTAGAGCCAAAGGGTAAGTTTTACCACTGTGGCTGTTATCATGATAGCATACAACCAGAAAAGTTCATCCGAGGTCATCTTTTCGGGAGATTTATTTTCAACTAGTTGTCCTACAGCCTGAATCAACACCTGAAAGCCTAAAATGGACGAAACTTAAGCACAATATCAATAGAGTTCTCACGGATACTTTTCTTGACATAGCTCCCCCAACAA
Organism: Nicotiana tabacum; assembly: GCF_000715075.1. NCBI lineage: Eukaryota > Viridiplantae > Streptophyta > Magnoliopsida > Solanales > Solanaceae > Nicotiana > Nicotiana tabacum. The sequence goes on along the minus strand of NC_134088.1, from coordinate 125,134,400 downwards.
ATGTAACGACTCAATGGATTCTAAATGAAATGGTTAGCATGTCAAAGGAGATCACATACCAAGTGTAGCCATAACAGCAGCAAATATAATAATTCCTACTGGCTGCACTCGCAACTTCCCTATAGGATATTTGTAGATGTTGATATTTTTCATTGATAGGTGAGTCAACCACAGTATGGCACCAGCCATGAGATCAAGTAAGGAATCCAATGTAGATGCAGCAATAGCCAGGGAACCACTCTTCACCGTGGCATAGATCTGCAAGGTGCAAGATAGTTACTACTGCCATTACAGAAAAAATGCATAAAACATCACACTACTACTGGCATTGATATCCAAGGAGCAAAATGTGTTACCAGAGCCATTATATGAAATTGCATAATCACCATCTTTGCCAAACTAATTTCCTCTGGAGTGCAAGTACTGGCGAACCTAAGTTCAATTGAATCCCCTTCAGAAATTGCTCTGTACATATTGGATAAAAACTTTTTGTATATATATATACAAGTTCTCGAATCTGCTTGACATAAGGAAAGTTTTAAATTTAATGGTAAAGGGGGTTCAAAACTTGCCACCTAGGATTCGAACTTGTGACCTATTGCAATTTTTGAGCCCCATTAAATTTAAAACTTCCCGTATGTCAAGGAGAATCAAAAACTAATATATATACAAAAAATTGCTTTATCATATTTTTACAGAGCAATTGTTTTACGAAGGGGATTTAATTGAACCCCCTTCATTGTACTTAGGTCCGCCACTATAAGTATGTAATTGTTATTACCTTAAGAGCTAGCAATAAAACATTTGCGTAATTGGAGATCTTCATCGCCCTCTCATGTTGAGCTTGTTCTTCAAGATCCTCAGCATCAATGCAGTTAGATGCCACAATGGAATCAACTTCTTCAAATGACTTCAATGTCTCAAATTGTTTTTCATAGTAGTCCTTTTCTCCTATGGTAAAAAATAAAATAATAATAATTAAAAAATAATGAACAATTCAACAAAGAAAGGGAAACTAGCTAGCTTCATTGTAGGCGGGGTGCAATTTGATATCATTTCAAACACTTCAGAGTCTTAATGAAGTTAATGTGCAAGGAATAACAAAAAGAATTGTATCAAGCAGTTGTTCTTGATATACCTACATAGCATCAAGACTTATAATCTCCATTTCCAACCACGCACTCAAGTTTGATACTAAAGGAGGAAAGGGAATGGGACGAGAGATGTAACCAAACACCAATACAGGTTTTGAGAGTCCTTAAGATCTAATGGAACATGGTCAAAACACCAAATTTTGCCTAGGATCAGCATCTTCCACTAAATTTCATCATCGCATTATCTCTACCACATAACATAGTGTTTCCCCACCCTTCAACAACAACTTGTAAACAAAATTGCAGGTTTCAGCCACACTGACGACTAGTCGACTAGTGTCCTTAATCGTGCTAAAACATTATCATGTGGACTATGAAAATGCATGCTCAACCATTACCACAAACAATTAAGACAAAAAGCCTATTCCACAAAAAATTGCAACCCAAAAAACCAAAATAAATGAAACAAAACAGAAAATGACCCGATCAATTTCACAAGGTCTTCTCTACTTCCTTCACCTATAGAACACATGTATACTTTATGCTAGTCCATATACTTGAAATGTGCTAGGAAAGTAGTAGCTTAGGCAGCAATTTCAACACAACATATATTCCCAATCTCCTCATACCTTCTCCAATAAACATAACAGATAGACAAAAAAAATATACATGTTAGCTGCTTGATATACACAAAATATCAAAGAAAGAAAAAAGAAAGGGAAAAAAAAACAGATAACCAGTCCCTCTCTGTAACAGAAGTTTGGCACTTTTCTTTCTAAAGACTCAAACTAAGAAACTTTTACTAACATTGTGTTCTTTCACTTTGATATTAAAGATGATATAATCTAGTTCAATTTAATTCCAAAAGTTAGCAAAAATGACTCGTTTTTTCTCTCTTTAAAATTGACTCTTGACAAGCAAAAGGGTAAAGGTAGCTTGACGTAACCGGTAAACTTATTGACACATCCTGGTCACGGGTTTAGGCCGTGAAAACAACTCTCGCAGAAATGCATGTAAGATTGAGTACAATAAAACTTGTGATCCGCCCCTTACCGGACCCGCGCATAGCGTCAACTTAGTGCATTGGCTGCCCTTTCTTTTATAAGCAAAAGTGTAATTGAGGGAGGAGAAAGAGAGAACCTTTAGTTAAGCAAGAGGATTTGGAAAGGTCAATATTGGAGCAAGATTCAACATCACCATTATCATTAACACAAGACTTGACCTTTTCAGGTAATCTTGCCAAGAAATCACCCCTCAGAGATGTTACAGAATTCCGGCGACTTATCCGGTGGCTGCTCCGCCGTTCACTTCCACTAAGCTTCCACCCTTCTAACAATGGCGTCTTGTTTTCATTCTTTACTTCTTCTCCCTCCATTTTTTCACCACACCCCACAATTCAAAGCTTAAACTTTCAATTCTGTTACCACCCCATTGACATATATATAGCTGCTCTCTATGTAGAGGTTTTGGTTTTTTGTCTTTATTAGTTTGATTTTAATATGTGATGAGAATTTGCCTGGTGACGAAAAATAGTTGGACTTTTCTAGAAAATGTTTTTATATTTGGATAAAAGTTTTTTTTTTAAAATAAAATAAAAGTGGTAAAGCTTTTTGACAAGATTGTCATTTCGACCTTTCATAGTAGTTTCGTACTCTCTAAATTTAGCTGGTACAGGCTTGTTTCTTTTCAGCTTTTTCTCTTCTTTTCTTTATTCCCTATTAATATATTATTGTTATAAATAGGATTATGAATATCTATATTTTAGTTAGATTTTAGGGTTTGTTATTTAGTGGCAAAATCACTTTTTTCTTATAAATAGAGGAGTTCTATTCTATTATAATTCACCCATAAGAATTATCCCTCTACTCTTCTCTGCAATGTTGTTGTTTCATAACACAACACAAGACTCTAACCAATTGAGTAGAGGCATCTGCTTTGATCGCCAGGCTTTGGGATACATGCATGATGCTCAACTTCTACATAATATTGAGCACAATGATTGTCAATTGATCCATGAACTTTCTTCATGAATAAATTCCGGATTTAAGGTAAGTATTTTACCTTATTTTTCTCTTCTAAATTTTTGAAATTCTATAATTTGATTTTAAATACAAGCAAAAATAATAAATTTTGATTATAACTTTAATAGAGTTTGTGAGAAATTATAACTACCTAAAATGGTAAAATTTCTATGTCTTGCCATAATCAAATCCATGTATGATTATGAGCACAGGAAGTGAAAACTCCTCCCATTGAATTTGCTTCATTCTCGTTCTCTTAAGAGAATGTGGTAGCAATATGTAATAAGTCTGAAAAAAGATAAAATTATTACCGTGAAGGTATCAATGGATGTGGACATGACAATAGACGAAATTCTAATCGCCATCATTGTGGTAATGAGAAAAATAAGGATTCTCAAAATAATCCTTCACTCTGTGAAAGTAATGTTTGTCATCGATTTGACATGAGATTTTCTAAAGCACATATAGATAATTATGGTCCATTCATGGCTTGAATGTGATAACATGTGATTTATGAATACATATTTATTCTTGAAAGAATATAAACGTGCTAGTGGTAGTGAATATATCACACTCACCTCTAGAAGGAGGTTTGAGATGAAATAAGAAAATAATTTTATTATTGTAGCATGAATGGTCATTGGTCACGTATTGTGATTATGCCAAAATATTTTGGCAATATGATTATTAAAGTACAACAGTAATGCAAGAAACAGATCTTGCATATAATTTTGACCATGACCATAATGATATAACTTTCTCTTTAAGAGAGATATTCACCATATGGATGTTGATGAATATATGGTAGTATAAAATTAATTGAGAGCTCTGGAAGAGCCAATTATACTATGTTGGAGAAATAAAATTGATTATCAATAAGGTATTGTGTTGTAGTAAGTCTCAAAGAAACTTATTGAGTTTCTAATGTATTCGGGAAATCGGTTGGTTATATTGAGACTATAAATAAAGGAAAGATTTAATATTTTCTATTACTGCAACTTATAGCGGGGTAATATGTATTTGAAAAGTTACCCGTTTTATTCTCCAGTTTGTACTACACAAATAAAAGTATGTAACAATAAAATAGAATTTTATTGATATAAAAACCTATATCATAATAAACTTGGAGTTTATTGATAATTGCACACGTCATGATGTAAACCTGAAGTTTATCAATATTTGATAATTTACTCAGTTGGCATAATTAATTTAGCCATGTTAATTTAAGCATGATGTGCAAAAATAAAACTGAATTCACATGGGTAAATATTAAAGAACTAGGAATTTCTTTACGAATTCTCTTACGTTGTTTGTTCTCACTAATTAATAGACCAACTAAAATTGGGATTGAATCCCATAAATGCTGAAAATATCAAAGGTGAATATGGGATCATTCATCTGTCATGTATACCACATAAGATGCATTTATGATATGGTTATATGTGTGATTATTATTAACCCGCAACCTGGTATTTGCGAGGTAACTTGCTCAAAAAAAATTATTTTCGAGTATAATTTCCAGATTTTCTATTAAAGACAATTCATCTTGGTAAGTTGGTTTACATTACAATTAGTTTAGTGATGATAGGATAGAAACTCGTGTTTTAGCTATAGTATTGCACTCAAATTACTGTATTTTACTTGTGTTGAACCTTTAATTGGTAGTGTTTTTGCACTTATTGGGTATTTTATGCCTTATAGGGGTGATTCCGAGATATGTAGCTATGATGGAGCCAATCCGAGCTATTTGGAGCTTTGAAGTCTAAGTAGAAGCCCAAGTAATTAAGTCGGGATCACGTTCAGGGGTCGAAGACCAAGTCTGGATGTCAAAAACTAGAGAAACAAATTCACTCTAAGAAAAATGCATTGCCGCGCCGCATGGGGCACCGCGAAGCGCGGCGCGGCAGTTAAAAATATGCCTATAATAGTATTTTCAATGTGTTTTGGAAATCGCCACAGGCGCGCCGCATGTTGCGGTGCGGCATGCGGCGCTGTAGTCCAAATTCCTTAGAGTATCTTTTATTTTCGCTAATTAAGGGTAGTTTCGTCCGGGGGTTATTTTGGACTTCGGTCTAAAGGCACCAAAAACACCCTTTTTCATGATCTTTTGACAGAGGGAAGATTGGAGAGCCACCGAGGGAGAAGACTCAAAAAATCATCAAGATTTCAATCTACAATCGGTACAATACGAGAGTTTGTATCAAATCTTTAGAATTGATGTTTTCTTTGTTCTTAAACTTGTTTGAGATATCCTACTCCATTGTTATGGAGTAATTTCCATTTGGGTGTTGATAGATATGGTATTTCAATAGCTTGACTAGGGATTCGATTCTTGATACTTGCTAGAATTAATTGATTGAGCTTGATTTGTATTGTGGAGTTATTTAGTATTTTGCGTAATCGGAAGAAAAGTTTGATATTAAATTCATACACATCTTATGCTCTAGTTTAGATTAATGATTCAATTAGGTAATATAAGAAGCCTCTTGAATTGTTGATTGAACGAGAAATACGAAATATTCGTGAGAAATTACCCTTTTGATCATACACATCATTTTTATTATTGCAATTGGTTACCATGCTTTAATTGGGTTAATTACTGAAACTAGTGTTTAATCGAAAGAGGAATATTAGCTTCAAGTGTAATATGATAATCGGTTGAATTCGTAAGAATCGATCGTATTATAGAGTGAATTAACTCAAGAATTAGATCCCGAGTCAGTTTCCGTGCACCTATCTAGTCAATTACCCTTATTTTCCTCATAAATATTTCTTCGTGCCCACTTGCTCTTTTTAGTGATCAATTATTATTTGCTTAAACTTCAATAGTTAATCGTAGTAAAAGTTATCTAACCAAGTGTTAATTTTTCTGGATAGTAATCAACTGGAGATTATTCAAACACTGTTTAATTTCAATCCCTGTGGAGACTATAATTAATCTATAATATCTTTGACTAGCGAGCACAATTTAAGGGTGTGTTTTGCGCTCGTCAAATTTTGGCATCGTTGCCGGGGATTGGCAATCGATAGTGTTAAAATAATTTGTAGTACTAATTCAGGAACCAATTTTTACTTTAGTGTATTCACATTTTTTTCTCACATGCGCGCATGGTTCAAATTTTGATTTCTTTGGTGTATGACTCGATCCTCTTCAAGGGAAGTGATTCCATACGAACTATAATTGGAAACACACGTGCGACATCTGAGAAGGGAAAGATAATTAAAAGAAAAATCATTGGGACAAACTTCAACTCAAGGAACCATGAAAAATAAGGACAATGAATGAGTAGACTTAGCTGCAAGGGAAGCAGCACAACAAGAAGTTGCACGGAGGATTACTGATGAAATAGTCGAACTAAATGGGGGTCGAAGGTTCAATCTAAACCGACCTTTGGTCGAACACTAGTTCGAGAATGCAGTACCCCGACCGGGAAGATCATTGGGTGACTATGTTAGGCCTGTATATAATCAAGGAATGTCAAGTATCATACCTACACATATATCAGCAAATAAATTAAAATTGAAGCAAGGCTTGCTTCAAACTATCCAAAATAATTTCACTTTCAGAGGGAAGATGAACGAAGATCCTAATACTCACTTGATGCACTTCGACGATATAATGAACACCTTCCAATACAATGGAGCATCAAATGATGCTATCTACTTAAGGGCATTTCCTTTGTCACTGAAAGATAATGTGAAGCAATGGCTTCGCATCTTACCCGCAGGTTCTATAAGGACATGGGAAGATATGACCAAGAAGTTTCTTGACAAATATTTTTCGGCTGCAAAAACAGGAATGTTCAGAAGGGAAATTCATAATTTCTGCCAGAAGGAGACAAATGGCTTTTGAATCTTGGGAACGATTCAAGGAGATAGTCAGGACGAGCAATGGTTTATGTGTGGGGTGTTGATGGTAGACTAGAAACTCGTATTTTAGCTGTAGTATTGCACTCAAATTACTGTATTTTACTTGTGTTGAACTTTAATTGGTAGTGTCTTTGCACTTATTGGGTATTTTATATCTTATAGGGGTGATTCCGAGATATGTAGCTATGATGGAGCCAATCCGAGCTATTTGGAGCTTTGAAGTCTAAGTAGAAGCCTAAACAATTAAATCGGAATCACGTTCGGAGGTCGAAGACCAAGTCCGGATGTCAAAAACTAGAGAAACAAATTTACTCTAAGAAATATGCACTGCCGTGTCGCATGGGGCGTCGCGAGGCGCGACATGGCAGTACAAAATATGCCTAGAATAATGTAATGACCCGACCGGTCATTTTGAGAATTTGCACTTCGCTCGGTAGTTTGAGGGCATGAGTAACTCTGTATGATGTATTATGACTTGTGTGAATCGTTGGTTTTGGTTTTCATGTTATTCAAAATTAACTTGGAAGAACGATTCTCAACTATGAAGCTTTAAGTTGGAAGAGTTGACCAAGTTTGACTTTTGTGAATTTGACCTCGGAACAGAGTTTTGATGATTCCAATAGCTTTGTATGGTGATTTTGGATTTAGGAGCATATTCGAAAAATTATTTGAAAGTTCGTAGTTAAATTAGGCTTGAAATGGCTAAAATAGAAATTTAAGTTTGGAAGTTTGACCGGGGAGTTGACACTTGATATCGGGGTCGGAATCCAGTTCTAAAAATTTGCATACGTTTTTTTATGTCATTTATGATTTTTGTGTAAAATTTGAGGTCAATCGGACTTCATATGATAGGTTTCGGCATCGAATGTAGAAGTTGGAATTTCTTAGTTTCGTTAAGCTTGAATTGGGGTATGATTCGTGGTTTTAGCGTTGCTTGATATGATTTGAGGTTTCAACTAAGTTCGTATTGTATTTTAAGACTTGTTGGTATAATTGAATGGGGTCCCGAGGGGCTCGGGTGTGTTTTGGATCATTGGTTGAGAAACTAGTTAAGTTAAGGATTTGGAGTTTGACCATGGTCAATATCGGGTCAAGATGACCTCTTTTCGGTGTTTTGAGTGTGTGAGCAGGTTTGTAGCGTGTGTTATGATTGAAACGCATATATGGTTTGTGTCTGGAAAGTTCCGAATGAGTTTTGGGTGCTAAAACGAAAATTCTTTCGTTGCTGATTTTCTGGTGCAAAATAATTACGAAAATGTCATTTTTTATCCCTTAAATTTCCAGACTTCATTTAAATCTTCAAAACGTCATATCTCTCTCATTTTAAGGCCAAATTGGGTGATTCAAAAGCCTAGCATGACTGGAATTTCATAAGGAATCCATTGGAGGTATCAAAAGAGAGTTTCGGGGTAGTTTGGAACACGAAATGAGGCAGAACAGCTGGGCAAAAAATATTTAATATCGAGGGTTTGTTCATTTTCTATTTTTGACGAATTGGAGCTCGGAAAGAGGCGATTTTCGTGGATATTTTTAAGAAAAATAACGGGTTAAGTATTTTTAACTCAATATTGGTCAAATTACCTGAATACATGGTTGTTTTTAACATTTAATTGGCGAATTAAGTTGGAAAATTTAAAAAATCCTCTTGGTTTAATTTGAGAATTTGAGGGTCGAGTTGATGTCGGAATTTGATAAAATTGCTACTCGAGGTTGAATGGGCATTCATATTTTATAATTTTTATCGGGTTCCAAGACGTCACATGCGATTTTTGAGTGTAATTTTGGATTTTTTAAAAAAGTTAGTATTTTAATATGGGATTAATTTCTATAATTTGTGTTTACTGAATTGAATTAATTGTGACTAGATTTGAGCCGTTCGGAAGTTGATACGCGTTATGAAGTTGATACTCCGTTTTGGAGCATTGTTTAGTTTGCTCGACATTGGATTCGGCTTGTTCGAGGTAAGTAACATCTCTAATCTTGGAGCTGAAGGTATGAACCCTGATTATACGTATTATGTGAATTGTTTGGAAGTGACGCACATGCTAGGTGACGGGCGTGTGGGCGTGCATTGTAGAAATTAAGACTCGGTTGATTACGTAGAGCTTTATAGTCAATTCACTTGTATTTTTTCATGTATTTTTATGTGTTAGAGAAACTGAGCTGTGACTCATGTTAGAAATCATGTTTAGGCAAATGTTGGTATTATTGGGACCCACTGAGTTTATTTCTGTTGTCGAATTATTTGTTAAAATTATAACTTCATACTCAGTCATGTTCATTCATTTCATATCATCTCTCATTCTCTGTTGCTATTTATTGATTAATTATATCATCATTTATGGGCTGATTTTTATGACATTATGAGCCCAAGAGACTGGAGAGATTGATGACTGAGTGAGGCCGAGGGCCTGATGATGAGGATATTTATGGAATCGGGTTGCAGCATGCAACATGTTTTATTGATTGATGCCATGATTGGCTAGATATAGCGCTTGGGCTGAAGGGCCCCCTCCAGAGTCTGTACATACCCCTAGTGAGCGCAGGTACCTACTGAGTGCGAGTGTCGAGTGCGAGTGCCGAGCGATTGGTATGATTGAGTGACTGTGAGGACTGAGAGACTCGGAGGACTGAGTGGCTGGCAGGGCTGAGTGAATTGATACTCCGAGAGTACGCATATGGTTTATCACTGAGTTGCATCGCATTTGACATGCACACTTGACTTACATGCATAAAGATGCATTTTTTCTCATGTTGTTCGGTATCACGTTATTCATGACTTCTCATATACATTGACATGTAGGCATAGAGATATATTTTCCTCTTGCCATCTAAAAATGAAACATTTACCTATTGAAAGTTTTTGGAAAAAATTACAGTTTTCAAACTTACTCATAAATTGGTGATTTCGGTAAATGATTTGGCTTTTCACTAATATATTTAAAAAGAAGGTCTATTTTTCTGGAATTGTGAACTAGCTGAGTAGTTTATCTCTGAGCTACTTCTTTTATTACTTCCATTATATTGTTATGAATTGTTGTTGGCTATTGATGTTGGACCCCGACTTGTGTTCAAGCTCGTCACTACTTTCAACCTAAGTTAGGATTGCTATTTATTTGAGTACATAGGGTCGGTTGTACTCATACTATATTTCAGCACATTGCGTGCAGATATTGGATATTGATATAGTTGTGATCGACCGAAGATGGATTTGAAGATGTACCTGTATTCCGGTCGTAGCTGCCTCTTGTTCATGGTAGCCTTAGATTTATAAAAATCTGTTTATGTACATTTCGAACATATAATGTATTTATTTTATACCAGCTTTGTAAATTCTAATCTTAGAAGCTCATGATTTGTACTACCAGTACTTGGGGAGTGTATTAGAATCAGTTAAATATTAATTGAATCGGATATTTGTAAATTGGCTTACTTAACGGGTTGGGTTAGGTGTGGATTTTTGGGTCGTGACAAATAGTATTTTCAATATGTTCTGGAAATCGCCACAGGCGTGTCGTATGTTGCGGCGCGGTAGTCCAAATTCCTTAGAGTATCTTTCATTTCCGCTAATTAAGGGTAGTTTCGTCCGGGGGTTGTTTTGGACTTCGGTTTAAAGGCACCAGAAATACCCTTTTTCGGGATCTTTTGACCGAGGGAAGATTGGAGAGCCACCAAGGGAGAAGACTCAAAAATTCATCAAAATTTCAATCTACAATCGGTGCAATATGAGAGTTTATATCAAATCTTTAGAATTGGTGCTTTCTTTGTTCTTAAACTTATTTGAGATATCCTACTCCATTGTTATGGAGTAATTTCCATTTGGGTGTTGATAGATATGGTGTTTCAATAGCTTGACTAGGGATTCGATTCTTGATACTTGCTAGAATTAATTGATGGAGCTTGATTTGTATTGTGGAGTTATTTAGTATTTTGCTTAATCGAAAGAGAAGTTTGATATTAAATTTCTGTACATCTAATGCTCTAGTTTAAATTCATGATTCAATTAGGTAATCTAAAGAGCCTCTTGAATTGTTGATTGAATGAGAAATAGGGAATATTTGCGAGAAATTACCCTTTTGATCATACACATCATTGTTATTATTGCAACTGTTTACCATGCCTTAATTGGGTTAATTACTGAAACTAGTGTTTAATCGAAAGAGTAATATTAGCGTCAAGTGTAATTTGATAATTAGTTGAATTCATAAGAATCGATCGTATTATAGAGTGAATTAACTCAAGAATTGGATCTCGAGTTAGTTATCGTGCACCTATCTGGTCAATTACCCTTATTTTCTTCATAAATATTTCTTCGCGCTTACTTGCTCTTTTTAGTGATCAATTGTTATTTGCTTAAACTTCAATAGTTAATCGTAGTAATAGATATCCAACCAAGTATTAATTTTTCTGGATAGTAATCAACTGGAGATAATTCAAACACTGTTTAATTCCAATCCCTGTAAAAACGATAATTAATCTATACTATCTTTGACTAGCGAGCACAATTTAAGGATCTGTTTTGCGTTCGTCATTTAGCAAAATAATTTATTGAGTGCCTCCATTTAATAGTTAAATTATTGCTTATGAGAAAAAAATTATCTATATCAGTTTGATATAGGTTATATAAGAAAGCATATTACATTCTCTCCTACAAGTGGTTCATGGTCAGGAACCAAATAACATCATTTTATTATTATTATTATTATTATTATTATTATTATTATTATTATTATTATTATTATTATTATTATTATTATTATTATTATTATTATTATTATTATTATTATTATTATTATTATTATTATTATTATTGATGTGCGGTGTACATTTTGATTAATACCATAACACACAAAGATGGATTTTCAAAGTTGAGGAAACAAGTTAGTTTTTCTAACATGAGTGGGAGACAGGATAAACAATTGAAAAAAAGTTACGTGGAATGAATTATCATTTGTACATCTAGATCCTCGAATAAGATAATATGAACTTGAAGTTCATCAAAAGATAATTCATCTGCAGTATATTGCAAAGCATGCTAGACGCATTTGCTGACCCAAAGAAAGTAACTATATTCTCACTACAAATGCTCCTATTAGAATAAGCCCTAAAAGGACAAAGTCTATGATACGTTTAAAGCATATAGACATATCAGTTTCAAATAAAATTCTTGATAAAGAAGATGAACAAATGATCAAAATGATCATAATAAGGAGGCAAGTGATCTAGAAGATCACATGACATAATACCTCAAAAAATCTTAGGAGAGGTTTAGGTATCTGAAAATATGAATGAAAAAAATCTCTATGTCATGTCTTTATGAAAAATGATGATTGGAACCGTTACAAAATGTTCGTCGATTACATCTATGATAACGCTAAATATATATATGAGGAACTTAAGTCTGGAGAAACAATTCAAGTAGAATTAATTTCATATGAAAGATATATAGTTTCGGACATGCAGTTCAAACACTTGAAAGTATAAAATAAATGGTGTGTACAATCACTTTTATCAATCTTATATGTCTAGCATGGCATGAAAACTTGATGTAAATCTAAAGTCCATTTATATGACTTAACTTAAGACAATCCCTAAAGGATTTAAATCGCTTAAAGCAATTTATGTACTCATGTATCTTGCTATAACTTTAAGTATGATAATATGATAGTGAGAATCTCTATGGAGATATTGATAAAGATCATTCCACGGCATTTTATAAAGACATGACATATCTCTAAAGAATAATGATTTCAAGGTGCAACATATTCATTCAAGTTAATATGACTGATTTGTTTATCAAATCTTTACCAACGATCTTTTGAAGATGGTGCACAAGATCGGGATGTGAAACCTTAAAGATGCGAATTGATACTCTCACCAAGGGGAGTTAATACGCGGTGTACTCTTTTTCCCTTACAAGGTTTTTTCCCACTCAGTTTTCCTTGCAAAGTTTTTAACGAGGCAACAAAAAGGCGTATTGTTAGATATGTGTGCTCTTTTTCCTTCACTAGAATTTTTTTCCACTGAATTTTATTTTAGCTAAGGTTTTAACGAGGCACATTATCTATTGAATAGACATTCAAGGGGGAGTGTTATAAATATAATTGTATTTAAGGTGAATGTCTATATTTTAGAGAGATTTTAGGGTTTGTAACTTGGTGGCTAAGTCACATTTTTTCTATAAATAGAGGGGTTTTATTTCATTGTAATTCATCCTTGATCAATAAGAATTCTCTCTACTTTTCTCAGCAATACTTTTCTTCTTCTTTTATTGTTTCATAACAATTATTTCTTTTTGATACTTTTCTTTTGCCCTTTTTTTCTTTCCCCTTTTGTATTGAGAAACAACAAAATTTCCCAAGTAATAGTACATTTCTCTTCCAATACTTTACGGTTTTATTTAAATACTCATACTTGTTGCAATATCAACAGAATTCAGTCAAAAATGAAATATGCGGAAGTGCCTATCACTCTCGTTTGGCCATAAATTTTGGCTTTATTTTTTCAAAATATTTTTAAAAACGTTATTTATTTATGAAATATGATCATGTTTTGGGAAAAGAGATTAAAAAATATTTAAGTTCCCAAAAATTGGCTAATTTTTTTTCTTCCACTCACAAAACTTCAACTTTTCTTCAAATAAAATGTATGTCCAAACACAACTTCAACTTTCAAAGATTATTTTTCAACAAAAAATCAATTCAATCAAATCTAAGTCCAAACGTTAGCTTAGTTTAGTACTGTCTCTTTATTCTTGAACTAGTTACGATTAGCCGGGGTTGTGCCCGGCTCCAACAACTATAGTCAAAGGTAAAAATTTTTATGTGGCATCCAATTTTATGTCACCCATTGAATCTATACCTCTTTAAAAAAAATAACTTATACCCAATGTTTAGATAACTTTCAGATACATACACTTTTCTCTTCTTCTCTACTGGTGTTTTCTTCTTCTTTGTACTTAGAGTTTCTTCTTCTTCTTCCTAGATGCGAAATGGGTATGTTAAATTTGTTGTTATTTCGATAATTTGATGATTGAGATTTGTTGTTTATAATATTTGAATGTTATGTTTTAAATTTGAGCTCATTTGGAGTAGATTTGGGCATTGAGTATATTTGGTCTTTTCCTTTTTCTTAAACTCTATATCCAGTCAAATAGACACATAAATTAAAACGGATGGAGTAATTTTTATTCCCTCCGTCTCGTTTTATGTAACACATTTCTTTATTTAGTATATTTTAAAAAGAATGATATCTTTTTATATTTAAGAATAATTTAAATTTAAAGTTTTTATTTTACTCTTAATAAAATAATTTCAAGCCATAGAAATATCTATAACATATAAAATAATTTCAAGCCATAGAAATATCTATAACATATTTTAAACCACAAGTTTTATTTTTTTTAATTTCTTTCTTAAATAATATGTAAGTCAAAGATCATCATATAAATTGGAGCAAAAGGATTACCATATTTATAAGGTGATCTAAAAAAAGTTAAATTTTTTGTTATTTGTGTACACGAAGAATAAATTTGCCTCGTTTGTACTTGCACATGTTATGTTACTATTTATAATATCGTGTTGTATTTGTTAAGGATTTATTAATATAAAATTAATATTTTGTATATTTATTCACAATATATAAGTAAGGTAAAGAGAAGTATGTACCTAAGAAAATTATTGGGAAGTGACTTAAATGAAAGTAACTCATGTGTCTGGTGCATTTGCGGGAACAATGATTTTGGTCAATCCTCCTTGCAAAATTAGGATGATCACATCACTTGTGGTTTAAATTGCAAAGACAAATATTTTTCTTTTTCCTCTTTATTATATAATTTTATATTACAAAGTTTAATATTTTTTAATTAATATCTAATGGCGTTGAATAATGACTTTTTCTTTGTGATTAAAGTTGGCTGAAAAACGGTTTAGCTATTATATTCTTCGACATCATTTCTCATGGCAAATCACGTACCGTAGTTACTACTTTTTAAAATTAAAGTATGGCAAAGTGAGGATATGATAGATTTTTCTTTAAATAAATGATTATTCTTCTTCTTTTTATTGTATTTCAAGTTTTTGATTGATTTTTGCAATTGCTTAAAATTTCTCCCTTAGAATATTAGTTACCAGTTGCTGAAGTATTAATTTTTTATAATTAGAAAATAATCTTTTTGTCTATTTTGCATAAATTTGCACATAATTCATATAGCGTCGTATTTTGGGTGATTGTATTTATTACTCGAATAATTTTTTTCACTCTAAGTACCAGTGATAAAAAGAATAATATGTTGTATAACATTACAAAATAAGATTTTATAAACTCAATTTTGAATTACTTATTATCATCAAACATAAATACTAAATGAGTATATGGTGCCAGTAAAAGTGAGATACCCATTTCGAGTTTTTTTTTAACCGTCCATCTTTCTATAACTCTTCTCAATTTTGAGGATTGACGTGCAGTAAATGTGATGGTTTCAACATGTTACTAAGTTAGCAATAATTATTTTTTTAAAGAAAGTGTTCTAAAAAGTTTTTGGGTTACTTTTCTCCTTTTTTTAACCACAAAATAAAGATGATCGCTATATATTTTAAAATTGTTGCACTTGGTATGTTTATTATAATATCAAGCAAAATACTTTTATATTTTGTTCTACATTAGATTCGGTAAATAATTTCTACATTTTTGTTTATTTACATTATTATGTAAAGTTGGTTAGCTCTAGTTTATTAATCCATCTGGTCCATAATAAGCTAGCGTTTGGCCATAGATTCCCAAATTTGTTCTGAAAAATCTGATTTGGGTGAAGTTTGGTTTGAAGATGAAAATGCGTTTGGACATCAGTTTTCAAAACATATTTTCCAAATTTATTTTGAAAAAACATGAAACATGACTTATACCCACAAGTTCTAAAAACTATCATAAATACCCAACAATACCATTATCAATAACATTCATTATATTATCGCAAACCATAGTCTCGAACATAAATAAATTTGATACAAAATTATCGTTTTTATAATGAACTACATGATACACTATCAGATGACCGAGAAGACGAAGCAACATTGTTACAACATAATAAATTATGGGCTCTTTTATAAAATACAAAAGTTTGGGGCAATTTTTTAAAAATATAATAGTGATATTTTGGCCCAAAACAAGCTATTGAGCTGATTTTGGGATTTGGGATTTGAGATTTGGGATTTTGCCAAAATGTAGGCAAAATCTATGGCCAAACATGTGTTTCCTAAATAAAACCCAAATTTATTTTGGCAAAATCTATGGCCAACGGGTCCTAAGTGATCATTTTGTCTTTGGCACACTTATTAAGAAAATACGAATTTCAAGAGAAAAAAATATATTTATTAAATTAACCTTAATTAATTGTTACCTTGACACATTGAAATATGTAAATAAGGGTAAATTTTGGAAAAATAAAATTAATTGTGGATACTTATTCTGGACCAAAATAAAAAGGTAAAATGATCATTTATTGTGCAACTGGGAGTACATTTTTTATTTACTTTTTCTGATGTATTATTCTATTAACAATTAAAACTTGTTAGCAAACATTGCATATTGTTTTTGTACTTCTAAACAAAATTTTCGAAAGCTGTCACAAACTTGAATTCCTTAGGGTCATTATTACTATGATGTGCTGTAATAGGTAGTCCTGGCTATTATAATAGAAACCCTGCAAATTCCCATTTGGGAAATAGAGTGAGAAAACGGGCCCCACCTATTAGAAAAGCTATATATGCACTTATTTGTACATCACTTCCTTTATAATTTTGAATTTAAGAAAATGACATTTTTAAATTTATTATGGATAAAAAAATAGATATCTTATGTATAAAAAAAAATTAGAGTTATAAAACTAAAAATTAATTTGTAAAGCGGGTAAAAATCAATTGAATGGCCACTCTCGTTGGTATGCTATAAATAGAGCTAGAATGAGAAGAAAATTCAAACGGCCCCACCTATTAGAAAAGCTATACAAATGCATGACACTATAGCCCGTTTGGTCCACCTTCTATTGAGTTTATTTTGAGAAAAGTACTTTTCAAAAAAAATTATTTTGGTGAGAAATAATTTATGTTTGATTAATTAATTTAAAAAATATTTTTGAACATTAATTAATGTTTGACCAAATTTTTAAAATCTGCTTCTAATGGTATTTTTCTCAAAAGTGTTTCTCAGAAAAGTATTTTTGGAGATAAGCTACTTTTTTCTGTTTCTAAAAAATTATTTTTTTCCTTCAGCTTGGCCACTCAAATTTTTGAAAAAAATACTTTTGGCCAAGAACACATTTTTGGCAAAAAAGAAAGCTCGGCCAAACAGACCGAAGGAGCTCAACTGTGGCTTCTATAATAAGATAAAATGTTGACTTTTGACTTGTTATTTGTTCAGTAATTTAATCATTTAAATATTGAAAGTAGAAAATTTTTAAGCTTGCTTATTAGTTTAATGTTGATAAACTTAGCTTATGTGTTTTCTCCCGAAATACCAAGTTCATGCCACTTAGAGAATATTGATTGGTTGGAGAAAAAAAATTAACATAAATCCATGATTCATAATGACTCTTTTCTCATGAGTAGTTTGTTGTTTATATGTAAGAGTTTTTCGACATTTTCATGCCTAATTTAATCTAGACAAACATTGATAATGCCACTATCATTGAAAATGAACAACCAAATGAATATAAACTTGGATTGGTTGGTTTACGACATATTGTTTAGTTCATTTTACAATTTTTAACTCTTTATCACATTGAAATGCATGCTTATGCATTACCTTGACTTGCCACTTCTATCGTGCTAATTTCTTTCCACTTTGAGACTTTGGCTCTTCTGTTTTATCAAAATAACTACCAAGTATTATAATAGGAGTTCGAAATCCAAAACCTCAAGGGTAAAAAATTCATTAAATGTAGGTGTCTATTCCCACGAATACTAATATGGCTATAGCATGAATCTGTTCTTATCTTCAGCTGCTAGAGCAGAGGATAAGCAAAGGACACAAGTAAAACATATGTAACCTGTTCTCAGGATATATAGAGAGATATTTAGATCAGGAAGATGTATACAGATATGTTATAATGTCCGATAGCAAAAGTTGACAACTGGGAATCGGCAATAAAACTGAAATTCCGCCAATTTTTTGGTTAGATTTAGTTAGGGATGGCAATGGGGCGGTGCAGGGAAGGTTATGGGAAATGCGGGTGCGGGCGGGGCAAGGTTCAGATATCTTTTAACAAAATGTATGCGGGGGCGAGGCGGGTTGCGGTTGTGGAGATCCTGTCGATTCGTCACTTAGATGGTTGAATGGTTCTTTCCGAAAGGTGTTTAGCCTGACACTTATCAGAATATTTTTTTTCCTGGGGCAAAATTTTTAAAACTATAAATATCCAAAAACTTATCAAAAGCTTATTTCTAAAAGGTTATTTGGAAATATTATTCAAGCAACACTTGTAGGTGAAAATCGTTAGTCCTGTGACTAGCAGCCAAAGAAATTATAAGATTTTGTGGTAACACAAAGTAGGAAAAGTTAACCAAGGTGGAATGTTCCAGTATATAATTATTAGAGTGCAACTTAATTTCAATGCTAATTACTACAATTACAGTATATATCGCAAAGATTGCAAATCATAGTCCATCAAGTTTTCTACAATTTGTTGTCAAAAACCATTTTAAAATGTAAGATCTCTTGTCATGGGATAAAAAAAAACTAAATGCAAAAAGACAAAAGTTGAAGAAAGTTTATGTGGGGCGGGTTTATGCGGGTCCGGCAGGGCAGGTGAAAACAAAAAAACAATTGCTTGGCAGGGCGGGGCAGGTTGAGTTTTTGCAGGTTAAGACTGAACTCGCCCTCGCAACCACCCCATTGCCATCCCTAGTTTAGATCTATATCAGATCCTTACATCCTGTATCAACAGCTACATCAGGAAACACAACCCGCTTGGAAGTAGAGATATGCATTGGCTAGAGCACACACTAGAGATATCAATCCAAACATGTACAGTAAATAGTGCTGTTAAAATGCTGAGCAGCAGAAGATAGTAACAGAAAACTTTAGCTTCTCCCATGAGTTCCCGAGTCATAAATGAACTTATTCTCAACCACATATCCTACTATCCAGCTATACAATACAGGACCACACAAATAGAAGGATTGCTGTTCCTGTACTGTTTGGGAAAAGGGTAGGAATGGTTTTCTCCTCGCCAGTACTTACTATAAGAATACAGCTACAAATGCACATGGAAACTTCAAAGTGTCACAGCAATAAAGGGACATGATTGGAGTCGACAATAAGTAGCAATTACTGACATGACAGATGTTCATAAATCATAACCTCAAGATTACATTTAATTGTGACAAACAGATCAAAAATCTCCTTATAAAGGGTGCTATTACCAAGTTTCATCAATTCTCTAAAAAGGAACCAAATATCATACTGAAAGGAGCTCCTAGTCAAACAGACTGAACCCCATGTCGTCATCACTTTCTTCCTTGGGCTCTTCCTGTTCCACATTTCGACAAAAGCAAAACAAAAAGGTTAGAGAAAGGCCATAAAAATAATCTACTTTTACTTTTAGAAAAGAAACGATAAAACTGATATAAGTTTAACTTCATGGTTGAGAGAATCCCACCAACCACTAAATATTCTTTTGCTTTCTCTTGAGAGAATTCATGATTAAGAAAATGTTACCATTTTTCTAAAACAATTATACATTAGTCAGAAAATCACCAAAGCATGTTAGAATTCCCAATCAAGGAGATTATACCAATTACACATGCACCAATACCAAATCAGCCTTTTCATAACAAGTTCAATATCCAAACATAACATAAGATGATATTCAACATTAAAAGTATTCCAATATCTTTTCTAAATCAATTATTTCATAGGCATCTCTGCCAAAATATACTTCTTTTCATTGTTTTATGTTTTCCATATTGTTTCCATCAACCAGTGTAGATAACATCCAAAAATATGTTTGAAAGAAGATTGCAAGATCTACTCAATCACCTTTTCAACCAAATTAGTTTTTCTTCATTTTTTTTTTTTTGATTTTGCACCGGGTGTCCGAGTCTCTTTGAGCCCCGACTAATCCCGGGGGTGCACAGGCCCTCGGCAAGGAGTTTCCCGCAAGTGCACCACGGTTAATTCAGGTTTTACCCAGTCCGATGGCCCTCAGAAATTGTTTGCACCCAGTGGGTTTCGAACTTGAGACCTTGAAAGGGAGCAAACCCCAAGGCTCAAGTCAATTGCCACCAGGCCAACCCCTGAGGGTTTAGTTTTTCTTCATTTTTATTGTCGCAGAAGTAACTATAACACATTCCATTACCTTCTTTTCCTCTGCAGCAGGGGCAGCTGCTGCAGCACCAGCACCACCACCAGCGGGAGCAGCAACAGCAACTGCAGCACCACCGCCACCAGCACCGACATTCATGATGAGATCCCCAAGGTTTCTCTTCTCAGCAAGCTTAGCAAACAGCAGAGGCCAGTAAGGCTCGACTGTCACATTAGCCGCTTTCACTAAAGCAGAAATTTTCTCTGCCTATTACCACATAAACATAACAAAAATATTAGAAAATGTTACACATCAAACAAAATACCATTATTTTAGACAAAATACACATCAAACCCCTGGGATTAGAAATCTTATGCACGCAAAGCACAATCAACATAAAACCAAACAATACATCGAAACAATAGAATTAGAAAAATATCACACATTAGTGTGTTTGCTACAAGGAAAAATGACTTCCAAGAAAATGTTTTCCATGACAGAGTCATTTTGTGATGTATTGTAAACAAAAGTATTTTCCACAGAAACATTTCCCATCGAACAGAGGAAAATAACTTTCCTCACCTATGGGTGGAAGTCATTTTCTATACAACTATCTTAACTTTCAACTTCATATTACTTGCTTCAGCTAATACTAGGGCATTATTATTAATCTCTAGCCGTCAAAATTTCATAAATACGCTCTCCAATTAGCTAATATTAATATTAACCTTTAATATACATTTCCCGAATCATATTTTCCACCGACTAACAAAACAACAGAACATATTCCATGAAATTTGATTTCGGCATACCAAGCGCACTTAAACACACAATCATGGTACAATAAATACAACATAAAAAACCGTTGGATTAAAAGTTTAGGGCAAGAGGCTCTTACAGTGATTGGAATGTCCTCGTCGTTGAGGATCAAACAAGCGTAAGTGCAAACTACTTCTCCGAGCGACATTTTGTTAACTTTACTGTAATTTCAAAGACTGCGAGTCAGAAAGTGATGAAAATTGTATGAAAATGCTCGATCGCTTTGAAAATGGCAGAAATAAATGAAAATGCTAAAAAATGGTTAAAATATATGGAAATGTTTAATCGCACTCAGAAAAATGGAGAAAATATATGAATATGCTTATTAAATTTGAAAATGGAAAAAATAAATGAACATGCTAATATACGGTGAAAATTACAAGTAAATGTTTAATCGCACTCAGAAATGAAGAAAAAATTGATTGAAATGCTCAGAAAATGGCGAAAATATATGAATATGCTTCTTAACTTTGAAAATGGAAAAAATAAATGAACATGCTAATACATGGTGAAAATTACAAGTAAATGTTTAATCGTACTCAGAAATGAAGAAATAAATTGATGAAAAAGCTCAGAAAATGGTGAAACTATATGAATATGCTTATATGCATTCAAAGTTGGAGAACATTGATGAAAATATTCTCATACCTTCGAGAAGACGGCAAAGGAGTTTACGGGGGTTGGGGAGCGATTGCAAGTCTTCTCTACTAGGGTTAGGGTTTAGAAAATGGCGGTGGTTATAAGGGGGTAGACTTATGAGTGAGAAGAAGTTATGGACCCAATTTTGTTAATGAAGCCCAATAAAGATCAAAGCCCATCTTTACACAAATAGCCGATCATATTCATTATTTTATTTTTTCTAGCCATATACATAGATAATACATAATTATGCATATATAATACATATATTATACATCAATCGGTTATTTTTAGTTTAAGTGGTTGGATGAGCGTATATTTGGGTTAATTCTCCAAAGAAAGAGAATCATCTACCGTAATGGCTAGAAGATGGCAAAAACAGGACACAATAAGGGATAGTCTTTAACTTTTGGCCTTTCGGGCAAGTCATCTACCAATCCGCAAAACTTTAAGTTTGGCTAAGCTTGTTAAACGTGAAGTTTTGTCCATTGGACAAATGACTCGTCCTAAGGGTCAAAAGTTCAAGATAACTCTTTTCAAGGTCATTTATGAACTTCACCTGTCAACTCTTCACCTTTTCTTGAACCGAGGGTCTACCGAATATAACCTCTCTACCTTATCGAGTAGGGATAAGGTTTGCGTACACACTACCCTCCATAGACTCCACTTGTGGATTGAACTGAATCTGTTGTTAAGTTGGATTGTGACTTGTTCAACTAATTTTGATTCAAACAAACTTTCAACACGAACTTGATAAATGGTTCTATTTATTAACTTAACCACTTTTATCCAACTCAAATTCGTTAAGTGGAGGATAAAACGTGGCATAGTGTGAGAGGAAAGTTGTAGGAACAGCATTTTTCACATCAAAATGCGTCCAACTTAAGTTTGGCGCAAATTACAGGCTATCATGATTCATGACTATGAAATTTCATTCCCTTCAGTCTATGTTACTTCATCCATTGAGTAGATATATAACGATTAACTATGTCCCAATTCCAAATTAATTAAGATCGACTGTATGAAACTTATATATGTTAATAAGTTTAAATAACATTTGAAATGTTCCTGTTTTGTAGTTACACAATATTTGAACAAAATGATTGCAATAATACCTATTTATACAACTCATTATCAGCCAGAAAGAGCAAACATGACATCTATAGCAGTACAAAATTGATCATATGGTAGAGCAGAAGTCATATATATGGTTTGTGTTACATGCATATATCAGTTAGCATTTAACTTCATTCGCGTAACGAGACATTTTGGCATCAAAGAACACCCGGATTTTAGGCTGCAACCATCGTCAGAAAACGGGTTCCCAATGCAATTGTCAACCCTGAATGCCTCTGGTTAATGCATTTCTCTGGTTTCTTCTTTGAGAGGTAACACGGGCTATTCTTCCCACGTTCGATCTGCCTTCAAGCGATGGGACAAGATTCCGACAGATAGTAAATGCTTCCAGTATTAGCAAGTAGTTGAAGCCACGTCGATAGTTGATGGTTCTGCAATTTTTTCAGCAGAGTCGTTCAACTTCCTCTTTTTCTCATTGTGGCGCTGCTTATTTGAAGAACGGTCAGCTTTGGAAACAATTTCTGAAACAGTAAAGCCAGCAACTTCAAAATTATATGATCTGTTTGGAAGTAATCCATTACGAACTATGACATCAACGCCATCATATGTCCAGACACCTAGTTTAGCCTCTCCCTTAAGTCCAATGGCAAACCAACCAAGACCTGAAGCAGCAATATCAACAGAACTTGAATCCCACGAATTCCCACTCACATGAAATTCCCTCTTCAACCATTTCCCTAGCTCCTCAACTCGTCCCTCTCCAATCGGCGGCTGACACAATGAAGGAAAAAAAATACAGCATTTAATGATATCATATCAATCAGCCAAATGGTCAAAGCATGAAACTAGTACATGAGTTTTCTATATCCAAGGGTAGTCCGATGCACAAAGCATCCCGCGTTCACGCAGGGTCCGGAAAAGGGATGCACCACAAGGAGTGTAATGTAGACAGTCGACCTTAATGCAAGCATTATTGACTGCTTCCATGGCTCGAACCCATGACCTATAGGTCACACAGAAAAAAATTTACCGTTTCTATATCTGCTGGGAATTTTGAATTAGTACATGAAAGTAGTACATGAGGTTTCAAAATAGAGGGTCCTTTTATTACCCTAAAACCATCTTTTATTACCAAAAAGCATTTTTTTACTGGGTTAGTTATACAATTGGCCGCTCGGTCAAAAATATTTACAGCCCCGAGCCAATATACATATATTATACACTAATTTTGTATAATATATACATATGCCGGCTATCTTTTTGGGCGGGCGGCGACTAAAGTTAACTTCTCTTTATTTATTCTATTATGTATTTAATCCTATCACTCAAGAGTCCAACACAGTTCTAAACATAGCATCAGACTCTTGCACTATAATGCCTTCTACTTCAAACTCAAGAGCTTGATTCCCTACATCAAAGGGCAACCTGATGCACTAAGCTCCCGCTATGCGCGGGTCCGGAGAAGGGCCGGACCAGAAGGGTCTATAGTACGCAGTCTTACCCTGCGTTTCTGCAAGAAGCTATTTCCACGGCTTGATTACCTACATCACTCCCCCGCAATACTACTATTGGGTGGCCAAGATTTTCAGCAAAACTTTCAAACTCTTTCACTCCATCACTCAACGTCATGGACAGCGTCCAAGTCAGCTTCAAGCTTTAGGTGCTCCCACATACTCTCAAAATCAGAGCTAACAAATTACTCCCATCAGTATTTTTTTTTTCTTTTCTGCAGTTAAACTAGATTTATAACACTAGTATTGAACTGCATGCAAAGAGTAAGAAAAAGAAAAAACAAAAAAACATGCAATATCATAAGCTTCGGACAAAAGGACTATGTTAAAAATAAAGATTTAAAATTAGAAAGAGAGAAAGGAGAATATTCGAATCCTAAAGCAAATGATACCTGCAGCTGACGCCCAAAATGTTCTTCCAGCATTGTGCCGACGTTCTCTGTCCTCCCCATATGAAGCGGAATCAACGGAGATGCCCAAACTGTAACATACACAGAATCAACAGATAATTCTTCCACGTCCAACCTCATGAGCCCACCTATATGAACTGAATGTCCTACCTGTCCACAGCAAGTAATGAAATCATGAGATTTCCAAGTGGATGCCGCAACTAAACTAGAGAAAGCAGGTTATTCAAGTGAAGTTCTGGGTATAGGCATAAGCAGACACATCTAATGGAGGTAGGTGATATGAAATGACAAAATTTATGCCGTATTTTCATTTTTAGATCCTGTATCAGAGATGACACAGGCAACCATTACATATCCACGAGCATTTTACAGGTTAATAATCTAATCTCAGTTATATCTTTTCTGAGCATACCTTGCCATTAGATTCTTTTTTTAATGCTCTGAAGCTTCACACAAAGCATTTCGCTTGAACAAAAATCTTTTTACAATGCGGAAAAAAGTAACAAACATTTTGTTAGGTAAGTAAGTTTAGAAGAAACGATCATAAGGCAATCATATATAGTTGATTGCAACATATTACAAGCACTGAAATGCATGATGCAGGGGAGAACTTAAGCCAGTATACCTGCTCAAAAATGAGAGAGAAATGATGAATTTTAGCAAAAGCTGATTCCTTTTTTAACTTCGCGTTATCTATTAACAATTTGTGCAAAGATTGGATAAGACTAAGACGAGCATAACGAGATGGATTCAGTAAATCTTCATTATTTGCATTCACCTTGTAAGAAACTACCAAAGGAAAACTAAAAGAGCTTAAGTGATTGAAGATAATTTCTCCGAAAGAAGGATCCAAACAAACTCAATAAATTACAGAGTTATTATTTGCAATCTGACACTCAAAATTGAAGATGAAGTGCGGAAGAAAGCTTTGGAAGTAAAATAACACATTTTTAAGGAGCCAGAAGGAAAAGTATGAACCTTGATCCTATATGTCCTTGGCCTCAACTCTTTACTTATATGAACTAGCTTCTGCTCATTCCTGTTCAACCTCGTCGAAATCTGATGAGGATGTAAAAGCCCCGGGGTATCGAACAACTTGGCATTCCCAGGAAGCACCCCTTCCACTCTCAAAATCCCTAATGTAGTTCCTGGCACCGGAGCCTCCGTTAAATGAGTTACCTTCCCACCAAAACACTTTCCAATCGCATTGATCAATGTGCTTTTCCCAGCATTTTGTGCCCCTACTGCCCAAATATGGCCTCTCGGCCCAGCCAATTCCACTACGTCATCAACCAAATTCTTCACTCCCCAATCTCTCACTGCACTAACCATATGTACACTCGTCAACTTAACCGCCCCGCCCTCTCTTGCCCTTGTTCTAACCCAATGTTCAAGCCTAGTAGGTGACAATGAGCTAGGTAAAAGATCAATCTTTGTAACTACCAATACCATTCTAGGTACATTCCCCGATTTTCCCTCCTTCCACGCCCGGGAATTCTCTTCAATTGATTTAGACACTAACCGAGCTACTTTCCTAGGAAACGATCCATCAAAATCAGATGCATCAACCACCATTAGAACAACAGCTCTCGCCCCGCTACTCGACATCAACCTCCTCCCAACAGTGTGATCAAAATCAAAATCAGGCAACAAATTCTCTACACTAGGGTCCTTAACTTTCCCATAATGCCTTAAACTATGACACCTAGCACAAACTACTGGCTTTCCAATTTTCTCAACTGTGTTTTCAAGATTTTCTTGATTTTCACATTCTACAACCTCATTAAGTAAACCCCTTTTGAGAGAAACTGATATTTCTGGCTCATCAGCAATTGGATTCTTGTTAATGCGTTCTCTATAATTTGGGCTTTTAATTGAAGGCTTAATGAAATACCCTGGTTGTCTTGGGGCAGAATCTTGCATAGTGACACCACAACCAGGGCAAATGACATTCGAAGTAACTTCCTCAAAATTCCCATCTCTAGAAAGGGGTAAAGATTGGATTTTTGAGGGTGTACAGAAGTTTCTGAACAAGAAATGAGGGATTAGGGTTTTAGCAGGGTTTTGGGTATAAGGGATTCTGTCAAGAATTGGAGGTAAAGAGTTGGGTATAGGAGCTGTGTGTGTGCATGGTGAGAGAGAAAGTGGTAGAAGTAGTTTCTTCAGCTTTGATGGAGAAAGAGATCGGATTAGCATTGTACTATGATTTTGTTCTTCCTGTTAATCTAAGGTTGTCGTGGGAGTTTCTGAGGCATTTCTCTACCTTTTGAGGTTTAAGGAATTTGTATCTTTGTTTGTGGCTGTGTGCGCTAGGGTTGAAAATCTTTTTTTTTTTCCTTAACATTTTGAAACTATTGGTCTCTCAATTTTTAGTTTTGGTGGAATTATGTTTTAGATGACTTTAAAAAGGGATAAGAACTAGAAATTTACACCTCTTTCATTTCAGAATATGATCTTGACTTGAAGCTTAACCTCCTGTTATAGAGTGTCTAAAAAATTAAAAGTTTGAGTTAGATCGAAAGTCAATTTGTTTAATATCAGAATGTAACGACATGGCCGTTCGTTTTGAGTATTATAGTCTCGTTCCCTCATTTAATGTTCTATTGGTGCTTTATAGCTGTATTGTGACCTATCGGATTAGTTAATTCGGGTCCGGAGAGATTTCAGAATGAATTGAGGCACTTAGCCTCTTAATGAAAAGCTTAAGTTGGAAAAGTCGATCGGATATCGATTTATGTGTAAACGACCTCGGATTCGAATTCTGATGATTCCAATAGGTACGTATGGTGATTTTGGACTTAGAAGCGTGTCCGGAATATTATTTGAAAGTCCGTAGTGGAATTTGGTTTGAAATGGCGAAAATTGATTTTTTCGGGAAGTTTGACCGAGGAGTTGACTTTTTGGTATCGGGGTCGGAATCCAGCTCTGAAAATTTTTATAGCTCCGTTATGTCATTTATGACTTGTGTGCAAAATTTGAAGCCATTCCGAATTGATTTGATGTGTTTCGGCACAAGATATAGAATTTGAAAGTTTAAAGTTCATAGATTTTGATTTGAGGTGCGATTCGTCGTTTTGATGTTGTTTGATGTGATTTGAGGCCTCGAGTAGGTTCGTATTATGTTATACAACTTGTTGGTATATTTGAACGGGATCCTGAGTGGTTCGGTGAGTTTCGGGGTGAGTTTTGAGCGATGTCCGGGCATTTCGGTACTCTAATGTTGTTCTGGAACTTTTGAAAAAGTGCGGACTACATAATTTTGTGTGCGGCCGCATTTCAGAGGACAAGTGTGGACCGCACAATTTTGTGTGCGGACGCACTCCAGAGAAAAAGCGCGGACTGCACAATTTTGTCTGCGGCCGCACTTCTGGTGATTTTCGCAGGTTGATTTATTCGACTTCGGAAGCTTATATCTTTTGATCTGCAAGGAATTTGGATATGATTCAAAAGTTAAAGTTGTTGCCCTTCGTGTCTAGTTTCTAAAAAGGTAAAGAAATCATCATTTGGACATCTGTAGAGAAAATTATGGCTAATTTACTGAAGTTTGGTAGTCGAAAGGTTGTGAAGTGCGGCCGCACAATTTTTGTGCGACCGCAGAAGCTAGGATGTGCAACCGCACTTGGAATTGTGCGGACCGCACATTGTGAGGTCATATTGGGTACTATATAATCGAGGTTTAGGATATTATTTCATTTTTGACTTTGGGAGCTCGGTTTGAGACGATTTTTCGTGGGATTTTCAAGAAATTCATCGGGGTAAGTGATTCTAACTCGGATTTGGTTAACATACATGAATATATCATTGTTTTCATCATTCAATTAGTAGTTTGAGATGAAAATTTGGGAAAAATTGTAGAAATTTCATAAAATAAATTTTTGGGATTTGAATGTCGATTCAAAGTCGGATTTGAGTGAAACTAGTATAGTTGGACTCATAATTGAACGGGTTATCGAATTTTGTCAGTTTCGTCGGATTTCGATACGTGGGCCCCACGGATAATTTTTTAGTGTGATTTTGGATTTTGTTGAAAAATTAGTATTTTCCTATAGAATTAATTGCTGGAATTTGTATTGACTGAAAGAAATTGATACGCGCAGAATGGAATTTCTAGAGCATTGCTTAGCTTGCTCGACATTGGATTTGGCTTGTTCGAGGTAAGTAACTCTTCTAATCTTGGAGTTGAGGGTATGAACCCTGAATATATGTATTATGTGAATTATTGGGAGGTGACGCACATGATAGGTGACGGGCGTGTGGGCGTGCACCATGGAAATTGTGACATAATTGCTTCCGTAGAATTTTGTAGTCAAATAATCTTGGCATTTTCTATGTAGTTTTATGTGCTAAAGAGATTGAGATGAGAATCGTATTAAAAATCATGTTGAGGTTATGTGCCAGTATTATTGGGACCCACAGAGGTCATATTGCTGTGAATTATTTATTTTAAATTGAAAATTCATACTCAGTCATCTTCATGTCATTACATATCATATCTCAGTCTCTGTTATTATTTATTGATACATCATATCATCATTTTCGCGCTGTTTTCATGACATTATGAGCCCATTAGAGAGAGACTGGAGAGATTGATGACTGAGTAGGGCCGAGGGCCTGATTGTGAGGATAATTATGGGATCGGGCTGCACACCGCAACCTGCCATATTGGCTTTATATACTTTATTATTATGGGATCGGGTTATACGCCACAGCAGGTCAGATTGCCTTATTATAGCACGTGAGTTGTCCGTGCGGATACATATATTGATATTATAGCACGTGAGTTGTCTGTGCAGATTATAGCGCTTGGGCTGAAGGAGCCCTTCCGGAGTCTGTACACACCCCCAGTGAGCGCAGGTACCTACTGAGTGCGAGTGCCGAGCGATTGGGAGGATTGAGTGACTGTGAGGATTGAGTGACTGTGAGGACTGAGTGACTGTAAGGACTGAGTGACTGTAAGGACTGAGTGATCGGGAGGATTGAGTGGATTGATACTCTAAGAGTATGAATATGAGTTCACCTCTAAGCTACATTGCACTGACATACAAACATAGAGATGTATTTTTTTTCTCATGTTGTACGATATACATCATTCATGATTTCTCACACATGTTGGCAGATGGGCATAGTGATGCATTTGTTTTACACTGGTTATCTGGAAAGAAAAATGAAACATCTTATTATTATTGAAAGGATTTTGGAAAAATTATTGTTTTCAAACTTATTTATATTTTTGGCAACTCCGGTAAACGATTTGGGTTTTCATTGATGTACTTGAAAGGCAGAACTATTTTCAGAAATCATGTTCTTCTGCACCTTGCGTGCAGATGTTGGCTGCTGATGTTGCTGCGTTCGTTGGGAGCTGGATCTGAAGATGTACCTGCGTTCCGGTTGTAGGTGCCTCTTGTTCATGGTAGCCTTAGATTCGTGAAACTCTGTTTATGTACTTTTCAAACAGATGATGTATTATTTCATACCAGCTTTGTAAACTCTATTCTTAGAAGCTCATGATTTATACTACCAGTTATTGGAAAAATGTATTGGTTTTAGATTTTTTCTTTTAGTTAATTGCCTTATTTATTTCATTGGAATTGGATAGTTGGTAACCGGCTTACCTAGCGGGTTAGGTTAGGTGCCCTCACGACTAGTTGGATTTTGGGTCGTGACAAGGTGG
This sequence comes from Nicotiana tabacum, assembly GCF_000715075.1. Lineage (NCBI taxonomy): Eukaryota > Viridiplantae > Streptophyta > Magnoliopsida > Solanales > Solanaceae > Nicotiana > Nicotiana tabacum. The sequence goes on along the minus strand of NC_134088.1, from coordinate 125,103,988 downwards.
TATCAGAGCTCTAGGTTCATAGGTTCTACAAGTCATGAGCAAATGTCTAGTAGAGCCTTGCGGATCGGTATGATGACGTCCATACTTATCTTCGAGAGGCTACGGGGCATTTAGGATAATTTTCCATCTTTCTTTCTTTATCGTGCGTAATTGATTAAGCTTTAAATATAACTCTTTGAATTCCTTCCACGCATTCGTGTGCGCATATGAGCACTCGGTATCAGTTGTGTATCGCCAACTTGTGATTTCAGGGATGGCGTGTGGGATGTGTATTATGTGTTTTGGTGATGGGCCAGTCTGGAGGACTTGAGGTCAGGTTTGGACCGTGGCTTAGGCTCGGTAGCTTTGGTTGTAACTTGTACATTTGGACTCATATGTATGGTAGTATCCCTATGAGTGGAAAATTTGTGGCTTGATGAGCGGTCGAATAGCTATATGATGAGGATGATGCGATTGTGGGATGTGTTAAGATGGATTGAGTGTGGCGAGAAGTGTTTCCTGGGAATGTAAAGAGGGCCATTGGGTGCTTGATTTTCATTTTGATGTGATGTACATTCTCGAGTATGAATGTTTTGAAGGACCTTTCACGTTGTTAAATTTAGGGACAGATTAAATTCTCATATCTGGTTAATGAGTTTGGATCGGATAGACTAAGTGATTGCATAGTAATTGTGACGGCGAAAGGGTACAACAAGATACCAATTTGAGGTTAAGCAGGTGGATTATCCCCTGGCGAGTAATCTACGTAGGTGTGTTCCTTATAATGTGAGTGGAGAGTTTCTTTTCTGCCAGCGGGGCGTATGTGTAGAGGTTTGAATTTGAAGCTGGTTGAGAAAGTTGACTTGACTGTCAAGAGAATAAATGCGAGTTTAGCGGATGATTGAGGTATTTTATGGTTGGCGTTGTATGAGCTTGAGAAGAATTTTCGTTGGACTGACTGTAGTATTATGGCAGTAATAAAGTATAGGTATTGTGAGTTATGGAGTGTTTTAATCTATGGCTTTAAGCCAAGTGGGGGAGCCTGCTATTGACAATTCAATTGATGGTTATATGTTAAATTTTAGTTTTGGTTTGAGACATACTTGTGGATTATTAATGACTTGCAGAGGTTGAGATCGAGGATGGCTCGAGCAAGGAAATTCTTGAATACAGGTTACGTTGCACTTTATGAAAATTTGAAAATCATGGAATGAGTGAGTTGTTATTTGTGAAGGGTGTAGTGCGCACATAGTATAAATTTTATTGGTGGTGTTAAGGCAGGGGTACTTCTTTGGGTGTTGTTGTGATAATGGGGCATGTGTCTTTCGGCCCGTTTGGGCGGTGCAATTGATATTTGAGCAGAGTGGATGACTCTCGAGAAAGTTCTAATGGATTCAAGATTAATATATAGCAATTGAGAATTTTTGGCGGATTTGTTTATGGTTAAAATATGAGAATTTAGTTGGATGGTGTCAAGACTTGTGGCATTTTTGCATATCATTATGAATTTTATATTTCGGTATCAGGAAGGTGAATGAAACGGCCTTAGACTCAAATAAGGTATTTTCAGAGTGGGTATTTCGGTTGTGGTATTTATAAGGGTAATTATGATGTGGTGAGACCCTACAAATATTTTAGTGGCAATATTTTTGGGTTTTGATGACCTACGTGGTTTGGTCGAGTTAGAGGAATTTAGTTCTAATAGCTTGGTTATGTGCAGATGGATTTCAAAGTGTTCTTGATGGTTTCTACCATGGTTTGAACTGGATATTTTCTACATGGCCTGATTGTGAGGATAATTATGGGATCAGGCTGCACGCCGCAGCAGGACATATTGGCTTTATATATTTTATTATTATGGGATCGGACTGCACACTGCAGCAGGCCAGATTGGCTTATTATAGCACGTGAGTTGTTCGTGCGGATACTGATATTGATACTATAGCATGTGAGTTGTCAGTGCAGCACATGAGTTGTCCGTACAGATTATAGTGCTTGGGCTGAAGGAGCCCCTCCGGAGTCTGTACACACCCCATTGAGCGCATGTACCTAATGAGTGCGAGTGCCGAGTGCGAGTACCGTGCGATTGGGAAGATTGAGTGACTGTGAGGATTGAGTGACTATGAGGACTGTGTGATGGGGAGGAGAAAGTGAGATTGAGAACTCTAAGAGTGTGATTACATGATTTCATCTCTGAGATACATTGCATTGACATGCACACATGACATACAGGCATTGAGATGTATTTTCCTCATGTTGTACGGTATCACATCATTCATGATTTCTCACGCATGTTGGCAGATGGGTATAGTGATGCATTTGTTTTACACTGGTTATCTGGAAAGAAAAATGAAGCATCTTATTATTATTGAAAAGATTTTGGGAAAGTTATTTTTTTCAAACTTATTCATATTTTTGGTAACTCCGGTAAACGATTTGGATTTTCATTGATGTAGATGAAAGGCATAACTATTTTTAGAAATCATGTTTTTTGCTGAGCATTTGATTGTTGAGTTACTTCTGGTATTACTTGTTTATATTGATATGAACTATTGTTGGTTATTGAAGTTGGGACCCGACCTTGGTACAAGCTCGTCACTACTTTCAACCTAAGGTTAAGTTTGTTACTTATTGAGTATATGGGAGCGGTTGTACTCATACTACACTTCTGCACTTTGCGTGCAGATGTTGGCTCTTGATGCTGCTGCGTTCGTTGGGAGCTGGATCTGAAGATGTACATGCATTCCCGTTGTAGCTGCCTCTTGTTCATGGTAGCCTTAGATTCATGAAACTCTGTTTATCAACTTTTCAAACAGATGATGTATTATTTCATAACAGCTCTGTAAACTCTATTCTTAGAAGCTCATGATTTGTACTACCAGTTCTTGGGGAAATGTATTGGTTTTATATATTTTTGTTTAATTAATTGCCTTATTAATTTCATTGGAATTGGATAGTTGGTATTCGGCTTACCTAGCAGGTTGGGTTAGGTGCCCTCACGACTAGTTGAAATTTGGGTCGTGACAGAGAGTGTCTAATAGTATATCTTGTTAGCAAAATGCAAAGTTTACGGCTTGTTTGGATGGTTGTTACTCATTTATCATATTGTATTGTTATCCCAAAATAATATTTGTTTTGATTGTTTAGTTAAAATTGGTTGTATTGTATTGTTAAATTCATTGTTCTGGAATAATGAAAAATCTCATTTTTTAAACAACCGATTTGATGTTGTGATGATCCAAAGTGTCATCTTTAAATTTACTAAATAATTTTGTGTTCTAATACCTTGAAAAGCACTATTTATCATTCATCTAATTGCGTGCACAGTCCGTATAATTTTTCGAAAAGTTTTTATGTGAAATATTGATTAAAATGTGAAATAGAGCTTTAAAACTCAACTGAGTTGACTTTGGTCAATATTTTGAGCAAACGGACACGGATCAGTATTTTGACAATTTTGATAGGTCCGTATCGTGATTTGGGACTTGGGCGTATGCCCGGAATCGAATTCCGAGGTCCCTAGTCCGAGATATGGAATTTTGATGAAAAATTAAAAGTTTGAAAGCTTAATGATTTTTAAGAATTTACTGATGTTGGATTTATTGACACCGGGTCCGTATTTTGGTTCCGGAGCCCGGTATAAGTTCACTATAATATATATGACTTGTTTGTCGAATTTGGTGAGAACAGAGTTGATTTGACGCGATTCGGACGTCTGGTTGTGAAAATATAAGTTTTAAAATTTTCTTGAAAATTTCATTCGATTTGGTGTTCAATTCGTAGTTCTAGGTGTTATTTTAGCGATTTGATCACGCGAGCAAGTTCGTATGATGTTTTAGAACTTGTGTGCATGTTTGGTTTGGAGCCTCGAGGGTTCGGGTGAGTTTCGGATCGGGCTACGAGTTTTTTGAAACTTTGGAAAAATCTGGTATCCTTAATCGTGATCGCGTGGCTTCATCCGCGATCACAAAGGTTTGTTGAGTACTGATGGAAATTTGTACTATGCGATCGCAAAGTGAGATTCATGATCACATAGTGATAGCAGGCAAAGCACCGCGAACGTGAGGGCCAAGCCGCGTTCGCGTAGAAGGAATGAGGCAGAAGTTGAAGCATAAAATTTGTACTACGCGATCGCAAAAGGCTAAGAAATTGTGTTTCGCGTTCGCGAGAGCACTGCCGCATTCACGTAGAACAAAAAGCTAGGCATCCAAAAATGTGCTTCGCGATCGCGAAGCATTGTACGCGATCACATATGGTAAAATTTGGGCAAACAGAACTTAAGTTCTGGAAAATGAGATTCGTCCCATTTTCAACCATTTTTCATTTTTGAGCTCGAGTAAGGCGATTCATGGGCGATTTTCACGGGAAAACATTGGGGGTAAGTGTTCCTTATCCTATATTGATTATATTTCATGATTCCATACTCAGTTATATCATGAATCCGTGAATTTTTGGGAGAAAAATTAGATTTTTATAAAATCTTCCAAAAAAGAAAATTTAAGATTTGAAAGTCCATTTGACATCGGAACTTGATAATTTTGTATGGTTGGACTCGTCTCGCAATGATTGTTCGGATTTCATAAGTTTTTTCGAGATTCGAGATGTGGGCCCCACTGTCAATTTTTAAAGTGAATTTCGGATTTTATCCGAAAAATTAGTAAATTCATATGGAATTAATTCCTATGATTCGTATTGAGTATATCAAATTGTCTATGAATAGATTTGAAGCTTTTGGAGATAAATTTAAAAGGAAAAGTTGTGGTCGAGTAATTGATTAAAATTACAAAGCGAGGTAAGTGTCGTGGTTAACCTTGACTTGAGGGAATAGAACCCTTAAATTATTTGTTATGTGAAATGCATGTGAACGACGAGGCGAAGTGATGAGTGTCTATACATCGTCAAATTAATTGTTTGCATAATTATTTGAAAATTCTAAATTTATTTTAATACACGAATTAATTGTTATGATAATTGTTTCTCTCCTATTCTTTGTCAAATATTAATTCTTGAATTCCTGCAATAATTGCTACATGCTGATTTGATTTATGTGCATTAATTGCTACTTGACATTTATCATATTAAATAGTAAATTGCCTATTTTTCCTTGCTTTCCATAATAAATTGCTATTTGTCATTGTTTGTTTCATAATTAAATCATAATTATTGTATGTTTGTTGTCTTAAATTTTTTTATATTAATTGTTGCATTTATTGGGCAATTTCTTCTACAAGAATTGGTAAATGGATATATTGGGGGATCGGGTTGCACGCCGCAACAGACTTATTAAAAGTCCATATTGGGGGATCGGGTTGCACGCCACAACAGACTTATTAAAAGTCCATATTGGGGGATCGATCCATATTGGGGGATCGGGTTGCACGCCGCAACAAACTTGGTTAAAAGTCCATATTGGAGGATCGGCTTGCTCGCCGCAACAGACTTATTTAAAAGTCTATATATACTTGATTAAAATAAATATATGGGAGGATTGAAAATGAATATGTTGTGGGAGAGGGTTGCACGCTGCAACAGAATATGATTGAAATAATAATTGGTTATGACTGTTGAGTTGGTTTCAACTATTAGAAATGAGTTATCTGATTTAATTCTATTATTGTGGTTATTACTATTATTGCGTACAAGTTATGTAAGTGACCTGCCTTAGCCTCGTCACTACTTCATCGAGGTTAGGCTCGGCACTTACCAGTACATGGTGTCGGTTATACTGATACTACACTCTGCACTTCTTGTGCAGATTTCGGAGTTGGTCCTAGCGACGTACCATAAACTTGCTCAAATTTCAGCTACTAGAACCAGTTCAGGTCCCGGAAGGGTTCATAGCTACTCCAGTACTTCAGGACGCTCTAGTCCGTTCGGTGAGCCTAATGGAGGGTATGGCCCAGAATGGTACATTTCCAGTGGCACCAGCCGTATCACGGGCCGGGGGAGGAGCATGAACTCCCACTACTCCCGCTCCGGAGCAGATGGCTCCTCAGAATCAGGCTTCCGCAGCCCCTCCAGTTGGGGTAGTTTAGCCAGTTGTTGCAGCACAGATCGGTGATAGGCCCGCCATGTCTTTTGAGGCCTTATTGAGACTGGATAAGTTCACTAAGCTCTTTCCAGTTCACTTCAGTGGTATACCTTCTGAGGACCCACAAGATTATCTTGACCGCTGCGGAACATGGGTATAGTTGAGACCAATGGGGTTGATTTTGTTGTATTTCAGATGACGAGTTCCGCCAAGAGGTGGTGGAGAGATTATACATTGACCATACCAGTCGAATCGCCTGCACTTACCTGGGAGCAGTTCTCTCAGCTATTTCTGGAGAAGTTCATTCCTATCACACTGAGAGAGGATTACCGCAAGCAATTTGAGCGTCTACAGCAGGGCAGTATGACTATTACTCAGTATGAGTACCGTTTTGTGGATTTGGACCGTCATGCTCTCCTTTTACTACCTACTGAGGGAGAGAGAGTGAGGAGGTTTATTGAGGGACTCACTCACCCTATCAGGCTTCAAATGGCCAAGGAAACCGAAAGCGAGATTTCTTTTCAGGCAACTGCTAATATCGCGAGGAGGATCGAGATGGTTCTTGCACAGGAGAGAGGGCAAAGGTCTGATAAGAGACCTCGTCAGTTTGGTAGTTTTAGTGGTGCCTCGCCTGGAGGCAGGGGTAATTTTGGTAGGGGTCATCCTCACAGACCATTTCATTCAGCACTTCATGCATCTTCCGGTGCTTCATGGAGTCACGGTCCTATTATGCCTTACTCTAGGCAGCCAACACTTAGTGCACATTCAGCTCCTATCAATGCACCACCACTCCAGAGTCACTATAGCGGGTATCTGGCCCATTCGGTTCAGCTTCAGCTTCAGCATCCACGACATCATGATGGGTGTTATGAGTGTGGGAACATTGGTCACATCAGGAGGTATTGCCCTAGGTTGGCGAGTAACAGATCTCGGCAGGATTCTTGTACCATCATACCGGCACCGGTTGCTTCACCGCCTGCTCAGCCAGCTAGAGGTAGGGGTCATGCAACTAGAGGTGGAGGTCAGGCCATTAGAGGTGGAGGTCAGACCATTAGAGGTGGAGGCCAGCCAGCTAGAGGCCGTCCCAGGGACGCAGTTCAGAGTGGTGGGGCTCAACCCTGATTTTATGCTTTTCCAGCTAGGCCTTAGGCCGAGTCATCTGATGCTGTGATCACAAGTATTATTCCAGTTTGCCATAGAGATGCTTCAGTTCTATTTGATCCAGGATCTACTTATTCCTATGTGTCCTCCTATTTTGCTTCATATTTGGTTATGACTTGTGATTCTCTGAATTCTTCTATGTATGTATCTACACCGGTGGGAGACTCTGTTGTAGTAGATCATGTCTATCATTCATGTGTGGTTACTATTGGTAGTCTTGAGACTAGTGTGGATCTTCTACTTGATATGGTAGATTTCGATGTCATATTGGGTATGGATTGGCTGTCACCTTATCATGCTATATTAGATTGTCATGTAACCCTAGCCATGCTAAGGTTACCTCGGTTAGAGTGGAAAGGAACTTCTGGCCATTCTTCTAGTAGGGTTATTTCTTATATGAAAGCTCGGCGTACGGTCGAGAAAGGGTGTCTAGCCTATTTGGCTTATATTTGTGATCCCAGTCGGATGTTCCTTTTATGGACTTAGTACCAGCGGTTCATGAATTTCCAGAAATATTTCCTGCAGATTTGTCGGGAATGCCACCCGACAGAGATATTGACTTCTATATTGATTTGGCTCCGGGCACTCAGCCCATTTCTATCCCACCATACCGTATGGCCCCGCCGGAGTTGAAAGAATTGAAGGAGCAGTTACAAGACTTGCTTGATCAGGGATTCATTAGACCCAGTGTCTCGCCCTAGGGTGCACCAGTACTATTTGTAAAGAAGAAAGATGACTCTATGCAGATGTGTATAGATTATCGACAGTTGAACAAGGCCACTATCAAAAACAAATATCCGCTGCCAAGAATTAATGACTTATTTGATCAGCTTCAGGGTGCCAAGGTATTTTCGAAGATCGATTTGAGGTCTGGTTACCATCAGTTGAAGATTAGGGCATCTGATGTCCCTAAAATAGATTTTCGAACTCGGTATGGGCATTACGAATTCCTAGTGATGTCATTTGGGTTGACAAATGCCCCAGCAACATTTATGGATTTGATGAATCAGGTGTTCAAGCCCTATTTGGATTCTTTTGTGGTTGTATTCATTGATGATATCTTGATTTACTCCAGCAGTCGAGAGGAGCATGAGCAGCATCTACGGAGTGTGCTTCATACTTTGAAGAATAATCAATTATATGCTAAATTTTCAAAATGCGAGTTTTGGTTAAGCTCAGTTGCTTTTTGGAGCATGTTGTATCAGCAGAAGGCATAAATGTGGACCCTAAGAAGATTGAGGCTGTTTAGTATTTGCCTAGACCTACCTCAGTTACAGAGATCCGGAATTTTCTGGGTTTAGCAGGTTACTATCGTCGGTTCATGGAAGGGTTTTCATCTATAGCAAGCCTATTGACCAGACTGACCCAGAAAGGTGTCCCATTCAGATGGTCAGACGAATGTGAGTTGAGCTTTCAAAAGCTCAAGACCGCTTTGACTACGACGCCAATGTTGGTATTACCCACAAGTTCAGGATAGTATCCGGTATATTGTGACACATCTCACATTGGGCTTGGTGCAGTATTAATGCAAGATGGTAGGGTGATTGCATATGCGTCGCGATAGTTGAAAGTTCACGAGAAGAATTATCCTGTTCATGACTTAGAATTGGCAGCCATTGTTCATGCGCTAAAAATTTGGAGGCATTATCTCTACGGTGTCTCATGTGAGGTATTTACTAATCATCGTAGCCTTCTGTATCTGTTCAAACAAAAAGATCTTAATTTGAGGCAGAGAAGATGGTTGGAATTGTTGAAAGACTATGATATCACCATTTTGTATCACCCCGAAAAGGCCAATGTGGTGGCCGATGCTTTGAGTAGAAAGGTTGTGAGTATGGGAAGTCTTGCGTATATTACGGTTGGTGAGAGGCCATTAGCTGTAGATGTTCAGACCTTGGCTAATCAGTTCGTGAGCTTAGATGTTTCAGATCCCAATCGGGTTCTAGCTTGCACAGTCACTCGGTCTTCTTTATATGAGCGCATCAGAGAGCGGCAATATGATGATCCTCATTTACTTGTCCTTAAGGACACGGTGCGGCACGGTGATGCAAAACAGGTTGTTGTAGGCAAAGATGGAGTTCTGCGAATGCAGGGTCGTATTTGTGTGCCTAATATTGACGGGCTTCGTGAATTAATTATTGAAGAGGCACACAATTCCAGGTATTCTATTCATCCAGATACCGCCAAAATGTATCAAGATTTGTGGCAACATTATTGGTGAAGGAGAATGAAAAAGGATATTGTTGCATATGTAGCCCGGTGTCTGAATTGTCAGCAAGTTAAGTACGAGCATCAGAGACCTGGTGGTTTGCTTCAGAAGTTAGAAATTCCTGAGTGGAAATGGGAGCGTATCACTATGGATTTTGTTGTTGGACTCCCACGGACTCAGAGAAAATTTGATGTAGTTTGGGTCATTGTGGACAGGTTGACCAGGTAAGCACATTTCTTCCAGTGGCAGTTACCTATTCTTCAGAAAGGTTGGCTGAAATTTACATTTGTGAGATTGTTTGCCTTCACGGTGTGCCCGTGTCTATTATTTCAAATCGAGGTACACAGTTTACCTCACACTTCTGGAGGACTGTACAACGTGAGTTAGGCACGCGGGTTGAGTTGAGTACAACATTTCATCCACAGATAGATGGACAGTCAGAGAGCACTATTCAGATATTAGAAGATATGCTTCGCGCTTGTGTTATAGACTTTGAAAGTTCTTGGGATCAGTTCTTGCCACTTACGGAGTTTGCTTATAATAATAGCTACCAGTCGAGCATTCAAATGGCTCCATATGAGGCATTATACGGAAGGCGATTCCATTCGCCAGTTGGCTGGTTTGAACCGGGAGAGGCTCGGTTGTTTGGTACCGATTTGGTACAGGATGCCTTGGATAAGGTCAAGATTATTCAGGATCGACTTCGCACAGCTCAGTCTAGGCAAAAGAGTTATGCCGACCGTAAAGTTCGTGATATTGCATTCATGGTTGGAGAAAGAATATTGCTCCGGGTTTCACCTATGAAAAGTGTAATGAAGTTCGGAAAGAAGGGCAAGTTGAGCCCTAGGTATATCAGACCCTTTGAAATTCTTGAAAGGGTGGGTGAAGTAGCCTACAGTCTTGCATTACCACTTAGTTTATCAGCGGTTCATCCGGTGTTCCATGTGTCTATGCTCCGGAAATATCATGATGATCTGTCACATGTGTTAACTTTCAGCTTAGTCCAATTGGACAAAGATTTGACTTACGATGAGGAGCCGGTGGCTATTCTAGTCCGGTAGGTCCGACAGTAAGAGTTATCCTTCAGTTCAGGTGCAATGGAGAGGTCAGCCGGTAGAGGCATCTACCTGGGAGTCTGAGTCGGACATGCGAAGTAAATATCCACACTTTTTCTCTAACTCAGGTACTTTTTCTAACTCCATTCGAGGACGAGCGTTTGTTTTAGAAGTGGAGAATGTGATGGCCCAAGTGTCATCTATAAATTTAATAAATAATTCTGTGTTCTAAGACCTCGAAAAACACAATTTATTATTCTTTGATTTGCGTGCGCAGTCCGTATAATTTTTCGAAAAGTTTTTATGTGAAAAATGGATTAAAATGTGAAATAGAGCTTTAAAACTCAACTGAGATGACTTTGGTCAAAAGTTTGAGCAAACAGACTCGGATCAGTGTTTTGACAGTTTCGGTAGGTCCGTATCGTGATTTGGGACTTGGATGTATGCCCGGAATCGAATTCCGAGGTCCCTAACCCGAGTGTCACGACCCAAATTTAACCCTCTGTAAGGTGTTGTGATGGCACCTAGTCTTTACGACTAGGTAAGCCTAATATTACGAAAAAAATATAAATAAAACATAACATTTTAAAGATAAACCGCATATTGTGAATAGCCAAGAGTAGTACCTCTCGGCATATACAAAATAATTTTCCAAGACCCGGAATATCACTAAGTCACAAGCTGCTATAATCTATGTAGCTCTATACAAAAGTCTGAAGATAATAAAGAAAGTCTCTAGGCGAGGGAGTAGAAGGGGACTCTGAAGATCTGCGGACGCAAGTAGTAGTACCTTGAAGTCTCCTAGACTCAGCAACACGTACTAACCCCGAGGTTGATAGCTCGCACCTAGATCTGCACACAAAAACATGTGTAGGGAAGGGCATGAGTACATCACAATGGTACCCAGTAAGTGCCAAGCCTAACCTCGATCGAGTAGTGATGAGGTCAGGTCAAGGCCCTACCGGAGTAAATATAATAAATTAAACAGTAAAAGATACAAGTAAAATTTACGGTAACACAGTTAAAGAAATTCTCGAAAATTTAACTGTAAAGAATCCCTCGGCTCAGAAAAAGGTAAACACAGTTAGGAAACTCCCGGGATACCGTCTTGTAGTTCCAAATGAATATGCAGTACAGGGGAATTTCCCGGAATACGCCCGTAGTCCCAAAGTAAATATGCAGTGCTGGGGGATGTCCCAGAATACGTCCGTAGTCCCAAAGTAAATATGCAGTGCTGGGGGATCTCCCGAAATACGTCCGTAGTCCCAAAGTAAATATGCAGTGCTGGGGGATCTCCTGGAATACGTCCGTAATCCCAATTTAAATATGCAATGCAAGATGAAATGACAGGTATGGCATCGAGTTATACAGTTTATACTGGACACAGATAAGGAAAATAGGGACTTAACTAAGCATGGCGCACAAAATGTCAATTAGGCAGTTAAAACATGTAAGCATGCTTCTCTAATCTAAGTTTAACAATTAAACATATCAGTGCAATTTAATAAGGAAAAACAGTTTATGATTTAGAAAGGAAAGACGGGATTTTTGCAATAATAGCATGTGTACGTACTCGTCACCTCACGTACATGGCGCCCACATATCAATTAATATCAAACATCCTAAGGGAAAGTCCCCAACACAAGATTAGGCAAGCCACTTACTTCGAACCGCTCAAATCAACTTGATATTATGTTCTTGCCACGAGTATCCGACTCCAAATGGCCCGAATCTATTCAAATTAATTGTATAATGTAAATATAACTACAAGTAACTAATTTAGCTAATTAATTTGAAGCTAAAGCGTGAAATTAGGAAAAACGCCCAAAATGTCTCCCCGGGCCTACATCTCGAAATCGGGTAAAAGTTATAAATTTTTGAACACCCATTCACTCACGAGTTCACTCGAACAAAAATCATCTAAATCCGACGTCAAATTCCCATTCAAATCTCAGATTTTCAATTGGGGAACCTTTCCCCCCATTTCCAAACTTCTACCCTCAAATTCCTTAATTAGACGAGGAAAACAATAATAGATTTATGTATTATGATCAAAATAGAGTTATAATTAGTTACCCAAGAGTTCTCCTTCAAAATCCCTCGAGAAATCGTCCCCCACCGAGCTCTAAATCGAATTGGTGAAAAATGAGGAGTGAACCCTCGAAGCTGCCTCTTCAACCCAGCGATTTCCGCACCTGCCCTCATACTGGCTGGGTCCTCACCTGCGCGCTTGAGTCCGCACCTGCGGATGCGCTTCTGCGCTCAATCATCCGCTTCTGCGGAACCTTGGGTCCTTCTCACCTCCGCATCTGCGACTGCCCTTCCGCAAATGCGACTCCGTTCCTGCGGCTCACTCGTCGCATCTGCGAGCACTGACTCCCCAGCCTAAAAGTGCACCTGCGATACCAGCCTCGCTTATGTGGGGCCGCACCTGCGGACTCCCCACCGCAGGTGCGAAAACATCAGAACCAACAAGTCCGCAGGTGCGAAAACATCAGAACCAACAACTCAAAAATTCCTCTTAGTCTAAACTTTCAATCGTTAAGCGCCCGAAACACACCCGAGGCCCCCGGGACCTCAACCAAACCTACCAACCAATCTCATAACACCATACGAACTAAGTCGAGCCTTCAAACCATATCGAACAACACCAAAATCATGAATTAAGCACGGATTCAAGCTTAAGAATTTAGAATTTTCGAAATTCTACAAACGACGCCGAAACACGTCAAATCTAGTCCGAATGGCCTCAAATTTTACACACAGGTCACAAATGACACTGCAAACCTACATCCACTTCCGGAAATCCATTCCGAGCTTGATATCGAAAATTCCACTATCGGCTGAAATCGCCGAAAATCTAACTTTCGCTAATTCAAGCCTAAATCTACTACAGACCTTCGAAACACATTCCGGACGCACTCCTAAGATCAAAATACTCAACGGAGCTAACGGAGTCGATGAAATTCCATTCTGGATTCGTCTTTACATAGTTCCTACTACGGTTCAATCTCTAAGGCTAAAACTCACAACTAGGGACTAAGTGTCCCAAAACTCCCCGAATTCCATAACCAAACACTCCGGCAAATCCCAAAAGCAGAAACAAATATGGGGAAAGCAGATATTAGGGGATCGGGGCTCAAATTCTCAAAATGACCGACCGAGCCATTACATCCTCCCCCTCTTAAAACAATTGTTCGTCCTCGAATGAGTATAAAGACATACCTGAAACTGTGAAAAGATGAGGGTACTGGCTACGCATATCCTGCTCGGTCTCCCAAGTCGCCTCCTCGACCGGCTGACCTCTCCACTGGACTTTTACTAAAGCAATATTCTTTGACTTGAGCTTTCTGACCTGCCTGTCCAAAATGGCTACTGGCTCCTCAACATAAGATAGATCCTTGTCCAACTGGACTGAGCTGAAATCCAATACATGAGTCAGATCATCGTGATACTTCCGGAGCATAGACACGTGGAATATCGGGTGAACTCCTGCTAGACTGGGAGGCAAGGCAAGATCATAAGCAACCTCCCCAACTCACCGCAATATCTCAAAAGGACCAATGAACCTCGGGCTCAGCTTGCCCTTCTTCCCGAACCTCATGATGCTCTTCATAGGCGATACCCGAAGCAAGACCCGCTCACCAACCATAAATGCCAAATCACGAACCTTACGGTATGCATAACTCTTCTGCCTGGACTGGGCTGTGCGAAGTCTCTCCTGAATCACCTTCACCTTATCCATGGCATCCTGGACCAAATCTATACCCAATAATTGGGCCTCGCCCGGCTCAAACCATCCCACTGGGGACCGGCACCGCCTACCATACAAAGCCTTATACGGTGCCATCTGAATGCTGAATTGGTAACTGTTGTTGTAAGAGAACTCTGCAAGTGGCAAGTATTGGTCCCATGACCCTCTGAACTCCATCACACTGGCACAGAGCATATCCTCAAGAATATGAATCGTGCGCTCGGACTGCCCGTCCATCTGAGGGTGAAAGGTTGTGCTCAGCTCCACCCTAGTACCCAACTCCTGCTGTACGGATCTCCAAAACCGTGATGTGAACTGTGTACCTCTGTCCGAAATAATAGATACTGGAATACCATGAAGACAGACAATCTCTCTGATATAAATCTCAGCCAACCTCTCTGACGAATAAGTGGTCAACACTGGAATAAAATGAGCTGACTTGGTCAGTCGATCCACGATCACCCAAATAGCATCGAACCTTCTCATAGTCCGTGAAAGTCCAACTACAAAGTCCATGGTGATCCGCTCCCACTTTCACTTTGGGATCTCTAACCTCTGAAGTAATCCACCCGGCCTCTGGTGCTTGTATTTAACCTGCTAAAATTTGAGACACTTGGCCACAAACCCAACTATATCATTCTTCATCCTCCTCCACCAATAGTGCTATCTCAAATCCTGGTACATCTTCGCGGCACCGGGATGAATGGAGTACTGCGAGCTGTAGGCCTCCTCGAGAATCAACTCCCGAAGGCCATCTACATTGGGCACACAGATCCGACCCTGCATCCTCATTACACCATCATCCTCATTACCCTGCACACAGATATGAAATTTTGATGAAAAATTAAAAGTTTGAAAGCTTAATAATTATTAAGAATTTACTGATGTTGGATTTATTGACACTTGGTCAGTATTTTGGTTCCAGAGCCCGGTACAGGTCCATTATAATATTTATGACTTGTCTGCCGAATTTGGTGAGAAACGGAGTTGATTTGACGTGATTCGGATGTCCGATTTTGAAAATATAAGTTTTAAAGTTTTCTTAAAAATTTCATTCAATTTGGTGTTCAATTCGTAGTGCTAGGTGTTATTTTGGTAATTTGATCATGTGAGCAAGTTCGTATGATGTTTTAGGACTTGTGTGCATGTTTGGTTTGGAGCCCCAAGGGCTTGGGTGAGTTTCGGATAGGCTACGGGTGTTTTGAAACTTTGGAAAAATCTGGTATTTCCAGTTCTGGTTTCCTTAATCGCGATCGCGTGGCTTC
Source organism: Nicotiana tabacum (assembly GCF_000715075.1). NCBI lineage: Eukaryota > Viridiplantae > Streptophyta > Magnoliopsida > Solanales > Solanaceae > Nicotiana > Nicotiana tabacum. Next base: position 125,088,534 of record NC_134088.1, on the reverse strand, counting down.
ATCCGCGATCGCGAAGGCTTGTTGAGAACTGATGGAAATTTATACTATGCAATCGCATAGTGAGGTCCGCGATCGCACAGTGACAGCAGGCAAAGCACCGCGAACTCGAGGGCCAAGCCGCGTTCGCGTAGAAGGAATGAGGCAGAAGTTGAAGCATAAAATTTGTACTACGCGATCGCGGAAGGCTAAGAAATTGTGCTTCGCGTTCGCGAGAACACTGTCGTGTTCGCGTAGAGAAAAAAGCTGGACAGACAAAAATGTGCTTCGCGATCGCGAAACATTGTACGCGATCGCATAAGGTAAAATTTGGGCAAACAGAACTTAAGTTCTGGAAAATGGGATTCGTCCCATTTTCAACCATTTTTTATTTTTGAGCTCGGGTAAGGCGATTCATGGGCGGTTTTCACGGTAAAACATTGGGATAAGTGTTCCTTATCCTATATTGATTATATTTCATGATTTCATACTGAGTTATATCATGAATCCGTGAATTTTTGGGAGAAAAATTAGATTTTTATAAAATCTTCCAAAAACGAAAATTTAAGATTTGAAGTTCCATTTGACATCGGAATTTGATAATTTTTGTATGATTGGACTCGTCTCGGAATGGGTGTTCGGATTTCATAAGTTTTTTCGATATTCGAGACATGGGCCCTAATGTCAATTTTAAAAGTGAATTTCAGATTTTATTCGAAAAATTAGTAAATTCATAAGGAATTAATTCCTATGATTCGTATTGAGTATATCGAATTGTTTGTGAATAGATTTGAAGATTTTGGTGACAAATTTAAAAGGAAAAGCTGTGGTCGAGTAATTGATTGAAATTGTAAAGCGAGGTAAGTGTCGTGGTTAACCTTGACTTGAGGGAATAGAATCCTTAAATTATTTGTTATGTAAAATGTATGTGAACGACGTATAGGCGAGGTGACGAGTGTCTATACGTCGTCAAATTAATTATTTATATAATTATTTGAAAATCCTAAATTTGTTTTAATACACGAATTAATTGTTATGATAATTGTTTCTCTCCTATTCTTTGTCAAATATTAATTCTTGAATTCCTGCAATAATTGCTACATGCTGATTTAATTTATGTGCATTACTTGCTACTTGACATTTAGCATATTAAATAGTAAACTGCCTATTTTTCCCTGATTTCCATAATAAATTGCTATTTGCCATTGTTTGTTTCATAATTAAATCATAATTATTGTATGCTTGTTGTCTTAAATTTTTATATATTAATTATTGCATTTATTGGGGCAATTTATTCTATAAGAATTGGTAAATGGATATATGAGGGATCGGGTTGCACGCCGCAACAGACTTATTAAAAGTTCATATTGGGGGATCGGGTTGCACGCCGCAACATACTTGTTTAAAAGTCCATATTGGGGGATCGGGTTGCTCGCCGCAACAGACTTATTTAATAGTCTATATATACTTGATTAAAATAAATATATGGGAGGATTGAAAATGAATATGTTGTGGGAGCGGGTTGCACGCTGCAACGGAAATTGATTGAAATAATAATTGGTTATGACTGCTGAGTTGGCTTCAACTATTAGAAATGAGTTACCTGATTTAATTCTATTATTGTGGTTATTACTATTATTGCATACAGGTTAATGTAAGTGACCTGCCTTAGCCTCGTCACTATTTTATTGAGGTTAGGCTCGGCACTTACCAATACATGGGTTCGGTTGTACTGATACTACATTCTGCACTTCTTGTGCAGATTTCGGAGTTGGTCCCAGCGGCGTACCATAGACTTGCTCGGATTTCAGCTACCAGAGGTGTCACGACCCAAAATCCATTAAAGGTCGTGATGGCGCCAGACATCGCTGTCAGGCAAGCCAACACTAAATACTTAATTCAAGTCTCATTTTAATATTTTTGAAATAAATTTTTCCTTCAATTAGATAGTAGAAGATGGAGTTTACAAAATACATAATAATATCTTTAAAAATAATTCCAATACAGTGCAAACCATAATCATCCCAAAATCCGGTGTCACAAGTGCATGAGCATTTACTAGGAATGTATAATAAAATATAACAGATGTCCGGAATACAAATTGGACAGAAAAAAAAATATAAGTACTCTGAAGGAGACTCTATTGGCTGCGGATCGTCTTATAGAATGCAGCTCACCTAAGTCCCCGCCGTAATCGTGCCTCTGCGCCCACAAGACCGCTAAACATATGTGTACATGCACAAAATTGTGCAGCAAGTGTAGCATGAGTACGTAAATCAACACATACCCAGTAAGTATCCCGCCTAACCTCGAAGAAGTAGTGACAAGAGGTCGACTCGGACACTTACTATGGGCTATAATTAATATACCAATGATATGATTAAACATGGATCACGTAGAAAGACTGTAAGCCCGATATCATGAAATAAGTAAACAATTCTTTTGTTAACAAGAAATTTCCCAAATTTATTTTCATCATTTTAACAGTTTATATCTCAGGCCAATGATGCAATACCAATTATTATAATTTCCGAAGCAATTAATACAATCATGCGCAAGTCATGCCGATGTCGTACGACCCGATCCAACAATAAAAATAAACTGTGTACTGCTGAGGGTCAAACAACGCGAACTATAGATGCATATATAGATTTCACCGCTCGCGAATCATACATGCGACGCGGTCCCCGCTCACGAATCATACATGCGACGCGGTCAAATATAAATTTAAGAAAATAGCCCGCTCGCGAATCATAACTGCGACGCGGCCAAATATAAGTTTAACATTTAAATCATATCTCTTTCTTGATTCTTTTTAAAATAATGGAAATTCAACTTGAAACGTTTTAAGGAAATTACCCCGCTCGCGAAACATACGTGCGACGCGGTTACACATAGATTTCTTAAACTATTATAATATTCCACATTTCTAAATTTCGAAGTTCAAATGAAATCTTTTAGATCTTAAATTGTTCAAATTTCAACTCTTTCAAGGAAATTATTACTCAACCTCAATCTTGTTTCTTCTCAGGCAACCCACAAACATAAATCGACAACGATATCAACAAGGCATAATGTAGACCTAGACTACCCGAGCATAGGCATAGCTAGTAGCTACGTACGGACTCTCGTCACCTCGTGTGTACGTAGTCCCCCACAATTAAAAGCACTTATTAATTTATTTTACCTATGGGGTTAATTCCCTCTTACAAGAGTAGAAAGGAGACTTACCTCGCTCTAAAATCCCGTAACCGACTCCAAAGCCTCCCTAATACCTCAAACCGACACCCTCCGCTCCAAAACTAGTCAAATAAGTTGCAACCCAATCAAAATATGCTCTAATACTCATAATTTATCAATTTAAATAATTTTTAACTTCGCTCAAAAAGTCGGTAAAATTCACCCTTAGGCCCACGTGCCCGGATTCCAAAATTTTTCGAATATAAACGTTACCCATAACACCACGAACTCGATTATATCATTTATTTCAAATTTCACGTCCAATTGCATGGTAAAAATCCAAAATTACCAATTTCTAGATTTTTCTTCAAAACCCCAAATTTCTACTAATTTCCATGAATTTTGCACGCCTAAATTTGTATATAAACCAACTATTTAACTTGCAATAGGTAGGAATCAATTACCTTGACATAAATGATGAAAATAGAGCTCCAAAATTGCTCCTAGGTCGGCTCCCATGGAGGAAATGAGATGAAATGAGCCAAACCCATTTTTTCAAACTTATACACTGCCCAGGCGACCCTTCATTGTGTTCGCGAGCCTTCCATCGCGTTCGCGATGAACAAAATTCTCAGAAGCCATTTTCAAACTCTTCTCAGATAACCTCTAGTATAATGGTCATAGCATTTTGTACAAAACTCCAAATCACAAATGGTTTGACTTTCTAGAAACTAGACATCAAGAGATATAATTCGTATGTTGATCATTTCCCAACTCCTTATAGATTTTGAGATATAAGCTACCAAAGTCAACCCTGTGCAACACAAATTTCTTCTTCATCTTCCTAGACAGCCTGTAGTGTACCGGCCATAACTTTCTGTACACAAATCCAAATGCTAAATGGTTTTCCTTTATGAACACTAGACACAAAGGGCTACAACTTATAATTTTGGATAATCTCCAAATTCCTTATAGATTGTGAGATATGAGACTCCGAAATCAGACCTGCGGAACAAAGATTTTCTTCTTCGCGAACGCGTGAATCTCTTCGCGAACGCGAAGAACAAAATCGCAGAAGCCAAATCCTCCTTCGCGAATGTGAGAGGATCCTCGCGAACTTGAAGAACAACACCAGACACCAGCATCAACTATTGCATAATAGCCCATAATGATCCGAAACCACCCCGAAACACACCCGAGGCCCACGGGACCCCGTCCAATCATACCAACCAGTCCCATAACATAACACAAACTTGCTCGAGGCTCAAATCACATCAAACAATATCAAAATCGTGAATCACACTACAATTCAAGCTTAATGAACTTTAGAACTTCAAACTTCTATATTTGATACCGGAACATATCAAATCACGTCTGATTGACCTCAAATTTTGCACATAAGTCACATTCGACATTACGGACCTACTCCAACTTCCGGAATCGGAATCCGACCCCGATATCAAAAAGTCCACTCCCGGTCAAACTTCTCAAAAACTTTCAAATTTCTAACTTTCACCAATTGACCCCAAAATGACCTACAGACCTCCAAATCCACATCTGGATGCGCTCCCAACACCAGAATCACCATACGGAGCTATTACCATGCTCAGAATCCCAAACGGACATTGATAACATTGAAATGCACTTCAACTCAAATTTAAGAAATCCTTCTAAAAATGCCAACTTCCATAATAGGTGCCGAAATGCTCCCGGGTCAATTAAAACCCGATCCGAACATACGCCCAAATCCAAAATCATTATACGAACATGTTGGAACCTTCAAATCCTGATTTCGAGGTCGTTTACTCAAAAATTATACTTTAGTCAATTCCTCCAACTTAAGGCTTCCGAATTTAGATTTTTTTTCCAAATCAATTCCAAACTTCCCGAAATTCAATTCCGACCACGCGTACAAGTCATAATACCTAAAGTGAAGCTGCTCAGGGTCTCAAACCACTGAACGACGTGCTAGGGCTCAAAACGATTGATCGGGTTGTTACAAGAGGAGACGTGAGGTATAACTGCACGGCGTCCGCAGTTCTAAAGTCCCCGTCTACTCTACTTTAGCTGTATGTTTGTTTTCAGACAACTTTATTTTATTCAGACCTTTATTTGTATTATTCTAGAATCTCGTGCACTTGTGACACCAATTCTGGGATGGTATTTAGACACCGTTATTTTTATGGATTATTCATTACATTTCAGCCTTTACTTCCGCATTTGTTTCTTTGTTATTAATAAATTTAAAAATTATTTTAAAATGGATAATATTATTCTAACGTTGGGTTGCCTAGAAAGTGAAATGTTAGGCGTCATCACGGTCTGAAGGTGGGAATTTCGGGTCATGACAGATGTGGTGGGATTGTTTCCTATTTTTCTTTCCAATTATGCCCTAACTTATTACTTTATTGTCACGACCCAAAATCCCAACCTGTCATGATAGTGCCTATCTCAGTACTAGGCAAGCTGATAATCTCGATAAACCACAATTTCTCTTAAGTTTAAATATACAATAATTTAATACAAACAAAATTCCACAAATACTGACACGACCACTCCCCAAAACCTGGCGTCACAGAGTATACGAGCATCTAATATGAATACAAGTCTGGAAAATACGGTCTATAATAGTCTGAGACCAAATACAGTAAACAAGGAGATAGAGAAGGAGAGACAAGGTTTGCGGAACACGACATCTACCTCAAAATCTCCTAAAAATTCAACTGCGCGAAATAATCAACATGCGCTATGTCCGAGAATACCTGGATGTGCACACGAAGTTCAGGGTGTAGTAGGAGTACAACCAACTCAGCAAGTAACAATAACAACTAAGGAACTGAAGATAATGACGAGCTACATAATTATAGTTCACTATCAGTAATTCCAGCAAAGAATAGGCATGCTTTCAAGTCCGGCAGTTTAAGTCAAATAAATTTTATACAGTTTAAGTTCATGTAATTCGGATATAAAATCTTTTAGAGATTTCAAAACAATGACAGATAGCAACCAAGTGCAACAACAAATACAAAGCAAGTACAACCTCTCAGACAACAGTCACTCAACTCATAGGAACAACTCAACCACTCGGCTCTTAACCCTCAGCACTCACACTCAATGGGTACCCGCGCTCACAGGGGGTGTACAGACTCCGGAGGGGATCCTACAGCTCAAGCGCCATAATCTACATGGATAACTCACGTGCTGCACGGACAACTCACTTGCTATAATATCTTGCACAGACAACTCACGTGCCATAATATCCTTACCTCACCGACAAGCTGTGATGACCAAAAAGGTCATCTTATGATTTAAAACTCGAATCTGGACTCTTAAGCCTTAAAATCTCATTTTTTTTACCCACCTCGATTTGCGTGCATAGTCCAGGCATGTTTCTGGAAAGCTTTTATGTTGAAAATTGACGAAAATAAGAATTTATGCCTTAAAAGTTGATTTTAGTTGACTTTGGTCAATATTTTTGGTAAACAGGCCCGAATCCATGTTTTGCTAGTCTTAGTGGGTCCGTATCGAATTATGGGATCTGGGCGTATGCCCGAAATCGAATTCGGAGGTCCCTAGCTCAAGTTATGAATTTTTGATGAAAATTAAAAGTCTGAAAATTAATTATTTTTAAGAATTGGTTGATGTTTGGCATTGTTAGTGCTGGGTCTGTATTCTGGTTCCGGAGCCCGGTACAGATTCATTATGATATTTAAGACTAGTCTGTGAAATTTGGTGAGAAACGGAGTTGATTTGACGTGATTCGGACGTCTAGTTGAGAAAATAGAAATTTTAAAGCGTTCTTGAGAATTTCATTTGATTTGGTGCTAAATTCGTAGTTCTAGGTGTTATTTTGGTGATTTAATCGCACGAGCAAGTTCGTATGATGTTTTTAGACTTGTGTTTATGTTTGGTTTGGAGCCCCGAGGGCTCGGGTGAGTTTCGGATAGGCCACGAGATGTTTTGGACTTTAAAAATCTGGTATTTTGCTACAACAGGTGTTCTGGCATGTCCTTCTTCACGCTAAACTGATGAGGCAGGGATTTCTTCTTCGCGAACGCGAAGTGATAGCGGCGTTACCCTTCGCGAACGTGACAAGCCCATCGCGAATGCGTAGTGTTAGGCATTGGGGAGGGGGAGTCAGTCGTTCCTTCATCGCGAACGCGAGCAATGCCTCGCGAACGCGAAGGCCAGGGGGAGTAACCATCGCGAACACGAGCTGTGTCTTGCGAACGCGAAGGCTTGGCATCCAGTACCCTTCGCAAACGCGACAGTGCTCTTGCGAACACAATGAACACTGTCGCCCAGTACTTTAAAAAATCAAAAAATGGGATTTTAGCCAAAAACTCATTTTTCTCAAAAACCTAACGGTGAGAGGCAATTTTTCAAGAGCCATTTCTTTCCCAAATTGTTGGTAAGTGATTCTAAACCATTTTCTTTCAATTACCCATTACATTTCTTGAATTTTCAACCTAAATTCTAGAGTTTTCATGGTAGAATTAGGGGTTAGGGTAGAAACTAGAGATTTTGGGAATTTGGGGATTTAGACCTCAATTTGAGGTCGGATTCCAAAACCAATTATATATTCGGGCTCAGGAATGAATGGGTAAATGGATTTTGGTCCGAACCTCGGGTTTTGACCAAGCTGGTCCGGGGTCGATTTTTTGACTTTTTAGAGGAAAATTTAGAAAATTTAATTTATGCAATATAATTGATTCCTTTAGCAATATTTGATATTATTGAGTCATTTTTGAATAGATACGAGTGGTTTGGAGGTGAATTCCAAAGGAAAAGCTGTGATTGAGAATTAAGTGGCCTTTAGAGCGAGGTAAGTGTTGTGTCTAACCTTGACTTGAGGGAATTAGGAACCTTAGATTACTTGCTAAGTGAAATCCATGTAAGCGGCGTATATGTAAGGTGACGAGTACTTATGCGCCTCCAATTTACCTATTTTCCATGTTTCTTTATTTTCATTATATTGTCTCTTTCCTATGCCAAATTGCTACGTGTTATACTAGTGTTGTTCAATTTATCGTTCTTATCATGTTTACGGATTTTCTGGTGATAACTGAGTTTTTATTTCAAAGTTGAGATTGATATTATGGAACTAAATGTTTAAGTAAGGTTTGTACTTGTTAATCTATCTCCATGTTGTTATTTATGCATTGCATTATGGTAAGGGAGAATGTTAATGCACAGAGGGTGATGTCGTGCCATATTGTGAGTGTTAATGCACCAAGGGTGATGCCGTACCGTATTGTGAGTGTTAATGCACGAAGGGTGATACCGTGCCATATTGTGAGTGTTAATGCACGAAGGGTGATGCCGTGTCGTTTCTATTAATTTTATGGTGAGATTGAGAGTAAAAACACGAAGGGTGATGCTATGCATTTTTCCTTACTATATTCACTATTCCTGTTGATTCATGGTATATTGATTGCTCCGGTGATCATTCTGTTGTAGTTCCTTATCTTGTATTCCCCTCAGTAGGTTCCCCTCCCGACATTTCCTGTTTAGTTCTCCATCTCTGTTATTTGTAAATACACTGTTAAATTGTACATGTTGATTTGTAGGTGCCTTGCCTTAGCCTCGTCACTACTTCATCGAGGTTAGGCTCGACACTTACCAGTACATGGGGTCGGTTGTACTGATACTGCACTCTGCACTTTCTGTGCAGATTTTGATATCGGCTCGGGTTGATCGAGATTTTGCTATTGGTCCGCTGTCCAGAGACTCAAGGTAGATCTGTCGGCGTTCACAGACCTTGAAGTCCCCATCTATCTTTTCTGTTCTACTGTTTCTTTCATTCAGACAGTTGTGTTTCTTTCATACTATTTCTTGTAGTAAATTCTAGAATGCTCATGAATTGTGACTCCAGATCCGGGGGTAGTAATTAATACAGTTTTATAATATTCCGTACTTATTATATTTCATCTTAGTTAATTATTGTTATTTACTGAATGGAAATAAGGAATTGGTTTAACGATTTTCTAACGTTGGCTTGCCTAGCAAGTGAAATGTTAGGCGTCATCACGGTCCCGTCGGTGGGAAATTTTGGGTCGTGACAGTTGGTATTAGAGCACTAGGTTGCCTAGGTCTCACGATTCACGAGCAAGCTTAGTAGAGTCTGGAGGATCGGTACAGAAACGTCTGTACTTATCTTCCAGAGGCTATGAAGTTTAGGAACAAGTTTCACTTCTATTCTTCTCTGTCGTGCGATTTTGCTTTCTCAATAATGATTGAACTCTTCTACTCTATTCTCTTGCAGACGATGAGAACACCTACCGCTTCTTCAATTGAGCAACAGCCAGAGCCTCTAGTGACAGCTCCTACGCAGGGCAGAGGTCGAGGCCGAGACCGTGCCAGAGGTCGAGGCAGGGGCAGGGCTCAACCTAGGGCCCGAGCAGCAGCCCCAGCAGTGGAGCCTCAGATAGAGCTTGACGAGGAGGTTCAAGCCCAGACTGTTCCTGCCGGACCAGCTCAGGTTCCGGAGGGGTTCATTGCCACCCCAGTACTTCAGGACGCTTTGGTCCGTTTGGTGGGCCTTATGGAGAGTGTGGCCCAGACTAGCGCATTTCCTATGGCATCAGCAGTCTCTCAGGCTGGAGGAGGAGCCCAGACTCCCACCACTCTCACTCCGGAGCAGATAGCTCCCCAGTATCAGGCTCCAGCAGCTCAGCCAGTCGGATTAGTTCAGCCAGTTATTGAGGCGCAGGTCGGAGATGGGCCAGCTATGTCTTCTGAGGCTTTATGGAGGTTGGACAGGTTTACCAAGCTCTTTCCTGTTCACTTCAGTGGTGCTCCTTCAGAGGATCCCCAGGAGTATCTTGACAGCTACCACGAGGTTCTACGAAACATGGGTATAGTGGAGACCAATGGGGTCGATTTTGCTGCATTTCAGATGACTGGTTCCGCCAAGAAATGGTGGAGAGATTACTTGTTGACCAGACCAGCTGGGTCGCCTGCTCTTACTTGGGACCAGTTCTCTCAACTCTTCATAGAGAGTTTCTACCTATCACATTGAGAGAGAAGCGTCGCCGTCAGTTTGAGCGTCTTCAGCAGGGCAGTATGACTGTTACTCAGTATGAGACCTGTTTTGTGGATTTGGCCCGTCATTCTATTCTTCTGCTTCCCTCCGAGAGAGAGAGCGTGAGGAGGTTTATTGATGGACTTGCTCAGCCTATCAGATTGCATATGGCTAAGGAGACTGGGAGTGAAATATCTTTTCAGGCGACTGCTAATGTAGCTAGACGAGTCAAAAATGGTTCTTACTCAGGTAGGTCAGGGGTATGACAAGAGACCTCGTCATTCTGGTGAGTTCAGCGGTGCCTCATCTAGAGGCAGAAGTACTTTTGGTAGAGGCCATCCTCCCAGGCCGTTTCATTCAGCGCTCCAGGCATCCCACGGTGCCTCAGGTGGTCGTGGCCCTCAGATGCATTATTCCGACCAGCTTGCCTATGGTGCACCACCAGCTCCTATTAGTGCACCTCCACTCCAGAGTTATCAGGGTGGTTATTCAGGTCGACAGGGTGAGTTTCAGGGTCAACAGTCATAGCAGCCGAGGTTATGTTATACTTATGGTGATTCGAGGCACATTGCTAGATTTTGCCCTCGGGCAATGGGTAGCTCACAACATCAGATTTCTCGTGCCATGGTTCTCGTACCAGTTGCTGCACCACCTGCTCAGCCAGCCAGAGGCAGGGGTCAGGCAGCCATAGGTAGGGCCCAGACAGTTAGAGGTGGAGGTCAGGCCGTTAGAGGTGGAGACCAGCCAGCTAGAGGCCGTCCCAGGGATGTAGTTTAGGGTGGTGGGGCCCAGCCCCCGGTGTTATGCTTTCCCAGCCAGGCCTGGGGATGAGTCATTTGACGCTGTTATCATAGGTACTATTTCAGTTTGCAGTAGAGATGCTTCAGTTCTATTTGATCCGGGATCTACTTACTTCTATGTGTCATCCTATTTTGCTTCCTATTTGGTTGTGCCCCGTGATTCTTTGAGTGCTCCTGTGTATGTGTCCACACCGGTGGGAGATGCTATTGTTGTAGATCGTATTTATCGTTCATGTGTGGTCACCATTTGGAGTCTTGAGACTCGTGTAGATTTTATACTTCTCGATATAGTTGATTTTGATGTCATACTGGGTATGGATTGGCTATCACCTTATCGTGCTATATTAGATTGTCACACCAAGACAGTGACCTTAGCCTTTTAGGGGTTGCATCGATTAGAGTGGAGAGGAAATCTTGGCCATTCTACCAACAAGGTTATCTCTTATGTGAAGGCTCGGCATATGGTCGAGATGGGGTGTCTAGATTATTTGTCTTATGTCCGCGATTCTAGTGCGGAGGTTCCTTGCATAGATTCGGTGTCAGTTGTTCGTGAGTTTCCAGAGGTGTTTCATGCAGACCTGCCCGGGATGCCACCCGACAGGGATATTGATTTCTGCATTGATTTGGCTCCGGGCACTCAGCCTATTTCCATTCTGCCATATCGCATGGCCTCGCTAGAGTTGAAAGAATTGAAGGAGCAATTGCAAGATTTTCTTGTTAAGGGCTTCACTAGACCTAGTGTCTCGCCCTGGGGTGCTCCTGTGTTGTTTGTGAAGAAGAAAGATGGATCGATGAGGATGTGTATAGATTATCGGCAGTTGAATAAAGTCACCATCAAGAACAAATATCCATTGCCAAGGATTGATGATTTATTTGATCAGCTTCAGGGTGCCAAGGTGTTTTCAAAGATTGATTTGAGATCTAGCTACCATTAGTTGAGGATTAGGGCATCCGATGTTCAAAAGACAGCTTTTCGGACTCGGTATGGGCATTATGAGTTTCTAGTAATGTTATTTGGGCTGACAAATGCTCCAGCAACATTCATAGATTTGATGAACCGGGTGTTCAAACCCTGCTTGGATTCCTTTGTGGTTGTGTTTATTGATGATATCTTGATCTATTCCCCCAGTCGAGATGAGCATGAGCAGCACCTTCGGATCGTTCTTCAGACTCTGAAGGACAACTAGTTATATGCTAAGTTCTCAAAATGCGAGTTTTGGTTGAGTTCAGTTGCTTTCTTGGGTCACGTTGTATCAGCAGAGGGTATTCAGGTGGATCCTAAGAAGATTGAGGCAGTCCAAAACTGGCCTAGACCCACATCAGCTACAGAGATCCGTAGTTTCCTAGGTTTGGCGGGCTATTACCGTCAATTTGTGGAGGGGTTTTCATCCATAGCAGCCTCATTGACCAGATTGACCCAAAAGAGTGCCCCGTTCAAGTGGTCAGACGAGTGTGAAGCGAGCTTTCAGAAGCTCAAGACTGCTTTGACCACGGCACCAGTATTGGTGTTACCCATAGGTTCAGGATCTTATACAGTATATTGTGACGCATCTCGTATTGGTCTGGGTGCGGTATTGATGCAGGGTGGCAAGTTTATTGCATATGCTTCACGGCAGTTGAAGGTTCACGAGAAGAATTACCCTGTTCATGATCTAGAGCTGGCAGCCATTGTTCATACGCTGAAGATTTGGAGGCACTATCTTTACGGTGTGCCATGTGGGGTATTCACTGATCATCGGAGCTTGCAGTATTTGTTCAAGCAGAAGGAACTAAATTTGAGGCAGAGAAGGTGGCTGGAGCTATTGAAAGACTATGATATCACCATATTGAATCATCCCGGGAAGGCCAATGTGGTGGCCGATGCTTTGAGTAGAAAGCCAGTCAGTATGGGTAGCCTTGCATATGTTCTAGTTGGTGAGAGACCGCTTGCATTGGATGTTCAGGCCTTGGCCAACCAGCTCATGAGGTTAGATGTTTCTGAGCCCAGCCGTGTTCTAGCTTGTACAGTTGCTCGGTCTTCTTTGTTTGAATGCATCAGAGATCGGTAGGATGACGATACTCATTTACTTATCCTTAGAGACATAGTGCGGCACAATGGTGCCAAGAAGGTTACTGTTGGAGATGACGGAGTTTTGAGGATGCAAGGTCGCATTTGTGTGCCTAATATGGATGGACTTCGTGAGTTGATCCTTGAGGAGTCCCACAGTTCCCGGTATTCTATTCATCCGGGCGCCGCCAAGATGTATCAGGACCTGAGGCAGCATTATTGGTGGAGGCAAATGAAGAAGGACATAGTTGCCTATGTAGCTCGGTGCCTAAATTGCCAGCAGGTAAAGTAAGAGCATCAGAGACCCGGTGGTTTACTTCAGAGGTTAGATATTCCTAAGTGGAAGTGGGAGAGTATCACTATGGATTTTGTCATTGGACTCCCACAAACTCAGAGGAAGTTCGATGCAGTTTGGGTTATTGTGGACAGGCTGACTAAGTCAGCGCATTTCATTCCTATGGTAGTTACATATTCCTCGGAGCGGTTAGTAGAGATTTACATTCGTGAGATCGTCCATCTTCACGGTGTGCCCGTGTCTATCATTTCTGATCGAGGTACGCAGTTTACCTTGCACTTTTGGAGGGCAGTTCAGCGTGAGTTGGGTACGTGGGTTGAGTTGAGCACAACATTCCATCCTCAGACGGACGGGCAGTCCGAGCGTACTATTTAGATCTTGGAGGATATACTCCGCGCCTGTGTTATAGACTTCGGAGGATTGTGGGATCAGTTCTTGCCCCTTGTAGAGTTCGCCTACAACAACCACTACTAGTCAAGCATTCAGATGGCTCCCTATGAGGCATTATATGGTAGGCGGTGTCAGTCTCCAATTGAGTGGTTCAAGAAGGGAGAGGCTCGGTTGTTAGGCACAGACTTAGTACAAGATGCCTTGGATAAGGTCAAGATTATTCAGGATTCGCACAGCTCAGTCCAGGCAGAAGAGTTATGCCGACCGTAGAGTTTGTGATGTTACGTTCATGGTCGGAGAGAGATTGTTACTTTGGGTATCACCCATGAAGGGTGTAATGAGGTTCGAAAAGAAGGGCAAGTTGAGCTCTAGGTATATCGGACCTTTTGAGATTCCGGAGAGAGTGGGAGAGGTGGCTTACAGGCTTGCGTTGCCACCTAGTTTAGCAGCTGTTCATCTGGTATTCCATGTGTCCATGCTTCGAAATTATCACGGCGATCCGTCCCATATGTTATATTTCAGCTCTGTCCAGTTGGACAAGGATTTAACTTACGAGGAGGAGCCAATGGCAATTCTAGCCCGGCAAGTTCGCCAGTTGAGATCAAAGAGTTACCCTTCAGTTCGAGTGCAGTGGAGATTTCAGCCTATTGAGGCAGCTACTTGGGAGTCTGAGTCTGATATGCGGAGTAGATATCCCCACCTTGTCACCAGCCCAGGTACTTTTCTGTATCCGTTCGAGGACGAACGATTGTTTTAGAGGTGGAGAATGTGATGACCCCAAAGGTCATCTTATGATTTAGAACTCAAATTTGAGCTCTTAAGCCTTAAATATCTCATTTTTACCCACCTCGATTTGCGTGCATATTCCGGGCATGTTTTCGGAAAGCTTTTATGTTGAAAATTGATGAAAATAAGAATTTATACCTTAAAAGTTGATTTTAGTTGATTTCGGTCAACAATTTTGGTAAACGGGCCCGGGTCCATGTTTTAACGGTCCCGGTGGGTTCGTATCGAATTATGGGATCTGGGCGTATGCCCGAAATCGAATTCGGAGGTCCCTAGCTCAAGTTATGAATTTTTGATGAAAATTAAAAGTCTGAAAATTAATTATTTTTAAGAATTGATTGATGTTTGGCATTGTTAGTGCCGGGTCCGTATTTTGGTTCCGGTGCCCGGTAAGAATTCATTATGATATTTAAGACTTGTCTGTGAAATTTGGTGAGAAACAGAGTTGATTTGACGTGATTCTGACGTCCAGTTGAGAAAATAGAAATTTTAAAGCGTTCTTGAGAATTTCATTTGATTTGGTGCTAAATTCGTAGTTCTAGGTGTTATTTTGGCGATTTGATCGCGCGAGCATGTTCGTATGCTGTATTTAGACTTGTGTGCATATTTGGTTTGGAGCCCCGAGGGCTCGGGTGAGTTTCGGATAGGCCACATGATGTTTTGGACTTTGAAAATATGGTATTTTGCTGCAGTAGGTGTTCTGGCATGTCCTTCTTCACGCTAATCTGATGAGATAGGGATTTCTTCTTCGCGAACGCGAAGGTATGGTCGCGAACGCGAAGCGATGGGGGCGTTACCCTTCGCGAACGTGACAAGCCCATCGCGAACGCGTAGTGTTAAGCATTGGGGAGGGGGAGTCAGCCGTTCCTTCATCGCGAACGCGAGCAATGCCTCGCGAACGCGAAGGCCAGGGGGAGTAACCATCGCGACCACGAGCTGTATCTCGTGAACGCAAAGGCTTGGCATCCAGTACCCTTCGCGAATGCGACAGTGCTCTTGCGAACGCAATGAACACTGTCGCCCAGCACATTTTCTTTCAATTACCCATTACATTTCTTGAATTTTCAACCTAAAATCTAGAGTTTTCATGGTAGAATTAGGGGTTAGGGTAGAAACTAGGGATTTCGGGAATTTGGGGATTTAGACCTCAATTTGAGGTCGGATTCCAAAATCAATTATATATTCGGGCTCAGGGATGAATGGGTAAATGGATTTTGGTCCGAACCTCGGGTTTTGACCAAGCGGGCCCGGGGTCGATTTTTTGACTTTTTGGAGGAAAATTTGGGAAATTTAATTTATGCAATATAATTGATTCCTTTAGCAATATTTGATATTATTGAGTCATTTTTAAATAGATACGAGTGGTTTGGAGGTGAATTCCAAAGGAAAAGCTGTGATTGAGAATTAAGTGGCCTTTAGAGCGAGGTAAGTGTTGTGTCTAATCCTGACTTGAGGGAATTAGGAACCTTAGATTACTTGCTAAGTGAAATCCATGTGAGCGGCGTATATGTGAGGTGACGAGTACTTATGCGCCGCCAATTTACCTATTTTCCATGTTTCTCTATTTTTCTTATATTGTCTCATTCCTATGCCAAATTGCTATGTGTTATACTAGTGTTGTTCAATTTATCGTTCTTATCATGTTTACGGATTTTCTGGTGATAATTGAGTTTTTATTTCAAAGTTGAGATTGATATTATGGAACTAAATGTTTAAGTAAGGTTTGTACTTGTTAATCTATCTCCATGTTGTTATTTATGCATTGCATTATGGTAAGGGAGAATGTTAATGCACAGAGGGTGATGTCGTGCCATATTGTGAGTGTTAATGCACCAAGGGTGATGCCGTACCGTATTGTGAGTGTTAATGCACGAAGGGTGATGCCGTGCCATATTGTGAGTGTTAATGCACGAAGGGTGATGCCGTGCCATATTGTGAGTGTTAATGAACGAAGGGTGATGCCGTGCCATGATATGAGAGTTAATGTACGAAGGGTGATGCCGTGCCGTTTCTATTAATTTTATGGTGAGATTGAGAGTAAAAACATGAAGGGTGATGCCGGGCATTTTTCCTTACTATATTCACTATTCCTGTTGATTCATGGTATATTGACTGCTCCGGTGATCATTCTGTTATAGTTCTTTATCTTGTATTTCCCTTAGTATGTTCCCCTCCCGATATTTCCTGTTTAGTTCTTTATATCTGTTATTTGTATATACACTGTTAAATTGTACAGGTTGATTTGTAGGTGCCTTGCCTTAGCCTCGTCACTACTTCATCGAGGTTAGGCTCGACACTTACCAGTACATGGGGTCGGTTGTACTGATACTGTACTCTACACTTTCTCTGCAGATTTTGATACCAGCTCGGGTTGATCGAGATTTTTCTATTGGTCCGCTGTCCGGAGACTCTAGGTAGATCTGTCGGTGTTCACAGACCTTGAAGTCCCCATCTATCTTTTCTTTTCTACTGTTTCTTTTATTCAGACAGTTGTATTTCTTTCAGACTATTTCTTGTAGTAAATTCTCGAATGCTCGTGAATTGTGACTCCAGATCCGAGGGTAGTAATTAATACAGTTTTATAATATTTCGTACTTAATATATTTTATCTTAGTTAATTATTGTTATTTACTAAATGGAAATAAGGAATTGGTTTAACGATTTTCTAACGTTGGCTTGCCTAGCAAGTAAAATGTTAGGTGCCATCATGGTCCCGTCGGTGGGAAATTTTGGGTCGTGACACAGGCCCTCGGCCTTACTCAGTCCTCATCCTCTCTAGTCTCTCGGGCTCTCAGAATTAACAAAGATCAGCCCAAACAAAGATAACATAGTGCATCAACAGATATCAAGAAAGACTGAGGTATGATACGCAAGTAAAATCATGACTGAGCACAAGATAGCAATTAGCAAATAATTCAACAAGTACGTGACTTTTGCGGGTCCCAACAGTACTATCACATAGCCTAAGTATGATTTTTAACATGATTTATAGTCAAATTTCTTCAACACATAGAGAGCATATAACTAGCAACAAGTTATTTAACTTTACAGTTTCACGGGACAGACCAAGTCACAATCCCCTCGTTGCACACCCACACGCCCGTCACCTAGCATGTGCGTTACCTCCAAAATAATCACATGACACAAAATTCCGGGGTTTGATACCCTCAGGACCAAATTTAAAACTGTTACTTACCTCAAGCCGTGAAATTCTTATTCTGCAATGTACTTTCCTCTTGAATTGGCCTCCAAACGCCTCGAATCTAGCCATAAATAATTCTTTTCAGTCAATAAAATTTATTGGAATTAATTCCATAAGAAAATACTAATTTTCCATAAAAATCCAAAATTTAGCTCAAAAATCACCCGTGGGGGCACGTCTCGGAACTCGACAAAAGTTACAAAATCCGAAAGCCCATCCAACCACGAGTCTACCCATACCAATTGTCACGACCAAAACTAACCCTTGTCGTGATGGCGCCTATCGTGGAACTAGGCAAGCCGACTCATTTTCCAAAACAACCGATATTTCTATTTCAAGAAGATCTCAATGCTATTTAACATAAAAACCTTCGTAAAGGATTTCAAATCAAAACAAAAGTGCGGAAAAGAAAAGCCCGACATCAGGGTGTCACTAGTCATTAGCATCTACTACCATTTGTCTGACAATATCAAGACTAACATAGTTTGGAAAATAGCTAAATACAACTAAAGGAAGACAAGAGGGAGAAGAGCAGGGGCTGCGATTGCCAAGCAACCACTTTTCTATCCCCGAGAAAATCTGCAACCAGAATAATCAACAACCGCTACCGTGCCTAGCTACACCTGGATCTGCACACAAGGTGCAGGGAGTAACGTGAGTACGCCAATTCAGTAAGTAACAAAAATAAATAAAGACTGAGCAGTAGTGACGAGCACTAAAGCATAAAAAGTTCATATCATGAAAACTCAATAAAATACCACATGCTTTTAAAATCAGGATTTGAATCAAAATATCTCGTTTCAACCCAGTTCCACTAATATCATTTAAAGATATTTTTCAACAGTTTTCAAACAGAGTCTAAATGCAAATGTGAGAAACAATGATGAAATCATAAACAGCCTCTCGGAAAAAACATCACTCATATATAGTCCCTCGGGAAAACCTCACAGTTACTCATGCCTCTCGGGCATACCTCAGTCACTCATGCCACTCGGGAATACCTCACAATAACTCATGCCACTCGGGAATATCTCACAATCACTCATGCCTCCCAGTCACTCAGCACTCGGCACTCGCACTCAGTAGGTACCTGCACTCACTGGGGGTGTGTACAGACTCCGGAGGGGCTCCTTCAGTCCAAGCGCTATATCAAGCCAAATCATGGCATAAATCACTCAGGCCCTCGGCCTATATCGAACATGCTGCGGCGTGCAGCCCGATCCCATAAATATCTTCACAAATCAAGCTCTCGGCCTCACTCAGTCATAAACCTCTCAAGCCACTCGGGCATTTCAGTAAAAACATGGCATTCAGCCCAAAACAACATTTATATGCATCAAAATAGAGTCATAAAATTGAGTTATGCAGTAAAGAAGTATAATCATGACTGAGTATAGATTTTCAATCGAAAATAGTGAGAGGATAGTAAGAAAAGGCCCCTAAGGGTCCAAACAGCACTAGCACAAGGCCCAAAACATAGCATTCGGCCCAATTTACAGAAACTCTTTCTAAAACATATAAGTATCATATATTTTAAACAAAATATGCAACTTTACAATTGCTACGGGACGGACCAAGTCACAATCCCCAACAGTGCATGCCCACACGCCCGTCACCTAGCATGTCATCACCTCAAAATAGTAGAATGATTCGAAATTCGGGGTTTCATACCCTCAGGACTAGATTTACAATCGTTACTTACCTCAAATCGGTCAAATCTCTACCCCGCAATGCTCTTGCCTTTCGACTCGGCCTCCAAATGCTCCGAATCTATTCACAATCAGTACAATACCATCAATATAAGCTAATGGAATGAATTCCACAAGAAAAACTATCAAATTAGCCCAAAACCCGAAATTGGCTCAACCCGGCCCCCAGGCCCACGTCTCAAAATCCAACAAAATTTTCAAATCTAGGAAGCTCATCCTCTCACGAGTCCATACATAAAAAATTTATCAAAATCCGACATCGTTTGGTCCCTGAAATCCTTAAATTAAACTCTCAAAAATCCCAAGCCCTAACCCCTCATTTCCCCTAATTACATGATTAAACAACGGGAAATCACCATACATACGAGTATTAGGTATCAAGCAACTTACCTCACTGATAGCCCTTGAATCACCCTTCAAAAATCACACCAAAAGCTCCAAAAACCGACTTGAAAATGGTGGAAATGAACCAAATTCGCAAAAGGGTTCTATTTATGGTTTCTGCCCAGGCTTTTCGCACCTGCGGACAATTTCTCACTTCTGTGCCACTGCACCTGCGGTCCAAACAACCGTACCTACGCAAGTCACTTAAATG
This sequence comes from Nicotiana tabacum, assembly GCF_000715075.1. Lineage (NCBI taxonomy): Eukaryota > Viridiplantae > Streptophyta > Magnoliopsida > Solanales > Solanaceae > Nicotiana > Nicotiana tabacum. Next base: position 125,068,530 of record NC_134088.1, on the reverse strand, counting down.
CCCAGACTCCGCACCTGTGCTCCATTTCTGCATCTACGACCATGTAGTTGCGGAAAATACCTCGCACCTGCGGCCACTGCCTAACTTCCTCACTTCCGCTTCTATGTCACCTATCTGCATATGCGGACTCGCACATGCGACCCATCCTACGTACCTGCAGACCCAGCCTACCTCGACATTGTTCGCACCTGCGACCTCTTGTGCGCTTCTTCGGCCTCGCAGGTACGAGAACTTCATCACACCTGCGCCTTCTGCCCAGCTCCTCCAACTTCGCATCTGCGACATCCCGCTCGCTTCTGCGGGCTCGCACCTGTGTTGAGACATCCACAGGTGCAATTATGACAGCTGAGTTCCAACTTCAGCAATCCTCTAATATCCAAACTTATTCCGTTAATCACCCGAATTCACCCCGAGGCTCTCGGGACCTCAACCAAAAATATTACAACAAGTCATATATCAACATACAAATTCGACATCCGATGCCGGAACCAACCATCAAATCAACGATTTACGCACGGATTCAAGCCTAAGAACTTCTAAACTTCCAAATTCGACATCCGATGCCGGAACCAACCAGACCACATCCGAATGACCTCAAATTTTGCACACACGTCACAAATGACACTACGAACCTACTCCAAATTTCAGAATTCCATTCCGACCCCGATATCAAATTTTCCACTGCCGATCAAAAATCGCCAAATTTCCAATTTTGCCAATTCAAGCCTGATTCTACCATGGACCTCCAAATCACATTCCGGACGCACTCTTAAGTCCAAAATCACCTAATGGAGCTAACAGAACCATCAGAATTCAAATCCGAGATCGTTTATATTAGGTCAACATCCGATTGACTTTTCCAACTTAAGGTTCTAAATAAGAGACTAAGTGTCTCATTCCACTCTAAAACCACTCCGGACCTGAACCAACCAACCCGATACAACACAATACAAATAAATAACACATAAAGAGGCAGATTTGGGGGAAACAGGGCTATAACTCTTGAAATGACCGGTCAGGTCGTTACATCCTCCCCCTCTTAATCAACCGTTTGTCCTCGAAAGGGTCTAGAAACATACCTGGAGTCTCGAATAGGCATGGATATCTGCTCCGTATCTCCCGCTCGGTCTCCCAGGTGGCCTCCTCCACAGGCTGACCTCTCCACTGCAACTTCACTGAAGCTATATCCTTTGACCTCAACTTCCGAATCTACCGATCCAAAATGGTCGCCGGCTCCATATCATAAGTCATATCACCCTCCAACTGAACTGTGCTGAAGTCCAAAACATGGGACAGATCTCCAATATACCTTCGGAGCATGGAAACATGAAACACTGGGTGCACACTCGACAAACTGGGTGGCAAGGCAAGACACTCGTCACCTCGCCTATACGTCGTTCACATGCAATTCAGATTTGGTACAGGATGCCTTGGATAAGGTCAAAATTATTCAGGATCGACTTCGCACAGCTCAGTCTAGGCAAAAGAGTTATGTCGACTGTAAAGTTCGTGATATTACATTCATGGTTGGAGAAAGAATATTGCTCCGAGTTTCACCTATGAAAGGTGTAATGAGGTTCGGAAAGAAGGGCAAGTTGAGCCCTAGGGATATCGGACCCTTTGAAATTCTTGAAAGGGTGGGTGAAGTAGCCTACAGCCTTGCATTACCACCTAGTTTATCTGCGGTTCATCCGGTGTTCCACGTGTCTATGCTCCGGAAATATCATGGTGATCCATCCCATTTGTTAGATTTCAGCTCAGTCCAATTGAAAAATGATGGAAACTGCGACACCATGCAGGCGAATAATCTCTCGGATGTAAATCTCAGCCAACCGCTCTGAAGTGTAAGTAGTACCAACTGGAATGAAGTGAGTGGACTTGGTCAGCCTATCCACAATAACCCAAATAGCATCGAACTTCCTCGAAGTCCGTGGGAGCCCAACTACAAAGTCCATGGTGATCCGCTCCCACTTCCTTTCCGGAATGTCTAATCTCTAAAGCAAGCCACCCAGTCTCTTATGCTCATACTTAACCTGCTGACAGTTGAGACACCGAGCTACAAACCCTTATATCCTTCTTCATCCGCCTCTACCAATAGTGCTGTCTCAAATCCTGGTACATCTTCGCGACACCCGGATGGATGGAATACCGCAAGCTGTGGGCCTCCCAGAGAATCAACTCCTGAAGCCCATCTGCATTAGGCACACTTATCCGGCCCTGCATCCTCAACACGCCGTCATCACCAATAATCACATCCCTAGCATCAGCTCTCCGAACCCTGTCTTGAAGAACGAGCAAGTGAGGGTCATCATATTGACGCTCCCTGATACGGTCAAAAAAAGAAGACTTGGAGACCACGCAAGCCAACACCCGACTCGGCTCCGAAATATCTAATCTCACAAGCTGGCCTGCTAAGGCCTGAACATCCAATGCCAAAGGTCTCTCTGCTGCTGGAAGATATGCTAAACTCCCTAAACTCTCCGCTCGGCGACTTAAAGCATCAGCCACCACATTGGCCTTCCCCAGATGGTATAAAATAGTGATATCATAGTCCTTAAGAAGATCTAACCATCTCCGCTGATGCAAATTAAGATCCTTCTGCTTAAACAGATGCTGCAGACTCTGGTGATCAGTATAGATCTCACAATGAACCCCATACAAATAATAATGCCAAATCTTCAAGGCGTGAACAATGGATGCCAACTCAAGATCATGCATAGGATAGTTCTTCTCATGGTTCTTCAACTGGCGCAAGGCGTAGGCAATCACCCTACCCTCCTGCATCAAAACACAACCAATGCCTATCCTCGAGGCATCACAATATATGGTGTAAGAACCTGAAGCTGCTGACAGTTGAGACACCGAGCTACAAACCCTTATATCCTTCTTCATCCGCCTCTACCAATAGTGCTGTCTCAAATCCTGGTACATCTTCGCGACACCCGGATGGATGGAATACCGCAAGCTGTGGGCCTCCCAGAGAATCAACTCCTGAAGCCCATCTGCATTAGGCACACTTATCCGGCCCTGCATCCTCAACACGCCGTCATCACCAATAATCACATCCCTAGCATCAGCTCTCCGAACCCTGTCTTGAAGAACGAGCAAGTGAGGGTCATCATATTGACGCTCCCTGATACGGTCAAAAAAAGAAGACTTGGAGACCACGCAAGCCAACACCCGACTCGGCTCCGAAATATCTAATCTCACAAGCTGGCCTGCTAAGGCCTGAACATCCAATGCCAAAGGTCTCTCTGCTGCTGGAAGATATGCTAAACTCCCTAAACTCTCCGCTCGGCGACTTAAAGCATCAGCCACCACATTGGCCTTCCCCAGATGGTATAAAATAGTGATATCATAGTCCTTAAGAAGATCTAACCATCTCCGCTGATGCAAATTAAGATCCTTCTGCTTAAACAGATGCTGCAGACTCTGGTGATCAGTATAGATCTCACAATGAACCCCATACAAATAATAATGCCAAATCTTCAAGGCGTGAACAATGGATGCCAACTCAAGATCATGCATAGGATAGTTCTTCTCATGGTTCTTCAACTGGCGCAAGGCGTAGGCAATCACCCTACCCTCCTGCATCAAAACACAACCAATGCCTATCCTCGAGGCATCACAATATATGGTGTAAGAACCTGAAGCTGATGACAGAACTAACACTGGAGCTGTGGTCAAAGAAGTCTTGAGCTTCTGAAAGCTTTCCTCACATTCATTCGACCACCTGAATGGAGCACCCTTTTGGGTCAATTTGGTCAAGGGAGATGCAATAGATGAAAATCCCTCAACAAAGCGACGGTAATAACCCACCAAACCAAGGAAGCTCCTAATCTTCGTGGCTGAGGACGGTCTAGGCCAACTCTGCACCGCCTATATCTTCTTCGGGTCCACCTGAATACCCTCACTGGACAGCACGTGTCCCAAGAATGCTACTAAACTAAGCCAAAACTCACAATTAGAGAACTTTGCACAAAGTTTCTCCTCCCTCAATCTCTATAATACAATCCTCAAATGCTGAGCGTGCTCCTCCTGGCTACGAGAGTACACCAGGATGTCATCAATGAATACAACAACAAATGATCCAACTAGGGTTGGAATACACTGTTCATCAAATGCATGAACGCTGCTGGGGCATTGGTCAGCCCAAAAGACATCATTAAGAACTCATAATGGCCATATCGGGTCCTGAAAGCGGTTTTAAGAATATCCGAATCTTGAATCTTCAGCTGGTGATAACCGGACCTCAAATCAATCTTGGAGAACACCCTCGCTCCCTGAAGCTGGTCAAATAAATCATCAATACGAGGCAAAGGATACTTGTTCTTGACTGTGACCTTGTTCAACTGCCTGTAATCAATGAGCATCCTCATGGAACCATCTTTCTTCTTCAAAAATAGAACCGGTGCACCCCAAGGGAACACACTAGGCCAAATAAACCCCTTATCAAGAAGTTCCTGAAGCTGTTCTTTCAATTCCTTCAACTCCGCCGGTGCCATACGATATAGTGGAATAGAAATGGGCTGAGTGCCCGGCACCAAATCAATACCGAAGTCAATATCCCTGTCAGGCGGCATGCCCATTAGGTCTGTAGGAAACACATCTGGAAAATTACGTACCACCAGAACATAATCAATGACAGGAGTCTTTGCACTAACATCCCTCACAAAAGCCAAATAAGATAGGCAACCCTTCTCAACCATGCGCTGAGCCTTCAAATATGAAATCACCCTACTTGGTACATAATCTACAGAACCGCTCCACTCAACCCTCGAAATTCCCGGCATAGTCAACGTCACCGTCTTAGCGTGACAATCTAGAATAGCATAACATAGAGATAACCAATCCATACCCAATATCACATCAAAATCAACCATACTGAGCAGCAAAAGGTCCACTTGGGTCTCCAGACCCCCAATAGTCACCACATATAACCGATATACGCGATCTACAATAATAGTATCGCCCACAGGAGTAGATACATGAACAGATAAAACTAAAGACTCACGAGGCATATAAAGAAAATGGGCGAAATACGAGAAAACATATGAATACGTGGAACTAAGGTCGAATAATACTGAGGCATCTCTGTGACAAACTGAGACAATACCGGTAATCACAGTATCTGAAGCAATAGCATCTGGTCTGGCAGGGAGGGCATAGAAACTAGCCTGGCCACCCCCTGATCTACCTCCCCCTCTAGGGCGACCCCTAGCTGACTAACCTCCACCCCGAACTAGCTGGGCGGGTGGTGAAGTAACTGGTGCTAAAGTCGAAGGCTGACTCCTCTGTTGAGATAGACCTCCATGACGACGAGGACACTGCCTCCACATATGCCCAAACTCCCCACACTCAAAACAACTCCCTAGTGCTAGTGGCGGGAACTGAAGGGAGCCCCGAGCACCGGGATAACCAGTAAAAGAACCTGGCATAGAGGGGCCCTTAACTGGTGGAGCACAGGACGAGCTCTGAGCTGGAAGGGCACTAAGTGATAAGTGGCCCTGATGAAAACTGTGAGAACCATGGCCAGATGATGTACCACGGTGAAATGACCGAGCTGACTGAGCCTGTCTGAAATGACGACCTCTACCGTGCTGAAACTGACCCCCAAAAGGAGCACCGCTGAATCCACCCTGTCCACGAGGCCTCTTGGCCTCTCTCTCAACTCTCTCCTAACCGCAAACCATCTAAATCTGTTGAGAAATGTCGACAACCTCAACAAAGGTAGCACCCGACACACTATCTCTGGTCATAAGCAACTGTAGCTGAAAAGGGAGACCATCAATAAACCTCATGATCCTCTCCCTGTCCGTGGGAACCAATAAGATCGCATGACAGGCCAACTTGGAGAACTGCATCTCATACTGTGTCACAGACATATCACTCTGGCGAAGCTGCTCAAAGTGTCTGTGCAGCTCCTCTCTACGGGATCGAGGCACGAACTTCTCCAAAAAGACCACGGAGAACTGCTGCCAAGTAGGGGGTGCTGCGCCAACGGGCCTATGCCTTTCGTAAGTCTCCCACCATCTGAGTGCTGCCCCGGAGAACTGAAAAGTAGTGAATGATACCCCACAAGTCTCCAAAATACCAGCAGTACGGAGTATTCTTTGACACCTGTCCAAGAAGTCCTGAGCATCCTCTATCTGTGCCACTGAAAGGTGGTGGCTGGAGTCTCCCAAACCTCTCCAACCTACGCTGATCATCCTCAGGCATAGCAGGAACCACATAATCTTGTGCAACTGCAACCGGCTGGGATGGTGGTGCCTCTGTGTCTGAAGTCCCTGAATAACCTGCTCGGGTATGGGAGCAACGGGAGTCTGACTGCCTCCCTCGGTTTGAGAAGTGGCTGCGGTCGTCGAGATAGAGATCGCCTGAGCAAGGCCGGTACACGCTGTCAGAATCTGAGCTAGGGCCTCCTGAAGTCCTGGAATCACAATAGGCATAGGTGGTGCATGAGCTGGTGCATCAACAATTGGAACCTGGTCCTGACCTGGGACAACTAGTGGATCTGCAGGTACTGCTCCAACTGCTGTACGGGCTGCACCTCTGCCCCTACCATGGTCTCTACCGCGGCCTCAGCCTCTCGCGGCCCTGGATGGTGGTACTGGTGGTTGGCCCTCCTAACCGGTAGCACGAGTCCTCACCATCTGTGAGAGAATGAAACAACAAATGTTTAGTTATTAGAATCAACAGATTCACACAACAAGAATTCAAGAATATAGAGTTTCCTAAAGGTTCTGCAGCCTCTCGAAGATAAGTACAGACGTCTCTGTACCGATCCGCAAGACCCTACTAAACCCGCTCATGACTCATGAGACCTATGTAACCTAGGCTCTGATACCAATCTGTCACGATCCACACTAACCCTTGTCGTGATGACGCCTATCGTGGAACTAGGCAAGCCGACTCATTTTCCAAAACAACCGATATTTTTATTTCAAGAAGATCTCAATGCTATTTAACATAAAAACCTTCGTAAAGGATTTCAAATCAAAACAAAAGTGCGAAAAAGAAAAGCCCGACATCGGGGTGTCCATAGTCATGAGCATCTACTACCATTTGTCTGACAATATCAAGACTAACATAGTCTGGAAAATAGCTAAATACAACTAAAGGAAGACAAGAGGGAGAAGAGTAGGGGCTGCGATCGCGAAACAGCTACCTTGCTATCCCCGAGAAAATCTGCAACCAGAATAATCAACAACTGCTACCGTGCCTAGCTACACCTAGATCTGCACACAAGGTGCAGGGAGTAACGTGAGTACGCCAACTCAGTAAGTAACAAAAATAAATAAAGACTGAGCAGTAGTGACGAGCACTAAAGCATAAAAAGTTCATATCATGAAAACTCAATAAAATACCACATGCTTTTAAAATCAGGATTTGAATCAATCGTTTAAACCCAGTTCCAGTAAAATCATTTAAAGATATTTTTAGACAGTATTCAAACAGAGGATAAATGCAAAGGTGAGAAACAATGATGAAATCATAAACAGCCTCTCGGGAAAAAAACATCACTCATATACAGCCCCTCGGGCAAACCTCACAGTCACTCATGCCTCTCGGGCATATCTCACAGTCACTCATGCCACTCGGGCATACCTCACAATAACTCATGCCACTCGGGAATATCTCACAATCACTCATGCCTCCCAGTCACTCAGCACTCGGCACTAGCACTCAGTAGGTACATGCGCTCACTGGGGGTGTGTACAGACTCCGGAGGGGCTCCTTCAGTCCAAGCACTATATCAAGCCAAATCATGGCATAAATCACTCAGGCCCTCGGCCTATATAGAACATGCAGTGGCGTGCAGCCCGATCCCATAAATATCTTCACAAATCAGGTCCTCGGCCTCACTCAGTCATAAACCTCTCAAGCCACTCGGGCATTTCAGTAAAAACATGGCATTCAGCCCAAAACAACATTTATATGCATCAAAATAGAGTCATAAAACTGAGTTATGCAGTAAACAAGTATAATTATGACTGAGTATAGATTTTCAATCGAAAACAGTGAGAGGATAGTATGAAAAGACCCCTAAGGGTCCAAACAGCACTCGCACAAGGCCCAAAACATAGCATTCGGCCCAATTTACAGAAACTCTTTCTAAAACATATAAGTATCATATATTTTCAACAAAATATGCAACTTTACAGTTGCTACGGGACGGACCAAGTCACAATCCCCAATAGAGCACGCCCACACGCCCGTCACCTAGCATGTGCATCACCTCAAAATAGTAGAATGATACAAAATCCGGGGTTTTATACCCTCAGGACTAGAATTACAATCGTTACATGCCTCAAATCGGTCAAATCTCTACCCCGCAATGCTCTTGCCTCTCGACTCGGCCTCCAAATGCTCTGAATCTATTCACAATCAGTACAATACCATCAATATAAGCTAATGGAATGAATTCCACAAGAAAAACTATCAAATTAGCCCAAAAACCGGAATTGGCTCAACCCGGCCCCTGGCCCCACGTCTCAAAATCCAACAAAAGTTTCAAATCTAGGAAGCTCATCCACTCATGAGTCTATACATACAAAATTTATCAAAATCCGACATTGTTTGGTCCCTCAAATCCTTAAATTAAACTCTCAAAAATCCCAAGCCCTAACCCCTCATTTTCCCTAATTATATGATTAAACAACGGGAAATCACCATACATACGAGTATTAGGTCTCAAGCAACTTACCTCACTGATAGCCCTTGAATCACCCTTCAAATATCACTCCAAAAGCTCCAAAAACTGACTTGAAAATGGTGGAAATGAACCAAATTCGCAAAGGGTTCTATTTATGGTTTCTGCCCAGGCTTTTCGCACCTGTGGACAATTTCTCGCTTCTGCGCCACCACACATGCGGTCCAAACAACCGCACCTGTGCAAGTCACTTAAACGCCCAGATTCCGCACCTGCGCTCCATTTCCGCATCTACAACCATGCAGTTGCGGAAAATACCTCGCACCTGCGGCCACTGCCTAACTTCCTCACTTCCGCTTCTACGTCACCTATTCGCATCTGCGGACTCGCAGATGTGACCCATCCTATGCACCTGCGGACCCAGCCTACCTCGACATTGTCTGCACCTGCGACATCTTGTGCGCTTCTGCGGCCTCGCAGGTGCAGGAACTTCATCGCACCTGCGCCTTCTGCCCAGCTCCTCCAGCCTCACATCTGTGACATCTCGCTTGCTTCTGCCGGCTTGCACCTGCGATGAGACATCCGCAGGTGCGATTATGATAGCTGAGTTCCAACTTCAGCAATCCTCCAATATCCAAACTTGTTCCGTTAATCACCCGAAATCACCCCGAGGCCCTCGGGACCTCAACCAAAAATACCAACAAGTTATATATCAACATATAAACTTAGTCGAATCTTTGAATCACTCAAAACAACATCAAATCACCAAATTCCCCTCGGATTCAAGCCTAAGAACTTCTAAACTTCCAAATTCGACATCCGATGCCGAAACCAAGAAGACCACGTTCGAATAACTTTAAATTTTGCACACACATCACAAATGACACTACGAACCTACTCCTACTTCCGTAATTCTATTCCGACCCTGATATCAAATTTTTCATTGCCGACCAAAAATTGTCGAATTTCCAATTTCGCCAATTCACATTCCGAACGCACTCCGAAGTCCAAAACCACCTAACGGAGCTAACAGAACCATTAGAATTCAAATCCAAGATCGTTTACATATAGGTCAACATTCGTTTGACTTTTCCAACTTAAGGTTCTAAATAAGAGACTAAGTGTCTCATTTCACTTCGAAACCACTCCGGACCCGAACCAACTAACCCGACACAACACAAATAGCAAAATAACACATAAAGAAGCAGAAATTGGGGAAATAGGGCTATAACTCTTGAAATGACCGGCCGGGTCGTTACACCAATTTTACCAAAATCCGACCCCAAGTCGACCCTCAATTCTTCAATTTAAACCAAGAGTTTTTTCAAACTTTTCCAACTTAATTCACCAATTAAATGATAAAAACAACCATGAATTTAGGTAATTTAACCAATATTGAGTTAAGAATACTTACCCCATTGTTTTCCTTGAAAAACTCCCGAAAATTGCCTCTTCCCGAGCTCCAATCCGTCAAAAACGAAAAATGGCCTCTTTAGAACTTAAACTCTCTGTCCAGACCTCTCTTCTTCGCGAACGCGACTGGTCCCTCGCATTCGCGAAGCACAAAATGTGCTGCCCAACATTTGCTCTTCGCGAACGCGAGACACTACTCGCGAACGCGATGCTTTACACAGCCCTTCTTCGCGAACGCGAGATCCCCTTCGCGAACGCAAGGGCAAAAACCCATGCCCACTATTTTTTCCTTCGCGAACGCGATACCCAAATGCGAACGCGATGTGCAACCCAGCTCCTCTTCGCGAACGCGAAGAGTAAATCCTGCCTGCCTGAAATTCCTCTTCACGAACGCGAAAGAGAAAAATCCGAAAAATGCAGCAGCAGATATCAACAATCTCACCAAGGCCACAAATGATCCGTTAACCATCCAAAACTCACCCGAGCCCCTCGGGACCTCAACCAAATATACCAATAAGTTCTAAAATATCATACGGACTTAGTCGAACCCTCAAATCACCTCAAACAATGCTAAAACCATGAATTACACCCCAATTCAAGCCTAATTGTGATAACCCAAAAGGTCATCTTATGTTTTACACCTAGAATCTGTGCTCTTAAACTATAAAAATCTTATATTTATCCTTCTCGATTTGCGTGCACAGTCCGAGCATGTTTTCGGAAAGCTTTATATTAAATATTGATGAAAACAAGAATTTATGCCTTAAAACGTTGATTTTAATTGACTTCGATCAACATTTTTTGTAAACGGGTCCGGATCCGTATTTTACACTCTTCCCCAACATTAATTCGGTGGGTCCGTATCGAATTATGGGACTTGGACGTATGCCTGGAATCAAATTTCGAGGTTCATATCCCGAGAAATGAATTTTTGACTACAATTGAATTTCAGAAAATTAATGGTTTTAAAGTATATGCTTAATGCTTGATTTTGATGGTATCGGGCCCGTATTCTGGTTCTGGAGCCCGGTACAAGTCTGTTATAATATCTGAACTATGTCTGTGAAATTTGGTGAGTAACGAAGTTTAAATGACGTGATTCGGACCTTTGGTTGAGAAAATAGTAACTTTAAGTGTTCTTGAGAATTTCATTGATTTTGATGCTAAATCCGTAGTTTTAGGTGTTATTTTGGCGATTTGATCGCACGAGTAAGTTCGTATGATGTTGCTAGACTTGTGCGCATATTTGATTTGGATCCTCGAGGACTCGGGTGAGTTTCGGATAAGCTACGGGGTGATTTGCACTTAGAAAATCTAAGATTTTTGCTGTAGCAGCCGTTCTGGTGTGCCCTTCTTCGCGTTCTCGTAGGTAGTGTCGTGAACGCGAAAGTTAAAACAGGGGCAGGGGAATTTTCTTTTTCGCGAACGTGAAGGGCTGGTCGCGAACGCGAAATATTGGGGGTGGTACCCTTCGCGAACACGATCAGTCTCCCGCGAACGTGATAGTTTAAGGGACCTGGGGGAGGGGAGTCATGTTCTTCTACGCGAACGCGTCTATTGGGTTGCGAACATGAAGGTTTTGGGGGAGCTGCCTTACGCGAACGCATAGAAAGATTCGTGAACGCGAAGGCCTTAGGCCGATGTGCATCACGATCGCGACAGGCCTCTCGCGAACGCGATGAAGGCTTGTCCAGTATTTTAAAACAGACTTCAAAGACGGGATTTGTTCAAAATTTCACATTTTCTTCACTTGAACTCAACCTTGGGCGATTTTGCGAAGTGGGAATTCAACACCAAATCATAGGTTCGTGTTCTTAAACTCATTCCTTTTAATTTCCATCAACACCCACTAGATTTCTGGGCCTAAATCTTGTTCTTTAAGGGTAGAAATTAGGGATTTTAGGAGAATTAGGGATTTGTAAATTTGGGAATTTAGACCTCGATTTGGGGTCAGATTCCGGAACTAATGACATATTCGGGCTCGGGGGTGAATGGGTAAACGGAGTTTGGTCCGAACCTCGAGTTTGGACCAAGTGGGCCCGGGGTCGATTTTTGATTTTTTTGAGAAAATTTGGGAAATCTGTAATTATTCATTAAAGTTGATTCCTTTAGCGATAATTGATGGTATTAAGCTATTTGTGACTAGATACGAGTGAGTTGGAGGTGAATTCTAAGGGAAAAGCAGTACTTGAGCAGTGAGTGGCCTGCGAATTGAAGTAAGTGTCGTGTCTAACTTTGGCTTGAGGGAATAGGTATTGTGTGTTTATTTGCTACGTGTTTGGTTTTTAAATACGATGTATAGGTGAGGTGACGAGCATCTATGCGTCGTTGTCGAGTCATAGCATGCGAGTGAAATTCTATTCTTGTCTATTTTGTAGCCTTAAATTCTACTATCCATGCTTAGCGGGTTATTTGAAATGTTGGGTGACTTATATCTGGTTTCACTGAGATTTGGTAACTTTCGAATATTGATTCAAGGTTGAGGTTACATTGTGCTATTGATTATGGGTAAAATACTGGTTTCTTTGTGATACTCCTATCTATCTGTTATTATTGATTCTGTAATTTGTGAGGAGGAGTATAAAGCACGAAGGGTGATGTCGTGCATGCATTATTTATATTGTGGGGAAGAGTGTAAAGCACGAAGGGTGATGCTGTCTATATTATGAGAGGTTTAATGCACGAAGGGTGATATCGTGCCGTTCTATTTATTTATTTGGTGAGGTTGAGAGTAAAAGCATGGAGGGTGATGCCGTGCCGTTCTATTTATTTATTTGGTAAGGTTGAGAGTAAAAACACGAAGGGTGATGCTATGCAGTTTTTCTTTGCTGTTTTATTTGCTCAATTCGTTCAAGGATTTTCGGTTTAATTCTGTCTTTTCATTATTCTCACTCTTTATATTGTATTCCCCCACTGTATGTCCCCTTCCCATTATTTCTGCATTATTTCTTTATTTACTGTTGTTGCCCATTAGCATAATTATACTGTTCAGGTTATATGTGGGTGTCTTGTCCTAGCCTCGTCACTACTTCGCCGAGGTTAGGCTCGACACTTACCAGTACATGGGGTCGGTTGTACTGATGCTGCACTCTACACTTTCTGTGCAAATTTTGGTACAGGCTCAGGTTGATCGAGATTTTGCTATTGGTCCGCTGTTCGGAGACTCAAGGTAGATTTGTCGGCGTTCACAGACCTTTAAATCCCCGTCTATCTTTTAGGTCCTACTGTTTTCTTTCATTCAGACAATTATATTTCTTTCAGACTATTACTTGTAGTAAATTCTAGAATGCTCGTGAATTGTGAATCCAGATCCGGGTGGTAGTAATTAATAGAGTTTTATAATATTTCGTACTTATTATATTTCATCTTAGTTAATTATTATTATTTACTGAATGGAAATAAGGAATTGGTTTAATGATTCTCTAACGTTGTCTTGCCTAGCAAGTGAAATGTTAGGTGCTATCACGGTCCCGTCGGTGAGAAATTTTGGGTCGTGAAACTAATGAACTTTGCAATTTCTAATTTCTACAAACAACCGGAACCTACCAAATCACGTCCGATTTACCTCAAATTTTGCGCACAAGTCATAAATGACATAACAGAGGTATTTCAATTTTCAGAATCGCATTCCGACCCCGATTTTAAAAAGTCAACCCCGGTCAAACTTTCCAAAAATTAAACTTTTGGCATTTCAAGCCTAATTCCACCACGGACCTCCAAATAATTTTCTGGACACAGTCCTAAGTCCAAAATCACTATACAGAGCTATTAGAATCATCAAAATTCAAATACAAGGTCGTTTACACATAGGTCCATATCCGGTCCACTTTTCTATCTTAAATTTTCAATTATGAGACTAAGTGTCTCATTTCACTCCGAATTCCTTCCGGACCCGAATCAACTAACCCGATAAGTCATAAATCAATTGCAAGGCATAAACTGAGCTGTAAATAGGAGAACGGGGTTATAATATTCAAAACAACCGGCCGGGTCGTTACATTTATAATTCTATTTTACCCTTTACCTTTTTAAAGAAAAGAATTAACTCCAACCTATAACCTACGTCTTCGTCTATTTTTTCCTTCTGTCGCTTCCAACGTTAGGTATACTTTTTGCCTTCCTTTTGTTTCATTCTTTCTTCTATTTTGATTTTTAATTCCAATCCTAATTACTTTATCTCGAATTAGCTGTATAATATTGGTTGTTTTCAAGTGTGCAAAGTGTTATTATTTATCTTAAATTATTTTATTCGTAATATTTGATAATTAAATATTTAAAACAATTGAGACTATTTTAGTAAACTTATCAGTTACAGTACAATACGATAGAATCAAACCAAACAGTAAAATATTATTTAACAACAACAAATAATATAATCTATCCAAACATTGTATTCATAAAACGAAATAATATAATATAATACAGTACAATACGATAATTATAAAACGATGGATAACAATAATATAAACATAGTGTTTGTATCTGCATCTATTGTATACAATATAGCTTATATATATATATATATATATATATATATATATATATATATATATATATATATATATATATATATATATATATATAAGATAAATAATATTGACTGAAAACACAAAAGGAAATCTCCTGCAATCAAAGTAATCTATCTATATCTATATTATTATAAAAGCATGAAAGTTTTATGTTAAATATTGAACGACTAAAATATCCTTGAAGTATTGATCGACTTATATACCCTTAATTAACTAGATATCTCTACAATGTTAGTGTACAAAAATGTAAAAGTCTTGCAATTAAAGTCCAAGATTTTTGTAAATAAGACCAAATTTTACGTTGAAGATTGAATTTTAATAAAGTATAATCGAAGAAAGAGATAAAATTTTATGAGAATTAGGAGAACGGGAAGCTTAATTAGTTGGAAAAGGAAGCCATATTGTAGCCATATATACTTTGAACACAAACTCTAAATAGTCTAAAATTTGAGTCCAATATAGAGTTGAAGTTTCAAAGTAATCTCACTTGGGCTAGAACACTGTGAACCACTTATTGCCTTTATATGAAGGTCACAATTTATTTTAACGAGTAGTACCTTTTTATTGAAATATCATTATTTGACAGCTAAATTAATTATTTCTTCCGTCACATGAATTCTATCAAAATTAATTTTTTATGTATCAATACAAGAAGGAAGCAGTCGCCCATAGTAGCATTCAAGCCTTGAAAAATATAATTAACGTTCAACAACTATTGTTGAACTACAAAAAGTACAAGAAAGCCTCTAGAAAGTTGCTTCTGCAATGAAGAAGCATTGATATCTAACAATTTCTAATTAGGGAAAGAAGGTTTAATTTGTTCTTGGATTTGCTTAGATTTTCAATCATGACAACTTTCTAAGTTTAATTCTCTATACATAAGAGGTATGAAAGAGTAGATATAACTTGATAAGGTAATTTTGCATTTAAGTTTGGTTTAAGATTTTGTTTACAATCATTTCATAATCGAGTTCATTGGTGAGATTGACAAAAGCAAATTGTATCTATCTCAAGTTCATAATATGAAGACATTACTTCCGTTGTTCAATCACCTCCTCTTTACGCTAGATATTAGATCTTAGATATCTTTGACCAATGATTTGAGGACTTGCGTTACAACGTTAAATTTTTGTGTCAATTTTTTATTTAATGTTAATATTTTATGTGTTTGTTGTATACGTTCGATATGGAATTTAACAAAACCTTTTTAAAAATTTTATCAAGAAATTTTATTTTGTCATGACTTAATTTATTTGAGAAATCGTTGATCAAATTTGAGTTTGGAAAGCTTGATTATTGTGAGAGCTATGGTTGAGGAAAAATGGCTTTAGATTTGTTATGTTACCATTTAACTATTAATATAATCTCAAAAGGGAGATTAAATGATTAATTAAAAGGGAAAAAATTATCAAGTACGTAGCATAAATTTGCTAATTAGCTACGAAATTTAAAAAAAAAACATGACACATGATTCATAAACCAAGTTCAAGAGATATGCAAATCTACTTGGTTATATTATTTTTAGATATTTTTGGGATTAAGGATTACTGTGCTATGTAACTCTTTTATAGGAGTAAAAAACATAAAATTTGAGTGAGAGACTCCCCATATCTAATATCTTTATAAGTAGCATGAAATTAATATTGTCTGGCAACAGACAGTCACTTACAAATATAAATTGATAATCGCGTACACCGTTAATATCTACTTTCTTATATTATTATTTTATTTATTTATTATTTTTAATATTTTACACTAAATGTCGAACGATGAAAGTATTTAAATATGGACAAGAATAATTTTAGTTACACTTGTGTTTCGTGGAGAAGATAAATAAAGCACATGATCATACAATCTCAGATAATAGATTGTCTTTGTCTATTATCTGAGATTGTATGATTTCAGATAATAGATGATTTCTTACATGAACAATTACATGTTGAATTTTTAAGAGGGATATTAATGTCGACAACAAGAATTTATTGTTCCTTCATATGAATAATTGACTAAACATTTACGTGCAAAGCACATATATATAGACTACTTATATTAAAAGCACAAAGGCTCTTAGCGAAATGCCGTTCGCCTTTTTTACCCTTTTAAAATAGATTTCATATTTGATTGAATAGTCATTTCATAATTTCCTAATATTAAGAACTTTCAAATCAAAATAATATTTTCTTACTAAATTCTTACTTATTTAAACTAGGTAAAATAACCATAATACATTCCAATTAAGTTACTTTTCCTTATTTGAAATTAACGAAAGTTCCATAATACAATCCAAGTTACTTTTCCTTGTTTGAAATTAAGTTTTTACTATTAAATCTAAATATAATCCTACTTAGGTTAGAAAAATACATCTATAAAAGAACAATGAATGTAAAATTGAGTTAGCCACAACGCCCACAACTCTATTGATTATCAAGTTATCAACTGCATTGCTTTATCTAACTTTAGTTTGGTTTATATTTGATATTAGACGTTGTAATTCTATAAATTTGATTATATATTCTTTGGTTTTACTGCAATTCGCGTGGTTTCTTAAGTTCTATGCTATCCGTTGCTATACCTTGTATATTTAGTTTCGGCTAATATCGTTTTTAATTTTTGCGTCGTGTTTTAATTTCTGATAATTCATGGTATTTTATCTATGTTTTCTATTTCATGGTTAAGAGAATATTAATGTGAAAAAATTGTGATTGCCAAGATAAAAAAATTATTTTTTATGCGTGAACATGTATTCACCATGCGAACTCTATTTTAAATTCCCTTCGTCGAAAACCATATTTTTGCATTTTAGATTTTAAAGGTATTAAACGCTGAGTTAAGAAAAAATATTTTTCCTACTCGTGGATTGTTATTGTAACGATCCGGCCTGTCATTTTGAAAATTTAAGTCCCGTACGGCAGCATAAGGCCCTAAGCAGCTTCGTATTATGTGTATTGACTTGTGTGCGTGGTTGAATTCACTTACCGGATGATTCGAAGTGATTTGGAAAACTTGGTCCCTAAAACGGAAGTTTAAGTCTTAAAATTTTCACTGTAGTCAAAACAGTGTGAAGACGACTCCGGAATGAAGTTATATCGGTTCTGTTAGCTCCGTTGGGTGATTTTAGACTTAGGAGAGTGTCCAGACTGTGAATTTGAGGTTTGTAGCTGATTTAGGCTTGAAATGGCAAAAGTCGATTTTTTAGAGATTTGGACCGGAAGTGGACTTTTTGATATCGAGGTCGGAATACGATTCCGAGAGTTGGAACAGCTCCGTTATGTTATTTGGGACTTGCCTGCAAAATTTGACGTCATTCCGGGCTGGTTTGATAGGTTTCGGCACGCGTTTTAGAAGTTGGAAGTTTTTGAAGGTTCATAAGTTTGATTCATGGTGCGATTCGTAGTTTCGACGTTGTTTGATGTGATTTGAGACCTCGAGCGAGTCTGTGTTAGGTTATGAAACTTGTTGGTATGTTTAGACGGGGTCCCGGGGGCTCGGGGTGTGTTTCGGATGGGCTACAGGCCATTTTCTCTATTTTTGGGCTGCTGATATCTGTCAGCTGGTTTCCTTAATCGTGTTCGCATCCCTACCTTCGCGATCGCGAAGAGTAATTTTGGAGGAGGGAATATTTTTTCTTCATGTTCGCGAGCTTCCATCTGCGATCGCGTAAGTCTACCTTCTCTTCTTCGCGTTCGCGTAGTAGAAACAAGGAGTTGGGAGCTGGTGATCATTTGCCTCTTCGCGTTCGCGTGTCGCTTACGCGTTCGCGTAGCTACGCCATTCCACTATTCGCGTTCGCGTACTACTTCACGCGTTCATGAAGAGCAGTCGTTGGGCCATCAAATTTTTCCTCTCCGCATTCACGAACGTGTTGTCGCGTTCGCGAAGAACAACTGGGCAGCTTTCATTTGTCCTCTTCGCGATCGTAGCTCCTCTTCCGCGATCGCGATGCACAAACACCTGGGTAGAATATAAGTTTTTCCAAATCGAGGGTTAGGCCATTTTCATCATATTTTTGACTTGTAGAGCTCAGGTTTGAGCGATTCTTTGTGGGTTTTTCAAGCAAATCGATTGGGTAAGTGTTCTGCACCTAGAATTTTATATATCTTATGATTTTATCTTTATTTTTATCATTTAATTTGTGTTTTGAGTTGAGAAAAATGATGGTTTTTGAAGAAAACTTTCAACATGAAAAATCATGATTTTAGGAACGAAATGGTGTCGGAATTTGATAATTTTAGTATGGTTGAACTCGTATTGGATTGTGTGTTCGGGTTTTGTAAAATTTGTCGGGTTCCGAGGTGCGGGCCAAGGGGTCGACTTTTGGACTGATTTTTAGATTTTGATAAAGATTGAGGCTTTACGATCCGGAATAGTCTCTTATGAGTTTTATTTGTGTTTTGAAGTTATTTTGATTAGAATTGAGCCGTCCGGAGGTCATTTCACCCGAGAAGTTCATTTTTGAGTATCGGTCTGTCTTCTTTGAGGTATGTATCTTGCCTAATTTCGTGTGGGGGAACTACCTCTTAGGATTTGAGTCTCCTATGCTAATTGTAGTCCGTGCATGCGAGGTGACGAGTACGTGCACGAACTTATTTGTGGAAAATTGGTCTTTTAGGGTTCTTAGGTCCTTGTGTTCACTGATTATGCAGTTGTGATGTTATGAATACGTCTTTTAATTACTAGTTTCACCTCTACCTGCTTTAATTAAAATTAATTACTTCATGATCCGGCCTTGATGCTTATTTGGTTCATTTGTGCCATAACTGAAATTGTTATCTCTTCTATTGCCATGTTATTTTTTCCCTAACTGTTTATCTTTATTTGAAGTTATAATTATCTCTTTTATAATTGTTCATCCTTAATTGAGGCTATGATTATGTTTCTGCTACTTATCCCTAGTTGAAATTGTTGCATCTCTTTCTTAATTGCCCAACCTTAAAAGAAGTTAGATATCCTATATTTTAGTTGACCTATCCTTAATTGGAATTATTCGTCTTGTGATAGTTCCTTCGTTGTCGAACTGTACATTGTGGACCGTTGTTACATAATATTTCTCTTTTTGTTGAGTTGTTCTTGTTATGACTACCATTCTCTATTGTTGTTACTCCTTGTGAATTAGTTCCTCCGTTTTCTTAAGTTCTGGAATTTCTGAGTTGACTTATTTATCGTACCATTGTATTATTGTCATTGTTGCTGTTGTATTTATTGTGGTGATGCATGAGGTTTTTGCCGTGCGGTTGTTGTTATTGTGATGCACGAGGTTTCTACAGTGCGGTTGTGGTTATTGTGATGCACGAGGTTTCTGTCGTGCGGTTGTTATTATGGGGTTGCACGAGATTTCTGCCGTGCTATTGTTACTATTGATATTGGCACATGTGGCGTGACAAGGCGGGAACATTGTTATGCATGTGGGGCGAGACAAGGCAGGCACTTATTTTATTATTGCACACGTGGCGAGACAAGGTGGGCTTTGTCAGGGATTGAATTGTGATGATTTGTGATGGCCTAGGGGCATTCTTGTTGTTGATATTTGTGTAGTGTTACACTTACCTTTGTGAGATTTATCTTGTGAAAGTTGTGAGAAAAATATTTTACGTGTTGTCCGTTCTTTTTTCCTTGTGCTTATTTGCTGGTATGGACTATGTTAGGACACTTGCACAAACATACACGTAGTTAAGCACTCTTATCGGATAACAGGTGTTCTTGATATTGTTGAGTATATATGCTCACCCTTGTTTACTTGCCTTCTATGTGAGAATGGCTGTATTGGCACGTGAGTCGTCAGTGCGGTTATGAGGTGTTATGACGGTACAGGATGCCAAGTGTTAGGGTTCTGGTATTGAAACTCGTGAGTTGTGATTTGTCCGAGGTTCGGTACCTCGTGGAGCTTGTTGACTAAAACCTGATGTAAAAGCGATTGTAATTGCTGAGTTATTACTTGTCCTTGCTATATTTGTGATTTCGAATTTAGGTTGTGTTCCATTCAATCTTCTGTGTCATTTTTATGGTATTCCGTTGATACTTGTTGTTTCCTTTCTTATTGCCATTACTGTATTGTGAGCCATATTGCATAGTCTTTATGTGGATATCATATTTCTGTTGTTCATATACTTATACTTGTTCAATTTATTAGACCAGTGGGTATCTTGACTGTTCCTCGTCAATACTCTACCGAGGTTAGTCTTGATACTTACTAGGCACCGTTGTGGTGTGCTCATTCTACACTTCTGTACATTTTTGTGCAGATCCAGGTATTTATTTGATAGTAGTTGTGCGGGTCGTTGCTGTGGAGACTCAAGGAAAAACTTGTTGCTGAGTTCGCAGGCTTCGGAGTCACCTTCAAATTTTTGTTTTGCATTTTTTATTCTTATTTCTGGACAGTTGTATTTAGAAGTTCTCTAGAAAACACTCTGTAGAGCTTAGGACTTGTACTACTGGTTTTGGGAATTGTAAATTTTAAGAGTTTTGTATTTCAAATTGTTAGATATTATTTAATTAATGTTGTTGTTTCAATTAATATTAGGCTTACCTAGTCCCTAAGACTAGGTGCCATCACGATACCCAACAAAGGGGAAATTGGGTCGTGACAAGTTGGTATCAGAGATCTAGGTTCATAGGTGCTACGAGTCATAAGTGAGTTTAGTAGAGTCTTGCGGATCGGTACGGAGACGTCTGTACTTATCTTCGATATGCTACGGAACTACTAGGACAGTTTCACTTCCTTCATTCCTATCGTGCGAGTTCATTGATCTCGAAGTTTTAACTTTTATCATTCCATTCTCTCACAGATGGTGAGGACACGAGCTGCAGTAACTAATGACGTTACCCCCGGAGCAGATGTCGCTAGGGGCAGAGGCCGACGAGGAGCACGCGCCGCAGCTAGAGTACCTACTAGAGCAGTAGTTGAGGAGCCGCCAGTAGTTCCAGTTGGGGGCAGGTACCGGAGGCGCCTGCTGTTACCCCCAGACTTCAGGAGACCTTATCACAGTTCCTGAGCATGTTTGGTACATTGGCTTAGGCGGAGTTGATTCCGGTTGCAACAGCTACTTCACAGACCGGGGGAGGGACCCAGACTCCCCCCGCCCACACCCCAGAGCAGCAAGTTCATGTTGGTCAGGTTCCAGGCGTCATGGCGACACAGCCTGTGGTTCCAGTTCAGCCCGTGGTCAGGGCAGCAGCATCTTAGGAAGAGAAGCTTAGACTTGCAAGGTTCAAGAAATATGACCCTCTTACATTCAGTGGTTTGGCTTCAGAGAGTGCACATAGTTTTCTAGAGGAGTGCCATCGCATTTTCCGCACTATGGGTATTGTTGAGACGAGTAAGGTTGCTTTTACTATGTTCCAGCTTAAGAGAGCGGCTTATCAGTGATGGCGGGCATATGAGTTGGGTAGTCCGACCGAGTCGGCTTCACTTACGTGGGTTCAGTTTTCAGAGATATTCTTGAGAGAGTTTGTACCTCAGTCCCTTCGGGATGCATGGCATGCAGAGTTTGAGCGGCTGCGCCAGGACACTATGTCAGTATCAGAGTATGCCGTGAGATTCAGTGATTTGGCCAGGCATGCACCTGTTTTGGTCTCCATAGTTAGAGAGCGTGTTCGCAGATTCATTGAGGGACTCAGGCATGATATTCGATTCAGCATGGCTCGGGAGTTAGAGCCAGATGTTTCATTTCAGCAGGTGATAGGGATCGCTCGCCGTGTAGAGGGCATGTGGGATCAGGAGAGAGAGGATAGGCAGGGCCATGAGAGAGAGTACAAGCGAGGTTAGGAGAGAGAGGACAGGGAGGCGAGGAGGCCTCGTAGACCAGAGATATCTACTGGTCCTTATTTTGGAGGCATGGTACGACATGATAGAGGTTTTGTGGGTCAGCTAGTTCAGTTTGCACTTTAGGCTTCGCACAGTGTTTCAGGTGCTCATGGGTCTCAGAGTACCCGTACCGCACATTTCCCACAGCCACGTCAGTAGAGAGGTTGCTTCGAGTTTGGGGATACCAGCCACAGGGTGAGAGATTGTCCTAGACTCCGGACAGGTGTGTCACAACGGAGTATTCAGGCGAGTAGAGGGCGCCCAAGAGGGGAAGGCCCGACCCGTTGATGTGTTTCATATAGTAGGCTTGAGGCCACTGTGCCAGATAATGTCATACATGTATGCTTTTGATTTGTTACAGAGGGACACCATTCGTATTTTGATTCGGTTCTGCTTATCGGGGCGAGTTACCCTATTTATTGTCCCACTTATGGGTGAGTTCATGACTTAGTATCATGTTTATGGGTTTTTCTCTGTTGGGAGATTCTATGAGTGATAGCCATGTCTATCGTTGTTTTAAATTCATTATTAGAAGTTACGAGACTAGAAGTGAATTCATGTTGTCCATTATTATATGTTTGATGTGATTCCTGAGTAATTGGTTACGACTTGTGATTTGATACTCTACCGGGGTGAGAGTTCAGTAAGTGTTGTGATTTTATTGGCAAAGCTGAGTTAGTGGAATATTTCAATTGGTATGATGTGTATTCGTCTTGTGGTTCAGAGATGAGGGTGAGACCCTCGCGATTCCATGTGATTTGATATGTTTGAGCCGGGCTGCATGTCGCGCTGGAAGGTTATACCAGGATGAGATCCCTATGATTTATTCATGTACTTTGATTTTTCCTTTTTAAATTGATTCATAGTATGGCACTGTTAGAGAGTTGTGCATGTCGGGCTTTTTTGATATTTCTCTTATGTGTTTCTCTTTACATATTCAGTCATTTTCGTCGTGTGCTTATTCGAGTTTTAGTTTGTGGGGGTATGCCAGGTGGTATTAGTTGTGACTTGTTGATCCGGATGTATAGTTATGAGGTCTTTGTGTTTCTTGCATCATTGTCAGCGTTGTGGAGGTTTGAAACGGGTTGCTAACGGATTTGAGGCTAATTGTCGGTGCTAGTTTTGATTTCGGGCAGCTATTGTGATCATAAATGTTATTATGGGCCTATATGTAGTGCGTCTTGTTGTGTGGTCGTACCTTATGAGTGTAGGCATGAGTTGTCACAGCTGGTTGAGACTGATACCGATTATGGATTTAGAATCGGGTCTTTTGAAGATAAATGGAAGGTGAGAATTTTGACTCTAAGGCTTATCGGTGTTGATAGAAAGGATAAATTACAGTTGGGAAGGTGACGTCAGGCTTATGTGGATTGGGGTGATGTGGGGTCACCCGCGGGTGTATGTTGGATATGTACTTTCAGTGATTTAAAGACTTTAAAGCAATTCTTAGCACGTTCGAGGATGAACGTTTGCTTAAGAGGGGAAGGATGTAACGACCCGGCCGGTCGTTTTGATAATTTAAGTCCCGTTAGGCGGCATAAGGCCCTGAGCATCTTCGTGTTATGTGTATTGACTTGCGTGTGTGGTTGAATTCAGTTA
Organism: Nicotiana tabacum; assembly: GCF_000715075.1. Lineage (NCBI taxonomy): Eukaryota > Viridiplantae > Streptophyta > Magnoliopsida > Solanales > Solanaceae > Nicotiana > Nicotiana tabacum. The sequence goes on along the minus strand of NC_134088.1, from coordinate 125,044,535 downwards.
CCGGATGATTCAGAGTGATTTGGGACACTTGGTCCCTAAAACGGAAGCTTAAGTCTTAAGATTTTGACCGTAGTCGGAATTGTGTGAAGACGACACCGGAATGGAGTTCCGTCGGTTCCGTTAACTCCGTTGGGTGATTTGGGACTTAGGAGCATGTCCGTACTGTGAATTTGATGTTTGTAGCTGATTTAGGCTTGAAATGGTAAAAGTCAATTTTTTGGAGATTTGAACCAGAAGTGAACTTTTTTATATTGGGGTCAGAATGCGATTCCGAGAGTTGGAACAGCTCCGTTATGTTATTTGGGACTTGCCTGCAAAATTTGACGCCATTCCGAGTTGGTTTGGTAGGTTTCGGCACGAGTTTTAGAAGTTGAAAGTTTTGAAGGTTCATAAGTTTGATTCATGGTGCGATTCGTAGTTTCGACGTTGTTTGATGTGATTTGAGACCTCGAGCGAGTCCGTGTTAGGTTATGGAACTTGTTGGTATGTTTAGACGGGGTTCCGGGGGCCCCGGGTGTGTTTCGGATGGGCTACGGGCCATTTTCTTTATTTTTGGACTGTGAATATATGTCATCTGGTTTCCTTAATCGCGTTCGCGTCCCTACCTTCGCGATCGCGAAGAGTAATTTTGGAGGAGGAAATATTTCTTCTTCGCGTTCGCGATCTTCCATCCGCGATCGCGTAAGTCTGCCCTTCTCTTCTTCGCATTCACAGCTCCACCTTCACGTTCGCGTAGTAGAAACTAGGAGCTAGGAGGTGGTGATCATTTTCCTCTTCACGTTCGCGTGTCGCTTACGCATTCGCGTAGCTATGCCATTCCACTCTTCGCGTTCGCTTACTACTTCACGCGTTTGCGAAGAGCAGTCATTAGGTCATCAGATTTTTCCTCTCCACGTTCGCAAACATGTTATCGCGTTCGCGAAGCACAACTATGCAACTTTCATTTTTCCTCTTCGCGATCGCGATGCACAAACACCTGGGCAGAATATAAGTTTTTCCAAATCGAGGGTTAGGCCATTTTCATCATATTTTTGACTTGTAGAGCTCGGGTTTGAGCGATTCTTTGTGGGTTTTTCAAGCAAATCGATTGGGTAAGTGTTCTTCACCTAGAATTTTAAACATCGCATGATTTTATCTTTATTTTTATCATTTAATTTGTGTTTTGAGTTGAGGAAAATGGTGGTTTTTGAAGAAAATTTTCAAAATGAAAAATCATGATTTGAGGGACGAAATGGTATCGGAATTTAATAATTTTAGTATGGTTGAACTCGTATAGAAATGTGTGTTCGGGTTTTATAAAATTTATCGGGTTCCGAGGTGCGGGCCCGGGGGTCAATTTTTGGACTGATTTTTAGATTTGGATAAAGATTGAGGCTTTACGATCCGGAATAGTCTCTTATGAGTTTTATTTGTGTTTTGAAGTTATTTTGATTAGAATTGAGTCGTCTGGAGGTCATTTCACCCGAGAAGTTCATTTTTGAGTATCGGTCTGTCTTCTTTGAGGTAAGTATCTTGCCTAACTTCATGTTGGGGAACTACCCCTTAGGATTTGAGTCTTCTATGCTAATTGTAGTCCGTGTATGCGAGGTAACGAGTACGTGCCCAGACTTATTTGTGGAAAATTGGCTTTTTAGGGTTCTTAGGTCCTTTTATTCACTGATTATGCAGTTGTGATGTTATGAATACGTTTCTTAATTACTAGTCTCACCTCTACCTACTTTAATTAAAATTAATTGCTTCATGATCCGCCCTTGATGCTTATTTGGGTCATCTGTGCCATAACTGAAATTATTATCTTTTCTATTGCCATGTTATTTTTCCCCTAACTGCTTATTTTTATTTGAAGTTATAATTATTTCTTTTATAATTGTTCATCCTTAATTGAGGCTATGATTATCTTTCTGCTGCTTATCCCTAGTTGAAATTGTTGTATCTCTTTCTTAAAAAAGTTATAATTGTTGTATCTCTTTCTTAATTGGAATTATTCGTCTTGTGTTAGTTCCTTCGTTGTCGAACTGTACATTGTGGGCCATTGTTACATAATATTTCCCTTCTTGTTGAGTTGTTCTTATTATGACTAGCATTCTCTATTGTTGTTGCTCCTTGTGAATTAGTTCCTCCGTTTCTTTGAGTTCTGAAATTTCTGAATTGACTTATTTGTCATACCATTGTATTATTGTCATTGTTGCTGTTGTATTTATTATGGTGATGCACGAGGTTTCTGCCATGTGTTGTTGTTATTGTGATGCACGAGGTTTTTGCTGTGCGGTTGTGGTTATTGTGATGCACGAGGTTTTTGCCGTGCGGTTGTTATTATGGGGTTGCACGAGGTTTCTGTCGTGCTATTGTTACCATTGATATTTTCACATGCGGTGTTATTATTGATATTTGCACATGCGGTGTGATAAGGCGGGGTATATATATATGTAGGGGGTTGCGCATGTGGCGAGACAAGGTGGAAACATTGTTATGCACGTGTGGCGAGACAAGGCGGGCACTTACTTTATTATTGCACATGTGGCGAGACAAGGTGGGTTGCGTCAGGGATTGAATTGTGATGATTTGTGGTGGCCTGGGGACATTCTCGTTGTTGATATTTGTGTAGTGGTACACTTACCTGTGTGTGCTTTATATTGTGAAAGTTGTGAGAAAAATGTTCTACATGCTGTCCGTTCTTTTTTCCTTATGCTTATTTGCTGGTATGGACTATGTTAGGACACTTGCACAAGCATACATGTAGTTAAGCACTCTTATCGGATAAGAGGTGTTCTTGATATTGTTGAACATATATGCTTACCCTTGTTTACTTGCCTTCTATGTGAGAATGACTTTATTGGCACGTGAGTCATCAATGCAGTTATGAGGTGTTATGAGGGCACAAGATGCCAAGTGTTAGGGTTCTGGTATTGAAACCCGTGAGTTATGATTTGTCCGAGGTTCGGTACCTCGTAGAGCTTGTTGACTAAAACCTGATATAAAAGCGGTTGTAGTTGTTGAGTTATTACTTGTCCTTGCTATATTTGTGATTCCGAATTTCGGTTGTGTTCCATTCACTCTTATGTGTTATTTTTATGGTATTCCACTGATACTTGTTGTTTTATTTCTTATTGCCATTACTGTATTGTGAACCATATTGCATAGTCTTTATGTGGATATCATATTTCTACTGTTCATATACTTATACTTGTTCAATTTATTAGACCAGTAGGTATCTTGACTGTTACTCGTCACTACTCCACCGAGGTTAGTCTTGATACTTACTAGGCACCGCTATGGTGTGCTCATTCTACACTTCTGCACATTTTTGTACAGATCCAGGTATTTGTTCGATAGTAGTTGTGCGGGTCGTTGCTGTGGAGACTCAAGGTAAACCTGCTGCTGCGTTCGCAGGCTTCAGAGTCACCTTCAAGTTTTTGTTTTTCACTATTTATTCTTATTTCTGGACAGTTGTATTTAAAAGTTCTCTAGCAAACACTCTGTAGAGCTTATGACTTGTACTACCAGTTTTGGGAATTTTAAACTTTAAGAGATTTCTATTTCAAATTGTTAGATGTTATTTAAATAATATTGTTGTTTCAATTAATGTTAGGCTTACCTAGTCCCTAAGACTAGGTGCCATCACGATACCCAACGGAGGGGAAATTGGATCGTGACAGTTATGGTTTAGTACTTTTATTAAGAAATAAATTTTAGCTGGTGTTGCTTTAATTCCAGGGATATGCACTGCTCCGCTTAGGTCTTAAAAATTTCTACTATTATATTAGGTATGTCATGCAACACTATAATAACACTTCATGCAGAAGTACAATTTGTTTATGCTTGAATTAGTACTATTGTATTAGTTCGATAGTAATTTTAATATGTTGCATTCATGGATTGTTTATGTCACGACCCAAGACTCTACTAGACGTCTTCGCACCGATCCGCAAGACTCTACTAGACTCGCTCATGACTCGTGAGACCTAAGTGAACCTAGTGCTCTGATACCATGATGTCACAACCCAAAATCCATAAAGGCCGTGATGGCGCCGGACTCCACTGTCAGGCAAGTCAACAATAAATACTTAATTAAATCCTCATTTTAATATTTTTGAAATCGTAAATTTACTTCAATTTATTTAGTAAAAGATGAATTTACAGAATAAATAACAATATTTTCCAATTCCAATAGTGAACATCCCATAAACATCCCAGAACTCGGTGTCACAAATGCATGAGCCTTTTCTAGAAATTTAAAATAAAATACAATAACTGTCTGGAATACAACTTAGACAGGAAAGAAAATACAATGCTCTGAAGGAGACTCTGCTGGCTGCGGTGCGTCGTATAGAATGCAGCTCACCTAATCCTCGCCATAATCGTGCCTCTGCGCCCACAAGGCCGCTAAACATATATATACTGGCACAAAAATGTGCAGTAAGTGTAGCATGAGTACGTAAATCAACGCGTACCTAGTAAGTATCCCGCCTAACCCCGAAGAAGTAGTGACGAGGGGTCGACTTCGACACTTACTAGTGGTCCAATAATATCAGGTACAGTAAAGAAGTGAATAAATATGAGACAGAGTAAATATATGAAACAAACAAGTATAAAATACGTAGTACAATTTTCCTCTTTACGATTTACTCAAGCTCTCAACTAGCAAGTCCCCGTCCCCTCCGTAACCGGAGCATATGTATAGATATAGTGGATTTCATCAAAGAGGTTGTCATAATCCAAATCAGGGAAAAACCCTCAGATACACTGGCTTCTTTCCAAACGTTACGCACGATTCCATGAGGATAATATATATCTATAGGAAATGTCGAGGCGTACGGTCCGATCCAACATAAAAGTAAATTGTGCACTGTCGAAGGTCGAACGACGCGAACCATAGATGCATCTATTAACCTGCTGAGGCGAATGACCCGCTCCCATGAGAGTGTGGTACATAAATCCTGCAGAGGCGAACGGACCGATCCCATAAGTGTGGTAGAAAGAAATACCCCGCTCGCGAATCATACGTGCGACGCGGTCAAATATAAATTTAAGGAATCTCCCAGCTCGCAGATCATACTTGCGATGCGTTCAAATATAAATTTAACATTAAAATGAGAACTCTTTCTTGATTCTTTTCAAAATATGAGAAATTCAGCTTGTAGCCTTTTAAGGAAATTACCCCGTTCGCGAAACATACATGCGACGCGGTTACACATAGATTTCTTAAGCTATTATAGCATCACTCAATCCTTTACGAAATTATGAAGTTCAAATGAAACCTTTTAAATCTTAAGTTCTTAAATTTCAATTCCTTTGAAAACATTTAATAAGTAAACTTAATCTCGTTCCCTCTCGAGGCAGACAATAAACATAAATCAATAACAATATCAACAAGGCAAGATGTGGGCCTAAAACTACCCGGACACAAGATTAGCTAGTAGCTATGCACGGACTCTCGCCACCTCATGCGTACGTAGCCCCCACAAATAGAAGCACATAATAATTTAGTTCGCCTATGGGGTTAATTCCCTCTTATAAGGTTAGAAAGGAGACTTACCTTGCTCCGAAATTCCATAACCCTCCAACGCCACTCTAACACCTCAAACCGATGTCCAACTCCCCAAAACTAGCCAAATAATGTGCAAACCAATGAAAATAAACTCTAACACTCATAACAATTCAGTTTACTCTAATTTCCAACTCCGCTCGAAAAATCGGTAAAATCACCCTCGGGCCCACGTGTCCGGATTCTGAAAATTTTCGAAGATAAACATTACCCATAGCATTACAAACTCAAATATATAATTTGTTCTCAATTCCTTACCCATATTCATGGTCAAATTCCAAAAATGCCAATTTTTAGGTTTTTCTTCAAATTTCTACAAATTTTCACATCTAAATCCTTATATAAACCATGTATTTAACTTACAATAGGTGGGAATGACTTGCCTTGAGATAGATGATGAAGATGGAGCTCCAAAATCGCACCAAGACCGACTCCCAAGGAGGAAATGAAGTGAAAATGAGCCAAAACCTCGATTTTAAAAGAACACTGCCCATGTCTTTTCCCTTCGCGATCGCGAAAATCCACTCGCGATCGCGAAGACCAATCAACAGCTGCCTAAAAGCTTCTCTTTCGCAAACGCGATCGCACTGCTCATCCCCTTCCTCTTTCGCGATCGCGAACCCTTCTATGCGATCGGATAGAACAACCTTCACCAAACGGGCCAGCCCCATTAACACAGCGCGTTCGCGATGGCTTTGACGCGAACGCAAAGAACCTCCAGCTCGACCCTCCGCGAATGCAAACTACTATACGCGATCGCGTAGAGTAAAAATCCCACCGGCCCTTTCTTCGGGATCGCGGAAGAGGAAACCAGATGCCCAGAAACCAGCAATTCCTCAAGGTCCAATATCCGTCCGAACTCGATCCGAGATATACCCAAGGCCCTCGGGACCTCAACCAATTATACCAACACGTCCCAAAACACATTAAGAACTTAGTCGAGCCTTCAAATCACATCAAACAACATCAAAATCTTGAATCGCACCCCAATTCAAACTTAATGAACTTTGAAATTTCAACTTCTACAATCGATGTCGAAACCTATCAAATCACGTCTTATTGTCCTCAAATTTTGCACACAAGTCATAATTGACATTACGGACCTACTCCAACTTTCGAAATTTCAATTCCAACCACACGTACAAGTCATAATACCTGAAGTGAAGTTGTTCATGGCCTCAAACTGCTGAACGACGCGCTAGAGCCCAAAACGACTGGTCGGGTCATTACAGTTTAATCATTAGGAAAAAAGTTAAAAATCAATCAACTTTAATTCTTCTCACATCAAAAAGTTTCTTCTCTAAGTACACAGATTGTAAAGATTAAAAAGAACGTCACAAGTTCAAACCTTTTGAAGGACCATTAAATAAAATGTTGAAAGAGTTTTAACATATACAGAGTATTATATCAAATAGCAAATTCTTAAATATAATTAGGTCACTTTTATTAGGTTACAAAATCTCACTTTTATGGAGTGTTACCTATAGATCTTTTGGATGACCTAATAATATAAAACGTTTTTAAACTATAGGCGTAATCAAGTTAACTCATGTTAAAATTCTTTTGTGTGCACTTTAGTTCCAATGTTGTTGCCCGTAGTATTTTGTTTTTTAGAAATTTATGATTCTTTTTTTATACATATGCAAGGTAATTTTTTGAGATGTCGACATTGCTTCGCTATGGCAGACCAACTTTATTATTTGCATAATCTGTTTGAAACTTTCACACATGGTTCTTTAAGAAAATACAAAACTGGCATAAAATTAAGTAGAAGTATTATTCTTAATGTGCATAATATCTTCTAACATGTCACTCATTATTAATCTAATAACCAATATAATCAAAGGCTAATGCTGCTAGAAGCCTATCTGCATATGGATATGGAAAATCATAATCTCTCTATTTTCAGTTTGATATATTTATTATATTGCTTATCTTAGATATATTTATTATCCGAGCTTGATATTTTTGACTACTCATGTAAAGAAATTTATAGTCTTTTTTTTTAATTCTTTTGATTGTTTTGTACTTTTAATAGCTATAGGTTATTAATTTGTACGTCTACTAATACAAATGTGCATTTTTTACAAATCTAATGGCAGCTGATTGCACATAATCAAGTAGCCTCATAATATTTGGATTTCACATCTTAATGATTTATTGTGTTATGGCTTTTAAAATTTTGAATATGTTTAAAATTCCAATCACTTAGTGGATTTCTCTTTGTAGGGTCGTGATTTACTTTTTTTTGCTTTGAAGTTATTATTACATTAATAAATTTAAATTGTAGCGAATCGCTATCATTCATTAATTATGTTAAAACTAGCTAACCTTAAACAAATAATCAAAATGCTTTTCATTCTTCTTCTCCTAGACTTTTTGTACGCACATATATGAAGTATTTCATAAATATGTCGAGTAATTTTCTTTACAATTTTGTCAAGCAGAGAACATACTCTTAAGTAGTGTATATATTTTTTTAACCTCAATAATAATATACTTATTTGAATATGATTTACCAGTAATTAAGACGATATGTGATAGTTGGAGACGAGACGTCTAAATGAAACTGACAGTTGCAGAAGAAGTTTTACGGCGCATTGAAAAATGTGGCTATGAGTATCGTCAATAGTTATATATCGTTATTAAAGCACCTACTTGTTAAGTCTGCGAATAAAGAAAAGAAAGTCTCACGTATAGAAACTTGATGAAGAAAAATTGGTAGAATATCTATAGTCTAGATTAGATGCCCAAGATGTTTAGTATAATTATTTTGATGTCGAAATTAGTCTTATGAGGAGTGTGTTAAAGAAAAGTCTTCTCGGGCGGCTGAAGTGTTTAGAATGGCTATGACTGTTGTGGTGTATTATGTTTGGCACTAGAGGAATTAAAGGGTATTCCAAAATACAAAGAATGGCTTTTGCATCATCATAAAGCAAATTGTTCAAGAGATGCATTGTAGAGGGGTTTTGAAGTGAAAGCTTGTCAACTGGCTTAAAAAGCTTAATTTCTATCCAATTTAACTGGCTTCAGATCTTAGCAGCATGTAGTGTTGGGTGTTGTTGATGTTTTTGACTAATACTCGAGCTTGATGGCCACTAATTAGTCCTTTTTATGTACCAAGAACATCATCTATAAAGTATAAGGTCAGATACAACAACATGACATTTTATTATCTCATATAATAAAATACTTATGATTACACTATTATAACTAATACACCAAAACTTTCATCTTTGTAGTTTCAAAAGATAACCGATTACTTGAAATTCAACTATTGTGACAGTGTAATAACATTTTTTAAATGAATGTTGCATCTGCCTTGACATCAATTGATATACGCATGATTCATTCTTATTCTATATTCCATATATTTTTTTATTAACAAACACAGAATATACGTGCGTTACTATAACTAGTATCCTTAATAGTGATTAGGAAAAATAGAAGAAGAAGAAGAAAAAGAAGAAGGAGATAACGAATGGAGCTTGAGAGAAAATTGTTCCTATTGTTGATAGTAGAATGGTATTTCTTCATTCTTATTTTTTTCTTCTTTTGTTATTAATTAGAAGTTCTAACAAGCATGGTTGAGAAAGGAAGATGGCTAGAATGATTTATGGGGCAATCATTCCAAACACGAATTGTCATGACCCAATTTCCCCTCCGTATGACGTCGTGACGGCACCTAGTCTCTACGACTAGGTAAGCCTAACATTTGCGGAATAATAAAATGAAAACATAAATTTAACAACTAACTGTAGCAATAGTAACATAACTGGATACCATGCCGCTTGGCATGTACAATAACCAACTATTCAAAAATACACAGAAAATTTCAAAATCCGAAACATCGTGAATCACAAACTCCATAAGGAAAACTCTAGTGTCTCTATACATCAAAATCTAACAAAAGAAAAATACATAAGATAATGGACATGGGAAAGAGTAGAAAGGGACTCTGAGGTCTGCGGACGCGGCAGATATACCTTGAAGTCTCCAAAGTTGTACCAGCTCACTAATAGTGCGGCTGATAAGGAGCACTGGATCTGCACACGAAAATATGTGCAGAAGAGTAGCATGAATACACCACAATCAGTACCCAGTAAGTGTCAAGCCTAACCTCAGTCGAGTAGTGACGAGGTCAGGTTAGGACCCTACTGGTATAAATAATAATAAATCAAGGCAAGAATGAAATATCGCAGTAAAATAAAAACTGAAATTTAACAAGGAAGAATTCATAAAAGGTAACAACTCAGTACACAGAAATACAACAGGAGATCTCCCGAGATACCGTCCTGTAGTCCCAAACATAAATGTGCAGAACAGGGGGGGTCTCCCGGAATACCGGGGGGATCTCCTGGAATACCGTTCTATAGTCCCAAAGTAAATATGCAGGAACCGTTCCGTACTCCCAAAGTAAATATATAGTACAGGGGGATCTCCCGGAATAAAGTTCCGTAGTCCCAAAGTAAATATGCAGTATGGGGGGATCTCCCGAAATACCATTCCGTAGTCCCAAAGTAAAGATGCAGCCAAACAATAGAATTCAATAGTTACGGCACAAAATTCTACAGTTCAGCCTAAGTACCAATTAAGGAAAGAAAGGTAAATTCACTAAACATGTTGCACGTAGTTCAAGTAAACAGTTAAGGCAAGTAGGCATGCTATTCTAGTCTAGCCGGATACTATACATGGTGATGGAACTCAAATAAGAAGGAAATTAGGTTATTACTTAGTAGAGAAATCAGGTTTTTACACAATTTACCCGTGTACGTACTCGTCACCTCACGTACACGGCGCTCATGTATCACAAACAATACAAATTCTACTGGAGTTCCCCCATACAAGGTTAGGCAAGCCACTTACCTCGAACCAAGCACAATCAATCAGTAAGAATGCCTTTTCCACGAATATCCGACTCTGAATGGCCCAAATCTAGCCAAAACAATTACATATCATAAATACAACTATAATAGGCTAATCTAATTAATGAAATCAAGATTTTAATAACATACGAACACCCATTCACTCACGAGTTTAACCATATAAAAATTACTCAAATCCGACCACAAATCCCCTTCCAAAACTCGAAATCTTTGTTGAAAAAGTTCTTCCAATTGTTTTCCAATTTCAACCCCAAAATTCGAAATTAAAGAGGAAATAAATGATGGATTAGTGGAATATAACCATAAAGGAGTTAAGAATCGTTACCCAATCGATATCTCTGAAAATCCCTCAAAATCTCGTCCAAATCCGAGCTCCCAACTCAAGTTTTTGATAAAATGGCCAAAACCCCTATTTTGGAAACTTTAATACTGCTTAGTGATTCCTTAATCGCGATCGCGGAAATAGCCTCGCGATCATGAAGAACAACTTTGATGCCCCAGAAATTAACTCTACGCGAACGAGTAAAATACCACGCGAACGCGATGCTCTGGCTCTCATACTTACGCGATCATGAACACCCCAACACGTTCGCGATGAGCAAAGCGCGTGGCCCAGCTTTGGTCCACTTAACACTACGCGAACGCGACCTTGGCTCTGCGTTCGCGAAGCACCACCTCACTTCACTACGCGTTCGCATGCCCCTGTCCGAGAATGCGAAGAACAATTCCATCTCTGCCCAGCTAAGCCTACGCGATCACGGATCACCCCACGCGATCGCGTATAAGGAAACCAGAACTTAAACACCAGAAAACTTCAGAAACCTCCCAAGTCCAAAAATTGATCCGTTGGGCATCCGAAACTCACTCAAGGCTCCCGAGACCTCAACCAAACATACCAACCAATCCTTAAACACCATACGAACTTAGTCGAGCCCTCAAACCACATCAAACAACGCTAAAATCATGAATCGCCCTCCAATTCAAACTTAAAGAACTTGAAACTTCTAATTTCCACAACCGATGCCGAAACCTATCCAACCACGTCCGATTGACCCCAAAATTTGCACACAATTCATACTCAACATTACGGACCTACTCCAACCTCCGCAATCAAAATCTGACCCAGATATCAAAATTTTTACTACTGGTCCAAATCTCCAAAAATAAGCTACGGACCTCCAAAACACAATCCGGACACGCCCCTAAGCCCAAAATCACCTAACGGCGGACACTCCGGAATTTTATTCCGGAGTCGTCTTCACACAGTTCCGACTACGGTCCAAACCCTAAGGCTTAAACCTCCATTTAGGGACTAAGTATCCCAAAATACTCCAAAAAAACAAAATGAAACCTCCCGGCAAGTCACAATAGCAGAAATAGATATGGGAGAAGAAATAAATAAGGGATCGGGGCTATTACTCTCAAAACGATCGGTCGGGTCGTTGCATCCTCCCCCTTTTAAAACAATCGTTCATCCTCAAATGAGTATAGAGACATACCTGAAGTGGTGAAAAGATGACGATAATGGCTGCGCATATCCTGCTCGGTCTCCCAAGTCGCCTCCTCGACCGGCTGCCCCCTTCACTGAACCTTCACGGAAGCAATGTTCTTTGACCTTAGCTTTCTGACCTGCCTATCTAAAATAGCCACTGGCTCCTCAACATAAGATAGATCCTTGTCCAATTGGACTGAGCTGAAATCCTACACATGAGACGGATCGCCGTGATACTTCCGGAGCATCGAAACATGAAATATCGGATTAACTTTTGCTAGGCTGGGAAGTAAGGCAAGCTCATAAGCAACCTCCCCAATATGCCGCAACACCTCAAAAGGACCAATGAACCTTGGGCTCAGCTTGCCCTTCTTTCCGAACCTCATAACGCCCTTCATGGGCGAAACCCGGAGCAAGACCCGCTCTCCAACCATGAATGCAACATCGCGAACCTTCTGGTCCGCATATCTCTTCTGTCTGGACTGGGTTGTGCGTAGTCGATCTTGAATCACCTTAACCTTCTCCAAGGCATCCTGAACAAGATCTGTACCCAATAATCTAGCCTCGCCCGGCTCAAACTATCCCACTGGAGACCGACACCGCCTACCATACAGAGCCTCATACGGTGCCATCTGAATGCTGGACTGATAACTATTGTTGTAAGCAAACTCCGCAAGTGGCAAGAACTGGTCCCAAGCACCTCCAAAATCTATCACACATGCACGAAGCATATCCTCTAATATCTGAATAGTGCGCTCAGATTGCCCATCCGTCTGAGGGTGAAATGTTATGCTCAACTCAACATTAGTACCCAACTCATGTTGTACAGCTCTCCAGAACTTTGATGTAAACTGCATACCCCGATCAGAGATAATAGATATTGGTACGCCATGAAGCCTGACGATCTCACGGATGTAGATTCAACCTAGCTGCTCGGAAGAATAGGTAGTCATCAAAGGAATGAAATGAGCCGACTTATCAGCCCATCCACAATCACCCAAACTGCATCAAACCTCCGCTGAGTCTGTGGGAGTCCAACAACAAAATCCATAGTGATCCGCTCCCATTTCCATTCCGGAATCTCCACCAGTAATGCTGCCTCAAGTCCTGATACATCTTCGCAGCACCCGGATGAATAGAGTACCGCGAACTGTGAGCCTCCTGGAGAATCAACTCACGCAAACCATCTACATTGGAAACACATAGCCTGCCCTGCATCCTCAATGAACCATCATCTCCAATAGTGACCTCTTTAGCATTACCGTGCTGGACTGTGTCCCTAAGGACAAGCAGATGGGGGTCATCATAGTGACGCTCCCTGATACGGTCATAAAGAGAAGACCGAGAGACCACACAAGCCAATACTCGACTTGGTTCAGAAATATCCAATCTCACAAACTGGCTGGCTAAGGCCTGAACATCCAACGCCATGGGCCTCTCTGCTGTTGGTTGATATGCTAAGCTCCCCAAACTCTCTGCCCGGCAACTCAAAGCATCGGCCACCATATTGGCCTTCCCAGGGTGGTACAAAATGGTGATATCATAATCCTTAAGCAGCTCCAACCACCTCATCTGAAATTAAGATCAATCTGCTTGCACAGATGCTGCAAACTCCGGTGATCAATGTAAATCTCACAAGGAACACCGTACAAATAATGCTGCCAAATCTTCAAGGCATGAACAATAGCTGTTAACTAAAGGTCGTGGACAGGATAGTTCTTTTCATACACCTTCAGCTGTCTGGACGCGTAGGTAATCACCCTACCGTCCTGCATCAACACCGCGCCTAGACTAATCTGCGATGCATCACAATATATAGTATAAGACCCCGAACCTGTAGGCAATACCAATACTGGGATGTAGTCAAAGTTGTATTGAGCTTCTGAAAGCTCTCTTCACATTCCTATGTCCACCTGAACGGAGCACCCTTCTGGGTCAGCCTGGTCATAGGTGTTGCAATAAATGAGAATCCATCTACAAAGAGACGGTAATACCCCGCCAAACCAAGAAAACTACGGATCTCCGTAGCCGATGACGGTCTAGGCCAACTCTGCACTGCTTCCACCTTCTTCGGATCCACCTTGATCCCATCACTCGATACTATATGGCCTAAGAATGCCACTGAGTCTAGCCAAAACTCACACTTAGAAAAATTTGCATATAACTTCTTTTCTCTCAAGGTCTGAAGCACAGTCCTCAGATGCTGCTCATGATCCTCCCGACTCCAAGAGTATACCAGAATGTCGTCAATAAACACAATGATGAAAGAGTCGAGATAAGGCCGGAACACACTGTGCATCAAGTGCATAAAAGTTGTTGGGCCATAGGTCAGCCCAAAAGACATCACAAGGAACTCGTAGTGACCATACCGAGTCCTGAAAGTAGTCTTCGGGATGTCTGGCTCCCGAATCTTCAACTGATGATAGCATGAACGTAAGTCAATCTTGGAAAACACTCTGGCACCCTGTAATTGATCAAATAAGTCATCAATACGAGGCAATGGATACTTGTTCTTCACTGTGACTTTGTTCAACTGGCGGTAATCAATACACATCTGCATAGAACCATCCTTCTTCTTCACAAATAAGACAGGAGCACCCCAAGGTGACACACTGGGCCGAATGAAGCCCTTATCAAGCAAGTCATGTAATTGCTCCTTAAACTCAGGAGGAGCCATACGGTATGGAGGAATAGAGATGGGCTGAGTGCCCGACAACAAATCAATACCGAAATCAATATCTCTATCTGGTGGCATGCCCGAAAGATCAGCTGGGAACACATCTGGAAAGTCCCTCACTACTGAAACTGATTCAACTGTCGGGGTATCAATACTGACATCTCTCACATAAGCTAGATACGCGTCACACCCCTTCTCAACCATTCGTTGAGCTTTAAGAAATGAAATAACTCTATTGGGAGTATACTCTAAGGTACCTCTCCACTCTAATCGCGGTAAACCTGGCATAGCCAGCGTCACGGTCTTAGCGTGACAATCAAGAATAGCATAATGGGACGACAACCAGTCCATGCCTAAAATAATATCAAAGTCTACTATACTGAGCAATAATAAATCGGCTCTGATCTCAAAACCATTAAGAGAAATTAAACACGACTGATACACGCGGTCCACAACAAGAGAATCTCCCACAGGAGTAGACACATAAACAGGGAAACTCAAAGAATCACGAGATATGCCCAAATACGGGGCAAAATAAGAGGACACATAAGAATATGTAGAGCCTGGGTCAAATAACACTGACGCGTATATATGACAGACCGGGACAATACCTGTAATGACAAAATCAGAAGCGACTGCCTCTGTATGAGCAGGAATGTCATAGCATCTAGCTTGGCCTCCCCCTCTAAGGCGACCTCTACCTCCCCGACCTCCACCCCGGGTTGGCTGAGCAGGTGGGGTGGCAGCTGGTGTTGTAATCATAGCCTCAGGAGCTGGTGGAGCATGTTGTGGCTGAGAAGTTTGTGAATGTGCACCCCTCCAAAACCTGGGGCAATCCCTCACCATATGGTGAGGGTCGCCACACTCAAAACAAGCTCTGGGAGGGCGTGGCTGCTGTGACTGGCTCGGGCCAGATCTGCTGGACTGGCCGCTAGGAACACCCCGTGCAGGAGGCACACTAGCTACTGGCGGTGCATAATAAGGCTTCTGGGGCCTAGAAGGGGCTGGAACACCTCTGGCGGCTGGAAGAGCTGAATGGAAGGGGCGGCTCACATAACCCCTACCATGGCGAGCTGTTGGGGCATGAGCACCAGAATAAGAACCAGTCTCTCGAGACCTCTTGGCCTCTCTTTCCTCTCTATCTCGGGCAAGTATGCCCTCCAATCTCCTGGCAATACTCACAACCTGCTGATAAGAAATATCCATCTCCAACTCCCTGGCCATACTAATCCGGATACTGGGGCGGAGTCCCTCAATAAACCGTCGAACCCTCTCTCGAACGGTGGCAACCAAGGCCGGTGCATGTCGAGCCAAATCACTTAAACGAACTGCATACTCTGACAGAGTCATAGATCCCTGGCGCAGCTGCTCAAACTCCGCGTGCCATGAGTCCCTGAGGCTCCAAGGGACATACTCTCCCAAAAACATGTCCGAGAACTGAGTCCATGTAAGTGAAGCTGCCTCAACCGGACTACTCAACTCATAAGCACGCCACCACTAATAGGTTTCTCCTCTAAGCTGGAATGTAGTAAAAGAAACCTCGCTCGTCTCCGCTACGCCCATAGTACGGATAATACGATAACACTCATCCAAAAAACCCTGAGCATCATCTGTAGCCAATCCGCTGAAAATAGGTGGGTGGTACTTCGTGTAGCTCTCAAGTCTAAGCTGCTCCACCTCAGAAGCTGTTGCTCTAACCTCGGGCTGAGTTGGAGCTACCGGCTTCATTGGTGCAATCTTTGGAACTTGGTCTACCTGGACCCGCTGCTCTGGAGTACTGGCGATGGGAGTCTGTGCTCCTCCCCCGGCCTGAGATGTGGTAGGAGCAAGTGGAATCAATCTAGCCTGAGCTAAGGTGCTGAACATGCTCAGAAACTGGGCTAGAGTCTCCTGGAGGGCTGGTGCAGAAACAGGTACCTCAGATGTCTCCCCTCCAGCTAGAGCTACTGGGGGCTCCTCTGTAGCAGCTCGTGCGGGTGCTCTAGCTACACCACGTGGACATCCTCGGCCTGTACCCCGACCCCGGCCTCTCGCGGCTCAAGCAGAGGGCGCAGTTGCCTGGTCATCAGATCCGCATGTACGTGTCCTCACCATCTGTGAGAGAATAGAATACACAAGTTTAGAATTTGATGCCAATAACTCACACGACAAGGAATCAAAAGAAGTATGATTGTTCCTAACAGTTCCATAGCCTCACGAAGATAAGTACAGACGTCTCTGTACCGATCCGTGAGACTCTAATAAACCGGCTTGGACTCACGACACCTATGAACCTAGAGCTCTTATACCAAGTTGTCACGACCCAATTTCTCCTCTGTATGACGTCGTGACGGCACCTAGTCTCTACGACTAAGTAAGCCTAACATTTGCGGAACAATGAAATGAAAACATAAATTTAACAACTAACTATAGCAATAGTAACATTACTGGATACCATGCCGCTTGTCATGTACAATAACCAACTATTCAAAAATACACAGAAAATTTCAAAATCCGGAACATCGTGAATCACAAATTCCATAAGGAAAAATCTAGTGTCTCTATACATCAGAATCTAACAAAAGAAAAATACAGAAGATAATGGACATGGGAAAGAGTAGAAGGGGACTCTAAGGTCTGCGGACGCGGCAGATATACCTTGAAGTCTCCAAAGCTGTATCGGCTCACTGATAGTGCAGCTGATATGGAGCACCTGGATCTGCACACGAAAACATGTGCAGAAGACTAGCATGAGTACACCACAATCGGTACCCAGTAAGTGCCAAACCTAACCTCGGTCGAGTAGTGATGAGGTCAGGTCAGGACCCTACTAGTATAAATAATAATAAACCAAGGCAAGAATGAAATATCGCAGTAAAATAAAGACTGAAATTTAACAAGGAAGAATTCATAGAAGGTAACAGCTCAGTACACAGAAATACAACAGGGGATCTCCCGAGATACCGTCTCGTAGTCCCAAACGTAAATGTGCAGAACAGGGGGGATCTCCCGGAATACCGTCCCATAGTCCCAAAGTAAATATGCAGTACATGGGGATCTCCCGAAATACTGTTCCGTAGTCCCAAGTAAATATGCAGTACAGGGGGATCTCCCGGAATATCGTTATGTAGTCCCAAAGTAAATATGCAGGACGAGGGATCTCCCGGAATACCGTTTTGTAGTCCCAAAGTAAATATGCAATACAGGGGGATCTCCCGGAATACCGTTCTGTAGTCCCAAAGTAAATATGCAATATGGGGGGATCTCCCGGAATACCGTTTCGTAGTCCCAAAGTAAATATGCAGCCAAACAATAGAATTCAATTGTTACGGCACATACACGGCGCTCATGTATCACAAACAATACAAATTCTATGGGGAGTTCCCCCCTAAGGGAATTTCCCCCACAAAAGGTTAGGCAAGCCATTTACCTCGAACCAAGCTCAATCAATCCAGTAAGAATGCCTTTTCCACGAATATCCGACTCCGAATGGCCCAAATCTAGCCAAAATAATTACATATCATAAATACAACTATAATAGGCTAATCTAATTAATGAAATCAAGATTTTAATAAAAATTCGTCCTAAAAAATCGACCCGGGACCACGTCTCGGAATCGGGTAAAAGTCACAAAATACGAACACACATTCACTCACGAGTCTAAGCATATAAAAATTACTCAAATCCGACCACAAATCCCCTTCCAAAACTCGAAATCTTTGTTGAAGAAGTTCTTTCAATTTTTTTCCAATTTCAACCACAAAATCCGAAATTAAAGAGGAAATAAATGGTGGATTAGTGGAATATAACCATAAAGTAGTTAAGAATCGTTACCCAATCGATATCTCTGAAAATCCCTCAAAATCCCGTCCATATCCGAGCTCCCAACTCAAGTTTTTGATAAAATGGCCAAAACCCCTATTTTGGAAACTTTAATAGTGCCTAGTGATTCCTTAATCGCGATCGCGGAAATAGCCTTGCGATCGCGAAGAACAACTTTGATGCCCCAGAAATTAACTCTACGCGAACGCGTAAAACATCGCGCGAACGCGATGCTCTGGCTCTCATACTTACGTGATCGCGAACATTCCAATGCGTTCGCGATGAGCAAAGCGCGTGGCCCAGCTTTGGTCCACTTAACACTACACGAACGCGACCTTGGCTCTGCGTTCGCGAAGCACCACCTCACTTCACTACGCGTTCGCATGCCCCTGTCCGCGAATGCGAAGAACAATTCCATCCTCTGCCCAGCTAAGCCTACGCGATCGCGGATCACCCCACGTAATCGCGTATAAGGAAACCAAAACTCAGACACCAGAAAACTTCAGCAACCTCCTAAGTCCAAAAATCGATCCGTTAGGCATCCGAAATTCACCCAAGGCCCCTGGGACCTCAACCAAACATACCAACCAATCCTAAAACACCATACGAACTTAGTCGAGCCCTCAAACTACATCAAACAACGCTAAAATCATGAATCGCCCTCCAATTCAAACTTAAAGAACTTGAAACTTCTAATTTTCACAACCGATGCCGAAACCTATCCAACCACGTCCGATTGACCCCAAATTTTGCACACAAGTCATACTCAACATTACAGACCTACTCCAACCTCCGGAATCGGAATCCGACCCAGATATCAAAATTTTCACTACCGGTCCAAATCTCCAAAAATAAGCTACAAACCTCCAAAACACAATCCGGATACGCCCCTAAGCCCAAAATCACCTAACGGAGCTAACGGAACCGACGGAATTCCATTCCGGAGTCGTCTTCACACAGTTCCGACTACGGTCCAAATCCTATGGCTTAAACCTCCATTTAGGGACTAAGTGTCCCAAATCACTCCAAAAACCAAAACGAAACCTCCCGGCAAGTCACAATAGCAATAATAGATATGGAAGAAGCAGTAAATAGAGGATCAGGACTATTACTCTCTTTCACACTGTTCACTGAGTTGGTTCAAAATTTAAAGGACTATAAGATTAAAGACAAATAAAAAACTCAAGAGGCAATAGATAAGAGACTAACTACTACATAGATTATCATATGGCTGGTCAAAAAAGACTAAATGCCTCACAACTTTAGATACAAGGCCAGCAATAACCATAACATTGGTCCATATTTGAGCTAAACTACACTCGATACAAATCGTTCGATCCAAAAACCAGGAACTGTATAGAACCATCTGCAGATTTTCTAGTAACCATTTACAAGAAATGCAAAAAATAAGCCACCAACCAATCAGGAATGACTAACTATACTTTCAGGGGTTCCTGCAGCAAAAGGAGTATATCTAGTCGGATTATTTTGCACCAAACGGCCCTCTTAGAGGCCACTCTTTAAATTCAGTCTCTGTTAGCCCAACGAACTAAATTTCGCCTTTTTGCCAACAAATTTAGCCCACTGAACTAACAGGGGCACAATTTAAATATTGGCCTCAACAATGGCCATTTGCGCAAATGCCCCTATCTAGTTTATAATGGTTCTCTCCAAATGCGGCCAGCTATCTTTAGCTTCAGCTCCTTCCTGTCACCACCAGAGAAGAAGAGTGCCATGCTCCTTTGAATAATCAGGCCATCTAAACTGTCTCGAACAGTTTTATGACTATCACGGATGCTCCTCGGTACTCCTTGCCATGTTAACTTTCTGCTAAATCCACCTACTTCAAGACTATAACTAAATCTTTTTGCATCATCATCGTCACCCATAAAACGAAGGAATGCCATGTACACTGGTGCCAATCCAAGGTTGAAAGCCTCGAAGTGCAGGCAAAACTGGTGACCGAAACAGTTGAAAACCTACTCCAGAGAATAGCAAAAGAACTATTACCAACATGATTTATTCAAGCAGCACATTGCATTCGAAACAAGGTAGAAATCAACAAAAAAAGGAACTCCTTTCTCAGGGTCAAATGCTAGTCGGAAGATTAATTAATAAGCATACAACACAATAACTTTGTGCTTTTTCGTCTGTCTTCGCTTTCAACCACAAAAGATAAAGCTGAACATAACAGCAGGAGCAAATATGAGCCTCCTAGCAGTAACTAAAATGCAAACATGAGGATGAATGATGAATATACTGGGTATGTTGTTGTTGGATATGGTAACGTATTGACTCGAACCCACAACTGTAAGGTTGGAGGTGGAGGGCGCTTTTTTACGTTGTACCGGGGGCGGGGCTAGGCTGATAATGTTTCGCCTTGGGTTGTTAGTGGTTTATGTGGTTTCCACACTATTTTCTATGGCATTGTTACTGGTTATTGTTATTGCTTTTACATCTATTTTCTATTTCTTACGATGCTGATATTATTTTTCTGGCTTCTGTTGCTGTCACTGACCTATTGTCTATTGTTTATTTTCTTCTTCTTGAGCCAAGGATCTTTTGGAAACAGCCTCTCTACCCTTCCGGGGTTAGGGGTAAGGTCTGCGTACACCCTACCCTCCCAGACCCCACTTGTGGGATTTTATTGGGTTGTTGTTGTTGTTACCTCTCTTGTCAATGACGAACTAAAGTTTAAGACGTAACAAAATCTTTTTCCTTTTTTCTATGGAAAAGGTTAATAATAGCAGATTTTTTCCAAGTATCTAATATGAGGCCAAAATCTAACAACTTTTAAGAAAGAAAAAAAAGTAACAGAAACAGCCATCAGTTTCTCTCCTTTTATAGACAACAGCTTCAGAATTTCACTCTTCAACTGACTTATTGCTTGAGAGCAATATGAATTAGTTGTTTGTAGAACAACTTGAATTTGTTGTTTCTCTCATTAGTTCAGATCTTCCTGGAAGCTTCACAATGATTTCTAAAAAATTCTTTCGCTGAAGACTTAAAAGGTCTAATGTTATTATTGTTATTACTATATATATATATATATATATATATACACACCTTATTGTTCACTTTCACTTTTATTTTTTTATTTTTTTATTTTTTTTATTTTGTTGAAAGGTAAATCAAGGAGGGGATTACAAGGTGGGAAATTGAACCCTCACCAATAAGGTGAAAGTTGAGCTATTAAGATTCCTCCTTTCACCTTTATTTTATTTTGGTAATGATAGATTATATTAGTTGAGTTTAAAGAATGAAGAGAGGATTCATATCGCCAACCCCAACTTGTTTGACACTAAGGCATAGTTGTTGTTGATGATGAAGATTTGAAAGGGTAAGTGAATGTTATTGGGATTTCGCCATCTTCCAAGAAAGGTTGTTTAACTTTAGGTTGTCGACAAAAGGAGCAGAACAGACTGGAAGTTTTCCCTTATGCAGGAAAGCTGCATAATTATACTGCTATTTTTAGAGCTTCCCGCTTAAACACATAATGACACATACAAACCATGGATTATATGTTGTTTTGGAGATTGTGACCCTCAAACAACTCCCACTTGCATTTTACCTAAAATGTTAAATGACCTATCATTCCACAAGACTGAGGACATATGGAAAGACTGAAGAATAATGTTCGCACCG
This sequence comes from Nicotiana tabacum, assembly GCF_000715075.1. NCBI lineage: Eukaryota > Viridiplantae > Streptophyta > Magnoliopsida > Solanales > Solanaceae > Nicotiana > Nicotiana tabacum. Next base: position 125,022,489 of record NC_134088.1, on the reverse strand, counting down.
CAAAATATAAATCGGTTGTCTAATTTAGGGATGGCGCCACACATTCAATGGAAAGAGCTACCGAACTAACCCTCTCAACTCTCATGATAGACACTCTTTTTTCAGATAGGTATCATTACAGGCAATTTTCAGATCTGGAAGTAAAAATTCTTTTCAATAAGCTTGATCTCTGTTTAGACCTTCAGTCCATATTATATTGTTTGCATTTCATGACGATGCGCAACTGTATCATGATAAATAAATAAAGCATATAAACATTGTAGTATAGAACACCCTCAAGATATGCAATGAATGATAAATAATCATACCCTCGCTGCCCAACCCCTTCATTCCCTTAGCTCCCTAAACAAAGGTAAAAAGAAAGAAGAAGAGAGAGAGAGAGAACTCACCGTCAACATCCATGTAGCATTCTCAACTTCTTGAGGATTAGATTTTACATAACGATGGTTGAAGGTACATCCATCATGCATGTCAACCTTGTGATCATCTTTTAGGTGTGTAACGAGGTACTGAATATCACCAGTAACAGCGCATTCAGATCCTGCATACGGGCAATTGTATGGTCGAAATCTGCAGTTCTGCTCATGTAGAAGCCTAGTCTGATAAGTGAATATATCTTGACAGCCAAAAATTTGGTATCGGCATGGCAATTCCAGCGATTCAGCAATTTTCTCCAGTGCAAGACATCTTATGTTTCCAAGCTCATGGCGGCAAATTGGGCATACATGTACTTTTTTCTTGCATTTATGGCATAATGTGTGGCCGTTTGGACACTTACAAGAAAAAGGTGAACAAGCTTAGTAACATCCCAAGAAATGCTTCTAATGTCTTGAAGAATAAGATCACAAGCTTAACAAAAAAGAAGGAAATCGAGAAAAGAAACATATGATCAGTCGGCCAACTTCATTTTTTTTTTTGGGGAAGGCATTAATGATCCCTTTTATTTAAAGGCATTGGTGGTTCAACTACTTTTTCTTTCCATTGAGCCACAAGACACACTCGTTGCGCCAAAAGTTGAGTGTCTAACTTTCCAATTTGGCTCATCCAAACTAGCAGTGACTACCTTACAAAAGAAAGTACTTATTACATAAAAGCTAGACAGGAAAACCACGTTTCCAACTTTTCTATCCCAAAAAATACCAAAAAGTTCAAATTCTTCTAATAATGTTAAATTATATGCTTTACCGACTTTATTGTGGTAATTCTTTTATAGGCCATATAACAAAGAGGTGCATCAGGTATGTAGAGTTTACAGTCCATAAATATGTTTATCTTTTCCGGAAACTAGGTGCCCTCTTATTGTTAACTAGTAACGACAATCATCAAATTTTCATTGTTATATGCTCTAGTATAGCTTGTAGAGTTTACTGTCCATAACATGAGAGGTTTATCCTTTAAAGAACCAGGCGCTCTTTTATTGTTAACAAACAATGAGAATCAAAAACTCGGGTATGTAGAGTTTACAGTCCATAAATATGTTTATCTTTTCCAGAAACTAGGTGCCCTCTTATTGTTAACTAGTAACGACAATCATCAAATTTTCATTGTTATATGCTCTAGTACAGCTTGTAGAGTTTACTGTCCATAACATGAGAGGTTTATCCTTTAAAGAACCAGGCGCTCTTTTATTGTTAACAAACAATGAGAATCATAAACTTTCACCATCATTTCATCTTGTACACCTTATTTGAAGGAACGAAAGAAACACTCAAGCTCCAAGGAAGAAAGATGAGAAACCGTTTTAAGCCATGCCCAAATGACTTGAAAGCTACTAAACTTGACCTCTTTCCTCAAATGAAAACTTTTTCCCCCTCCAGCAACTCAAACAAATATAAACGTCCACCACTTTACATTATTGGATTCTTATTAACATCTTGCAAACTTACTAAATTCTTTTATATCAAACCATTAATTTAAACTTTCACCATCATTTCATCTTGTACACCTTATTTGAAGGAACGAAAGAAACACTCAAGCTCCAAGGAAGAAAGATGAGAAACCGTTTTAAGCCATGCCCAAATGACTTGAAAGCTACTAAACTTGACCTCTTTCCTCAAATGAAAACTTTTTCCCCCTCCAGCAACTCAAACAAATATAAACGTCCACCACTTTACATTATTGGATTCTTATTAACATCTTGCAAACTTACTAAATTCTTTTATATCAAACCATTAATTTAGAACTCCATTTTGTCAAATTCTTTATAAAATCTATTCTAACATACAACACAGGTGGAACTACGACTCGTATATGGGGAGAATATATTTAAACCGGCCAACGCTTGCTATGAAGTAAAGATCATTATTCACGCGCTTTGTTTATACGGTTCATTTCATAACATATATGGTACACTTTACCCCCCCCCCCCCGGACTAGATATTTGGAGCATGAATAACATAACACGGGGCCCAACATTGGGTAAAACCAAATTTTGGGATGGGCAAAACGTATTTCTAGTAAGTTGAGGTACTCCAGGAAATTGCGAACCTTTTTACTAAGAATGGGGAGAGCGCTATTTCATCTCTGCTGAACAGACAAATAGACATTTGCTCCTTATAATAGTTCGAATTGATTATATAATGCTGCAACTTCATCAAGATGTGACACTTTAAGTGAAAGACTCATTAGTAAAACTAATTGTCTACTTGTGAAGAAATTGCACCATTCTTTTTCAAACCTTTCAAGTCATCTTCAAGAATTTCTATGTACTTGTAATTTTATAAAATCCATCACATATATACATCTGCATCCCTGTTATATTCAAATGCAAGTACCAAAAATCTCCTCCACCTTGTACCACTATGTCAAGAGATTTGAAATAATACACATTACAAATCTGTTATTCCAATTTAAGTTACATTAAAACCTACCTGGTGAATGGGCGGGTACATTGGATTCATACAAATAGGGCATTCAAGTAGCTCATGAACAGCGCTATTAGATCCCGCTCCATGCTTCCCACCAATAATAGCTGAAGATTTTCTAAAAGGGGAGCTTTTGAATTCAGAACTTTCTGGTGCAATACCATAATCAGCATATCCACTTCGGGAATCGCCAATATCCTGGTAATTGCTGCCTCCGGGAGCCATGATATCTATATTAACTACCAAGCGTTGATAACAATATATATCCTCCTCAAATCTGATCTTCTAGCTCTCTCGACGGTCCTGGTCCTGTCACCAAAGAAAGTGTGAACACAAATTGGGAAAAAAGGTAAAGAAATCAACCTATCAAACGAAATAGGAAAAAGATCTAGATAAATGAAAACCTTTACTAGTTAGACGAGCCTAGTTTAAGACTAGTTAATGCAGGCAATCTACATCAAACTTTTACATGGAAATTTATCAGTCAAGTCTTGGATGGCAAACCAGAGTGCAATTTTTTAAAAATAATCATTTTTCAAGCAAAATTAACACGAGAAGGGGAAAAGGAAAAGGAAAAATTAGGGACAGCAGAAGAGAAATTTAATGAAACTAGTTAGTATGCCTATCATAAATAATGAGATAACTAGTCTATGAAGTTTTTGATTGTCAACATTCAAGATTGTAATCTATATTTATCATAACTTAAAAACCTTTTTTAAGATCTTCAAGTGTACCTTTTAAGTTTTTGAAATGGAAACTAAGATCTTCAAGTGTATTATGCTGTCTGGAATGGAAAATATCACAACTTAAAAACCTTTTTTATAAGTTTCTAAATATCTATATTTATTTCAAAGTTCTTTTTTATAACTAATAGTTTCTTATAAGGATTTGGCATTATAAATGTATCGTAGCTAGTACCTAAAGTTTCTTACTTAGAGCTATTAATTTAACTGTTCCTCAAAGTTTCTTTAGGAAAGAACCGTGTGTACTTCATTACTTAGAACTGCCTTCATCATTAATCTTTAGAAATTTTCCTCCACTTCTCTCTTCTTTAGGAAAGTGGAGTGATATGCTCAAAAGTTGTTTCAATGCTAAGTACAAGGCTTTAGTGATTTTTCTTTACACTAAAGGGACAAACGAGAACTTCATGTTCATAGTGGTCGAGGGAGTCCTCTCCACGCCACTAGGTCAAGAGTTCAAGGCTGGTACGAGAAGAACATAAACAGACTAGGGAGAACTAAGTAGGTTATCCTAAAAGTCTCAGCAAAGTCTCACCTCAAAAAGAAGAAAGATAGACAGCATAGCAAATAAGGGATCTACTTATTTCCAACATCAAATCTTCTGAAAGAATTTGCTTACACAAGAAGCGAATGAATTGCCTACAACAACAAGAATTACTATGCCTCTCTCCCCTTACTCAGAAATCATAACTTTTGATTGGACAGAAATGAGAACAACAAACCCAGTATAATCCTACAAATGGGGTCTGTGAAGGGGTGTGCACACATCTTACCACTACCTTGAATGTAGAGATGTTTCCGATAGACCCTCGATGGACAGAATTGAGAAGAAAAAGAAAAAAACCTAGACTTCAAACCAATTCTATGACACAAAGGTCCAAACTTTATGAGCTCATAACAACTCCCAGAAACAAGAAAGCACACAAAGAAAGGGGAAAAAGAAAAGATGAAGAAATTCAGCATCCAACAAAGTTTGCTGATCAACAAAAAATTAGAAACCAAGACCACAACAAGCATTCAAAGATCCAAACTTTATTAGCAGTTTAGAAGGAAAAAACTCAATCCTTCTCCCCAGCATTCTTAATTTATCTTCCAAGACAACAACAATAACCTAGCAAAAGCAATTCAAAAATTAAATCTGACAATTTCCTCAAAAGCACAAAAAGACCTAAAATGCTACCACATATATCTTCCCCATTTTAACCTTGAATTCCTCAAATTCAAATAAAAGAAAAACACAAAAGCTTCAACTTTCCAGCACCCAACAAGCATAAGCTTTCAAACTACAAAGATTATCAGCACCCCACAAACATAAGCTTCAATCCAAGAAAAACTACCACAACAAAAAACAAAACAAACAAAAATCCAAGAGGAAAGAGAGCAAAACAAACCAAGATGAGATTTTGTACCAAAAAATCTGACTAATTCATCCCATTCTTCAAAAAAGCAACCAATAATTGGGTCTTCCTGTTACGATTCATCAAAAAAAGAAAGAACAGGACAAACAAAGAGGAGAAATTTAAGGGTCTGAATAAAGGGTGTATGGGTGAGTGGTTGAAATGAAGCAAAAATCCTTAAAAGCTTTCTCCTTGATTTACGTGTCCTAAGTCTCCTCTAAAGCAAGCTTCTTTCCTTTTTTTGTCCAACAGTAAATCTGAGTAATGAAAACAAAATCTTGTAACAAGAGTCAAAGATTTGAAAAAAATGTCACAATCAAATTCACATAATAATGGAACTATAATTGAGACCACGTTACAAATGACTAGCTCGTAAAATCAGTTGAGGTGTGCCTAAATTAACTCCAATACTAAAATTATAAGAAAATAGTTGATACCACCTTATAATATACAATTTTTTTTGTGGCACACACCTGTGTGTGTACAAATAGACAAAAAATGAAGAGGGGTTAGGTGTTTTTGAAAGGGTCTGGTAAATTTAGTACAACACAGCAATTTTTGTGGAAAATTGTCTTAACAGATAACCATTAATGGTGGACTTTGAAGTTTGAAGTTGTGGGGTTGGCTTTTTCTGCAAAGGGGGTGGTTGGGGTCAGTTCTTTTTATTGGTTTTCTCGTAAGGATAGAAAAAAGAAAAAGGTGGCATTTCGCGTACGCAACGTTTGAAATTTTTTATTACTACTATGATTATATGATTCAAGATTTTGAAGGGTCTTATATTACTCTCTCCGCTTTTACTTGTCAGTTATAATAAAAATATATTTTTATTTTTACTCGTCACTTTATACGTATTAAGAAAATAATTTTTTGTTATACTTACAATATGTATTACTTATTTTAAATTATTTTTTCAAATTCAGTAAAATATACATCAATTAATATGAGTATCATGGTAAATTATGCACTTCATTTATTATTTTTTAAGAGTCGTGAAAAGTCAAAACGTGTCAAGTAAAAATAAACAGAGAAAATATTTTTCTTTAATATATTGTTCGTGTCAGCTTTGTTACCTTTTACTAACATAAGTATGGAAGATGTTTGTATTTATCGGATTCTTATTACTTTTCGTTCTGAATTTTGGAACTACGACTTCAAGTATTAATGACTCAGTTATAAATTTAATATTTATATATATTTCATTATTTTTTTTACAGGTTTCGACAATGATCAAAGCACCAAATATATTATTTAAACAAAAATTATTGGGTTCAGCCTAATTCGTAGTGCGGCATATGCCTTCGTCCCTGTTCTTCAGCATAAGTATTAAGTAACGTTGTCCGTTAAAACTTAGGCAGATCATAATTTCGTATAAAAGCTACCACCCTCCATCAACGTAAATACAAAATTATTTTGCTCATCAAGACTTGACAAATAAAAAAAAATCGTCTAATTTTTTTAGACTATGGTCTTCACATTTGTACACATCCATTAACTACTAACTATGCTCTTGAGTGCAAGGGTCTTATGTTATGTTTATATTATTGGTTTGTTACAGTTTGAAACATGAAAAATAATCATAGAATTTAGTGGTGGGCATTGTGCGTAAGCACTGAAGCCATGTGGAATCTGAAATCAATCAGCAATTATTAAAATAATTACAGGGATGATTACTATATAACTTTTATGATCTTGAAGATAGGCCATGCAAAGTTTTCTACTCAAAATATTTGTATACCTTTTGAGAAATAAATACTCTAAAAAGTTCATACAAAAGCTATTTACTAAATGCTTTTTTGTTCTGTGCAAAGTTTTTCTTGAAAAACTAATTTTATATCTCATATGTTTAAATTTTGATGGATAAAATTATTCCATACTTATATTGATGGAAAATAACATATATCTCGTAAAATAGTCAAAAACTCGAGATACGAAACATTACGATTATTTAAAAATATTTTTCTAGAAAACTTATGGTCATGAACCACATGTTTTCAAACTTGTGACCCCACGTGATCTATTGATTCCATTTCCAGCATATTTACTTTGAACAAGACCATACAAGGTTTTATGATCCAACAACTACCAATCTAGAGACTATCTTCGGCTGTTTAATGGTATTTAATGCTATGTTTCAATTTATTTGTCTCATTGTGCATTTCAAATAAATGTTCCCCAAAAATGAAATTTTCTTTCTTATTTTGTAATGTTATAATAGGTAAAGTTTAATTACATTAATGTAATAAAATAATATACTGTAGTAGCTTTGTGTATATTAAGTAAAATCTACAACAATTATGTAGTGACGTTATCAAAATAAATTTTCTAGGTAATTTATTATCTATCTATCTATATTTATATTCTATATATATTTATATCTATATTATATTAAAAGCACGAAGGTCCTATCAAAATATCGTTCGCCTTTTATATCCTTCAGAAATTAATTTCATATTAGACAAAATAATAATTTAATTATTTCTCTAATATCTAAGAATAGATATTTAATAATTCTCCTAATATTTAGTACTTCTTTCTATTCTTTTAGGTTCAGGAGACCTTTTTTCTCATAATTTGAAAACCTACTAAACTTTAAATTCAAAGGGAGACTTCTCTTCGTTCATTTTAGGTTTAGAAGTCGTTTTCTTTTCTATCATATTTTGGAACCTATTAAACTCTACAGGAACTGCAAGACATATCCGTAAATTATGAATTAATGTTGCAAATATGTATAAGTTGCAGATTGATGGCTTGACGCAATAGGTTAGTAGTATTTCATAAAAAATATAATTCCAGGATTTATTTTTTTAGATTAATTTACTTAGATAGCAGTTCTTTTTTAATTGCGGTTTATAATTTTCTAACACGATATTCTTCTTTTATGTTGTTGTTTAATCCATATCTATTAATAGAGTTTTAGAGAATTTTGTTGCAATAAAGGGAGCTGGAACAATGATTCCCTTATACTTTAAGATACGGATGTTGAAAAGCAAATATGGGTAGGAAGAAGCAAGCAGTTGATATAGTCCTTATGAAAAATAACTTGAAGGATTTCAAACTTTTGATACGATTCTGAACTATATTTTTTTTAACTTTTGGTAGGGTTTAGAACTACTTTAATTCGTTGGTGGCTATATATATTTAACCTTTTAGATTAGATTTCAATTACCACCCTTGATAGCCGGTCGAATGATTTATTTTTACTAAGGACAAGAGACAAGAAATTTTGATAAGAGACTAGAGATGAAAAGAAACTTGATAATTTTAATTAGTTAATTATAATTATCTTTTATAACACACAAAAACTCGTAAAATGTACATATAGATTAAAAAAAAACAATACTTTAAACACTACTGTGATGATTTATAAGAATATTCACATTATATTTGCATGAAATTTTAATACACACGAGAATTATATTACATGACGATACATTTCTTGTTGGATAAAATAATAATACACATTAATTTTCTACCTTAATTTTTTATGATAATCATTTTATTTATTTATGGTGAGGACGAGAGTAAAAGCACGAAGGGTGATTGATCACGCCCAACTCTAGTCCTAAAAAGGATAAGCGGTCGCTGCAAATATAATCCGGTCTAAAAGTCCGGAGTTGAATCGCACAGAGAATTAAGGCTTAGCTATAGTTGTTTAATATCACTAAGAAGACAAGTTTGAACAATTTTCTAAATTATAAAGATTGAAAATCATATTTCTAAGTAATTAACTAACAAATACTAGAAAGTGGTAAAATTATTAACTAACGAGAGAAAGGGTTGGAGACTAAATTAAGGAGGTCTAGAGTTATGATTTACCGAATTGTCGGAATCCTTCCCACTATGTTCCCTGCAATTTCGCCTATGTATTCTCTACTGATCATGAGCACTTTAGGTGCCGTAATTCTCTCTCGAGCAACTACAATTATTTACTAGGCATATTCTCTCGAACTACGCTAGTTGGCTTTATCTAGCCGCTTATTATGACCACGTCAAGGCTTTGTTATTTCTAAACCTACCTTTAAACCTGATGTATTGATTTCTCACATACGTTAGGAGTGACGTTGTTCAACAACCACCTAATTATGTATCCTTTCTCAAGCAACACATAATAAATAGGCACAGTCAATCGATGGCCATTCAATCAACTGAAATAAACACGTAGTTGAACAAATAGATAAATTCAAAGGCTAAATTATATTAAAACATAACAAGAATTCATCCTACAAAAGGTTCCATCAAAACCCTAGATAACAAATTAGCTATTCATAATAGTATGAATAACTACAATACTAAAATTCATAACCAATAATAGAAATAGGAAGAAGGAAATAAGAAACTTGTAGAAGAATTCCCCGCCTTGCTCCTACTGCGTTCTTGCCTCCTTAGGTCGAATCCTCAGTCTCATTAGCCTCCTTAGGTCTAAATTGTGTTAAAAATATGTCAAAAGTATGTCAAAGGTATGTCAAAGGTCTGTCCAAGGTCCTCAAAATATCATTTTTCCATGTATATATACCAAGTAGGGTCGGGCCCAAACAATTATACCTTCTCCTATGCGAAAAATGACACTTTTTCAGGTCAGGATGTCCGCGGCCGCGGATTTGGCCCAGTGTTCTGCCTCACATCCGCGGCTGCGGATACGACCGCGTTTTTCACCATGTTCTGTTTGGAATTTGGAAAAACGTAAAACATGAAAGTTGTAGCATTTGAATTAGATTTTCAGCCATATATTGTGGAGCCCAAATGGAGTTCTGAGCGAAAAGTTATGTGCATTTTACTATACAGTGCATAATATACCTACTCGATTCTTCATTCGTTCTTAACTATCATCCGTTGATCCCCGAACACGATTCCGGCTTAATTCCTTAGGATTTTACTCAGACTTCAAAACTCCAAATCATTTGAATTTATTCCATAACATCTACATAGCTCGGAATCAATCCTACAAGGCATAAAACACATAATTGGTGCAAAACACTATAAATTAAAGCTCAAACTCAATTAAAGTGCAGTAAATTAGAGTGTAATAAGCGACTAAAATACGTAATTATAGCCTATCATCAACACCCCACACTTAAACCATTGCTCGTCCTCGAGTAATCAAACTACACTTTATATAGACACGATCTTTTTAAATAATTCTCCTAACTCATCACACCAAGAATACTTAAAATAGATAAAGCACAGAAGCGTAACATTTTCACCTCAAGATTTGACTTACACGTACCATGCATTATTCACAACTCACCCACTTACTCTAACATAGAGTTCATTGACATTACCTTTCCTTCATGAATCAAGTTCCCTCACACAACAAAAGAGAGTAGTTCCACACAATAAAATTTAAGAACACTTAGGAACTCAAGATAGAAAGAATTCGCTCACTCTCAGAAATAACATTCATATGCCACAAAAGATGCACCATAGGCTTGCCCGTAGTGTACTACTTTACTAATCGAGCTCATTCAGTCTAGGATCAAGTATCACTTTATTTGGTTATAATGTAGGCTGCGGGACGGGTAGGATACATTTAGATATAAGAGTAACTACACCTCCCTAAGCACTTTAATACATATACTTTAACATTCAAACCCCATACTTATGTCAAACCAAACTCCGCCTTCATATCAATGTATATTACCCCTACCTCTTTAAGCACAATTACATCAAGAGTCACCATTTATCAAGGAATATTTTATTTTCATAACAATACAACTATTTTTTCCTTTTTTTTCTTTTTCAATTCAAGTGGCTCTTACTTTTTAAAAACAGTGCACCTTTCTCCTTATTTCATTAGTTCCACTCAAAAGCCAAACCATCCATCCCACACTTTAACTTTTACATAGTTCATAACAATTCAAGTACTCATGAGAGGTTAGAAGGTCCAAATAGATGGTTAATTCAAACAAATGGGTAAGGCTTGTAATGTGGTTGCCAAAGAAACAAGATTACAGGCTCAAATGGGTTAACTACGATATATAACAATTAGGCGGGTAAAATATATATATGGCTCAACAAAGAAACGCCTATATCACTTCCAAGACTGAACAAAACTACTATTTCGCTTTGCAAACACACGGGGCAAGTTCTAGACATCAAATGCAATGCACGGAATAACACCCAAACCTCACACACGCATGGCACATAACTCACTCAGGATTGGATTCATCAAGACACTCTAGTCAAAGCAGTTAAGCAAATTTAAAATCATACAATTTAAGATACTTATACAAGAGTCAAGAACTGAGCCTAAGCGTCACAACTAAAGTACTCACTATTCTCAAGGCATAACAAAGGCAAGAGATATTGCTTCAATTCAAAACACAACACAATAGCTCTTATTCCTAAAAAAATAAAACTAGCTACACCCGATTCAGACAAAACCCTTGGAAAAGAACCACGGCACAAAGAAAAACCAAGGGGGAATTACTACACTACCTACAAAAAAAATCTTTTTATCTTTTTTCTTTCGACTTAAATCCCTCAAGAAAAATATCTAATAGATCCATCGTCGGGAAAAGTCCAATCTTTTCTATTTTTGTAAAAAAAAAAAAAATTATTCAATTAAACTAACACAACTAAAATAGCATGGAAAGTCACCCAAACAATCTCCTCACCCTACACTTAAAATCGTGCATTGTCCCCAATGCACACCCATACATACAAGAGGGTAAAATAAACTCCCTGAAAGGACAAAGGCCGACGCACTAGCAGTTATAGGGTACTCAGACTTCTCCCAGGCCTGGTCCTTCATGTGGGTACCTCACACTTAGTTCCAACCATCTGGTTTGATGTTGCATTCTTCCAATGGCTTTGCATTCCATGCTCCTAAAAAATTAAAAATCGACACTACAAAAATAATACTATAATAAATAAATTAATAAATTAATAAATAAAGCTGGGTTGCCTCCCAACAAGCGCTTGATTTAACGTCGCGGCATGATAAAAACTACTTTTTGTCTCCACCTCGAGCTTATGAATTGAACCCCCAATTTGGCTTCAAGTTTTCGGTTATGCTCCAAGGGTGGTGGAACAAATCTAATTAGACTAAGCAACTATTGTACTATTCTACACTTCTTGGCTTTTAGATGAGGTATGTAATCCTGTCTTTCTAGCAAGAAATAATTTCAGAATGTAAACACCTTGTTCCTCATTCCTTGACTCCTCAATCGGCTTGGATGACTCTATTTCCATATCGTCATCCAAGCACAATGTGAAAAAATATTCGGAGTGAGGCCAAATGCGCACAAACACATGAGCTTCAGGACTTTCAACTTCCTCAACATCAATGATACTAGGGTCAACAAAATTTATATCCTCAAAGTCCTTAGCTGACTCTAGTCTCACTTCTTCAGCATCGATATCCTCAAATTGTAGTTGGCTAGGTGGTTGATGTTCTACTCTGACCTCCTCAATTAGCACCTCAAATTCACGCTCATCTTGGCTACTATCCACAAAATTGCCTTGCTGAGCATTAAAAGTTTCAACTAGTTGACTCACTTGTGCCTCCAAGTTGCGAATAGTAGCATCTCGCCTTTGTATGTGCAGTTGTTTCTTATTATTTTGTTCCACAAGGCACCTTAGCATCTCCTTGATCTCTTTCAGGTCATCATCCCTGGGTTCTTTGTTCCTATTAACTTCACAAAAAAAAGAAGAATCGTCAAAGTAAGGGGTTGGGGGAAGATAAGAAATATAAGCACAACCATGAAAGTGACCATCTTGACCACCACACATATCACATACATTCCACACATAAGATTGAGTTGGTGCACATAACTCCCTCTCGAGAATATTTTAAAAATTTTGCCATGGGTGGTTTTCTCCACAATATGCATAAGGAGGATTAAAAGTAGAATTACCAATATCAAAACTCTCATAATTTCAAGATGCCATATTTTTTTAAAAAAAAATTAAGAAGTAAAAATAAAAAATAAAAAAAATTCAAATACAGAAAAAAAAAAAAAAAGTTCAAACTTGAAACCTAGCAATATGTACACCTACAGCTACACTATTAGTTCCCCGACAACGGCGCCAAAATTTAATCACGCCCAACTCTAGTCCTAAAAAGGATAAGCGGTCGCTGCAAATATAATCCGGTCTAAAAGTTCGAAGTCGAATCCCACAGAGAACTAAGGCTTAGCTATAGTTGTTTAATATCACTAAGAAGACAAGTTTGAATAATTTTCTAAATTATAAAGATTGAGATTTATATTTCTAACTAATTAACTAACAAATACTAGAAAGTGGTAAAATTATCAACTAATGAGATAAAGGGTTGGAGACTAAATTAAGGAGGTCTAGAGTTATGATTTACCCAATTGTCGGAATCCTTCCTACTATGTTCCCTGCAATTTCGCTTATTTATTCTCTACTGATCATGAGCACTTTAGGTGTCGTAATTCTCTCTCGAGCAACTACAATAATTTACTAGGCATATTCTCTCGCTACAACAACGCTAAATGTTGAACGACCAAAATATCCCCAAAATATAGACGGACTTTTATAACCTTAAAAGGCTAAGTGTTATCTTTTAAAACAAACAAATAACGTACTGGATAAAATTATAATATTTAAAAATTATTCTAATATTCAGGACTTTGAATTCAACTCAAAAATTAAAATATTAAAAAGCTACGCACTGGGGTGATAGTTTTTAGAATTCAATTTAGTTAAGGACTCCTTCGTTATAGATAATTTGATCTCAACTAAAACATTTTTAATTTTAATTGCATAAGATATCAACACCAGAAAAGCTTTCTCCCCTAGCCCACGTGGCATATGCCCAAAACTGTTTGAGTCATTAATTATCAGGTAATTTAAGTCTACTTGAAAACCATTTAGGTTTGCATGTACAATTTGATTTCATCTAGAAAACACATTCCACGCAACTTTTATAAATAAACAATGACTCCCAAATTGCAGAACAAAAAATCCGTTGTGGTTTCTTCAACTATTTTGCCATTGTTTATCTTAAAAAGTAGGTATGTTTTCTTGCACTTCCCTTTTTTATTTTTATTAATTTTTAGAAATGTGTATTTCTAATTTTAGGTTATTATATTGATCAATATCAAGCAACAAGCTGTGATCAACTTTTTGAGGTATGTTTTTGTACTTCTTTTATGTGATGACCGATATGTTATTTTTAATTTTAACCTTCATTTATGTATTCCGAGATCTCGAATAGCTCCATTCAATCTTTTTCGATTTGCGTGTACAATCCGTATCTTTTTTCGAAAAATTTTATGTGAAAAAACAAAGAAAATGTGAAATTTTACGTTTAAAACTCATTTGAGTTGACTTCGGTCAATATTTTGAGCAAACGGATCCGAATCAGTATTTTGACTGTTCCAGTGGGTTTGTATCGTGATTTGGGGTTTGGGCGTATGTCCGAAATCAAATTTGGAAGTCCCTAGCTTGAATTATCGCCATTTGATGGAAATTATAAATTTAAAGGTTTAAAGAATTCTTAAATTTGGCCATAATTGGATTTTTGTTGATATCGGGTCCCGATTTGAATTCCGAGAGTTCGATCAGTTTTGTAACAATATTTATGACTTATGTATAAAATTTGAAGTTATTCCGAGGTGCGTATGCATGTTTTCCGTTAGTTTTTGAAAAACAAAAATAAAATAAAAGGTTTGATTTTATAAAGCTTGAATTTCTTAAGTTTGACCGGAGTTTGACTTTTGAGCAAATGACTCCGTAATGGAATTTTGATGATGTCAATAACTTCGTATGATGATTTTGGACTTAGAAGTGTGTCCAGATATTTATTTAGAAGTCCGTAATTGATTTTGGCTAGAAATGACGAAAGTTGGAAAATGGAAGATTTTTAGAAAATTTGACCAGGAGTTGACTTTATTGATATCGGGGTCGGAATTCAATTCTGAAAATTGAAACAACTTCATTATGTCATTTATGATTTGCATGCAAAATTTGAAGTTATTTCGGATTGATTTGATACGTTTCGGCACAAGATATAGAATTTGAAAAATTTCATAAACTCATAAGTTCGATTCGAGGTGCGATTCGCTATTTCGGTATTGTTTGATGTAATTTGAGGCCTTGACTAAGTCCATGATATGTTTTGAGACTTGTTGGTATGTCCGTACGGGGTACCGAGAGGCTCGGGTGAGTTTCAGAGTAGTTTCGGACCATTTCTAGGTCATTTTTAACTGCTGGTTTTTGGCTAAAGCATTGTGCATCGCAGAAATTTCTGATGCGCATGGCTGACTTTGGAAGCTTATATCTCGTAATCTGTAAGTAATTTGGAGATGATTCAAAAATAAAAGTTGTAGCCCTTTGAGTCCAGTTTCCAAAAATATAAATCATTTATCATTTGGACATTTGTACAGAAAGTTATGATCAATTAACTGAAGCCTGATGGTGCAATTGTTTTGCGTGGCAGTGTGCATCGCAGAAATTTCTATTGCACATGGCTGACTTTGGAAGCTTATATCTAGTAATCTATAAGGAATTTGGCAATGATCAAAAAATAAAAGTTGTATCTCTTTGTATCTAGTTTTCATAAATTTAAATCGTTTGGACATTGGAGTTGGGTACAAAAAGTTATGGTTGATACACTACATGCTATCTGGGAAGAATTTTTGAAAGAGTTTGGTGTTTTGAGCATAAGCATGTAATGATCCAAAGATCCATTTTTAGATCTAAAGATCTAAATTTGATTTCGAGACTTCCAAGAATTTGATAATGATTTATAGGAATGATCTGAAATATTTGGTCTAATTTCATCAAGTCGCGATTGGATTTTTAGCACGAAACATGAGTTAATTGTTTAAAGAGTGAAATTGGTATCATATTGAGCAAATGATCTCCGAATTGAGTTTCGATTGAACGAGTAGGTTTGTATTATTATTAGTGACTCATAGGAACAAGAATCATCGAATTCCGAGTTCGTATGATGGAGTTAAAGCCTTTTTAGTGAAATATTAAATTATTGGTGCAAGCAGGTTCTGGTGCGGACCTTTAGTGACGGGAAATGTGTTTTTATTGAGCAGTTTCATTTTCTTAGCTCATTTTAATATAAGGATGGGCGTCGGTCGGTTATTATAAAAGTAAAGTTCGGTTTATCGATTTTCGGTTTTGTAATATTAATAACCAAATCAAACCAAAGTATTTACGGTCCGGTGCGATTTTTTCAAAGTTCGGTTCGATTATTTCCAGTTTATTTTTTTGGTTATTAACGGTTGAAGATTTTTATATCTTGGATTTACTTCCAGTGGTCATAAAATGAGAGAAACTTTGTTCTAAATCAAGTCTGGCTTATATGGTTTGGACGCATTAATGTGGATTGAGTGCTTTCAGCTACTCTAATCTAGAGAATCCTGGAATAAACAAACACCAATCTAGATGTACTGGAACATAATTTTGTTGTTAATTATCGGATTCAATTCCTTTTAGAGCAGCCTACTACTACTGTTTCTAGTAGCAATATGAATAAAATAATAATTAACAAAATAACAATTAATTCACTAGCAGGATTTCACGTCCAAATAGAACACACACAGCAGCTACCGAAAATTGCTCAGAGATTAATGAAACGTCAAAATAACTTAGCAGAAAATTATAAAAATTCAAGTCCATATTCCTATTTAACAAAATAATGTAGCATAGAAAGGGATCAATAGAAGAAAGTTACATGCTGATTTTAACTTAGCAGAATAATCGACACAAGAAATTTCCACCAAAATCGAATGAGCTGAGGAATATAGGAAAGGAACTCAGAACTCAGAAGAAGTCGCAATAATCTCAGGAAGAAGGATGAGCGACGAGCTGAGGAAGAAGGCGTCACAGTCGAGCTGAGGAAGAAGGCAGCAGTCGCACAGAGGTACCCTAAATCTAATTTTTGATTTAGGTTTGGGAAATGGGAATATATCAGTAAGACTAAGTCTTAGGTAATTAGGTTTGGGTAAATTGGGTGGGCTTCAAATGGGTATTGGACTATTGGGTTTCAGCCTTCAGATGGGTAATAAGTTTTGGACTCTCAAAAGAACCCATATGTTCAAACCTATTTTTCTCAACTAATACCCAAAATTTTGGTTTTTCAGTTTAACCGAAAATCGAAATACTAAAACCGTAAACCGCACCAAAAAATCAAAATTTAATAATTTAAAAACTGTGCACCCACCGAATAACCAATTAAACCGAAACCGAAAAACTAAAATTCACGATTCGGCCGATTTTTTCGGTTCGGTCGTTATTATGCCCACTCCTATTTTAATATTTTTGGAGCTAGAAAACTCGAATTTGGGCTATTTTTGAGAGGACTTTTACCAAATGGATTGGAGTAAGTGTTTCCTACTCGGTTTTCATTATATTTCATGATTCCATGATTATTTTCATCTTTTATTAGTGAATCAATCGGAAGAAAATGGGATTTTTGCAAAATATTTCAAAAATAAAAATTTAAGATTTGGAGGTCGATTCATTATCGGAATTTGGTAAATTTGGTATGGTTGAACTCGTATCGAAATGAGTGTTCGAATTTTATAAAAATTCTATTGGGTTCCAAGAGGCGGGCCCCGCATTAACTTTTTAATGCAAAATTTTTAGTTGACGTTTTATTATCCGAAATTATTTTCGATGAATTTTAATGAAGTTATACAATCAATTTGGATAGATTTGAGCTGTCCGGAGGTCAATTCAAGCAAGAAGGCTATTTTGGAATATCGACATAACTTCAAAAAGGTAAGTATCTTGCCTAGCCTTGAGTGGGGGAATTACCCCTTATGCATCGAGTCTTTTTTGGAAATTGTGTGATTGAAAATCATGTACGCGAGGTGACGAGTACCTACTTGGTTTATATGTGCAATTTATACCGGTTAAAATTTGTAGACACCCTTATATATTAAATTAAAAAATTATTTGAACGTTGTAAATCCTTTATTTGTTATGCCTCGTTCCTTGTTTGTCGAGTTTGTATTTTATATGATAATTTATGGTGATTGCCACTTGGATTTTATATTAATTCTGTGTGTTTGTTGATTTGATATTTCTTGAAATTAATTTTATTATGGATTTTTCATATGCAAATAATTAATTAAATAAGCTTAAAAAGAGTTGTTAATATATTTATCAAAAAATTTGGATTAAAGAAAGTATTGTCCTATGCTGAGTTATTTTTCCATCTCTGTTGTTGTTTTTGAGGTTTTATATACGTTGTGTGGAACCTTGGACTAAAATTAATTGATTTTTGTTGTATCTTTAGAGTTGGTTGTGGCAGGTGGGCAAATTGTGATATGAATTGTTATATTGTGTTGTCGTTTAAACATTCTCCTTGATGTTATTTATGCTTCATACCTTGCTTGTTAATGATATACATGTGCTTGGTAAGGAAGAATGTAAAGCACGAAGGGTGATGTCGTGCCATTTGAGAGTATAAAGCACGAAGGGTGATGTCGTGCCATTTGAGAGTGTAAAGCACGAAGGGTGATGCCGTGCCATTTCAGTTATATTATCATGTGAGAAAAAGTATAAAGCGCGAAGGGTGATGCCGTGCCATTCTTAATATGCACGAAGAATAATGCCGTGTTATTTTGTTTATATTATCATGTGCGGATGAGAGTAAAAGCACGAAGGGTGATGGTGTGCCATTATTTTGATATTATCATACGTTCATGGCACGAAGGGTGTTTCCGTGCAGGCGAGGACAAGAGACATATATTATATTGTGATATTTTTTCGTTGTGTATACATTCATGCTTTTATCTTGAGCTGTTATTGTGCACCTATATTTTCTATGTGTCTTGTAGTCATTGTTGCTTCTTGTGTGCCTCCCACTTTATTTCTTTTATTGTTATTGACATTTCTCCCACATAATTGGTACTGTTATATGTATGCACGATGAGAAAGAGATAAATGCACGAAGGGTGTTGCCGTGCCAATTGATTTGATCTACATATATATATATATATATATATATATATATATATATATGATTTGATCTACATTTATATATATCGGGTGAGAATGAGACAAGTGCACGAAGGTATTACCGTGCCATTTGATGTGATATGTTGAATATATTTCTCACACCAGGAAAGTTAAATGAGGTGTCACATGGTGACTTTTACTTAAAAAAATTATATTGGAAAGATATTTATTTGAAAGAATTATATTCGTAAGATATTTATTTGAAGGAAGTATATTCGGGATATATTTAATTGTACGGATTACATTCTAAAGATTTTTATTTGGAAAACTCATAGATAAAAGATGTATATTTTGAAGGACTTGATTAATTGGATGTACTTGTGTTTATTATTCGTTTGAGCAATATTTATGGTGTTTATGTTGCCTTGTTGTTTATGTCACAAGTTGATTATTATTGCCATCACTGCTATTTATTTTTTATTATTTTTGTATGCTATATTGCACAGGTTATTTGACTAGTGAGTGTATTGACTGTACCTCATCACTACTCTACCGAGGTTAGTCTTAATACTTACTGGGTACCGACTATGGTGTACTCATACTACACTTCTACACATTTTTGTGTAGAGGCAGGTATTGGAGATATCATATTCGGGTAGAGATTAGAGTGTGATCGCAAGGATTCAAGGTAGGACTGCTTGGTCGTCGTAGTCCCTTGGAGTCTTTCCATTATATTGTACTATAAACTCTTATTCGAATAGTATTGTATATTCGATCCTTGAGATTATCGCATGTATTCAGTTAGAGTTCGTGACTCTGTATTACCAGTCTTGGGAGGTGTTATAATTGTTTCTGCTTTTGGTTTCGACACTGGTATTAAACTAGTGTTAAAAAAAGGCGACTAAGTGTCATCACGACGCCTGTGGTAGAATTTTGGGTCGTGACATTCTCCTTCTCTTTTGTGTGTTTATTTGCACCAACTTTCATATAACACATCTTACTATTGATTGTTTTAAGATAAACTATTGTATTCATTAAAATAATAAGTACAAAGTTAGTATTTTTTTACATCAAATTATTATATTAATTTATATTTATTACCTCAATTTATTATCTAACTATGATATTTATTACATTAATTATCTACTCCATGCTTCTATCTTTTCAAGTTTGACATGTTCACTAAAAGTTTTAATTGTTGCGGTCAAGACAACATAGTGATCAACTACTTTGATAGTACTTTAGTTTAATTGTTCATTTAATACAATTAGTTATCCTCTAGTTTTCTTGGATTTAATGTAGCGGTATGTTGATTGATTGATAATATAAAAAAGAAAATTGAAAAAGCTCGAAATTTGATTTCAAAAAGGAATTGTACAAATCAGAATTTCGATTTTGTGAAGGCATCATCCAAAGATTGTGCTAACTGCTATTTAAGAAAAATATATCACATATATTTTTTCTCCTAAATTCAACTGTTTCTATTTTCTCAATGCATTAATAGTATGTTATGTTGGTGATTTTGAAGAATTATGTGTTCTTTTAGATATGTTGATACTTTTCAAAGATCTGTTTTATTTCCTATGAGGATATTGACACGTTTGATATAGTTATGTTTTTAAAGTTGTGTATAAGCCAAAATCCGTTTCAGAATATTTAGCGTAATATGGCCTTAAAGAAAGTTATCGGTCGAGCTCGTTCAAGACGCAGCGAGGTCAATGACCGAGGTGCCGACATGAGTCGTGGTGAAGATATCGACGGTTATCACAATCAAGATATCAGCAAGGGTCAAGATCGAGATTGACTATTGATGATAAGACTTGCAATGGCTAATTTGTCAAGATAGGGTAATAAAAGGAAATGTTCTAATGAATATTCCCTGCATTTGTACTATTAGGGTTTCTTAGGAAAAAGGCCCCATATATATAGAAAGAAGAGGCAATGATAGGGGCATGTAATATTGACTCTCATAAGAACACTTAAAAGAAGACTCTATCTTGGGCAAAAACACAAAGGTTACCTTTACAAATATTCTTAGTGATATATTATTCCCCACCTTTCCATCAGATCCGAGGATTGTTCATGCGAATCCTGGATCTATCTATCGTTTATCATTGTCAGGCAAAATATTCATCACATCCATCCATTATTGGGTGAATCGTTTTCTTTATTTACTTAAATGTCATTTATTTGACATTTATTGTTAGCTATAATACCCTTAACGTCCTTGCTTTAAGAGTATTTTGCATTTATTGTCACCAACCATATACAAAATATGCCATATCTACTATATGTTTTTGTGCTTAATATCTAGAGTTATTATCCTTAGTTAGATTTAACTCCATACTACGTAAATTTAATAGTTTAACCGGAGATTATATTTTTGGTAAAATAATTTGGCGTCGTCTGTGGGAATTTTCTAACTAAGTCGTTTAGTTTCTTCAAGATCTACTACCGGCACTGGTAGCTGATGTAAAAAAAACGAAAAGAAGAACCTTTTTTTTTCTCTCTCTGCATGCACAGATCTAACATGGCAGGTAACAGAGAAGAAGAACGAGAATGATGAGTGACCTCCCAACCAACCTCATGGACATCATTCACGAAAGCTCTGAAGCAGTGGACGAGGACACAACGCCGAACACCTCCCCTAGCCGAGGTGGATCGCCCCTCCCAACTGCAGCATCATAAAGTCCCCCGGCAAGACAACCTCCACATCCATGGGAGAGGAGACATTGCCAGAGATAAAGAAACTCCTTGAGGCCTGACTGACTGATACACTAACCAGCGTCCTCCATAAACCCGCTCAGGACGCGGTTGTAGCAAATGCGAGAACCCGTGTTGCGCCACCAATAAACGAGCAACACGATCAGCCTCCCCCGCCCGCGATGACAGGTATCACTCACAATGTTGTTAACAATGCAGGCGATGATGCTCTCACAACCATTCTGAAAAGGATGGAAGAAATGGAAAATGAGAACAAGGCACTTCGGGGTCATATGAGAGAGAACCAAGAAAGAGTCGATAAAATACCGGGCGCTCCTAAGTTATTGCCGAAGAGATATACCGGTCGGTTCGTCAAGCAGCCATACAGTGATAGTGCTGCCCCACATTCCATACCAAAGACTTTCAAAATGCCGCCTTACCTGAAAATATACGATGGCACGACTGACCCCCGAGGATCATGTGACCCACTACGTCATCGCTGTGAAAGGCAATGACCTCGTCAAAGAACAAGTATCCTCCATTCTTCTGAAGAAATTCGGCAAAACACTCATGGGAGGGGCATTAACCTGGTACTCGTAACTGCCAGCTCGTTCCATCGAAACCTTCGAGGAAATGGACGATATGTTCGTGACGGCCCATGTCGAGGCCAAGAAGGCCGAGGCAAGAGTGAATGATATCTTTGCTATCAAACAGTCCCCAGGAGAAGGACTGAGGGACTTCCTCGCCCGCTTCAACTGAGTAAGAATGACTTTGCCCAATGTATCAGAGGGAATGGCGGTAGCCGCTTTTCAAAACGGGCTGTACAGAAATAGTTCAAGAGCAACAAGAGAATTATTAAGTCGGCTTATGAAGTACCCCCCAACAACTTGGGACGACATACTTAATGCATATTGTGCCGAAGTTCGAGCATACGAAGACGACATCAATGGGCCGACTCATCGACTTACCTTAGTACAAGCAGAACCCATAAAATATTGGAGAAGTGATATCAGAAGAGATCCAGCGGCCTCAAGGCCAAACCGGGAATGACATCTCCCATATGTCAGAACTACCGTTGTATCCTCACCTTGCCATGAAGATGGCCTGCCCCGATCAAGAACGGGGACTCACCGAAATGAAAGAGGTATGCCCCATTTACTATCTACTCACAAGTTTTGCATGTCACCTTCAGAGATCGTCTACGCCTTGGAGAAGCTCGGGCCCAAGGTTAAGTCGCCACAGAAGATGAGATCGAACCCGAATACCAGAAAATCAGATGCCCTCTGCGAGTTCCATCAAGAGTGAGGAAACAAAATCGAAGGCTGCATCGCCTTAAGATAGGGAGTCGTAAACATGCTGTGTCAGGCACACCTCAAAGAATTGCTGAGCGATCGGGGAAGGACCAACTTTTCCAGGGGACGCGAACATCAAGGGCCACCGAATCTGCCCTCGCCAGCCCACACCATCCACATGTTCATTGACGGTGGGGACGACGCTTCCGTCAATAGTGTGAAGTTCACCATGACCCACAAGCTCAAACGGTCGATCACCCATAAACTGTATGATGAACTCGAAGAAAGTATCATCTTCGATAAGTCAGATACCAACGGTTTGGCATTCCCTCACTATGATGCTTTTGTTATTACTTTACGAATTTTAAATACTGACATAAGACGAATCATGGTAGATGACGGGAGTTGCGTGTGTATTATCCATCCTCGAGTACTCACACTAATGAAACTCGAGGACAAGATAGTACCACGATGCATCACACTAACAGGCTTTAACAATGTAGTTGAACGAACATCTGACGAGATCACACTCCCCGTCCTGGCAGGTGGCGTCACTCTGGAGATTGGAGACCACGTTCCACATCATGGACCAGGATACGACATACAACGCCATAATAGGGAGACCGTGGATACACTCCATGAGAGCCATACCCTCCAGGTTGTACTAAGTCATCAAATTCCCAACTCCATGGGGCATATTCAGCATACGCGGGGAGCAACGCACATCCCAAGATTGCTACCGCATCGCCCTAGACTACACGGTTAGCCAACAAATGAGAGATAAAGAGAAACAAGCATAGCAATCAATAGGGTCAAGGTCAGTATGCGACGACATCAAGGACTTCATCAGAGACCCCGAGGTGGCCGAGGCCGCAGGGTCAACCATAGAGGACCTTGATCCCGTTAAGCTAGACGTTAATGACCACAGCAAAAAAGCTTACATCGACTGCAAACTCCAAGAACCGAGTAAGTTTCGTAAATTCCTAATTACTAACGCGGACCTGTTTGCTTTTAGCCATGCAGATATGCCAGGTATCCCAAAGGAGATCGCCACACACAAATTGAACGTCTATCAACTCTACCCCCGGTAAGGCAGGTTCGACGTAAGTTTAATTTCGCAATCAATGATGCAGTGCGTGAAAAGGTGGAGAAAATATTGGAAAATGGCTCCGTCAGAGAGTCGAAGTCCCCCCAATGGGTCGCCAACGTGGTCATGGTGAAAAAGAAGAATGGCAAGTGGCGGATGTGCGTAGATTTCATCGACCTGAACAAAGCTTGCCCCAAGGATTCGTTTCCACTACCTCATATCGACCAGCTCATCGATGTGACAACCGGACATGAGTTTCTGAGTTTCTTGGATGCCTACTCAGGCTACAACCAGATCCTTATAGAGGAAGAAGACTAGTAAAAGACCACCTTTATCACCCACCAGGGGATGTACTGCTACAAGGTCATGCCATTCGGATTGAAAAATGTGGGGGCAACTTACCAAAGGCTGGTGACGAAGATGTTCAAAGAACAACTCAGAAAAATGATGGAGGTATACATCCACGACATGCTGGTCAAATCCAAAAAGAAAAAAGATCACATTGACCATTTAAGAGAAGCCTTCGGCATACTCAGGCAATACGGAATGAAATTGAACCCCGATAAATGTGCATTCGGCATGGCCTCAGGGGAATTCTTGGGTTTCGTAGTGTTGCAGCGGGATATCAAGGTCAATCCCGATCAAATTAAGGGCATAGAAGGTATACCCGAGCGCTTGACCCCCAAAAAGAAAGTCCAGAAACTGACCGCCTATATCGTCACTCTGTCAAGGTTCATCTCGCGGTCCTCTGATAGGTGCCACAAGTTTTTCAGCATACTCAAAAGGCGAGTGGCCTCCAATGGACCCCTGAGTGCGTACAAGCACTGAAGGAGTTAAAGATGTACCTGTCCTTGCCACCGTTGCTCTAGAAACCGAAACCAGAACAGCCTCTCCTCGTCTATCTCGCCGTGTCCGATGTCACGACCCAAAATCCATAAAGGTCGTGATAGCGCCGGACTCCACTTTTAGGAAAGCCAACACTAAATAGTTAATTAAATTCTCATTTTAATATTTTTGAAACCGTAAATTTACTTCAATTTATCTAGAAAAAAATGAATTTACAGAATAAATAACAATGTTTTCTAATTCCAATAGTGAACATCCCATAAACATTCCAGAACCCGGTGTCACAAGTGCATGAGCCTTTTATAGAAATTTAAAATAACATACAATAACTGTCCGAAATGTAACTTGGATAGGAAAGAAAATACAATACTCTGAAGGAGACTCTGCTGGCTGTGGTGCGTCGCATAGAAAGCAGCTCACCTAAGTCCCCGCCATAATCGCTCCTCTACGCCCACAAGGCCGCTAAACATATGTGTACCTACACAAAAATATGCAACAAGTGTAGTATAAGTACGTAAATCAACGCATACCCAGTAAGTATCCCGCCTAACCTTGAAGAAGTAGTGACGAGGGGTCGACTTCGACACTTACTAGCGGTCCAATAATATCAGGTACAGTAAAGAAGTGAATAAATATGAGACAGAGTAAATATATGAAACAAACAAGTATAAAATACGTGGTACAATTTTCCTCTTTACAATTTACTCAAGCTCTCAACTGGCAAGTTCCCTCCGTAATCGGAGCATATATATTTAGATATAGGGGATTTCATCAAAAGGCTGTCATAATTCAAACCGGAGCATATATATAGAGATAGTGGATCTTATCAAAGAGGTTGTCATAATTCAAATCATGGAAAAACCTCAGATACACTGGCCTCTTGCCAAATATTACGCACGATTCCATGAGGATAATATATACAGGAAATGCCGAGGCGTACGACCCGATCCAACATAAAAGGTAAACTGTGCACTGTCGAGGGTCGAACGACGCGAACCATAGATGCATCTATTAACCTGCCGAGGCGAACGGCCCGCTCCCATGAGAGTGTGGTACATAAATCATGCCGAGGCGAACGACCCAATCCCATAAGAGTGGTAGAAGAAAATACCCCGCTCGCGAATCATACGTGCGACGCGGTCAAATATAAATTTAAGGAGATCTCCCCACTCGCGAATCATACTTGCAATGTGGTCAAATATAATTTAACATTAAAAATCCTATCTTTTTCTCGATTCTTTTCAAAATGAGGGAAATTCAGCTTGTAGCTTTTTAAGAAAATTATCCCGCTCACGAAACATACATGCGATGCGGTTACACATAGATTTCTTAAGCTATTATGGTATTCCTCAATCCTTTTCGAAATTTATGAAGTTCAAATGAAACCTTTTTAAATCTTAAGTTCTTCAATTTTAACTTCTTTCAAAACATTTAGTAAGCAAACTCAATCTCGCTCCCTCTCGAGGCAAACAATTAAACATAAATCAATAACAATATCAACAAGGAATGATGTGTGCCTAAAACTACCCAGACATAGGCATAACTAGTATCTACGTATGGACTCTCGTCACCTCATGCGTACGTAGCCCCCACAAATAAAAGCACACAATAATTTAGTTCACCTATGGGGTTAATTCCCTCTTACAAAGTTAGAAATGAGACTTGCCTCGCTCCGAAATTCCATAACCGGCTCCCAAAGCCTCCCTAATACCTCAAACCGATGCCCGTCGGTCCAAAGCTAGTCAAATAAGTTGCAACCCAATCAAAAAATACTCTAATATTCATAATTAAACAGTTTATAAAAATTTTCAACTTCGTTCGAAAAGTTGATAAAGCAACCCTCGGACTCACGTGCCCGGATTCCAAAATTGTTTGAAGATAACCATTACCCATAGCCTCACGAACTCAAATATATAATTCATTTCCAATTCCTTACCCAAATTCATGGTTACATTTCAAAAAATACCATTTCTAGGTTTTCTACCAAAATCCCACAATTTCTACTAATTTCCATGTCTAAATCCATATATAAACCATGTATTTAACTTGAAATAGGTGGGAATCACTTACCTTCACATAGATGATGAAGATGGAGCTCCAAAAATTGCCCCAAGACCGGCTCACATGGAGAAAATGAAGTGAAAATAAGCCAAGCCCTCATTTTTAAAGAACACACTGCCCATCCCCGTCCATCTCACCTGCGGTCAAGTAGCCGCACCTGCGGCTTCGCAGGTGCGAGAAACCTTCCGCTTCTGCGAGGCACTTTCCGCTTCTGTGCTTGTGCAGATGCGACCAAAAGCTGCGCACCTGCGGTCCTTCACTTGGCTAGCCTGCTCCGCACCTGCGACTCTAATGTCGCTTCTGCGCCCTCCGCACGTGCGGTCAAAACCTAGCAGGTGCGGGTACACAAGATATCAGCTGCCTCAACTCTTCTTCAAATTCCAAATTCGATCTGTTAACCACCCGGAATCCACCCCCCCCCCCCCCGGACCCCATCTAATCACACCAACCAGTTCCAAAACACATTACGAACTTAGTCGAGCCTTCAAATCACAAAAAACAATGTTGAATTCATGAATCGCACCCCATTCCAAGCTTAATGAACTTTAGAAATTTTAACTTTTGCATTCGATGCCGAAACATATCAAATCAGGTCCGATTGACCTCAAATTTTGCACACAAGTCATAATTGACATTATGGACCTACTCCAACTTTCGGAATCGGAATCCGACCCCGATATCAAAAAGTTCACTCCTGATCAAACTTCTCAAAACCCTTCAAATATCTAACTTTAGCCAAATGACTCCCAAATGACCTACGAACCTCCAAATCCACTTCCGGACACGCTCCCAATACCGGAATCACCATGCAGATCTATTCCAGACTCAGAATTCCAAACGGACATCGATAACATTGAAATGCACTTCAACCCAAATTTATGAAATTCTTCCAAAATGCCAATTTTCACACTAGGCGCCGAAACACTCCCGGGTCATCCAAAACCCGAGTCGGACATACGCCCAAGTTCGAATTCATCATACGAACCTGTTGGAACCTTCAAATCCCGATTCCGATATAGTTTACTCAAAAATCCAACCTTAGTCAACTTCTCCAACTTAAAGCTTCCGAATGAGAATTTTCTTTTCAAATCAACTCTGAACTTCCGAAATTTCAATTTCGACCACGCGTACCAGTCATAATACTTGAAGTGAAGTTGCCCATGGCCTCAAACTGCTGAACGGCGCTCTGGAGCTCAAAATGACCGGTCAGGTCGTTACATTCTCTCCCACTTAAACATACGTTCGTTCTCGAATGTGCTAAGAACTGCTCTGGGGTTATCCGAAATCATTGTTTAATGCCTCGTGCACTTACCCGTGCTGCCACAACTCAGTTGAGCACAATAGCTCGAGCCAATTCTGACATTCGGAATTTCTGCTAGGCTTGTTCCCATCTTACGAACACCGTATCAATCACTACACGATGCACCGATACATGATTGCATACCTTTGCTGAATTCACACTATGCACTGCATAACTCACATGACCATAATAACATCCCCTAATAACAATAGCCAAAATTCCACGAATATGATGCTCACAATGCACCTCATGACATATATAAGTCTTGTTCCAACTATTGCAATACCGCCACGACGGAAGAGATGTGTTGAAATTCATAACCAACTGCAGAGTCAACAAATCATTGAATCTCTCCCTTTGACTATAATCATCACCCTATTATGAACCAAATAATGGTATTTGCTCCTTAATATACTTCATATAATCTAATCGCACTGATCCCAGATCCAAAAATCTCGTCTCACCCAGTATAAGCTGCTCAGGCAACAAGCCACCCCAGACATGACCAAAAGTCTCATATAATGCCGCAATGTGCCACTAAGCTACAAACTCGAACGTGATACATAAGGAAAACGAATCTCTGGAAGGGACTACTCAACCCACACAACTAATTAGACAACCGAAAAGGTGTTATGAACCTTCCCTAGAAAATGGAAAACAAAACACTCGAAAATAGATATAGGGGACATTAATCAACATCCCATTGTTGCGGCGTGCAACCCGATCAAAATAATATACCCGGGGCGGCATGCCACCCGATCCAAACATAAAATCTACATAAAGAGATACTTACCGAGCTAGAATGCTCATTACTACAAAATACCTGAATATCGTCCACAAGCACGCTAAGAACATAATACCATCCCTGGGGAGACAGATAGCGCCATACGCTACAAAACTCAAGCACAACTAAGGTACAATATATGATTTGAATCTCGAGAGCCATCCTGCTCACATAACACCATCGCTATGCGGAACCTCAACACATAAAAAATTCACCAAGTCATTTCACAACTCATACGGCACAATATAGTATTACATGAAATAGCCGACGACGAAACAACATCCAACATCTGAATACTCCTCCATAAGGAGCGCTATGCTGAAATAAACACATCCGGCCTGATATAGAGCCCACATTCATATTTAAATCCATCCATAGACCTCAAGCCGATTTTGATCGCACCGTACTAGGCTAATAACCTTTCAAGGATCCATAATAACCCTTTTCCCCATAACACACAAGAACAACCATCATAACCGGAACAAATTTCCACAGTCCACAACTAAGTGAATCGAGCGCCCTCTAGGCATAAATTCTCGAATCAGCGATATTACCACAATCTTCATACTTGGTTTCAATCTTCACTCAATCAAGTGACTACACGCCACACTTATACCTTATTCCCGTGGGATACTCTCCCACGGCCTTCCGCACCAGGTAACAAGTCTGCACATCCATACCACCGACCGCACTAAAGCTGTAAAGCAAATCATGTATCCACAAATCAATACACAAGGCCTCTTACACATGACATCGACCTTAGGTGATGCCGAAAACAATACCATCTTATTTTAAACATCTAAATACTTTTTGCTGCTCATCCGAGCTCATGACATCCTTGTCAACACCGAACCGCAATCTCGAATTCTCAACTTTCGAATCCCATGCCACTTGATGCACTAAATCATGCCAATGCGCAAGAGTACAAGAATTTCATCATAACTCCTGAACCACTAATAGAGTAAAAACTTCATCATATAGAAACCTTCTACTTAACTCATTTCAAGAGAACCACTGCAACACGTGACTAAATTCTCATATCCGCAGAAAATACCAACCTCAAGTAGTGGTCTAAACCACCATAACTATTTCGGGATCCATCTACACATAATATGCCATAATACTTGAATTCCTCCAATGATATATCACAACCGGAAGATAACGTAGAACATTCCAAGCCCCTTTCATAATATGCTGCAAAAGCTCGATACTTAACCATACTACAAGCTCGAAATCCTTAGGCACTGCACTTTAACTTTTGAATCCACTAAGACCGTTATTGAGAATCACCCATTCCGACCTGGTCCCAAATATAATCAACTCCAAGGCTCTGCTAGCACATACACTCTCTCAATAAGCACCCTGCTGAATCACTTTCCTTGTAAATCACATCTACACGAAACATAAACTCTGAGCCTTCCCAAAGCCTGAACATGAATCGATAAGGCCAAATATAGCACACATTGATCAATTTCTCTGCTCGAATTACCGTTGATGTTCCCTTTCCTTAGTCGTAATAACCCATCAATATGCCGATAACCGGAAATCTCACAAGTAGACAACCATGCGATCCAACTGTAGGCGGTAGGACTCTCCCAGTTAGCTTGAAGCTACCATTGCATAACTCTAGAACCCGCTAAGATTCTTTCTTTATCGTTGACATGATCTTGCACAATCAACCCACCAAATTCCTCGAAACCTTTCTGTTAAACTCTTCATAGCCACTCTGAATCACTAGCCATATGTACATATTTGACCTCTTCCTGAATAGTCAGTAGAAATTCTTCATAGAAGCTTCATTAACACCACGCGGCCGCTAACCTTCTCACAAGAGACAACCCGCCTGTGGAAACTTCATGCCGACATCATCCAATGTCAATGCACTAGGTACAATTACTACGAATTCAGTAACCCATATGCTACTCTGCCACTCTCTCACTTTGGTCAAATTCTCTCCTTTAAGCAACTACCCGATTTCTACTTCTCAAACTTAGCCTTCTAGAAACTTAACCGCGACAAGACACTTCCCACACGTTCTTCCTCATCCTTCGCTGCCCAGTTGTTGCCTTAAATCAAAATCTACCTCTTTAGAACTTGAACCCATCGATCACTACCGACTTTAAACTTTCCGAAGATCATCTTCCTTGAGCCATCAATACTAGAAGTACCAATTTAATTCTGAAACTGCTACAGTCCGTTATCTCCAACAACCGCGTCTAAAGCACCATTTCACAGTACCCTGCCCCAAAGGCAAATTGAAGAAGGCCATAACATCGACGAACTTAACACATTCAATCAAGGACGACGACACCATACCTCGGATGAAGATTCCATAACACTAGAAAATATCAAGCCTCGTTACTTCATCAACCCAAATCTGGATATTCTTAGGCCAATTGCTTTTCCTTTGCCGGAAATAAAATACTGGATCTTTGAATCATGCACTAAGTAAACCTCCTTCCAAGTTATTCACTGCCTCGACACATAGGCAAGCATCCTACCATCACATAAATATTGTGCGAAAATAACTCCTGAGCACCATAACAACTTGTGCATAGCCTCAAAGCTCTCAGAAATATAGTTACTGAGCTGAAATGACAGAATATCCTTCCACAAGGCGACGACAATAGCCCAATCAACTACGCAGAGAGAAACATCCCACACCACATCTATAGTACCATTACAATTCCTCAATTCCCGATTTATAACCAGTGCTTCACGTCGCATAAGATTGAATGGGAAAGAAATAAAGCATAAGCCTCAAAGGAATCAAATCGCACGATGAGGAATCAATAAGGGAAGTGCTCCTAACAGTCCCATAGCCTCTCGAAGATAAGTACAGATATCTCCGTACCGATCCACAAGACTCTACTAGACTCGCTCATGACTCGTGAGACCTAAGTGAACCTAGTGCTATGATACCATGTTGTCACGACCCAAAATCCATAAAGGTCGTGATGGCGCCGGACTCCACTGTCAGGCAAGCCAACACTAAATAGTTAATTAAATTCTCATTTTAATATTTTTGAAATCATAAATTTACTTCACTTTATCTAGTAAAAAATGAATTTACAAAATAAATAACAATCTTTTCCAATTCCAATAGTGAACATCCCATAATCATCACAGAACCCGGTGTCGAAAGTGCATAAGCCTTTTATAGAAATTTAAAATAACATACAATAACTGTCTGCAATACAACTTGGAAAGGAAAGAAAATACAATACTTTGAAGGAGACTCTGCTGGCTGAGGTGTGTCGTATAGAAAGCAGCTCACCTAAGTCCCCGCCACAATCGCGCCTCTGCGCCCACAAGGCCGCTAAACATATGTGTACATGCACAAAAATGTGCAGCAAGTGTAGTATGAGTACGTAAATCAACGCGTACTGAGTAAGTATCCTGCCTAACCCCGAAGAAGTAGTGACGAGGGGTCGACTTCGACACTTACTAGTGTTCCAATAATATCAGGTACGGTAAAGAAGTAAATAAATACGAGATAGAGTAATTATATGAAACAAACAAGTATAAAATCTCTCTCTCTCTCTCTCTCTCTCTCTCTCTCTCTCTCTCTCTCTCTCTCTCTCTCTCTCTCTCTCTATATATATATATATATATATATATATATATATATATATATATATATATATATATATATATATATATATATATATATATATAGATAGATATATATGGGATTTCATCAAAGAGGTTGTCGTAATTCAAATCAGGGAAAAATCCTCAGATACACTGGCTTCTTGCCAAATATTACACATGATTCCATGAGGATAATATATATAGGAAGTGCCGAGGCATACGACCCGATCCAACATAAAAGTAAACTGTGCACTGCCAAGGGTCGAACGACGGGAACCATAGATGCATCTATTAACCTACCGAGGCGAACAGCCCGCTCCCATGAGAGTGTGGTACACAAATCCTACTGAGACGAACGGCCCGATTCCATAAGAGTGGTAGAAGGAAATACCCTGCTCGCGAATCATACGTGCGACGCGGTCAAATATAAATTTAAGGAGATCTCCCCGCTCGCGAATCATACTTGCGATGCGGTCAAATATAATTTAACATTAAAGATCCTATCTTTTTCTTGGTTCTTTTCAAAATGAGGGAAATTCAGCTTGTAGCTTTTTAAGGAAATTATCCTGCTCGCGAAACATACATGCGACGTAGTTACACATAGATTTCTTAGGACCCGTTTGGCCATGGGTTTTGCCAAAATAAATTTGAGATTTATTTGGAAAACACATGTTTGGCCATAAATTTTGCCCACATTTTGGCAAGATCCCAAATCCCAAATCCCTAAATCACCTCAATTGCTGATTTTGGGTCAAAACATGACCATTATATTTTTTAAAATTTTTAAATATTACCCCAAACTTTTATAGTTTGTAAAAGAGCCCACATTTAAATAATCACCTCAATTTCTGCTCTTGTTCCTGCTTCTTTCTTTGTATCTGCTCTCGAAAGAAACTGAGATTGATATCTACTCTGAGGAAGATGTGACTACCCACTTGCAATTTGTCTTGCAAAAACATGGTTTAGCTGACGAAAAATTTTCACCGGCAGTGCCTTTCTTGCTTAACCCCAGCTTTCACAAGATATTCGTTCATATGACCGAAAAAAATCAAGTCGAATGGTTTAACGACTTAAAGAAAAATTGAGCTAACTGTTATTTTCATTTTGTTATGTTGTACTCTAATGCATGAAACGTTGATGCTAATTATTTTAGTTGTACGTTGTGGTGTAGGCATGATTGTAATATGAGTAATGACTTCCTATGTGTAATATGAGTAATGACTTCCTATGTGTAATCTGACTAATGAAGGTTATGTATATACATGATAGCAAGTTTGTTTGTTTGGTACTATTGGGTATTTGTGATAGTTTTTGAAACTTGTGGGTATAAGTCATATTTTCAAACAAAAAGTGAAATATGTTTTGAAAAATCATGTCCAAACACATTTTCATATTCAAATCAAACTTCACCCAAATCAGAATTTTCAAAACAAATTTGGGAATCTATGGCCAAACGCTAGCTTAAGCTATTATGGTATTCCTCAGTCCTTTTTGAAATTTACGAAGTTCAAATGAAACCTTTTTAAATCTTAAGTTCTTCAATTTCAACTCGTTTCAAAACATTTAGTAAGCAAACTCAATCTCGCTCCCTCTCGAGGCAAACAATTAAACATAAATCAATAACAATATCAACAAGGCATGATGCGAGCCTAAAACTACCCAGACATAGGCATAGCTAGTAGCTACGTACGGACTCTCGTCACCTCGTGCATACGTAGCCCCCACAAATAGAAGCACACAATAATTTAGTTCACCTATGGGGTTAATTCCCTCTTACAAGGTTAGAAAGGAAACTTACCTCGCTCCGAAATTTCATAACTGGCTCCCGAAGCCTCCCTAACACCTCAAACCGATGCTCGTCGCTCCAAAGCTAGTCAAATAAGTTGCAACCCACGTGCCCGAATTCCGAAAATATTCGAAGATAACCATTACCCATAGCCTCACGAACTCAAATATATAATTCATTTCCAATTCCTTACCCAAATTCGTGGTTAAATTCCAAAAATACCAATTTCTAGGTTTTCTACCAAAACCCCATAATTTCTACTAATTTCCATGTCTAAATCCATATATAAACCATGTATTTAACTTTCAATAAGTGGGAATCACTTACCTTGACATAGATGATGAAGAAAGAGCTCCAAAAATCGCCCTAAGACCGGCTCCCATGGAGAAAATGAAGTGAAAATGAGCCATACCCTCATTTTTAAAGAACACACTGCCCATCCCCGTCCTTCGCTCCTGCGGTCAAGTAGCCGCACCTGCGGCTTCCCAGGTGCGAGAAACCTTCCGTTTTTGCGCCTGCTTCCGCTTCAGCGTGGCACTTTCCACTTCTGCGCTTGCGCAGATACGGCCAAAAGCTCTGCAGCTGCGACTCTAATGTAGCTTCTGCGCTCTCCGCACATGCGGTCAAAACCTCGCAGGTGCGGGTACACCATATATCAGCTGCCTCAAATCTTCTTCAAATTCTAAATTTGATCCGTTAACCACCCGGAATCCACCCGGGGCCCCCGGGACCCCATCCAATCACGCCAACAAGTTCCAAAACACATTACGAACTTAGTCGAGCCTTCAAATCATATCAAACAATGTTGAATTCATGAATCGCACCCCATTCCAAGCTTAATGTACTTTAGAAATTTCACCTTCTACATTCGATGCCGAAACATATCAAATCAGGTCCGATTGACCTCAAATTTTGCAAACAAGTTCTAATTGACAGTACGGACCTACTTCAACTTCCGGAATCGGAATCCGACCCCGATATCAAAAAGTCCACTCTTGGTCAAACTTCTCAAAAACCTTCAAATTTCTAACTTTAGCCAAATGACTCCAAAATGACCTATAGACCTCCAAATCCACTTCCAGACGCGCTCCCCATACCGGAATCACATGCGGAGCTATTCCCAGACTCGGAATTCCAAACGGATATCGATAACATTGAAATGTACTTCAACCCAAATTTTTGAAATTCTTCCAAAATGCCAACTTCCAAACTAGGTGCCGAAACGCTCCCGGGTCATCCAAAACCCGATCTGGACATACTCCCAAATCTGAATTCATCATACGAACCTATTGGAACCTTCAAATCCTGATTCCAAGATCGTTTACTCAAAAATCCAACCTTAGTCAACTTCTCCAACTTAAAGCTTCCAAAATGAGAATTTTCTTTTCAAATCAACTCTGAACTTCTGAAATTTCAATTCCGACCATGCGTACCAGTCATAATACCTGAAGTGAAGTTACTCATACGCGCTAGATCCCAAAATGACCGGTCGGGTCGTTACACCCGAAGTAGCTGTGAGCGCAGTCTTAGTCCAAGAAAATAAAAGTATGCAATCTCCCATCTATTACATTAGCAAGACACTAGTCGACATCGAGACGAGGTAGCCCCATCTTAAAAAGCTGGCTCTGGCCTTAGTTGTAGCTTCATGGAAGCTTAGACCGTATTTCCAATGCCACCCCATCTCGATCGTCACGGCTTTCCCCTTAAGAAGCATTTTACACAAACCCGAACCTTCTGGCATATTGGCCAAACGGGCCATCAAACTAAGGGAGCACGATATTACATATCGATAGCGATAAAGTCTCAGGTCTTCGCCGACTTTAGTACGCACATACTGCCCGAAGTCGAAAAGAAAGTCACCCACGCTTCTCCTCAAATACATGACCTATGGGTCCTATACACCAACGGAACATCTAACACGTCGGGGTCCGGTTTGGGACTCGTACTCGAAGTCCCAACAGGTGAAGTGATTCGCCAGTCCATAAGGTACCCGGACATAACTAACAACGAGGACGAATATGAGGCCGTAATTGCAGGACTAAAACTAGCACTCAAATACGGGGCAAAGTGGCTAAGGTTGCACTGCGATTCTCAGCTCGTGGTCAATCAAGTCACATGGACTTTCCAAATGAAGGAGCAAAGGTTACAAAAATACCAGACCGAAATCTACAAATAACTACCCGAGTTCGACGAATTCCAGCTCGACCACATTCCCCGAGCATAGAATATCAAGGCAGATGGCCTTGCCAAATTAGCAGCAGCCACCAAAAACATCACAAGAGGAGACCAAAATGTGATTCACCTCCTCAACTCGTCGATAGACCAAATTGAGGTAAGAACCATAAACCTAACTTGGGACTGGCGCAACCATATTATTACATATTTACAGGATGGCATACTCCCCAATGATAAAAAAAGAGGCCAAGAAGCTGCGAATGCAAGTGGCCAGGTACAACACCATTCACAACGACTTGTACAAAAGAACATATGGCGGCCCCCTAGCGAAATGCTTGGGTCCAAATCAGACGCGGCGCGCCCTTGAAGAAGTGCACGAAGGCCACTATAGAGTTCACTCCGGCAATCAAGCTTTGGTTCGGTGCCTCATATGAGCAGGATACTATTGGCCCACTATGAAAAAAGAGGCCGCAAATTTTTTGAAAAATGTGAGCAATGCCAGAAGTACGCCCAAACGATCCACCAAGAAGGCGAACACCTACACTCAGTAACTTCCCCCTAGCCGTTCATCAAATGGGGAATGGATATCGTGGGCCCCCTCCCGGCCGAACGAGGTAACGTATGATTTCTCTTGGTTTCAACTGATTATTTCTCTAAATGGGTGGAAGCAGAAGCATTCACCCAAATACGCGAACATGAAGCAATCACCTTCATATGGAAGAACATCATATGTCATTTCGGCCTCCCCAAAGAAATCAGTTGCGACAACGGACCTCAATTTGCAGGAAAGAAGGTCGCCGACATTTTTTAAAAAATGGCACATCAAGAGAATACTATCGGTGCCTTACCACCCCGCGGGTAACGGGCAAGCGGAGTCCTCCAACAAGTCAATACTGAACTGAAGAAGAAGCTTGAAGACGCCAAGGGACTGTGGCCGGAGATATTACCAGAAACACTCTGGGCCTAACGAACAATGCCAAAAACGATCACAGGGAAAACGCCATACTTGTTAGTCTATAGAACTGATGCAGTAATGCCAGTCGAGGTCGGGGAGCCTAATCTAAGATACTTCCACGAAAGCGGACCCCAGAACGATGACAATAGAAAGCAGGAACTCGACGAAGCTGGCGAATGAAGATATATGGCCTACGTAAGAATGGTCGCCCAAAAGCAACAAGCACAACACTACTATAACAAGAGGGCAAATATCATGCCACTTGAAGTCGGGGACTACGTGCTTAAAGCTAAAACACAAGCAAGCAAAGACCCACGGGAAGGCAAACTAGGAACAAACTGGGACGGCCCCTACAAAATAACGGCAGCAACAAGCAAAGGGTCATTCACACTAGAAACAATGGAAGGAAAGTGACTACCAAATAACTAGAACATAACACACCTCAAGTACAAACCATAAAAGCGCACAAACCAGAACAAAAAAAAGGAATCAGGTACGAATAACAAAACTAACTCTTCATACTCAGAATATTCTTTTTTACAAAGGCTGCACGCCTACAAAAAAGTACACAAATTCTACGGCTAAGCAAAAAAGAACAACTAATCACCGCTTGGCCCAACAACGCCACCAGCTTGATTGCCCAGACCGTCTCCACCTATCTTCTCACCATCTCCAGCAAGATATCCATCCTCACACCAGGCATCATGTTCGATCCGATCCATGCCCGCATCCTGCTAGTTATCGCCGGCTTCTGGTATAGCGGGATCATAGCCACAAGCAAACCGAGCTTTACGTGCCTTAGCACGAGCGTCCTCGAAGTCGGCTTCTAAAACAGCCCACATCCCCATCAGATCCCTCAATATATCCAGCTGAGCCTCGGCATGAATCCATTCCTCGTAAAAATCCTGCGGAACATCAGGAAAGGCAAAAGTGCGGGACAAGGACGGCTGATCCAACAACTACACCTTCTCGGCCTAGAGAACTGCAACTCAATCACTAAGGCTCGAAGCCTCTTTCTCCAACTCCCCTATCCGCTCATCTA
The DNA here is from genome assembly GCF_000715075.1 of Nicotiana tabacum. Taxonomy (NCBI): domain Eukaryota; kingdom Viridiplantae; phylum Streptophyta; class Magnoliopsida; order Solanales; family Solanaceae; genus Nicotiana; species Nicotiana tabacum. Next base: position 124,983,973 of record NC_134088.1, on the reverse strand, counting down.
GCCGCTCCTCCCTCAACCTGGCCATCTCCAAAGCACTCTCCCACTCAGAACAAATAATGCAGATTGCGATTGTGAAAGCCTCCGTCTTTCGCGCAGCCGACAATTGAGCCAACTCCACCTTCTCTAAGCCCACTTCCTTATCAGCAACCTCGCCACTCTGAGAGTCTACTTTGAGTTGACACTCCTCGAGCTTGGCGCGCAATGAAATCACTTGGGCTTGAAGATCGGTGTATTGAGCCTCAACCCCCTTGCTCACCTCGAGTTCTTCTTCTTTGTCCCTCAACGCCCCTTCGAGTTCGCTATATTTTCTGATGACCCTCACCAACTCGTCATCCTTCTCCTTCAGTTCGTTTCGGAGAGCCCGAAAATTATTGCTCCCTCCGAGACGCCTGCAAAGCTCGCAATGTTTATCACAGTATTCGCGATACTTCCGCTCCATCTTTTGAAAAATGACCTTATGCCTATAATAATAATAATAATAATAATAATAATAATAATAATAATAATAATAATAATAATAATAATAATAATAATAATAATAATAATAATAATAATAATAATAATAATAATAATAATAATAATAATAATAATAATAATAATAATAATAATAATAATAATAATAATAATAATAATAATAATAATAATAATAATAATAATAATAATAATAATAATAATAATAATAATAATAATAATAATAATAATAATAATAATAATAATAATAATAATAATAATAATAATAATAATAATAATAATAATAATAATAATTTAGCTTCTCAAGGGTTTTACCCTCCACATCGGAACAAAGGGGACCAAGAAAAGGGACCACGTCCTCGGTATCCACTAGCAAATCCAGGTCCAAGGGGATCACAATGATCCTCGTGGTCCCCTCCAATCTCACCTCAAGTCAGGTGAGCCCTTCCCCCATCATCCGTACCTCTTCAGCATCCATATCGGAGCCCGCGTTGTAATCTTCTTCAACCACGCTTTTCCCCTTTGTGTCAACACGGGAAGAAGGATCCTCGGCTGGTAGCGAGGCCGATGGCTCATCCTGCTGTAAGGCATCAGGGACTTTCGCCGACGGCCCCTCAAAATCTACCACTGCCTCAGGGAGAGACGTACCCTCCTCGGCCCTCGATGACGGCAGAATCATGGGCATTAACTCGGCGTCATCTCCAAGATCTATGGTCATCGTCTCTCGAATGACGAAATCTTCCATCACCGAGCTCCCCGCACAGACAGCTTTTTCTCCGATATCTACAGACCGCCTCTCATGGGGAAGCAAATTATCACTATTCGGCGACGACTCTTCTTCATTCTCCTCGACTATTAGATGATGCAGAGGAGAAGTCGAGAGTCCTGCGGTAGGCGTAGTCGATGACCGAGCAAACCTCAAGTGGCAGAAGGAACAGAAACTGCCTTCCTTTTGCGGAACACTGGAGCAGGAGCCTTCTGCCTTTTCGAAGATCCTCGGGTTGTAAAAGAAAAGTTAGAAAATTGCCACTTCCTGCAAAAAATTGTAACGAGCAGGCAACCATGAGGTCAAAACGGCGTGAACAAAAGATAACCAACATATGGATGAATACAGATAGACGAGCTCACCGGTCGCTGAAGGCGTGGGCTTGAATTTCTTGATAAAAGTCGGCCATTCACGAATCCCCACTGTGAGAGGCAAGACTTGACTGACCCAGTCATGAATGTCCGCAACCAAAGGAGATGGCGAAGTCTCAGCTGCGCGAGGAAAGACGGAATGTTAGACTATGACTAAAAATGGACAAAACAAACGCTTGGCAAGAGTTACTTACAGACATAATTCCAAGCCTTAGGGAATCCGCTCGCGTTGGCCACCACATCCGAAGGTCTTGACGAAGAAGTAGTTGAGCCAGAACTGACGATTTGCTTTGTCGTCCATCTTCACTACCAAACTTTTGCTTCCTCGGTGATGAAGGTTCATCATCGTCCCCTATAGAAACTAGGGGCGAAGAGGTGCATCAGGTGACGAAGAGAGATCTCACGGCCAGTCAATTTCGCATACTTTGTCAATATGCAGAAGAGTTTATAGATGTAAGGGGAGAGTTGGTCCAGGCAGATACCGTAGTAGCGGCAAAATTCCTCCGCCAATGGGAGAAAAGGAAAGGAATAGCCTACATAGAACGGATACGCGTAGAACGCACAGTATCCTGGGTGGTGTATTTGTGCCACGTCGTATCCCGCCGGAACCAAATCTATGTGAGTCAGAATTTTGAACTTTGCCCTAAATTCAACAAGATCGACCTCGTTCATCACCGATTCCGAGACCTCAGGGTCATCTTCAGGTAACTTTGAAAAGTCAGATCTAGTCTTTTCACTACGAGGAATTATTTCCTCCACCATAGGAAATCTATCATCCTCAAGGGCAGCATAAACATCGTCGCCGTAAGGAGGTATATGTACCGCCAAGGGGGTAGGGTTAGCCTCCATACCAGAGCCAAAGGTTGCGTTAACCATATTCTTAAAGGAAGATGTTTTAAGCACAGGAGTTGGAAGCAACAAAGATCGTCGGAATCAGGAGAATGGATATGCAACGATGAAGCAAAAATGAGACTAGGGTTCAGTATAGAGTATGGAGGAAAGAAACGGAGGGGATTCGATATTAGGAGGATGCAAAACAAACACAAATGGCCTAAATCCCTATTTATAAATGTTCAAGCACCAAGACTGAGAAATCGGGCTATCATTACCCAGCGCAGGTGTCGAAATGTCAGAGGCGCAGGAAACGACGCAAGGCATTGGGAAAACGTGTCATAATGACGCATGATGTCATGATGTCATTCTGAAATAATGCATTCCCAAAGTTTGCATCTCACGAAAAGTCATGTTGCCACCTCGCCTAAAGTGCTGCTACCCAACTTGCTCGTCTCATTTCGTCAACTACAACATACAGAGTCCGCTCATCAAGTCCGTCTGAGCTCGACCTTAATAAGCAAAAGGACTAACTGTATAGGACAAAATCCCTTTTCAGAATATTTAGCGTAATATGGCATTAAAGAAAGTTATCGGTCGAGGTCGCCCAAGACACAGCGAGGTCAATGGCTGAGGTGTCGACATGAGTTGTGGTCAAGATATCGATGGTTATCGCAATCAAGATGTCAGAAAGGGTCAAGGTCGAGATTAACTATTGATGATAAGACTTGCAATGGCTAATTTGTCAAGATAGGGTAATAAAAGGGAATGCTCTAGTGAATATTCCCTGCATTTGTACTATTAGGGTTTCTTAGGAAAAAGGCCCCATATATATAGAAAGAAGAGGCAATGATAGGGGCATGTAATATTGACTCTCATAAGAACACTTTTGAGAAGAAGACTCTCTCTTGGGCAAAAACACAAAGGTTACCTTTACAAATATTCTTGGTGATATATTATTCCCCACCTTTCCATCAGATCCGAGGATTGTTCATGCGAATCTTGGATCTATCTACCATTCATCATTGTCAGGCAAAATATTCGTCCCACCCATCCATTATTGGGTGAATCATTCTATTTATTTACTTAAATGCCATTTATGGACATTTATTGTTAGCTATAATACCCTTAACGTCCTTGCTTTAAGAGTATTTTGCATTTATTGTCACCAACCATATACGGAATCTGTCCTATCTACTATACGTTTTTGTGCTTAATAAAATCCATTAGAGGCCGTGATGGCGCGGGACACCATTGTCAGGCAAGCCAACAAAAATTACTTAATTTAGTTCTCATCTTAATATTTTAGAAATCATATTTTTCTTCAATTAAACAGTAAAAGATGGAATCAACAGTGTGAATAATAATATTTTACAATAATTTCAATACAGTGCAACCCATAATCGCTCCAAAACTCGGTGTCACAAGTGCATGAGCCTCAACTAGGAATGTAAAATAAAATACAACATCTGTCCGGAATACAAATCCATACAGAAGAAATATAAATACTCTAAAGGAGACTCTGCTAGTTGCGAACTCGTAACGTGGAATGCAGCTCACCTAAATCCCCGCAATAACCGTGCCTCTGTGCCCACAAGGCCACTAGACTTATATGTACCTGCACAAAAATGTGCATCAAGTGTAGTATGAGTACGTAAATCAACGTGTACCCAGTAAGTATCCCGCCTAACCTCGAAGAAGTAGTGACGAGGGGTCGACTTCGATACTTACTATGGGCTATAAATAAAATATCAATGATATAATTAAGCATGGATTACGTAGAATGGCTGTAAGCTCAATATCATGAAATAAGCAAACAATTCTTTTGTTCATAAGAAATTTCCAAATTTATTTTCGTCATTTAACATTTTTTGTATCTCGGGCCAATGAAAGCAATATCAATTATTATCAATTCCAAAAATATATCATGCACAAATTATGCCGAGGTCAGACGGTCCGCTCCAACATAAATATTTAAATTATGCACTACCGAGGGTAGAACGACGCGAATCATAGATGAATCTATTTAACCTGCCGAGGCGTTCGGCCCGCTCCACAAAAGAGAAAATACAATTTAAAATAACCAAATTCACAATTTATTAAGGCAACTATTCAATAAATACAAATTCTCATTTACGGTCAAGAAGAATGGAGTTTAACCTTTTAAAATCCCTTTACCAAGTTTCGATATGATTTAAGTAATTTAAATTAACAAGTAGGATGCAAGCATCACAATTATAACATGATCTGGGTCCTAGACTACCCGAACATAAACATATTAGTAGCTACGCACTAATGTATCACCCACAAATAGAAGCACATATTGAATTATTTCACCTATGGGGTTAATTTCCCGTTACAAAATTAGAAAGGAGACTCACCTCGCTCTGAAATTTCATAACCGGCTCCCAAGCCCTTCCAACAGCTCAAACTGATGCCCAATGCTCCAAAACTAGTAAATACATATGCAAACCCATAAATATATACTCTAATACTCATTATAATTCAATTTACAACAATTCCTAACTCCGCTTGAAAAGTCGATAAAAATACCCTCGGGCCCACGTGTCCGGATTCCGAAAATTTTTGAAGATAAACTTTACCCATGACACCACGAACTCAAATATATAATTTATTCCAAATTCCATGTCCAATTTCGTGGTCAAAATCCAAAAATATCCATTTCTAGGTTTTTCTACCAAAATCTCAAATTTCTACAAATTTTCAAGTCTAAATCCATATATAATCCAAGTATTTAACTTGCAATAGATGGGAATCACTTACCTTGACATAGATGACGAAAATCTCCCTTCCAAGAGCTCCCAAAATCGCCCAACCAAATGAAAAATGGGTGAAATGAACCCAAACCCCGCTTTAAAAACATTTTGCCCTGCTAGACCTTCGCACCTGCGGTCAAATAGCCGCTTCTGTAGCTCCGCACCTACGAAAATTCCATCGCAAGTGTGGCTCCAGCTAGGCCCAATAATCCCCGCATCTGCGCGTCCGCTTCTGCGGCTCTTAACGTGCAGGTGCGGTCTCGCTTCTGCGGAACTTGACCGCAGCTACGGTCCCAGCCTTCCCCAGCCAGAACCGCTTTTGCGACCCTCTTGGCCGCACCTGCGGCCAAAACCTCGCAGGTGCGGTTACACCAGGTACCAATTGCCTTAGCATTTCTTCCAAGTTCAAACTCGATCCGTTAACCATCCGGAATCCACTCGAGGCCCTCGGGACCTCAACCAAATATACCAACACGTCCCAAAACACATTACGAACTTAGTCGAGCCTCTAAATCACATCAAACAATGCTAAAAACATGAATCACCCTCCAATTCAAACTTAATGAACTTTGAAACTTCAAACTTCTACAATCGATGCCGAAACCTATCAAATCACGTCCGTTTGACCTTAAATTTTGCACACAAGTCACATTCGACATTACGGACCTATTCCAACTTCCGAAATCGTAAACCGACCTGGTCAAACTTCTTAAAATTATCCAAATTTCCAACTTTCGCCCAAATGACCCCAAAATGACCTATGGACCTCCAAATCCACTTTCGGATGCACTCCTAAGACCGGAATCAACATACAGAGCTATTCCCAGACTCGGAATCCCAAAAGGATGTCGATATCATTGAAATTCACTTCAACTCAAATTTATGAAATTCTTCCAAAATGCCAACTTCCACAATAGGCATTGAAACACTCCCGGGTCATCCAAAACTCAATCCGGGCATACGCCCAAGTCCAAAATCACCATATGAACCTGTTGGAACCTTCAAATCCCGATTCCGAGATCGTTTAGTTAAAAATCACACTTTAGTCAATTCCTCCAACTTAAAACTTCCGAAATTAGAATTTTCTTTCCAAAACAACTCCGAACTTCCCAAAATTCAATTCCGACCACGCGCACAAGTCATAATACCTGAAGTGAAACTACTCAAGGCCTCCAACTGTCGAACGGCACGTTGGAGCTCAAAACGACCGGTTGGGTCGTTACATTCTCTCCCACTTAAATATACGTTTGTCCTCGAACGTGCTAAGAACTGCTCTAGAGTTGTCTGAAATCATTGTTCAACACCTCGTGCACCTACCCGTGCTACCATAACCCAGTTGATCACATTAGCTCGAGCCAGTCTGAAGATCTTTCTCTTTATTTAGTTAAGTAAGTCTTAGAGTCAAATTCCAATATCTGGAATTCTCCACCAGGCCTATTTCTAACATACGAACACCGTATCAATCACTCCACACTGCACCAAACACGATTGTATACCCTTACTAAATTCTTACCATGCACTGCATAATTCACATGAACAAAATAACATCCTCCGATAACAATAGCCAAAATTCCACGAATCTAATGCCCACAATACACTTCATGACACGTATCAGTCCTGATCCAACTCTTGAAATGCTGCCACGACAGAAGAGATGTGCAGAAATTCATAACCAACTGCCGAGTCAACAAATCATTGGGTTTTTTCTCTTGACAAGAACCATTACCTCATTATGAACCAAATAACGATATCTGCTCTCTAATATGCTTCATATAAATCTAATCGCACTAATCCCAGGTCCAAAAATCTCGTCTCACCCAGAACAAGTCGTTCCGGCAATAAGCCACCACAAACACTACCAAAGGTCTCATATGATGCCACCATGTGCCAACAATTCACAAACTCGAATGTGGTACATAATGAAAACGAACTCTGGAAAGGACTACTCAGCCCACGTAACTAATTTAAGCAACCGAAAAGATGTTATGAACCTTACCCAGGAACTGAGAAGCAAAACACACAAGAATAGGTATAGGGAATTGTACTCAACATCACATTGTTGCGGCGTGCAACCCGATCCACACATGACACCATTGTAGCATGCAACCCGATCCAACCATGATACTCGTTGCGGCTTGCAACCCGATCCAAACAACATCTATGTGGCGGCGTGCCACCCGATCCGCACATAGTAATAAATGGGGAAATACCCATCAAGCCAGAAATATTTATACCTTACGAAATGCCTGAATATCAACCATAAGCACGCCAAGTGCATAATACAAATCTTGAGGAGACGGGTAGCGTCATACGATATAAAACTCAAGCACAACTTAGGTGCGATATATGATCTGCATCTCAAGAGTCATCCTGCTCACATAACACCACCGCTACGCGGGACCTCAACACATTGTACAATTAATCAAGCCGACTCACGACCTACATGGCATAATAGAGTATTACATGAAATAGCTGGCGACGAAATTAACATCCCACGCCCGAATACTCCTCCATAAGGAATGCTATGCTGAATGAACACACCAGGCTGGTGTAGAATACACATCCACGTCAAGACCCATCAACGGACCCCAAACTGATTATGATCATAACATGTTTGGGCAAATACCCTCTCAAGGATCCACAATGACCTTTTTCCCATGACACACAAGAACATCCGTCGAATCCAGAATAAACTTCCACAATTTACAACCAACTGAATAGAGCGCCTTTCATGCCTAAACTCTCACATTAGCGATAGTACCAAATCTCCATACTTGGTTTCAATCTTTAATCAATCAAGCGACTACATGTCACACTTATACAATCTTCCCCTGGGATACACTCCCACGGCCCTCGGCACCAGGTAACAAGTCTACACATCCATATCACCGATCACACAAATGCTGAAAAGCAAATCAAGAAGCTCCAAATCAGTACACAAAGCCTCTTACACAGGACACCTATCTCAGGTGACGCTAAGGACAATACCAGCTTACTCTAAACATCTAAATTCTTCTCTGCTTATCCGAGCTCGTGACATTCTTGTCGACGTCAACTACAACCTTGATCGTGAACTTCCAATTCCCATACCGCTCACTGCACCTAACACACCAATACACAAGAGTACAAGAATTTCATCATAACTCCCGAACCACCAATAGGATACACACTTCATCATATAGAAACTTTTTACTTAACTCATTTTAGGAGAACCATTGCCCCACGTGACTGAATTTCCATAACCACAGAACCTCGAGTGGTGGTCTAAACCACTATAATTCTTCTGAGCTCCATCTACACATAACATGCCATAATACTCAAATGCCTCTAAATAAGATCAATTACGGCGGCCGTCAAACCTCGCACGTACCGCCACAAATTACATGTATACTTAACACACTGAGGGAACTGATCATTGCCACCATCATGCCAATTCAGCCATTGCTAACCGAATCCGACTTCTTCTAATTTACTTTGGACTTCACTTAGGAATAATAATAGCTCCATTTTAAACATAACGAACCCAAATCCGCACTCATCCGAAGTGACCTTATTTCACGAGACCATGCCGTCTCAAAACCCACGAACCATCACATACTTTCCTTGTGCTCATATTCGCATCTCCAACGGGTACACTCATTCTGATAATTTCCCTATGATTCCGAAGTTATTTTCTCCCATTTTTCCACTACTACACCACATACCGAAGATAACATAGAACACTCCAAGCGCCTTTTATAATCTGCTGCAACAGCTCGATACTTAACCATACTACAGACTCGAAATCCTTAGGTACCACACTTTAACTTTTGAATCCACTAGGACCGTTGTTGAGAGTCACCCACTCTGACTTGGTCCCGAATATGATCAAACCCCAAGGCTCTTCTAGCACATGAACACCCTCTCAAAGAAGCACTCGGTTGAAATACTTTCCTTGTAAATCATATTTACACAAAGCATAAACTCTGAGTCTTCCCAAAGCCTGAACATGAATCGATAAGACCAATTGTAGCACACATTCCTCAAATCCTTGGCTCAGATCGCCACTGATGTTCTCTTTCTTTAGTTGTAATAACCCACCAATATGCCGATAACCAGAAACCTCACAAGTAGATAACCATGCAATCCAATCATAGACGGTGGGGCTCTACCACATAGCTTGAAGCTACCATTGCATAACTCTGGAACCCACCGAGACTCCTTATCCCCTATTGACATGATTTTGCACAATCAACCCGCCAAATTCCTCGAAATCCTTATGTCAAACATTTCATGAACATTCTGAATCACTAGCCATATTCACATATTCGACCTCTTACTTGATAGCCAGTAAAATCCTTCGTAAAGGCTTCGTCGACACCATGCAACCGCCACCCTGCTCACAAGAGATAACTCACATGTAGAAAGTCCATGTCGACACCTTCCAATGACGCTGCACTGAGTACCATTACTATGAAATCCTTAAACCATCCTGAGCCCGTGCTCATTCACCAGTTGTACAAGCCCGTTCACTCCCTATTGACATCAACTAAACGTGTGACGATACATTTCAATCCAAAGTCATGTTGTATCCTTCTTCATATCAAGCAACTCCTTCCTGTCGCACCCAATATTCCTCAATATAGCAGCCAATATTCTAAATTAAGCACGTAGACCTAGTCACTGTCCACCATGAATCCCAAATCACTCTAACTTCCCCCAAGGCATGTGGCTATCCCACCACAGAACCCGTATGCTGCTATACCACTCTCCCACTTTAGTCAAACATTCTCCTTTAAGCAACTACCCAACTTTTGTTTCCTTACACTTGGCCTTCTAGAAGTTTAACCACCGCAAGACACCTCACACATGTACTTCCTCACCATTCACTACCCAGTTGTTGCCTTAACTCAAAATTCATATCTATAGCACCCGAACCAACAGATCGCCGCCAACTCTAAACATCCCGAAGGTCATCCTCCTCATGCCGTCAACATTAGAAATACCTATTTAAATTCCGGACTTACTACACTACGTTGTTTCTGATAATCGCTTCTTCAGCACCATCTCACACTACTCTGCCCCGAAGGAAAATTGATGAAGACCATGACATCGGCGAACCTTAACGCGTTCAACAAGGACAACGACACCACATCAGAGATGAAAATTCCACCACGCTCGAAAATACCAAGTCTTGTTACTCCATCAACCCAAACCTGAACATTTATAGTCTAATTGCCTTTCCTTTGCCGAAAATAATATACTGAATCTCTGAATTATGCACGAGTGAACCTCCTTCCAAGTCATTCACTGCCTCGACGCATAGACAAGCATCCTACCATTACACAAACATTGTGCGATAGCAACGCATGAATCGTCATAACAATCAATGTCAAACCTCAAAACCTTAGGTAATACTAATACTGAGCTGAAACGACAGAACGACCTTCCACAAGGTGACGATAATAGCCCAAAGCAAATACGCAGGGAGAAACATCCTGCACCACATCTGTAGTATCATTTAAATTCCTCGATTCCCAATTTAAAACAAGCGCTTCACGTCGCATAAGATTGAATAGGAAGGAAATGAAGGCATAAGTCTCAAAGGAATCAAATCGAACGATGAGGAATCAAGAAGGGAAGTGCTCCTAACAGTCCTATAGCCTCTCGAAGATAAGCACAGACGTCTCCGTACCGATCCGCAAGACTCTACTAGACTCGCTCATGACTTGTGAGACCTAAGTGAACCTAGTGCTCTGATACCATGTTGTCACGACCCCAAAATCCATTAAAGGTCGTGATGGCGCGGGACACCACTATCAGGCAAGCCAACAAAAATTACTTAATTTAGTTCTCATCTTAATATTTAAGAAATCATATTTTTCTTCAATTAAACAGTAAAAGATGGAATCAACAGTGTGAATAATAATATTTTACAACAATTTCAATACAGTGCAACCCATAATTACCCCAAAATCCGGTGTCACAAGTGCATGAGCCTCAACTAGGAATGTAAAATAAAATACAACATCTGTCCAGAATACAAATTCAGACAGGAGAAATATAAATACTCTAAAGGAGACTTTGCTAGTTGCTGACTCGTAACGTGGAATGCATCTCACCTAAGTCCCCGCAATAACCGCGCCTTTGCGCCCACAAGGCCACTAGACATATATGCACCTACACAAAATGTGCAGCAAGTGTAGTATGAGTATGTAAATCAACGTATACCCAGTAAGTATCCCGCCTAACCTCGAAGAAGTAGTGACGAGGGATCGACTTCGATACTTACTATGGGCTATAAATAAAATATCAATAATATAATTAAGCAGGGATTACGTAGAACGACTGTAAGCTCAATATCATGAAATAAGCAAACAATTCTTTTGTTCATAAGAAATTTCCAAATTTATTTTCGTCATTTAACATTTTTGTATCTCGGGCCAATGAAAGCAATATCAATTATTATCAATTCCAAGAATATATCATGTGCTAATCATGCCGAGGTCAGACGGTCCGCTCCAACATAAATATTTAAATTGTGCACTGCCGAGGGTAGAACGGCGCGAACCATAGATGAATCTATTTAACCTGCTGAGACGTTCGGCCCGCTCAACAAAAGAGAAAATACAATTTAAAACAACCAAATTCAAGATTTATTAAGGCAACTATTCGAGAAATACAAATTCTCATTTACGGTCAAGAAGGATGGAGTTTAACCTTTTAAAGTCCCTTTACCAAGTTTCGATATGATTTAAGCAATTTAAAATAACAAGTAGGATGCAAGCATCGCAGTTATAACATGATCTGGGTCCTAGACTACCCGGACATAAACATATTAATAGCTACGCACGGACTCTCATCACCTCATGCGTACGTAGCCCCCACAAATAGAAGCACATATTGAATTATTTCACCTATGAGGTTAATTCCCCCTTACAAGGTTAGAAAGTAGACTTACCTCGCTCCGAAATTCCATAACCGGCTCCCAAGCCCTTCCAACAACTAAAATCGATGCCCAACACTCAAAAACTAGTCAATAAATGTGCAAACCCATAATTATATACTATAATACTCATTATAATTCAATTTACAACAATTCCTAACTTCGCTTGAAAAGTCGATAAAAATTACCCTCGGACCCACGTGCCCGAATTCCGAAAATTTTCGAAGATAAGCTTTACCCATGACACCACGAACTCAAATATATAATTTATTTCAAATTCCATGTTCAATTTCGTGGTCAAAATCTAAAAATATCTATTTCTAGGTTTTCTACCCAAATCCCAAATTTTTACAAATTTTCAAGTCTAAATCCATATATAATCCAAGTATTTAACTTGCAATAGGTGGGAATCACTTACCTTGACATAGATGACGAAAATTTCCCTTCCAAGAGCTCTAAAAATTGTCCAACCAAATGAAAATAGGTGAAATGAACCCAAACCCCGCTTTAAAAATATTCTGCCCAGCCCGACCTTCGCACCTGCGGTCAAAAAGCCGCTTTTGCGGCTCCGCACCTGCAGAAATTCCATCGCAGGTGCAGCTCTAGCTTGGCCCAACAATCCCCGCATATGCGCGTCCGCTTCTGCAGCTCTTAATGCGCGGGTGCGGTCCCGCTTCTGCGGAACTTGACCGCATCTGCGGAACTTGACCGCATCTGCGGTCCCAGCCTTCCCCTGCCAGAACCGCTTCTGCGACCCTCTTAGCCGCTCCTGCGGCCAAAACCTCGCAGGTGCGGTTATACCAGGTACCGCCTGCCTTAGCATTTCTTCCAAGCCCAAACTCGATCTATTAACCATCCGGAATCCACCCGAGGCCCTCGGGACGTCAACCAAATATACCAAAACGTCCCAAAATACATTACGAACTTAGCCGAGCCTTTAAATCACATTAAACAACGCTAAAAATACGAATCTCCCACCAATTCAAACTTAATGAACTTTGAAACTTTAAACTTCTACAATCAATGCCGAAACCTATCAAATCATGTCCGTTTAACTTTAAATTTCTCACACAAGTCACATTCGATATTACGGGCCTATTCCAACTTCCAACCCCGATATCGAAAAGTCCACTCCCGGTCAAACTTCTTAAAATTATCCAAATTTCCAACTTTCGCCCAAATGACCCCAAAATGACCTACGGACCTCCAAATCCACTTCCGGACGCGCTCCTAATACTGGAATCATCATATAGAGCTATTCCCAGACTAGGAATCCCAAACGGATGTCGATATCATTAAAATGCACTTCGACTCAAATTTATAAAATTCTTCCAAAATGCCAACTTCCACAATAGGTGCCGAAACATTTCCGGGTCATCCAAAACTCGATCCAGACATACGTCTAAGTCCAAAATTACCATACGAACCTGTCGGAACCTTCAAATCCCGATTCTGAGGTCGTTTACTTAAAAATCACACTTTAGTCAATTCCTCCAACTTAAAGCTTCTGAAATTAGAATTTTCTTTCTAAATCAACTCCGAACTTCCCGAAATTCAATTCCGACCACGCGCACAAGTCATATTACCTGAAATGAAACTACTCAAGGCCTCAAACCGCCGAACGACACACTGGAGCTCAAAACGTCCGGTTGGGTCGTTACACTTAATATCTAGTGTTATTATCCTTAGTTAGATTTAAACCCATACTACGTAAATTTAATAGTTTAACCGGAGATTAAATTTTTTAGTCAAACAAGTTGGTCTTTGATGTGTTAATGAAAAATGTTTTGTACTCTTTGGATATCATCTTTATGTGTTTCAATGACAGGGTTTCAAATTTACTTTGACTTTGATGATCAAGCAAAAAGTCGTTAATTCTATCCATATCGCTCAAGGATAACAAGATGTTAATCTTTTGGTTTCGCCTATTTTTTAATTTAATTATTTATTTATATGAACGTGTTGACAATTCAGGCTAATTGAGTTTGATATTGTGTTCTGAATGAGATCACGAAAAACTGTACTACATGAAATTAGAAGACTTATCTTGCTTTGACTTTTAAATAAGATTGTCAAATTAGACTACCAATATTATAATTTTTCCTAATATTTAGATTTTAGAATCAACTAAAATTTTGTCTTTAAGGAAACTTGGATACGATTTAACTACTCAAAATTATTTCTTATAAGGATTCATATCTCATTCACATTTGACAAAAAAAATTGCAATGGAATTGGAACTCTTATTCACAAGTTTAAGTTTAAATCCTTTTGATGACCGACTGTCACGACCCGAAATTCTCACCTCCGGACCGTGATGGCGCCTAACATTTCACTTGCTAGGCAAGCCAACGTTAGAATAACATTATCCATTTTTAAAATAATTTTTAAATTTATTAATAACAAGGAAGCAAATGCGGAAGTAATTTTGAAATAATCCGTAATAATAACGGTGTCTAAATACCATCTCAGAATTGGTGTCACAAATGCACGAGCTTCTAGAATAAATACAAATAAAGGTCTGAATAAAATAAAGTTGTCTGAAAATAAACACACAGCTAAAGTACAATAGACGGGGACTTCAAAATTGTGAACGCATGCAGTTATACCTCAAGTCTCCTATGATAGCTGAAATCCGAGCAAGTCTATGGTACGCCGCTGGGACCAACTCCAAAATCTGCACAAGAAGTGCAGAGTGTAGTATCAGTACAACCGACCCCATGTACTGGTAAGTGCTGAGCCTAACCTCGACGAAGTAGTGACGAGGCTAAGGCGGGTCACTTACATTACCTGTACGTAATATTAGATACAACAACAATAATAGAAATAAATCAAGTAACCCATTTATAATAATTGAAGCCAATTCAGGAGTATTAACCAATTATCATTTCCATCAATTCAGTTGCAGCGTGCAACCCGCTCTCACAATATATTCACATTCAATTTTGTTGTAGCGTGCAACCCGCTCTCACAATATATTCACATTCAATTAAGTCTGTTGCGGCATGCAACCCGATCCTCCAATATGGACTTTTAATAAGTCTGTTGCGGCGTGCAACCCGACTTTTAATAAGTCTGTTGCGACGTGCAACCCGATCCTCCAATATTGACTTTTAATAAGTCTGTTGCGACGTGCAACCCGATCCTCCAATATATTCATTATAATCAATCCTGTTGCGGCTGCAACCCGCTCCTCCAACATATTCATTTACCAATCAATTCTTATAGAAGAAATTCCCAATAAATATAATAATTAATATAAAATTACGAGACAACAAGCATACAATAATTATGGTTTAATTATGAAGCAAACAATGACAAATAGCAAATTATTATGGGAATCAAGGAGCAAATAGGCAGTTTAATATTTATTATGCTAAATGTCAAATAACAATTAAGGCACATAATTCAAATAGCATGTAACAATTAATGCAGGAATTCAAAAATTTATATTTGCAAAGAATAAGAGAGAAACAATTATTATAATAATTAATTTATGATAAAAAACAATTTAAGATTTTTCAAGTATGCAGGCAAACAATTAATTTGACGACGTATAGACACTCGTCACATTGCCTATACATCGTTTACATGCAATTCACATAACAAATAATTTAAGGGTTCTATTCCCTCAAGTCAAGGTTAACCCCGACACTTACCTCGCTTTGCAAATTCCAATCAATTATTCAACCACAGCTTTTCCTTTTAAATTTGCCTCCAAAAGCTTCAAATCTATTCACAAACAATTCAATATATTCAATACTCATAGGAATTAATTCCATATGAATTTATAAATTTTCCGGATAAAAATCCAAAATTCATTAAAATATTCGGCAGTGGGACCCACGTCTCAAATCCTGAAAAACTCACTAAATCCGAACACCCATTCCGATACGAGTTCAACCATACCAAATTTGTCCAATTCCGATATCAAATGGACCTTCAAATCTTAATTTTTCTTTTTTGGAAAGTTTTACAAAAATTCCAATTTCTTCCATCTAAATCGGAAATAAATAATGAATATAGATATGGATTTGTGAAATACAATCACTATATGATAAAGAACACTTACCCAGTCCGAAATCGTGAAAAACTCCTTTGAAATCGCCCCTAAGCCGAGTTATAATTGAGGTTTTGTGAAAAATGAGAAAAAATCCCGTTTTTGGTTCTGTTTTAAGTCACAGGGGTCAGGCCTTCTTCGCGTTCACGAAGGGCCTGTCGCGTTCGCGATGAGTAGCAGCCTGTGGCTTTCGCGTTCGCGAAGGTCCCCCCCTCCCCCCGGGCCTTCGCGTTCGCGAGGAATAGCTCGCATTCGCGCTGAAGGAATGATTGACCCTCCCCCAGGTGTGCCTAACACTACGCGTTCGCGAGGAGATGGTCGCGTTCGTGAAGGGTAATGCCCCCATCGCTTCGCGTTCACGACCAAGCCTTCACGTTCGCGAACAAGAAAGATCCAGCTACCCAGTTTACTCTTCGCGTACGTGAGAGTACCTTTGCGAACGCGAAGAAGAACATGCTAGAACACCTGCTGCAGCAAAATACCAGATTTTCAAAGTTAAAAATCATCTCGTAGCCTATCCGAAACTCACCCGAGCACTCGGGGCTCCAAACCAAACATGCACACAAGTCCTAAAACATCATACGAACTTGCTCGCGTGATCGAATCGCCAAAATAATACCTAGAACTACGAATCGGACACCAAATCAAAGGAAGTTTTCAAGAAAACTTTAAAACTTATATTTTTACAATCGGACGTCCGAATCACGCCAAATCAACTCCGATTCTCACCAAATTTGGCAGACAAGTCATAAATATTATAGGGGACCTATACCAGGCTCCGGAACCAAAATAGGGACCCGAGGTCAATAAATCCAACATCAGTAATTTCTTAGAAATCATTAAGCTTTCAAGCTTTTAATTTTTCATCAAAACTCCATATCTCGAGTTAGGACCTCTGAATTCGATTCCGGGAATACACCCAAGTCCCAAATCACGATACGGACCTACTGGAATTTTCAAAATACTGATCCGGATCCGTTTGCTCAAAATATTGACCAAAGTCAACTTAATTGAGTTTTAAAGCTCTATTTCCCATTTTAATCCATTTTTCACATAAAAACTTTCGGAAAATTGAACGGACTGTGCACGTAAGTCGAGGAATGATAAATGGTGCTTTTCAAGGTCTCTGAATACAGAATTACTTATTAAATTTAAAGATGACATTTTGGGTCATCACATTCTCCATCTTTAAAACAAACGTTCGTCCTCGAACGGAGTTAGAAAAAGTACCTGAGCTGGAGAAAAGGTGTGGATATTTACTCCGCATGTCCGACTTGAGCTCCTAGTTAGATACCTCTACCGACTGACCTCTCCATTGCACCCGAACTGAAGGATAACTCTTTGACCTCAACTGTCGGACCTGCCGAGCTAGAATAGCCACCGGCTCCTCCTCGTAAGTCAAATCTTTGTCCAATTGGACTAAGTTGAAATCTAACACATGGGACGGATCACCATGATATTTTCGGAGCATAGACACATGGAACACCGGATGAACCGCTGATAAACTAGGTGGTAATGCAAGCCTGTAGGCTACTTTACCCACCCTTTCAAGAATTTCAAAGGGTCCAATATACCTAGGGCTTAACTTGCCCTTCTTTTCGAACCTCATTACACCTTTCATAGGAGAAACCCGGAGCAATATTCGTTCTCCAACCATGAATGCAATATCACGAACTTTACGGTCGGTATAACTCTTTTACCTAGACTGAGCTGTGCGAAGTCGATCCTGAATAATCTTGACCTTATCCAAGGCATCCTGTACCAAATCGGTACCCAACAACCGAGCCTCTCCCGGTTCAAACCAACCAACTGGCGATCGGCATTGCCTTCCATATAATGCTTCATATGGAGCCATCTGAATGCTCGACTGGTAGCTATTATTATAAGCAAACTCCGCAAGTGGTAAGAAATGATCCCAAGAATCTCCAAAGTCTACAACACAAGCGCGAAGCAAATCTTCTAATATCTGAATAGTGCACTCTGACTGTCCGTCTGTGTGTGGATGAAATGATGTACTCAACTCCACCCGCGTGCCTAACTCACGCTGTACAGCCCTTCAAAAATGTGAGGTAAACTGCGTACCTCGGTCTGAAATAATAGACACGGGCACACCGTGAAGGCGGACAATCTCACGAATGTAAATTTCAGCTAACCTCTCTAAAGAATAGGTAACTGCCACTGGAATGAAATGGGCTGACTTGGTCAACCTGCCCACAATGACCCAAACTACATCAAATTTTCTCTGAGTCTGTGGGAGCCCAACAACAAAATCCATTGTGATACGCACCCACTTCCACTCAGGAATTTCTAACTTCTGAAACAAACCACCAGGTCTCTGATGCTCGTACTTAACTTATTGATAATTCAGACACCGAGCTACATGTGCAACTACATCCTTTTTCATTCTCCTCCACCAATAATGTTGCCGCAAATCTTGATACATTTTTGTAGTACCTGGATGAATAGAATACCTGGAACTGTGTGCCTCTTCAAGAATTAATTCACGAAGCCCATCCACATTAGGCACACAAATACGGCCCTGCATTCGCAGAACACCATCTTCCCCTATAGCAACCTCTTTGGCATCACCGTACCACACCGTGTCCTTAAGGACAAGTAAATGAGGATCATCATACTGCCTCTCTCTGATGCGCTCATATAAAGAAGACCAAGCGACTGTGCAAGCTAGAACTCGGCTGGGTTCTGAAACATCTAACCTCACGAACTGATTAGCCAAAGTCTGAACATCTGCAGCTAATGGTCTCTCACCAACCGGAATATATGCAAGACTGCCCATACTCACAACCTTTCTACTCAAAGCATCGGCCACCACATTGGCCTTTCCGGAGTGATACAAAATGGTGATATCATAGTCTTTCAACAACTCCAACCATCTTCTCTGCCTCAAATTAAGATCTTTTTGTTTGAACAGATACTGAAGGCTACGATGATCAGTAAATACCTCACACGAGACACCGTAGAGGTAATGCCTCCAAATCTTCAGCGCATGAATAATGGCTGCCAATTCTAAGTCATGAACAGGATAATTCTTCTCGTGAACTTTCAACTACCGCGACGCATATGCAATTATCTTGCCATCTTGCATTAATACTGCACCAAGCCCAATGTGAGATGTGTCACAATATACCATATACGATCCTGAACCTGTGGGTAATACCAATACTGGTGCCGTACTCAAAGCGGTCTTGAGCTTCTGAAATCTCAACTCACACTCGTCTGACCATCTGAATAGAACACCCTTCTGGGTTAGTCTGGTCAAGGTGCTTGATATAGATAAAAATCCTTCCACAAACGGACGATAATAACCTGCCAAACCTAGGAAACTCCGGATCTTTGTAACCGAAGTAGGTCTAGGCCAATTCTGAATAGCCTCAATCTTCTTAGGATCCACCTTTATACCTTCTGCCGATACAACATGTCCCAAAAAGGCAACTGAGTCTAACCAAAACTCGCATTTTGAAAATTTGGCATATAACTGATTATTCTTCAAGGTATGAAGCACACTTCGAAGATGCTTCTCATGCTCCTCCCGACTGCTGGAGTAAATCAAGATATCATCAATGAATAAAACCATAAAATAATCCAAATAAGGCTTGAACACCCGATTCATCAAATCCATAAATGTTACTGGAGCATTTGTCAGCCCAAATGACATCACTAGGAACTCGTAATGCCCATACTGAGTCCGAAAAGCTGTCTTAGGGACATCAGAAGCCCTAATCTTCAACTGATGATAACCAGATCTCAAATCAATCTTCGAAAATACCTTGGCACCCTGAAGCTGATCAAATGAATCATTAATTCTTGGCAGCAGATATTTGTTTTTGATAGTGGCCTTGTTCAACTGCCGATAATCTATACACATCCGCATCGAGCCATCTTTCTTCTTTACAAATAATACTGGTGCACCCTAGGGCGAGACACTGGGTCTAATGAATCCCTGATCAAGCAAGGCTTGTAACTGCTCTTTCAATTCTTTCAACTCTGGCGGGGCCATACGGTATGGTGGAATAGAAATGGGCTGAGTGCCCGGAGCCAAATCAATACAGAAGTCAATATCTCTGTCGGGTGGCATCCCTGGCAGATCTGCAGGAAATACTTCTGAAAATTCACGAACAACTGGTACTGAGTCCATAGAAGGGACATCTGCACTGGGATCGCGAATATAAGCCAAATAGGCTAGACACCATTTCTCTACCATACACTTAGCTTTCATATAAGAAATAACCCTGTTGGCAAAATGGCCAGGAGTTCCTTTCCACTCTAATCGAGGTAACCCCGACATATCTAGGGTCACTGTCTTGGCATGACAATCCAATATAACATGATAAGGAGACAGCCAATCCATACCCAAGATGACATCAAAATCTACCATATCAAGAAGTAGAAGATCCACACTAGTTTCAAGATTACCAATAGTAACCACACACGAACGGTAGACATGATCTACTATCACAGAGTCTCCCACCGGTGTAGATACACACACAGAAGCACTCAGAGAATCACAAGGCACAACCAGATATGAAGCAAAATAGGAGGACACATAGAAATAAGTAGATCCTGGATCAAATAGAACTGAAGCATCTCTATGGCAAATTGGAATAATACCTGTGATCACAGCATCAGATGACTCGGCCTCAGGCCTAGCTGGAAAAACATAAAATCGGGGCTGGGCCCCACCACTCTGAACTGCATCTCTGGGACGGCCTCTAACTAGCCGGCCTCCCCCTCTAACGGTCTGACCTCCACCTCTAATGGCCTAACCTCTACCTCTAACTGCCTGCCCCTACCTCTAGCTAGCTGAGCAGGCGGTGAAGCAACAAGTGCCGGTATGATGGCACAAGAATCTTGCCGAGATCTGTTACTCGCCAATCTAGGGCAATAACTCCTGATGTGACCAATGTTCCTACACTCATAACACCCATCCTGATGTCGTGGCTGCTGAAGCTGAAGCTGACCCAGATGGGCCGGATAACCACTGTAGTAACTCTGGAGTGGTGGTGCACTAATAGGAGCTGAATGTGCACTGAATACTGGCTGCCCAGAGTAAGGCATGATAGGACCGTGACTCCCTGAAGCACCGGGAGATACACGAAGTGCTGAATGAAATGGTGTGGGAGGATGACCCCTACCAAAATTACCCTTGCCTCCAGTAGAGGCACCAATGTAACCACCAAATTGACGAGGCCTCTTATCAGACCTCTGCTATCTTTCCTGTGCAATAATCTCGATCCTCCTTACGACATTAGCAGCCGCCTGAAAAGAAATCTCACCTCCGGTCTCCTTGGCCATCTGAAGTCTGATAGGGTGTGTGAGTCCCTCAATGAACCTCTTCACTCTCTCTCCCTTCGTAGGTAGTAAAAGGAGAGCATGACGGGCCAAATCTACAAAACGGGACTCATACTGAGTAACAGTCATACTGCCCTACTGTAGACGCTCAAATTGCTTGCGGAATTCCTCTCTTAGTGTGATAGGGAGGAACTTCTCCAGAAATAGCTGAGAGAACTGCTCCCAGGTAAGTACAGGTGATCCGACCGGTCGGGTCAATGTGTAATCTCTTCACCACCTCTTGGCGGAACACATCATCTAGAATACAGCAAAATCAACCCCATTGGTCTCAACTATACCCATGTTCCGCAGCACCTCATGGCATCGTTCAAGATAATCCTGTGGGTCCTCAGAAGATATACCACTGAAGTGAACTGGAAAGATCTTAATGAACTTATCCAGTCTCAATAAGGCCTCAAAAGACATGGCAGGCCTATCACCGGTCTGTGTCGCAACAACTGGCTGAACTACCCCAACTGGCAGGGCTGCTGGAGCGTGATTCTAGGGAGCCATCGGGGCGGGAGTAGTGGGAGTTTGTGCTCCTCCCCCAGCCTGTGAGATGGCTGGTGCCACTGGAAATGTACCATTCTGGGCCACACCCTCCATAAGACTCACCAATCGGACTAGAGCGTCCTGAAGCACTGGAGTGGCTATGAATCCTTCCGGGACCTGAACTGGTCCAATTGGTACATTCTGAACTGGGACCTCCTCCTAAAGGTCTACTTGAGGTTCTACAATAGGTGCAGCTGCTCAAGCTCTGGACTGAGCTTTATCTCGGCCTTTGCCTCAGCCTCTAGCACGACCTCCGCCTCGACCTCTACCCCTGGCCATAGTTGCCACCGAGGGTTCTGGTCCCTGTCCATCGGTAGAAGTATTACGTGTTCTCACCATCTGCGAGAGAATAAGAGTAGAATGGTTCAATCATCAATGATAGAATAAAATCGCACGACAGAATAAGAAAGAAGTGATATTGTTCCTAAACTTCATAGCCTCTGAGAGATAAGTACACACGTCTCTGTACCGATCCTTCAGACTCTACTAAGCTTGCTCGTGACTCGTGAGACCTATGTAACCTAGTGCTCTGATACCAACTGTCACGACCCGAAATTCCCACCTCCGGACCGTGATGGTACCTAACATTTCACTTGCTAGGCAAGCCAACGTTAGAATAACATTATCCATTTTTAAAATAATTTTAAATTTATTAATAACAAGGAAGCAAATGCGAAAGCAATTTTGAAATAATCCATAATAATAACGGTGTCTAAATACCATCCCAGAATTAGTGTCACAAGTGCACGAGCTTCTAGAATAAATACAAATAAAGGTCTGAATAAAATAAAGCTGTCTGAAAATAAACACACAGCTAAAGTACAATAGATGGGGACTTCAGAACTGCAAACGCCATGCAGTTACACCTCAAGTCTCCTCTGATAGCTGAAATCCGAGCAAGTCTATGGTACGCCGCAGGGACCAACTCCAAAATCTGGACAAGAAGTGCAGAATATAGTATCAGTACAACCGACCCCATGTACTGGGTCGATTTTTAGATTTTGATAAAGATTGAGGCTTTATGATCCGGAATAGTTTATTATGAGTTATATTTATGCTTTGAAGTTATTTTGGTCAGATTTGAACCGTCTGGAGGTCATTTCACCTGATAAGTTCATTTTAGAGTATCGGTATGTCTTCTTTGAGGTAAGTATCTCTCCTAACCTTGTGAGGGGGGACTACCCCTTAGAATTTGAGTCTTCTATGCTAATTGTAGTCCATGTACGTGAGGTGACCAGTAGGTGCTCAAACTTATTTGTGAAAAATTGGCCCTTTAGGGTTCTTAGGTCCTTGTATTGACTGATTATGCAGTTGTTATGTTATGAATACGTCTCTTAATTACTAGTTTCACCTCTACCTGCTTTAATTAAAATTAATTGCTTCATGATCCACTCTTATTGCTTATTTGATTCATCTGTGCCTTAACTAAAATTGTTATCTCTTTTATTGCCATTTTATCCTTTCCTAACAGCTTATCTTTAAACTCCTTCCGTAAAACGTCGTGACGGCACCTAGTCTCTATGACTAGGTAAGCCTAAACAAATGCGGAAATAATAAAATGAAAGTAAAACTTAACAGCTATCTGCAACAGATAACCAAATAACTGGTAGCAATGTCGCTCGGCATTTACAATAACCAACACTCCAGCAGTACACAATATTCCCAAAACCCTGAAGATCATAAGTCACAAGCTACAGAAAGAAACTAGTATCTCTATACGCCAGAGTCTAACCAAAAAAAGTACGGAAGGTAAATGACATATGAGAGAATAGAGGGGGACTTCGAGGTTTGCGGACACGGCAGATGTACCTTGAACTCTCCGTACAACAGCAAGCACTCTCAGCTAGTAGCGAGGCTGATAAGAAGCACCTGGATCTGCACACAAAACATGTGCAGAAGAGTAGGATGAGTACACCACAATGGTACCCGGTAAGTGCCAAGCCTAACCTCGGTCGAGTAGTGACGAGGTCAGGTCAGGTCCACTAGTAAATAATAAATAAGGTAGGAGAATATACAGTATAATAACATACTATAATTTAACAAAAGGAACGACAGCAATGCATCAGTATAACACACATGAGTAAACATCAGGGGATTTCCCGAGGTACCGCCTCGTAGTCTCAAAAGTAAATATACAAGGAGAACTTCCGAGGTACCGTCTTGTAGTCTCAAAAGTAAATGTGCAGGGAGAACTCCCGAGAAACCGTCTCGTAGTCTCAAAAGTAAATATACAGGGAGAACTCTCGAGGTACCGCCTCGTAGTTTGAAAGGTAAATGTGCAGGGAGAACTCCCAGGGAACCACCTCGTAGTCTCAAAAGTAAATATACAGGGAGAACTCCCGAGGCACCGCCTCGTAGTCTCAAAAGTAAATGTGCAGGGAGAACTCCCAGGGAACCACCTTGTAGTCTCAAAAATACAGGGAGAACTCCCGAGGTACCGCCTCGTAGTCTCAAAAGTAAATGTGCAGGGAGAACTCCCGGGGAACCACCTCGTAGTCTCAAAAGTAAATATACAGGGAGAACTCCCGAGGTACCGCCTTGTAGTCTCAAAAGTAAATGTGCAGGGAGAACTCCCGAGGAACCGCCTCATAGTCTCAAAAGTAAACACACAACTCAAAACGACAAATACAATAGTTAACAACAAGATTTCTACAGTTATACTGATAAATAACAAGGAAAAGCAGGAAATCAACTAGGCATGCTTCACAAAGTTCAAATAAGCAGTTAAAGCACGTAGACATGCGATATTAGACTAAACAGGATAACTACACATATTGGAATAACTTAATTAAGAATGAAAACAGACTAATACTAATTTAAACAGTATAACTCAAATTAAAGGAAAAACAGGTTGCTACCCAGTAAAATAAATCGGGTATTACAACAAATAGCCTGTGTACGTACTCGTCACCTCACGTACACGACGCTCACATATCACAACAGTACCAAATCCTAAGGGAATTTCCCCCACACAAGGTTAGACAAGCTACTTACCTCGAACAAAGCTCAATCAATCGGTAACAATGCCTTTTCCATGAATATCCGACTCGAACGGCCCAAATCTAGCCAAAATCAATTACATACCATAAATACAACTATAAGAAACTAATCTAATTAATGAAATCAAAGCTAAAGCAAGAAATTAGAAAATCGCCCCAAAAAGTCGACTCGGGTCCACGTCTAGGAATTTGGTAAAAGTTACAAAATATGAACACCCATTCACTCACGAGTTCACTCGTACCAAAATTATCCAAATCCGATATCAAAATCCCAATCAAAACTCAAAAACTTTGTTGAAGAGCTTCTCTCAATTTTTTCAAATTTCTCAACCAAATTCCTTAATTAAATGATGAAATCAACTATATATTAGATGAATATAATCATAAACGAGTTAAGAATCATAATCCCAAAGTTCTCTCTAAAAAATCCTTGAATTATCGCCTCAATCCGAGCTCTCACAGACCCAAAATGAAAATGAGATAAAACCCTCGAACTTAGCTTTTTATGTCCAGCGATTTCGCATATGCGGGCCTATAATAGCACCTAAGATGTCGCACCTGTGAAAATTCCATCGCAGGTGTGGACTTAACTTAAGTCCCCTGGGTCCGCACCTGCGAGAGAAGCGCCACACCTGCGGATGCGCTCCTGCGACCAAGGAGCCACACCTGCGGCCCTCACCGCTCCTGCGCACTATCCCACCACAGAAGCAAGGCCACTTCTGCACAAATAGATCCACACCTGTGAACCCAACCTGGGATTCCCAAATCCGCATCTGCGCTCCTCATCCTGCACGTGCGAGTCCGCACCTGCAGTCTCCCCACCGCAGGTGCGAAACACCAGAAACCAGAAAACTTTAGCAATTTCCATACGTCCAAATTCAATCCGTTAAGCATCCGAAATGCACCCGAGGGCCCCGGGACCTCAACCAAACATACCAACAAGTCCTAAAACACCATACTAACTTAGTCAAGCCCTCAAATCGAGTCAAACAATGTTAAAACACGAATCACCCTCTGATTCAAACTTAATGAACTTAAAACTTTAAATTTCTGCAACCGATGCCGAAACCTATCAAATCACGTCCGATTGACCTCAAATTTTGCACACAAGTCATAATTGACATTACGGACCTACTCCAACTTCCGTAATCGGAATCCGACCTTGATATCAAAAAGTCCACTACCAGTCAAAATCTCCAAACATTCGACTTTCGCCAATTCAAGCCAAAATCAGCTACAGACCTTCAAAACACAATCCGGACATGCCCCTAAGTCCAACATCACCCAATGGAGCTAACGGACCTGACGAAACTCCATTCTGGAGTCGTCTTCACACAGTCCCGATTACGGTCAAAATTCTAAGACTTAAACTTTTGTTTAGGGACAAAGTGTCCCAATTCACTTCAAAACCACAATAACAACCTCTCGGCAAGTCACGTAAGTAGAAAAAGATTCAGGGAAAGCAGTAAACAAGGAATATGGGCTATAACTCTCAAAATGACCATCCGGGTTGTTACATCCTCTCCCTCTTAAAACAATCGTTCTTCCTCGAACGAGTATAGATACATACCTGAAGTGGTGAAAGAGATGAGGATAACTGTTGTGCATATCATGCTCGGTCTCCCAAATCGCCTCCTCAACCGGCTGACCTCTCTACTGAACCTTCACCAAAGCAATGTTCTTTGACCTCAGCTTTCAAACATGCATGTCCAAAATAGCCACTGGCTCCTCAACATAAGATAGATCCTTGTCCAACTGGACTAAGCTGAAATCCAGCACATGAGACGGATCACTGTGATACTTCCGGAGCATAGAAACATGGAATACCGAATGAACTCCTTCTAGACTGGGAGGTAAGGCAAGCTCATAAGCAACCTCCCAAACACGCCGCAACACCTCAAAGGGACCAATGAACCTTGGGTTCAGCTTGCCTTTCTTCCCGAAGTCGATCGTGAATCACATTAACCTTCTCCGGAGCATCCTGGACCAAGTCTGTACCCAATAACCTAGCCTAACCCGGCTCGAACCAAACCACTGGGGATCGACACCGCCTACCATACAAAGCCTCATACGGTGCCATCTAGATGCTTGACTGATAACTGTTGTTGTAGGCACACTCCCCAAGTGGCAAGAACTGATCCCAAGTACCTCCAAAATATATCACACACGCACGGAGCATATCCTCTAATATCTGAATAGTGCGCTCGGATTGTCCGTCCGTCTAAGGGTGAAATGTTGTGCTCAGCTCCACTCGAGTACCCAACTCATATTATACGACCCTCTAGAACCGTGATGTAAATTGCGTACCCCGGTCAGAGATGATAGATATCGGTACGTCATGAAGCCTGACGATCTCGTGGATATAAATTCGAGCCAGCTGCTCGAAAGAATAGGTAGTCATCACACGAAGGAAATAAGCTGGCTTGGTCAGCCTATCTACAATCACCCAAACTGCATCAGACTTCTGTTGAGCCCGTGCAAGTCCAACCACGAAATCCATAGTGATCCACTCCCGTTTCCACTCCAGAATCTCTAACTTCTGAAGCAACCCACCTTGTCGTTTATGCTCATACTTCACCTGCTCGCAATTTAGACACTGAGTTACATACTCCACTATGTCCTTCTTCATCATTCTCCACCAGTAATGCTGCCTCAAGTCCTGGTACATCTTCGCGGCACCCCGATGAATGGAGTACCGCAATCTATGAGCCTCCTGGAGAATCAACTCACGCAAACCATCTACAAGGGGCACACATAGCCTACCCTGTATCCTCAATGCACCATCTTCCCCAATAGTGACCTCTTTAGCATCACCGTGTTGGACCGCGTCCTTATGGACAAGAAGATGGGGGTCAACATACTAGCGCTCCCTGATACTATCATAAAGAGAAGACCGAGAGACCACACAAGCCAATACTTGGCTCAGAAATATCCAATCTCACAAACTGACTGGCTAAAGCCTGAACATCCAACGCCAATGGCCTCTCTGCTGCTGGTAGATATGCTAAACTCCCCAAGCTCTCTGCCCGGTGACTCAAAGCATCAACCACCACATTGGCCTTCCCCGGATGGTACAAAATGGTGATATCATA
The DNA here is from genome assembly GCF_000715075.1 of Nicotiana tabacum. Taxonomy (NCBI): domain Eukaryota; kingdom Viridiplantae; phylum Streptophyta; class Magnoliopsida; order Solanales; family Solanaceae; genus Nicotiana; species Nicotiana tabacum. Next base: position 124,955,780 of record NC_134088.1, on the reverse strand, counting down.
GTCCTTAAGTAGCTCCAACCACTTCCGATGATGCAAGTTAAGATCTTTTTGCTTGAACAGATGCTGCAAACTCCGATGATCGTTGTAAATCTCACAAGGGACACCGTACAAATAGTGTCGCCAAATCTTCAAGGCATGAACAATAGCTACTAACTCAAGGTCGTGGACAGGATAGTTCTTTTCATGCACCTTTAGCTGTCTGGACGCGTAGGCAATCACACTATCGTCCTGCATCAACACCGCACCGAGACCAATCTGCGATGCATCATAATATACAATATAAGATCCTGAACCTGTAGGCAATACCAATACTGGGGCTGTAGTCAAAATTATCTTGAGCTTCTGAAAGCTTTTCTCACACTCCTCTATCCATATGAACAGAGCACCCCTATGGGTCAACCTGGCCATATGTGCTGCAATAGATGAGAAACCATCTACAAATCGATGGTAATACCCTGCCAAACCAAGAAAACTCTGGATCTCTATAGCTGAGGACGGTTTGGGCCAACTCTGCATTGCTTCAATCTTCTTTGGATCCACCTGGATCCCATCACTCGATACTACATGACCCAAGAATGCCATTGGGTCTAGCCAAAACTCTCACTTTGAAAATTTTTCATATAACTTATTTTCTCTCAAGGTCTGAAGCACAGTCCTCAGGTACTGCTCATGATCCTCCCGAGACTGGGAGTACACCAGAATGTCATCAATAAACACAATGACGAATGAGTCAAGTGCATAAAAGTTGCTGGGGCATTGGTCAACCCAAAAGGACATCACAAGGAACTCGTAGTGACTATATCGAGTCATGAAAACAGTCTTCGGGATATCTGGCTCTCGAATCTTCAACTGATGATAAATCATCAATACGATGCAATGGATGCATGTTCTTTACTGTAACTTTTTTTAGATGGCGATAATCAATGCACATACGCATAGAACCATCCTTCTTCTTCTTCAAAAACAAGACATGAGCACCCCAAGGTGACACACTGGACCAAATGAAGCCCTTATCAAGCACCTCTTGTAGCTGCTCCTTCAACTACTTCAACTTAGGAAATTCATACGATATGGAGGAATAGAGACGGGCTGAGTGTCCGGCAACAAATAAATACCAAACTCAATATCTCTGTCGGGCGGCATGCTCGGAAGATCAGCTCAAAACACATCTGGAAAATCCCTCACTACTGGGACTGACTCAATTGTAGGGGTATCAATACTGACATCTATCATATAAGCTAGATATGCGTCACACCCCTTCTCAACCATTCGTTGAGATTTAAGAAATGAAATAACTCTGTTGGGAGTATACTCTAAGGTACCTCTCCACTCTAACTGTGGTAATCCTGGCATAGCCAACGTCACAGTCTTAGCGTGATAATCAAGAATAGCATAATGGGGCGACAACCAGTCCATGCCCAAGATAACATCAAAGTCTACCATAATGAGCAATAATAAACTGGCACTAGTCTCAAAACCACTAAGAGCAATCAAACATGATTGATACACGCAGTCCATAGCAAGAGAATCTTCCACGTGAGTAGACACATAAACAGGGAAACTTAAGGAATCCCGAGATACGCCCAAATACGGGGAAAAATAAGAGGACACATAGGAATATGTAGATCCTGGATCAAATAAGACTGACGCATCTCTATGACAGACCGGAACAATACTTGTAATTACAGAGTCAGAAGCAACTGCCTCTATACGAGCAGGAAGAGCATAATATCTGGCCTGGCCTCCCCCTCTAGGGCGACCTCGACCTCCCCGACCTCCACCTCGAGCTGGCTGAGCAGGTGGGGAAGTAGCTGGTGTGTCACGCCCCAAAACACGGTAGGTGAAAGCCTGTGGAGGTGCACCCCTCCTAAGTCCAAGCAATCCCTCGCCATATGGAGAGTGTTGCCACACTCAAAATAAGCTCTCGGAGAGCGTGGCTGTTGTGATTGGCTCGGGCCAGGTTTGCTAGACTGACCGCTAAAAACACCCCGTGTAGGAGGCACACTAGACACTGGCGGTGCATAATAAGGCTCCTGGGGCCTAGAAGGGACCGGAACACCATTGGCGGTGGAAGAGCTGAATGAACAGGGCAACTCACATAACCCTTACCATGGAGAACTGCAGTTGGGGCACAAGTACCTTTGTAAGTGCCAACTCTCGAGACCTCTTGGCCTCCTTCTCCTCTCTATCCCAAGCGAGAATGCCCTCCAATCTCCTAGAAATACTCACAACCTATTGGTAAGGAATATCCATCTCCAGCTCCCTGACCATACTAATCCTGATACTGGGGTGGAGTCCCTCAATAAACCGACAAATATTCTCTCGAACTGTGGCAACCAAGGCTGGTGCATGTCGGGCCAAATCACTAAAACGAATTGCATACTCTGACATAATCATAGCACCCTGGCGCAACTACGCGCGCCATGCGTCTCTAAGACTTTGGGGAACATACTCCCTCAAGAACATGTCCGAGAACTGAGTCTATGTAAGTGAAGCTGCCTCAGCCGGACTACTCAACTCATAAGCCATTAATAGGCTACTCCTCTCAGCTGGAATGTATAGTTAGAGTCTTGTGGATCGGTACGGAGACATCTGTACTTATCTTCGAGAGGCTACGGAAATATTATATTAGGACAGTTTTACTTCCTTCATTCCTATCGTGTGAGTTCATTGATCTCGAAGTTTGAATTTTTATCATTCCATTCTCTCATAGATGGTGAGGACACGAGCTACAATTACTGATGACGTTACCCCCAGAGCAGATGTCGCTAGGGGTAGAGGCAGAGGCTGATGAGGAGCACGTGTTGTAGCTAGGGCACCTACCAGAGCAACAGTTGAGGAGCTGCCAGTAGTTCCAGGGGGGAAGGTACCAGAGGCGCATGTTGTTACCCCCGAACTTCAGGAGACCTTAGCACAGTTCCTGAGCATGTTTGGTATATTGGCGCAGACGGGTCCATGAGAGAGAGGACATGCGAGGTCAGTAGAGAGAGGACAGAGAGGCTAGGAGGCCTCGTAGACCGGAGAGATCTACTGGTCCTTATTTTGGAGGCAGGGTACGACATGGTATAGGTTTTGTAGGTCAGCCAGTTCAGTTGCACTTCAGGCTTCGCACTGTGTTTCAGGTACTTATGGGTCACAGAGTACCCGTACCGCATAGTTCCCACAGCCACATCAGCAAAGGGGTTTCTTTGAGTGTGGAGATACCATCCACATGGTGAGAGATTGTCCCGGACTTCGGAAAGATGTGTCACAAGGGGGTATTCAGGCGAGTAGAGGGTACCCAAGAGGGGGAGGTCCGGACCGTTGATGTGTTTCATATAGTAGGCTTGAGGTCGCTGCACCAGATGATGTCATACGGGTATGTTTTTGATTTGTTACAGAGGGGCACCATTCGTATTTTGTTTTGGTTCTGCTTATCGGGGTGAGTTCCCTTATTTGTTGCTTTATTTATGGGTGAGTTTCATGATTAGTACTCTACTTATATGTTTACCCCTGTTGGGAGATTCTATGAGTGGTAGTCCGTATCTATCGTTTGTTTTTATTCATTATTGAGAGTTACGAGACTAGAAGTGAATTCATGTTGTCCATTATGGTAGGTTTTGATGTGATTCCTAAGTAATTTGGTTACAATTTGTAATTTAGATGATCTACCGGAGTGAGAGTTCAGTAAGTGTTGTGATTTTACTGGCAGGATTGAGTTAATAGAAGGTTTCAATTGGTATGATGTGTATTCGACCTGTGATTCAGAGTTGAGGGTGAGACCCTCGCGATTCCATGTGATTTGATATATTTGAGCAGGGTTGTATGCCGCGGTGGAAGTTATATCAGAATGATATCCTTGTGATTTGTTCATGTACTTTAATTTTTCCTTTCAAAATTGATTCGTAGGATGGTACTGATAGAGAGTTGTTCATGTCGGGGTTGTTTGATATTTCTCTTATGTGTTTCTCCTTACATGTTCAGTCATTTTCGTTCTGTGCTTCCTGAGTTTTAGCTTGAGGTGTGTGTGCCCGGAGGCGTTAGTTGTGACTTGTTGATCCGGGCGTACAGTTATGAGGTCTTCATGTTTCTTCCATCATTGTCAACATTGTGGAAGTTTGAAACATGGTTCTAACAGATATGAGGCTAATTGTTGGTGCTGGATTTGATTAAGGGCAGCTATTATGATTAGAACTGTTATTATGGACCTATGTGTGATGTGTCATATTGTGTGGTTGTACTCTGTGGGTGTAGGAATAAGTGGTTGCATCTAGTTGGGACTGATACCGAGTGTGTATTTAGAATCGGGTCTTTTGAAGACGAGCAGATAGTGGAAAATGTTGACTCTAAGGCTTATTGATGTTGGTGGAATGGATAAATTATAGTTGCGATGGTGTCGTCGGGCTTATATGGATTGGGGTGACATAGGGTCACCCGCGTGTATGTTGGATGTGTGCATTCAGTGATTCGACGGCTTCGAGGCAATACTTCGCACGTTCGAGGATGAACGTTTGTTTAAGAGGGGGGATGTAACGACCCGGCCAGTCGTTTTGAGAATTAAGTCTCGTTCGACAGCATAAGGTCTTGAACAACTTCGTATTATATGTATTGACTTGCGTGCGTGGTCGAGTTCAGTTACCGAATGAATCAGAGTCAAATCGGAAGAAGGATTATAGTTTTGGAAGCTTAAGCGGTAAGAGTTGACTGGAATTTGACTTTTGTGTAAACGGCTCCAGAATGGGTTTTGGATGATTTCAACAGCTTCGTATGTGATTTTGGACTTAGGTGTGCGTCCGGATTTGGAGGTCCGTAGGGTGATTTGAAGCATTTCGGCGAAAGTTGAAAAACTTGAAGTTTGGAAGGTGGAGAGGTTTGACCAATAATTGACTTTGGTGATATCGAGGTCAAAATGCGATTCCGAGAGTTAGAACAGCTCTGTTATGTCATTTGGGACTTGCCTGCAAAATTTGACGTCATTCCAGGTTGAGTTGATAGGTTTCGGCACGAGTTTTAGAAGTTGGAAGATTTGAAAGTTCATAAGTTTGATTCTTGGTGCGATTCGTAGTTTCAACGTTGTTTGATGTGATTTGAGACTTCAAGCAAATCCGTGTTAGGTTATGGAACTTGTTGGTATGCTTGGACAGGGTCCCGGGGGGTCCGGGTGTGTTTCGGACGAGTTTCGGATGGTTTTCATAGTTTTTGACATGTCTATTTCTGGTGTCTCGCACCTGCGAAATCCTGGAGCGCAAGTGTGGATCCACTTCTACGTGAGCATGGTCGCTTCTGCGATCGTTGAGGCCTGGGAGCTCGCTCGCTTCTGCGGAAGCTGGCACGCAGGTGCGAAGACCGCTTCTGCGAAGGAGTTCGCTTCTGCGCTCCTGTCATCGCTTTTGCGGCATCGCTGGTGCGGCTATATTGTCCGCATATGCGGACCTGGGCCTGGTAAGTTAAATTCACAGATGCGAACGTCTGCCCATAAATGTGCTTATTTGTCCGCATATGCGGAAGTCCTGGGCAGAGAGTTTATATTCGAGGGTTTTGCCATTTTTTCCATATTTTGAGTTTTAGACCTCAGTTTTGGGAGTTTCTGTATGGGGTTTTCGAGCAAATCGATTGGGTACGTGTTCTTCACCTATAATTTATTATATTTCATGATTTCATCATTTAATTTGTATTTTGAGTTGAGAAAAATAGAGGTTCTTTAAGAAAATTTTCAAAATGAAAAATCAAGATTTGAGGGACGGTTTGGTATCGTAATTTGATAATTTTAGTATGGTTGAACTCGTATCGGAATGTGTGTTCATGTTTTGTGAAATTTGTCGGGTTCCAAGGTGCGGAGCCCCGGGGGTCGACCTTTGGGTCGATTTTTAGATTTTGATAAAGATTGAGGCTTTATGATCCATAATAATTTCTTATGAGTTTTATTTGTGCTTTGAAGTTATTTTGGTTAGATTTGAGCTATCCGAAGGCCATTTCACCCGAGAAGTTCATTTTAGAGTATCAGTCTGTCTTCTTTGAGTCTTCTATGCTAATTATAGTCCGTGTACATGAGATGACGAGTACGTGCTCGGACTTATTTGTGGAAAATTGACCTTTTAGGGTTCTTAGGTCCTTGTATTCACTGATTATGCAGTTGTTATGTTATGAATACGTCTCTTAATTACTAGTTTCACCTCTACCTGCTTTAATTAGAATTAATTGTTTCATGACCCACTCTTGTTGTGTATTTGATTCATCCGTGCCTTAGCTGAAATTGTTATCTCTTCTATTGCCATCACGATACCCAACGGAGAAAAAATTGGGTCATGACATAAAGTTATTGGGGAAAGTTAATAACTATAATGTTTGGATTCTACAAACACAAGTATACAAAAGTAAAATGTGAGATTAAAACTTTTAGTGGATAAAATTATAATTATAATTAAATATGTTTAAAGATTGAGATGAGATAATATGAAGAATTTGAATCAACAAGAAAAGAAGATGTTATTTTAATATTAAAAAATGAGTAAATTTTTGCAATAACTGATTAACAAGAGATTCAATTCATTTTTTTCATTCTCAATTCACCTTTAAGTAAAATTATTTTGCAATTTGACTAAACTCTTAGCATAATTGCTTTAACTACTAGAATCAAATAATCACTACCTTCGTCAAACACACACACATAGTCGATAATTTTCTTTAAATGTGCTCATTGAGATTGGACACCCGCGTAACGCGCGTACCATAAGAGTAATTAAAAAAAAGAGATGATGATAATGTTACAAATATAATTTTAAAATCTAAGCTATACGTACCAGGGCCAAACTCGCATGTTAAAAAGCATATTGCATTATATATCTCGTGTCAGGGTTAGAGAGAAGAAGGTTAAATACAAAAATGACGATCGTAGGAGTCGTTTTAGAATATATTAATGATACCCATAATCTTACTAAGATTGGCATAGATGAATGTAATTTAATTGAAGAAATGTAAACTTACCAAAAGAGACTAATCTTATATAAAAAGATAAGTTTTACTATATGGTTAGGATGGAGAGGGAAAGGTTAAATATGAAGAAAATAAAATATCGATAAAGTCATAATTGCAATTTTATAATCTAAGTTATAAGTAAGCACAATCTTATTAAGATAGAGAATGAACATAACTTAATTGACGCGAAGTGGGGATTAGAGAGAGAGGAAGGTTAAATACAAATAGAGGTCATAAGCATAGTTTAAAATCTAAATTATACTTAAACATAATTTTACTATTGTAGAAACAAGTCAATGTAATGTAATTGACGAAATGTAATGTAATCTCTTACACTAAGGTTAATTAGAGGCAACAACAATAACAACAACTCCCACCTTACCCCTATCCTGGGGTAGAGAGGCTGTTTCCGATAGACCATCGGCTCCCTCCCTCCAAGAACTCCCACCTTGCTCTTGGGGTGACTCGAACTCACAACCTCTTGGTTGGAAGTGGAGGGTGCTCACCACTAGAGCAACTCACTCTTGTTACTAAGGTTAATTAGAGAGATACAAGTTAAATACAAAAAGATGAAATTTTAATTTAATTGAAAAAATGTAAACTTATTAAAAGAGGCCACACTCACATAAAAATAGGGAGCAATGTATCTCATTAGACTTTTACATGTAATTTTAAAATTTAAAAGGATTAGGATTCTAAATGAAAATTTTAAAATTTAAGTTATAGTTAAACATAATTTTATTAAAATAGAGGGAGATGAATGTAATTTAATTAGTGAAACTAAACCGACCAAAGGGGCCAAATCACGTATAAAAATGTACTTTCTTACTAGGATTAGGGTTATAGGGAGCTCAATTCACCTTCAGCCGCCGTCAAACGGCGTTCTCGCCGGCGGCGGCGACATTGCCAAGAACGTGTTTTGGATCAGATCTGAATTTATCTCAAGCTGCTTAACAAATGGTACAAGAACTTTTCATTTTTAAATTTATAAAGCTTCAATCTCTGTATTTGTTTTATTTGTTAATGAGTAATGTCTTAAATTTGTACTCCCACCGTCCTAATATGTGTGATGATGTTGGATTAGACACGGAATTTAAGAAATAAGACTTTTTAAACTTGTGTTTTAAAATAAACCATATATGTGACGGTAGAAGTTTAAAGTAAAATTGTTTCTACAGAAATGTTTGATAGATTAAGTGAAAGAGCATAACATAAATTGAGACGAGAGAGTATAATTTCTCAGTTACTATTTGTTAAGGAGCTTTTTGAAGCTTGATCAAATAAGAAATACGGGGGGTAGGATTTTTATTTATTTATTTATTTAGGATTGATTTTAGAACGATCTCAAATGCTAATAATTACAACAACAAATCTCACAAGTGTGGATTGGGGAGAGTAACGTGTACGCATATCTTTACCTCTACCTTATGAAGGTGGGGAGCCTGTTTTCGGTAGACTCTCGGCTCAAGAACAAATGCTAATAATTGGATTCTAAATTTAATTTTTGTTTATATAAATGAATATTTTAACATTGTTTGAACAAAAACTACTAGGCTCGGCCTAATCCATCTTCGGGCTTCTAGCTTCGCCCCTCGGTAGCTTACTATAGCATAACCATTTTATGTTTGATACCGTATCATTTTAGACCTCTGAGTAGCTCTATGTTGCACGATCTCTTTGGAAATGTAATCTTTATAATGAAGATCAATTTAATCTGCTAAAATTTGATCTTTGAGGGGCATGAGTTATGATAATAAACTTATTTTTTTCTGTTTAGCGTTAACAACTTATGCTGGCCTATGTCTTAATTCTGAATCTTTCTATTTTCTTTATTTTTGCACCAAAACAGGCATGCTAATTCTGTTGGAGTATTCTTGTCATTTCACTAGTAACTTCAAAAATTATAAGATTAATTAGTCTTTTCCAGCATATTACAGTGTCCTACTTTGGTTGCTTGCTGTAATTTTTATTTTACTTGCAAATTACAATGTACTTATCTTAAAGAACAGTGTTTTGCTTTATATATCAAGCAAGCCATGTTAAGATAAAAGATCAAACTGTATTTTGAGATACAACTTTTTAAAAGTTCCTGGGCCACTATTTCTTTTTGAGAATGGTAACAAATTTTATTCACCGGCACAAAGATTATGCTGGCAACAGTATTTATAGGGTACTAATACTATCCGTGTGAACTTTACAAGGCTTCCAAAAATTGTAGAATAGATTCTTCATCTCCTACTGAAAACTCTTTACACCAAAAGTAAAAATTTAAAATACAATTCATTTTAACTACTTGTATGGAGCTACTCCTGTCTTCAAAACATGTGTTATTTCTTTCCTTCCATATGGTCCACCAAATGCAAGCTGGGATAATCCTCCACCATTTTTTCTGAACGACCATTTTACCAGCATAGTTCCAAGCTTTCCGTAGATCACATGTGTTTCCCGGCATTATCCATTTCAAATTTACCAGGGCCAAAAATAGATTCCATAGTTGGGAAGTGAAAGCACAATGGAGAAAGAGATGAGATGGCTATTGTTTTCAGATTCAGCTTTGCAGAGGAAGCATCTGGAGGTTAATTGCATACCCCTTCTCTGAAGCTTTGATGCTATCAAATGGTAATGTGTACTTGGTTTTGGTAGGAAATGAGTTGACTAAACTTGGCATCATTATTATGTACTAGATAAGTTCAACCATTCAACCAAGCTTTGTGTTTGGCCGTTTACGCGTATTTGACAAAAATGTCAATGATCTCTGTATGCAGGACTTTCCTTGTCTATTACTTGCATACACCAAAACTAGATAGAGGAAGAAGATGCTAATGGAACTCTTGACTTGCAAGACCAAATAGAAATCATTTGCTCGTTTGAAGGAATTGGTGCTATACCTCGCCTAAAACTTTGGTCTGCAAAGTTGCTACTACAAACTAAAGAGCTTGTTGTCTTATACCAGATCGTGCTGACAGTGAGACATGTTTCAGTTATTTGTATGACTAAAGCGTGATCAAGAAGCTACTTGTCGTATCTCACAACAACCAGTCTTCGAAAATTGATGAAATAGTGGTTTGGAAGGTGAGGTAGAAAAAGCTTATGAAGCCATTTAGCTGAATGTTCAAATCAATCGGTGACCACTTGGACTTGGCAAGGCAACTCTAACCAAGAACATGTATAAATTGCAAGTACATAACTATTCACGATGTTGTTTGAGCATGGTATCGGTTTCCCCAGTACATAAGAGAAATTCGTCACTTTAAAATTTAATTGAAGGAAATAACTTAATTTTTGACAAATTTCTTTTCTCACATACTTGTGAAATGCAACACCATGCTCAAATATTGAGTGAAAAGTTATGCGTCTGTAATTATATATTTTCTTGGCTAGAGTTGTCTTGCCAAGTCAAGTATCCAATTGATTTGAACCTTTGGGTCGGTGGCTTCATGATCTTCTTATGCCTCAGCTTCATAATCTACCACTATTTCATCAATTCTCGGAGAGTGTGCTCTTAACATACAATCCAGACCATTTCCCCTTAGAAGCTAAATGTTGACATTGATATGGTTGTTTCGTCGTTGATATTTGATGATTTGCACTTGAAAATGAACAAGAGGGAGGAAATTACTTAACATTTTAAGTTTGTATGGAAATTGTTGGCACTATTGTAGGATTGGCGAAAAAGAATATTTGGATTTAAGTTGCATGTCTGGGAATTTGGATATTGTATGACCTGAGTGTAACTGTATTTTTTCAGTTTCTTCGCTATCACAGCTTCAAACTGACATGAAAAAGAGCCAAACTTATGAGAGCAAGGGTGTCATTCTAAGGATAATGGTTTAAACTACAATATTGATTGCTAGTACAAACAATAAAGCAAGAGTAGCGTTTTTTAATTGAAAAAATGGACGCATTAGTATTTGCGAATTTATAAGCGCGAGAATAAATTTAACAAATCTTTGTCTCAACACCAGGCAAAAGGGGATATTACCATTTGCGAATTTACCAACACAATTAGCTTACAAACTTTCGTTCAGCCCATCTTAAAAGTTCTCCAACAATTTTTCCTTACAAGTTGAATTCAAAAGTTTAAGAAGGAATGGATCTGAATAGAGTTAAAACATCAATAAAATTTCACTAGTATATACTAGGAAGAAATCATCTGTGCGACAATGGCAATTGGAGAACACCAAGAGAATAGAGATGATAAAGATACTAATCTGGACGCTCCTATAATCTACAATCAAAAGTTAGAATTAGGTCTACAAAATAAGTAAACCTTCATGGGGTGCAAAAATATATGGACAGCCATTTTCATATACTTAGTTAGATGTGCATGACCACAAAAACTAGCAAAACAAACTTCTTAACTTGCACTCCTCAGACGGGCAGAAGTCCGAGTCACCCTCGTACTTTGAGATGATCCAGGCTTGAGAGTATCAGAATCAGTACCTCCACAGGTCCTTGGCCTGTTTCTCGTTAAGGGGGTATCAGCATCGGTCCCTCCACAGGTCCTCCGCCTCTTTCTCATTAAGGGTTCACCAGGCTGCTGACTTTCAGGAGGAGCAGATGCATCCTCTCCTTCGTCTACAACTTCTGCTTTTGCAATGTTATAATGCCATTCTGTTCCACACCCTGGACAAACTTTTTCAGCCTGAAAATAATGGGTTCAACGATGGTTTAGTTCATCAAGCTCGCTTTCATAGATGAGACTTTTTTTTTTATAACCAAGAAATCCTCGAGGGCCAGATGGCGCACTGTTTGGAACTAGGTGGATAATGGGCCCTCTCCTACACTTAAATGCAGACTTTTGGTCCATCGTAAGGTTCGACCCTGTGACGTGCGTCTAACCCACACATCACGCGTTCCACTCTTACCACTGAACCAAAAGCCTTGAGGGCAAAATAGCTATAGAAGTTATTCCAAGGGGAATAATAGGAAAGAATAATACCTTGCGTTGGGAGAACTTCATTCGCAGGCAGTACTGATGGGTGCGAACATTACAGCCTTCATTTTGGCAAAGCTCAGCCTGGTCAAATAATCATATCACCATGAATTGGATGATCTAGCAGCCATATAGTTATCATAGACACATAGGCATCTTTCTTAGGGAATGGATGTTTGTAGTGACATTATCAAACCAAATTGCAGTAAGGGAAGATGAATTGAGTATTCAGCTAAAATGGCAGTAAAAGTGCTCCAATTTGAAAGGAGAAAGTTGTTTAACAGAGATCATGGAGATCAAACGAAGAAATTAAGAGAGGAGCAAACCTTCACTGCAGCTTCATTGCAAACTTCACATGGAGGAACCTCGTTACTGCGAAACCAACTTCTAAGATCAAGAAAGGAACGCACTCCTAGTCCTATCTTAACATCTGTTAGAGAAAGCCACTGATCCTTCACAAGTTCCTCAAGGGTCTTTTCCTTTTGAGACATCGAGAAATTCCTAAACGCTGCAGGAATTTGCACTGAACCTCCCTGAGACTGGGAATCTGTTCCAGCCAGGAACTGTTGATCAAATAAATTTCCAGCAAAGAAATTAGTGGTACAGCAAGGATACAAATCGGAGCTATGTAAAGTACAAAGAGCTCTGATCTAATAGCAACCAAATTTACTAAGTTTATACGAGAATATTTTTTAACTCAGAAGTCACAACCATATCCTGCCATCCCGCCATTTTTAGTTGACATTCTACGAAAAGGCACTTCATATGTGTTACATCCTGGTCAATGAGCAAGCGTAAAAGCCTTGGTCCTGATGAGACATGGGTTTAAGTCCCATTCCATATCCTCTAACTGATTGAACAAAAGTGTCCACTCTTATCATCAAACAAGAGAAGTAAACAAACAAACAGGAGGTTTTGGTATTCACAATAAATAGTTACCATTCAGTCTTTGTTGACTGTAAGTACATATTGGTCATGCGACTCTAAGTCAAAAATAAAAAGCCTCATTATTAAGAAGCAGATAACCTCTGAACGAGTAAGAAAATGATTTGCGGCCATAAGTTGATACTAGCAACCATTCCCCGAATACTTTATTTTACACTGTTTTCCAGATAGAAACTTACTAAATATGAATATAGAGGCAACAGAAAGCAAGGAAATCAACATGAATATAAAGCAAAGATCATCCGAGGCCATAACTATCTGCCTCCTTAGGGCTTTATCTTTTTATGTTGCTGTTATTTGACCTGTAAATGTTGCATTATCTATATATAGAAACTGTATGTGTGTCTGTGCTTGTGAAAATAAGACTTGACTAGTTACAAGTATGAACAGGTCTAGCTATATCAACCTTGACTAGAGAAGGGAAGTTGTCAATAGTGAAGAACAATTTATCTTCTAAACCATAATTTCACATTTAGCTAATAACTCACAGGAAGATAGCAGCAAGATAAATACTATAAACGATGAAACTGATAGTAGCCACATACATTCATTTATTGTTAGGAAGTAAGAAAACCTGATTTTCAAGCCGTATGTTCAGTGCATCAATGGTTGAAATACAACCCAAAGCCGCCACATCTTGAACAATTGCTTCAATCTGCAATTATACGATGACCACATAAATCTTCTTTTTTTCTTTTTTAAATTCTAATGTCAAAAAGAAAAAGGGAAAATCTTAATCTCATAATGACATTACTAATAAGCAATGTTCAAGATCTTCTATAATTGTATTTATTTTCTCTAAGAAACACTAACCAGTCTTAGCTAAGAACATAATACAATGGAAGTCAATGATTAGGATTAAAGCTAGGTTACTATACAGATACATTAAGTCCAATATTTGACAGGATTCTTTAATTATAGTTAGAGAATTTTATGTCCGTGTTGGGATAAGTGTGAAATTTAGAGATCTTTAATTGTAGGAAACCCCTAAGTTACCTTAAAATACAATTTACTCAATATTTGAATGAAAAGGGCCGAGCAGAATGGATGCAGATGAGTGGAAGATTCATATAGCATGACCAATTAGTTTAGGATTGAGGCCCAGTTGATTGATTGAGAAAACATCAATTACTGGAACCATCTAAGTTAGTTATTCAATTCTTCCCCTTAAAACGTTTAGTGTAAATTTGTTTGAGAAAAGGGACGCAAGATTAAAACGAAGTAAATGAAGACCACCATACCTCTTCCACTACCAACATTTTGAGCTGGTATGAAGTAAATGAACAACTAACTTCAACTTCTCAATTTAAATGGGACTCCTGAATATTATTTTGTACATAACTAACAGAGCCTAATACTATGCTTGACTGAAGGAAGATATGAGTTTCATGTTTCTACTGTTACCTGAACAAAAGGCTAGTGTCAGTTGCTCTATTCCCATTAGCAATTCATTACTATCTTAATCACAAAGATCAATGTTTTAGGAGGCTAATAACATGTAGATCTTCTTCCTTTTCCGTCATCTTTGAGGTAAGTTAAGGAGATAAAGCTATTCCCAGCCCTTGCAAAAATGGTCAATTGGAAATACAAATACATAAGTCTCAGAGTTCAAATGAGAAAAGTAACACTCAGCAGCTTTGTTTTATATTCAATGCAACCTAATTGGTCCTTATCGGAAACATCCTCTCTGCCTCTTCCAAGGTAGGCGTAAGGCCTACGTACACACTACCCTGCCCAGACCCCACTTGTGGAAACTCACCGGGGTTTTTTTTTTTGTTGTTGTTGCAACCTAATTGGTTCTTGTTCTCTAGTCCATATACTAATGAAGGTTTTTTTTCCACAGTTTTTTCCCTTTCGAAAAGCTAGAAAAATTCCTCGACAAAATTTATAAAATACTTCATTATATGGACACGGGGAGGCTATGTAAACGGATAAGGACATTCTCAACACAGTTCAAAATAAAGGGAAGAGAAGCTCACAACGCCTTTATAGAAAGCTATCTGAGGAACTGAATATTTAGTTCCAAGTTTGGATTGCTCATCTGAAACATTGTTAACAACACCATAATACACCTTCCCATCATACTGGTTTCTACATGCCCGTAACTCAAACTGCACATAAGCGAGCTCCTCGTTTATCTTTCTCAGGTATTCATTAAACATTGACTGATGATTAGCTGAAACATGCACATATAAAATCAGTATCAGAAACCAACCTTTTTTCTCCCGCACATTTACTAGAAAAGAAAGAGTATTTTTTATCTATTCCAATTAATTTAACATCACTAATCAAAGAACTAATCAAATTAATAGTACTACTTATCACCAAAGAAACAGAAAGCATAAAAACATAATAAAATCAGAATCATTAAACAATTTGTTACTGTAACAATAAAATTTACCCCTTTTTGCAAAGCATCAAAATGGAAAATTTGGTAATAATTTAGCTTTCATAATGATATAACAATCCTTTAACAATTTTTAAAAAGAAACTTGAATAAGATTTCTAATTGGGTTTTTGAGATTGATAACAATCCCTTGACAATTAAAACTGAAATTTTCATAACAAAAAAAAATCCCATAAAAACATGAAAATCACTAATATTGTAATTGGATCAAAGGAGTTTAACTAAAAACCCATAAACTGATGCGAAAAAAAGAGTTTTAAATGAAAAATAAACTGAAGTAGAAAAAAAAAAAACCTGCGGATTTGCCAGTGACTTTGAAGAAAAGAGATTTGAAATCATTTTCTTTGAGAGGGCCGCGATATAAAAGAGCTTGAATTAGTGTATGCTGCCGCCATGAAAGCGTCGGCATTGAAGAGGAATTTGAATTTGCAGTAAAGAAAAGAGAATTTTATAAAACCCTTGATACTGTATATATATATATATATATATATATATATATATATATATATATATATATATATATATATATATAAGTAGAAAATGCTGGCGGGAAAAGTGTCAATTGTGCACAAAAATGTATCAATTGGTTGTTGTTTTTTTTTGTTTTTTTTTTTGCGCTATACAACAAACTTGTTTTTAGATTTATTATCCTATATTTTTTATATATGAGAGAGATTTATTTTTATTCGTAAGATATCTATCTTTTACACATAACAGATCTAAAAATATTATTTTCTTAAATTTAAAATTGTAAAAAGCATGATGTACAAATAACACATAAAAAAAAATGCTCCCAGCTAGTGCGAGTTAAAATAAGTTGAATTAATGAACAGGTTAATTTATAATCTCAGAAAATTTACTTGGTTCAAATATGGGTGAGTCAATTTGGGCTATACACGTGTCATGACCCAACTCGTCCACCTCATAACTAATCCCTCATTTGTTTGTTGTTTGTTCCCACTATATTAAACTACTAAAATCTTTTTTCTTTTGCACACTATAACTATGAAACAAATCTAACAATAAAAAAAAAATAAAAAAAAAAAAGCTAGTTCTTCAAATTCTTGTGAGTGAATTTGGACTACATTGGCTGCCTAGTCCAAACCTTTAGATGGACTAAATTGGACTAATTTCTCTTGTGGTTACCAGTTTCGAAATTATTGAAACTCAGCTCTTCGGATAGTTATTACAAATCAGTTCAATAGACAACAATATACCTAAGAAAAGATGTCATGTATAACACGCGCACACACATCACAGATTTGGAAATAGGAGTTGTAAATAAACTATGTAACTAAAAATTAGTTCACAATGTTAATTTTGACCTGTTTAGAAATCAAAGCATACAAGTAAAAGAAAATTGTGAAAGCAAATCCTCTTTTGAAGGCCAAAGTAGAAACAGAATGTGAAAAAGATCAAGAAAAAATGAACAGAAACAAACACATTTGACCATATCCAAATTCAGCAAACTTTACACAATACACGAGCAATCAAGGTACAAAAATAGAGAGCTAACGAATTTCTCTCTTCTCTCTAGTTATTGAATTATGAACCACATAGTCAACTTGTTTATCGGAGATATCCGATACAATTGGAACGGGGTGACCTATTGTTACATTTGTTATGTTTATACATGGGAAAGAATCATCAGAACTTCCATCACCAGTTAAAGGAGAGTACTAACATCAGCAGACTTATATCAACAAATGAAATTGGGAGAGGAAACATGCTACATTTGGTACAACAGAAACAAAGCTAGCGGGCCATTGCAATTTTGGATGTTGAACAACATATCGCATCTCTGCTGCAGATGTTGAATCATGTATATCTTTATCCTGACAGCTAAGACCTACAAAACAATTGTTCCGCAATGAACTCCTTAGAAACAACAAACAATAGTACTATGTCTAAATCCCAAACAAGTTGGAGTCGGCTATATGAATCCTCAGCGATCATATCTCTCCATGCAAGCTCATATCATGCCAATATTATACAAAATAGAAATGAAGAGTAGAAGTTTTCTATATTTTCTACTGGTATATAATCTCTGACGACTTCTTAGAATATTATCCCTAATTAAAATTCAACCTTTAAACCTGAACTGGGTGCATGGATCCATTCTGCAATAGTATACAAATAATAGATTGAACCTTAAATAAAAAGTTGGACAAATACCTGATTACACAAGAAAGTTACAAAATTCCCAATCTTCTGTTGACATGTCAACGTACTCGACACTACCGTCTTCAAACATGATCTGTTAGGTTGGATTGGGGCGGATGAGGGAAGAACAAAAGTGAATAATCAGCCAAATCACGGGTGTCCGAGTTCCACAAGAAAAAATTCAAAGCTTCCTTACCAAATGTTTTTTGGTGATGCTGTCAAACTGTTTTATAATTCCAAAGGACCTGAGAAAAACAAGGTATTCAAGACCCACAGTAAGTCAGTAGGACTGGAAAAGGTAAAACATGAACAAATAAATGAGAAGAAACCGAAGATTAAATTGGCAACCAGTGGAAGAGTATCCACGGAAAAACTTCCTAGCTTCTAGGTTTAGAGGATACTGTCTTTATCAAGTTAACAAGATTGCAACCACTTTCATACTTGGCTACCACACACACATAAAGTTAGTAGACAATTCCTAATGCAAAACAATGTTTAATACAAACCTGAGGATTACATAAGAAAAGCTATAAAAGAGACCTCAAAAAAGATTCCATGAAAAATGAAACCATGGATACCACATGTGAAACAAATTTCTAATTACTTCTCTGAATAGAGATGCAGGTTTCATGAAAATATCTCAGCATTAATAACTAAAATCTGAAGTTTGAATAGACTTCCTAGAAAGAAACTAAAATATTTCATAGTATACTACAGTATCTAATCATTGAAAAAAGATAGAAAAGATAGAAAAGATAGTGAATTTTACGAATACTAATGAGACATACCTTTGATCACAAGAGCGAATTATTCTTATAAGATGACCTACGCAGTTACGAGGACGCTGGATTCTCTGAGCAGAATCACAATTCCAACTTCCTAAACAGGATGAGATCCAAGTTAAATCAAAGAGACACTAACTTTCCTAACACAGATATCATGGAAGTCAAATGACTACTTAACCTACCTTTTGGAGGAACTCCAGTTTGACAACCCTGGTATAAAAGTAAATAAAAGGTTAATAAGTCCAATATCGGGGGAAACAGATAATGTATTATAGGAATCTGAAAGATAATAGAATAGCGTTCGAAATCGCTTCTTCGAGAAACAAAGTGTATGCAACTATTCGGTCTGTATCCATCAATGGAACCAAACCAAAGGCAGTAAAATGGGAGAAATATGAAGGAAATAGTCAGACATAATTAACAACATATAGGTACCCATAACTTGGTCTTTAAAGGAAGTGCAAACGAGATAACAAAACTTCCTTTTTTTTAAAAGCATAACTTAAGCTGGGAGATATTCTCTGTGGTATCCTATTGTTTTCTCTGCTTTTCCTCTTTGCACATATCAAAGTCATCTGCCTTCACTTCGAATGAAAATTAAACAAGGGAAAGGCATTTCAAAACCCTCGTTCTTCCTCAATAACATCAACCTTTTGAGAAAAAAATATAGAAGAGGTAACAAATCTGAGAAAAGAAAAAATAATAAGAAAACAAAGCAGAAAAGAGAGAATAATAAGAAGAAAGAGTTGGCCTTACTCAAATATTAGAGTGCTTTGCAGCTCCTTCAAACTATTTACGTGTATACATTTACGAAGCAAGAACCAAAACAAATTATCAAAACATCATTAACACTACTCTTATCAATTTCTGGGAAGAACTAGCTAGTTAGGTTAGAGTTCAAAGATTGCAAAACGCCAAACCACATCCTAATTAGTGAAGAAAATATTTTGACCCACCTCAGAATGATATCCTGTTATTATCCAAGACAGGCATCTAACACACTTAGTAGGCTCATAGATCTGGGATTACCATGACACTAGCCTCTGCCAAACACAAACACTAAGTCAGTCATCCGTCATGCATGCTTTTCCAGCTATCTTCATCTTACAAGAATCCTAACAGGTTATTAACTCATAACCAGAGGCGGGCCCAGGATTTATAGACAGTGGGTGCACCCGATCTTAATCTATATAGTTGGCTGTCGCCATAATGCATTTGATTAGTTGTTCGGTTCTGCGTTAATTTAGCGCAGTTCCTGACTGAATATATATTAACTTAGTTATATTTATTCAACTTATATATACAAATCGATCATCCAATTAATTAAATAGATTTAACTTTGATTTAATCAAATATTTTTACTTCCAGATGAGAATTGTATGTTTTACCAGCATTTTATAAATTATAGAGAATCACATCCATTCTAACGATAATACATATAAAAAACAAGATAGGTAAACTTAAATATTAAAATCCTGAAAAATAATGTAAATGGATTAGAAATTAATAAGATAGAAAAAAATTAAAGGAAAAGAAAAAAGGAGCAAAAGAAGAATGAAAAATGATAGCTAAGGACACTACCGGTAAGAACGGTAAGAAACAACGTGAGGGAAAAGGTGGAAAATAGTAAAAATAAGGAAATGACTCAGGAATTAAGGAAGTGCCATTTGCCATACTCAGTTTTTGCTAGAGTAAACTAAACGGTAAGAAACAACGTGAGGGAAAAGGTGGAAAATAGTAAAAATAAGGAAATGACTCAGGAATTAAGGAAGTGCCATTTGCCATACTCAGTTTTTGCTAGAGTAAACTATCTTTGAATTCAAAAGAAGAAACAAAAAAGAACAGTTGCATGAATGGGTTTCAAATCCAAGACGCCAATCAAGGGAAGGCGCTTGAGCAGGCTTCTCGACCAACGGTCCCGTCCAAGTTTTTGTAAATAAGGGGGCAACTAAATTATTTAAGGGGTCCTCAATGTATATACAAATATATATATATATATATATATATATATATATATATATATATATATATATATATATGACATATTGATGGGTTTTTGTCGAGGCTAACGGGTTCCGGTGACCCCTCTATAATCAACCTGGGTCCGCCTCTGCTCATAACACACTTCATGTACCATCATGCAACCCTTGCACTTTTACTTCAGATGAAGTCTATTTCGCCCTCACATCCTCGTGTTACCTTTCTTTATATATTCTTCTTTGATAACCGTGGTGACCGTGCCAGCTTGCGCGCACCTTGACTAATTCCACGGGATACCTGCTACCTCCCACCAACAACATGCAGTTAGTGTTTTTTTGTCTCCGCTGCGATTTGAACATGAGACCTCATGGTTCTTAACCCACTTCATTAACTACTAGGCTACACCCTTGGGTGCCCCTTTCTTCATATTTCAACTACAACAAAGTAGCTTATGATCATCATTTAAACCTCTAGTCCACTAAGGGTTTGAGATAATTTTATGTTTTTCTGCAAACATATAAATACAGGTCACAGCCAAATAATGAAAGCAGAAAACCTCAGACCTTGGCAGTTGGCTATCTTATACAAATTATCTTCTTTACTGTATTAAGTTTCCAACAAATGCAAGAAATTTCATTTAGATAGATCATGTCATTTCGCATGGAAAAGTGATCTTCCAACTTCTTTCCAGGGAAAAGCAGCATGGTTCTTCCACAGGGTGGCCCTGCCCAATTGGGAAAAGGAATGAAGGGAACTACTTTTAGACGGTAATTTCAAGCATCTTGTCCTCTTTACGACTCCCTCTAACAAAATTCAGAAAGGAGCAGAAATATGTATGGCTCGATAAAACTGAAGGTCATAATTTGCTATCAATTTCATTTTCGCAAACCACCAGGACAATTATGGACAAGCACTAACGAATTTGGTCATAAATCTAGTAAATAAACGTCCAAGCGAAAAGAATGAATCGACCCGACACACACACTGCTCTTATATCTCAGATCATAGACAGAGTAGAGATACACACATGTTTTACAGATAGCAATGCTTTCACTTTGGGAGAGGACGCAGCAACTTGACATGCCACTAACTTTAATGCAGCATCTGAAGAGGAAAGTTTTCGTTTGTTAGGTTTAATTCCCAGCTTTCGCCTACATTTTACAGCACCACAGTGGCAATCTTGATCTGCGCCAAATTGAACAAACCTGCTACACTTGTTAGACTGAGCAAGGGCAAATGCACACTCGGAGATAACACACTGCTGACCGAAAATGCTAGGATGGCAGAAAACAATCAAAATAAAAATTCAATGTCCATACTGATAATCGTAGGTCAGATGCTCGCCCTTTTTAATGTCACGTGTCGCAAATATGCCAATTCTTGTCTCACCATCCATCAACCTGAAAATATGATTCAGTATGAAAACAAATAATTCCCACAATAGGCTGGTATCCCTGAGAAGAGGGTTTGAGAGAGCTACAAATGATTAGTAAATATTAAGCCGTTTATATACCATTTCTGCATCTCAGTATTTGGACAACAGCTATGATTAATGTATCTGGATTTGTTGCCCTTGTAAGTGGCATCAATCACCATATCCCGATTGATCTCACACAAGTAAAAATTTGTTTCCCCACTGTGCTTCATTTTCCAAAGTCTCTCTTCACATGTTTTGTCATCAATAACTGCAGTTGTAACAGCTCAGAATGTGCAAAACATGAAATACTCCTCGTAATAAGCAAGAAACTGAAAGAACTTCACCTTCTCCAACATATTCTATAACAAACTCTTTTCTCTTGATATCTTCACCTGCCTCAATCCCACTGCCACATTTCTCAGTCTGCATTTTATGTGTCAACAAAGCTTGACTATCATAGATGATTATTGGTTGGTTTTCAGAAGAACGAAAGTTGGAAGAGTATGAAATAAGCAACAATAATTTAATTCTACACCAGATATGTGAGAAAATGAAATGCAAAAATAGATATGGCAAATGGTACCACCCTGCATTTTTTGAGGCATTTGGAAGCTGGTACCATTTGGCAAATTTTATGTTTGTTTAGGTACTAATTGATTACTTTTTTTTACTGTATCATTTATTGATTGATTACTTTTTATGAATCCATCATTATATAATGAGCTTGACTTACTTCAGTCGGCTTGTAAACTCTGGTCCTCTTTTTAAATGAGTAAGCTTAGCAAACAATGATGTGAACGGAAAAACAACAAACAAAAGAGAACCTAAAAGAAAAGATGAACATGAAAGGAAAATTCAAAAACCTATGTTATGACCAAAGCACTAAGATACCAATCATAACTACTCAATCAAAGTATGTACAACCTCTTAAAAGTGGAAAAATAAGAAACATCAGGTTCTAAGCTTCTTTGGTGTCAATTGTCTGAAAACTGAAAATGCTCTATATGGGAAAGGAATTGTCTACACTCCTGGTAACAAAAAGACTAATAAAGACAAGGTCACAAATGATATAAATGATGACTCAATGCTGTCAAAATGCACGCAATAACTAACATATGTCCAAATATCCCAGTGTTCAAAGTTTATGTGCATACCATAACTATTTTCATCTTCTTCACAGGACGTTGATGGAATGGTTTGTTCAGACAAGCACTCCCACATTTACACCCTGAGGAGCAGCTAGACCACAAAATGCTGCAAGAAAAAGCAAAGTGAAATAACTAACAACCCACGACTTTACAGATGGTTTAAATGTCAAGATGCTGAAAGTAGTATCTCTTTTGCGCCTCAGGTGCTACTTCATAGGATTAAGGTTTGCATAAAAGTTATCCAACATAATCCCAAATTATGTAAACCCTGGATTGGATGATTCTGGATAAATCATCCAAAGAAGTCTCGCCACTTTATTTACAGGAGGGGGTAACTATAACTTTTCGCTGGATAAGCACTTATTTTTTTTTATGACCGAGAAATCCGTCTGGGGCCGATCCTTTGGACCAACCGCAGCCTTCGAAACTCGGTGGATAATGGGTCCGCCCCTCTACCCTTCTCCACTTAAATACCAGGCTTTGCTTTGCATGGTGTGGGGGCTTGAACCTGTGACCTAAGACACAAATCCACCACCCTTTGCCACTTGAGCTAGGCCCTGGGGGTACTGGATAAGCACCTATTATGATATATAACATATTAAGGCACCATCTTCTTATTTCATCTCTTCTATTTTTTATTTTTTATTGAGAAGGTAACATTCATCTCTTCCTTTTTTTTCACGCCCAATCAAGCCTAGGCTTCCTGTCACATCCCCTTTCATCAAAGTCCAGCTTTCCTCCCACCTTAACCCGTATGCCAGGAACCTTGCTATTCTCACTCTTACAACATAGTCACGAGCTGCCTCCCTACCCATTTAGAAACCCCATCCTACAAGCACCACACTTGAGGATTAACCAACCCCCACCCCATGCGAGCCCTCTCATATCCCTTTCAGTCCCTCCTTCCCTCCCGTATGAAGACTCAACCCACACTCAACTTCCCCTTCTCTATTTTCCCTTCCCCTTCCTTATTCATCCTTCCATGTGAATTTAATATTTATCGCCTTTCTTTTCTTTATCTTTTCTGGGACAAGCTTTTTTTTTCTTTTTTCTTACGCAATTTTAGTTTGTTTTTTCTCAGATTGATGGATGATGATTCTGTGGCATGAAAAAATTAAGTTGGACTAAATTATAACTTCTAGAGTTTTTAAAAAATATTTAAATAACAAAAAGCAAAAGATGATGTCAAGGGCCTAATTGGGAAGTAGCAATAAAAGGCCATCCCATTGCAAGTCAAAAACTCCATTGGACAATGATGAGATATCTGGTCATTAATCAGGACACACCAAACATGTGACGTGACATATAATCCAACCCATAATCTCCTCATACCATCCTACCCAAAGAGAAGGCATATCCCATTCAATTACCAAACAGCTCCTTAGTGCAGTGACTACCTTCTCCTACAATGAAACTAATACCACTAGTCATTCCATCAATTATTCACCGATAAAAAAGAGTAAAGAGCTTTGGTGTAGTGGTAAGAGTGCAGCACCTGGTGCGTGGATTAAGCACATGTCAAGGGGTCGAACTTTGCTGCAGACAAAAGTCTAGATTTTAAGTGGAAAAAGGTAGAGCGGCGGGCCCATTATGAACTGAGTTTTGAACCGTGCACCAGTGGTCCTTAGTGGTTTCTTGGTTATCAGAAAAACGTTGAGTAAATTCATCTAACCCTCTTATACATCCACCAATGGTCAAATACATCTCACCATCAAACTAATAATTGCTAAGAATATATAAGACTACTTTTTTTTCTGATAAGGTAAAATTTTATTCAAAAGCAGTATCAAGAAGATACTGTGGCAAATACAAAGAGCTAGACTTGACACATTAAATCCCTATAAAATCTAACAAGTCGAGCATATCCTGGAAATGTAAAAATAAAATTTCACTCTTCCAGTAATACATATTAAGAATACATCTATATTTCACTACTTGAAGTTGCTCCTTATTGCCCTCAGAACATCTCCTATTCCTCTCAGTCCAGATGGTCCATGCTATGCATAATGGAATGGTCAACCAGATCTTCTTCTGAAATTTACCTGCATATATTGACTTCCGGCATCCTAACAGACTTCTGAGATTTCCAAGAATAGCACATTGCACACCATAAATTTCCATAAAAATGGTCCAAATCTGCCAGGTGTAACTGCAGTGCATAAAGAGATGATCAACAAATTCGCAAGAGTTTTCACATAGATAGCATCTGCTATAAAGCTTAAAGCCTCTTTTCCTCAAATTCTCCTGTGTCAAGCATGCTTCATGGACCACCAACCAACCAAAACAAGCCACTTTGGTTGGTGCAAAGTCTCCTAAATCAGCTTCCAAGGCCACATAGATCCCAGTTCAGTGTCTTCTTAAATGAGTTTTCTATAATAAGAATTGATGATTAAAACTCCTTTCTATTTAGAATTCCAGCACAATACATCTACCATCCCCTGATTTATCTTCACATAATGCATCTTTTGCAAGAAAAAGGTCCCCTTCATGCATTTCCGGTCAAAGAAAATCCTCCTGAACTTGAAGTTTGAAAATTCCAGCCATCTTCACTAAAGACATCAGCCATTAATACATTAGTATTATTCACCACACTGTGAAGGCAAGGAAATTGCTCTTTTAGCAGTCCAATACCATCGCAATTGTCTTTCCACATCCTAACACTTTGCCCATTTCCAACTATAATGCTAACATCTTGCTGAAATCTCCCCAGAAACTGACTATCTGTTTCCACACAGGAACTCCATAGGGTGTTTTCATTGCCTTAGGAGTCCAAACCCCTTTCTTCCATATTTGATCTCAATGACAGATTTCCAAGGTGCTGCCTTGCCATCATTGAATTTCCATAGCCATTTGCGCAGCAAACTTTAGTTATGAACTTCTAATTTTCTAACTCTAAAGCTTCCATCTTCCTTGTGTCTAATTATTGGGCTCCACTTAATCAATGAAACTTCTTTCTCTGAATTTATAAGTAAAATGTCAAAGCTAGATTACCCACATGGATGGAACCAAACAACCTAGTGACCTACCACCCTTTTCCTTTTCCTTTTCTTTTTTTATTTTTGGTGCTGTAGAAATTACAAACAAAAAGTGCAGACATATCAAATCCAGTGCAAGAATATCAGCAGAACGTGTTACTTGCATATTAGGCCACGAGTACTTAGATATAGAGTCTATTAACTTTATCTAGAAAGGAAGAGGAATGCATGCAGTGCAGAAAATTGTCAGCTAGAACCATGTAAGAACTCCCAATCAACAAATTTATGCAGGTCATGGGGATGTAATTTCCAAAAAATATATTTAAGTCTATCAAAGCTCGGACTGCTAAATGAATTTTAATTGAGTCATCCTTACCCACACAGACAATCCCTGCCACACACGTCCGAAGATCCTGCTGTTGAACTGCAGGAACAAAATATGCCATCATCTTCCAGCCGCCGCTTAACCTTCTTGGTGAGGTATATATCTTACAAATAGTTAATACTGACACAACTAAAAACAGAGAAATGTTGAAGGAAGCTATACAAAGATAAGAAACAATGCACATCAAACAGAAGACCAAGGCAATTATCTTATCAATCAGTGTATAGAATTAAGAGATGTTTAATTAGAATACTATCAAACTTTTAAAGAGCATCTAATAGATCTACCATAATTAATTCTATTGAAGGATACTACGCTTTATATAGGTAAAGGGTGTGGGTTGCCATTTATTCAACCAATCTGGAAGTTCAAAGTCAACAGGATCTCCAATTTCACTTGTCAATTTGTTGAATACATGCCCAATCCCACCATGGACAGCACTCTGTGCAGAAAGGAAAATAAATTGCATATTAACAAGATGCTGATATAGCAAACATAAACACACACACACACACACAACAGACTTCATAAGAGAAGCTCCGTAACAATAATATAAGAATAACATATCAGAATTCTAATAGGCTTTTTAGCTGACGCGTTTCTTTCCATTACGCTACTCTGCTTTTATCCTTGCTAAACTACAAAATGCTAATTTTTCAAGTAAAGGAATAATCCAGGAAAAAGAAAAACGAAAACAGCAACTATACAGTGGATACTTCTAGTTAGGCTGTGCTACTAAGGGACAACATTTGTGTCCAAAAAACTCTCCTTATAAGGGACAACATTTGTGTCCAACAGCAAATGACTTGTGCAGACAGGGACAGTAGACAGCAAGATGAAAGAGTCTATGCTGGGTCAGACGCAAGAATATATAATGGTCTGATATATTACTTTAGAAGGGATCCTTATCAAAGGAATAAGCTTAAAAGGATTATCCCATTTAAAACCAAAGCAGTAGTTTTATATAGCAAAAAGGACTATTCCATTTCACATATACAAAGGTGCTGGCGCGCTGCTATGTAACTTAAACTTAGAACCCGCAAAGTGCTAACCCCCTTTTATGTGAGAAAATTTTACTTGAATAGACTCTTTCCTTTGCTTTAGATATATTAGAAGAGAATTTTATTTACAGTAAAGTGCTGATTTGCCCCCTTTCTGAATCAATTAAGGAAGCTATTAGTACCTACATCTTCCCAATAAATAGGAAAAGAAATACAGGGTCATGAATAAACATGCGGAAATACTCAAAGGTCAAAATAACCTGCAGACCCCATTTACGTGGGGTAACTCTTTTGCAAGAAAAATGGACGTAAATGTTATGCTGAATAAAGAAATAAGATAGAAGAAAAAAGAATCTTGACCTTCTTCATAGCAGGCATGGGTTCAATCATTCAGTAGCAGCAAAAATCAGTTGCTATAGCCTATAAGGGCAAAAACAAATGAATCAGTTAGGAAGCAAGGAAGCCAATATAAAGTGTAGAAAATGCTATATCAAAAATCTCTTACTGAAAGTATGGCTAAAATCCAAGCTCACAAACCAAAGCATATACTATTACATATTGATGGTAATCATGCTCTTTGCTATGCGTGTTTCCAATTTGTGGTGCTAGTATGATTGAGTTTTCCTAAGATTTGAACTATTAGCTTTTATTGCACAAATCCACAAAAAATGATATCTCAGAACCATGAGTAACCTTAAATGAAATTAAGATAACTGTGTAATGCATTTGCAGTTTGGATTGCTGCAGACCTGAAGCAAGGTGGACTTAATCAAATGGATAAAAGATTATGAGGTTATCAGCAACATTCATGATTCATGTACTGGATAAAAAGATTAAGGACTTCATACTTTAGCCAAAAAGAAAAAAGAAAAAAATTCAGGAGTTGAAGTGTTTCTTCAAGTAGGTAGTATATTAATGAAGCGTGCAATATTGCCCTCAACGTATTCCAAACTCTATTTTACGTCCTATTCCCGTGTGATAGAAAATCCTCGACGCATTCCAAACTCTCTTTCGCATCCTTTTCTCACATGATAGAAAATCCAAAGACCAGCTTAAATTTTGTCACAGTGTCTCAAATTTGACAATATTTTGAAATAACCAGTTCTCCAAGCTGCAACATATTTACCAAACATTCTTAAAAAAAAAAACATATTTACCAAAAGTATCTGCACACTAAGTATTTCTTCAGGATACCTAAGAAAAGCTGATCTTAGAAAATGATCGTTTAGCCAATTATTGATCTTCCAAGTTATGTTACCCTTGCACCTAGCATCCAGAAATGACCATTGGGTCAGTTTTAATATCACAAAGAATAAATACATGGCTAGTTACTATAATAAAAAACAATGTTTAGAAATGTAAAATAACGAAAAGAAAAAAAAAAAAAGAGAAGAAAAGGAGAGAGAACAGTCAAAACATTGTAAAATTTTTGGGAAATAGGCAAGCAGAGAGTTCAATTTATTATTATCAATTTTAAGTTCACGCAACAAGCAGAGGCGGAGCCACGATCTCAGCTTTATGAGTTATAAATTTCAGAACGAAGACTTCAAGTGCTAATAATTGGGTTGTAAATTTAATTTTACAAATACAACAGAGGTTACTGGGTTCGACCGAGCATGCATACATGCTTATTATTGTCATTTAGATAGAAAACACTAATGAATTACTTCTTCCATCCCAATTTGTCAATCCCTTTTCACTTATTAAAGGTTAATTTTGACCAAAAATGAATCGGGCATATTAATACAATTCTGTAAAAATACTACAACATTTAATTATATAGAAATCAAGCTAGAGTACATCAGAACCAAATGTAAACAAATTTAAAGAGAAGTAATTTGAACCAAAACTCGGGATATGACAATTACTTTGAAACTCGTAGAGCAGTAATTTGAACCAAATTAAAAAAATTGTAGTGAGTTTTAAAACATCAGAACCAAATGTAAACAAGATTAAAAAAATCAAAATTTAACAGAAAATTTGGGAAAAGAAAAAATATTTAAAGAAACAACTAAAACCCATCTTGAGGAATTGCAAGCAAAACCAACTCTCAACACTAAATCCAACTTAAAACAACGCAAAAACAGAAAATATTAAAATCTTAACAACTGACAACAGTAGAACTCAAGAAAATTACTAGTACATTTTACTCAGAAAATAGAAAAACCTAAGTGAATTTTCAAAACCCAATTCAGAAAACTGAAAAAGGGCAACATTTTTACCCTAATATATAAACAAAAAGAAGGCTCAGTGTTTTTGCTAGCAAAGCTAAATGAGACGAACTAACAGAAGAAGTAGAAAAATAAATAAGAGAACAGAAAAACAAACCGTTTCCGGTGGAAAATGGTGGTCGGCAGCGATTACCGGAGAAGCAAGTGTTCGTCGCAGGGAATAGAGAGAGAGAGACGCTTCAAAAACAAAAAAAAACAAAATGTGCAATTTTTTAAATAAAATGCATTTATAAAAAATATAATGGATTTTATAGAAAGTGACATTTATAGAAAGTCGCATGCAATGCGGTTTTATTGACCGATTTATAATTGGCATAAACTGAACAGTAAGGTGCTTTGTATTTGTAATTGGCAATTATGAAATGCTAAACGATTTATAAGTAGCAATTACACATACCATATGTATGTCGCAAACCGAATGCAATTTATATCGCAATTACCAAATGCAATATATAAGTGACAATTACTAAATGCTATTTATAAGTCATGTAGTCTATTGTACTAAGATTACGCTCACCGTTCAGAAATGCGACTTATGTCCAACAGCGAAATGGGATGAACAAATTAAGGAGTTGTTTGGTACAATGATGGGATATCACATGTGATTAGTTATCACATTTTCTATATGGGATAACTAATCCCACTATTTTAGTATAAAAGTTATCATTGTATTAGCTAACACTACAAACCAAACATAGGATAAAGTTTATTCCAAACTTGATCCTGAGATTATTATCCATATCCCATATACCAAACAACCCTAAGAGTTATTTTACCCCGGGCCTTATCTGCCATCTGAACGGATATTCCGTAAAAAAATATCGGGATTTTCTTCTATCCACTAAGATGGGCCGAACAAATTAAGAAAATAATAAGCAATGGTCTTTATGTTAAAGTTTGAGGTACGCTTACAGTACTAGCTTACCTTAAGTATGTAACAACAACAACAATAAATTCAGCTTATTTCTATAAGTAGGATAGGGAGAGGATAGTGTTCACGCAAATCTTACCCCTACCTGGTAAAGATAGAGGTTATTTTCGGTAGACTATCGGCTCAAAACAAGGTAAAGAGAGAGAAAGAAAATTAAGAACAAGAAGAGGAGGAAAAGAAGAAAGATATAAAAAAGAATAATTAACATCAACAGTAACAAAAAGAAAGTAAGACAACTCAAACGAACGAAACAACATCACATAAATAAACCTCTAAGCTAGCGTTTGGCCATAAATTTTTAAATTTGTTCTGAAAAATCTGATTTGGGTGAAGTTTGTTTTGAAGATAAAAATGTGTTTGGACATCAGTTTTCAAAACATATTTCCCAAATTTATTTTGGAAAAAAATGAAACATGACTTATACCCAGAAGTTTTAAAAACTATTACAAATACCCATCAATGTCATTATCAATAACATTCATTATATTATCGCAAACCATAGTACTGAACATAAATAAATTCGATACAAAATTATTATTTTTATAATGAACTACACGAGACACTATCAGGTGACCGAGAAGACGAAGCAACATTGTTACAAATTAATAAATAGTGGGCTCTTTTATAAACTATAAAAGTTTGGGACAATTTTAGAAAAATATAATAGTGATATTTTGGCTCAAAATAAGCTATTGAGCTGGTTTTGGGATTTGGAATTTTACCAAAATGCAGGCAAAATCTATGAACATGTGTTTGCCAAATAAAGCCCAAATTTATTTTGACAAAATCTATGGCCAAACGGGTCCTAAGTGTATGTACTAAATGTTGCGAAAGCCAAATGTATATAGTGTGAATGAGTCACAACTACTGTACCAAAAATTACGACAACCACTAAATAATAAACAAGACAATAAGACAACAATAAAAGAACACCAGAATTTACGAGGTTCGGCCAATTTTGTCTACTTCATCGGGCACAATCAATATTTTATTCCACTCCAAAATTATAAGTGAAATAATACTAAAGAGAGAAGATACAAATGCCTTAAGAAGATAAAAAGGCAAATGAGAGGTGTGTGTAAATCCTAATTACTGGCCTCCTTTTATAGGGTGAAATTCCCATTCAAAATTGTCATCCACCGATGTGGGACTTTTGACAATTTCAACAAATCTCCACCTTGGCAAAATTTCACATCTTCAATTTTCTCTCAATAACAAATTTTGGTTGTGTCTTCATCTTCAATCTTTAGTGTTCAACAATGTTGATCAAATCCAAACAATGTTGAAACTTGACCGCAGTCACCACTTTTGTCAGCATATCAGCAGGGTTCTCCGTAGTATGAATTTTCTTCACCGTGACTCCACCTTCTTCTATGATTTCTCGTACGAAATGATACCGAACATCAATGTGCTTCGTCCTTGCATGATAAACTTGGTTCTTCGCTAATTGAATAGCACTTTGACTATCACAAAAAATTGTAATATTTTTTTGTTCAATACCAAGCTCCTTTAGCAACCCCTGAAGCCAAATTGCCTCCTTCACAGCCTCTGTAATAGCCATGTACTCTGCCTCTGTTGTAGACAAAGCAACTGTTGACTGCAAAGTAGACTTCCAACTAACTAGTGCCTTTGCAAAAGTAAACACATAACCAGTAGTTGACCTTCGTTTGTCCAAATCACCCGCAAAATCTGAGTCATAATATCCAACTACAGACCAATTGCCTTCCTGCTCAAAAACTAACCCAACATCTACAGTACTATGAATATACCGTAGAATCCATTTCACAGCTTGCCAATGCTCCTTTCCTGGATTATGCATATATCTGCTAATAACTCCAACGGCTTGTGAAATGTCAGGTCTCGTACAAACCATTGCATACATCAAGCTACCAACAACATTTGCGTATGGTACCCTTGACATATACTCCTGTTCAGTTTCATCCTTTGGCGACATAGTAGTACTTAGCTTAAAATGGGGAGCAAGTGGCGTACTAATTGGCTTAGTCTTCTTATCTATGCCAAAATGCTGTAGTACTCTCTTCAAATATTCTTTCTGAGATAAACAGAGTTTCTTTAAACATCTATCTCTTATTATCTCCATGCCAAGAATTTTCTTTGCCTCACCCATATCCTTCATCTCGAGCTCCTCATTCAGTTGAATCTTCAACTTATCAATTTCTTCCGAATTCTTGGAAGTTATCAACATATCATCAACATATAGGAGAAGATATACAAAGGAACCATCATTAAGTTTGCGCAAATACACACAATGATCGTATTTTCTTCTCTTGTACCCTTGCCGCAACATGAACTTGTCAAATCGCTTGTACCATTGTCTAGAAGATTATTTCAATTCGTACAACGATTTTTCAAGTTTGCATACCATATTTTCTTTTCCAGCAACTTTGAATCCTTCTGGCTGATTCATGTAGATTTTCTCCTCCAAGTTTCCATGTAAAAATGCAGTTTTTACATCCATCTGAACCAGTTCCAAATTCAACTGTGCTACCAAAGCCAACATAATTCTAATGGAGGAATATTTTACAACTGGAGAAAATACTTCATTGTAATCAATTCCCTCCTTCTGAGCATATCCTTTGGCCACCAATCTTACTTTGTAGCGAACATCTTCTTGGTTAGGAAATCCTTCTTTCTTTGCAAATACCCATTTGCACCCAATTGTTTTCTTTCCCTTCGGGAGATTGGCCAATTTCCATGTATGATTCTGATGAAGGGACTGCATTTCTTCATTCATGGCAATCCTCCACTTATCTTCTTCTGAACTTTGGATTGCGTCTTTATAAGTGGTAGGAACACCATCAACTACAATTGAGGTTGCACAAGCAACCGTCTCTATGAGACGAACAGGTTTCGTTATTGTCCTTTTTGGCCTGCTGGTTGCTATTGATTCAAGTTGTTGTCGAGGTTCCTGAGTTGGAATCTCCCTCTCTACTGGCTCTTCTTCCAGAGGGTAATCTTCATGAGTTTCCTCCTCTGCTTCTTGTGTAGGAAAAATAAATTTTCCCTCAAACTCCACCTACTTTGATACACCACCAGTTTATTTGACATCTTCAACTGTCACCTTATCTGTTATGGCAGATTCATCAAAGGTAACATCTCTGCTGAATATAATATTCCTTGTCTCTGGACACTATAAGCGGTATCCTTTGACTCCAGAAGTAATCCCCATAAATATAGCCTTCTTTGCTCTTGGATCCAATTTTGACTCTTTCACATGATAGTATGCAATTGAGCCAAATACGTGCAAAGAGTCATAATCTACAGCAGGTTTTTCATACCATTTTTCAAATGGTGTCTTGCCATCAATAGCAGTAGATAATAGACGATTAATGAGGTGGCATGCATATATAATTGTCTCAGCCCAAAATTCTTTGCCCAGGCCAGCATTGGACAACATACACCGTACCTTCTCCAGTAAAGTCCGGTTCATACATTCTGCCACTCCATTCTGTTGTGGTGTATGTATGACAGTGAAGTGTCAGACGATGCCATTATTTTCACATACCTTATTGAAATGATCATTTTGTATTCACCTCCATTGTCTGTGCGAATACACTTGATCCTCCTGCCTGTTTGATTCTCCACCATCGTCTTCCATTTGAGAAAAATTCCCAACACTTCATCTTTCCTCTTCATTGTATACACCCACACTCTTCGGGAAAAATCATCAACAAAGGTTACAAAATAGTGCTTCCCACCCAATGAATGTGTTTTGGAAGAACCCCAAACATCAGAGTGTACATAATCCAAAATGCCTTTAGTATTATGGATCGCTGTACCAAATTTAACCCTTGTTTGTTTCCCTTTAACACAATGCTCGCAAAACTCCAAGTTGCAAGTCTTTACGCCTTTTAACAATCCTTGATTAGATAAAGCTTTCAAGGATTTCCCTCCAGCATGTCCCAAGCGCATGTGCCATAGCCCGGTTGCTTCTGCCTCTTTGTCATCACTGGATGTCACTGTTGCTGTCCCAATAACTGTACTACCACGATAGCGGTACATGTTATTGTTCTTCCGATTGGCCTTCATTACCACTAGTGCACCGGAGCATATTCTCATCACTCCATTTTCTGCAATGATTTTGAACCCTTTTGATTCTAGGGCTCCCACAGAGATGAGATTCTTCTTCAAACCCGGTACATATCGAACATCTGTTAATGTTCTGATCATTCCATCATGGCTCCTTAATCTTATTGAACCAGTGCCATATGAGGTAAGATGGCTGTTATCCGCTGTGTGGATGACTCCATATTCTCCTTCTTGAAAATTCACGAATCAGTCCTTGTTAGGACATATATGATAGTTACAAGCCGAGTCCATCAACTATATGTCTGATGATGTTGATAACTCTGTTGTAACTAATGAGAAGTCTGAATCATCACAATCAGCTACATTTGAATCCATAATGGCCTTTCCATTGTTGTGTCTGGCCTTATTCTTCAACTTCAGACAGTATTTCTTCCAGTGCTCCTTTTCTCGACAAAAGACACATTCATCTTTGCTGGGTCTAGATCTCGACTTGGATCTTCCCTTCTTAGTCCTCGTTTGATTTTGAGGACGACCCCTCACAATTAGTGCTTCTCCTTTTCCGCCCTTCTGTTTTTCTCCCTTTCTTTGTTCATAGCTGTACAAAGCCGAACAAACTTCTCTGAGAGAAATTTCGTCATTTTCATGGAGTAGAGTAGTTTCAAGGTGCTCGTACTCATTAGGAAGTGACCCTAACAACATCAAGGCCAAGTCACCATCATCAAAAATTGCATCCATATTTTGTAAATCTGTGACTAACTTATTGAAACTGGTGATATGTTCATTCATTGTGGTACCAGGAACATAGGTGAAGCGAAACAGTCTCTTCTTCATG
Source organism: Nicotiana tabacum (assembly GCF_000715075.1). NCBI lineage: Eukaryota > Viridiplantae > Streptophyta > Magnoliopsida > Solanales > Solanaceae > Nicotiana > Nicotiana tabacum. Next base: position 124,920,640 of record NC_134088.1, on the reverse strand, counting down.
TATAATTTATTTTGATTGTTTTTCTTCAAAAATTTATCCTCCAGTGCTTTTCATAATTTACTTGCAGAAGTTTCCTTTATGTATGGATATTTCTGCTCTCTAACAAGGTAGGATCGAATGGTACCGCAAGCAACACGATTGATAATTTTCCAATCTTCTTCTCCAATAACATCTGGCTTCTTTTCTTTAATGGCAAGATCTAGCCCTCGTTGAAAAAGAACATCTAGAACCTCGCCTTGCCACATCCCAAAATGTCCTGACCCGTCAAAAATTTCTACCGCAAATTTCGCATTTGACACAATTCTTGTCATAAGCGAAGATGCCAATGATGACGTATTATTGACACTTGATGTAGATTCTTCTTGTTTATTGTCTTTCATTTTGACATAAATATTATTTAGTAGCTGACGACACAAATCAAGATTATTTCCTTTCTGGTGTGGAAGATCAGACTAAGCTGCAATCACATAGCATACTCAGACAGAACCTTGACTCAGTTACCAAGATAGATCTTTTATGATGTGGAAGATCAGACTATGCTGCAACCACATAGCATACTTAGACAGTAACCTGGCTTTGATACCAATTGTTGCGGAAGCCAAATGTATGTAGTGTGAATGAGTCACAACTACTATACCAAAAATTATGATAACCACTAAATAATAAACAAGACAATAAGACAACAATAAAAGAACACCAGAATTTACGAGGTTCGGCCAATTTTGTCTACTTTCTCGGACACAATCAATATTTTATTCCACTCCAAAATTATAAGTGAAATAATACCAAAGAGAGAAGATACAAATGCCTTAAGAAGATAAAAAGGCAAATGAGAGGTGTGTGTAAATCCTAAACATTTGGCCTCCTTTTATAGGGTGAAATTCCCATTCAAAATTATCATCCACCGATGTGGGACTTTTGACAAGTTCAACACTAAATAGTTTTTTTTGGTTTCTGATTTAATAATTTTTTCATTGTTCGATTTGACAAAAAATATGATTCAACCTTAAACACCAAAAAAGTTTCATCGAATCCTATAAAATACAAAACAAAAACTATACTAAATACCCAAAAAGCTAAAATTATACCTCAAAAAGCTGCACCAAACTCTAAAAAATAGGTCTAAAATAGTAAAAATTTCAAAAATTGTACGTCTAAATAGTTCTAGCTAATTTAACCCCCCTTCCCCTCACCCCATAGTTTTCATCAAAACTAACAAAGAAAGTTTGTTAAATATTTGATGGAGATGGAAAACTTAATGGATCAAAATTGCTTAGTGCATACTTAAGAGACTACTTTTAACTTACCCTCAAACATAAGGACTATTTTTATCATTTTATCTTAATTTCTTCTTACTGCACTAATGTACATATATTATAGCGCTATGTACAAATTAATTACAACGCATACCTCTCTGGAATATAAATTTTTAATATATAACTTTTTTCTTTTCCTCAAATTTGTTCTTTCCTCATCCAAGACTATTTCGTAACGCCACCTTCTCCAAAGTTTTGACCTCACCACACTAAATTTCCTCCAAATTCCCAATCATTGGCACCCAAAATCCAATAAACTCACAATCTTTTCTTCAAATTTCAATCCCAACAACCCCAAAAATCTCTCAAAAATAGCCAAATAATTTGCCAATTCTATATATTCGTACCATGTAAAATCCTAAATCCAATAAAGTCACAATTTTTTCTCCAAATCTCAAAACCCCAGATAAAATTCTCTATCTTAAAACCATCAAACTTGTCAAAAACAGCCAAAAATTGCCAGTTTTGCCAAGTTTTAGCTCTATATGCACCATGTGTCATGAATCAAAAATATAATCTTTGATGCCTAAAAAAACCCAAATTAGTAAAAGTTCCTCTGATTCAGATTCCCCAAGAAAAAATCTTGGTTCTTTAATTTCTTCAGAACCAGAACCAGGACCAAGCAGTAACATAAAAACTTCTGTTTGGTCTGGTTTTTTGGTTTCTCCTTTTTCAATATTTGATACTGAGCCAAAAGGGTGTTTAAAAAAAGGTGACTTAAGTTCAAAGAAGTATTATAATGGTATTGGTATTAATTGGACTAGTGCTGTGAAAAGAATGATGAATAGTGGCTCAATGAGGAGGATTTTTGGGATTAATAAAACTGGGATTCCCAATGGTTCTAAAAGTGATATTTGGCTTTTAGGTGTTTGTTATAAAGTTGTTCAAGATGATGATCCATCAATTGAACCAACTCAAAGTGAAGGTTTTTCAGCTTTTGTTGATGATTTCTCATCTAGGATTCTTGTTACATATCGAAAAGGTAGTTAAAGTTTTAATCTTTTTTTTTTTTACTCTTGTTGTGTTTGATCTGATTAGAAGTTGATTTGGTGTGTTAAAGATTGTGAATTTTGGTTATCTGGTTGAATGTAATTGCAGGGTTTCCTCCTATTGGAGATTCTAAGTATACCAGTGATGTTAATTGGGGTTGCATGCTTAGGAGCAGTCAGATGCTTGTTGCTCAGGTTTATTACACTGGCAAAATTCCTTGTCTTTCTTGCTTTAAGTTAGCTAAAATCTTTATAATCTTGCTTTGGCACAATGGTAAAAGTTGCCGCTGTGTGACCACTAGCCTGTTGAAAAATGCAAGGCAAGGCAGCGTAGCCGTACATAAGACCCGGTGTGGTGTCCCTTCCCCGTACCCCGCGCATAGCAGGAGCTTAGCGAACCATGCTGCCCTTTTTGAAGGGAGCCTTGAAGCAACGGTAAAGTTGTGTTCGTGTGACCTATAGGTCATGCGTTCGACCCGTGGTATCAACCACTAAAGTTTGTGGTAGCATCACACCCTTTGGAGTGTGGCCTTTCCACGTACCTTGCGGAATGTGGGATGCTTCATGCACCGGGCGGCCATTTTTATCTCTTGTTTTTTTTTTCTTTTGAATTTCCAATGCTTACTCTATCTGCTGTAGTGATGTTGATGATTCCTGTATTTATAGGCTCTACTTCTTCATCGATTAGGAAGATCTTGGAGAAAATCTTTGGACAAGGTACTCGAAAGTCAAAACACTGCAGTACTTTCAGTTGTTAAAATGCTCAATTTCCAATTTAAAACCACGATATTTCACAATCAGGTTCTCATCTCCTATCTCTTATGCATAAGAAAAAAGAAAAGAAAAAGATCAGGTTCTCATCTCATACATATATTGTTTTAGCATGAGAATTTATCATGTTATCTCGTTGTGCAGCCGCATGACCAAAAGTATGTTGATATATTGCACCTTTTTGGCGATTCGGAGGAGTCAGCTTGCTCTATCCACAACCTCCTTCAAGCCGGGAAGACATATGGCCTTTCTCCTGGATCATGGGTGGGCCCATATGCAATGTGTCGCACTTGGGAAACATTAGCACGCAGCAAGAGAGAAGAAACGGGGAATGCTGACATGTCTTCTCTCATGTCTTTCTATGTTGTATCTGGGGATGAAGATGGAGAAAGAGGCGGAGCGCCCGTGCTCTGTGTTGAGGACATTGTCAGGCATTGTTCTGACTTGTCAAACGGCGAAGTTGACTGGATACCTGTTCTTTTCTTAGTTCCGTTGGTTCTTGGACTTGACAAAATCAATTCAAGGTTTCCTTTCATTTCTCTTATTTTTATTTATCTGCACTGGTAGTGTTGTATGATGCAAAACTCTTGCCTATTTATTATCTAGTATATCTCTCTGCATTACCGTAATAAATAACTTAAAAGAATTTGCCAAGTAAAAGAAGATTGTGGTTGAATGATAATTTGTTTGTGTCGTAAAACAAGTGGTGCTTTGTTGGGGATCTGTAAGCACTTTAGTTCTATAATTACTATTTCATTGCCGGTTTTGCTTTATTTCATTAATCGAAACTGTTGCAGAGGTAACTGATACTTCGTGGCTATAACGACTACTTCGCAAAGGGAAAGTGCTAGTAAAGATCTTTATTTTACGGAATGAGTGTCTAAAGTGTCTAAAGTTTTTCATTATTTTACGGAATGAAGAGCCACTCATACCATTTAGGATTTAGATCTCATTAACCTTGGACGAGTTTTTAGCATTTGTTGCAAAAGACTTGTCTTGGGGGAATCAGGCATCTTCTTTTCTAGGCCAGAAGACTTTTCTTGGGGAAACCAGCATCTTCTTTAAGAGGAGCCATGGTAGATACCTTGATTAGTAGTGTAAAAAACCCCAGTAAACACTAACATAAGGAACACACATAAACATAATAATAAAATAAATAAATTTCTGGATCATGCTTCATAATCTCAAAAACAAGACTAATAAAAATACCACAAACTCTTTTGAAGACTATCTAATCACATAGCTTGATCTAACTATTATTTCAATGGAACAAGTGCGGATACAAGATGGACACGATATCGTATGTGATTCAAGGTCTCATACTAATGTTTCCTGCCATGCAACACTTTCGGGTTGTCCTCTTGAAGTAAGAACATGAAATAGAAGAATGGCACTACCAGATATAATCTTTCCTTTTCTTGCGCTATAAACTAGCTGAAAGATACTTGTAATTAACAAATTAACGACAGCATGAGAAATTCCATATTCTAAGTGACTATAAATCATGGCTGCTTCAGAAAGTATAGCCAGCCCCAAGTCCGGAAAAATAAGAAGAGTTGCGATAGGTTGATGAGTCCTCTTCACTGTATAAGGTGGAATGCGTGCTAGTGACCCATAAGTTGACCCTAACTAATTTGAGATTGAGGCTTAGATGCTCAATTGATGTTTGATTAGCCATGATTTCTTTTTTTCCTAATGGTTTATTTATGATCTTTCTTATATTTATCATAGCTCAAAGATTTCCTGGCTACTGGCCTATACACTCATTTAATTGAATTTACATGATTAGTAGTAGATCATTCGACGTTTATGCTTATCACCGTGGACAAGGTGATGAGAATTCCATGAGTTAGTAGTAGGGCATATATTTTTGTGACCATTAAATTTGACTTGGCAAACAAGGCGTTCACACTTGTTTCCGTGATCCTAAATGTCGATATTCATAATACTACTCAATTCAGGAAAGTACAGTTAGCAGCTAGATTTATTTGCAAAAGTAAGTTGTCATCTGGTGGTTTAAGAAGTAACATTTGCAAAATATATTTCCTTATTGAAAATGGAATATAGATTGGTCTTTGATGTCTGTACTCGCACAAAACACGTTATGGCTATCTCGTGTTTTCTTTATTTCCATGTTGATTTATGGCACGTCAGGCACTGCGAGAAGGCCATATCTAACGGAAATTAAAATTGTAAACTGCATTGATATTTGACGGACGATTTACTGTTTCTACTATAAAAACCGGAGCATTCTCTTTACTGAATCTCCATTATCTTCTTCTACGTTAGGTATCTTCCTTTACTGGCAGCTACATTCAGTTTTCCTCAAAGCCTTGGGATCCTAGGTGGCAGACCTGGAGCCTCGACTTACATTGTCGGCGTGCAAGATGATCAAGCCTTTTATCTTGATCCACATGAAGTTCAGCCAGTAATTGTTTCTTTCCTTTTTATCGTATTTATGCCATTTCACATATTCTAGTTGGAATTTCTATAATTTATTACTACTTAAAATCTAGGATAAAGAGACGATCCTCAAAATCAAACTTTTCATGTTTAAATGTTATAGATGGAAATCAGCTTATCTCCGTGCTGGCTGACGACTTCAACAATCTATGGAGTAATAATTACCACCATCAAGAATGTCATGATTGTTTGGTCTTTGTTACCTTTTTTATGCTTATTAAGATTTGAAGTTTTTTCCATTTAATTCACTAGTGTAGAGAAAATTGGTGGATTTAATGAAGGAGATATGGTTTTCTAGCTAGCATTATAGGTCGGCTTTTGCCCAGAATCCTTCGTTTTTTGTATTAGGAAAGATGTCATCCAATACATTCGAAAACAGCAGCACTCAGTATGGGATAGTATAAGAAGCACTCAAATGAAAAATATCATTCGGCTTTTTAAAGTTGATTTAAGAGATCTTACTGTTTGCTGAAACCTGAAAGCATACCGTTCTTTTAAAGCTTTTCTTGACTCCTACTTAGAAAAAACTTCTATGCGGTTTTGAGTAGAATATTCTCTAACAGATCCTCGCTGCTTTAGAGGACTTTCTTAGAATCTTCTACAGGTTAAAATATTAGCCTTAATGCTGGAGCAGGAGAGCTGCTATATAACAAACAATCACCAAATTACATCTTTCTGTCCTCCACGTCCTAGGTTCTTGACATCATGGGTTTTTTCCCCCAAAGTTCCATTTTCTGCTGCCTCAACATCTCCGCATTAACCAAGATCAATATTTGATTATCGTCATCTGAAATGCTAGTGCGGTTGATTAATCGTCATCTGCAATGGCTGTGAACAGCTTTGCTAGTCAATTTCCCCTTTTGGAGAACCTTCTATGTAATTTCATAAATTTCGGTTTGGGACATTATTTTCGGTGGATTTCTAAAATGTTCCAGCATATTCATTTCAGTGGTTTTGATCCATCAGACTCCTCTAGTTTCACTTTCCGGCAACACCAAAAATGCAAATCAAAAAAATTAATTGGTCCCTGTATGAGCTTTCCCATTTAGTTTTTTTTTTTTTTTTTGCGGCGAGTGGGACGGGTAAGGAATCGCATCTCTATTAGACGAGTATTTTCTTGATTGGCTCTTCTGCTTTCCTACCTATTTTACTTGTTAACTGTCTTTATGGTGCTTGTAATCTTGTTTGTCCGGTGATTTTAATATTTGAAGTTTTTGTGGATTTATCTGTCTGATGAGCAGGTTGTTCACTGGATGTCCGCTGTAACGTTCTCATTATATGTCTGATGTGCAGGTTGTTGATATTAAAACGGACAAGTTAGATATTGATACTTCATCTTATCACTGCAAGTAAGCTAATACTCATTCTAGTTTCTCATCTGATATTTCCATTTCTAGTTTTAATCACATTATAAGCTTTTGACTTCGATTGCAGTACTCTAAGGCATTTCCCTCTGGATTCAATTGATCCATCCTTGGCAATTGGATTTTATTGTAGAGATAAAAGTACGTCTGCGTGTTTCTCCAATTGTTCCAGAAATCGTTGCACTTGTTTTACCATGGCTAAGATGAGTCGCTTCTTGACCCCTAACTTCTGTATACTTTTCTGTAGGTGATTTTGATGATTTCTGTATACGAGCATCTAAGTTAGTGGATCAATCAAATGGTGCTCCATTGTTTACTATAACTGAAACCCGTAGCTCCCCAACAGCAGTTGAGTATAACGACAGGGTGACTAGTAATTCTGGGGTTCCGGAACTGGATTCCTTCGATGCTGTGGGCCCAGGTGAATCGGATGGTGGTAGACCTGAAGATGAGTGGCAACTACTTTGATGTGAGAACACTTCCAGGATTAAAAAGTTGTAAATAATTTCGTAGGCGGTCTGCTTGATTTCGTCCGTGGCCTTAATGTGTTGCAACTTGTTTGGTGCACGATTTCGGCTAAATTACTGCTGTAAGATAGACATACTTGTAGGATCCTCCTTTTGCCTTGCAATTTGATGTTGTCTATAAATTATCCAAAAGTGGGATGGTGTATGGTTCAATTGATTTTTTTTTTTCTAGTCCAAATGCAGAAGATTGAATAGTTGTTCCCCTAATCTTCCCTTTTGTGTTGCTATTTTTTTTTTAATTTTCTGGTCTTATTTTTGGGTGTTATTCTTACCTTTTTCTGTCCTGAATTAGGGGCTTGCTTAGTTTTAAATTACTTCACTTGGTTTTGTTGAAGTTTGAAGTTGTTCATTAGTTTACATGTAAGTTATAGGTAGGCACATGAGCAAGTCTTTCTTCAAGGTTTTATTCAAGGTTTCTAAATTTGAGAAATAAATCTTGGTAAAGCTTCAAATCAAAAAAGAAAGAAAAAATCTTATTACCATCAAATGTATATTTTGTTTGCTTTAGATATCCAAAGGGCAGCCCGATGCGTTAAGTTCCCGCTATGAGTGGGGTTCGGGGAAGGGTCGGACTATAAAAATTTATCGTACGCATCCTTATCCTGCAAGAGGTTGTTTTTACGGCTCAAATCCGTGACCTTCTGGTCACATGGCAATAACTTTAACTTTACCAGTTTGCTTTGGGTATCCAATACTTGAAATTCACTGACTCAACTAATTTGCATTTACGCCACTAAGTCTACTTAGGGATTAAAGTGCCTCTCTATCGAGAGATTTTCTCTTTTTAGAGTTTTGACCCGAGACATCTGATTCTTTTCTCAATGAACCTTGACAAATCTTTATATTATTCATATTATTATGAGTACATGTGTTGCTTTGAGATTGAAACTAGTAGATATTTTTACAATTTGTACACTTAGCAATCAATTACATCTATTTTATCATAATCAATGTCTTTGCTAATTGAGATTGGATTGATGTAAACTCCAAAGCTTTCAAGTAGACCATTACAAATTGTGCCATGAAATCCATTGAGCCAACCATAATTTCCAACATTTATGTTGAATTCTGTATCTTCGCTTCCCATATAATTAGGTTTATTTTTTGGAAAAGGTCCATATGAGTTTTTGTTGGTCACAAATGTGATGAATTTCAAAACTCTATCTGTTCCATTTGCCCCAAGTCCATGCCTACCATTTACTCCAATCAGAAATTCAGAGGGATAATCTAGCTTGATCTGCAAATTTTTTGAAAAAAAATGTTAAAGATAAGAAATGTTGACATGACAAGATAAACGGGACCAGACGTGTTACGGTAGTAAAGTAAAATCATCTTTCTCCTCTCGAGAGTCGAGACACTAACAATTATGCCTTGACCTCAAGGAAATCAGGATCTCTTATATAAATCCTCATTGATCATGTCGCTTCCTTACTGGCAGAAGTAGAATTATGTATATCTTTTATGAAGAGTCTCCTAATTTTTCTAGAAAAACTTGATTCGTTTACCAAAATGACTTTGATTCATAAGTTGTGTACTTATTTAGGAGTTTTTACGACCCAAACATAGATAATGAAATCATAAAATACAATAGTCCAATTTTTTTTAGTGTCAATTTAAATCTAATATAGATGGTGACTTGTGATTGTGGATAGTAGAGATTTTAATAGATGTTGAAATTCAAGAGGGTATTATCAACAATAATACAATATATTCTTCAAATGTACACTAAAAAATGTCTAGATATGCCTTCAACATCATAATTGTTGTTACTTGATATTAGTGGTTATCTAGTTTACAATTATATACAATCAAATCTCTTTATAATAACCTCGTTGTTTTGATATTTTTTGGGTGTTACAGTTAAGTATTGTTATATAAAACATATATTATAACATAATATGAAAAAATAATTTCAAAGCAAAATCCGACTGTTATATTGACGTATTGTTATATAAGATGACTCTTATAGAGAAGTCTGAGCGTAAAAACGAGTTTTTCTTTAAAAATTCATAAAACAAAATATAAAAATGGAACTTACCATTTCCAGATGTTCGATAAGATCACCACGTCTGCCTGATAAAGAAAAGTTTCCATCTTTGATATATAAAAATTGGAGATGACTAATTGTTCTTCCATAGGAAATGAAAATCATTGCAATATCACCTTGATCAACATCATCCCATTTTGCTCCTTTCAATTTACTATTTGCCACAGTTTCAATTTTGAATGCCATATTATATATATGCCTTTTACAGAAGTAATTTACTGAAGAGAAAATAATTTTCTTGGCCCCAAAAAAATAACCAAAGAAAGACAATTAAGTTGTGAATTAATCTTTAGGTGACCTTATTATACTACTTTTTTCCATTAATTTATGCCTTTCTTGAACGTGAATTTGAGATTTGGAATTTACTTCAACGAGGTGAATTAGTTCTTTTCCTTTTTATGAAGAAATGTTTAATGTTGTTTATTATAAAAACATTCCTTCGCAGGTTAGAATAATGTACAATTGTTATTACTTGATATTCTTTTCTTGTTGTTGAGATACATAATAGTGACCCCTTATTGTGCAATTATTTTTATGTTTCTAATTCAGAATAAACTACAAAGCTTCTTTTAGCATTATTTCTCCGTCGCAAAATACTTGTCACGTCTGACTTCTCGAGATTCAAATATATGAACTTTTATCAATATTTTTTTTTTACCATATTGATACGAGAAGAATTGCAAATTATAGTATTTTATGTATAATTTTTGAATATCTAAATTTTAATTTTATAATATTAAATTAATCTAATCTAATTTAACTTTACAATATCTTTTTGTATTTTTCATCACAGTAGTTGTATATACAAGATTAGAGGAGCAAATGGCTCAAAATAGAAAAGAGAATATACAAATTAGAATTCTTGATTGATAGGAAATCAGGATCACAATAAAAGCAATAAATACAAAATATTGCAATATCTTTGGTATAATAGCTGGTGATTAGCATTGCTACCTTTTTTTTTTTGTAAGTAAAGTATATTATTTACCAAAGGAAATATGTACAAGTATAATCAGAATTGCTACCTTTCTTTCTTTCTTTCTTTCTTTCTTTGTTTAAATGTTTTTTAGTAGGCGTTTGGACATAAAAATTGTAATTTTTGAAAAAAAATAGTATTTAGAATTTAAAATTATGTTTGAACTTAAAAAATATTGGAATCTTGTGAGTGAAAAAACAAATTTTTGAAAATTTTTAAAAACTCATTTTCTTGATGGACAAACAAATTTTTGATTTTTATTGACAAAGGGGTCCTCATTTACTTTTTGTCCTCCTTTTTTCCACCTTAGTTTTCCTTTTTCTATTGCCGAGGAAAGTGGGTAGTATTTCAAATTTGAAAAGTGACATTTAAAATTTGAAAAGTTCCCAAAAGTCATAGCATGTTAAAAACACTTTTTTACAATATCAATACATATACTTTATATTAACAATATAAATACACAAGGTTCTTTGAACATATATTTTATCTTTCCCTTCCACAAACAATATTTTCTACCACTAATTAAACATAAGAAATCATAATCATGATTAAGGTTTGCCCATTTATTGGATTGAATGGTGAAATATGGGATGATGAGGAAGATAAAGTTGCCAAGATTTTTATATCTCATGGTAGAAGAGTGAACTTCATTCAGTTTCTGTACATCAAAAATGGATCCTTTGTCTTGTCCAATAAACATGGTGGTGATGGAGGCTTAAGATTTGATACAGTGAGTTTTTAAGTTTATTATTATATTTTATATGTTCTCAATTTTTATATGAAGAGGTTGTGAGTTCGAGTCATCCAAGAGAAATGCGGTGAGTTTTTGGAGAGAGGGAACCGAGGGTTTACCGGAAATGGCCTCTCTAACATACGGTAGGGCTAAGATTTGCGTACACATTATCCTTTTTAGACCCCACTAATAAAATTACACTGGGTTGTTCTTGTTGTTGTATTTTCTTTCCTTATATTTTCACGAATTTTGAGTCGTGAAAGCAAGTCACTGATGATATCTACATCACATCTCTTATGTACGGCCCTTTTCGGGATCCTATGTTGGATGTCTTATGCACAGGCTGCCCTATATCAAATATTTCCTGAACCTATTTCTGAAAATTTTACACATTAATATGTCTCACAACTACAATTTGAGAATTTGATGTGTTTCGTACGACAGAAGACATTTTTCCGAAGTATTGTGTGAAAAGATTCTTAGAAAATATTGTGTGAAAGTGCAATTGTTTGGTGGAAATCTACATTTTTAACTGTTTTTATTTTCGTAAATTTTGGTTTAGTTTTTAAAATTTAAAGTCTCCTCTAAAAAAAATAAGTTTTCATTTTTTGAAAGTTTCTAAAATCCAAACGGATAAGTTAAGGAAAAGCGAAAATCTAGATTTTTTTTTCAAATACATGTCATAGCCTCGTAAGTGACCTGATTGTATACATATTTTTATATCGTCAGTGTATATAACTTAAACTCATGATTTTTTTATTGCAGATTAAACTTGATTATCCCTCCGAGTTTCTCACTTGGATACGTGGTTACTATGTGGATTTTCGTCCTATAGTTATTCAACCTGCTACTTATGTGACATCAATCACATTTGGTACAAACAAAGCTACTTATGGACCTTTTGGAAGCCATGAAAGTTGTGATATTGAGTTTGATTTCAAGTTTGGAACAGATGCATCTTTTGGTGGATTTCATGGCACAACTCATATTCATTATCTTGAAAGTATCGGTGTTTATATCAAACCAATTACTTGCCCTACAATAGTAGAGAACAGGGAAGCAGATAACAGTAATGTTTCATGAATTTATGAAATTCGAATTTAGTGAGAATTGAGTAGTAACTCACTGATAAGGCCGTTCACTGATATAAACTAATGTTTTCTTTATCTTTCTCTTAGACGTTCCTCTACCTTAAAAAGGGACTTAAATAGGAGGGCATGTACGTTAGTAAGTAGTCGAGCGGTTTCTCTATCTTCTGTGATGGAGTGTGGTTCTAGTTTATAGCATGTTATGTGCTCCCTCTTCTCCGTATGAGTGCTATTATTATTATTATTAATGCTATTATTATTATTCTAGTATTTCCTTAATCATCAATTTTTGTACTAATGTTGTTTCTTATATTCCTTTATTTTCTTCTTCCTTTTGTGTAGAAAACAGTATCTTTACTAAGGTACTGGGTTTTAAATTTTCACTAGATCTTTATGTTTTCTTTATCTTTCTCTTAGACGTTCCTCTACCTTAAAAGGAACTTAGATAGGAGGCCATGGATGTTGGTAAGTAGTCGAGCGTATTTCTCTCTCTTTTATTGTTATGTGCTCCCTCTTCTCCTTATCAATGCTATTATTATTATTCTAGTATTTCCTTATTCATCAATTTTTGTACTAATGTTGTTTCTTATATTCCTTTATTTTCTTCTTCCTTTTGTGGCAAGGATCTATAGAAAACATTATCTTTGCTAAGGTATGTGTCCACCCCACCATCTACCCCACTTGTGGGATTATATGTTGTTATTGTTGACAAATATGTTTATGTTTTTGCACATTTATTCAACTAGGACTAAGGGATAGCAAATATGCATTTCACTGTTTTTTGCTAAACATATCTCCAAAATGAATGAATGCTTTGATTACAGTTTAAAACCCAATGACACGTTATGCACGGTAAAAAGTCTAACACTGTGCTGCTCCAAACTTTTGTAAGTCTATAACATTGAAAATAGAGGTAACTTTGCTAGCTTCTCTGCCTTCTCTTTGATTTTCTTCATCTTTATATATGATCTTCACAGCATTTGTTCTATACTCGTCTGTCACAAAATTCACTGCAATGCAAAAGGGTAAAAAAATAATTTCAGATGACCACGTCAAAAGGCTGGCTCCCATAGGTTAAATCATCTTGACAATTGATACATATAGGTTAAAAAAAAACAAGAAAAGCTGTAATGCAATGCTTTAAAATGTTACGCGATGTTTTTTTCTCAGTTTATTTTCCTTTCTGGAAAACTGCAGGAAATGCCCTAATCAAGAACGATAGAAGGTCTACTAGTAATTAATTGCATCGTTGAGTAAATCAAGCTCAATCATAATCACTGCAAGACGAGTTGAGAGCGAGGCTTGAAACCACTATACATATTAGAAGACTAACTTGACAATGGAATGCTTGGAAATTGAATATCACAGGGTAATTCAATGAATGTAAAAGACGATTCACTTGGATCACAGTATCACAATTCACTTTAAAGGGGGAGCACCAAGGACTTCAGAAATGAGTTGTGTGCTTTTAAATCTTCAGAGACATATCACTTATGCATAAATGTTCAAGATATTGCAAATTTGATAAAAGGTTTTCAACTTCTTCCTCGTTATCATCTAAACCAGTAAGATCAAGAAATAATAAATCAAATAAAAGCACTTCTTGAATGGAAGAATTTGTATCCCAATCAGAGTTGTAAAACAAGCTTTTAACTTGGTTCTTGATGGGCAAAATATATATAATAGTCCATAGAATCAGGAAAAGGCTTAGGACAAAAGGACTAGAAAATTCACGCAAGAATACTTACTTTATGAGTCGGGGGTACTTGCATTCAATCCTTGATGGAAATTTACAACGGATTCAATGGTGGCATGAGTGAACTGCGCCATAAGTACCTCCATCTACGTGAGAGAACACTTGTTCTTGCTGCATCTTTTAGGGGTAACCAACAAAGAATCTGAATGAGCGCATCATCGTCCAACTTGTTGATAGATTCACCTTCTGAATAGATTTTTTCTTCACGAACTGAAAAATAATAGATGAATCATTTAGGGGTAAATAATAAAGGAACAAGCGTTTTACCATCCTACTTATTGAGAGATTCACCTTCTATATTGATCTCTTTTCCGAAAATTGAAACAGTAGTAGATGACATTGCCGTTTCCTTTGTCATCTTTGGGATCTGAGAAGCAACACAACAGGTGTTACTTTGGTTAACCTAATGCAGAATCAGCAATAGACTCAGAATTTGCTCAAGCAGATATGAAGCTAACAGCAAATGGAAAGAGTTTTCAATGCAAGTAGAAGGAAAGGTGTGCTAATCAAGTATCAGATTCTTTTCTTTCTTTTTTTCCTTTTTTTGATAAGAAGAAACTCCCGAGGGCCAATGGTGCACGGTCAGAAACTTGATGGATAATGAGTCGGCCCCTCTATCCTTCACCACTTAAATATCTGACTTTAGTCTACGGCAAGGTTTGAATCAGTGACGTGCGCCGAGGCAGATTTAAGATTTGGACTTTATGGGTTCAACTTCCAATATTCTTAGCATCGAGCTCATTGTATTTTTAAAGTTATGAGTTCATATCTACTAGTTTTTGTAATTTTAGTGAATCTTTACACATAAATTTATGTTCCTCGTCGAACGTACTGGGTTCAGTTGAACTCGACACTCCTATGTTGCATCCGCTCCTGGACGAGCGCCTAACCCACACATCACAAGTTGCTCTTATAACTAAACCTGTTTATTTTGGTAATCAATTTCAAGAATTTGATCATCATCTTGAGTTAAAGATACAAAAAGAGGAGCAATTCAAGTTCCCATTAAACTTCAACAAGGGAAACTGGGAAACTACTTCTCCCAATAGTAATACTGGGAGTTAAATCTTCTAATACGAAGTGTATCACTTCATGATAATAAAACATACTATAATTATTATTAAGTTCAAACATTTTTCATTTCTCTACCTAAAATTTCAACTCGAAATTTAGCTCAAGTACGTAGCAAAAATTGTAATGCATATAACCAGGTCACCAAAAAAAATTGATTCTATAGAAAATCAATTGTTTTTTCTTCTTACCCATATCATTTTTTAATGAATCAAAACACAAAACAATTTTTGTTCCACAAGAATCTTAATATCAATACTCCCAAAACCAAATCCAAACACTCACCAAGAAAATCCCCAAAACAGAACTAAACTCCCAAAAAAAAAAAACGTGAAACATAAAATGAAAACTTTATTCGTAGAAACAAGCAGCCAGTTTATATATATATATGTGTGTGTGTGTGTGTGTGTGTGATTTTTCCCTTTTAATTCTCAAGAATTGCAAAGCATTGAAGCACAAATAAAAAAATTGAACCTGACCGGGAAATTGGCCGGCGAGATGGTGACGGGCGGTGGCACACGGCAGCTGCGGCGGAGAGAGAGAGAGAGAAATTTTGTTTCAGTGACCCAAATGTCCACTTTTGTAAGTGTGTCCTCACTGCCAAAAAGGGTTCTTTAAAGCATTTAACATGCTACGATACTGGTCAAAGAATTAGATTAATTACCATTTTAAATTTGTTAATAATTAATGTTTATCCTAATATATTTTATATACTTACTTTATAAATTATATGATTGGGTAAATATTTTTAATATATTAATGCAAAAATAAGTAAGTTAGTTATTGTTTTTAACAAATTATTATTAATAATGGTTATATAAATATTATGTAATCTATGTAAATAATTTGATAGTGTAGATATTTTTTCTTCATAAGTGCATAGAACTTTTAAAATCATTGAAAAATAATGAGACATTAAATGCAAATTAAAGTTTTTATATGTTTTTATTATTTAACTTGAAATAAAGATTTGAATTTGAAATAAGATTTGAGTGAATATGTCAAGTGAACTATTTTATGGATTTCATCATAAAATTGTAAATTTTTGTTCAAATGAAATTTATATTCAAACTCAATTTTAACTTTCAAATACTTTCTTTCAACTTCAACTACACATTTTTAACTTTAACCAAATACTAAAACAAACCTTTGAAATTTGAAAATAAAGATGAATCTCACATGTTATAGTGTAAAAGATATATCATATACTATAGGCCAAATATGTGTACGATCCCTTAAACTTTGCTCCAGTTTTCATTTTGACACTTTAACTTAGCGTTTTTTCTATTGAATACTTTAATATTATATAAAGTGGATCTATTAAACACTTTACTCATAATCAGTAAAAACAATAAGGTGCGTGTACTTCACACATGAATGACTTAGCAAAATGACAAATAAGAGGGAGACACGTGGCATTTGGGCCCAAATAGTCAAAAAGAAGTTTTGAAAACAAAAAAGATTTATTTTATACATAAATTCCCCCAACAATTCCATCGTCTTCTCCGCATTTCCCCACCGGTTCTATTACCTTCCACCAATAGCCGCCATGGACACTATCTTCTCCAGTTAAACCGAGAAGCAAAATGATCATACTGTTAATCTAATATTCCTAAAACTTCAATCTAAAAGAAACTTCCAAGCATTCAAACATGGCGTCTAAAGAATCCGAGATCCAATCTATTGAACGAATTTCAAGAGGAAGAAGACATCAATTAAAGTAAAATTTCTCCAAAAAAGAAGCCGCAAAGTTCGAGCAAAAAATACCACCATCAAGAGGCGACTGCAACTGCTGCCACCACTGTTGTCTCGGGATTTACGGTGCAGTTCATTTTGACTGTCTCAGGCCATCTGCTCACAATTTAACTAATGAATTTCACGGTGCAGTTTATTTTTTTCATTAAAACTACTGAAATGGGCATTTAATCTGTAGTCGTCGCTGCTGAATTTTATAGTATTTTTTGTGGCGTGAAGGAGTTTTCTGGTCGGTGTGAGGAAATGATAAAGGGGATGGTGGCTCGGAGAGGAGGAGGAAGAAGAATGTAAAACTATGCTTTTCTTAAATAAAACAAAAGAAAAAAAATATGATTATGGTATTACTTCACACGTCTAAAGAGAGGTGAGACACACTCTTTTTGCCACATCATCAGACGTGTTCAATAGGCATAATTTATATAACGTTGAAGTGTTTGATAGGTACAAGCTTTAGTTAAGGTGTTAAAATGAAAACTAGAGTCAAGTTTAAGGGGATGTCTAGGTATTTGGCCTATACTATATTATAAGCGTGAAGACTTTTAGGTGAAGTTGTTTTACCAAAATATCCTTTAAACATTAAGTGACGATTTTATCCTTAGAGCAAAAAAAGGGAGAGATGATTATTATATTTCATGAGTTTTGTAGGCTGAATTTGTAAGTTTAATTATCTTAATTAGTCTTAATTATTTGTTTCTCATCTTCCACGGATCAGATGATCATTTTTATTACATCTATTTTGTAAGTTTAATTATTTTCATTATTCAGTCTTGATTGTTTGATTCTTTGTCTTCCAAAGTTACAATGTAAAAAAATGTAAAGGTATTGTTGTATATGGGTAGAACCGGACTCTATGCTTGATCGAGGCATCTGGAATAATAGATCGAGGCTCGGTACCTGCGTAAGAAATTGAAGTTACAAATATGACTAAGCTCGATATCGAGAATCGAAGTTCGAACAAGATCATCTGATTTGCCCTCAAATTTATCGAGGGTACGACCGACCCCGCTTCTAACGACCTCGAAGAAAAGCTTTGCTAACTCACACGATAAGTATCTGTGATTCTCGCCACTCACCAATCATTATGGCGAAAATTACAGGATTAAGTCAAAAAGGGAGCCAACAGTCTACATAGTTTCCTATAAAATAATATCTTAAAGGTTTATCTCCTTGTATATATAAGAAAGGAATGAAGTAAGTCTAGGACACATTGTAACATACTTAAGAGTACAAGATACCATTTTTCAAGCTTTGTTCATATTATTCTAGTTTCAATAATATCACATCTAAATTCGAAGAAAATTAACCTTGGGAGGCTTAAGTTGTTCAATTTGCATGGTTTATATTTATTTATCTACTTATTCTTCCATATTAAATTTGATTTCTCGCTTTGTATCAAATTATATCACGTATTCTTAAAATCGCGTATAAATTCAATTGTTATCTGATTTTTTGGGTAAACAGTTTGGCGCCCACCGTGGGGTTGAGGATAATAGTGGTTATTTGATACAAATCTTCATAACACACACTACTTTACACTTGCTATTTGAAGTATCTTTGATCTCAGGAATGACAAACTCTCAACTGGCACCTCTACATATCGACAACGAGGCTGGTCATCAAGGTGAGAATAAAAATATGGCGCCCGTTAATGCAGGGCCACCCGCTGATATCGTTGGGATTCAGACTGCAGATCTAATCGATGTAAATTCACATGTGGCCATCGATGCGAATTTGCGGACCGACCCTGAAAATAGCGTCTGTGGTGGAGCTCGATCTGCAGCTCGAAACACACAGAATATTGAAGAAGACGGGATTAGTCTACGCATAATCTTCGAAATGCTACAAGCTCAACAAATGGCGATAGCTCAGTTGTAAAGTCAAACCCAGGCACCGAGCAGCGTTGAACCCAGTCCACCCAAAGAAGTCACCCGCAGAACGGAACCGGCCTTGGAAAGGTCGAATGAATAAGAATCGGGGACTAACCCCGAAATTATAAAAATGTTCGAGGAGCTGACAAAGAGGATAAAGTCAGGGAAAAAGAGGATCGAAGTGAACGATAAAAGGGTCGAAACCTATAATTCTAGGGTAGATCAAATCCCAGGAGCACCCCCGATATTGAAGGGACTGGATTCCAAGAAGTTCGTGCAAAAACCTTTTCCCCTGAGTGCGGCCCCAAAACCGATCCTCAAGAAATTTTGCGTGCCCGAAATACCTAAGTACAATGGAACAATCGATCCAAACGAGCATGTGACCTCTTATACATGTGCCATCAAAGGGAATGACTTAGAAGACGACGAAATCGAATTTGTTTTGCTGAAAAAATTTGGGGAGACTCTGTCGAAGGGAGTCATGATATGGTATCATAATTTACCTCATAATTCTATTGACTCATTTGTTATGCTTGCAGACTCTTTCGTAAAAGTACATGCCGGTGCCATCAAGGTCAATACCAGGAAATCGGACCTTTTCAAAGTCAAACAGAAGGATAACGAGAAGTTCAGAGAGTTTGTGTCCCGTTTTCAAATGGAACAAATGGATATGCCGCCAGTCACTGATGATTGGGATGTTCAGGCTTTCACTGAGGGACTCAATATTCGAAGCTCGATGACTTCGAAGCAATTAAAGCAAAGCCTGATAGAATACCCTATCGTTACATAGACCGATGTACACAATCGGTATCAATCAAAAATAAGAGTCGGAGATGATCAACTTGGTGCACCTTTGAAATCTATATATCATGCCAGGACTCTTGATAGACCCAAAAGCGACATCGATCGTGAACCAGGATCAAACGGGAATCGATATCGGCCCTATAATGGAGATCAAAGGAGCAGTGGGTTGGGGCAGAACCCCGTGAGGAACTATAGGAGAAGTGATCGAGGTCGAAGAAATCGGGGGCTCATGACCAAAAATGGCTTCGACGGGACCATTAGGCCTAAAGAAGCACCAAGGCTATCAGAGTACAACTTTAATGTCAATGCTGCCGCCATCGTATCTGCTATCGGGCGCATCAGTGATACCAAATGGCCCCGACCTCTACAATCCGATCCAGCTCAAAGGGACCCTAACCAGATATGCAAATATCATAGCACTCACGGTCATAGAACGGAAGATTATCGACAACTGAGGGAAGAAGTAGTCCGTTTATTCAACAATTGGCACCTTCGAGAATTTTTTAGCGATCAAGCCAAGAGCCACTTTAGAAACAAGAATTCTAACAAACCAACAGGACAAGAAGATACCGAACCTCAACACGTCATAAATATGATCATCGGTGGAGTTGACATACCACAAGGGCCAATGTTGAAACGCACCAGAATCTCCGTCACCAGGGAGAAACAAACTCGAGACTACATACCTGAAGGAGCCTTATCCTTCAACGACAATGACACAAAAGGGATCATACAACCTCACAATGACGCACTAGTAATATTTGTACTCGTAAATAAAACTAGAATCAAACGTTTGTTAATTGATCCAGGTAGCTCGACCAATATTATTTGGCCGAAGGTCGTAGAATAGCTCGCTCTACAGGACAGGATCATGCCAGCAGTCCGAGTCATAAACGGGTTCAACATGGCATGTGAAACCACCAAAGGGGAGATAATGTTACCGGTCAACATCGTCGAAATCGTACGAGAAGCCAAGTTTTATGTAACTGAAAGGGATATGAGGTACAACGCCTTTCTCGGAAGGCCATGGATCCACAACATTAGAGCAATACCCTCAACTCTTCTCCAAGTGTTAAAATTCCCAATCCCAGGGGGGATCAAGGCAATCTATAGGGAACAACCAGCCACTAAAGAGATGTTTGACATCAAAGAAGTAATTCCGATATCAACACTCGCAACACCGAAGGAACCGAATTTTGGCACCGATCAAAAGCCAGATGGCAATTACCGATTCCAGTGACGATCCGATCGGATAAGAAAAAGACTTAAGAAGACTATGATTACGGGGTTACCCAATCTTTTATAATCCCGATGACTCTGACGCAACCAAATCAACGGTCGAAGAGCTGGAGCAGGTTGTATTAATCGAGCATTTGCCCGATCGGAAGGTATACCTGGGTACGAGATTAACTCTCGAGTTCAAAATTTTTTTTATTCAATTTCTTATAGTTAACATAGATTGTTTTACTTTGTCCCATCTTGATATGACAGGGATCCCACCAGAAATAACCACTCACAGACAAAGCATGGACCCGAAAATTACTCCGATGAAGTAGAAGAGGAGGCCCCAGTCCGAGGTCAAACATGCTTTCATCAAGGACGAGGTATCTAAACTCCTAAAAATAGGGTCCATTCGAGAGGTTAGATACCCGGATTGGTTAGCAAACGTAGTGGTAGTCCCTAAAAAGGGGAATAAACTAAAAATGTATGTAGATTACAAAGATTTGAATAAGGCATTCCCCAAATACTCTTTTCCTTTTCCCAACATCGATCGTATGATCGATGCCACGACCGACCATGAGATCCTCAGTTTTCTCGATGCCTATTTCGGGTACAACCATATAAGGATGGACCCGGGTGATCAGGAAAAAACCTCCTTCATCACTAAAAACGGCACATACTATTATAATGTAATGCCGTTTGGATTAAAAATGCCGGTGCCACATACCAACACCTAGTAAATCGGATGTTTGAAGAACAAATAGAAAAATCGATGGAAGTTTACATTGACGATATGTTGGTTAAATCCCTGCGAGCAGTGGACCTTTTAAAGCATTTTCAAGAAACCTTCAGTATATTAAAAAAGTACAACATGAAGCTGAATCCGGAAAAATACGCATTCGGAGTCGGGTCAGGTAAATTTTCTCGGGTTCATGGTATCCAACCGAGAAATCGAGATCAACCCTGATAAGATCAAAGCTATCGAAGATATCACGATAGTGGACAATTTGAAGGTCGTGCAAAGACTAACCGGGCGCATCGCCGCCCTGAGGCGATTCATCTCGAGGTCCTCCGATAAGGGTCATCGATTTTTCTCATTGCTGAAAAAGAAAAACAATTTCGCATGGACCCCGGAATGCACACGTGCCTTGGAAGAACTTAACCGATATTTATTGAGACCACCGTTGCTTCACACCCCGATGGCATAAAGCTTATTTGCCATTGCCCGAATTTAAAGGCTAAGTCCGTTCCGAATTAATAATACTCGATGGCATAAAGCTTATTTGGCATTGCCTGAATTTAAAGGCTAAGTCTGTTCCGAGTTAATAATACTCGAGGGCATAAAGCTTATTTGGCATTGCCCGAATTTAAAGGCTAAGGTCGTTCTGAGTTAATAATACTCGAGGGTATAAAGCTTATTTGGCATTGCCCGAATTTAAAGGCTAAGGTCGTTCCGAGTTAATAATACTCGAGGGCATAAAACTTATTTGGCATTGTCCGAATTTAAAGGCTAAGGCCACTCCGAGTAAATAATACTCGAGGGCATAAAGCTTATTTGGCATTGCCCGAATTTAAAGGCTAAGGTCGCTCCTAGTAAATAATACTCAAGGGCATAAAGCTTATTTGGCATTGCCCGAATTCAATGGCTAAGGATGTTCCAAGTTAATAAAACTCGAGGGTATAAAGCTTATTTGGCATGCCCGAACTCAACGGTTAAGGCCGTTCCGAGTTAATAAAATTCGAGGGTATGAAACTTATTTGGCATTACCCGAATTTAAAGGCTAAGTCCAGTCCGAGTTAATAAAACTCGAGGGCATGAAGCTTATTCGGCATTGTCTGAATTTAAAGGCTAAGGCCAGTCCGAGTTAATAAAACTCGAGAGCATGGAGCTTATTTGACATTGCCCAATTTTAAAGGCTAAGGCGAGTCCGAGTTAAAGAAACTCGAGGGCATGAAGCCTATTTAGCCTTAACCCAAAAAGGTAAAAAAGGCAAGGTTTGTTCAAACCTTCGAACACAACCTATTTATTTCATGTTAAGGAATCTCGACCTTTGAAAATAGATAATAAAGCAAGAAAGAAATTTGGAAGCTATGAAAGAGACCTTATATATATATATATATATCAAAGCTTTTACAAAGGCTGAATAGGCTCGCTACATGTCATATATAAAGGCCAACTTGCCTCAACAAAAGAAACAATACAAAAATTTGAACAGCCTAATCTTCACCGGGGGCTGCATCATCGCCTTCGGAGTCTCCTTCACCACCAGATTCGCCCGATTATTTAGACGCATCGGAATCCTCCTCGAGAAATGCTAGCCTTCAAGCATTGGCTTCGCATGTCTTGGCGTTCTCAATTTCGTTCAATATGTCGAAATTCTGAGCATGGACTCCCTCGAGGGTCTTCCTTCAGGATTCCCATCACGCATGCTTCACCATACTTTTTGCTTGCTCCTATATAGCCTCGGCATCAACTTTGAGCTGGGCTACCCTTTTATTAGCTTTGTTTCGGGCTGCAATGACTTCTAACTTGGCAGCCTGGAACTTCTTGGCCAGATTCTCTTGGCTAGAAACAACTAAACTGAGATGAGATTGGAGTTCCTCGATCGTTGTGGCATGTGCTGAATTCTTCTCCTTTGCAGCCCGAAGTTGAACCTCAACAGAAGCCAATTGTGCCCGGGCAGTTTCTTTTTCCGAGGCCATACGATCCATATTTTTCTTCCATTTTTAGGCCTCAGCCTTCACCACGTCCACCTCTGCCTGAAGCTTCCCGACCTGGTAATGTCTCTTTTGAGCTTGTAGTTTTTGGTCGTTAGCCAAAGTATTTGAATCATCATCTCTAAGATTGAATATTCGTATTACCTGCTCAAGCAAACCGGCATGCTCATTCCGAACCGCTTCTAAATCGGCCTGAAGCTTCTCACTAAGTAGCTTATAAGTATCCTTCTTCTTGGAAAGCTCCTGAGTCTCGGCCTCGTGGCGCTTGAACTCTTCCCGGTATCGGAGAAAGGCCTCATAATGAAGCATCGAGGCATGCAAACACAAAGGAAGATGTTAGGATTATTCACTATTGAATCTAAGTATATAACAAAGGGATATGCGAAATTATCCGATTCAGTGCCTGTTGAGCTTCGTTGAAAAGGAAGGCGCCTCTACCTCATTCATTTTGATTTGATCTTCAGCGGTCACCAAGCACCAAAGGTAACTAGCAATTTCTATCGGAGCGGAAAGAACCCGGGCGTCCTCCGGGATAGACATATAAATTGCTCGCCTCCGAGTAGGATCAACACTTGGGGCAGGGAACTGATTCACTAAATTCGGGCTCGATGAGGATCCGTCAGCTCCTGGGGACGGTATCTTCCTTGGTACCGGTAGGTCACTCAAACCGGTAACATCCTCCGAAGCAGTGGAATCTAGGCCATCGAAAAAATTATGAAAAGAATCGGCTACTCCTTAGGCCCCTTCGCTGAGGTTACCTTTCAACGCCTGAGCCTCGTTTATCATAAAAATTGTAAAGGCAACCCAGAAAGGTCAATCACCCCAAGCTCCTCTTTGGGTGCGTTATCTTCTGACCGGGATGTACCGGTCACATTTTCTTTCTAGACCGCACCGGCTCGGGCCAAATCGGTCTCAACCCTCTCGAAAACTTCGACCGTTGTTTCTTCTACAGCCTCCATGGCTCGAGGCATTTTGAAGCCGCTTCTCACAGGTGCTGGTTTTCTTAGATTTTTGCGCTAGTCGCTTCCTCGGTCTTTTCCTTTCGGGGACAGAGGGACTCAGAGCTTTTCTTTTCTTCTTCTCTTTACCATGTTTCGGAATAGGGGATCAACATGTATATCATCGTCAGCTGTGGGAGGCCTCATCTCGACGTCCTTTCCTAAACCTACAAAATGAAAATATAACGGATCAAAGATTGATGATGAAAAAATGGGATCAGATGCATTATTAGGGAAAACCCCTTACCATGATTACGGGCCTCCCATCGGCCCTTCGAGAGCTCACGCCATAAATGCTCGGAGTAAGGTTTTTGTGTCGCGAAGCCCTCGACCCACTATTTAAGTTTAGGAATGGGGTTCGGTATTTGGGCGACAACTGCATTACATAACATCAATGAGAAATCAACTGAATGAAAAGTAATAAAAAGAATACCAAAGGCAGAGCTAAACTTACGTTTCATGTTCCATTTATCGAAAAATAGCATATTCGCATCCGGGATTAAGTCCGAGGTCCTCACTCAGACAAATCGACCTAACCAGCCCCGGTCTCGATCCTCGTCGATACTAGAGAATAAGGTCTTGGTGGCTCGGTGTACGAGCTTAATTAACCCTCCTCGGTAATGTTGAGGGCTCTACAAGCGCATGATATGGTCGATGGTGAATGGGCATCCCTTGACCTTGCTCACAAAGAATCGAAGCAGAATAACGATCCTCCAAAATGAAGGATGTATCTACCCGAGCATCACATCATACCTTTTGAAAAAGGCTATGATAACCGGGTCCAAGGGACCCAACGTGAAAGGGTAAGTATAAATGATTAAGAAACCCTCCACGTGGGTGGTGATTAATTCTTCAGAGGTAGGAACCATTACGAGTTTGTCTACCCAGTTGCAGTCCTCTTTGACTTTTTCGAGAATGCTTTCCATGATCGTACATATGTACCTCGAGAGCGGTTCGCATCGACCCGGTACCATGGGAGTATTCTAAACTTTGAAATCGGCCATAGTAGGGCACCTAGTAGGGATGTATGATCTGAGAGGGGGTTCCTCAATAGCAACGTGAGGAGCGTTTTCAGAAGAATGTGCTTCTTTTTTAGGAACAGACTTTGAAGTTTTTGCAATTTTTATAAAAAAATGAATGAAAATAGATTGTTGATAAGGGGAAGCTTTGAGGTTGGCAATGAGAAAACCAGAAGATAAAGAAGATGAAGTTCTTAGAACAAAAGAAGGATGTGAGCGTAAAAGTTCTAACAAACGGATTAAAGGGTATTTATAGGTTCCTCAAGCGACGGCTCATCTCCCGAGGTAGCCGACCGTCGACTGACATACATTTAATGCCTCGAAGGCCGGACTGACGGGACGTTTCCACTATTCTTATCACCTACATCATGTACCCGACGTCATGATTTATCGAAGTAAGGACCGAGTGTTCATATCGTTTTTAATCACTTATTCTCCGAAAAATGAGGGGACTATCTGTATACGGGTAGAACCGGGCTCTATGCTTAATCGAGGCATCTGGAACAATAGATTGAGGCTCGGCACCTGCATACGAAATCAAAGTTATAAATATGACCAAGCTCGATATCGAGGATCGAAGTTCGAACAAGATCATTTGATTTGCCCTCGAATTTATCGGGGGTACGACCGACCCCGCTTCTAACTACCTCGAAGAAAAGTTTTGCCAACTCACACGATAAGTATCCGTGATTCTCGCCACTGACCAATCATTATGGCGAAAATTACGAGATTAAGTAAAAAAGGTAGCCAACGGTCTACATAGTTTCCTATAAAATAATGTCTTAAAGGTTTATCTCCCTGTATATATAAGAAAGGAATGAAGTAAGTCTATAACACATTGTAACATACTTAAGAGTACAAGATGCCATTTTTTTCAACTTTGTTCATATTATTCTGGCTTCAATAATATCACATCTAAATTCGAAAGAAATTAAACTTGGGAGGCTTAAGTTGTTCAATCTGCATGATTTGTATTTATTTTTCTACTTATTCTTTCATATTAAATTTGATTTCTCGCTTTGTATCAAATTAGATCACGTATCCTTTAAATCACGTATAAATTCAGTTGTTATCCGATTTTTAGGGCAAACAATTATTGAAATAAATAACATTGATAAATTGAGTATGTTGCACTACTCCTCGAGGTTGAAGTCCTCCATTTTTTCATGATAAAAAAAGATGGTCTTACTGGGCATCAGTTGGAATAGAAGTATATTGTTTCATCAATTAGAATTTGCTTATCGGGTAAGGTTCATATGGCATTACCACTGATTTTCTCACGTATATTTTGTTTGATAGGACACGAACAAGCTTTTGATCATATCATTCTTGTGCCTTACCACATATTTTTCCATTTACTAAAGCCCATTTCATCCTTTGTTTTATTCTTTCGACTCTTAATATTATATATGTTTTTGGAGATCAATTAGAGCATTTCTTTACGAAACTCTGTCAAACTGTTTATTTTTTATTGATCTATAGCATTAGATATTTCTGGGAGTCAGATCTAAAGTTGTGTGTTTTTAGTAAAAATTTGAATCTTTTTGTTTGCCTTTTATTGTTGCCTTAGTAAGATTTTTTATTTAGACTTGTGTATCATTTTTACATATTTTTATGATATTTTCATTTGACTAGAAATATGCAAGTTAATTAATCAAAAATGTGGTATTCATTCCTTTTTAGTGAAATTCAATAATATGCTAATAATACAATAAGATATCTAAGAACATGGGTATGCTTTATACCTTTGTTGAATTAGCAAGTTAGCTATATAACTTCATCATTCACCATTTTTATCTTTTTCAGAAACTTTATTTTTTTTATTTATTTTTATCGTTTGAGTCAAATAATCATCAAAGATACTTATCTGGTTTTAAATAGTTTACACTCATTGATAATGGGGTACACGCACAACGCGTCTCTAAGTAGCACCAACAGTATTGGAATTTTTTTTTTGACCAGGGAACTTTCATTTAAATTTAAAAATTTATCTCATCCAAGAACTTTCATTTAAATCTAGAAAAAAAAGTTCTTTGTTTTTAAGTAGGAGCCCCACTGTTTTGTAAGAATGTATTTAAGTGCACATTATCTAACTCGCATGTTAATTTGTTCGTCATAACTGATTATTGGATATTGCAAGTTTATCACATTATACAAAGGGGGGTTTGGTGAGTTATGCATATGCATGAATCATGATTTGTCAAATATTCTGTTGCAAATTACGCTTTAATCTTTATCATCTACAACACTTTCTTTCCCTATTTCCCTTTTAGCAATTTTCTTTTCAAATTTCTCTGTGTGTTGCCTCTACCGAGTATTTAACCACAATATTATCTATTATTTATTTATTATCTATATGTTATTACTATTATACATATGAGAAGCCTGATCAATGTAAAAAGTTTGAATCATCAAATGTCCATTACAAATTGAATGACGTTTTATCTTTTAAAAATAAATATCTTCCATATAAAATATGTCTTGAAAATTTTAGCTTCATAACTAAATATAATCTTCTTCTAATTAAATGTGTTTTACAATCTTTTGGTATCAAAAAGCTTCGAGGTATCAGATCAAAACAATATTCTCGTCCAGCTTAATACGAGCTAATTACATTCTTTCTTAAATTTGATAAAATTTTCTCTTCAAATATTCTTCCTTTATAGAGTTAGTTAAATACGAACTCACTAATAATTTTTACAAAAACTCACTCTTTTTTTTACTTTTTAAAAATTTATAAGTCAAAATTTCTAATAATATTTATATGATTATTTAAATATTTTTAATCAATAATTCATATGGATCACACGTTCAACACGCGTGTCTAGAGTCTAGTTAAGGAATAAGAAGGTGCACTGTATCGATAAATCTCATACAAATAAAAAATTAGAGTACTAAACTCATACTATATATTTTTCGATTTTGAGATATTATTTTATCAATGATTTTTATAAGTAAATATTATTATCTAAGTTTTATATTGAACTTTGTACTATGTTGAAAAATATTTTAGGAGCCTACTATTTATATTTTTATATTAATGTTTGACTAGGCTTGAAAGTATATTTAAATCGATTAAATGTGTCTTTCATGCGCAAGAAAAAAATTGAGCAAACAGACCAAAAGAAAAAGAAAAATATTTATTTCTTAACCTTTTCCCTTTTACAAAATCCGTCCCTCTCCCCGTCAATAAACCAAAATCCTCCTTTGCTGCCCCTCCGCCAAACTCCGCCGTTACTGTCGCCATCGCCGTCACCGGCGCACCTTAACCGCCGTGACTCTGCTGCCTTCGCCGTCTCCCCTGTATCTTCCACCACTAAATTTCAGTAAGTTGCTCAATTTCCAGAAATAATTGTTTTTTACATACTTAATTTTCGGTTAGATTAAAGCACTGGTGAAAATTATGTAGTCTTCCTTGCAAAAATCTAGCTCCCAAACTTCCACTCTGGCCATTTTGAGTCTGCACAGTAAAAGTTTTGCGAAAAATAAAATAGAAGAAACAATTTTGGCTTTAAAATTTGTTAAAACGGGTTTGGGCTAAATATTTGCACTTGAATGAGCTTCAATACAGATTTTTTGATTTTTATGATTGAGCATATTCAGAAAATGGGGTGTGAAAAGGTTCAACTTCCAATGCTGCACTTTTATCTTGTTATGTTATTTTGTGATAATATTGTTGAAAGTTTATATTTTGCTCTAGATTACCCTAGTTATTACTCCCTATGTAAAACAATAAACTTTCAAAGGGGCATTGTTATGCCAAATAACAATTAATTTCCCTGTTTGGGTGATGTGAAATGCACTTATGAAATTTCAAAGGAGTGTAGGAGTAAGTTCAAAAGATTTGAACATATAAAATCTAATGATGGTTTCACATACTTTGATCATATAAAATCTAATAATGTTTTCAGATAAAATAAACAATTGACATATTAAATCCCCGTCTCTTCAAATTGTTAGATACTCTAATACCAAGCAAAGTCTTTTGGGATGTCCAAATTGTTGCTGATGTCCCCTTGGTTTGTAAAACTTTGAAGTTATAAGCGATCTCTAAAGGTTAGACATTTTATTTAAAAACGGAGGTGCAGCTGTTAGTAACTAGTAAATACAGCCTCCCATGTCATGTGTTTTGACTGTGATTATATTCAATTTAAGACCTGTGAATTCACTTGATGCCTTCATAAATGGGGTTGATTTGGAATTGCATATATAGTTTGTTGAAGCCACTGATCCTGCTTCCCTATGTTTCATTCAAAAAAAGATGATATACATGGTCTGTTTTTCCTTAGGCAATTTTATAAAGTTACATATTCTTTAGCCAAGCTATTTTATTTGCTGATTTGTCTTGGTAGTTTCTATCATTTCAGTACTTAATCTGGCATATATTATGTTATTAAAATTGTTGCTCATTAGGTAAAAAGGATCATGGTGGGATTTAAGAATAGATATATGGTGATGGAAGTTTTTTTGGATCCAAATAAAGATACTGGAGTAGATGAGCCCATCATAATCACTCAATTTAACTTGACCAAAGCCATCAAGGATGTTATTCTGACAAACTTTGGTGAATGTGGCCTCGCCTCATCCACGAATTCATTTCAAGGTTAGTTGATTAGTTTTAGCTTCTTCTTTTTTTCTTAGCATGGAGTTTTCCTGCTTTCCTCTTCTTGGAAGTTTGGTGCAGTTTCAGAAGTTCATATTTTGTGCAGTGAAGTATGTGAATCCAATTACAAAACTTTGTATCATACGAGCATCAAGAGAGGAGTATCAAAGAGTTTGGGCTGCAATAACGATGGTCCGGAGTGTAGGGAGTTGCCCCGTGGTGTTCAACCTACTAGACCTAAGTGGTGAGTTCTAGTGTTAAAAAGGTTCTTAAGTGGAATGCAATGCTCTCTTTGAAGTCATTTTAACATTGTTCTCTGAATGGCACATAGCCTTGCATTCTTGTATTCATTGATAGTTCTACGTTGCAGCAAATATAACACGGTACTTTTACATTTTCTCCTCCCAGGTAGCATCAGGGCATGTAGAGCTGCAGCATTGAAATGCGATGAATTGAAATTTCAGCAATACCAGTCGTTGGCCGGAGCTCGCGTTACACCAGAGATTCAGCAGCAAATGCAGAACTATCTAGACAAGATCAAAGTTTTGGAACACTAATATAAAGAAGTGGACCTTGGTCCTAACTCAAGCTCAAAAACTAGCTCCTTCCCTCTCTTGAATTGCAAACACCTGTCGAGATTCCCTAGGGCATCGACTGCATCCCCTTTCCGACATCAGATTTACCAGCAAAAGCCTACAATGCCTCGCAATGCCTCATTAACATATGTGACATGTGCTTGTGCGAAAGTAAAGCACGTTAGCTGGTTAAAATTTGTGTTCTCAATTGTCAACTGTACATTTGCCTTTAGAACTTGATTAAATTGAAGGTACATGAAGATAAATTTGGGATTTACCATGTTTCATTGCCTGGCTTGCTTGCCAAAATTTATTCCAATTTTCTTTATATAGGAAAAGCAGGGAGCAGTTAACCGCCAATTGGAGGTAGAATATACTCTTTCTTTTGTTTTTTTCTTTAGCTTTTGTTGGGTTACTTTCTCGAGTTATAAGACTGTTGAGTATACTGATAATAATGCCATCTACACCATGGCTTCTTTCAATTATAATAATTTTAAAATTATATAATATGCTTATAAATTAGGCTGCAAAGTTACATAATGAATGTGTAAGGTAATAGAAAAGACACGAGAAGGTAAGATAGTTGTGAGGTAATGAAATTTTAAGGATTAGCTAGTTTTATTTATCATTAATAACTCAATCAACGAATCCTTGCAAGGTTATGAGGACTAAAAGTGTAAAATTGCATATTATAGGAGAATCAACATAATTTTGCCAGTGAGGTTGTTGGGGCAAGTGGATAAATATAGGAATAGGAATAAGGATAACTTTGTCCATATATTAATTATTACTATGTAGGCATTTGGACATAAAAATTATAATTTTTGAAAAAAAAATAATATTTGGAGTTAAGTTGAAATATGGTATTTGTAATTTAAAATTATGTTTGAACCTGAATTCAGTTGAATAAATGTTGCAGTTTTGTGAGTGGAAAATTTTTTTTTTAAAAAAATTGCAAAATTTCATAATGAAACAAATTTTTAAGGAATTTTCTTTTTTGGACAATCGGGGCCATGAAGAACATAAGTGTGTGTATGATTTTCATTGTATAGGGGCCTTAAAAAATGATAACTAAAATACTAGCACTAGTTAAAATTAAATGATATTATAAAAAAAAATTATTGTTAAAAATACCTCGCCTGAAAAATATACGAGGTGCTTTAAAATAATATTTACCCTCACCGGCGACCCAAAGCCCTCCGCCAGACTCCACCGTCACCGCAACGGGGAGTCCACCTTCCCCGCCGTGCCGCTGCTGCCTGCGCGGTGGCCCGTGTCTTTTCCACCACCAAATTACAGTAAGTCGCTCGAGTTCCAGCAATAATTGTTTTTTACATACTTAATTTTCTGTTAAATTAAAAGCATTGGTGAAAATTACTAGTCTTCCTTGCAAAATCTAGCTTTGTCCCAAAACTTCCACTCTCTGGTCATTTTGAGTTTGTTCAGTAAAAAATTTGGCTTTAAAATTTCAGTAACCGTTAAAACGTGATCGTATAAAGTTTTTGTTCTTGAATGAGCTTCAATGCAGATTTTTGATTTTTATGATCGAGTATATTCACAAAATATGGTGTTAAAAGATGATAAATATTGCTATTTTATCTTGTTATGATTATTTTTGTAGCTTGAATTGACATAAGAATGAGGTCCATATTCGAGGACACATGTAAATGGATGATGTATATTTGTGATCTTAGTAATATTGTTGAGGGTTTATATTTTGCTTTAGGTTGTCA
The DNA here is from genome assembly GCF_000715075.1 of Nicotiana tabacum. Classification (NCBI taxonomy): domain Eukaryota; kingdom Viridiplantae; phylum Streptophyta; class Magnoliopsida; order Solanales; family Solanaceae; genus Nicotiana; species Nicotiana tabacum. The sequence continues at coordinate 124,888,245 of NC_134088.1, read as the reverse complement.
TTATTATTAACTTTTTTCCGCTCGAATAACCTGAACCTAACGGCTTGTTTGGATGGTTGGTACCTATTGTATTGCATCGTGTTGTTACTTTAAATACAATGTTTGTTTTGATTGTTACTTAAATTTTATTATATCATATCGTTAAATCCGTCGTTACGTAATAACGAAAAATGACACTTTATGGAATGACCGATTCAGTGTGGTCGCATCGTTACCTTATTTTTTCTTTTATCTTGCCCTTCCTTATTATGAAATAATCTTATTAACTTTTACCCTACCTTTTTATATAATAATTCTATCTCATATATTACTTTTTCTTTATTATATTACAAGTTTATTCTACATATAACATGTTGGTGCATGACATCATGAAACGCCGGCAATCAATACAGTCTATCCAAACATTATATACATCAAAACGATACAGTACAATACGATAAATTATGAAATGATACATAACAACCATCCAAACAAGCTGTAAGCTAAAATATACCAAATGAATCAAATGTATACCCTATATGTACATAGCAAAGCGTCTATATATGTTCAAAGCAATGTGGCTCCTGGAACTTCCAAAAGGGTAAATTTTATAAATGGTAAAGACAATACTAAGAAAGTGCATCTAAATTTACATATTGTGCAACTCCCCGATCATATCTAACAAGGAATACTTAAGAGGAGTGCAATGTTCTCTTTTGAGATCTTTTTAACATTGTTCTCTCAATGGCGCGTAGCTTTATGTTCTTGTATTCGTTGATAGGTCTACATTGCAGCAAATATAACGCAGTACTTTTACATTTTCTCCTCTCAGGTAGTATCAAGGCATGTAGGGCTGCAGCATTGAAATGTGAGCAGTACCAGTTGTTGGCCGGAGCTCGCCTTACACCAGAGTTTCAGCAGCAAATGCAGAACTATCTAGAGAATATCAAAGTTTTGGAACACTAGTGTAAAGAAATAGACCTTTTGCATAACTCAACCTCAAAAGCTAGCTCCTTCCCTCTCTTGAATTGCAAACACCTATCGAGACTCCAAAGAACATCGACTGCATCCTCTCTTGGATAGCATATTTTACCCGCGAAAGCCTACAGTGCCTTACAATGAGCCAATGCTCAAGTGTTTTCTCCAGCCATTGTCCAACAACCTGGTTATTTCATTAAATTATGTGACACATGCTTGCGCGAAAGAATACCTACTAACATTAGATTCTCTTTTTGTTAACTTTGACATGATGCCATTTAATACTTGCCTGTAGTATCGTTGTGATAATGACAATGCTCTCATTTTATCATTCTTAAAGTACTATTGGAAAAATAGCAGTGTCGCAGAGCTAAGAACTCTTGTTTGTATCATAGGAAATGAATGAAGAAGAGCCAAAGCTAAAGAGGTGAAAATTAGTGAGGGATTTGCTTTTATTTTCCATTGTTTTATTAGTAATTTGAAGAGTATTTGATAGCTCAAAGAAATTTATTTGCTATATATTTATCTATAAACAAACAGAATTGCTGGCTATTCAGACAAGATGCTAAGCCAGTGAAGGTATGTTTAAAATTGGTTCATTAAGGATCAAAGCAAGCTATTGCCTATTAACCACAAAGAAAGCTGCTAAAAATATCCGAAAGAGATTGAATCAATTGGCTCTAGAACTCCATATGAGATTGAATCTACAGTACTTAAGAGTGAAAAATAATTTGTATCCAATTCAAAACACTACAGACCTGGAGCAATTAGATTTAAAATTTTGATCTGTAATATGAGAGACTTTTTAATCTGTAAAAATCTTTTAACCGTGATTTTTCAAATATTATCCAGCCCGAATAGGATTTTAAGACTCGCTTAAATATAAATTCAAGTTGAACCATACAAACATGAAGCTTAGCTTGACTCATTTTGAATCTCACTCTTTGAGAGCCTTATTAGGTCTTTGGATAATATTTGGTTAAAGTTAGAAAAAAAAAATCTGAAAAAAGATTATTTAGAAGTTGAAGTTGACATGAATAACTTCATTTAAAAGGTTGAAGATTTGTTAATAAAATTTATTATTTTACTTGAAATAGTTTTCTAACAAGTTTTTCAATATTGTTACTGTACGTTCGACATCGATTACACCAACTCTCATACAAGCTCCCGGCGGTTCATTCATTTGACCATAAATCAAGGCTACTTTTGATTTTGCACTATTTTCTTTAATCACTCCAGATATGAAGTTTAAAGAAAAATAATTATTGATAAAAGAACTTCAATTTATTTGCTTAATAGACAGGCAAATTGAAAAAAAATCATAACAATATTTATTTAACAATAAAATACTTCGAAAAGTACACATATGGCAAAAAGATTTTATTAAAAAAGGAATAAGTCGATTAACACAAGGGGATGTAGCTCAGATGGTAGAGCGCTCGCTTAGCATGCGAGAGGTACGGGGATCGATACCCCGCATCTCCACTTTTTGAATTATCTAACCTAACGTTTTTATATCTATATTTTTTCCTCTTTTAAAGATGGTGTAGATTATATTTTTCTTTAAATTGATTTTATCCGGTCAGATAAAATGGAATGGACGGTATATAGAAAGGGTAAAAAAAGGGGTCTGCATTTAGGAGTAGGAATCCGCGTGTTCATTTTTTTTCCTCCAATTGTTGGGCTTAAATTGAGCGAACTCAAGTCCGCCACAAAAATCTAAGTAAGATTGGCACAAAGTTCAATGCATCACACGTTAGATAAGAAATTACCAAGAAATAATCCCCACCCACCCACCTACTCCATTACCCCATCAAAATCTTCAAAATAGTGATAATAATAATCTAATACAAGGGTGGATATATCTTCAACAAAGACAAGAACTCTGTTTTTTCACTGACACCCTATTGCCAATAATTGACTTAGAATCGTCTTTCTTTATATCTGAACATTTATCTGATCCAAAAGTACAATCTTGAATATACCCAAATAAAGGAAAACTCAAGATCTTAAGTTTTTTAAAGTATAAGAAATCATGGGAAAAACAACAAGGAAACTGGAAGTGGTTTCTCCTGTACCAGCAGATATAGATATTGCTAATTCTGTTGAACCTCTTCATATTTCTGAGATTGCTCAAGAACTCAATCTTAATCCCCAGCATTATGATTTATATGGCAAGTATAAAGCAAAGGTAATACCTCTTTTCATAGGTTATTATTGTATGCAGATTCATGTGTTAAGATATGTTTTACTTCTGTTTGGTTTTTGTTAGTACCCTATTGTTTTTGTAGATTTTGGTTTACTTTGGTATCATGTTTATATGTGTAATAGTTGGCATTCGGTTTTTATTAAAGCCTAATGAAAGAAAACTCAGAGTTGAGATTACAAAAGATTTCAATTGCTGATACTATGGTTTCATGTGAGCCTCATTAATTGTACAATTGTAAATTATTTTTTTGTTTCTGTTATGTTATACTTTTCTGCATTAAGTGCTTTGTGAGATTTTGCTTGGTCTGGGGATGCATGGATGTGGTTCCTTTTGTGTTTTGGATAGAAAATGAAGTTGATTACTGCAGCACTGCTATGTAGTCTATTACCTGACTTCTTAGCCAATGTAAAAAAGAAAGATTTAGGGGTATTCATATGCTATAAAAATACTTTTTTTGTCACCTATTCATAAAAAAAATACTATCTTTCTTTGCTGAATGATTATTACATGTGGGGTACTTCGATTTTGCAGTTTCTCAGGGTTGAATTTCTTAGAATGAGGTCTTTTAGTTGAAAACAAGTATGCATAAGAGGATATGAATGTGACATCTGCTTTTGTGTATTGCTATTAATATGTTGGCTTTTCTTTTATGGTTGGTGAGTTGATATGCTGTACTTGTTGTGATTCCAGGTGCTGTTGTCAGTGCTTGATGAGGTTGGAGGAAGTGAGGACGGGTATTATGTGGTGGTTGGAGGGATAACTCCAACCCCTCTTGGAGAAGGGAAGTCCACTACCACGGTCGGTCTTTGCCAGGCTTTAGGAGCTTTCCTTGATAAAAAGGTAACTTGAATTCTCTATAGGATGTCTGTCTCATAAAATTAGAGAAATGAATGGTTCTCTGTATCTTATATGTGAAGAAATATGGTATATTATTTGGTTTTGCTGGATATCAGAGAAAAGTTGAAAAATATTCATGTTATGGCTTTTTTCTTCTAGCTGATGACAAATTTTGAGAAGTTGGATAGATAAAACAGGTGTTTTTCATTTGAGGTATCAGAATCAAGATTTAGATTCCGTTATTCGAGTCAGAGTCTTCATTTTTGAAGATATCCTTTTTGGCTTGTATATTGGTGCTACTTGGCCCTCTCCTTATAATGCGATTAAAAGAGAATTCTTGACAGAGGAAAGTTTTGGTTCTTTTTTGCTGAATCTCTCCCTCCTGAATTTCGCTCATTTCTTCCTTTTTTATCCTAATTTTCTTAGAGACTGTAACACCCCATCTAGCTTTCAAGTCAATCTGGTATACTTGAAGGATTATATTTGCAAGTAAAGTTAAATCAGTAACTTATAGCTGACTAAATGATGTCCATGCATTTTTATTTTTTTATAATAATGCACTATGATTGGTTTTATGTTATCCTGATAAGAAGTCATTATCAATGTCAGCGTTTGCATCCTAGATATGCTGTCTATTTTTTTCTATGACCAGTTTCCTTTCCTGGTGCTCTCAGGTTGTCACGTGTGTCCGCCAACCATCACAAGGACCAACATTCGGAATCAAGGGTGGTGCTGCCGGAGGTGGTTACAGTCAAGTGATACCAATGGATGAGTTCAATCTTCACTTAACAGGAGATATTCATGCAATTACAGCAGCAAATAACCTTATGGCTGCTGCCATTGATACGCGAATCTTCCACGAATCTTCGCAGTCTGATAAGGCTCTCTTTAACCGGTTATGCCCGCTGAATAAAGAAGGTAAACGGAAGTTCTGTGACATAATGTTTAGGCGTTTGAAGAAACTTGGTATTGACAAGACGGCCCCTGAAGACCTTACTCCTGAAGAGATCAATAAATTTGCTAGGCTAGATATAGATCCCGCTTCCATCACATGGAGAAGAGTTATGGATGTCAATGATAGGTTTTTGAGAAAAATTACCGTAGGTCAGGGCCCCGAAGAGAAGGGGATGGTGCGGGAGACAGGATTTGATATTTCAGTTGCCAGTGAAATAATGGCAGTTCTAGCCCTCACGACATCACTAACTGATATGCGAGAGAGGCTGGGGAAAATGGTAGTCGGGAATAGCAAGGCTGGTGATCCAGTTACGGCTGATGATCTTGGGGTTGGAGGCGCTTTGACCGTCTTGATGAAAGATGCCATTAACCCTACTCTTATGCAGACTCTTGAGGGCACTCCTGTTCTTGTTCATGCTGGTCCTTTCGCAAATATTGCGCATGGAAATTCATCTATTGTTGCTGACAAGATTGCATTAAAGCTCGTCGGACCTGGTGGCTTTGTGGTTACAGAGGCTGGCTTTGGTTCTGATATTGGGACAGAGAAGTTTATGAACATCAAATGTCGATATAGTGGCTTGAAACCTCAGTGCGCTGTTATTGTGGCCACTGTAAGAGCCCTTAAAATGCATGGTGGAGGACCTGACGTCACAGCTGGAAGGCCTCTTGACCGTGCCTATGTAACTGAGAATGTTGCACTAGTGGAAGCCGGTTGTGTGAATCTGGCCAGGCACATTTCAAATACAAAAGCTTATGGTGCAAATGTTGTGGTTGCCGTCAATGCGTTCGCAACTGACACTGAAGCAGAACTAAATGCAGTTAAAAATGCTGCATTTGCTGCAGGAGCATTTGATGCAGTAATTTGTACTCATCATGCTCATGGTGGCAAAGGAGCGGTAAGTCTTTTGTGCAATCATTGCACTTCTATGGAAAAATAAAATGATGTTTTGAGTAGAAGGTTGAGTACCAAACAAAATACACATGCTAAAAAACTCTAAATTTTCAGTTAAGAGAAGCATATATCCAAATTGACAATATAAGTTTCTGCAGAATATTTGGTTCGGGATTAACTAAATATCCTAACGATTCCATTATAGAGCCAACAGCGCATACATGATTGGCTGTCAGTTAATTGGTCCTTGGCGTGAAGCTAATTTGTTTTAGTCATAATGGTTGACATAATTATTTGTTATTTAGTTTTGCTTTTCTGGTTGTCTGCTGTTTACCAGTTTAGAAGTATTAATCAATTGCACATTTTTTATTAGTTTGGATCTAGTTTACTAATTTGTAGCTCTTGCACTTTGACATGAATTTATGTGATGTAATGGTCGTATGACAGTATGATAACCTCTAAGTTGTTTTTTCCTCCATCCTTATTTTGGACAAAAACATGAAAGAAACATGTAAATTTGTTGTGTTGACCCTTTTGCTATGGGGTTTACTAGTTGATAATATGAAACACTGATAAGCTGGAATTGTTTATTCAGGTGGATCTTGGAATTGCGGTTCAGAAGGCCTGTGAGAATGCAACACAACCTCTAAAGTTCCTGTACCCGCTAGATATAGGTATAAAAGATAAAATAGCGGCAATAGCAAAATCATATGGTGCTGATGGAGTAGAGTACTCTGAACAGGTAGGCTTTTCTATTGCTCATACCTATTACTGCACTTTCTTTCTGATTTTATCTGTGTTTCTCTCACCAGACGTTAACAAATTCAGAAAAGCATTTTTGGTGTTTAATATCTTTAGTAGTTCTCTTTGATGTGAAAGTTAGTTTACATTCCATATATGCTTTGCTTTGTTAGGCCTGTTATCTTTGACTTGTCTGAATAGATTGCACTGCAGAGCGATTTTGCATCATGGTAAAAATCAAGGATAAGAGTGGGTGACTTTTCTTTACTTTCTTTTTGAATATAGATTAACAGTGAATTGATTATTGATTTTAGTTCAGATGCAGAAAAGTTTTCTATAGTAGTAGATTAGTTGCAGATATGAGTAAATATTGGCGACATTATCAGGATATATGATACATATAAAGACATAACATGGAGATCAACATAACATGACTTGTTAGACTGCGAATCAAGCCTTTTCTCGTGGCTTGATTAACACTCTAACCTTATCTTGCCTTTGTTTGCTTCTGTTTTTTCCTTTTATAACCCTTTATGATTAGCATAGTTATGCTGCTATATCTGTCTTCGCTCTAAACCCAGTTGTGCTGCTCTTTTTGTCATATCTTTTTAACAGGACTTTTGTCTAGGCACGAGCTCTTGTATGGGATGATAGTTTCTCTCTTATATATACACACACACACACATACATTTGGTGAAGTTCGCTGTAATTCTTCTTATATTGTTGTGACCTTTAAATCTTCTGTTGTTTTCCCATAAATATCATTATACAACCATTTAATCGTGAGAACTCCCTATATGCCGCATTTAATAATATAATTTTTCAATAATCCAGGACTTGAAGTTTTTCCTTGTAATTTCCTGGTAGAAGACTTTGATATCGTTGAAAGCATTTACAAACATCGGAATTCTTTTGGTCTTTATCATTAACACAAGGAGTTTGATATCTGTGCTATTAGGCTGAGAAACAGATTGAGATGTACAGCAAACAAGGATTTTCAAATCTGCCAATTTGCATGGCTAAAACACAATATTCATTCTCGCATGAAGCTGCAAAGAAGGGCGCTCCAAGTGGATTCATCCTGCCCATCAGAGATGTTAGGGGAAGCATTGGCGCGGGATTCATTTATCCACTAGTTGGCACGATGAGCACAATGCCCGGTCTGCCTACGAGGCCTTGTTTCTACGAGATTGACATTGATACCTCTACTGGAAAGGTAATTGGTCTTTCTTGAGAATCTTGGTAGGTTGCACTGTGTTTTAGCAGAAGTGAAGAGTTTGTCTGCAGATAATGTTACTGCTCCGAGCCACTTGTGTGTTTCTTATTGTGTACACTAATGTAACAGAATAATTGTTTTTCTGCACCCTGACATTGATTGAATAAACCTGGATATTGAGTTTAGTATATCCACAGCCATTTGTAAGTCGGACAAAATTAGAATATGTTTTGAATCTTGCACAAAGATTACAAATTTGTGTTCAAAGAACATTATTTTGCAATGTTTTTGTCATTTCTGTTAATGTGCTCATCTTTTAAAAACTTGAGTTTTCTACCTGGATGATCTCTTTACAAAATATATTCTCATAGCTAATCATACTTCTTGTTTATTGCAATAATAGCAAATTTTATTACACATGTAGCATTATGTATAACTTTAAATTATGGGTTGTATGATCACTTTCTTATCAAGTGTTAGTGAAATGCGTCAATCTCTTTATTCTTCCATATTCATATGTCAAGATTTATTAAATTCTTATATCTTTTTCGAATTTGAAATGGTATTTTGATAATTTAAATTAAATAGAACATATCATTATATAGGTTCATATTTATTTTTATGTTTAATTATTAAATTCGGTTAACCTTGAAAGTATACATTAACGTAAAATTATTGTCAAACGATTAAAACATAACTATCATGTATTATTAAGAAAATTCTTCTATAAGAATATTTTAATAGATCATATATTTGTTAATTTTTTTAATTTTTACTAAACATATATTTACTTATAAAAAATTTAACAAAGTAAGATTGAAGTAATATTCATATAACAAAAAAAAAAACCAAACCCCCCAAAAAATCCGACAAAATCGAACAAATTCAAACTAATATAGTTGGTTTGGTTTAGTTTAGATAAAAATCGAACCAACGCGGTTCATGTACACCCCTATATATATTTCATGTATATATTTATTATTATTATTATTATTATTATTACACTTCATTATTATTATTATTATTATTATTATTATTAATACACAATCAATATATACAATGGTTGAGGAATTTATGTTAAAATATATAAATATATACGTGAATTTTACTTTGTATATTATCTGGTGTAATTTATACATGGTTTACATCATATATAAGTTATTTAATGTAATTTATTCATAGTTTATTATAATCTATACATGACTTATACAATGTATATTATCACAATTATGAGACTATATTCTAGGCTTCCATAGGTATATTATTTATACATGTTATATTCCAGATTTGTTAGTTTCATTTTTTTTTTTGTAAATGAGAATAACCAAATAATGTAATGTGAGTAATAATTAAGTACAAAGTCTTTTTGAATAGTGTAACTTAATTAACCTTTTTTAAGGAAATAAAATGCTTTGGATGCGTGATTTTGGGTCCAAGTTAAAGCTATCTGCTAGGGAATAAATTATTTAATTGCCATGTATGTAAAATACACTGCTAGGTTTGTGAAAACATTTCTTAAATTTTGCCCACTTATGTTTTTTACTCTTTAAACTTTGGGCTATTTGATTTTGGCCCAAGTTAGTCCTATTCTTGGGCTGGTGTGAGATCTAACTAGCAGCCCATAGGGGGCAAGTTGGGGGCGAAGATAGCTACTTTTAAGCCAGCTATTTAAAATATATTCATAACTTATAATATATTTAAAGATTAATCAATTCACCCAAACTTCAGGACTAAGTCTCTTGGATTTGGAAATTCAGGACTTAGTGTCCTAAATTTTTGAGCTAGTTTGAAATTCAGGACTAGTGTCCTGAATTTCTGAACTACTAATTTAAAATTCAGGACATAAGATTCGAACTTCTGGACACAATTTTCGAACTTTAGGACACAATGTCCTGAAGTGTTCTGAATTTCTGAACTACTAATTTAAAATTCAGGACATAAGATTCGAACTTTTGGACAGAGTTTTTGAACACACGATATCCTGAACTTTAAACTTTGAGGTTTAAACTCTAGGACGTCGTGTCCTGATGTTTGAGCAAAATCGGCTAATATTTAAATACATTGTAAGCTGTGAATATATTTTAAACAATATGCTTAAAAGTTGACACCTGGTATCATTTCCACGCAAGTTGGGGGTGTACCAAGTGAATTAGCTGGGTCGTTGGCAGGATTCTCTTTGGGCTTCTATTTATATATGTAAATTTAGCCCATTTGGTGCAGCCTTTTACAGCTCGATCCGGCCCATATAATTATAAGCGTACTGTTTGGTTGCACGAGTGTAATTACACAGTTAAATTAAATTTTAAATAAAATAATTATCAAAACTTAAAAGTTAATTTAATAAATATATGCCTATAAATGTTTTTATATAAGTATAAATGATATTAGATTTGGTATTTAAGATGCATACTTTTTCTTGAATATAAATTAATTAGTAATTATATATTTATAACTAATATTGTACAAATAATTGGTATATATTTTTCAAATTAATAATATTTAGTTTAATAAATTATAAAAACTAAAAATATACGTCTTGTAAGAACATCATGGAATGCATATTTGATAAAATAAATTAATATTTTTAAATATATTGTCATAACATTATTTAAATTTTTGACAAAACTAATCTATCAATTCTAACTAAAAAATGAACAACATGCAATTTGAAATAACAAGCCAATACTACTTAAACAAGTAAAGTGGAACCATAAATATAACACAAATTCAAAATTCAAAAAAAAAAAAAGTTTAACGGATGTCAAATTCCAACATAGTAAAAATAAGTTTCAATACAACTTAAGAATAGGAAACATAATAAGTTTTTAACCTCATTCAACAACGAAGTTCTACTTTAATGACATCACTCATTATGTGCCAAGTTTGCTAATGACTCATTATTTCTAATATTATGAGGTGTAGTTTCAAAAACTAGAATAATAACGCAGTTATGCTAAATGAAAAAAATAAAACAAATAAGAAATAAAATATACAAGCAATTACATGAAATCATAAGAAGTAAAGGTAGCGAAACAAAAGATAAATAATGTACAAAAAAAATATATTTAAAAATTTTAAAAAAAATTAAAATAATGGAAATAAAAAGTTATAAAGAAAACAAATTAAAATAAAAACATAAAGAAACGAAAATAAAAAGTAACCTTGTAATTATACAGTGTAATTACTACCAATTCTCCCCCTTCCCCCCTCCCCCTTCCCTTGAGAATTGGAGAGTGTAACTACAACTCTCCAATTATACCCCCAATTCCATGTTGACCAAGTAAGTAATTACTTGGCCAGACAAATATGCTAAACTGTGTAATTACACCCAATTACAACAAAATCTAATTCCTAGGTGGCTTTCCAAACATGCTCTTAATGACTCAAATATGAATCTCTTTCCATTTGAAGTGTTTTTAAATTTTAAAGTACTACTCCCTCCTGTTTATAATAAGTGACCGTTTTACCTTTTTATTTTGGTCCAAAATAAGTGTTCATTTACATAATCAATAAGTAATTAATTTATTTTTCTAAAATTTGTCCTTATTTACATATTCTATTGTGTCAATGTAACAATTAATTAGTGTTAATTTAATGAATACAACTTTTTTCTTTAGGAGTTCGTATTTTCTTAATGAATATATCAAATATAAAATACTCACTTATTGTGGAGCGAAGAGAGTATTACAATCACCGTCATTGGGGTAGTAAAGAACCTTTGAATCAACAAGACATGTGGAAACTGAACCCGTACAAACTTCAAGATTCAAAAACCCTGAAATAGATGGAGAGACAGTACTCTCTCCGGTCAACAATAAGTAATTTTTTGGATGTGTTTACGCAGATTAAAAAATTTATCTTTTAACATTAATTAACAATGAAATTGACCATATTAACCTTTACTATCTCTTCACATAAACACCCCTAACACATACTCTAATATTATTTACTCCAAGGGCAATGTAGAAAAAAAATAATTAATTTATTCTTAAAATCTGAAAAAATCACTTATTTTGGACAAAAAATGACCAAAAAATCAATTATTGTGGATCAGAGGGAGTAAGTGGATTAAAAAAAAAAATAGAAAATGATAATCTTTTTATTTTTTGGATTAATTGAAACTTATAGTTTGCCATAATTATAGAAGCCATAGCTCTAGGATCTGGTTCTTTTATTTACACCAACCTTACTGTACAGACAGAAAACTACTAGTATAAATTACTAGGTTATTGTAAGTGGTCCAATATAAGGTATATAGCGCAGTTAATTAATCTTAAGATCTATGATTATGCCATTACATAGAATTGGGCATGAGAAGTGGTTAAAGTGCCAGTGTCACATGATATTTTAATTTAAAGTCTCAATATTTTGTTAAGTAATTCTCAACTGCTAACTGTGCTTATCATCCGTAAATGCTTGCCATTTTTGAAGCTAAGATGTAGGCTAATGAGAAATGATTTTTTTTTTTTTTGCCAAGGTATTAATTGCACTGCAAGTTATACAATACCTATAAAGTATTAACATATTCTCTCTCTCGTCTCCCTCCTATTATTGGCTTTATTTTTTAGAAAATTTTAGCGTTCTCGCATCGACCTAATAAATATATGACATGTGTCTTCACATACAATGACGGAACTAATATTTTTATTAAGGGTGTCAAATATAAAAAGTAAACACACGAGCATAATAAGAAGAGTCAAGACTTGCTGTGACACATAAAAATAAAATTTCGACCTAACTAAATAGTGTAATTTTCTGACGAACGAATGTCCCTTCGCATAAGGTGGCTCCTCCACTTTTCACATATACTGTTATTTGTTATCTTTAAACTACAGTAAGTTAATACACATTCTCATATCAATTTATGACGTAAGTACAATAAGTTAAACTAGTTTGATATAAACACCACTTACAAATAAGTTTTTGCCACATTAACGTGAAGCATAACATATTCTCTCTCTCTAATATTATTAGCTTTATTTCTTAAAAAGCTCAAATAATGAGAACAAAGTTCATTAGTTACGTAAACTCCACCTTGGGCTTGCAAAAAAGCAATTATCTTCTGTCAAATCGGCTTTTTGCCTACAATTATGAAAATCTGTTTACCTCAATTATTAGAAATAGATATTCTGCCTAGTCTTGTCAATTCAGAACTTTTAGTCTTTGGCTATCGATTTGCCACTTTGCCACCCATTTGTACCGAGGAGCCTAACACATTGAATAGGGTTTGGTTGATTTCATCTTCAATACTATTTGGTACTATTATTTGTCTTGATAATATGACTAGTCCTTGATTTCATTTAATATTGAATTTGAGGTGTTAGTACTTTTTTTTTGATAATTACACTATTAAAATACAATTTAAAACCATGCCGACAAAGCAAAGGAAAGAGAGAAGCTCAGTATAATATTTATTTTACTAAGTGGAATCAAAATATAAAAAGAAATGAATATATAAAGAAGTAAAAAGATTTCAATATATAATATATATTGATAAATTTTATTTTCTTATGTACATATTATTATTATGTCTATGGCTAGGATGTGCCACTTTGCTATCCTACTGTCCCTATTGAAGAATGGCAGCTTCAATATTTGACATTTGTTCTGACCATAGCATAAACTAGTCTTTGATTTCACCGTCACTTGAATTTGAGGTGGCATTGGAACTAATACTAAAAAGAAATTCCTTCTTTATTTTTCATTTAATTTTAGACCTTTTTGTTTTCTAGAATACATTTATTTTTGCATATTACTAACTTTAGAGTCAAACGGTTTTTGTTTATTTCGGTAAATATTTAAAGAAAAAAAAGTCAAACTATACCGATTAATGCATGGAAACAAATTACTGTTACGATCCGAAATTCTCACATTTGAGACCGTGATGACGCCTAACATTTCACTTGCTAGGCAAGCCAACGTTAGAATAATTTTAACTATTTTTTAACAATTTAATTTAATTAATAATAAAAAAACCAATAACTGGAATAAAATCTAAAATAAAGTGAGTAAACCATAATAATAGCGACGTCTAAATACCATCCCATAACTGGTGTCACAAGTGTACGGGCTATTAGAATAATACAAATAAGGGTTTGAAAATAAAATTGTCTGACAGAAATACACAGCTAAAATAAAGTAGATGGAGACTTCAGAGCTGGAACCTCCGCCTCCAAAATCCACCTGAGATTCTACAACATGTGCTGCTGCTCGAGCTCTAGATTGAGCTCTGCTTCTACCTCGACCTCTGACGCGACCTCGACCTCTGCCCCTAGTCGTAGCTGTCACTGGGGGCTCTGGCTCCTGTCCGGCTGTAGACGCAATGCGTGTTCTCGCCATCTGCGAGAGGACAAGAATAGAAGAGTTCAATCATCAATGATAGAATAAAATCGCACGACAGAGTAGAATAGAAGTGAAATTGTTCCTAAACTCCATAGCCTGTGGAAGATAAGTACAGATATCTCCGTACCGAACCTTCAGACTCTACTAAGCTTGTTCGTGACTCGTGAGACCTATGTAATCTAATGCTCTGATACCAACATGTCACGACCCGAAATTCCCACCTTCGGGACCGTGATGGCGCCCAACATTTCACTTGCTAGGCAAACTAACGTTTGAATAATTTTAACTATTTTTTAACAATTTAATTTAATTAATAATAAAGAAACTAATAACTGGAATAAAATCTGAAATAAAGTGAGTAAACCATAATAATAGCGATGTCTAAATACCATTCCAAAACTGGTGTCACAAGTGCACGAGCTACTAGAATAATACAAATAAGGGTTTGAATGAAAATAAAGCTGTCTGACACAAATACACAGCTAAAATAAAGTAGATGGGGACTTCAGAGTTGCGAACGCCGTGCAGCTGTACCTCGAGCCTAACCTCGACGAAGTAGTGACGAGTCTAAGGCAAGTCACTTACATTAACATGTACGCAATAATAATAATAACAAAAATATAGGAGAACAAGAATAGACATTAAACCGGTAAATCATATCAACAATCAAGCCAACTCGGCAGTCATAACCAATTATTACTTAAATCACTTTCCGTTGCGGCGTGCAACCCGATCCCACAATATATTCATATTCAATTCCGTTGCTGTGTGCAACCCGATCCCACAATATATTCATATTCAATTCCGATCCCACAATATATTCATTTTTATTTAATTCCGTTGCGGCGTGCAACCCGCTCCTCCAATATATTCACTTTCAATCAATTCTGTTGCGGCGTGCAACCCGCTCCTCCAATATATTCACTTTCACTCAATTCTGTTGCGGCGTGTAACCCACTTCTCCAATATATTCACTTTCATTTTTGTTGTGGCGTGCAACCCGCTCCTAAATAATATAATTTACCAATTCTTATAAAAGAAATTATTCTAATAAATACAACAATTAATATAAAATTGTAAGATAACAAGCATATAATAATTATAATTTATTTAGAAACAAGTAATGACAAGTAGCAGTTAATTGTGAAAATTAAGGAGGAAATATGCAATTTAATATTTAGTATGTTAAATGTCAAGTAACAATTAAGTCACATAAATCAAATAAGCATGTAGCAAATATAGCATAGATTCAAGGCATAATATTGAGCAAGGAATATGAGAGAAATAATTAATATAATAATTAATTCATGATTTAAAATAATTTATGAATTCAGATAAATGTGCAAACAATCAATTTGACGACGTATAGGCGCTCGTCACCTCGCATATACGTCGTTACACATGAAATTCACGTAACAATAATTCAAGGGTTCTATTCCTTCAAGTCAAGGTTAACCACAATACTTACCTCGCTTCGCAACCAAATTCAAGGTTCCAATAAACCTTTGCCTCGCGAATTGATGTCCGAAAGCTTCAAATCTAGTCACAAAGAATTCAATATTCTCAACACGAATCGTAGGAATTAATTCCATATGAAATTACTAATTTTTTGGATTAAAATTAAAAATTTATTTCAAAAATCGACAGTGGGATCCACATCTTGAATCCCGAAAAAACTCACAAAATTCGAATACCTGTTCCGATACGAGTTCAACCATACAAAAATTATCGAATTTCGACATTGGATTGACATTCGAATCTTAAATTTTCGTTTTTGGAAGATTTTATAAAAATTTAATTTTTCTTCCATAAATTCACGGATTTATGATGTAAATGAGTATGAAATAATGAAATATAACTAATTTCGGATAAAGAATCCTTACCCAACTCAAACTCGTGAAAAATGCCTCTGAAATCGCCCAAACCTGAGGTCTAAAACTCTAAAAATGAACAAAAATATCGGACTCCGGACATATATATATTTTGTCCTGGCAAGTCGCATATGTGAGATGCGACTTGTCTCAAAGTTTTCAAGCCAACAATTATGATACCAACATTCAGTCAATCGATCATAACTTTCTGTACAAATGTCCAAATGATGAATGGTTTATCTTTCTGGAAACTAGAATCAAAGAGCTACAACTTTCATGTTTTGATAATTTCTAGATTCTTTATAGATTGCGAAATAAAAGCATCCAAAGTCAGCCCTGTGCATCAGAAATTTCTGGTGATGCACATTGTCGGGCAAACAAAAACTGCATTACCAGCCCTCAGTCAATTGATCATAACTTTTTTGTACAAATGTCCAAATGTTGTATGGTTTATCTTTATGGAAACTAATATCAAAGGGCTACAACTTTCATGTTTTGATAATTTCTAGATTCTTTATAGATTGCGAGATATAAGCTTCCAAAGTCAGTTCTGCGCATTAGAAATTTCGAACACTGCTGTCAAAAACCTGCAGTTAAAAATGACCTAAAAATGGTCCGAAACCACTCTGAAACTCACCCGAGCCCTTCGGAGCCCCGTCCGAACACACCAACAAGTCTCAAAACATATTATGGATCTACTCGAGGTCTCAAATCACATATAACAACGGCGAAACTACAAATCGCGCGTTGATTCAGACTTATGAGTTTATGAAATTTTCAATTCTATAACTCGCGCCGAAACATGCCAAATCAATTCGGAATGAAATCAAATTTTGCAAGCAAGTCATAAATGATATAATGGAGCTGTTCCAATTTCTAAAATCGATTTTCGATCCCGATATCAATAAAGTCAACTCCCGATCAAACTTTCCAAAAATCTTCTATTTTTCAACTTTTGCCAAAATGCGCCGAATTGTCCTACGGACTTCCAAATCCAAATCCTGTTACGACCCGAAATTTCCCCCTTTGGACTGTGATGACGCCTAATATTTCACTTGCTAGGCAAGCCAACGTTAGAATAATATTAACCAATTTTTAAACAATCTTTAAATTTATTAATATCAAAGAACGATTGCGGAAGTAATGTCTGAAATATTGTGAATAATCTATAAAAAAACCAACAGTATCTAAATACCATCCTAGAATTTGGTGTCACAAGTGCACAAGCTTCTAGAATAATATAAATAAAGGTCTGAATAAAATAAAGTTGTCTGAAAACAAACTCACAACTAAAGTAAAGTAGACGGGGACTTCAGAACTGCGAACGCCGTGCAGTTATATCTCAAGTCTCCTCTGAGTAGCTGAAATCCGAGCAAGTCTATGGTACGCCGCTGGGACCAACTCCAAAATCTGCACAAGAAGTTCAGAGTGTAGTATCAGTACAACCGACCCCATGTACTGGTAAGTGCTGAGCCTAACCTCGACGAAGTAGTGACGAAGCTAAGGCGTGTCACTTACATTACCTGTACGCAATATTAGTAACAACAACAATAATAGAAATAAATCAGGTAACTCATTTATAATAATTGAAGCCAACTCAGCAGTCATAACCAATTATCATTTCCATCAATTCTGTTGCAGCGTGCAACCCGCTCTCACAATATATTCACATTCAATTTTGTTGCAGCGTGCAACCAGCTCTCACAATATATTCACATTCAGTTCTGTTGCGGTGTGCAATCCGCTCCTCCAATATATTCATTTTAATCAAGTCTATTGCAGAGTGCAACCCGATCCCCCAATATATATATATATATGTATGTCGACTTTTAAATAAGTTTGTTGCGGCGTGCAACCTGATCCTCCAATATGGACTTTTAATAAGTCTGTTGTGGCGTGAAACCCGATCCTCCAATATGAACTTTTTAATAAGTTTGTTGCGGCGTGCAACCCGATCCTCCAATATATTCATTATAATTAATTCTGCTGCGGCGTGCTACCCGATCCTCCAATATATTCATTATAATCAATTCTGTTAGAAGAAATTTCCCCAATAAATACAATAATTAATATAAAATTATAAGACAACAAGCATACAATAATTATGATTTAATTATGAAACAAACAAAGGCAAATAGAAAATTATTATGGAAATCAGAGAGAAAATATGCAGTTTAATATTTAATATGCTAAATGTCACATAACAATTAAGGCACATAATTCAAATAGCACGTAACAATTAATGTAGGAATTCAAGAATTAATATTTGACAAAGAATAGGAGAGAAACAATAATAATAATAATAATTAATTAATAATTTAAAATAATTTATGATTTTTCAAGTAAGCAGACAAATAATTAATTTGACGACGTATAGACACTCGTCACCTCACCTATACATCGTTCACATGCAATTCACATAACAAATAATTTAAAGGTTCTATTCCCTCAAGTCAAGGTTAACCACGACACTTACCTCGCTTTGCAAATTTCAATCAATTACTCGACCACAACTTTTCCTTTTAAATTTGTCTCCAAAAGTTTCAAATCTATTCGTAAACAATTCAATATACTCAATACGAATCATAGGAATTAATTCCATATGAATTTACTAATTTTTCGGATAAAAATCCGAAATTCATTAAAATATTCGACAGTGGGACCCACTTCTCAAATCCCAGAAAAACTCACGAAATCCGAACACCCGTTCCTCTACGAGTTCAACCATACAAAAATTATCCAATTCCGATGTCAAATGGACATTCAAATCTAAATTTTTCATTTTTGGAAGATTTTTAGAAAAATCTAATTTTTCTTTCATAAATTCACTGATTCATGATATAAACGAGTATGGAATCATGAAATATAATCAATATTGGATAAGGAACACTTACCCTAATATTTTCCGTGAAAATCGCCCAAAAATTTGCCTTAACCGAGCTCAAAACGACCAAAATATGGAAATAATATCGGACTCTTCGATTTATACACTGCCCAGGCATTTACGCACCTGCGGTGCCTGGGCTCGCATTTGCGAAAAAATCTCACATCTGCGAAAAGGGGCTGCCAGGCGAGGCCTCGCATCTGCGGAGGAAAAATGCGCACCTGCGCTAACCTCCGCTTCTGCGATTATTGTGTCCGCTTTTGCGGATGCGCGGGTGCGTGCAGGTTTCCGCACCTGCGGACTTTTGCCAAGCCACGCCCGGGAACATCTGCGATGGAAGGCTCACTTTTGCGAGCTCGCACCTGCGGTCAAAAATCCGCAGGTGCGATTACAATAGAAGGCAAAATTTCAGATTTTACTTAAATCCAATTCTTGTTTCGATTTCGATTCGAATCACACTCGGGTACTCGGGACCCCGTCCGAATATACCAACAAGTCCTGTAACATAATACGGACTTACTCGGGGTCTAATATCACGTCAAACAATGCTGAACTTACAATTCACACCCCAATTCGAACTTAAGAGTTTTAAACTTTTCAATTTGCAAATCTCATGCCAAAACATATTAAATGAATCCGGAATGACTTCAAATTTGGCATACAAGTCCTAAATGACGTAATAGAGCTATTCAATTTTTCAGAATCGGATTCCAGCTCCGATATCAAAAAGTCAACCCCGTGGTCAAACTTAAAAATCTTTAGCCTTTGAATTACTAGTTTCCGTTAAATGGTCATAACTTGAGATAGGGACCTCCAAATTAAATTTCGGGCATACGCCCAAGTCCAAAATCACGATACGGAACTACCGAAACTTTCAAAATACTGATCCGGGTCCGTTTGCTCAAACTGTTGACCAAAGTCAACTCAATTGAGTTTTAAGGCTTTATTTCACATTTTAATCCATTTTTCACATAAAAACTTTTCGAAAATTTTTACGAACTGCGCACGCAAGTCGAGAAATGATAAATAGTGCTTTTCGTGATTTTAGAATGCAGAATTACTTATTAAATTTAAAGATGACATTTTAGGTCATCACATTCTCCACCTCTAAAACAAACATTTGTCCTCGAACGGAGTTAGAAAAAAAATACCTCAGCTGGTGAATAAGTGTGGATATTTACTCCGCATGTCCGACTCGGACTCCCAGATAAATGCCTCTACCAGCTGACCTCTTCATTGCACCCGAGTTGAAGGATAACTCTTAGACCTCAACTGTCGGACGTGCTGGGCTAGAATAGCCACCGGCTCCTCCTCGTAAGTCAAATCTTTGTCCAAGTGGACTGAGCTGAAATCTAACACATAGGACAGATCACCATGATATTTTCGGAGCATAGACACATGGAACACCGGATGAACCACTGATAAACTAGGTGGTAATGCAAGCCTGTAGGCTACTTCACCCACCCTTTCAATAATTTCAAAGGGTCGGATATACCTAGGGCTCAACTTGCCCTTCTTTCTGAACCTCATTACACTTTTCATAGGTGAAACCCGGAGCAGTATTCTTTCTCCAACCATGAATGCAATATTACGAACTTTACGGTCGGCATAACTCTTTTGCCTAGACTGAGCTGTGCGAAGTCGATCCTAAATAATCTTGACCTTATCCAAGGCATCCTGTACCAAATCTGTACCCAACAACCGAGCCTCTCCCGGTTCAAACCAACCAACTGGCGATCGGCATCGCCTTTCATATAGTGCCTCATATGGAGCCATTTGAATGCTCGACTGGTAGCTATTATTATAAGCAAACTCCACAAGTGGCAAGAAATGATCCCAAATTCGATTCCGGGCATAAGCCCAAGTCCCAAATCACAATACTGACCTACCGTAAATGTTACAACACTGTTCCGGGTCCGTTGGCTCGAAATGTTGACCGAAGTCAACTCAGTTGAGTTTTAAAGCTCTAATTCATATTTTAATCAATTTTTCATATAAAAACTTTTCGAAAATTTTTACAGATTGCGCACGCAAGTCAAGGAATGCTGAATAGTGCTTTTCGAGGTCTCAGAACATAGAAATAAATATTTAAAATTAAAGATGACATATTGGGTCATCACATTCTCCACCTCTAAAACAAACGTTCGTCCTCGAATGGAGTTAGAAAAATACCCGAGCTGGTGAAAAGGTGGGAATATCTATTCCACATGTCCGACTCAAATTTCCAGGTAGCTGCCTCAATTGGGTGACCTCTCCATTGCACCCGAACTGAGGGATAACTTTTAGACTTCAACTATCGGACCTACCGGGCTAGGATAGCTACCGGCTCCTCTTCAAAAGTCAAATCTTTGTTCAATTGGATTGAGCTGAAATCTAACACATGGGACGGATCACCATGATATTTCTGGAGCATAGATACATGGAACACCGGATGAACTACTGATAAACTAGGTGATAGTGCAAGCTTGTAGGCTACTTCATCCACCCTTTCAAGAATTTCAAAGGGTTCGATATACCTAGGGCTTAACTTGCCATTCTTTCCGAATCTCATTACACCTTTCATAGGTGAAATCCGGAGCAATACTCTTTCTCTAGTCATGAATGCAATATCATGAACCTTACGGTTGGCATAACTCTTTTGCCTAGACTGAGCTGTGCGAAGTCGATCATGGATAACCTTGACCTTATCCAAGGCATCCTGTACCAAATCAGTACCCAATAACCGAGCCCCTCCCGGTTCAAACCAGCCAACTGGCGAACAACATCGCCTCCCATATAATGCTTCATACAGAGCCATCTGAATGCTCGACTGGTAGCTGTTATTATAGGCAAACTCTGCAAGTGGAAAGAACTTATCCGAAGAACCTCCAAAATCTATAATGCAAGCGCGAAGCATTTCTTCCAATAACTGAATAGTGCACTCTGATTGTCCGTCTATCTGTGGATGAAATGTTGTACTCAACTCAACCCGCGTGCCTATATCACGCTGTACAGCCCTCCAGAAGTGCGAGGTGAACTGCATACCTCGATCTGAAATAATAGACATGGGCATACCGTGAAGGCGGACAATCTCACGAATGTAAATTTCAGCTAACCGCGCTGAAGAATAGGCAATTGCCACTGGAATGAAATGTGTTGACTTGGTCAACCTGTCCACAATGACCCATACTGCGTCAAACTTCTTCTGAGTCCGTGGGAGTCCAACAACAAAATCCATAGTGATACACTCCCACTTCTACTCAGGTAATTTTACTTCTGAAGCAAACCACCATGTCTCTGATGCTCGTACTTAACTTGCTGACAATTCAAACACCGAGCTACATATGCAACTATATCCTTTTTCATTATTCTCCACCAATAATGTTGCCGCAAATCTTGATACATGTTGGCGGCACCCAGATGAATAGAATACCGGGAACTGTGGGCGTCTTCAAGAATTAATTCACTAAGCCCATCCACATTAGGAACACAAATACGACCCTGCATCCGCAAAACTCCATCATCTCCCACAATAACCTGCTTGGCACCACCGTGTCGCACTGTGTCCTTAAGGACAAGCAAATGAGGATCATCATACTGTCGCTCTTTGATACGCTAACATAAAAAGACCGAGCGATTGTGCAAGCTAGAACCCGACTGGGCTCCGAAACATCTAACCTTACAAACTGATTGGCCAAAGTCTGAACATCTGCAGCTAGCGGCCTCTCACCAACTGGAAAATACGCAAGGCTGCCCATACTCACAGCCTTTCTACTCAAAGCATCGGCCACCACATTAGCCTTTCCCGGGTGATATAAAATGGTGATATCATAGTCTTTCAACAACTCCAACCATCTTCTTTGCCTCAAATTGAGATCTTTTTGTTTGAATAGATACTGTAGACTACAATAATATGTGAATACTTCATATGACATGTCGTAAAGGTAGTGCATCCAAATCTTCAGCGCATGAACAATGGCTGCCAATTCTAAGTCACGAACAGGATAGTTCTTCTCGTGAACTTTCAACTGCCGTGACACATATGAAATCACCCTGCCATCTTGCATCAATACTGCACCGAGTCTAATACGAGATGCATCACAATACACCGTGTGCGATCCTGAACCTGTGGGCAACACCAATACTGGCGTTGTAGTCAAAGTAGTCTTGAGCTTCTGAAAGCTCAACTCACACTCGTCTGACCATCTGAATAGAGCACCCTTCTAGGTCAGTCTGGTCAATGGGTTTGCTATAGATGAAAACCCTTCCACGAACTGGCGATAATAACTTGCCAGACCTAGAAAAATCTGAATCTCTGTAGCTGAAGTAGGTCTAGGCCAGTTCTGAACTGCCTCAATCTTCTTAAGGTCCACTTTTATGCCTTCTGGCGATACAACATGCCCCAAAAAGGCAACTGAGTCTAACCAAAACTCGTATTTTGAAAATTTGGCATATAATTGATTATCCCTCAAAGTCTGAAGCACAATCCGAAGATGTTGCTCATGCTCCTCTCGAATGCCAGAGTAAATCAAGATGTCATCAATGAATACAACCACAAAGGAATCCAGATAGGGATTAAACACCCGTTTCATCAAATCCATAAATGCTGCTGGGGCATTTGTCAACACAAATGATATCACTAGAAATTCATAATGCCCATACCGAGTCCGAAAAGCTGTCTTAGGGACATCAGATGCCCTAATCTTCAACTGATGATAGCCAGACCTCAAGCCAATCTTTGAAAATACCTTGGCACTATGAAGCTGATCGAATAAGTCATCAATTCTTGGCAATAGATACCTGTTCTTGATAGTAGCCTTGTTCAACTATCGATAATCTATACATATACGCATTGAACCATCTTTTTTCTTCACAAACAACACTGGTGCACCCAGGGCGAGACACTAGGTCTAATGAATCTCTGATCAAGCAAGTCTTGTAACTGCTCTTTCAATTCTTTCAACTCCGGCGGGTCCATACGGTATGGTGGAATAGAAATGGGCTGAGTGCCTTGAGCCAAATCAATACAGAAGTCAATATCTCTGTCGGGTGGCATCCTCGACAAATCTGCAGGAAATACTTTTGGAAATTCACGAACAACTGGTACTGAGTCTATAGAAGGAACATCTGCACTAGGATCGCAAATATAAGACAAATAGGCTAGACACCCCTTCTTGACCATACGCCGAACCTTCATATAAGAAATAACTCTGCTGGTAGAATGGCCAGGAGTTACTTTCCACTCTAATCGAGGTAACCCCGACATGGCTAAGGTCACCGTCTTGGCATGACAATCCAATATAGCATGATAAGGTGACAAACAATCCATACCCATTATGACGTCAAAATATACCATGTTGAGAAGTAGAAGATCCACACTAGTCTCAAGACTCCCAATAGTAACCACACACGAACGATAGACATGATCTACCATAACAGAATCTCCCACCAGCGTAGATATATATACAGACGCACTCAGAGAATCACGAGACACAACCATATATAAAGCAAAGTAGGAGGACACATAGGAGTAAGTAGATCCTGGATCAAATAGAACTGAGACTTCTCTATGGAAAAATGGAATAATACATGTGATCACGACATCGGATGACTCGGCCTCATGCCTAGTTGGGAAAGCATAGAATCGGGACTGGGCTCCACCAATCTGAAATACATCTTTGGGATAGGCCATAGCTCGCTCGCCTCTACCTCTAACAGTCTGACCTCCACATCTAACAGTCTGACCTCCACCTCTAACAGTCTAACCCCTTCCCCTAGCTGGTCGGGCGGGCAGTGGAGCAACCGATACCGGTATGATGGCACGAGAATTCTATTGAGATCTATTACTCAACAAACTAAGGCAATGCCTCCTGATGTGACCAATGTTCCCATACTCATAACACCCATCCTGCTGTCATGGCTGTTAAAGCTGAAGCTGACCCGAACTGGTCGGATAGCCGCCATAGTAACTCTGGAGTGGTGGTGTACTAATAGGAGCTGAATGTGCACTGAATGATGGCTGTCTAGGGTAAGGAACATAAGGACCTTGACTCCCTGAAGCACGTGAGAAGTCTGAAGTGCTGAATAAAATGGCTTGGGAGGATAACCCCTACCATAAGTACTCCTTCCTCCAGATGAGGCGCCTCTGAAATTACCGGAATGACAGGCCTTCTTATCTGACACTGGCCCCCTCTCATGTGAAAGAACCATCTCGATCCGCCTGGCAACATTAGCAGCCGTCTGAAAATAAATCTCACTCCCGGTCTCCTTGGCCATCTGTAGCTTGATAGGTTGAACGAGTCCATCAATGAACCTCCTCACCCTCTCTCTCTCGGTAGGAAGCAGAAAAAGAGCATGGCGAGCTAGATTCGCAAAATAGGTCTGATACTGAGTGACTGACATACTGCCCTGCTGGAGGCGCTCAAACTGCTTGCGGTAATTCTCCCTCAGTATGATAGGAAGGAACTTCTCTAGAAATAACTGCGAGAACTGCTCCCAGGTAAGTGCAAACGAACCAACTAGTTTAGTAAATATATAATCTTTCCACCTCTTGGCGGAACCAGTCATCTCAAACACAGTAAAACCAACCCCATTGCTTTCGACTATTCCCATGTTCTGCAATACTTCATAGCAGTGGTCAAGAAAATCCTGTGGGTCCTTAGAAGATGTACTACTGAAATGGATTGGAAATAGCTTGGTAAACTTGTCCAACCTCAACAAAGCCTCGGAAGACAAAGCATGCCTATCACTGGCCTGTGCTGCAACAACTGGTTGAACTACCCCAACTGCATGGGCTACTAGAGCCTGAGATTGGTGAGTTGTCTGCCCCAGAGCGGGAGTAGTGGGAGTTTTTACTCCTCCCCCAGCCTGTAAGATGGCTGATGCCACTGTAAATGTACCATTTTGGGCCACACCTTCCATAAGACTCACTAAACGGACTAGAGTGTCCTGAAGTACTGGAGTGGCTATGAATCCTTCCGGAACCTGAACTGGTCCAACATGTACCGTCTGAGCTGGAACCTCCGCTTCTAAATCCACCTGAGGTTCTACAACAGGTGCTATTGCTCGAGCTCTAGATTGAGCTCTGCCCCTACCTCTACCTTGGCCTCTGGCGCGACCTCGGCCTCTACCCCTAGTCGTATCTCTCACTGGGGGCTCTGGCTCCTTTCCAGCTGTAGATGCAGTGCGTGTTCTCGCCATCTACGAGAGGACAAGAATAGAAGAGTTCAATCGTCAATGATAGAATAAAATCGCACGACAGAGTAGAATTGAAGTGAAATTGTTCCTAAACTCCATAACCTCTGGAAGATAAGTACAAGCGTCTCCGTACCGATCTTTTAGAATCTACTAAGCTTGCTCTTGACTCGTGAGACCTATGTAATTTAGTGCTCTGATACGAACATGTCACGACCCGAAATTCTCACCTTCGGGACCGTGATGACGCCTAACTTTTCACTTGCTAGGCAAGCCAATGTTAGAATAATTTTAACCATTTTTTTAACAATCTAATTTAATTAATAATAAAGAAACTAATAACTAGAATAAAATCTGAAATAAAGTGAGTAAACCATTGTCACGCCCCAAAACCGAGGAGCGCGATCGGCGCTCAACCGAGTGAACCCGGCCGAGCAAGCCTATTAGATTTCCTTCTACCCAAACTCATTCATGAATAAAGAGAATATATATATTCGTTAATCAAATAATAAAGTGATCATATCTGTAATACCAATTTCTTACCATTAGTTACTTTAATCAAACAATAACGTGATCACGTCTACAATACCAATTCATTTCCAATAGCTTCATCATTTTTAAAGTCTCAACGGACAGGTAATACAACCACAACATAACATATTTTGTCTTCCCCAACACCAATACACAACCCACACTATATCTACAGAGCCTCTATAGATAAAGAAGAGTACAATGATAATGCCGGCAATAAGGTCCCGCCTATACCCCAAACAAAATACACAAAGAACAAAGGATTCATGACCCCGGAATGAAGTGGGGCTCACCAAGTCAGCTGGGAAGAAGGTGTACTGCTATCACTGATCAATGTCTCCTGCTGTGGAACCACCTGCATCCATTTAAAGATGCAGCGCCCCCGGAAAAAGGGACGTTAGTACCGTCGAATAGTACTAGTATGAAAACTAAACACCAATTTAAGAATTTAGAAATACAAGATAATTATGATGAACCAGTGCAGCAATAGAATAATGTAGATAACTGTCTCAACCATAGCAAGCTTATTAAAAGCTATCAACAACATTTATAGGATTTAAGATGAGATCCTATGTAACCATCTTCACACAAAGCGGCCCCGTCGCCTCACCCGATGTATGCAGATGGAGGTGTACGTACAATACCACAACTCTAATCAAGCGGCCCTGCCGCCTCACCCCAATGTATGCGGGTGGATATATAACCACAATATTAAGAACTTATACAAGGCGACTATGCCGCCTCACCCCAATGTATGAGGGTGGATATGCATCAACGATACCAATACCAACACAAAGCAGCTATGCCGCCTCACCCCAATGTATGCGGGTGGAAATGCATCAACGATACCACTACCAACACAAAGCGGCTATGCCGCCTCACCCCAATGTTTGCGGGTGGAAATGCATCAACGATACCAATACCAACACAAAGCGGCTATGCCGCCTCACCCCAATGTATGCGGGCGGTGGTGCAACAACAATACCAAAACTATACACAAAGCGGTCGTACCGCCTCACCCCAATGTAAGCGGGTGGAGGTGCAGTCCCACAATACCATAATCCCTACACAAAGTGGTCATGCCGCCTCATCCTAATATATATGCAGGTGGAGGTGTATCACAGTCACAATCTCTATACTATAATTCCCACACAAAACGGTCATGCCGCCTCACCCCAATGTATGCGGGTGGAGGTGTATCACAATCACAATCTCTATACCATAATCTTCACACAAAGCGGTCATGCCGCCTCACCCCAATGTATGCGGGTGGAGGTGTATCACAATCACAATCTCTATACCATAATCCCCACACAAAGCGGTCATGCCGCCTCACCCCAATGTATGTGGGTGGAGGTGTATCACAATCACAATCTCTACACAACTTGACATAATACCTTTCACATAAATCACGACTAGAAATTATAACATGTGGATACGTAATCCATGGTTTGGGACACATCCTCAATTTATAATGCAATATGATAAGAGCATTTGAAATATGTATTGGACATATATCTTCATCACAAAACTTATCGGAATACTTGATTTATAATCAACATCTCGGAACTCACAAGGATAATGAGAATTCCAACTCTTAAAGAAGAGTTTAGCCAGCATACCTCAAATTCTTCCCTTAATGATACTACAACGATGCACTACACTAATCAACTTCAATCTACAATAACAACATCCAATGAGACCAATATTAGTAACAAATCCCATAGGTTCAATGTATTCATAAATTTCATCGCCAAGATTACAATTCACCTTCTCCCTTATTTTCTCAAAAGTACTATTCATGCCATGAACTAGATTTTTATAATCCAATCTTTCAACCCTTAAAACTTGCAACAAATGCTTCAAATACTTCTAACTACTCATATTAAATGAGTTTGAAGCATTGGAATTACCTATAGTAGATCAAGCTTGAAAAATCACAACTTTGGTGATTTTTGTGTTCTTGAGGATTTGATGATGAAATCTTGTATTTGGATGTAAGAATGATGTTAGAAATCATGTATATTGAGTAATAATTAACCCAAAACATCATTAACAACTTACCTTGGTTGATTGGACTTGATTTGAGCTCAAAATCGTCCCTTCACCTCAAGAACCCTAACTCCCAAATACTCAAAATATCCCCCTTCCCCGACCTTGTATTTATAGGCCCAGATTTCTAGGTTTTGGATGCGGCCCTGGATGTTTCGCATCCTCACTTCACTCCTCTTTGAAGCTCAGATGCGGACCTGGACACTATGGCAGCACTTCACTGCCAGCCTCTCTTTCGGACGCGGCTTCGGATGCTTCGCATTCGCAGGCTCCTCCGCCAACCTTTGGTAATTTGATCATAACTTCTTGTAGGAATGTCCGAATGATGAAGGGTTTGAAGCATTAGAAACTAGATTAAAAGGTCTTTAATATTATAGGTATATCACCTCATAAGTCATTATACTTTGGTAGCAGCATACATTTGAAGTAGGATCTTGTGCGAATTGAGACATCCTTTCCACTTAATGTATCCTACTTGTTCCACACGAATTCTTTCCATTCATAAAACTCCTTAGTATGTTTCAACACACCTTAAACATATACGTTTCATTTAGAAATAATGTGTTTCTATCCCATGAGTCTCCTTTAATACTCTAACACGTTATTCCCAAATACCGTTGGCGTGCTTTAAAATATTAAATCGTAAATTTTTTGGGGCCTTACATTCTCCCCCGCTTAGGATCATTCGTCCTCGAATGAGGGTAAAAAAAACCTTCATTAGTATCTTACGCTACTCAATTTGTTTCATACCATGTTCGAGCAACCCCAATTTGACTAACTCCCAAAATTTTCAAAACTTTCGCCAGAGTTTCCCTTGTAACTAGGCCTATCCACATGTCAGAGAGCCCCAGAAACACATCCTAACAACATATACGTATTCCAACGACGTAACATAATGCAAAACAACACCAAATGTGGTCTCATAAGCAATATATATCCAGAAAGGAACACCCTCAATGCCAATTGTTCACATGATACAAAATTCATAAAAAGTAAGTTTTATAATTTTCCTAGATCACGACTTAAAATACATGGTCATTCAAACAAATAAGGATACTTTTTCTTCATTTCTTCCGCGGCCTCCCAAGTAGCCTCTCCAACCTGTTGGTTTCGCCACAACACTTTTACTGAGGCAATTTATTTATTCCTTAATTTTCGGACTTGCCGATCAATAATAGAAACCAGAATCTCTTCGTAATTCAATTTCTAATTTACCTCAATAGTCTCAACCGGAACAATGAGTGTCAGATCTCCAACTACTTTCTTCAACATAGACACATGAAACACCGGGTGCACTAATGACATCTCATGTGGTACCTCAAGCTTGTACGCCACCTCACGATCCTCTGAATGATTTTGTATGGTCCGACATACCTCGGACTCAATTTTCCTTTCTTACCAAATCGTATTACACCCTTCATGGGGGAAACTTTCAAGAATATCCAATCATCTTCTTTGAATTCCAAATCCCTACGACAAACATCCGAATAAGATTTCTGACGACTTTGAGCATTCTTCAACCGTTCCTTAATGATTTTAACTTTTTCCATAGCCTGATGCACAAGGTCTGGCCCTATCAAATCTACTTCCCCAATTTCGAACCACCCAATGGGAGATCTACATCTCCTACCATATAAAGACTCAAATGGTGCCATCTGAATGCTAGCATGATAGCTATTGTTGTATGCAAATTTTATAAGTGGTAAATAATCATCCCAACTACCTTTGAAGTCTAGAACACAAGCACGCAACATATCCTCAAGCGTTTGAATAGTTCGCTCTGCCTGCCCGTCAGTCTGCGAGTGAAAGGCCGTACTAAGATTCACCTGAGTACCCAAACCTTGCTGAAATTTCTTCCAGAAATTAGCAGTGAATTGTGATCCCCGATAAGAAATGATGGAAACTGGGGTGCCATGCAACCTGACTATTTCTTTGATATACAACTGAGCATACTGCTCCACTGTGTCGATAGACTTAACCGGCAAAAAGTGTGCAGATTTCGTGAGTTGATCCACAATCACCCAAATTGAGTCAAACTTGCGCGGAGTATGCGGTAATCCTACCACAAAGTCCATATTAATCATTTCCCACTTCCACATTGGAATTTCTATGTTCTGTGCCAACCCGCCGGGCCTTTGGTATTCGGCCTTCACTTGCTGACAATTCGGGCATCTTGCTACAAAGTTCGCCACATTACTCTTCATATCATTCCACCAATAGACTTCCTTAATATCATGATACATTTTTGTAGAACCTGGGTGCACAGAATACCTAGAAGTGTGAGCTTCAGTCAAAACTCTTTCACGGAGACCATCCACATTTGGAACACATAGTCGCCCTTGGTACCTTAGTGTACCATCATCCATGCCAAGAGAAAAGGCCATGGTCTTATGTTTATGAATTCCCTCTTTCAATTGTACCAACAATGGGTCGTTGTATTGTTTTTCTTTGACTTCCACTACAAGTGATGATTCAGCCCTATTTTGTACAATTACCCCTCCTTCACTAGAGTCCGCAAGACGAACTCCCAAACTAGCCAATCGGTGGACTTCTTTGGCCAATGGCCTTTGACATGCCTCCAAGTGTGCTAAGCTACCCATATATTTTCGGCTGAGAGCATCTGCCACAACATTAACCTTCCCTGGATGGTATAAAATATCAATGTCATAATCCTTGAGTAATTCAAGCCATCTTCTCTGCCTCAAATTCAATTCCTTCTGTTTGATAATATATTGAAGGCTCTTATGGTTCGTGAATATATCCACATGGACCCCATATAAATAATGACGCCAAATTTTCAATGCAAATACCACCGCCGCAAGTTCTAAATCATGTGTTGGATAGTTCTTTTCATGATTCTTTAATTGCCTAGAAGAATAAGCTATCACCTTTCCATGTTGCATTAATACACACCCAAGCCCGATTCTTGAAGCATCACAATATACCACAAATCCATCTATACCCTCTGGTAGAGTCAACACCGGTGCCGTAGTCAATCTTGCTTTCAATTCTTGGAAACTCTTTTCACAAGCATCTGGCCATTGAAACTTAATTGCCTTTTGCGTCAATTTAGTCAATGGAGAGGCAAGAGTAGAAAACCCTTCCATAAACTTTCTGTAATACCCAGCTAAGCCTAAGAAACTACGAATCTCTGTTGGAATTGTAGGCCTCGGCCAATTTTTCACCGCTGAAATTTTCTGAGGATCAACCTTAATTCCCTCACTAGAGACTACATGACCCAAGAATATAACCGATTCAAGCCAAAATTCACACTTTGAAAACTTTGCATATAACTGGTGCTGCTGCAGGGTTTGCAAAACTACCCTAAGATGATCGACATGATTTTCTTGACTTTGTGAATATACAAGAATATCGTCAATAAACACTATCACAAAAGAGTCGAGGAATGGCTTAAAAATTTGATTCATAAGATCCATGAAGGCTGCTGGGGTATTTGTTAGCCCAAAAGACATCACCAAAAATTCAAAATTCCCATACCGGGTCCTTAAAGTTGTTTTCGGAATATCCCGCTCCCTGATCTTCAATTGGTGATACCCAGATCGTAAATCAATTTTGGAGAAATACTTAGCACCTTGCAATTGGTCAAACAAGTCATCTATCTTTGGCAGTGGGTATTTATTTTTGATTGTTACCTTATTAAGCTGCCGATAGTCAATACACATACGTAGTGACCCATCTTTCTTTCTTACAAAGAGAACAGGTGCGCCCCAAGGAGACACACTAGGTCGGATGAAACCCTTTTCTAACAAATCTTTCAATTGTTCCTGACTCATTAACAAGTATAAAACACTTTTGCAAACCTTACTCTTAGTTTCTAGTGTCGTTGACCTTGTCATGTATATTGCCACGTACAAAGAATTTACATTTCCTAACCTTCCACATTATTTTTGTACTAGTGGTTTATCTTTTGCATTTCCTTTCAGAGAATCACGTTATCCCTTACCACTTTTCTAGACTACACATGTCTTCAACAAAATATCCAAACATCATAGCTACATGGCCCTACTCTCGTTTTATTGCACTTAAGTAGCCTCACCATGGTCCTTTCCTCCCCACTTGGGGTGAATGTTTCACATTTCGACATCAGTCTTGAATTTAGCAATTTGACGGAACATGTTTCACATCTCTAGTCCTCTTGTATATGATTGACTATTAGGGATATTTAATTCCCCATGGTATTAACCTCATAAGTTCTTTACTCTTATTCAGCCACACAGGCCTGGGATCCAAATCCCTCATGTCAATATCCTTTTTGGAGTGTAACACTACTTCGCACATTCCTGGGATTTTTATAATATTCATAGTGCTAGGGTCTTCTCATTGTGGGTTCACTTAACTCTCCTTTCATAACTTCTTGTCTCCCATGAGAGAACTACACATTTATCATTACTCTCTAGGCCATGCCTTTCATATATCACGTGCCTATGTAACAAATTTACATCTTAGAATCATACACATAGTTCCCACACTATTCACATGTACTAGTTAAGCTTAGGTCTCATTTATCACGTCAATGCCTCTTTGGAGGTGGGTAATCACTTCTAGCACTCTTCTCATATAAAGTATGCTCATGGTAATATATACTTGTCTCATATGGCCATACCATTTATTCAACATGATACATGTGCCATCTGTTTAATATTCATACCTTTACCCATTCGTCATGTCACATGACAACATTACATGGAATAAACCAAAAGAGCATTTAAACTTACCTCGAACCTCAACGTATGAGTTAGAGGAAGAACAATTTCACAACCAGTTTCATCGCACGATTCAGAATATCAAAGAAGGGTATTATTCCTAAATGCCCATGTAGCATCCTAATTATAGATGTGGTCGACAACACACCGATAATAAGGACTCTACTAGACACGGCTCCGAGACATTCTAGGACACTTTAAAACCTTAGGCTCTGATACCAAGTTTGTCACGCCCAAAAATCGAGGAGCGCAATCGGCGCTCAACCGAGTGAACCCGGCCGAGCAAGCCTATTAGATTTCCTTCTACCCAAACTCATTCATGAATAAAGAGAATATTTATATATATATCTCTTCGTTAATCAAACAATAAAGTGATCACGTCTGCAATACCAATTCATTTCCAATAGCTTCATCATTTTTAAAATCTCAACGGACAGGTAATACAACCATAACATAACATATTTTGTCTTCCCTAGCACCAATACACAACCCACACTATGTCTACAGAGCCTCTATATATAAAGAAGAGTACAATGATAGTGCCGGCAACAAGGCCTCGGCTATACCCCAAACAAAATACACAAAGAACAAAGGATTCATGACCCCGGAATGAAGTGGGGCTCACTAAGTCAGCTGGAAAGAAGGTGTACTGCTATCACTGATCAATGTCTCCTGCTGTGGAACCACCTGCATCCATTTAAAGATGCAGCGCCCCCGGAAAAGGGACATTAGTACCGTCGAATAGTACTAGTATGAAAACTAAACACCAATTAAAGAATTTAGAAATACAAGATAATTATGATGAACCAGTGCAGCAATAGAATAATGTAGATAACTGTCTCAACCATAGCAAGCTTATTAAAATCTATCAACAATATTTATAGGATTTAAGATGAGATCCTATGTAACCATCTTCACACAAAGCGGCCCCGTCGCCTCACCCGATGTATGCAGATGGAGGTGTACGTACAATACCACAACTCTAATCAAGCGGCCCTGCCGCCTCACCCCAATGTATGCGGGTGGATATATAACCACAGTACTAATAACTTACACAAGGCAACTATGCCGCCTCACCCCAATGTATGAGGGTGGATATGCATCAACGATACCAATACCAACACAAAGCGGCTATGCCGCCTCACCCCAATGTATGCGGGTGGAAATACATCAACGATACCAATACCAACACAAAGCGGCTATGCCGCCTCACCCCAATGTATGCGGGTGGAAATGCATAAACGATACCAATACCAACACAAAGTGGCTATGTCGCCTCACCCCAATGTATGCGGGTGGTGGTGCCACAACAATACCAAAACTATACACAAAGCGGTCGTACCGCCTCACCCTAATATAAGCGGGTGGAGGTGCAGTCCCACAATACCATAATCCCTACACAAAGCGGTCATGCCGCCTCACCCTAATATATATGCAGGTGGAGGTGTATCACAGTCACAATCTCTATACCATAATTCTCACACAAAGCGGTCATGCCGCCTCACCCCAATGTATGCGGGTGGAGGTGTATCACAATCACAATCTCTATACCATAATCCCCATACAAAGCGATCATGCCGCCTCACCCCAATGTATGCGGGTGGAGGTGTATCACAATCACAATCTCTATACCATAATCCCCACACAAAGCGGTCATGCCGCCTCACCCCAATGTATGTGGGTGGAGGTATATCACAATCACAATCTCTACACAACTTGATATAATACCTTTCACATAAATCACGATTAGAAATTGTAACATGTGGATACGTAATCCATGGTTTGGGACACATCCTCAATTTATAATGCAATATGATAAGAGCATTTGAAATATGAATTGGACATATATCTTCATCACAAAACTTATCGGAATACTCGATTTATAATCAACATCTCGGAACTCACAAGGATAATGAGAATTCCAACTCTTAAAGAAGAGTTTAGCCAGCATACCTCAAATTCTTCCCTTAATGATACTACAACGATGCACTACACTAATCAACTTCAATCTACAATAACAACATCCAATGAGACCAATATTAGTAACAAATCCCATAGGTTCAATGTATTCATAAATTTCTTCGCCAAGATTACCATTCACCTTCTCCCTTATTTTCTCAAAAGTACTATTCATGCCATGAACTAGATTTTTATAATCCAATATTTCAACCCTTAAAACTTGCAACAAATGCTTCAAATACTTCTAACTACTCATATTAAACGAGTTTGATGCATTGGAATTACCTATAGTAGATCAAGCTTGAAAAATCACAACTTTGGTGATTTTTGTGTTCTTGAGGATTTGATGATGAAATCTTGTATTTGGATGTAAGAATGATGTTATAAATCATGTATATTGAGTAATAATCAACCCAAAACATCATTAACATCTTACCTTGGTTGATTGGACTTGATTTGAGCTCAAAATCGTCCCTTCACCTCAAGAACCCTAACCCCCAAATACTCAAAATATCCCCCTTCCCCGAACTTGTATTTATAGGCCCAGATTTCTGGGTTTCGGATGCGGCCCTGGATGCTTCGCATACCCACTTCACTCCTCTTTGAAGCTTGGATGTGGACCTGGACGCTATGGCAGCACTTCACTGCCAGCCTCTCTTTCGGACGTGGCTTCGGATGCTTCGCATCCGCAGGCTCCTACGCCAGCCTTTGGTAATTAGATCATAACTTCTTGTAGGAATATCCGAATGACGAACGGTTTAAAGCGTTAGAAACTAGACTCAAAGGTATTTAATTTAATAGGTATATCACCTCATAAGTCATTATACTTTGGTAGCAGCATACGTTTGAAATAGGATCTTGTGCAAACTGAGACATCCTTTCCACTTAATGTATCCTACTTGTTCCACACGAATTCTTTCCATTCACAAAACTCCTTAGTATGTTTCAACACACCTTAAACATATACGTTTCATTTAGAAATAATGTGTTTCTATCTCACGGGTCTCCTTTAATACTCTAACACGTTATTCCCAAATACCGTTGGCGTACTTTAAAATATTAAATCGTTAGAAAAACTTTTCAGGGCCTTACAACCATAATACTAGTGATGTCTAAATACCATCCCAGAACTGGTGTCACAAGTGCACGAGCTACTAGAATAATACAAATAAGGGTCTGAATGAAAATAAAACTGTTTGACAGAAATACACAGCTAAGATAAAGTAGATAGGGACTTCAGAGTTGCGAATGCCGTGCAGCTATACGTCAAGTCTCATGTGGATAGCTGAATCTGAGTAAATCTACTGTACGCCGCTGGAACCAACTCCGATATCTTCACAAGAAGTGTAAAGTGTAGTATGAGTATAACCGATCCCATGTACCCACCTCGACGAAGTAGTGACGAGACTAAGGCAGGTCACTTACATTAACCTGTACGCAATAATAATAATATCAACAATATAGGAGAACAAGAATAGAAATTAAACTGGTAAATCATATAAAAAATCAAGCCAACTCGGCAGTCATAACCAATTATTACTTAAATTACTTTTCGTTGCGGCTTGCAACCCGATCCCACAATATATTCATATTCAATTCTGTTGTTGCGTGTAACCCGATCCCACAATATATTCATTTTTATTTAATTCCATTGCGGCGTGCAACCCGATCCTCAATATATCTTTTCAATCAATTCTGTTGCGTCATGCAACCCGCTCCTCCAATATATTCACTTTTATTTCTGTTGCGGCGTGCAACCCACTCCTCAATAATATAATTTACCAATTCTTGTAAAAAAAATTATTCCAATAAATGCAACAATTAATATAAAATTGTAAAACAACAAGCATATAATAATTATGATTTTTTTAGAAATAAGTGATGATAAGTAACAATTAATTATAGAAATTAAGGAGGAAATATGCAATTTAACCACGACACTAACCTCGCTTCGCAACCAAATTCAAGATTTCAATAAACCTTTGCCTCGAGGATTGATGTCCGAAAGCTTCAAATCTAGTCACAAACAATTCAATATTCTCAACATGAATCGTAGGAATTAATTTCATATGAAATTACTAATTTTTCGGATTAAAATATGAAATTCATTTCAAAAACTAACAATGGGACCCACGTCTCGAATCCCGAAAAAACTCATAAAATTCGAATACCCGTTCTGATACGAGTTCAACCATACAAAAATTATCTAATTCTGACATTGGATTGGCTTTCAAATCTTAACTTTTTATTTTTGAATTCTTTTATAAAAATCTAATTTTTCTTCCATAAATTCACGGATTCATGATGTAAATGAGTATGGAATCATGAAATATAACTAATTTCGGATAAAGAATACTTACCCAACTCAAACTCGTGAAAAATGCCTCTGAAATCACCCAAAACCGAGGTCTAAAACTCTAAAAATGAACAAAAATGTCTGACTCCGACCATATATATTCTGTCCAGGCAAGTCGCATATGTGAGATGCGACTTTGTCAAAATTTTCAAGCCAAAAATTATGATACCAGCCTTCGGTCAATCGATCATAACTTTCTGTACAAATGTCCAAATGATGAATGGTTTATTTCTATGGAAACTAGAATCAAATGGCTACAACTTTCATGTTTTGATAATTTTAGATTCCTTATAGATTGCGAGATATAAGCTTCCAAATTCAGTTTTGCGCATCAGAAATTTCGCGCACTGCTAACAATAACCAGTAGTTAAAAATGACCTAAAAATGGTCCGAAACCACTCCGAAACTCACCCGAGCCCCTCGGGACCCTGTCCGAACACACCAACAAGTCTCAAAACATATTATGGACCTACTCGAGGTCTCAAATCACACATAACAACGACGAAACTATAAATCGCGCGTCGATTCGGACTTATGAGTTTATGAAATTTTCAATTCTATAACTCGCGCCGAAACATGCCAAATCAATTCAGAATGAACTCAAATTTTGCATGCAAGTCATAAATGACATAATGGAGCTGTTTCAATTTCCAAAATCGAATTCTGACCCCTATATTAATAAAGTCAACTCCCGGTCAAACTTTCCAAAAATCTTCTATTTTTCAACTTTCGCCATAATGCGTCGAATTGTCTTACGGACTTCTAAATCCAAATCCGAACATGCGTCTATGTCCGAAATTACCATACGAAACTATTGGAATCATCAAAATTCTATTCCGGGGTCGTTTGCTCAAAAGTCAAATCTCCGGTCAAACTTTAGAAATTCAAGCTTTATAAAATCAAACCTTTTATTTTTTTTAATAAAAAAACTAAAGGAAAACGTGCCTACGTACCTCGGAATAACTTCAAAATTTGTACATAAGTCAAAAATATTATTACGAAGCTGATCGAACTCTCGGAATCTAAATCGGGATCCGTTATTAACAAAAACCCAATTATGACCAAATTTAGGAATTCTTAAACCTTTAAATTTCTAGTTTCCGTTAAATGTCGATAATTTGAGTTAGGGACTTTCGTATTCGATTTCGGGTATACGCCCAAATTCCAAATTATGATACGGACCTACCGGAACTATCAAAATACTAATCCGTGTCCGTTGGCTCAAAACGTTGACCGAAGTCAATTTAGTTGAGTTTTTAAAGCTCTATTTCATATTTTATTCAATGTTTTATATAAAAACTTTTCGAAAAAATTTACGGACTGTGCATGCAAGTCGAGGAATGCTGAATAATGCTTTTCGAGGTCTCAGAATACAAAAATAAATATTTAAAATTAAAGATGACATATTGGGTCATCACATTTACTCCACTTGAACTCGTATATACTAAATCATGTTAGGTAAAGATGTATATTAATTAACTATTATTAAACGACAAATTATTTATCAAATTCATACGCTACACACTTAATAATTTAATTCATGCATTAAGTATGAGTAAATATTTTTTTACAGCAGGCATCATCCGAATGACTCAACAACTGCAAGAACCAAACCTGCCAATAAAACCAAATTATGCAATTTTCTCTCCAAACATTAATAAAAATATGAAAAAAGGAAAGATGAATCTATTTTACAAACTCACCCCTCAAATATAGAAGCATATCCAAGATTTAAAATTTATAGTTCTTAAATTGCTATTGAATTCATAACTCGTTGAGTGCAATTAAATATTTTTAAATATTTAATTTTTTTTAATATAAATATAAAATCTAATCAAAAGCTAGTGGGTTATTCATAACACATATCTGCTTAGTATACATTTAGCTCATAAGCCTTAGAAACAGTTTGTTCATATACAACACCGCCATAATGTTAGAGCTAAAGAAAAACTTGTTTTCACCAACTTTCAAGGCTCCATCTTTTAGGACTCAAAAAACCATGGCATTAACTTTTAGTATCACATTCATGTTTGTTACCTGTGCTGTCTTTTTTGTGTTCAATAATCCTTCACTTAACAGTTCCTCTGTTTGGTTCAAGAAAATATTGGCAAAAAGGTCACATTTTTCCACATTTTTCTCTCATTATAATTTTTCTTCTGTTTCTCAAAATGGGGTTTCAATATCACTTGATAAAACCAATATCTCCCAAAATGGTCAAAAGGGTTTTAATAATAATGAGAACTTACAAAATATGACAAATGATAAAGATACAGGAAATGAAAAGAATGAACCTTGGTGGGGAAAAATGAGTCATTGTGATATAAATGGGTGAAAGATGAATTTGGACCTTTATATGAACCTGGTTCATGCCCTCTTATTGATGGGCCATTTGATTGTTACAAAAATGGAAGGCCAGATAATGGTTATGAGAAGTTCAGGTGGCAGCCTAATCACTGTAATATTCCAAGGTAATTACCAAAACTTTGATGAAAAAAACTATGTTTTGGTTTCTTGATTTGTATGAAGGGTAGCCTTGGCGTAACTGGTAATGTTACTGCCATGTGATTAGGAGGTCACGAGTAAGTTGTGAAAACAGCCTCCTGTAGAAATGGAGGGTAAGACTGCCTACAATTGTCCATTGTGGTCCGGTCCTTCCCGGACCCCGCACATAGGACCTTAGTACATTGGAATGCCCTTTTCTTGATTTTTATAATTGAGTTCAATTTAGTGGATGTTCCTTTTTTGATATGGTGTTTTGATTCTTTTTGAAGGTTCAATGCTAAAGAAATGTTGGAGCTGCTGAGAGGAAAGAGATTAGTTTATGTTGGTGATTCTTTGAACAGGAATATGTGGGAATCAATGGTGTGTTTGCTTAGAAACTCTGTTGAAGACAAGACCAGAGTTTTTGAGGCCTCTGGTAGACATGATTTCAAGAAAGAAGGTGCTTACTCTTTTATATTCTTGGTAAGGTTTTCTCCTTTGACTGTTGACTTAATTAACATAATTCTCATATTTGTCGAGAAAGACTTAACGTAACTGGTAAAGTTACTGCTATGTGACCAGTAGGTCACGGGTTTGAGTCGTGGAAACAGTTTTTTGCAGTAATGCAGGGTAAGGTTGTGTACAATAACCCCGTGCACAACGGGAGCTTAGTGCACCGAGCTGCCCTTTTTTTCTCGTATTTGTCAAAAAGTTAGCAAATCTTAGTAAAAAGACATATTGAAAGGGGTGAGAGGAAGCCTAAATTTCAGTAAGAATGTTGTCCAAGACTTGTAAATAATGAATCTAATTTGCTGGAAACTTAGTTTTATGGTATGAATGACAATGTGGCATAGATTTAATGAACAAATTAGGTGTCTTGTATGCCAAATGTTTATGATGATTCATTAAATGAAGCAACATCATTAGCGAGGATTCATATAACCGACCCCATTTG
This sequence comes from Nicotiana tabacum, assembly GCF_000715075.1. NCBI lineage: Eukaryota > Viridiplantae > Streptophyta > Magnoliopsida > Solanales > Solanaceae > Nicotiana > Nicotiana tabacum. The sequence goes on along the minus strand of NC_134088.1, from coordinate 124,847,111 downwards.
CTTAGAATTCAGGCGCAGTAGTAGTAGTTGTTGTTATTAAGCTTTTGCAAATGAGAATGAAATGTGCTGATTATTTGAAGGATAACAGTTTTTTTATAAGAGTTCTATATTATATGCTGCAAACAAAGCTTATGGTGTGATTGGAAATAGAGCTAGATTTGATGTCTTGTGTGTCAGATATTTATGTTGATTCATTAAAAGCAGTGACATGATCAGTGAGGATTCACATAGCCGTCCCCAACTTGCTTGATATTAAGGCGTAGGAGTTGCTGTAGAACAATATTGATTAGACTTCTATATTACCTTAATAACCAACCAATTTGGTTTCATTAAGTCCTTGAAATAATTTGCTAATCTGTTGCTGATCAATATTTGAGCAGGACTACAATTGTTCAGTGGAGTTCGTTCGTTCGCCTTTTCTGGTTCAAGAGTGGGAAGTACCTTGTTGAGAGGTCATGCAACAAATACAAAGGCGCTGACATTCTTGTATTTAACACGGGGCATTGGTGGACTCATGAGAAAACATCTGCAGGGTACCTTTCTGTTTCTTCATTTCTATTTGGATTTATGCATCTCTTTTTGCTAAATCTATGAATAGGAATAGGATATCTATTTTCATATATATATATATATATATATATATATATATATATATATATATATATATATATATATATATTTCCTCGCATAAATTTTTGATGTGGTCGGTTCTTTCTTTTGAAAAGACTACCAAATCGTCCACATAAGAATCACATATATGTCACTGAAAATTTCTGTCGTCGCTCTTTGATTTAGCCATGTGTTGACAAACTTTGTAGGAAAGGTTACTATCAAGAAGGTAGCCATGTTTATGGTGAACTAAATGTAGTCGAGGCGTTTCGCAAGGCAATGACAACATGGTCAAGATGGATTGAGACCAATGTAGATCCAATGAAAACTCAAGTTTTCTTCAGAGGTTATTCAGTCTCTCATTTTAGGTAACTGTATTCTATGTTGCTCGGATTCTTCAAAAATAGTGACCGGTGCGTGTCGGATCCTCCAAAAGTAATGCATTTTTGGAGGATCAGACACATGTGCGACAATATATTTGGAAATTCTCCTGTAAACTCTACATAATGAGAGCTAAAACTTGAAAATGACAAGTAATCTAGGCTATTTTTCTGATGCATTTGCAGTGGAGGGGAGTGGTATTCTGGCGGAAAATGTGACAGTGACATTGAACCACTGAAGGATGAGAAAGAATTGTCGCCTTCTCTGTATCCGCCAATAATGGGAATGTTAGAGAATGTGATCAGGTGGATGAAGACGCCGGTCTACTACTTGAATATTACTAGAATGACAGATTTTCGCAAGGATGGACATCCATCGGTATACAGAAAGCCAAACATGACAGACGAGGAGAGGAAGTCGACATTAAGGTACCAAGATTGCAGCCACTGGTGCCTTCCTGGTGTACCAGATACTTGGAATGAGCTCCTATACGCGCAACTTCTGATGAAACATTATCAGAAACAACAACAACAACAGCAGCTGCAGACTGGTTCTTAGGTTAAAATAGCTTTGTCAATGTGCCAAGTTTGCAGCCATTGGTGCCTTTACTGATGAAACATTAATAGACATATCACGGGCAACAACATCGCGTAGGTTCTTAGGCAAACATAGCATCACTAGTGTAACAGCTCAGTGCACAAAGCTCCCTTTATGCGTGGGTGTCTGGACCACATTGAATTTATTGTATGTAGCCGTCTTACATTTATGTAAGAGGCTATTTTCACGGCTTGAACCCGTGACCTTCTGGTCATATAGTAGCAACTCGTACTGTTGCTTTATAGCGTCACTAGTTTGTATATATGATATAGTCAGACAGAAAGTGCCTCTGTTGTTTGTAGTTTTTGCTCATGGGAAGTGAGGGAAGTACAAGATATACTCTTCTTTCCTTCTTTATTTCCAGTTAGATAGGAATAGAAGAGAAAAGAAAATCTAACTCTTTCCATGTCAGTTATCATACTCTAAAGTATGTCCCTTTTGTGCTTTTGGCCTAAATTGTCTGAAAATTGTCTGAAGTATGTTAGTAGGATTTTCTTGCCATTGATTAATATTTGACTTCAGATACCTGTTAAAAACTCTTCTTCTCAAGTTTATCAAAACATCAAGAAGCAATATTGTCGTCTCAATAATACAATAATTATAGGTAGGGGTGTTCATGGTTCGGTTTGGATCGGTTTTTTCCTAAAAAAGAACCAAACCAAGTAAGTCGGTTTTTCAAATTTTGGAACCAAACCAAACCAATTAAGTCGGTTTTTTATTGATTCAGTTTTTGTCGGTTTTTCGGTTTTTTCGTTTATTTATCGCTTTTTTCTTAAATATATGACATATACTACCAAACACATATTGCGGTGACTACATTTTCAACATACATATCAAACCAATTGCTCTTTGAGAAATCTATCATTTATCAAGATATATTGATGATAATTGAACCAAATAATAATGAATAATTTTAGGACTCAATTAAAAATAAATTATTTTTAACATGAAATAAATTCTTGTACTTAGCAAAAGAAAATTATCAATCAAACTAGAATGTAAAGGCAAATAACTAAATTATTATAATAGCAAAAAAATAGACTAAAAGTGAAAACTTTTAAAATGTAACATAAAATTTTAGAAACTTTGTATAAAAATATACATATATATAGGTATAATAATAAATTTTAAATAATTATTTCTATATTCGGTTTGGTTCGGTTATTTTTTTTATTAAAACCAAAACCAAACCAGATTTGGCCGGTTTTTAAAATTCAAAACCAAAACCAAACCGAAAAAGTATCTGTTTTTAGTCGGTTTGGTTCGGTTTTCGGTTTGCTTCGATTTTTCGGGTTTGTATAAATACCCCTAATTATAGGTAGTAATCTACAATAAACATTAATTAGTAACCGCATAAAAATGATAACTATTCTATTATCGGTGGACAAGAGGAGTTGCTCAGATGGTCAACACCCCCCACCTACAACCCCATGATCGTGGGTTCTAGTCACTAAAGAAGCAATATAACTCCAACAAAGAGGATCAAAGGGGAATCAAATGGGGAGGGGAATTAAAAAAAAAATAAAAAAATCTATTATCGGTGACTCATATAGTTATCATCTGCTAGCAGATATTAATTAAACTAAACTGAAAGTGTAAAGTCATTTAAGTTGTTATATATTGTCTCATAATATATAGTATTGTATTGTATTGTACTATATCGCTTTGATGTATACAATATTTGGATAGATTGTATTGTTTTCCGTCGCTTCATGATGTAATCTACCAACAATATGAAGATTAAATTTGTAATATTATTAAAAAAAAAAGTACAAGGTAGAATATATAAAAAAGTAGGGTAAAAGATAAAATATGATTATTTAATAATATGGAAAGGAAATATGAGAGGAAAAAAATAAGGGAACGACGCGATCACACTAAATCGATCGTTCTATAAAGTGACACTTTTCGTCGTTACGTAACGAGGATTTAACGTTATAATCCAAACAAGCTGTTAATTCTTGAGCATAACGAAACCCATGCAATTTTGTAGCCATATACGTGTAGATCGAAAACAATAAATACAGAGCTTTTGTGGAAATAATTAAGCAGCTGCACTTTCTTAAATAGTTCTTAGCACGTGTTTCTTTTGATTGTGATGTGATTTCATGATGTTACATTATTTAACCAATTCATTATTGATTAGGAGAAGTTAGTAAATTTGGAGTAAACATAAGTCCGTAATAATACCTATTTGACATAATGGTAAAATCAACATGTATTTATCTTTTCTTAATCATATTGTTTTTTCAAGCTAAGTTTGACTATTTTCACTTAAATTCATCGTACGTAAGTGAGATGGTAAAATCAAAACGAATTTATCTTTGTCTTGATCATATAATATTAAAGAAACTGGTGTCGAAAACATATTCGACGTTAGAATCGATTTTAACATCCTAATATCATTCTCAGAAGAGAAATGACTTTTTCTATATCTATATCTATGCAACTAGTTCTTTTTAACTCCATCTTATTGGGAAAAAAAGAAGATAAACAACGACATACACTTATCAACTCGTATAAACAACATACACTTGTCAACTCGTATATCGAATCTACTTTGCTTTATCCTATCATTTTTCTTCCTTTGTGATTCAATCACAGCTGATATTTAGTCAATTGTGGTACGTCGTACACCAATAACTCCTATTCTACAAAGCACAATCAAATCATAATTTGAACAGTTTTTCTGTCAAAATTAGAAAATAAGGGACATTCAATAATTATTTCTACCAACAGTTTTGGTCCATGTAATCACAAGGTAGCCTATTGAATTCCTACGAGTTGATCAAATATTTCTTAGGACTAGACATCCATGGTCCAATCTTATAGATTCAATCAATGCAAAATTAAAATTCTTAACTAATTTTCTTCGCTTTGTTTTATTAAAATAGTGACATATCTGGCGGCTAATTAGCTGTCTCCCTATTTTCTTCATAATAACTAATTTGATAGTGACCAGCCGAGTAGTGGTATTAATAATCTGTGTTCAAAATCAAAATCAGAAAATTAGAGAAGGAAAACATTAGTTCAATAAACAAAATATAAAACAATTTCGAGCACACAAGTTGCTTGTGTGTCCTTAAAGAATTTAACCCACTCACTAGTGCCCAAGGTTATGAATTAATTCCTCCAGGATAGAACATAATAACTATTTTGTGATAGCGGCACTACAAATCACAGAACTTTAGCAAACTCAACAAACGGAGCAAATCACACTTGACACTTATATTTATTTGAAAAATAATACAACAATGTAGAAAGAGGGGAGAAATTTTCAGATTTTTCATGTTTCAAAAATGAGGCCAAACCTATAAATTTATAGATAATGAAAGGGTGAGATGAAGAGGTAAAATCCAAGAGGTGCCTCTTCCATTTTCCATTTACACTCTTTAAATAAAAATCCAACAATCCCCCACATGAATTGGGAATGGCTATATGATGAAAATATGCATAACAAATTGCGTGATTCGCAAGTAAGGATTAATTGCATCAGGATAAGTAGGTTTTCCTTTGAACTTTTCGTAGTGAACTTATATCGGATATACTCGGTCAATCGATATCTTTGATATCTTCAAATCATCGAGTTTTGGTGTATACCTAGACAACTATAAGTCACACAATCAAACCTTAACCGTCTTTAGTTCTCATTGTTGTGTTCGTTTTAGCCATGAACTCCGCATGGTTCATAAGTGCATAGAAAATTTGCCTTACTGAATTCTCCTTGAAGCGGCTTACACTTCACACTTACATAGGTGATTCCTAAACATATTGTAACGACCCGACCGGTCGTTTTGATTTCTAGAATTCTGTTTCCCTAAATAAGACTTCCCGTACATGCTTTTACTGTTTTATGACTTGCGGGGATGGTCAGTTCCGGATTTGAAAGGGTTCAGCTTGAAATCGGAACACTTGGTTCCTTATGTTGGCCTTATAAGGCTAAGTTTGACTTCGATCAACATTTTGAGTAAACGACCTCGGAATCGAGATTTGACAGTTCCAATAGGTTCGTATGACAATTTTAGACTTGGGCGCATGTTCGGATCGAGTTTTGGATGATCTGGGAGCGTCTTGACGCCTAATAGTGAAAGTTGGCTCTTTGAAGGTTTTACAAAAATCTTTAAATTTGGTTTGGAGCGGGTTTTGGTGTTATCGAGGTCCAAACGGAATTCCGATATAGGGAATAACTCTGTAATATCATTTAAGACTTGCATGCAAAATTTGGTGTCAATTCGAGTAGTCTAAATACGTTTCGGCGCATTTTGAGTGAATAGAAGAACTTGAAGTTCACAAGTTTGATTCAATTGGTTTTGGGGTGTGATTCTTAGTTTTAATGTTGTTTCGGGCTTTCTGAGAGCTCGAGCGAGTCCGTTTTATGATTATAAACTTGTTGGTATCTTCTAGCGGGGTTTCGGGCCCCCCGAGTGTCGATCAGACGAGGCTCAGACCAACTTAGGAGCATGGAGCCACAACTGAAGCTCCCAGATCTGTCATAATCGCACTTGCGTTTGGCCAGCCCTGGAACCGCAAATGCGGAAGATTGGGCGCACCTGTGCGACCGCAGGTGTGACTAGGCCCGTAGAAGCGGCCCCTTCTGTCCGCAGATGCGGAGACTAGCCAGGTGAGGGAAAAGCGCACCTGTGAGGCATTTGTCGCAGGTGCGAGATCGCAAATGCGGCCAAGGCACCGCAGGTGCGAAAGTCGCTGGGCAGTGAGGGTTCATTTAATACAGACTTAGGCCATTTTTATCACATTTTCTCTCACTCTTGGGCGATTTGAGAGCTTTGTAGGTGGGGATTTCGACCTAGCTTTGTGAGGTAAGTAATTTCTACTTAATGTGAGTTTAATACATAGATTATGGATAGATCTTAACATAAAAATTTGTAGAAATCAGGGGTTAGATGAAAAACCTAGGTTTTGATTAAATTGGGATTTTACCACGAAAATGATTATGGAACTTAGTGAAAATCATATATTTATGTTCCTATGGTTATGGGTAACAACTTTCTTCGAAAAGTTTCGGAATCCGGGCACGTGGGCCCGGGGATGAATTTTAGGAATCTTGAATTTAGGGTTGGATAATTGCTTTAATAGCGGGGGTATGAACGTTTGAGCGTAAATTGATTAATTTATATAATGTTTGATAAATTATGAGTCGTTTGGCACCAAATTTGGAGGTTTGAGCACGTTCTTGAATCGGAAAATGGGCTTTAAGATGAGGTAAGTCTCCTTTATAACCTTGTAAGAGGTAAGTTTTTCCATAGGCGAATTAACTAATATATGTGACTATTTGTGGGGGGCTACGTACGTACGAAGTGACGAGAGTCCGTGCGTAGCTACTACTTATGCTAAAGTCCGGGTAGTCTAGGACCCCCCATCATGCCATACTTGAAATAATTGCGCCTTTACTTGTCGATTGAATTGCTTAAATCATAATTTCCAAAAATTGTAAGAGGATCCCAAAGGGATAAGTTTCACTTAATTGAGGGTATGGATAGAACACTTGACTGCAATTGAAAAACTTGTGTTTCTTTAAGTGTTTTCTATTATGGGAGCGGGCCGAACGCCTCAGCAGATTAAATAGATGTATCTATGGTTCACGTCGTTCGACCCTCGGCAGTGCAAAATTTAAATATCGTTATGTTGGTTCGGGCCGTACGTCCTCGACATTAATTGCGCATGAATATTATTTTGGGATTTTATACTCATATTTGATATTTCTCCAATGTTTAAATGGAAGATAAATTTGGGATTAATAATTGTGAAAAAGGGTATTTTCCATCACTTACTGTTGAGTTTTAGTATATTTATTGTAAGCTATGCTCAATTATGATTTAAATTTATTATTATTAGCCTTAGTAAGTGTCAAGTCGACCCCTCGTCACTACTTCTTCGAGGTTAGGCAGGATACTTACTGGGTACATATTGTTTTATGTACTCATGCTACATTTCTGCATTTAACTGTGCAGGATCTGAGGCAGGAGCATTTGGATATCCATTCGGAACACATTCTTGATCTGGGTTCGAGATTCCACGGTGAACTGCCCTTCCTAGTCGTTCAGCAGCATGCCAGAGTCCCCCTATTATTTTGTTTCTATCTATTCCTTTTCAGGCAGTAGGATAGATATCTTTTGTATATTCTACTAAGTTGCCCATATACTTGTGACACTAGATCTTGGCACGCCTTAGTAGACTTGTGATTTTGGGTTTTGTTCTTACGGTTATTAATGTTCTCGCTGTTTTCATTTAATAATTTAAATCGGTTTTCATTAAATCTTTTAAGTAAAAGAAAAAAAAAGATCACTATGTGGGAAATCATTAGGTTATTAATTGTTGGCTTGTCTAGCAACGGGGATGGACGCCATCACGACCTGATATGGAATTGGGTCGTGACACATGTAATCCCATAGATACACTATTTGATATACCATGTATCAAACTTAGAAACCATTAAAAAGCCTTAAAGTTTTATCCTTGATACTGAACATTGTCTCATCACGAGAATGGATCAAATATTTTTATTTGACAATGTTGAACCATCACTAATAATTTTGTTTGAACTCCTTGATCCTAGATCTTGGGATCTCCAGTATTTTAGGTAGAATTACCGCCATAATGACTTGTCTGCGGCCATAGTCACATTCTCCTCGATGATTTTTCAACTACCTCTCTAGTTAGGCCTTTTATAAATAGATCTAACACATTATCGCTTGCATTCACGTAGTCAATTATGATAATTCTCCTAAAGAGTTGTTGTCTAACAGTTATATGTCTTCATTGTATATGACGAGATTTTCCGTTATTCATAATGCTCCCAGCCCTTTCTATTACCGTTTGACCATCGCAATGTATGCATATATGTACCAATATTTTGGGCTAAGATGGAATTTGTTGAAGGAATTGTGGAGCCGTTCAGTTTCTTCACCGACCTTGTCTAAGGCTATAAAGTCGGCCTTCATTGTAGAACGAGCAATGTATGTTTATTTGGATAATTTCCAAGACATCACTCCTCCGACTGTAAAAATATATCCACTTGTGGATTTATAAACAATTAAACCAGTAATCTAATTTGCATTAGTATACCCCTTCATTATCTCGAGATATTTATTGTAGTGCAAAGCATAATTTTGAGTATATTTCAAATATCTCAAAACTCATTTCATTGTTACGATAGTTCAATGCGAACTTTCTTATGTCGTAGACTAATATGTCTCGACTTTCTATTGCATATCAGATTATTGACTACACTTAATGTAGCAATATTATATTATATCAACAACTGGAATAATTGGTATTGGTTGTGGCCACAACCTTTTAATATAGAACATATTTCGCAACAACCCCACCTTTTTTCTAGCATTTGTATGCTATTTATTATTATTCCAAAATGTAATACAGGTCTACATGTAACGACATGACTTGTCATTTTAAGAATTTATATTCCGTTCGGTGGCTTAAGGTCTCAAGCAACTTTGAAATGTGTATTATGACTTGCGGGGGTGGTCAAGTTTGGTTTTCAGATGATTTAAGATTTAATTGAAAGAACAATTCTTGTTTTGGAAGCTTAAGTTGAAATAATAGACTGGATGGTGAATTATGTGTAACGATCCTAAAATAAAGTTTTGATGATTCCAATAGCTCCGTATGGTGATTTTGGACTTAGGAGCGTGTCCGAAAAATATTTTGGAAGTCCGTAGTGAAATTTTGCTTGAAATGGCGAAAGTTAAATTTTTGGGAAGTTTGACCGAGGAGTTAACTTTTTGATATCGGAGTCGGAATCAAGTTCTAAAAATTTTCATAGATCCGTTATGTCATTTATGACTTGTGTGCAAAATTTGAGGTCAATCGGAATTGATTTGATAGGTTTCGGCATCAAATGTAGAAGTTGGAAATTCTTAAGTTCCTTAAGCTTCAATTGGGGTATAATTCGTGGTTTTAGCATTGTTTTATGTGATTTGAGATTTCAACTAAGTTCGTATGATGTTTTAGGACTTATTGATGTATTGGGTTGAGGTCCCGAGGTCCTCGGGTGAGTTTCGGGGTGGTTTCAGATCATTTTTAACTGCTGGTTTGTTTGATAGCAATGTGCGAAATTGATGATGCGCATAGCTAATTTTGGAAGCTTATATCTCGAAATATATAAGGAAAATGGAAATGATCAAATCATGAAAGTTGTAAAACTTTGATTCTAGTTTCTAGAATAATAAACCATTTATCATTCAGACATTTGTACAAAAAGTTATGATCGATTGACTGAAGCTGGTACTGCAGATTTTGGCTACAGCAGTGTCCATCGCCAGAAATTTCTGCTGCACAGGGATGACTTTGGGAGCTTATATGTCACAATCTATCATGAGTTAGGTGATGAGAAAAACATGAAAGTTATAGACCTTTGTATCTAGTTTGAAGAAATTTAAACTGTTTGGCAGTTGGAGTTGAGTACAAGAAGTTATGATTGATAAACTACAGACTATCATGGAAGCGTTTGATGTTTTCAGCATAAGCATGTATGATCCAAAGGTCCATTTTTGGTTCTATAGATCAAAATTAGATTTTGAGACTTCTGAGATTTTGATAATGAATTATAAGAGTGATGTGGAAAGTTTGATATAATTTCATCGAGTTGCGATTGGATTTTTAGCGTGAAACATGAGTTAATTATTTAACGAGCAAAATTGATATCGCATTGAGCAAATGAGCTCCAAATTGAGTTTCGATTGAACGACTAGGTTCGTATTATTATTTGTGACCCATAGGAATAAGAATCGTCAAATTCCGAGTTCGTATGATGGAGTTAGAGCCTGTTTAGTGAAAATAAATAACTGTTGGTGCAAGCAAGTTCTGGTGTGGACTTTTAGTGACGGAAAATGAACTTTTAGTGACGGATGGGGAGAAACTTAAGGACCAAAAATGGTAATTTCCTTCATTTCATTTTGGATTTTTAGAGCACGATTCTTGGGCGATTTTGAGATTTTTTTTACGGTTGCGAATTGGGTAAGTGTCCTATATCCAAAAGTGATTATATTTCATAAATCAAGATTTTTACAAAACTTTTCAAGAACGAAAATTTTAGATTTGGAGATCTAGTTGTTATCGAAATTTGATAAAATTAGTATGTGTGGACTCGTAATTGAATGGGTTGTCGGAATTTGTGAGTTTCGTCGGATTCCGAGATGTGGGCCCCACAAGCGACTTTTTAGTTAAATTTCTGATTTTGTTGGAAAATTAGTATTGTCATATGGAATTAATTCCTAGAATTAGTATTGACTAAATTGAGTTAATTTGGATAGATTTGAGCTGTACGGAGGTCAATTCAAGCAAGAAAGCAATTTTGGAATATCGGCCTAACTTCAAAAAAAGAAGAAGTAAGTATCTTGCCTAACCTTGAGTGGGAGAAATTACCTCTTAGGCATCGAGTCTTATGTGCCATTTGTGAAATGTGAAAAGCCGTGTACGCGAGATGACGAGTACGTACCCGGGCTTATATGTGCAAATTTTATTGGGTTAAAGTCTTAGGCATTATTGTGTAGTAAATTGGATAATTGTTGGCATTTATTAAATCATCTATTTGCTATGCCTAAATCCTTGTTTGTTGAATTTGTTTTTATATGACAATTTGATGTGATTGTTACTTGAATATTTATGTAAATTCCGTGAGTTTGTTGATTTGATATTTCCTGGAAATAATTCTATTATGGATTTTCCATCTGCAAATAATTAATGAACGAAGCTTAAACTGAGGCGTTAATATAATTATCAAGAATTTGGATTAATGAAGGCGTTGCCCTGTACTGAGTATTTTCTATCCCTGTTAATTGTTTTTGAGGTTTTATATACGTTGTGTGGAGCCTTGGGCTATTTTTGAGAAATTTATTGATTTTACTATATCATTGGAATTGGTTGTGGTTGTTGGGCAAATTGTGATATGAATTGATTGTGTTGTGTTGTCGTGATAATATTCCGTGTAAATTGTTGTGTGATTTGAGTTTTTCTTATGAGGATATAAGGGTGGCATTTCACTGTTGATATTATGTGGGTATAAGGGTGGCATTTTACTGTGGTTATGTGTGTTGGGATATTGTCTGGGTAGAGTGATAAGGGTGGCTATTATACGGAGCGATAAGGGTCTGGACTGTAATTTTGACCTTAGTCAGAACAGTGTGAAGATGACTCCGTAAAGGAGTTCCGTTTGCTCCGTTGGATGATTTTGGACTTCGGAGCGTGTCCGGACTGTGAATTTGAGGTTTGTAGCTGATTTAGGCTTGAAATGGCAAAAGTCAAATTCTTGGAGATTTTGAACGGTAGTGGACCTTTTGATATCGGGGTCGGAATTCGATTTTGGAAGTTGGAGTAGGACCGTAATGTCAAATACGACTTGTGTGCAAAATTTGAGGTTAATCGGACATGATTTGATAGGTTTCGGCATCGATTGTAGAAGTTTGAAGTTTCAAAGTTCATTAAGTTTGAATTGGAGGGTGATTCGTATTTTTAGCATTTTTTGATGTGATTTGAGGGCTCGACTAAGTCCGTATGGTAATTTAGGACTAATTGGTATGTTTGGTTGAGGTCCCGGGGGCCTCGGGTGTGTTTCAGATGCTTAACGGATTGAGTTTTGGACTTATGGAATTGTTGAAGCTATCTGAGTTATGGTGTTTTTGCACCTGCGGTGGGGAGACCGCAGGTGCGGAGTGAAGGGCGCAGGTGCGCTGTTGGTCAAGAAGGTTTGTGAGCGAAGGTGCAGAAGTCAAGCCGCAGGTGCGGGCTCGCTGGTGTGGCCCAAAGCTCGCAGATGCGGTCCCAGCCATTTTCGCACCTGCGATGAGTTTTCAGCAGGTGCGGGTGAAGGCTCGTAGAAGCGAGTTTGCTGGGCAGAAAATAGGATTTTGAGGGTTTATTTCCCATTTCGATTTTAGAACTTTTTGAGAGCTCGGATTGGGCGATTATTTGAGGGATTTTCAGAGAAAACTTTTGGGTAACGTTTCTTAACTCATTTATGGTTATATTCCACTAATATATGGTTGATTTCATCATTTAATTTTGGATTTTGGGTTTTGAATGAGATTTTGTCATCAGATTTGGATAATTTTGGTACGAGTGAACTCATGAGTGAATGTGTGTTTATATTTTATGACTTTTACCCGATTTCGAGACGTGGGCCCGAGAAGACCTTTTGGGGTGATTTTTTAATTTTTCGCTTTAGCTTTGATTTCATTAACTATATTAGTTTCTTATAGTTATATTTTATGATATGTAATTGATTTTTGCTAGATTTGGACCATTTGGACTCGGATATTCGTGGAAAAAGCATTGTTACAGATTGATTTGAGCTTGGTTCGAGGTAAGTGGCTTGCCTAACCTTGTGTGGGGGAAATCCCCTTAGGATTTGGTACTGTTGTCATATGTGAGCGCCGTGTACGTGAGGTGACAAGTACGTACACGAGCTATTTGTTGAAAAACCCGATTTATTTTACTGAGTAGCAACCTGTTTTCCCTTTAAATTGAGTTATATCGTTTAAATGAGTATTAGTCTATTTTCATTCTTAATTAAGATATTCCAACATGCGTAGTTATCCTATTTAGTCTAATATCACATGTCTACGTGCTTTAACTGCTTATTTGAACTCTGTGACGCATGCCTAGTAGATTTCCTGTTTTTCCTTGTTCTTTAGCAGTCTTTACTGTAAAATTCTTGCTGTTAACTATGGTATTTATTGGTTGAGTTGTGTGTTTACTTTTGAGACTACGAGGCGGTTCCTTGAGAGTTCTCCCTGCACATTTACTTTTGAGACTACGAGGCGGTTCCTCGAGAGTTCTCCCTATATATTTACTTTTGAGATGACAAGGCGGTTCCTCGGGAGTTCTCCCTGTATATTTACTTTGAGACTACAAGGCGGTTCCTCGGGAGTTCTCCCTGCACATTTACTTTTGAGACTAAGAGGCTGTTCCTTGGGAGTTCTCCCTGCATATTTACTTTTGAGACTACGAGGTGGTACCTCGGAAGTTCTCTCTGTATATTTATTTTGGGACTACGAGATGGTATCTCGAGAGATTCCCTGCTGTTTACCCCTGTGTGTTGTACTGTTGCCTTGCTGTGTTTCCTTTTGTTAAATTCTAGTCTCTTATTATATTGTATATTCTCTTGCTTTATTTATTATATACCAGTGGGCCTGACCTGACCTCGTCACTACTCGACCGAGGTTAGGCTTGGCACTTACTGGGTACCGTTGTGGTGTACTCATGCTACTCTTCTGTACATATTTTTGTGTGCATATCCAGGTATTACTTATCAGCCCTGCTATTAGCTAAGAGTTCTTGCTGCCGTACGGAGACTTCAAGGTACATCTGCCGCGTCCGCAGGTGTGATGACCCAAAATGTCAACTTTAAATTTAATAATTAATTTTGTATTCTAAGACCTCGAAAAGCACTATTTATCATTTTTCGACTTACGTGCACAGTCCGTAAAATTTTTCGGAAAGTTTTCAGGTGAAAAATGAATTAAAATGTGAATTAGAGCTTTAAAACTCAACTGAGTTGACTTTGGTCAAAATTTTGAGCAAACGGATCAGTGTTTTGATAATTTTGGTAGGTCCGTATCGTAATTTGGGACTTAGGCGTATGCCCAGAATCAAATTCCAAGGTCCCTAGCCCGAGATATGGAATTTTGATAAAAATTAAAAGTTTAAGTTCAAATAGTGACCGGATGTCAAATTACGTGCAAACGGCCCCGGAATAGAATTTTGATGATTCCAACAGCTCCGTATGGTGATTTTGGACTTAGGAGCGTGATCGGAATTTTATTTGGAAGTCCGTAGTAGAATTAGGCTTGAAATGCCGAAAGTTGAATTTTTGGGAAGTTTGACCGAGAGGTTGACTTTTTGATATCGGGGTCGAAATCCGATTCTGAAAATTTTTATAACTCAGTTATGTCATTTATGACTTGTGTGCAAAATTTGAAGTCATTACGAATTGATTTGATGTGTTTCGACACAAGATATAAAATTTAAAAGTTCAAAGTTCATTGATTTTGATTTGAGGTGTGATTCGTCGTTTTGATATTGTTTGATGTAGTTTGAAGGCTCGACTAAGTTCGTATGGTAATTTGGGACATGTTGGAATAATTGGTTAAGGTCCCGAGGGTCTCGGGTGGATTTCGGAAGGTAAACGGAATGGATTTCGGACAAAGAGTGCTGGAAATTTCTGTTGCAGAAATTCCGTGCGTGTAGCCAAATTTGGAAGCTTATATCTCGCAATTCATAAGGAATCAGAAAATGTGCAAAACATGAAAGTTGTAGTCGTATGATTATAGGTTCCAGAAAGTTAAACTATGTATTATTTGGACATTTGTACAGAAAGTTATGACGGATTGAATGAAGGCTGGTAGAGCAGTTTCGCCAGAAATTCTGATGCATGCAGCCGACTTTGGGAGCTTATATCTCGCAATGCATAAGGAATCAGAATAATTGCAAAACATGAAAGTTGTAGTCGGTAGATTCTAGTTTCCAGAAAGTTAAACCATTTATTATTTGGACATTTGTACATAAAGTTATGATCAATTGAAGTAAGACTGGTAGAGCTGTTTCTGGTAGACTTTTAGTGACAAAAAATGGACTTTTAGTGACGGATTGGCAGAAACTTAAGGACCAAAAATGCTCATTTCATTCATTTCGTTTTGGATTTTTGGAGCACGGTTCTTGGGCGATTTTTGGACAATTTTTACGGGAAAACATTGGGGTAAGTGTTTCTTATCCTATATTGATTATATTTCATGATTCCATACTCATTTACATCATGAATCAGTGAATTTATGGAAGAAAAATCAAGATTTTTGCAAAATCTTCCAAAAACGAAAATTTAAGATTTGGAGGTCGAGTTGTTATCGGATTTTGGTAAAATTGGTATGGGTGGACTCATAATTGAATGGGTTATCGGATTTTATAAGTTTCGCCGGATTCCGAGATGTGGGCCCCACGGGCAAATTTTGAGCTAATTTCGGATTTTAATGAAAATGTATTATTTTCTTATGAAATTGATTACTATAATTTTTGTTAACTGTATCGAATTAATTATGACTAGATACGAATCGATCGGAGTCAGAAAATCGATAAAAAAGCATAATACTTGGTTAAATTGGAGCAAGTCGAGGTAAGTGACTTGTCTAACCTTGTGTGGGGGAAAATTCCCCTAGGATTGGTATTGATGTGATTATTGAAATGTGTTGAAAATCGTGTGCACGAGGTGACGAGTGTGCACACGGACTAAATTGTGAAAGATTATATTTTTAAATTGTATAGATCACTGTTGCGCATTTATTAAATTAATTTATCTTGTTATATTCTTCATCATTGATCTGAGATATATACTTCAAATTTGTTTGATCTTTTCTTACTAATTGTTTTACCTGTTTAGTTGAAACTTGGTTTCTTTTATTCTGTGCATTATTTGAAGGTTGATTTTTTTAAAATTAAATATTATTAATATGAAGTATTTGACATTTTTAAACTTGATATTGAAGCAACGTAGTAAAGATTTTAAAATATTATTTTCCTAAATTATTTACTCCTGAATATTTTTATACTTATTGTGAGGGAGCCGTGAGCTCTTTATTGTGAAAAAATATTATTGTTGAATTATTTTGACATGAGCCGTGAGCTCTTTATTATGGAAAAATATTATTGATGAATTATTTTGACATGAGTCGTGAGCTCTTTATTGTGGAAAATTATTATTGATGATTTATTTTGGCATGAGCCGTGAGCTCTTTATTATGAAAAAATATTGTTGTTGAATTATTTTGACATGAGCCGTGAGCTCTTTATTGTGGAAAACTATTATTGATGATTTATTTTGGCATGAGCCGTGAGCTCTTTATTGTGGAAAAATATTGTTGTTGAATTATTTTGGCAAGTTAAATTATTTGAGCACTTGAGGTGTAAATTGTGATATATTGTGATATTGATACGCATGCGGTGGTATAAGGTCTGGGTGTTGAAACGCATGCGGTGAGATAAGGGTGGCTTGATACGCGTGGCTAGTAGGGGTGACTACTAGAAGTCATGCGGTGTGATAAGGGTAGCTAAAACGCGGGATGCTATTTCGGGAAAAATATTTTCTTTAAATAAATTGTGAAGGCTCCCGCGGTGATATAAGAAAATGAGATATTGTGAATGTATTTATGATTTGGGACTACGAGGCGGTACCTCGGGAGTGCCCTTGTTGATATTGATTTATGGCCGTAGTTGCCTTTGATTATTATTGTGATTTTCATAAAGTTGAAGGAAATTCTGTTTTGATTTCCACGAGATATTATTTGCAATTATTTGGTGTCATTAAATATGACATACTATTTGATTCATTTTCAATGTCATTTTATTTTACTACATTGATAAACGCTTTACCATGCCATTATTATATTCCAGTAGGGCCTCACCTGACCTCGTCACTACTCTACCGAGGTTAGGCTTGGCACTTACTGGGTACCGCTGTGGTGTACTCATACTACGCTTCTGCACATCTTTTTGTGCAGATCCAGGTATATTTTACCAGCCTAGACGTCAGTGAGTTACTTGCGCATGGAGACTTCGAGGTATATCTGCCAGCGTCCGCAGACTCCGGAGTCCCCTTCTATCATTTTATGTTGCTTCCTTATATTTTATTTAGACCTTGACATATAGAGACATTGAGAATAAATTCTTAGAAGCTTGTGACTTATTTCTACCGGGTTTTGGGAGTTGAAATTATTTGAATTGTAGTTTATTTATTTCAGATATTTATTATTATTCCGCATTGATAGGCTTACCTAGTCTCTACTCTTAGAGACTAGGTGCCATCACGACATCCTACAGAGGGAATTTGGGGTCGTGACAAGTTGGTATCAGAGCACTAGGTTCATAGGTGTTATGAGTCACAAGCAGGTTTAGTAGAGTCTTGCGGATCGGTACGGAGACATCTGTACTTATCTTCGAGAGGCTATGGAACTGTTAGGAAATATTCACTTCTTTGACTCCTTATCGTGCGGCATTGATTTAGCTTGAAACATATATCTTATATTCCTTTCTATCCACTCATGTATGACATTGCGCACTCGGTATCAGTTGTGCGTCGACGGTTGTAATGTCGTATATGGACTATGAGGGAGCCAGAGAAGCTCAAACATCGCCTCAACGTGTGGTTCCGACTGAAGATGCGGACGTATTGAGAGATCACCTAGTGAATTATGTGGGGGTGCAACGGACGTTGGCGTCTGGTTGATTTATACAAGCTGTGAAGGTTATTATTGAGGATCATTGGATGTTGTGACCTATGACTTCGTGCTGAGTAGGGGGAGTCCACTACCAATGGGTGGATTGCGGGTCATGTATTATATCAGTTTTGGCCTGAAATGTATATATGTGGTACTGAACGGTTCCCTAAAATTTACAAATGTTTAAGACCTGAGATTTTGTAGAGGATAAGGTTGGGACTTGCGGCATGTCCGTCTCCTTAATAATCCTATACTTCAATACCATTATAGAAAGAACTCTAAATTTACAGAAGGTCTACTCAGCGTGGACGCGACTGTTGCGGATTTTGGAGTGCTTCGGAGTAAGTATAGTTGTTGACGAGATTCTGGACTATGTGGTTCGTGCCAAGATTTGTCTGTATGGAGCTCTACTTTTGTGATCGTTGTGTATAAATAGGGGTAAGGGTTACCCCAAAGAAGAATCAAAGAGTATGTTAAGAAATGGGTCAGCTCAACACTGTAGAGTCAGTATAACAAAAGAAGAAATTTGCATTGGGAGAAATAATTCTCCACCAGTGTTCGTGGCAAGCCTATGAAGAGGGCAGACCAGCCAATGCAACACCGCCCACTTGGCTCAGTTCTCAGAAATGCTTTTGAAAGAGTTTGTTTTCTGGACTCTCCGTAATGCGTGGCGCATAGGGTTTGAACGGTTGCGTCATGTCACCATTGACGATTTCAAAATATGCCATCAAGTTCAATAAGTTAGCCCATCATACTCCTACTTTGCTTCCTACACCTAGAGGGCGAGTCCATAGACTCATTAAAGAACTCAATTATGATCATAAAATTTTGTACGACTCGGGAGCTACAAGCTGATACTTCATTTCTGCTAGTTGTACAAATTGCCAAGATATTAGAATGTGTTCGGGGTGGAAAAAAAAAGAAAAAAAAAAAAAGAAAAACAAAAAAAAGAAGGGAAACTAAGGAGAACAAGACGTCTCAAGGTTCTGGGGGATTCAGTGGATTCTACTCTGCAAGTATAAATCATTATGGAGGGGGCTCGGGCAGTCGGCCAGCCGAGTCCGCACATCGGATTACTCGGGGTGCTCCAGTAAGTTCTTTTAATGCACCACCAACATGAGTTCCTACAATGGTTATTCCAGTTATCTGCACAGACTCAATATGAGCAGCCTAACCCGCAAAAGGGTTGTTATGAATACGGTGATACTAGGCACATCATGAGAAAATTATTTGAAACTTGGGAGAGGCATATTTCATCAAAGCACTCAGGCTACGTGCCCTATTTTAGTTACTACACCACCCACACGACCAGTTAAGGGTGGAGGACATACGGGTAAAAGGCGTCCTAGAGGTGGAGACCCAGCCGTTGATATATTTATTTTACGGTATGGCGGAGGTCGCTACATCAGATGGTGTCGTTACAGGTACGACCTCGATTTAATATAAAAGAATAATTTCCTTAAGTTGATTCGGTTCTCAATATCGAAACGAGTCTTCCTATTGTGCTCCACTTATGAGTGAGCTTCATAATTCTATAATCTACTTATGTGTTTACCCTTGTTAGGAGATTTTATGGAGATAACTATGCCTATCATATCTTGTTGGTCACTAATAAGAGCTGCGAGGCTAAATGTGACTTTCTGTTACTCATTTCGGTAAATTTTGATATAAATTCCGAATAATTAATTACAAATTGTGAATTATATGCCTTACCGGTATGGGGTTCATTATGTGTTGTGATTTGGTGTAACCGAAATTATTTAAAAGGAGAAAATAGAAATTTTCAATTGGCACAATGTGCATATTACTTGTGATTCAGAACCGAGGACGAGATCCTCGCATTTTAATATAAACTGATATGTTTAAACCGGGCTACGAGCTGCAGTGGAAGTTATATAAGGACGAGATCCTTGTGAGGAAAATTCTTGTGTTTAAGTTCTCCCTTGTGAAATTAAATTTGTACTATAGTACTAATAGGGAGTCATGCCTGTTAGGCTTATTTGAAAATTCTTATATGAAATTCTCTGTGCATAGTAGTCAAATTCGTGTGGTAATTATTAATTTTTAACCTACGAGGTAGGTGCCCGCCTAGGTGGCGTTAAATGTGACTCGTTAATTTGGGTAAATAATTTTGAGGTCTTCATGCCTCGTGTCTCGTTATCAGTATTGTGAAAGTTTGAAATGAGATTTTCGTTAACATGATGTTAATTGATGATTCTGTAATTGATTATGAACAACTATTCAGACCAGATTGACCCAGAAGGGTGCTCCATTCAGATGGACCGAGGAATGTGAGAAAAGCTTCCAAAAGCTCAAGACAGCTTTGACTACAGCCCCAGTATTGATATTACCTATAGGTACAGGATCTTATACTGTGTATTGTGACGCGTCACGTATTGGTCTCGGCGCAGTGTTGATGCAAGACGGTAGGGTGATTGCTTACGCGTCCAGACAGTTAAAGGTGCATGAAAAGAATTATCCTGTACATGACCTGGAGTTAGCAGCTATTGTTCATGCCTTAAAGATTTGGCGGCATTATTAGTACGGTGGCCATTGTGAGGTCTACACCGATCACCGAAGTTTACAAAATTTATTTAAACAGAAGGACCTTAATTTGCGGCAGCGGAGATGGTTGGAGTTGCTTAAGGATTATGCTATAACCATTCTCTATCATCTTGGGAAGGCCAATGTAGTGGCCAATGCCTTGAGTCGTAAGGCGGAGAGTTTGGGCAGCATAGCATATTTACTGGAAGTAGAGAGGCCTTTGGCCTTGGATGTTCAGGCCTTGGCCAACCAGTTTGTCAGATTGGATGTTTCCGAGTCGAGTCGAGTTTTGGCTTGAGTGGTTTCTCATTCTTCTCTTTATGATTGTATCAGGGAATGTCAGTATGATGACCCACATCTGCTTGTCCTTAAGGACACAATTCAGCACGGCGATACCAAGGAAGTCACTATTGGAGATGAAGATGTATTACGGATGCAGGGTAGGCTATGTGTGCCTAATGTAGATGGTTTTCGTGAATTGATTCTCCAGGAGGCTGATAATTCACGGTACTCCATACATCTGGGTGCTACGAAGATGTAGCAGGACTTGAGGCAATATTATTGTTGGAGGAAGATGAAGAAAGACATAGTGGAGTATGTAGCTCGGTGTCTAAATTGTCAACAAGTGAGATATGAGCATCAACGACCTAGTGGATTGCTTCAGAAGTTAGTGATTCCAGAATGGAAATGGGAGAGGATCACTATGGATTTCGTTGTTGGGCTCCCACGGACTCAGCGGAAGTTGGACGCAGTTTGGGTGATTGTGGATAGGCTGACCAAATCAGCTCATTTCATTCCTGTGATTACTACTTACTCTTCAGAGCAGCTGGCTCAGGTATATATTCGCGAGATTGTCAGACTTCACGGTGTACCAGTATCTATCATCTCTGACCGGGGTACACAGTTTACCTCACGGTTTTGGAGGGCAGTACAGCGTGAGTTGGGTACCCGGGTAGAGTTGAGTACATCATTTCACCCTTAGATGGACGGGCAGTCCGAACGCACTATTCATATACTGGAGGATATGTTTCGTGCGTGTGTGATAGATTTTGGGGGTGCTTGGGATCAGTTCTTACCACTTGCGTAGCTTGCTTACAACAACAGTTGTCAGTAAAGCATTCAGATGGCTCTGTATGAGGCCTTGTATGGTAGGTGGTACCAGTCCCTAGTGGGTTGGTTAGAACCGGGTGAGGCTAGGCTATTGGGTACAGACTTGGTTTAGGATGCCTTGGAAAAGGTTAAGTTGATTCAGGATTGACTTCGTACAGCCCAATCTAGACAGAAGAGTTATGCGGATCGGACGGTTTGCGATATTGCATTCATGGTTGGTGAGCGGGTATTGCTCAGGGTTTCGCCTATGAAGGTTGTGATGAGGTTCGGGAAGAAGGGCAAGTTGAGCCCTAGGTATATTGGGCCTTTTGAGATTCTTGAGAGAGTTGGAGAGGTGGCTTACAAGCTTGCACTACCACCTAGTCTTTCTGCGGTTCATCCGGTATTCCATGTTTCTATGCTTTGGAAATATCACGGCAATACGTCTCAAGTGTTAGACTTCAGTTCGGTTCAGTTGGACAAGGATCTATCTTATGTTGAGGAACCAGTGGCTATTTTAGATAGGCAGGTTCGAAAGCTGAGGTCAAAGAACATTGCTTCCGTAAAGGTTCAGTGGAGGGGTCATCCAGTCGAGGAAGCGACTTGGGAGGTCGAGAATGATTTACGCAGTTGTTATCCACACTTATTCACCAGCTCAGGTACTTTTTCTAACTCCGTTCGAGGACGAACATTTGTTTTAGAGGTGGAGAATGTGATGACCCAAAATGTCAACTTTAAATTTAATAATTAATTTTGTATTCTAAGACCTCGAAAAGCACTATTTATCATTCCTCGACTTGCGTGCACAGTCCGTAAAATTTTTCGGAAAGTTTTCAGGTGAAAAATGAATTAAAATGTGAATTAGACCTTTAAAACTCAACTAAGTTGACTTTGGTCAACATTTTGAGCAAACGGATTCGGATCAGTGTTTTGATAATTTTGGTAGGTCCGTATCGTGATTTGGGACTTAGGCTTATGCCCAGAATCAAATTCCGAGGTCCCTAGCCCGAGATATGGAATTTTGATGAAAAATTAAAAGTTTAAGTTCAAATAGTGACCGGATGTCAAATTATGTGCAAACGGCCCCGGAATAAAATTTTGATGATTCCAACAGCTCCGTATGGTGATTTTGGACTTAGAAGCGTGATCAAAATTTTATTTGGAAGTCCGTAGTAGAATTAGGCTTGAAATGCCGAAAGTTGAATTTTTGGGAAGTTTGACCGAGAGGTTGACTTTTTGATATCGGGGTCCAAATCCGATTCTGAAAATTTTTATAACTC
This sequence comes from Nicotiana tabacum, assembly GCF_000715075.1. Lineage (NCBI taxonomy): Eukaryota > Viridiplantae > Streptophyta > Magnoliopsida > Solanales > Solanaceae > Nicotiana > Nicotiana tabacum. The sequence goes on along the minus strand of NC_134088.1, from coordinate 124,824,370 downwards.
AGTTATGTCATTTATGACTTGTGTGCAAAATTTGAAGTCATACCGAATTGATTTGATGTGTTTCGACACAAGATATAGAATTTAAAAGTTCAAAGTTCATTGATTTTGATTTGAGGTGCGATTCGTCGTTTTGATGTTGTTTGATGTAGTTTGAAGGCTCGACTAAGTTCGTCGTGTATTTTGGGACATGCTGGAATAATTGGTTAAGGTCCCGAGGGTCTCGGGTGGATTTCGGAAGGTAAACGGAATGTATTTCGGACAAAGAGTGCTGGAAATTTCTGTTGCAGAAATTTCTGTTGCAGAAATTCCGTGCGTGGAGCCAACTTTGGAAGCTTATATCTCGCAATTCATGAGGAATCAGAAAATGTGCAAAACATGAAAGTTGTAGTCGTATGATTATAGAATCTATAAAGTTAAACTATGCATTATTTGGACATTTGTACAGAAAGTTATGACGGATTGAATGAAGGCTGGTAGAGCAGTTTCGCCAGAAATTTCGCCAGAAATTCTGATGCATGCAGCCGACTTTGGGAGCTTATATCTCGCAATGCGTAAGGAATCAGAATAATTGCAAAACACGAAAGTTGTAGTCGGTGGATTCTAGTTTCCAGAAAGTTAAACCATTTATCATTTGGACATTTGTACATAAAGTTATGATCAATTGAAGTAAGACTGGTAGAGCTGTTTCTGGTAGACTTTTAGTGACAAAAAATGGACTTTTAGTGACGGATTGGCAGAAACTTAAGGACCAAAAATGCTCATTTCATTCATTTCGTTTTGGATTTTTGGAGTACGGTTCTTGGGCGATTTTTGGGCGATTTTCACGGGAAAACATTGGGGTAAGTGTTCCTTATCCTATATTGATTATATTTCATGATTCCATACTCATTTACATCATGAATCAGTGAATTTATGGAAGAAAAATCAAGATTTTTGCAAAATCTTCCAAAAACAAAAATTTAAGATTTGGAGGTCGAGTTGTTATCGGATTTTGGTAAAATTGATATGGGTGGACTCGTAATTGAATGGGTTGTCGGATTTTATAAGTTTCGCTGGATTCCGAGATGTGGGCCCCACGGGCAAATTTTGAGCTAATTTCGAATTTTAATGAAAATGTAATATTTTCTTATAAAATTGATTATTATAATTTTTGTTGACTGTATCGAATTAATTATGACTAGATACGAGTCGATCGGAGTCGAAAAATCGATGAAAAAGCATAATACTTGGTTAAATTGGAGCAAGTCGAGGTAAGTGACTTGTCTAACCTTGTGTGGGGGAAAATTCCTCCAGGATTGGTATTGATGTGATTATTGAAATGTGTTGAAAATCGTGTGCACGAGGTGACGAGTGTGTACACGGACTAAATTGTGAAAGATTATATATTTAAATTGTATAGATCACTGTTGCGCATTTATTAAATTATTTTATCTTGTTATATTCTTCATCATTGATCTGAGATATGTACTTCAAATTTGTTTCATCTTTTCTTACTAATTGTTTTACCTGTTTAGTTGAAACTTGGTTTCTTTTATTCTGTGCATTATTTGAAGGTTGATTTTTTTAAAATTAAATATTATTAATATGAAGTATTTGACATTTTTAAACTTGATATTGAAGCAACATAGTAAAGATTTTGAAATATTATTTTCCTAAATTATTTACTCCTGAATATTTTTATACTCATTGTGAGGGAGCCGTGAGCTCTTTATTGTGGAAAAATATTATTGTTGAATTATTTTGACATGAGCCGTGAGCTCTTTATTATGGAAAAATATTATTGATGAATTATTTTGACATGAGCCGTGAGCTCTTTATTGTGGAAAATTATTATTGATGATTTATTTTGGCATGAGCCGTGAGCTCTTTATTATGGAAAAGTATTGTTGTTGAATTATTTTGACATGAGCCGTGAGCTCTTTATTGTGGAAAACTATTATTGATGATTTATTTTGGCATGAGCCGCGAGCTCTTTATTGTGGAAAAATATTGTTGTTGAATTATTTTGGCAAGTTAAATTATTTGAGCACTTGAGGTGCAAATTGTGATATATTGTGATATTGATACGCATGCGGTGGTATAAGGTCTGGGTGTTGAAACGCATGCGGTGAGATAAGGGTGGCTTGATACGCGTGGCTAGTAGGGGTGACTACTAGAAGTCATGCGGTGTGATAAGGGTGGCTAAAACGCGGGATGCTATTTCGGAAAAAATATTTTCTTTACATAAATTGTGAAGGCTCCCGCGGTGATATAAGAAAATGAGATATTGTGAATGTATTTATGATTTGGGACTACGAGGCGGTACCTCGGGAGTGCCCTTGTTGATATTGATTTATGGCCGTAGTTGCCTTTGATTATTATTGTGATTTTCATAAAGTTGAAGAAAATTCTTTTTTGATTTTCACGAGATATTATTTGCAATTATTTGGTGTCATTAAATGTGACATACTATTTGATTCATTTTCAATGTCATTTTATTTTACTACATTGATAAATATTTTACCATGCCATTATTATATTCCAGTAGGGCCTCACCTGACCTCGTCTCTACTCTACCAAGGTTAGGCTTGGCACTTACTGGGTACCGTTATGGTGTACTCATACTACGCTTCTGCACATCTTTTTGTGCAGATCCAGGTACATTTTACCAGCCTAGACGTCAGTGAGTTACCTACGCACAGAGACTTCGAGGTATATCTGCCAGCGTCCGCAGACTCCGGAGTCCCCTTCTATTATTTTATGTTGCTTCCTTATATTTTATTTAGACCTTGACATATAGAGACATTGAGAATAAATTCTTAGAAGCTTGTGACTTATTTCTACCGGGTTTTGGGAGTTGAAATTGTTTGAACTGTAGTTTATTTATTTCAGATATTTATTATTATTCCGCATTGATAGGCTTACCTAGTCTTAGAGACTAGGTGCCATCACGACATCCTACGGAGGGAATTTGGGGTCGTGACAGCAGGCCTCAGAGTCCCCCTCTATTCTCTCATATGACATTTACCTTCCGTACTTATTTTGTTAGACTCTGGTGTATAGGGATACCGGTTTCCTTCTGTAGCTTGTGACTTACTATGTTTCGGGTTTTGCGAAGACTGTGTATTATAGAGTATTGATTATTGTACATGCCGAGCGGTATTGCTATTAGTTATTCAGTTATCCACTGTTGTTAGTTGCCAAGTTTTACTTTTATTTTGTTATATTTCCGCAATTTATTAGGATTACCTAGTCGTAGAGACTAGGTGCCGTCACAACGTTATATGAAGGGAGCTCGGGTCGTGACAGAAGTTTTGATAATTCTAATAGACCCGTATGGTGATTTTGGACTTAGGAGCGTATTCGGAAAATTCTTTGGAAATTCGTAGTAAAACTTTGCTTGAAATGGCAAAAGTTGAATTTTTGGGAAGTTTGACCGAGGAGTTGACTTTTTTATATCGAAGTCGCAATTAAGTTCTGAAAATTTTCATAGATCCGTTTTGTCATTTATGACTTGTGTGCAAAATTTGAGGTCAATCGGAATTGATTTGATAGGTTTCGGCATCGAATGTAGAAGTTGGAAATCCTTAAGCTTGAATTGGGGTATGATTCGAAGTTTTAGCATTATTTTATGTGATTTGAGGTTTCAACTAAGTTCGTATGATACTTTAGGATTTGTTGGCATATTGGGTTGAGGTCCCGAGAGCCTCGGGTGAGTTTCGGATCATTTTTAACTGTTGGTGTTTTTTGACAACAATGTGCGAAATTTCTTATGAGCATAGCTGATTTTGGAAGCTTATATCTCGAAATTTATAAGGAATATGGAAATTATCAAAACATGAAAGTTATAGTTCTTTGATTTTAGTTTCTATAATGATAAACCATTTATCATTCAGACATTTGTACAAAAGGGTATGATCGATTGACTAAAGTTGGTACTGCAGATTTTGGCTACATTAGTGTGCATAAATATTTTTTCTGCTGCACGGGGCTGATTTTGAGAGCTTATACCTCGCAATCTATTCGAGGTTGGGATATGAGAAAAACATGAAAGTTGTAGCCCTTTGTATCTAGTTTGCAGAAATCTAAACCGTTTGGCAGTTGGAGTTGAGTACAAGAAGTTATGGTTGATATACTACAGACTGTCGGGGAAGAGTTTTATGTTTTCAACATAAGCATGTAATGATCCAAAGGTCCATTTTTAGTTCTAGAGATCGAAATTCGATTTTGAGAATTCTGAAATTTTGATAATGATTTATAGGAGTGATCTGAAAAGTTTGGTCTAATTTCATCAAGTCGCGATTGAGTTTTTAGCGCGAAACATGAATTAATTATTTAACGAGAGAAATTGGTATCACATTGAGCAAATGAGCTTCGAATTGAGTTTCGAGTGAACGAATAGGTTCGCATTATTATTTGACTCATAGGAACAAGAATCGTCGAATTCCGAGTTTGTATGTTGGAGTTAGAGCCTTTTTAGTGAAAACAAATAACTGCTGGTGCAAACAAGTTATTGTGTGGATTTTTAGTGACAAAAAATAGACTTTTAGTGACGGAAAATTGACTTTTAGTGACGGATGGGTAGAAACTTAAGGACCAAAAATGGTCATTTTCTTCATTTCGTTTTGGATTTTTGGAGCACGGTTCTTGGGCGATTTTGAGAATTTCTTCACGACTTCGACTTGGGTAAGTGTCCTATATCCAAAAGTGATTATATTTCATAAATCCATGGTTATATTCATCATTTATTTCGTATTTAAATTGAAGAAATCAAGATTTTTGCAAAATTTTTCAGGAACGAAAATTTTAGATTTGGAGATCGAGTTTTTATTGAAATTTGATAAAATTGGTATGGGTGGACTCGTAATTGAATGGGTTGTCAGATTTTGTTAGTTTTGTCAGATTCCGAGAAGTAGGCCCCGCGGACAATTTTTGAGTTGTATTGAATTAATTTGGATATATTTGAGCTGTCTGGGGGTCAATTCAAGCAAGAAGGAAATTTTGGAATATCGGCCTAACTTCAAAACAAAAAGTAAGTATCTTGTCTAACCTTGAGTGGGGAAAACTACCCCTGAGGCATCGAGTCTTATGTGCCATTTGTGAAATATGAAAAGCCGTGTACGCGAGGTGACGAGTACGTACTCGGGCTTATATGTGCAAATTTTATTGGGTTAAAGTCTTAGGGATTATTGTGTAGTAAATTGGATAAATGTTGGTATTTATTAAATCATCTATTTGCCATACCTAAATCCATGTTTGTTGAATTTATTTTTATATGACAATTTGATGTGGTTGTTACTTGAATATTTATATAAATTTCGTGAGTTTGTTGATTTAGTATTTCCTGGAAATAATTATATTATGGATTTTCCATCTGTAAATAATTAATGAACGAAGCTTAAACTGAGGCATTAATATAATTATCAAGAATTTGGATTAATGAAGGAGTTGCCCTATACTGAGTATTTTCTATCTCTGTTGATTGTTTTTGAGGTTTTATATATGTTGTGTGGAGCCTTGGGCTATTTTTGAGAAATTTATTGATTTTACTATATCATTGGAATTGATTGTGGTTGTTGGGCAAATTGTGATAGGAATTGATTGTGTTGTGTTGTCGTGATAATATTCAGTGTAAATTGTTATGTGATTTGCGTTATTATTATGAGGATATAATGGTGGCATTTCACTGTTGATATTATGTGGGTATAAGGGTGGTATTTCACTGTGGTTATGTGTGTTGGGATATTGTCTGGGCGGAGTGATAAGGGTGGCTATTATACTGAGCGATAAGGGTGGCTATAAGAGCAATAAGGGTGGCTATTGATATTGTGAGGGCAGAGGGATAAGGGAGGCTATTATAGGAGTGTTAAGGGTGGCTAAAGGAGAGATAAGGATGGCTATTGTCAGAGATGATATGTGATGATGTGGAGTTATTGTGTTGGTAATTTTTATGTGATGTTGTGATTTTCCTTATGTTTATTTTTATATCTTGTGCAATTTGTCTTGTTGTATCGATAAACTTGATAATAGTCTGATCTATATTTAAATTGGGAACCTGTGGCTATTGCCAAGCGGATTATAAAATGAAATGTGGGCACGAGGTGCCGTGAGTAAATAATGATGATATTGGCACGTGAATTGTCCGTGCAATCGTGATATGAAATGTGAGCACGAGGTGCCATGGTTAAATGATGATGATATTGACACACGAGTTGTCTGGGCGGTTGTGATAGAGAAATTGGCACGAGGTGCCATGAAAATATGAAAGTGGGTTGAGACCCGTATTTTATGATTTTAAAATGAGGTGTCACATGGTGACGTTTATTCGAAAGATATTTATTTGAAGGAATTATATTTGAAAGAGATTTATTTGAAAGATATTTATTTGAAGGAATTATATTTGAAAGAGATTTATTTGAAAGATATTTATTTGAAGGAATTATATTTGAAAGAGATTTATTTGAAAGAATTATATTTGAAAGATATTTATTTGAAGGAATTATATTTGAAAGATATTTATTTGAAAAGATTATATCTGAAACATATTTATTTGAAGGGAGTATACCCGAAATATATTTATTGGAGCATTATATCCTAAAGATTATTATTTGAGAAGCATATAGGCGAACGATTTATATTTGAAGGACTTGATTAATTGGGTATACTTGTACTTATTATTTGTTGAACAATGTTAATGGTGTTCTTGTTACTCTGATGTGTATATCACTGGTTGATTAGTATTGCCATTATTGTTATTTATTTTCCTATTATTTTTGTATACTATATTGCACAGTTTATTAGACTAGTGAGTGTGTTGACTGTACCTCGTCACTACTCCACTGAGGTTAGTCTTGATACTTACTGGGTACCGACTGTGGTGTACTCATACTACACTTCGGCACATTTTCGTGCAGAGCTAGGTATTGGAGATATCGGACTCGGATAGAGTTAGAGTGCGATCGCAAGGATTCAAGGTAGAACTGCTTTTTCATTGCAGTCCCTAGGAGTCTTTCTTTTTTTATTGTACTGCTAATTATTAATCAAACAGTATTGAGTATTCGATCCTTGAGATCATTTCATGTATTCAGTTAAAGTTCATGACTGAGTATTACCAGTCTTGGGAGGTTGTTTGTAATTATTTCCGTTGTTGGTTTCGATTATTTATTTAAAAACAAATTGGCTTGAATTGTAATTATAATCGGCTTGCTTAGTCTTAGAGACTAAGTGACATCACGACGCCTGTGGTGGGATTTTGGGTCATGACACTACATGAGAAATTATAGCACCTTCATTCATGAAATAAACTCAACTTGCTATGGATTTTTATCATTTTCATCAATTGGTTCACCACATTATAGACCAACATATTAATTCATTCGTTTTAGAAAGGCACATGAAAAACCTTCAAATTAGCAATTTCATCAACTAATCATCACTAAGATTGAACAAGTAATGAATTTACTAACTACCATATCAAAGTTATTTTAAATAATATAGACATTGCGTCTAACATTAGCTTTGTCATGCATAAGCTAAACACTCCCATATTTCAAATATTTCATGTGCCTTTTCTATTATTTCAAACAATGACTATATAATTTGGAGTATTTTTAATGTAAATACATTTGTTATACTCATTAATTTGAAACCATTTGATACTATTGTTTGGTCAAATTTTGCATGCCATTATTTTGAATACTTATTTCAATAAGCGACATATCAAGTCGACTATAACGACTCGATTTGTCGTTTTGAGAATTAACGTTCCGTTCAGTGACTTAAGGTACCGAAAAACTTTGTAATATGTATTATGATCCGATTGTGTTGTCAAGTTTCGTTTTTAGAAGATTCGAAATTTAATTGAAAGAACAATTCTTTTTTTTGAAGCTTAAATGAAAATTGTTGAATGGATTTTGACTTTTGAGAAAACGACTCCGGAATTGAATTTTGATGGCGTCAATAACTTCGTATGATAATTTTGGACTTAGGCCTATGTCCGGATTTAGATTTGGAAGTCCGTAGGACAATTCGACGTATTTTGGTGAAAGTTGGAAAATAATTTTTTTTTAAAACATTTGACGAGGAGTTGACTTTATTGATATCGGGGTCAAAATTCGATTTCGTAAATTGGAATAGGTCCATTATGTCATTTATGACTCGTGTGCAAAATTTGAAGCCAATCCGGATTGATTTGATACGTTTCGGCGCAAATTATAGAATTTGGAAATTTCATAAACTCATTGTTTGATTTGAGGTGAAATTCGTAGTTTCGGTGTTGTTTGATGTGATTTGAGGCCTCGACTAAGTTCGTAACGTATTTTAGGACTTGTTGGTATATTTGGTTGGGGTCCCGGGAGATTCGGGTGTTATCGGTTCATTTGGGCTACTTTGAATGCTGGTTTTCTGATGTCTAGTGTTGTTCTTCGCGTTCGCGAAGAAGGATTTGGCTTATGGGATTTCGTTCTTCGCGTTCGCGATGAAGGAATTCCCGTTGTCCATCACCCAACTTCTGAAGCTTATATCTTGCAATTTATAAGGAATTTGGAGATAATCCAAAAATCAAAGTTGTAGACCTTTGTCTCTAGTTTTCAGAAAAAACAAATCGTTTGGAATTTGGAGTTCTATACAAAATGTTATGGGGGATACACTGCAGGCTGTCTGGGAAGAGTTTGGAAATCACGAAGAAGAAATTTCTGCTGCAAGGAGCTGACTTTGGAAGCTTATATCTCAAAATATATAAGGAATTTGGAGATGAGCGAAACATGAAAGTTGTAGCCCTTAATATATAGTTATCAAAACATTAAATCATTTAACATTTGGAGTTTTGTACAAAAAGTTACGACCATTATACTAGAGACTACCTCGAAAGAGTTTGGAATTAGTTGTTGAAGAATTTGTTCATCTCGAACACGAGGGGAGGGTTGCGAACACAAAGAACAAACCTCTGGGCAGCTGAATAAAGTCAAAAAATGAAACTTCGTCTCATTCTTCCATTTTTGGACGAAGCAAGCTCGGGTGAGGCGCGTTTTTGAGAGTTTTTCAAGGAAAATATTGGGGTAAGAATTCCTAGCTCGATTTTGGTTAAAATACATGAATCTATTATTATTTTTATCATGAAATTAGTGAATTGAATTGAAAATGGTAGAAATTTTCTATACCTTAAATTGAGGATTTGGAGTTCGATTCATTATCGGAATTTGATAAAATCGGTATGGTTGAACTTGTATCGGAATGGGTATTCAGATGTCATGAAAATTATGTCAGGTTCCGAGAGGCGAGCTCCGTGTTGACTTTTTAATGTGAATTTTTAAGTCGGTATTTTATTATACAGAATTATTTCTGATGAATCTTAATGAAGTTATATAATTTATTTGGATAGATTTGAGCCGTCCGAAGGTCAATTCAAGCAAGAAGATTATTTTGGAATATCGGCATAACTTCAAAAAGGTAAGTATGTTGCCTAACCTTGAGTGGGGTAATTACCCATTAGGCATTGAGTCTTATGTGAAAATTATGTAATTGAAAACCATGTACGCAAGGTGATGAGTACGTACTTGGTTTATATGTGCAAATTATATCGGTTGAAATTCGTAGACGCCCTTATGTATTAAATTTAAAAATTGTTGGAACTTAGTAAATCCTTGATTTATCATGCCTCAATCCTTGTTTGTCGAGTTTGTGTTTTATATGATAATTTGATGTGATTGTCACTTGGATTTTTATGTGAATTCCGTGTGTTTATTTATTTGATATTTCATGGAAACATTATGGATTTTTCATCTGCAAATAATTAATTAAATAAGTTTTAATTAAGGCATTTATATATTTATCTAAAATTTGGATTAAAGAAGGTGTTGTCCTATGATGAGTTATTTTCCCATCCTTGTGGTTATTTTTGAGATTTTATATACATTGTGTTGAGCCGTGGACAATCTGTTGTGACATTAATTAACTTGCGTAAGGGTGACATTTTACTGTTGTTATGTGTATTGGATATTTTTTGGGTGGTGTGATAAGGGAGGCTATTAAATGGAGCGATAAATGAGACTATTATAGGAGTGTTAAGGGTAGCTATAGGAGAGATAAGGGTGGCTATTGGAGCAATAAGGTTGACTATTGTTATTTTCAGGACGGAGGGATAATGGAGGCTATTATAGGAGAGATAAGGGTGGCTATTGTAAGGGATGATATGTGATGATGTGGGTTATTATGTTGGTAATTTTTATGTGATGATGTGGGGTTATTGGTTGGTAATTTTCATGTGATGTTATAAATTTCATTGTGTTTATTATTATATCTTGTGTAACTTGTCTTGCTGTTTCTGTAAACTTGATACTTGTCTTTTCGATGAATGTTAATGAAGTTATATAATTTATTTGGATAGATTTGAGCCGCCCGGAGGTCAATTCAAGCCAGAAGGCTATTTCAGAATATCGGCATAACTTCAAAAATGTAAGTATCTTGCCTAACCTTGAGTGGAAAAATTATCCCTTAGGCATTGCATCTTATGTGAAAATTGTGTAATTGAAAAAATCATGTACGCGAGGTGGCGAGTACGTACTTGGTTTATATGTACAAATTATATCGGTTGAAATTCATAGATTCCCTTATATATTAAATTGAAAAATTGTTGGAACTTAGTAAATCCTTGATTTCTCATGCCTCATTCCTTGTTTGTCGAGTTTATATTTTATATGATAATTTGGTGTGATTTCCACTTGGATTTTTATGTGAATTCCGTGTATTTTTTGATTTGATATTTCTTAGAAATAATAACATTATTGATTTTTCTTCTTCAAATAATTAATTAAATAATTATATTTTTAGGCGTTTATATATTTATCTAAAATTTGGATTAAAGTAGACGTTGCCCTCTGATGAGTTATTTTCCCATCCTTGTGGTTATTTTTGAGATTTTATATATATTGTGTTGAGCCGTGGACTATCTGTTGTGACATTCATTAACTTTGTTGTACCTTTGTAATGTTTATGGCCTACAGGCAATTTGTATATACGAGTTGATGATGATGTGCTGTTGTGATAATATTCCGTGTGAATTATTGTGTGATTTGGGTTACTGTTATGCGGCATATAAGGGTGGTATTCCATTGCTTACATTATGCGGGCATAAGGGTGACATTTTACTGTTGTTATGTGTATTGGGATATTTTTTGGGCAGTGTGATAAGGGAGACTATTAAATGGAGCGATAAATTAGGCTATTATAGGAGCGTTAAGGGTGGCTATAGGAGCGATAAAGGTGTCTATTGGAGCGATAAGGGTGACTATTGATATTTTCAGGGCAGAGGGATAAATGAGGCTATTATAGGAGAGATAATGGTGGCTATTGTAAGGGATGATATGTGATGATGTGGGGTTATTGTGTTGGTAAATTTTATGTGATGATGTGGGATTATTGGTTGGTAATTTTCATGTGATGTTATAAATTTTCTTGTGTTTATTATTATATCTTGTGCAACTTGTCTTGTTGTTTCTGTAAACTTGATACTTGTCTTTTCGATGAATGTTAATGAAGTTATATAATTTATTTGGATAGATTTGAGCCATTCGGAGGTCAATTCAAGCCAGAAGGCTATTTCAGAATATTGGCATAACTTCAAAAACGTAAGTATCTTGCCTAACCTTGAGTGAAGAAATTACCCCTTAGGCATTGCATCTTATGTAAAAATTGTGTAATTGAAAAAACCTTGTACGCGAGGTGGCGAGTACGTACTTGGTTTATATGTGCAAATTATATTGGTTGAAATTCGTAGATTCCTTTACGTATTAAATTAAAAAATTATTGGAACTAAGTAAATCCTTGATATCTCATGCCTCATTCCTTGTTTGTCGAGTTTATATTTTATATGATAATTTGGTGTGATTTCCACTTGGATTTTTATGTGAATTCCGTGTATTTTTTGATTTGATATTTCTTAGAAATAATCACATTATTGATTTTTCTTCTTCAAATAATTAATTAAATAATTATTTTTTGAGGCATTTATATATTTATCTAAAATTTGGATTAAAGTAGACGTTACCCTCTGATGAGTTATTTTCCCATCCTTGTGGTTATTTTTGAGATTTTATATACATTGTGTTGAGCCGTGGACTATCTGTTGTGACATTCATTAACTTTGTTGTACCTTTGTAATGGTTGTGGCCTACAGGCAATTTGTAAATACGAGTTGATGATGATGTGCTGTTGTGATAATATTCCGTGTGAATTGTTGTGTGATTTGGGTTACTGTTATGCGGCATATAAGGGTGGTATTCCATTGCTTACATTATGCGGGCATAAGGGTGACATTTTACTGTTGTTATGTGTATTGGGATATTTTTTGGGCGGTGTGATAAGGGAGGCTATTAAATGGAGCGATAAATGAGGCTATTATAGGAGCGTTAAGGGTTGCTATAGGAGCGATAAGGGTATCTATTGGAGCGATAAGGGTGACTATTGATATTTTCAGGGCGGAGGGATAAATGAGGCTATTATAGGAGAGATAAGGGTGGCTATTGTAAGGGATGATATGTGATGATGTGGGGTTATTATGTTGGTAATTTTTATGTGATGATGTGGGATTATTGGTTTGTAATTTTCATGTGATGTTATAAATTTCCTTGTGTTTATTATTATATCTTGTGCAACTTGTCTTGCTGTTTCTGTAAACTTGATACTTGTCTTTTCGATGAATATTAATGAAGTTATATAATTTATTTGGATAGATTTGAGCCATCCGGAGGTCAATTCAAGCCAGAAGGCTATTTCAGAATATCGGCATAACTTCAAAAATGTAAGTATCTTGCCTAACCTTGAGTGGAAAAATTATCCCTTAGGCATTGCATCTTATGTGAAAATTGTGTAATTGAAAAAATCATGTATGCGAGGTGGCGAGTACGTACTTGGTTTATATGTGCAAATTATATCGGTTGAAATTCGTAGATTCCCTTACGTATTAAATTGAAAAATTGTTGGAACTAAGTAAATCCTTGATTTCTCATGCCTCATTCCTTGTTTGTCGAGTTTATATTTTATATGATAATTTGGTGTGATTTCCACTTGGAGTTTTATGTGAATTCCGTGTATTTTTTGATTTGATATTTCTTAGAAATAATCACATTATTGATTTTTCTTCTTCAAATAATTAATTAAATAATTATATTTTTAGGCGTTTATATATTTATCTAAAATTTGGATTAAAGTAGACGTTGCCCTCTGATGAGTTATTTTCCCATCCTTGTGGTTATTTTTGAGATTTTATATATATTGTGTTGAGCCGTGGACTATCTGTTGTGACATTCATTAACTTTGTTGTACCTTTGTAATGTTTATGGCCTACAGGCAATTTGTATATACGAGTTGATGATGATGTGCTGTTGTGATAATATTCCGTGTGAATTATTGTGTGATTTGGGTTACTGTTATGCGGCATATAAGGGTGGTATTCCATTGCTTACATTATGCGGGCATAAGGGTGACATTTTACTGTTGTTATGTGTATTGTGATTTTTTTTGGGCGGTGTGATAAGGGAGGCTATTAAATGGAGCGATAAATGAGGCTATTATAGGAGCGTTAAGGGTTGCTATAGGAGCGATAAGGGTATCTATTGGAGCGATAAGGGTGACTATTGATATTTTCAGGGCGAAGGGATAAATGAGGCTATTATAGGAGAGATAAGGGTGGCTATTGTAAGGGATGATATGTGATGATGTGGGGTTATTGTGTTGGTAATTTTTATGTGATGATGTGGGATTATTGGTTGGTAATTTTCATGTGATGTTATAAATTTCCTTGTGTTTATTATTATATCTTGTGCAACTTATCTTGCTGTTTCTGTAAACTTGATACTTGTCTTTTCGATGAATGTTAATGAAGTTATATAATTTATTTGGATAGATTTGAGCCATCCGGAGGTCAATTCAAGCCAGAAGGCTATTTCAGAATATCGGCATAACTTCAAAAATATAAGTATCTTGCTTAACCTTGAGTGGGAAAATTACCCCTTAGGCATTGCATCTTATGTGAAAATTGTGTAATTAAAAAAATCATGTACGCGAGGTGGCGAGTACGTACTTGGTTTATATGTGCAAATTATATCGGTTGAAATTCGTAGATTCCCTTACGTATTAAATTGAAAAATTGTTGGAACTTAGTAAATCCTTGATTTCTCATGCCTCATTCCTTGTTTGTCGAGTTTATATTTTATATGATAATTTGGTGTGATTTCCACTTGGATTTTTATGTGAATTCCGTGTATTTTTTGATTTGATATTTCTTAGAAATAATCACATTATTGAATTTTCTTCTTCAAATAATTAATTAAATAATTATTTTTTGAGGCGTTTATATATTTATCTAAAATTTGGATTAAAGTAGACGTTGCCCTCTGATGAGTTATTTTCCCATCCTTGTGGTTATTTTTGAGATTTTATATACATTGTGTTGAGCCGTGGACTATCTGTTGTGACATTCATTAACTTTGTTGTACCTTTGTAATGGTTGTGGCCTACATGCAATTTATAAATACGAGTTGATGATGATGTGCTGTTGTGATAATATTTCGTGTGAATTGTTGTGTGATTTGGGTTACTGTTATGCGGCATATAAAAGTGGCATTCCATTGCTTACATTATGCGGGCATAAGGGTAATATTTTACTGTTGTTATGTGTTTTGGGATATTTTTTGGGCGGTGTAATAAGGGAGGCTATTAAATGGAGCGATAAATGAGGCTATATATGAGCGTTAAGGGTGGTTATAGGAGAGATAAGGGTGGCTATTGGAGCGATAAGGGTGACTATTGATATTTTCAGGGCGGAGGGATAAATGAGGCTATTATAGGAGAGATAAGGGTGGCTATTGTAAGGGATGATATGTGATGATGTGGGGTTATTGTGTTTGTAATTTTTATGTGATGATGTGGGATTATTGGTTGGTAATTTTCATGTGATGTTATAAATTTCCTTGTGTTTATTATTATATCTTATGCAACTTGTCTTGCTGTTTCTGTAAACTTGATACTTGTCTTTTCGATGAATCTTAATGAAGTTATATAATTTATTTGGATAGATTTGAGCCATCCGGAGGTCAATTCAAGCCAGAAGGCTATTTCATAATATCGGCATAACTTCAAAAATGTAAGTATCTTGCCTAACCTTGAGTGGAAAAATTACCCCTTAGGCATTGCATCTTATGTGAAAATTGTGTAATTGAAAAAACCATGTACGCGAGGTGGCGAGTACGTACTTGGTGTATATGTGCAAATTATATCGGTTGAAATTCGTAGATTCCCTTACGTATTAAATTGAAAAATTGTTGGAACTAAGTAAATCCTTGATTTCTCATGCCTCATTCCTTGTTTGTCGAGTTTATATTTTATATGATAATTTGGTGTGATTTTCACTTGGATTTTTATGTGAATTCCGTATATTTTTTGATTTGATATTTCTTAGAAATAATCACATTATTGATTTTTCTTCTTCAAATAATTAATTAAATAATTATTTTTTGAGGCGTTTATATATTTATCTAAAATTTGGATTAAAGTAGACGTTGTCCTCTGATGAGTTATTTTTCCATCCTTGTGGTTATTTTTGAGATTTTATATACATTGTGTTGAGCCGTGGACTATCTGTTGTGAAATTAATTGACTTTGTTTTACCTTTGGAATGGTTGTGCCCTACGGGCAATTTGTAAATACGAGTTGATGATGCTGTGCTGTTGTGATCATATTCCGTGGGAATTGTTGTGTGATTTGGGTTACTGTTATGCGGCATATAAGGGTGGCATTCCATTGTTGACATTATGCGGCATAAGGGTGGCATTTTACTATTGTTATATGTGTTGGGATATTGTATGGGCGGAGTGATAAGGGAGGCTATTAAACAGAACGATAAAGGAGGCTATTATAGGAGTGATAAGTGTGATGACCCGGTAGGTCATCTTATGTTTTAAAACCTAATTCTGTTATCCGAAGCCTTATATACCTCATTATAGCCTTTCTCGATTTACGTGCGCAATTTAAGTGTTTTTCTGGAAAACTTTTATGTAAAACAACTGAGAAAATATGAAATGTTTTCCTTAAAATCCATTTGAGTTGACTTCGGTCAACGTTTTGAGCAAACAGACCCGAATTCGTATTTTGACGGTCCCGGTGGGTCCGTATTGTGATTTGGGACTTGGGCGTATTCCTAGAATTAAATTAGGAAGTCCCTAGCCCGAGTTATCGGACTTTGTTGAAATTTGAAAGTTAAAGGCTTAATGATTTTGAAATGTGTGGCTGATGTTTGACTTTTTGGATATCGGGTCCGTATTTTGGTTCTGGAATCCGGTATAGGTCCAACACTATATTTATGACTTGTCTGTCAAATTTGGTGAGAAACGGAGTTGGTTTGACGTGATTCAGACGTTCGATTATGAAAATAGAAGTTTTAAAGTTTTCTTGAAAATTTCCTTTGATTTGGTGTATGATTCGTAGTTCTAGGCATTATTTTGGTGATTTGATCGTGCGAGCGAGTTCGTATGATGTTTTCGGACTTGTGTGCATGTTTGGTTAGGAGCCCCGAGGGCTCGGGTGAGTTTCTGATAGGCTACTGAGTGAATTTGGACTTAGAACATTGCTGGTGTGCTTCAGGTTTTGTTGCAGGCCTCAGATCTCGCAATTGTGAGATCAATCATCCCATTTGCGACCACTGTTGGGTTCGCATTTGTGATCTACTCGTCGCATTTGTAAAGAGTAGCTGAGGAGGCCAGAGTTCGCATTTGCGAACAATGTTTCACATTTGCGATGGGAGCTGGGAGGGGGATTCTTTGCATTTGCGATCACTGGGTCTCAATTGTGATCAAGCCAGAGTTCGCATTTGCGAACTATTCTTCACATTTGTGAAGAAAGCAGAGGTATGATGATTCTCGCATTTGCAATGAATTCTTCGCATTTGGTCGCATTTGCAAACCCCATGTCGCAAATGCGACATCTGCAACTGATCAAATATGACTTAGATGGGATTTTTGGTTCAATCTTCAAATTTTCAAAACCTAAAACCTAATAGGCGATTTTTCCAAGACTCTTTTTCCCAAATCGTTGGTAAGTGATTCTAACCTATTTCTTTTCAATCTTTCACTATTTTTTCTAAGATTGCAACCTAAAATCTAAGGTTTCCATGGTAGAATTGGGGGTTTTTGGGTAGAAATTAGGGATTTGGTAAATTAGGGATTTTGACCTCAAATTGAGGCTGGATTCCAAAAGAAATTACATAACCGGTCTCGGGGGTGAATAGGTAATCGGGGTTTGGTCCGAACTTCAGGATTGGACCAAGCGGGCCCGGGAGTTGACTTTTGTTGAATATTTCAATAATGACCTAAATTAAATCCTTTGCAATTGTGAGTCGTTCCTAATGCTTAATTTGAATTGTTTGGTTGGTAATTTTCTAGATTCTATTGGTTTAGAGGCTCGTTTGAAAGGCAAAGCAGTGATTGAGCTTTGAGTGGACCTTTGGAGCGAGGTAAGTGTCGTGTTTAACCTTGACTCGGGTGATTAGGACTTGTTTGCCTATTTGCTACATGTTTAGATGTTGGGTACAACGTATATGTGAGGTGACGAGTACTTATGCATTGTTGTCGGGTTAAAGCATGCGGGTGGCACTTGTTCCTTGTAGTTTATTGCTTACTTTGATCTTGTTATCCATGCTTAGACTACTTATTCACTTACTAAATTGATTGTTCTTATCGTGTTTACGGGCTTTTGTGATAATTGAGTATTGATTCCGAAGTTGAGGTTGATATTGTGGAACCAAATGTTGAAGTAGGGCGTGTACTTGTTAATCTATCTCCCTGTTGTTATTTGTTCATTGCATTATGGTAAGGGAGAGTGTTAATGCACGAAGGGTGATGTCATGCCATATTGTGAGTGTTAATGCACGAAGGGTGATGCCGTGCCATATTGTGAGTGTTAGTGCACGAAGGGTGATGTCGTGCCATATTGTGAGTGTTAATGCACAAGGGTGATGACGTGCCATATTGTGAGTGTTAATGCATGAAGGGTGATGTCGTTCCATGTTATGAGAGTTAATGCACGAAGGGTGATGTCGTGCCGTTTCTATTGATTTTATGGTGAGGTTGAGAGTAAAGGCACGAAGGGTGATGTCGTGCATTTTTCCTTTACTATGTTTATTTGTTCTTATAGTTCATAGTATATTGTCTGTTCAAGTTACCATTCCGCTGTAGTTCTCTATCTCGTATTCCTCTCAGCATGTTACCGCTCCTAATAGTATATGTTTAGCTGTTATTTGTACATATACTGTTAAATTGCACAGGTTTGTTATATAGGTGTCTTGTCATAGCCCCGTCACTACTTCGTCGAGGTTAGGCTCGACATTTACCAGTATATGGGGTCGGTTGTACAAATACTGCACTCTGCATTTTGCTGTGCAGATTTTGGTATTGGTCCCAACTGATCGAGAGGCGTAGCAGCTCGGACTGGTTCATCGGAGACTCAAGGTAGATTTATTAGCGTCCGCAGACCTTGAAGTCCCCGTCTATCTTTTCAGTTTGTTTTTTTACTGTTTCTTTCGTTCAAACAGTTGTATTTCTTTCGAACTTTTACTTTTAGTAAATCCTAGAAGTTCGTGAATTGTGACTCCAGATCCGGGTGGTAGTAATTAATTAAGTTTTTATATTATTCCGCACTCGTTGTATTTCATTTTAGCTTATTTGCTGTTATTTACTAAATTGAATAAGGATTGGCTTAATAATTCTCTAACATTACCTTGCCTAGAAAGTGGAATGTTAGGCGCCATCACGGTCCCGACGGTAAAAATTACGGATCTTGACAATAAGGGTGGCTATAGGAGTGATAAGGGTGGCTATAAGCGATAAGGGTGGCTATTGATATTGTCAGGGCGGAGGGATAATGTAGGCTATTATAGGAGTGATAAGGGTGGCTATTGTCAGGGATGATATGTGATGATGTGGTGTTATTGTGTTGGTAATTTTTATGTGATGATGTGGGGTTATTGCGTTGATAATTTATATGTGATGTTGTGATTTTTTTTGTGTTTATTTTTATATCTTGTGCAACTTGAATTGTTGTTTCGGTAAACTTGATAATAGTATGATCTATGTTGAAATTGTGAGCCTCTGGCTAGTGCCGAGCAGATTATGTTATATGGGGTCGGGTTGCACGCCGCAACAGGTATGATTAATGTTATATGGGATCGGGTTACACGACGCAACAGGTATGATTAATGTTATATGGGATCGGGTTTTACGTTGCAACATATATGAAATGTGGGCACGAGGTGCCGGAAAAAATATGATGATTTTTATTTTTGGCACATGAGTTGTCTGTACTGTTTTGATAGAAATATGGGCACGAGGTGCCATGGAAACATGAAAGAGGGTTAAAACCCGTGTTTTATGATTATGAAATGAGGTGTCACAGAGTGACTTTTATTTGGAAGAATTTATATTTGAAAAATATTTATTTGAAAGAAGTATATTCGAAAGATATTTATTTGAAAGAATTTTATATTCGAAAGATATTTATTTGAAAGAAGTATATTCGGAAGATATTTATTCGAAAGAATTATATGTGAAAGATTTATATTTGAACGACTTGATTAATTGGTTGTACTTGTGTTCCTTATTCGTTTGAGCAATAATTATGGTGTTCTTGTTGCCTTGCTGTTTATATCACTGGTTGATTTTGTTGCTATCACTGCTAGTTGTTTTTCAATACTATTGTATACTGCTACATTGCATAGGTTATTTGATTAGTGAGTGTCTTGACTGTACCTCGTCACTACTACTCATACTACACTTCTACACATTTTCTTGCAGAGTCTGGTATTGGAGATATCAAACTCGGGCAGAGTTAGTGTGTTGATCGCAAGGATTTAAGGTAGAGCTTCTTGGGCATCGCAGTCCCTTGGAGTCTTTCCATTTTATTGTACTGTCAATTTTTCTTCGAATAGTATTGTATATTCGATCCTTGAGATCATTGCATGTATTCAGTTAGAGTTCATGACTCAGTATTACCAGTCTTGGGAGATTGTTATATTTGTTTTTGCTTTTGGTTTCGACACTTGTATTAAATTATATGTTTAAAAGAATGGCTTTAAATGAAATTGTAATCGGCTTACCTAGTTTTAGAGACTAAGTGCCATCATGACGCTTGAGGTGGGATTTTGGGTTGTGACAAGTTGGTATCAAAGCTCTAGGTTCATAGGTTTTACGAGTCACGAACAAGTTTAGTAGAGTCTTGCGGATCGATACAGAGACGCATGTACTTATCTTTGAGAGGCTACATAACTGTTTGGAAATTTCCACTTCTTTCATTCATGTCGTGCAAAATTTATTGATTTTGGAGTTTTTGCCTTTGTACCTCTATTCTCTCACAGATGGTGAGAACACGTGCTACCGGGTTAGCTGAGAAGACACCTGCACATTCTGCTAGGTCCGCAAGAGGTCGAGGTTGAGGTAGAGGATGAGGAAGGGCATGTGTCGCAGCTAGAGCACCTGTTAGAGCAGCAGTTCAGGAGCCGCCAATATCTATGATTGGGGGACAAGTACCAGAAGCACCTGTTATTACCCCCAGACTTCATGAGACTTTAGAACGGTTCTTGAACATGTTTGGTACATTGACTTAGGCGGGATTGATCTCCGTTTCACCAAATATTTCACAGATTAGGGGAGGAGCTCAGACTCCTACAGCCCGTACTCTAGAGCAGCAAGTTCACATTGGTCAGGTTCCGGGTATAGTACCAGTATAGCCTGTTATTCCGGTTCAGCTTGAGGTTAGGCCAGAGGCATCAGGAGAAGAATAAAAGAGACTTGAGTGATTTAAGAGGTATAGTGCACCTACCTTCAGTGGCACAGCTACCGAGGATACCCAGGGATTTCTAGAAAAGTGTCACAGTATTCTCTGCTCCATGGGTATTGTGGAAGTGAGCGGAGTTGTCTTTACTGCATTTCAGCTGTCAGGAGCAGCGTATCAATGGTGACAAGTTTATGAAGAGGGTAGACCAATCGATGCAGTACCACCAACTTGGGCTCAATTTGCACAGATGTTTTTAAAAGAATTTGTTACCCAGACTCTCCGGGATGCGTGGTGCACAGAGTTTGAACGGTTGCGTCAGGGCACCATGACAGTGTTAGAATATGCCATCAGGTTCAGTGAGTTAGCCCGTCATGCACCTGTTTTGGTTCCTACAGTTAGAGAACGAGTCCACAAATTCATTGAAGGGCTTGATTATGATCTTAAAATATGCATGGCTCGAGAATTGCATATTAACACTCCATTT
Organism: Nicotiana tabacum; assembly: GCF_000715075.1. Classification (NCBI taxonomy): domain Eukaryota; kingdom Viridiplantae; phylum Streptophyta; class Magnoliopsida; order Solanales; family Solanaceae; genus Nicotiana; species Nicotiana tabacum. Next base: position 124,803,090 of record NC_134088.1, on the reverse strand, counting down.
CAACAAGTAGTAGACATTGTCAGGATGTTATAACGTGTTCTAAGTGAAGAAGGAGGCCTAAAGGTCTCGAAATTCTGGAGGATTCAGTGGATTCTACTATGCATCTAGCACTCATCATGGAAGAGGCTCGGGCAATCGGTCAGCCCAGTCCGCAATTCAGAGTACTCATAGTGCTCCAGTTAATACTTTTAGTGCACCACCGACACATGGTTCTTACAGTGGTTATTCCAGTTATCCAACACGGACTCAGTACGAGCAGTCACGACCTCAGAGGGGTTGTTATAAGTGTGGTAATACTAGGAACATAATGAGAGATTGTCCCAGACTTGGGAGAGGCGAATTTCATCAAAACACTCAGGCTACAAGTTTTATTCTAGTTAATACTCCACGTGCACAACCAGTTAAGGGTGGATGATAAGCGGGTAGAGGGCGCCCTAGAGGGGGAGGCCCAGCCCGTTGATGTAATTGCTATGAATTGGTTGAGGCTGATACACCATATGTTGTCGTTACTGGTACGATCTTGATTTGTTATAAAGGAATATTTTTCTTAATTTGATTTGATTCCGATTATCGAGGTGAAAGATTCTTTCATAATCCCTATATGGTGAGTTTGTGAATTTGTACTCCACTCCCGTGTTTATCCCTGTTGGGAGATTTGATGGTGTTAGCTCGTGCCTATCATTTTGTTTTGTACACTATTGTGGGCTATGAGTCCAAAAGTGACTTTCTGTTACTCACTACAGTGGGTTTTGATGTAATTACGGGATAATTGATTACAATTTTATGAATTTATGCCTTACCGGTATGTGGGTTCATTATGTGTTGTGAAATTATTTCACGAAATTTATTAAAAATAATAGAATTTGTTTTTTTGAAAATTTTAGTTGGCACAATGTGCAAAGTACTTGTGATTCAGAATTGAGGATGGGATCCTCGTGGTTTACTGTGATTTGATATGTTTAACTCGGGCTACGTGCCGCGGTGGAAGTTATATTAGGATGACATCCTTGTGGCTAAATTCATGTGTTTTAAATTCTCCCTTTGTGAAATTTAATTTGTACTATAGTACTAATAGGGAGTCATGCATGTTAGGCTTATTTGATAATTCTTTTATGTGTTTCTTTGCATATTTAGTCATATTCGTGCTATAATTATTGAGTTTTAGCCTACAAGGTGAGTGCCAAGATGGCGTTAATTGTGACTCGTTAATTTGGGTAAATTGCTGTCAGTATTGCGAAAATTTGAAACGAGGTGTTTGTTTAATATGAGGTTAATTGAGGATGCTGGAATTAATTATGAACAACTATTATGACCAGAGATGTGGTTATGGTCATACGTATGACATGTGCGTAGGCACGAGTTGCTACAGCCGGTTGAGACTAATACCGTGTGTTGATGTGAAAATCAGATCTTTTGAAAATGTTTAGAGTGTAAGAAATGGATTTTAAATTTTATAAATATGGATAAAAGAAATACTCTCAACTAAGATGGTGTTGTCGGACCCATGTTAAATTTGCGGTGACGTAGAATCACCCACGAGTATGTATGTAAGAATACACTCAGTAATTTAATGTCCACCGAATAATTTTTGGCACGTTCGAGGACGAACGCATATTTTAAGAGGAGGAGAATGTAACGACCTGACTTGTCATTTTGAAAATTAACATTCCGTTCAGTGACTTAAGGTCCTGAGCAATTTCGTAATATGTATTATGACCCGCGTGTATTGTCGAGTTTGAATTTCGGAAGATTCAGAACTTAATTGAAAGAACAATTCTTATTTTTGAAGCTTAAATAAAAAGAGTTGTTCGGAGTTTGACTTTTGAGCAAACGTCTCCAGAATGGGATTTTGATGGCATCAATAGCTTCGTATGGTGATTTCGGACGTAGGCGTATGTCAAAATTTGGATTTGGAAGTCCATAGGATAATTCGACGCATTTTGACGAAAGTTAGAAAATTTTGAGTTTAGAGAGTTGAGAAGTTTGACCGGGGGTTGACTTTATTGATATCGGGGTCAAAATTTGATTTTGAAATTTGGAATAGGTCCATTATGTCATTTATGACTCGTGTGCAAAATTTAAAGTCATTCCGGATTGATTTGATACGTTGCGGCGCAAATTATAGAATTTGGAAATTTCATAAACTCATAGTTTGATTCGATGTGTGATTCGTAGTTTCTTTGTTGTTTGATGTGATTTGAGGCCTCGACTAAGTTCGTATCGTGTTTTAGGACTTGTTGGTATATTTTGTTGGGATCCCGGCGGTCTCGGGTGTGTTTCGGGTGTTATAGGATCATTTTGGGATACTTTGGATGCTAGTTTTCTGATGTCTGGTGTTGTTCTTCGCGCTCGCGAGGTGCCTCCCTCGTTCGCGAAGAAGGATTTGGCTTCTGGGATTTTGTTCTTCACGTTCACGAAGAAGAAATTCATGTTGTCCGTCACCCGACTTCTGAAGCTTATATCTTGCAATCTATAAGGTATTTGGAAATCGCGAAGAAGAAATGTTTGCTGCACAGGGCTGGCTTTGGAAACATATATCTCAAAATCTATAAGGAATTGTGTCACGACCCGAAATTTCCCACCGACGGGACCGTGATGGCGCCTAACATTTCACTTGCTAGGCAAGCCAACGTTAGAGAATCATTAACCAATTCCTTATTTTCATTCAGTAATTAACAATAATTAACTAAGATGAAATATAATAAGTGCGGAATATCAGAAATCTGTATTAACTACTACCACCCGGATCTGAAGTCACAATTCACGAGCATTCTAGAATTTGCTACAAGTAATAGTCAGAAAGAAATACAACTGTCTGAATGAAAGAAACAGTAGAACAGAAAAGATAGACGGGGCTTTCAAGGTCTATGAACGCCAACAGATCTACCTTGAGTCTCTAGACATCGGACCAATAGCAGAATCTCGATCAACCCGAGTGGGTATCAAAATCTGCATAGAAAATGCAGAGTGCAGTATCAGTACAACCGACCCTATGTATTGGTAAGTGACGAGCCTAACCTCGACGAAGTAGTGACGAGGCTAAGGCAAGGCACCTACAAATCAACCTGTACAATTCAACAGTGTATATACAAATAACAGAAATGAAGAACAAAACAGGAAATGTCGGGAGGGGAACATACTGAGGGGAATACAAGATAAAGAACTACAACAGAATGATCATCGGAGCAGTCAATATACCATGAATCAACAGGAATAGTGAATACAGTAAGAAAAAAATGCACGGCATCACCTTTCGTGCTTTTACTCTCAATCTCACCATAAACAAAATCAATAGAAACCACACGGCATCACCCTTCGTGCATTAACTCTCATATCATGGCACAACATCACCCTTCGTACATTAACACTCATAATATGGCATGCCATCACCCTTCGTGCATTAATACTCACAATATGGAACGGCATCACCCTTCGTGCATTAACACTCACAATATGGCACGACATCACCCTTCTTGCATTAATACTCACAATATGGCACGACATCACCATTCATGCATTAACACTCTCCCTTACCATAATGCAATGCATAAGTATCAACAGGGAGATAGAATGGCAAGTACAAACCTTACCTCAACATTTGGCTCCATAACATCAATCTCAACTTTGAAATAAAAACTCAATTATCACCAGAAAATCCGTAAACATGATGAGAACGATAAACTGAACAACACTAGTATAACACATCGCAATTAGGCATAGGATTGAGACAATATAAGAAAAACTGAGAAACATGTAAAACAGGTAAATTGGCGGCGCATAAGTACTCGTCACTTCACATATACGCCGCTCACATGAATTTCACTTAGCAAGTAATCTAAGGTTCCTAATTCCCTCAAGTCAGGATTAGACACAACATTTACCTCTCTCCGAAGGCCACTTAATTCTCAATCACAGTTTTTCCTTTGGAATTCACCTCCAAACCACTCGTATCTATTCAAAAATGACTCAATAATATCAAATACTGCTAAAGGAATCAATTATATTACATAAATTAAATTTCCCTCCAAAAAGTCAAAAATCAACCCCAGGCACGCTTGGTCTCCCGAAGTTCGGACCAAAATCCATTTACCCATTTACCCCTGAGCCCGAATATATAATTGGTTTTGGAATCCGACCTCAAATTGAGGTCTAAATCCCCAAATTTCCAAAATCCCTACTTTCTACCCAAAACCCCTAATTCTACCATGAAAACATTAGATTTTTGGTTGAAATCTTGTAAAATGTAGTGAAAGATTGAAAGAACCCAGTTTAGAATCACTTACCTATGATTTGGGGAAGAGATGGTCTTTGGAAAATCGCCTCTTGTGTTTTAGGTCTTGAAATTTGGGAAATGAATGAAAATTCCAGTCCAAAAGTCATTTTGTTCAGCTGCAGATTCGCATTTGCGACCTGAGCTTCGCAATTGCGAAGGGGTTATCGCGATTGCAAAGCCTTCACAATCCTGCTGCCCTTCGCAAATGTGAGGAAAGTGTCGCAATTGCGATCGCTGACCTCGCAAATGCGGAAAAAATATCGCATTTGCGATCTATACCCCTCCCAGACTCCCTTCGCAAATACGAAGAAAAGTTCGCATTTGCGAACACAGGCTGGCCCAGCTTCTCTTCGCATTTGCAATGAGAAGTTCACAAATGCGACCTCAACAGTGATCACAAATGCCAACCCTAACCTCGCATTTGCGAGGTCTGAGGCCTGCAACACAGCTGAAGCACACCAGTTATTTTTTTCTAAGTCCAAAGCACTCTGTAGCCTATCCGAAACTCACCCGAGCCCTCAAGGCTCCAAACCAAGCATGTACGCAAGTCTAAAAACAACATACAAACTTTCTCGCATGATCAAATCACCAAAATAATACCTAGAACTACGAATTTAGTACCAAATCAAATGAGATTCTCAAGAAGACTTTAAAAATATCTATTTTCTCAACTGGACGTCTGAATCACGTCAAATCAACTCCGTTTCTCACCAAATTTCACAGACAAGTATTAAATATCATAATGCAATTGTACTGGGCTCCGGAACCAAAATACGGACCCGATAATAACAATGCCAAATATCAATCAATTCTTAAAAATAATTAATTTCCAAACTTTTAATTTTCATCAAAAATTCATAACTCAAGTTAGGGACCTCCGAATTCAATTCTGGGCATACGCCTAGGTCCCATAATTCGATACGGATCTACAAAGACCGTCAAAGTATGAATCCGGGCCCGTTTACCAAATATGTTGACCGAAGTCAACTAAAATTAACTTTTAAGGCAAAAATTCTTATTTTCATCAATTTTCAATATAAAAGCTTTCCGAAAACCTACTCGGACTGCAAATTGAAGAGGGTAAAAATGAGATTTTTAAGGCTTAAGATCACATATTCGAGTTCTAAAACATAAGATGACCTTTTGGGTCATCACATTATCTACCTTTAAACAACCGTTCGTCCTCTAACGGACATGGAAAAGTACCTGGGCTGGTGAAAAGGTGGGGATATCTACTTTGCATATCGGATTGGGACTCCCAAGTAGCTGCCTTAATAGGCTGACCTCTCCACTGCACTTGAACTGAAGGGTAACTCTTTGATCTCAACTGGCAAACTTGCCGGGCTAGAATTGCCACCAGCTCCTCCTCGTAAGTCGAATCCTTGTCCAACTGGACAGAACTGAAATCTAATCCATGGGATATATCGCCGTGATACTTTCGAAGCATGGACACATGGAATACCGGATGAACAACTACTTAACTAGGTGGTAACACAAGCCTGTAAGCCATCTCTCCCACTCTCTCCAGAATCTCAAAAGGTCTGATATACCTAGGGTTCAACTTGCCCTTATTTCCGAACCTCATTACACCCTTCATGGGTGATACCCGAAGTAACACTCTCTCTCCGACCATGAATGCAATATCACGAACCCTACGGTCGGCATAACTCTTCTGCCTGGACTGAGCTGTGCGAAGTCGATCCTGAATAATCTTGACCTTATCCAAGGCATCCTGTACTAAGTCTGTGCCCAACAACCGAGCCTCCCCCGGCTCAAACCACCCAACTGGCGACCTACACCATCTACCATATAATGCCTCATAGGGGGCCATCTGAATGCTCGACTGGTAGCTGTAATTGTAGGCAAACTCCGCTAAAGGCAAAAACTAATCCCAAGAACCTCCAAAGTCTATTACACAAGCGCAGAGCATATCTTCCAATATCTGAATAGTGCGCTCTGACTGTCCGTCTCTCCGTGGATGAAATGATGTACTCAAATCCACCCGTGTGCCTAACTCACGCTGTACAGCCCTCCAGAAATGTGAGGTAAACTGCGTACCTCGATTAGAAATGATAGACACAGGCACACCGTGAAGGCGGACAATCTCACAAATGTAAAATTCAGCTAACCTCTCTAAAGAATAGGTAACTGCCAGTGGAATGAAATGTGCTGACTTGGTCAACCTATCCACAATGACCCAAACTGCGTCAAATTTTCTCTGAGTCTGTGGGAGCCCAACAACAAAATCCATAGTATTACGCTCCCACTTCGACTCAGGAATTTCTAACTTCTGAAGCAAACCGCCAGGTCTCTGATGCTCGTACTTAACTTGTTGACAATTCAGACACCGATTTACATATGCAACTATATCCTTTTTCATTCTCCTCCACCAATAATGTTGCCGCAAATCTTGATACATTTTGGCGGTACCTGGATGAATAGAATACCTGGAACTGTGTGCTTCTTCAAGAATTAATTCATGAAGCCCATCCACATTAGGTACACAAATACGATCCTACATTCGCAGAACCTCATCTTCCCCCACAGCAACCTGTTTGGCATCACCGTGTTGCACCGTGTCCTTAAGGACAAGTAAATGAGGATCATCATACTGCCTCTCTCTGATGCGCTCATAGAAAGAAGACCGAGCGACTATGCAAGTTAGAACCCGACTGGGTTCTAAAATATCTAACCTCACGAACTGATTAGTCAAAGTATGAACATCTGTAGTTAATGGGCTCTCACCAACAAGAATATACGCAAGGCTACCCATACTAGCTGATTTTCTACTCAAAGCATCAGCCACCACATTGGCCTTCCTGGGATGATACAATATGGTGATATCATAGTCTTTCAATAGATCCAACCACCTTCTCTGCCTCAAATTGAGTTCCTTCTACTTGAACAAATACTGCAAGCTCTGATGATCAGTAAATACCTCACAGAAGACACCACATAGGTAATGCCTCCAAATCTTCAGCGCATGAACAATGGCTGCCAATTCTAAGTCATGAACAAGATAATTCTTCTCGTGAACTTTCAACTGTCGTGACACATATGCAATTACCTTGCCATTTTGCATTAATACTGCACCAAGCCCAATGTGAGATGCGTCACAATATACCGTATATGATCCTGAACCTGTGGGTAATACCAACACTGGCGCCGTAGTCAAAGCGGTTTTGAGCTTCTGAAAGCTCAACTCACACTCGTCTGACCATCTGAATAGGACACCTTTCTGGGTCAATCTGGTCAATGGGCTTGCTATAGATGAAAACCCTTCCACGAACCGAAGATAATAACCTGCTAAACCTAGAAAACTCCGGATCTCTGTAACTGAAGTAGGTCTAGGCCAGTTCTGAACTGCCTCAATCTTCTTAGGATCCACCTGAATACACTATGTTGATACAACGTGACCCAAGAAAGCAACTGAACTCAACCAAAACTCGTATTTTGAGAACTTAGCATATAATTGGTTGTCTTTCAGAGTCTGAAGAACGATCTGAAGGTGTCGTTCATGCTCCTCTCGACTGTGGGAGTAGATCAAGATATCATAAATAAATACAACCTCAAAGGAATCAAAGTAGGGTTTGAACACCTGGTTCATCAAATCCATGAATGCTGCTGGGGCATTTGTCAGCCCAAATGACATCATTAGAAATTTATAATGCCCATACCGAGTCCGAAAAGATGTCTTACGAACATCGGATGCCCTAATCCTCAACTGATGGTAGCCAGATCTCAAATCAATCTTTGAAAACACCTTGGCACCCTGAAGCCGATCAAATAAATCATCAATCCTTGGCAATGGATACTTGTTCTTAATGGTGACTTTGTTCAATTGCCGATAATCTATACACATCCTCATCGATCCATCTTTCTTCTTCACAAACAACACAGGTGCACCCCAGGGCGAGACACTAGGTCTAATGAAGCCCTTATCAAGCAAATCTTGCAACTGCTCTTTCAATTCTTTCAACTCTGGCGGGGCCATGCGATATGGCAGAATGGAAATAGGTTGAGTGCCCGGAGCCAAATCAATGCAGAAATCAATATCCCTGTCGGGTGGCATCCCCGTCAGGTTTGTAGGAAACACCTCTGGAAACCCACGAACAACCGACACCGAATCTCTGGAAGGAACCTCCGCACTTGAATCGCGGATATAAGCCAAATAAGCTAGACACCTCTTCTCGACCATATGCCGAGCCTTCACATAAGAGATAACCCTGCTGGGAGAATGGCCAAGATTCCCTATCCACTCTAATCGAGGTAACCCCTGCAAGGCTAATGTCACCGTCTTGGCGTGACAATCTAATATAGCATGATATGGTGACAGCCAATCCATACCCAGTATGACATCAAAATCAACCATGTAGAGAAGTAGGAGATCTACACGAGTCTCAAGACTCCCAATAGTGACCACACACAAATGATAAACACGATCTACAACAATAGCATCTCCCACTGGTGTGGACATATACACATGAGCACTTAAAGAATCACGAGGCACAACCAAATAGGAAGCAAAATAGGATGACACATAGGAGTAAGTAGACCCTGGATCAAATAGAATTGAAGCATCTCTAATACAAACTGAAACAGTACCTGTGATTACAGTGTCAGATGACTCAGCCTCAGGCCTGGCTGAGAAAACACTGGGGCTGGGACCCACCACCCTGAACTGCATCCCTGGGATGACCTCTAACTGGCTAGTCTCCACCTTTAACGGCCTGAACTCCACCTCTAACAATTTGGCCTCTACCTCTGGATGCCTGACCCCTGCCTTTGGCTGGTTGAGCAAGTGGTGCAGCCACTGGTGCCGGAACCATGGCACGAGAAATCTGATGTTGTGAGCTGCCCGTTGCTCGAGGGTAAAATCTAGCAGTGTGCCTCGGATCACCATAAGTATAACATAACCTCGGCTGTTGTGACTGCTGACCCTGAAACTGACCATGTCGACCTGAATAACCACCCTGATAACTCTGGAGTGGAGGTGCACTCGTATGGCGACATTATCAACCGCCTGAAAAGAAATCTCACTCCCAGTCTCCTTAGCCATCTGCAATATGATAGGCTGAGCAAGTCCATCAATAAACCTCCTCACTCTTTCTCTCTCGGTGGGAAGCAGAAGAATGGCATGATAGGCCAAATCCATAAAACGGGTCTCATACTGAGTAACAGTCATACTGCCCTGCTAGAGACACTCAAACTGACAGCGACGCTCCTCTCTCAATGTGATAGGCAGAAACTTCTCTATGAAGAGCTGAGAGAACTGGTCCCAAGTAAGAGCAGGTGACCCAGCTGGTCTGGTCAACAAGTAATCTCTCCACCATTTCTTGGCGGAACCAATCATCTGAAATGCAGCAAAATCGACCCCATTGGTCTCCATTATACCCATGTTCCGTAGAACCTCGTAACGGCTGTCAAAATACTCCTGGGGATCCTCTGAAGGAGAACCACTAAAGTGAACAAGAAAGAGCTTGTTAAACCTGTCCAATCTCCATAAAGCCTCAGAAGACATAGATGGCCCATCTCCGACCTGTGCCGCAACAACCGGCTGAACTAATCTGACTGGCTGAGTTGTTGGAGCCTGATACTGGGGATCTATCTGCTCCGGAACGGGAGTGGTAAGAGTCTGGGCTCCTCCTCCAGCCTGAGAGACTGCTGGTGCCATGGGAAATGCGCCAGTCTGGGCCACACTCTCCATAAGGCCCACCAAACGGACCAAAGTGTCCTGAAGTACTAGGGTGGCAATGAACCCTTCCGGAACCTAAGCTGGTCCGGCAGGAACAGTCTAGGCTGGAACCTCCTCGTTAAGCTCTATTTGAGACTCCACTGCTGGGGCTGCAGCTCGGGCCCTAGGCTGAGCCCTGCCCCTGCCTCGGCCACTGGCATGGCCTCGACCTCGACCTCTGCCCCGCGTAGGAGCTGTCACTGGAGGCTTTGGTTGTTGCTCAGCTGAGGAAGCAGTACGTGTTCTCGCTATCTGCGAGAGAATAAGAGTAGAAGAGTTCAATCAGTATTGAGAAAGAAAAATCGCATGACAGAGAAGAAAAGAAGTGAAACTTGTTCCTAAACTTCATAGCCTCTGGAAGATAAGCACAGACGTCTACCTACCGATCCTCCAGACTCTACTAAGCTTGCTCGTGAAACGTGAGACCTAGGCAACCTAGTGCTCTGATACCAACTGTCACGACCCAAAATTTCCCACCGACGGGACGGTGAGGGCGCCTAACATTTTACTTTCTAGGCAAGCCAACGTTAGAGAATCATTAACCAATTCCTTATTTCCATTCAGTAATTAATAATAATTAACTAAGATGAAATATAATAAGTGCGGAATATCATAAATCTGTATTAACTACCACCACCCGGATCTAGAGTCACAATTCACGAGCATTCTAGAATTTTCTACAAGTAATAGTCAGAAAGAAAAACAAATGTCTGAATGAAAGAAACAGTAGAACAGAAAAGATAGACGGGGACTTCAAGGTCTGTGAACGCCTACAGATCTACCTTGAGTCTCCGGATAGCGGACAAATAGCAGAATCTCGATCAACCTGAGCCAGTATCAAAATCTACACAGAAAGTGCAGAGTGCAGTATCAGTACAACCGACCCCATGTACTGGTAAGTGTCGAGCCTAACCTCGATGAATTAGTGATGAAGCTAAGGTAAGGCACCTACAAATCAACCTGTACAATTCAACAGTGTATATACAAATAACAGAAATGAAGAACTAAGCAGGAAATGTCGGGAGGGGAACATACTGAGGGAAATACAAGATAAAGAACTACAACAGAATGATCACCGGAGCAGTCAATATACCATGAATCAACAGGAATAGTGAATACAGTAAGGAAAAATGCACGGCATCACCCTTCGTGCTTTTACTCTCAATCTCACTACAAAAAAATCAATAGAAACGGCATGGCATCACCCTTCGTGCATTAACTCTCATATCATGGCACGACATCACCCTTCGTGCATTAACACTCACAATATGGCACGACATCACCCTTCATGCATTAACACTCACAATATGGCACGACATCACCCTTCGTGCATTAACACTCATAATATGGCACGGCATCACCCTTCGTGCATTAACACTCTCCCTTACCATAATACAATGCATAAATAGCAACATGGAGATAGAATAGCAAGTACAAACCTTACCTCAACATTTGGTTCCATAAAATCAATCTCAACTTTGAAATAAAAACTCAATTATCACCAGAAAATCCGTAAACATGATGAGAACGATAAATTGAACAACACTAGTATAACACATCACAATTAGGCATAGGATTGAGACAATATAAGAAAAACTGAGAAACATGGAAAACAGGTAAATTGGCGGCGCATAAGTACTCGTCACCTCACATATATGCCGCTCACATGAATTTCACTTAGCAAGTAATCTAAGGTTCCTAATTCCCTCAAGTCATGGTTAGACACAACACTTACCTCGCTCTGAAGGCCACTTAATTCTCAGTCACAACTTTTCCTTTGGAATTCACCTCCAAACCACTCGTATCTATTCAAAAATGACTCAATAATATCAAATATTTCTAAAGGAATCAATTATATTGCATATATTAAATTTCCTAAATTTCCCTCCAAAAAGTCAAAAATCGACCCCGGGCCTGCTTTGTCAAAACTTGAGGTTCGGACCAAAATCCATTTACCCATTCACCCCCGAGCCCGAATATATAATTGGTTTTGGAATCCGACTTCAAATTGAAGTCTAAATCGCCAAATTTCTAAAATCCCTACTTTCTACCCAAAACCCTTAATTCTACCATGAAAACCTTAGAATATTTGTTGAAATTTTGTAAAATGTAGTGAAAGATTGAAAGAAACCAGTTTAGAATCACTTACCTATGATTTGGGGAAGAGATGGTCTTTGGAAAATCTCCTCTTGTCATTTTGGGAAATGCTTTTAGGTCTTGAAAATTTGGGAAATGAATGAAAATTCCCGTTGAAAAGTCATTTTGTTCAGCTGCAGACGTCGCATTTGCGACCTGAGCTTCGCAAATGCGAAGCTCGCAATTGCGAAGGGGCTATCGCAATTGCGAAGCCTTCACAATCCTGCTTCCCTTCGCAAATGCGAGGAAAGTGTCGCAATTGCGATCACTGACCTCGCAAATGCGGACAAAATATCGCATTTGATATCTATACCCCTCCCAAACTCCCTTCGCAAATGCGAAGAAAAGTTCGCAATTGCGAACAATGGCCGGCCCAGCTTCTCTTCGCATTTGCGATGAGAAGTTCATAAATGCGACATCAACAATGATCGTAAATGCCAACCCTGACCTCGCATTTGTGAGGTCTGAGGCCTGCAACACAGCTGAAGCACACTAGTTATTTTTTTTCTAAGTCCAAATCACTCTGTAGCCTATCCAAAACTCACCCGAGCCCTCGGAGCTCCAAACCAAACATGCACGCAAGTCTAAAAATATCATACGAACTTGCTCGCGTGATCAAATCGCCAAAATAACACCTAGAACTACGAATTTAGTACCAAATCAAATGAAATTCTCAAGAACAGTTTAAAATTTCTATTTTCTCAACTGGACGTCCGAATCACAGCAAATCAACTCCGTTTCTCACCAAATTTCATAGACAAGTCTTAATATCATAATGAACTTGTACCGGGCTCCGGAATCAAAATACAGACCCGATACTAACAATGCCAAATATCAATCAATTTTTAAAAATAATTAATTTCCAGACTTTTAATTTTCATCAAAAATTCATAACTCAAGCTAGGGACCTCCGAATTCAATTCTGGGCATATGCCTAGGTCTCATAATTCAATATGGACCTACAGAGACCGTCAAAGCATAGATCCGGGCTTGTTTACAAAAAGTGTTGATCGAAGTCAACTAAAATCTACTTTTAAGACAAACATTCTTATTTTCATCAATTTTCAATATAAAAGCTTTTCGGAAACCTGCCCGGAGTGCACACTCAATTCGAGGAGGGTAAAAATGAGACTTTTTAAGACTTAAGAGCGTAGATTCTAGTTCTAAAATATAAGATAACCTTTTGGGTCATCACAAATTGGGAGATGAGCGAAACATGAAAGTTGTACCCCTTGATGTCTAGTTTTCAAAAATTTAAACCATTTGTCATTTAAAATTTTGTACAAAACGTTATGACCATTATACTAGAAGCTGTCTGGGAAGAGTTTGGAAATGGCTGTTGAAGAATTTGTTCATCACGAACGCGAAAGGAGGGTCACGAACGTGAAGAACAAACCCCATGGGCAGCAGAATAAAGTCAAAAAATGAGACTTCGTCTCATTCTTCCATTTTTGAAAGAAGGAAGCTCAGGTGAGGAGAATGTTCGAGAGTTTTTCAAGGAAAACATTGGGGTAAGAATTCCTAACTCGATTTTGGTTCAAATACGTGAATCTATTGTTGTTTTTATCATGAAATTAGTGAATTGGTTTGAAAATGGTAGAAATTTTCTATACCTTAAATTGAGGATTTGAAGGTCGATTCATTATAGGAATTTGATAAAAATTGGTATGGTTGAACTCCTATCGGAATGGGTGTTCAGATTTGGTAAAAATTATGTTGGATTCCGAGAGGTGTGCCCATTGTTGACTTTTTAAAGTGAATTTTTAAGTCGGCGTTTTATTATACGAAATTATTTCCAATGAATCTTAATGAAGTTATATAATTTATTTGGATAGATTTGAGCCGTCCGAAGGTCAATTCAAGCAAGAAGGTTATTTTGGAATATCGACATAACTTCAAAAAGGTAAGTATGTTGCCTAACCTTGAGTGGGGTAATTACCCATTAAGCATTGAGTCTTATGTGAAAATTGTGTAATTGAAAACCATGTACGCGAGGTGACGAGTACGTACTTGATTTATATGTGCAAATTATATCGGTTGAAATCCGTAGACGCCCTTATGTATTAAATTGAAAAATTATTGGAACTTAGTAAATTCTTGATTTCTCATGCCTCATTCCTTGTTTGTCGAGTTTGTATTTTATATGATAATTTGGTGTTATTGCCACTTGGATTTTTATGTGAATTTCGTGTGTTTATTTATTTGATATTTCTTGGAAATAATAACATTATGGATTTTTCATCTGCAAATAATTAATTAAATAAGTTTTAATTGAGGCGTTTATATATTTATCTAAAATTTGGATTAAAGAAGGCGTTGTCCTATGATGAGTTATTTTCCCATCCTTGTGGTTGTTTTTGAGATTTTATATACATTGTGTTGAGCCGTGGACTATCTGTTATGAAATTAATTAACTTTGTTGTACCTTTGTAATGGTTGTGGCCTACGGGAAATTTGTAAATATGAGTTGATGATGCTGTGCTGTTGTGATAATATTCCGTGTGAATTGTTGTGTGATTTGGGTTACTGTTATGCGGCATATAAGGGTGGCATTCCATTGTTTACATTATGCGGGCACAAGGGTGACATTTTACTGTTGTTATGTGTATTGGGATATTTTTTGGGCGGTGTGATAAGGGAGGCTATTAAATGAAGCGATAAAGGAGGTTATTATAAGAGCGTTAAGGGTGGCTATTGATATTGTTAGGGCATAGGGATAAGGGAGGCTATTATAGGAGAGATAAGAGTGGCTATTGTCAGGGATGATATGTGATGATGTGGGGTTATTGTGTTGGTAATTTTTATGTGATGATGTGGGGTTATTGCGTTGGTAATTTTCATGTGATGTTATAATTTTCCTTGTGTTTATTAATATATCTTGTGCAACTTGTCTTGTTGTTTCAGTAAACTTGATAATAGTATGATCTATGTTGAAATTGTGAGCCTGTAGCTAGTGCTGAGCGGATTATGTTATATGGGATCAGGTTGCACGACGCAATAGGTATGATTAATGTTATATGGGATCGGGTTGTGATGGTAGGCTATAATCCCCAGTTTTAGTCACTTATTGCACTCTAATTCACTGCACTTTACTTATGTTGAGCTTTAATATAGGCGTGTTTTGCACTTATTGTGTGTTTTATGCCCTGTAGGAGTGATTCCGAGATATGTAGCTGTTGTGGCATAAATTCATGCTATTTTGGAGATTTAAAATCTGAGTAAAATCCCAAGGGTTAAGTTAGTATCGTGTTCGGGGATCAACGGATGATAATGCACTTTAAGAACGAAACAAAGAATCGAGCAGGCATGCTGTGCATTATCCAGTAAAATGCACATAATGTTTCGCTCATAAATCCTTTGGGATCCACAATATATCGTTGGAAAGCTATTTAAAAGGGCTACAACTTTTATGCTTTACGTTTTCCCAAATTCCCAATTTACGCACTTGGGGCAGAATAATGTGCAAAATGCGCGACCAGGTCTCCAGGTGCGCGACCGCGCATGTCCTGTCCGAAAAAAGTCCTATTTCGCTTAGAAAAGGGTAGTTTCGTCCGGGATTTATTTTTGGGGCGGATTAAATACCCCAAAATACTATTTTTGATAGACTTTTGGACAAATTTCGACCTAGGGAGGCCAAGGAGGTTAAGGAGGAGTTTGAAGAACACAAGCACAAGGATTTCATCATTCCTTCCTCACTCAAGATCTGGTTTGGAATGTATTTATGTTTTCCTCTACTTTTATTTCATTTGTGAAGAACTTCTCCATGTCTAAGGAGTAGAACCTTTTGGGTCTTGATGGATTTGGTATATTGATGGTTGTTTGTGGATTATAACTCTATTTTATGTATTTGAATCATTTTTGAAAGATTTAATTATTGCATCTATGTTCACTTATTCTTGTAATCGAAAGAGGCATAACTTGTGATATATTTGCACTATGTTGTTGGTTGAGTTCAAAGATTTTTCTATGTGATCGAAAGAGGCTAGTTGAATCCTTGATTAAACCTAGTTAGGAGGATAATCGAAAGAGGTTCTCATAAAGACCAATCCATTACGAATTCTTGCATATCTTCACCGAGTTTAAATTGGTTCATATTGTGAGGTTGAGACTTAATCGAGAGAGGAGTTTCTACTAAATGAAGTCGAGAGACTCACTTGAACATTAGAAATGAATTATCTAGAATTAGATCCCGAATAATTATCTTGCACCTATCCTATCAACCCATATCATATCCCATTGATAACTTCTTTTCTTACCTTTGTTGTGATTGTCATTAGTCAATAGCTGTAGATTTTAGATTATTAATTATATAAACTTCAACTGTTGATCCTCCTAAATAGAAATCTAGATATAAACTACAATAATACTGTTTAAATTCAATCCCTGTGGACACAATATTATACTATACTATCTTGGACTAGCGAGCACAATTTAAGCAATACTATCATTTTCTTAGTGAAATAGGACTTTTACTAGATAGGACATGCACGGTCGCGCACCTGGAGAGCTGCTCACGCACTTGGTCGCTCATTTTGCACATTGTTCTTCCCCAAGTGTGCGCCAAGGTGCGCGATCGTGCACTTGGTTGCGCACCTGGGTGGTAAGTTGGGAATTTGGAAAAACGAAAAACATGAAAGTTGTAGCCCTTTTAAATAGATTTCCAACGATATATTGTGGATCCCTAATGGATTTATGAGCGAAAAGTTATGTATATTTTACTGGACAACGCGCAGTATGCCTGCTCGATTCTTCGTTCCATTCTTAAAGTGCATTATCATCCGTTGATCTCCGAACACGATCCCAACTTAACCCTTGGTGTTTTACTCAGACTTCAAAACTCCAATATAGCATGAATTCATGCCACAATAGCTACATAGCTCGGAATCACTCATGCAGGGCATAAAACACACAATAAGTGCAAAACACGCCTAATTAAAGCGCAACATAAGTAAAGCGCATTGAATTAGAGTGGAATAAGCGACTAAAATATGAGATTATAGCCTACCATCAGGTTGTTAGCCACAACAGGTATGATTAATGTTATATGGGATCGGGATGCACGCCGCGACATATATGAAATATGAGCACGAGATACCGGGGAAAATATGATGATTTGTATTATTGGTATGTGAGTTGTCCATAAGTTTTGATAGAAATATGGGCACGAGGTACCGTGGAAATATGAAAGTGGGATGAGACCCGCATTTTATGATTATGAAATGAGGTGTCAGAGAGTGACTTTTATTTGAAAGAATTTATATTCGAAAGATATTTATTTGAAAGAAGTATATTCGAAAGATATTTATTTGAAAGAATTTTATATTCGAAAGATATTTATTTGAAAGCAGTATATTCGGAAGGTATTAATTCGAAAGAATTATATGTGAAAGATTTATATTTGAAGGACTTGATTAATTGGTTGTACTTGTGTTCCTTTTTCCTTTTGAGCAATAATTATGGTGTTCTTGTTGCCTTACTGTTTATGTCACATGTGGATTTTTGTTGCTATCACTGCTAGTTATTTTTTAGTACTTGTATACTGCTATATTGTACAGGTTATTTGACTAGTGAGTATCTTGACTGTACCTCGTCACTACTCCACCGAGGTTAGTCTTGATACTTACTGGGTACCGACTGTAATGTACTCATACTACACTTCTACACATTTTTATGCAGAGTCAGGTATTGGAGATATCAGACTCGGGCAGAGTTAGTGTGTTGATCGCAAGGATTTAAGGTAGAGCATATTGGTCGTCGCAGTCCCTTGGAGTCTTTTCATTTTATTGTACTGTCAACTCTTATTCGAACAATATTGTATATTCGATCCTTGAGATCATTGCATGTATTCAGTTAGAGTTCGTGACTCAGTATTACTAATCTTGGGAGGTTGTTATATTTGTTTCCGCTTTTGGTTTCGACACTTGTATTAAATTATATTGGTAAAAAAAGGGCTTCAAATGAAATTATAAACGACTTACCTAGTCTTAGAGACTAAGTACCATCACGATACCTGAGGTGAAATTTTGGGTCGTGACATCGATACACCTTTTTCTCTTCCTCCAAATCTCTATTTAAGAAGGTTGTCTTTACATCTATCTGATGGATTTTAAGGCCATACACAGTGACTAACGCTATTAACACCTGAATAGATGTAATTCTCGTTACCAACGAGTAACTGTCAAAGTAATCAATACTTTCTTGCTGTCTAAATCCTTTAACAACTAACTTTGCCATATATTTGTCAATAGCACCATCAACTTTCATTTTCCTTTTTAAAATCCACTTAAAATTTATAGGTTTATTTCCTGGAGGAAGATCAACCAATTCCCAAGTATGATTACTTATATGGATTCTATCTCACTATTGACTGTTTCTTTTTACAGTTGTGCTTCCGAGGAAGATATAGCTTATTTAAATGTTTGAGAATCATTTTCTAACAAGAATATCAGAAACTCTAGTCTAAATGTAATAGATGTCATTTGATGTTTACTACGCCTTAGATTCTCCTTATTAGGAGTGCTTCCTTTTGTTTCTTCCCGAGGTCACTTATATTTTTCACGAGACTCACATTCCTTTTTATATGGATAAAATATTCTCAAAAACTACAACATTATCTAATTCTATCACCGTATTAATGTGAATATGGGGATTTTCTATTTTATGCACCAAAAAATGATATGCATTACTATTTGTTGCATATCTTGTGAAAACGCAATTAACGATTTTTGGTTCGATCTTTACCCTTTTGGGTTTAAGAACTTGCACTTTAGCTAAGCACCCATACACTTTAAAATAATTTAAGTTGGGCTTCCTTCCTTTCTATTTTCATATGGAATGGGTTGCGTTTAGATATAGGCAACTCGATTGAGTATTCGGTTAGCTGTAAGAATAGCTTCCCCTCACAAGTTCTGGAGTAAATAAGAACTATTCAACAAGACATTCATCGTCTTCTTTAAAGTTCTGTTCTTTCTTTCCGCAATTCTATTAGATTGCGGTGAGTAAGGGGCAGTCGTATGGTGAATAATGTCATATCCCAAGCATATTTGTTCAAAAGGAGATTCATATTCGCCGCCCCTATTACTTTCTAGAGCCAACCACAAGAACTGTTGTTTGTGTCACGATAGAGCCAGAATTAATAAACGGTAAAGTTTTTAATTTTCGAATCGAATTATATCTGACACAACCAGATTTAATAAATGGTGAAGTTTCTTCAAACTGAATAATATTTGACACAACCATAATTAATAAAATGACGAAATTTTTACTCTTCAAATCAAGTAAAAGGCCAGAGTATAAAATCACTAAAATTTTAATCTCCGAAGTGAGTAGAAAGTCATTCAAACTTTAATCTCCGGAAATAAATAGAACGTGACAACGATTTTAATCTCAAAGATTGAATAGAAAATCACTCAGATTTTAATCTCGAAGCAGGAGTAGAAAATCACCAAATTTTAGTCTCCATAACGGGAGTAGAAAAGCACGAGAAATTTAATTTTCTCCTAAACAGGGGTATAAATTCACAAGTATTATAATTTTCTTTTCAAAGGCTTTCCAACTAAACCATTGTAACCCCTAAATAATTCAATAGTTTGATATATTATTCTTATCAAACTAACATATTTATATTTTTATTGATAAATATAAAATTTCATGAAGTGTTAGTTCCAGTATATGTCAATAGTCCTTCTGACGAATGCCACGTGATCAAAGAACTTTTAAAGGCTAGATTTATTTGGTACTAACTATTTTTATTTATTTTATTAACTGAGTATATCGTTTTAACCAAAAAACGTAGGGTAATTCTATTTCTATACCTGTTCCACACTTCTCCACCGCCACACCAAGTGACCCAACACTTATCTTTCTTTTTCTTCAAAGATGGAACAAACACGCACTGCTCTTCAAAATCCCAAAATAGAAAGAAAAGAAAAGAGCTTCACTCTCACTCTAAGAGAGATGTGAAAAATAAAAATGCAAGAGTACTGGGCAATACACATTTCTTTGTTTTGTTACAATTAGGTTAAAAAATTATCACTTAATTAATGAAAAAACAAATCTAGCCTTTAAAAATTCTTTTGTCCACGTGGCATTCATCAAGGGAACTATTGACAAATACTGGAGCTAGCGTTACTGGAGCAGAGCAATCAGGATTTGATACTACTCCTTTCTTATTCGTTGTATTGGAATCGATTTTGTCTTCAGTCACAATTTGTCAATTCCTTTTCAAGGAAAATTGATGAATTCTCTATTTCCTCCATTCGATAGTACTGTTCGCTTATCAAAGCAGCAAACAAACAACCACAATTTCTCATGAAGCCGTTAGAAAAAATAACAAATTAAATTCCGATTGTTAATAATCCGTGTTCAAAATCAGAAAATTAGTTGTGTGTCCGTAAGGAATTTAATTTCCTTACTGGTGCCCAAGGTTATGGATTAATTCCTCGCAAGATAGAACAGAATAACTATTTTGTGATAGCGGCACTACAAATCACAGAACTTTAGCGAATTCAACAAACGGAGCAAATCACACTTGACACTTATATTTATTTGGAAAATAATGCAATAATGTAAAAAAGAGGGGAGAAGTTTTCAGATTTTCCATGTCTCAAAAATGAGGCCAAGCCTCTAAATTTATAGACAATGAAAGGGTGAGATGAAGAGGTACAATCTAAGAGGTGTCGATCTTCCATTTTCCATTCACACCTTTTAAAAAAAAAATCAACAGTAGTACTATTCATCCTTAATCAGAGACTGGGGGTTCAAGTTCTGGATATGGCGTACGCAGAACCTTTTGTAAGCGGTATCGTATTTACATAAATAAATAAAAATAAATATTATTTGTTATCATTTTTCTACAAGTTGAAAGTCGTGGTCCAATGGTTTAGTTAGAATATTATTACAAAGAGAGGTGTAGTCAATTCTCCTTAGCCTCAAATTTGTAACAAAAATGTTTGCTCAAAGATCTTCAAAAAATAGAATATCTAGGTCCAAATTCGAACATACGACCTTTACAAGCCCAAATACAAGCTTGACCAGCGGACCAAGAAGTAGTATCAACTAAGAAGCGGTGTCGTTGCTATATCTTGCTTCATTTTTGCAGAATATTAGTATAAGTATTTAATATTTTTTCCGGCAAAGGATTCCACCTGTGTACATCCGCTCATGTTTCTTGGCGCGAATCCAAATTTAATTAGGCGAATGTGAGTATCAAATACCAATCGGAAACCAAAAGTAAAAAAAGGCTTCTTTGATAATGATGCTCGCGATAGGTATAGTCTCTACCTTCTGTATTCTATAAATAGCAACCTAAAGAGACCATCACATATTATGCACACATCGTTGATTCAATTAATCCAAATTCGTGCTGCGTTTACTAATAAAATTTTTCCGCTCTCGAACTCAAACTTGAGAACCTTTTAATTAAGAATGAGTGATCTCATTCATGTCACTACATTCCTAGATAGTCAGTTGATCTTCATATTATCAATTAAATGACAAGAAAAAGTATATGTACAAGAATTCTTGGGCGAGGCCTCACATACTACAAGGAAATTTCGAAAATCACAAATTAAGATGTAACTACGGAAAATATTGAAAATAGCGTCACAAAGCCATATATTCCACTATCAGTAATAATAACGTTGAGTTAAACTAGCCTAAAGATATTTAATTTGAAAATTATAACGACCCGTCCGATCATTTTGAGTATTATAACCCCGTTCTTCAATTTACTGCTCAATTTATACTTTATAGTTGTTTTATGACTTACCGGATTAGTTGTTTCGGGTCCGAAAGGATTCCGGAGTGAAACGAGATACTTAGTCTCATAATTGAAAACCTAAGTTGAAAAGGTTGACAGGATATTGACTTATGTGTAAACGACCTAGGATTTGAATTAGGATAATTCTAATAGCTCCGTATGGTGATTTTGAAATTAGGAACGTGTCCGAAAAATTATTTAGAGGTCCGTAGTGAAATTAGGCTTGAAATGGTCAAAGTTGAAATTTTGAGAAGTTTGACCGGGGGTTGACCTTTTGATATCGAGGTCGAAATCCGATTCTGAAAATTTGAATAGGTTTGTTATGTTATTTATGACTTGTGCGCAAAATTTGAGGTCAATCGGACGTGAATTAATAGGTTCTGGCGTCGTTTGTAAAAATTGGAAGTTTCAAAGTTCATTAGGCTTGGATTGGGGTATGATTCGTGATTTCAGCGTTGTTTGATGTAATTTGATGCCTCGACTAAGTTCATATGATGTTTTAGGACTTGTTGGGATTTTTGGTTAAGGTCCCGGGAGCCTCGGGTGAGTTTCGAATGGTTAACAGTTTCTGCCATCTGATGCAATCGCACCTACGGAAATTGGCTCGCAGATGCGAGCTCACAGAAGAGAGCCTGAAAAGCGCAGATGCGGACAAGGGGCTGTGAGGCAGTGGTTGCAGGTGCGAGGGAATTTTCGCACCTGCGTGATCGCAGATGCGGACGGATGGGCGCAGAAGCGAGTTCTCCGCAGAAGCGGAGCAAGCCTCGCAAATGCGAGCCCGCAGAAGCGGCTCCTAACTCGTAGAAACGGCTCCAATAAAAGATTTAGCAAACCGCAGAAGCGATTAATTTCTCGCACCTGCGAGACCGCAGAAGCGACTAAGTGAGTCACATGTGCGGAACCCCTGGACAATATACATTTCGAAGGAGTTCGAAGGTTTGCCATTTTTGGACCTTCAAGCACGGTTTTTGGGAAAATATTCAGAGAGAATTCAAGAAAAACTTGAGGTAAGTCACTTGCGATCATTTCTACTTCATAATATTGAATTATCATCGAATAATCCGACTAGATTACGTATTTTTTAGGAGGAAATCGGGGATTTGAACCTAGGGATTTAAAAATAAGATTCGAGGATGTGGAAGTCGAATTGATGTCAGAATTTAGTAAAATTAGTATGGTTGAATTCGTGGTTGAATGGGCTTTCGGATTTTGTAACTTTTATCGGGTTCCGAGATGTGGGCCCCACGGACGATTTTTGAGTTAAATTTTGGATTTTATTGAAAAATTAGTATTTTCTTATGGGATTAATTCCAATAATTTGTATTGACTGAATCGAATTAATTGTGGCTAGATACGAGGCTTTGGAAGACCAATTTACGAGGCAAGGGCATAGCGGAGTAAGAAATTACGCGGTTTGAGGTAAGTAACACTTTTAAAATTGGTTTTGAGGGTATGAATCCCCGAATTGATGTTATATAAATTATTTGAAGGTGACGCACACGATAGTGATGAGCGTGTGGACGTGCACCATTGAAATTGTAACTTGAATTAATTTTATGAAGTCGTAAAAATTAAAGAATCATGTGTATTATCTGAATGTACGTGTTAGAGAAATTGAGTCGAGGCTCTTAATAAAGATCGTGTTTAGGCTACGTGCCGATATGTTGGGACCAATATGGTCGTGTTGCTGTTAAATTAAATGTTTTAAAAATATACATTTTATACTCAGTCATATTCATCAATTGTGAGGATATTTATGGATCGAGTTGCGCGCCGCAGCAAGCCATATTGGCTTTATATATATTATTATTATTATATGAATCGAGCTGCGTGCCGCAGCAGGCCTTATATGCTTTATTGTTACTATTGGATCGGACTGCACGCCGCAGTAGGCCATATCGGCTTTATATAGCGCTTGAGCTGAAGGAGCACCTCCGGAGTTCGTACACACCCCCTGTGAGTGTAGATGATTATATATTCGGGATGGACTTCCCAGGGCATGGACTTGCCTTATTTATATTGTGATGCATTTTTCCTGGACATGGATCTTGTCCGTAACATTTATATTTGGGGATAAATTACCTCAAGGCTGGATTGGCCTCATACGGTACTGAATGACTGACTGTCAGTCGATGTGTATATATATACGGGATGGAATATTTTCGGGCTGAATTGGCCATAAACAGTACCGAGTGACTGAATGATTTGTGACCAATATTTACATGAGGTTGTTCTACTGAGATGGCATATTCCTCATATCATGCAGTATTGATCTATTTCACTTGTACTGAGTTTAACTCTTGAACTTGAAAGCATGCCTACATTTTTGTACCACTATTTATACTAGATTGTACCTGCGGAGCTCGTCACTACTTTCAGCCCAGAGGTTAGTTTTGTTATTTATTGAGTTGGTTGTACTCATACTACACTATGCACCGTGTGTGCAGATCCAGGTGCTCCCGAATACGGTGACTGCTCGATTTCAGAGTTATTTCTGTTGGAGACTATCAAGGTAGCTGCTTGACGTCCGCAGATTTGATTCCCTTCCTGTTTAGTTATTGTACTGTTCTATATTTTCAAACAGTAATTTTATCAGTTAGACTTTGTATTTATTTAGATGCTCATGTACTGAGTGACACCGAATTTTGGGAGTGATTATAACTGTATTGTGAGATTTCTTCCGTTGAATTTAAATATTATATTTTCAAACTTAAAAGATATGGTGGTTTATTGAGATTGTTGGCTTGCCTAGTATTGAGATAGGCGCCATCACAACATGTGAGATTTTGGATCGTAACAAAAATAAAAGGATACTAAATTTGAAAATCAGCCTATGCATGTCCATAAAATTGAGATATAATCAAGGAAAGAAATATTGAAAAGTGGCTTCACAAAGTTAGATATTCCATTATCTAATCAGGATTATATATAATAGTGCTTGTGGAAAACTTGCCTTTGAAGAAAAGTAGCAGTACATCATTTGAAGAATCTCCAACACATTTTGGGCAAAGAGACAATTAACTAAGGGTCGTTTGGTAGGAGGTATTAGAAAAAATAATACAAGTATTAGCTTTGTGCATTACTAATATCTTGTTTGGTATATTTTTTTAACCTATGTATAACTAATACTTGCATTAGTTATACATCATACTTGGTATTAGCCTATGTATAAATAATGCATAAAAAACCATGACATTAGTAATACCAAGGCTATTAATGCAATGCATTAGTATGGTTAAAGATAAAATTGTTCTTAAAGTCCCTTAAAGTTAGAGAATATGGAGGGCATTTTTGTAAATAATTATTTTTCTTAAAAATTATGCAATGCATTATAATTTTTAATACACCACACCAAACAGTTTATAAGAAATAATATCTGCATAACTAATGCTTGTATTACTAACCCATGCATTACTAATTCCTGCATTACTAATACACTGTATTTTGCACTATTCTTATACACCCTACCAAACGACCCCCAAGTTAGAAAAGGGAGGACAAATTGCTTGAAATATAAAAAATCTAGAGATGTGATCCAGGAGAAAAGGACTAGTAAGACTCCGAACTCAGAAAAAACGTTTGTGGAAATCAGCATTTTCATGAGAGAAAGTTCATACAAAAAAACAAAAAAAAGGCGGCCCGGTGCACAAAGCTCCCACTATGCGCGAGTTTGGGGAAGAGCCGGACCACAAGGGTCTATTGTACGCAATCTTACCCTGCATTTCTGCAAGAAGCTATTTCCACAGCTTAGAACCCGTGACTTCCTGATCATATGACAATAATTTTACCAGTTACGCTAAGGCTCCCCTTAAAAAAAAGAAAAGAGGAGGTATCAAATTAAAGAAGTGTATGAGTAATAGTTTATATTGCACGCATTAACTAATAATAAAAAAAGTTAAGTTATATACCTCGGCAGTGTAATTAATAAACTTTTTTTACTTATAGAATCAGTTTTATTTTCAAGATTACATATCTTACATTTTAAGGAAGCTTATCTCTAGGTATCGAAGTAACAATAACAAATGTAAAACATTTATTACACATATAATTCAAACTCTATTCAAATCCTTGTATAATGAGGAGTCTCGACAAGAACTCTTGGACGTGTAGTCTTGTCATTTGATTGATGATCCACCTATTAGGAAGATTCTATTTTATATATAATTATTTGGTGTTCGAGAATTTGACTAATTTGAATTTATATCGTAAAAAGTAAATCAACTATCATATGCGCTTTTAGGGCTTATACCAAAGAGGACTCCATTTAGTACCTTGATCCTAATATCAATACTTCTGAACCTATTTTATTCTAACTTTGGTAATTCTAGTAGTAATTCAGATTTAACTTATTATATATACCGACAATATAAAAGTTGAGTTTTTACCCTCTCAACGTGCTTTTACCGTTATTTAACAATGTTAGTGTATTTTTATCCGGTGAATCAGGTTATTTACCATCTTTTGTAAGTTACAAATGCAAGTTTGTTAATAGAAAGTAACTTGTAATTGATTTTCAAATAATTTGATAGCTTTAACTTTTCTTTTTTACTGCGAGTGTAAAATTTCTAAAAATGACCCATGTTGAACACGTTCTCATCACATGATCAGTGATGTAACTGTGGATATTTTAGTGATGATTTGGATTTAGCTTATTATAATATTTTTTTACATTATTAATATATTTTAATCCGTTGTAAAAAACTACTCATTTACTATCTTCTGTAAGTTACTGATACTGTAAAATAAAACTTGTAATTGATTTTTAAAACAATCGGATAGTGTAACAGAAGTAAACAAGAATAACTGAAACATATACTCCAAAAAGAAAGAGATGGATAAAATTTTTAATTATTGGAATTGCTATTTCAGCATAACATCCTTATTGGAATTGCCATTTCAGCACATATTACATTTACATAGAACTAAATAAGCGACAAAAAGAACAAAAATTACAACTCAAGACATCAAACTTCTGACAATCTTTCTTTAGGACATGATTAAACAACACAAGAACATGCAGTAATTAAAGCACTCTTGATAATTAATCTGCTTGATTAATTAATTAATTAATTAACCCTCTTGCAATCTGTCCTAATTTCTCCATTAGTACCAGTTAATGGACTTATATTACCCAATTTAATCATAGAGCTAACAAAATCATCAAAAAACTGAGTTTGGCTACCAGCATAACGATTAACTATAGCAATTGTAGCAGATCCAGATGTTGAAAACAACTCTTGATCAGTTTGAAGAAGCCCTTGATTATTTTGAAGGTTTGTGAAATAGTCATTATCAAAGTCATTAGGAGTTGATATATCAAGATTTGTAAAAGTATTGCCATTATTTCCACCTTGAGGACAAATTCCTTGTAATGTTTGTAAAAATGTAGCGTCTACGGTAGGATCAGGGTTACCACTGCCACTAAAGTTAAAGAGACGTTGTTCAAAAGTACCACATCTTGCTCTTCCAAATGTATGTGCACCTACACATTCAGAACGCGTTTAAGTTTTATGCATTAACATAATGAAAAATAGTTATACAATCAGATTACTTAAGAGATAGCTGCATGTAATTTTTGTATAGTAATAATACTTATCAACCTAGTACTAATGGTAAGTACTAACTTGCTAGAACATGTTAAATCTTTACCCTTAGAGAAAATGTTGTTAACGTGAAATCAATCAAATACGTTTCAATCTCAAATTAACTCCTATATAATGACAGGTAAGTTTTTTTTTTTACATAACTAAGTCGTTAAGATATAATTACACGCACTGTCTATAAAAAGTGAGACTAGTAACCTGTAAAATAAGACGTATTACCTATTATAACAAATATTTTTTTCTTTTTTGATCAAGTTTAAGGCTAACACACCTATGTTGAGTGTTTTTCAACGGATTAAAATATACTGATAGTGTGAAAATTCTTTACCTGATAGAGCAACAAGATCAGTTAAATCCATTCCCTTGTTGGTGAATTGTGGTGTCATTACAGCAAGGGTTTCAAAGGGGCTGGGGATATCACTATTAGCTCCAGATCGGTTTGCTGTTAAGCTGTCTCTTCTGCCAAAAAGTACTTGCCATGACGGACCTCCCGCCTGAAGATTTACTATCACAGATTAAACTATACTGATATTATAAATAATTTTTATACTGTCAGTGTATATATTACATAAATCAGTAATAATTCCATTCCCTTTGAAAATTTTAAGTGGTAGTTCTTGCAAATGTGCCAAGATGACTTTGACTTTGTTTTCAAAATTTTCAGGCTAATCTTGAAACTAAATCATTTAACTAATATAGTTAAAAAGGACTTTCAAAAATAGAAAAAAATGAAGAAAATCAATGAGCAAGACTTTTTTAAAAAAATATTTTTTGGAAATTGGAATGTCTCATTTAATTTGTATCTTACCAAGGCAACTCCAATTTCAGATGCAAGGGCTAAAATATCTGCACAAGATACAACACCAGGGCATACATTCTCTAATGCAGTTTTAATATCATCAACAATATCAAATCCTCCTGCACCTACATTAGGAGCTGCATCTTTTTCAGTTTGAGTCCCATCTGTGTCTAATAAAATTGATCCATCACAACCCTGTGCAAATATATATATACGGTTAATTTCACGTTTGGTCACTGAACTTTTTCTCACAGTATAACAGTAAAGTCACAACCCTGTGCACATATAAGATTACTGAATTTTATCCGCTATAGCAGTAATGTCAAAGAATTATTCTGACGCGTTAAAATAACTTAATTTTACTCATTTTAACGATAAAATCACAGAGCTATTTTTATCACATCAAAGTACGTGAACTTGACTTACTATCATAGTAAATTATACTCGCCACTAGAATAGTAAAAATGGTAACTGACCTACAATCATGCACATGTTAAACTGCACTGACATGGTAAAAGATCTTTACATCTGTCACTATATATAAGTATAAATAGTAAGTATAATCTACAATCATGCACATGTTAAATTGTACTGATATGATAAAAGATCTTTATACTGTCAGTATATATAACTTATGTCCGTAACGTGATATAATGCTTTAAGACTCGGATAGATTTTCATGAAAACACAGGTTAAAAAGGTTCAAGGGTCGGGTTATTACATTGACAAAGCAATCGTGGAAATGAAGACGAATAATTTTAGCACCAGCTCGAGCATCAGTACGTTGCCTTTGATCCATAACACCACGTACAATACTTGTAACATTAGGACAAGTGCTATCGTAAAATGTTGCGCTTAATTGAGCATTTGATGCTGCAAAAATTGCAACCAAGAAAAGAATTGTACCAACAAATCTTAAAAAAGACATGATTGTCAACTTTTTTAGTTTCTTGTTTTCAAGAATACTCAAGAAAGTTGCTACTATATATTTTTAGAGAGTCATTTTAGGTCGCTATTTATAGAATATAAGAAGTGGAGTAGAGATTCAGTTGATTAGAGACTATTGAGAGTAATATCATTATCAAAGTAATTACTATGGAACAAATAGGGAGATAGGCAAATATTAGCCGCCAGTCATTATTTAATTTTAAGAAAACGAGTGAAGAAAATTATTTGTATCTTTCTTTTCAAGATAGTTAGAGAATTTTCAATTTGTGCATTTAATAATATCTATAAGACTGGGCAATGGACGTCTAGTCCAAATCTATAATTGATCAACTCGTAGGATTTTAATTGGCTCCAACTTGTTAAGTGGGGAGACGATTTCTATACAAACAGAGAGTAGAATAAATTTTTGATTAAGAGATGTGTTTTCAAGAGAAAAAGAAAATTATCCACGTGTTGTCTATGTTATATATTGTCAGTAGAAAATAATTATGTAATGTCTAAATATTTTAAATTTTGATAGATAAATATCTAAATGAGAAATATGAAATAAGATATAAGAAAATGGTTATTCAGGAGGAACTATGATTGATTATGAAAATCACTACTAAAATAGTTTCAAAATGTTTTAGATTATTTACTATGGAGATTGTATATTGGATATACAAGAATAATATATTGGAGAAAGAATAGTGAACATTTGAGGGACATATACTCGATATTGTAGATTACGATAGCATAGTTATGTTATCTAAATTGTGAGGTAGATTCAACATTTGAAGTTTATAAGATTCTATAATGACCTCAATTTAATATACAATAACAATTTGACTCGCGGTAAGTTATTTACATATATTTAGTTCGTTTCTTATACATATGTCGAATCTGGATAAAAATTCTAAATTCATGTAAACCCATATATTACACGATGGATCCGTCCATGTACATATGTATTAAAATTCGAAAGATTAGGAGATGAATATATGTAAATTCTGATTTAGCTTCATATGATTTTAAGTGAACAAGTCAAATTTAGCTTTGACTAAACAACATGATTAAGACAAGATAAATTCGATTGGATTTTACAACAATGTCAATTAAGTTCAGACTTAAGTTTACTCCAAGTTTACTTGCCTCACCTAATCATGAATTGGATGAATAATGTACACATCATTATAAGGAATTACAATCACAACAACAGTAAGAAGTATTTAAGAAAATTGGCCAACAACTTATTTTCGTGAAAGCTCTGTCTTTGAAAAAAAAATCAAATGCACGTGTAGGCCTACAACTATGAACGATTTTTTCTTTTTGCTAGGCCCAAGAATTGAAGTGACTGTCGAATAATGTCTATCGAAAACAAATAAAAAGAGACTAAAAAACTTGTCACTTTGCAGCTAAATTATTTTCGTGTCATTTTTTCTTCTTTCGAGAGCTTAATTTATCCTCAATTAGTGTAGTGAAAAGATCGTTGGACGGTCGGAAAAGCTTTATTATACAAAATATTCTTTCTTTATATTTCTTTTCTTCAACTATAATATCATCACCAGTCATATCTTCACTTCCTCTAGTAGATATGAGAGTAACGTAATAAACATGGTATATGACAATCTTGATTGAAAAAAATACATCTCTTTGGGTATAGTACGATGTGCTATAAGAATTTTACTAATGATAGCAAAAATCCCATTCGAGAAATTTAAGAAGAGTGACATTGTCAAATGAGGAAGCTGAGACTAGGAAGGAGTCATAAGTTTTTTTTTATTATTGTGTGAATTATGAAGAAGTCATGATATTCCTTTTTATCTGCATGGCTGACTTTAAGGTATTTCAAAAATTAAGATACTGCACAGAAGTTTCTTACTAAAGTCACTTCACAGCAGCATTAACAGACTTCTTTATACTTTGAAATTCATATATAAAATATATATAAAATCGTTGTTATAAAATTTAAAATCCATAATATTCAAATCATCCGCACACATTATTGGACTTTGTATCCAATTAAAGAGCAGAATATTACATTGTGGAATAACATGTGCGACTAGATATGAAGAATTTGAAGATGTTTAAATTTCCTTTTTCCCCTCTTCTTTTTTATTTTCTTTTGACGGCTTCATATTTAATGAGTAGATTGTCTTAGTTTGCTAATTGAGGGTCCATTTTTGTATTTATTTTCAGGGTTAAATCATTCAATCCGACTTGAATCATTTACGTATGTAAAAAATATATTTACAAAAATTTGACACTGGACCTTAAACTATTGTATGCAAGTTCCAATATTACTTTTACAAAATAAACAAAAGAATGTTCTAAATAATTAACAAAACATTTTCATTTCACTCTTCAAATATAACATTTGGAAACCTACTTAGACGAAGGGATTATAAATATTTGGATAATGAGCTTCACAATGGAGTATTAGTTAAAAAGTTCCTTCCTCTCTTTAGTCAATACGCAAAGTATTACTACTCTTTTACCAGTAAGATATCAAACATTTCCTTCCTATTTTAGTTTAAACTATTAAACTAATCAAATTCTTTCCTATTTTAGTTTAAAATATTATCTTTAGTTTCTAAGAAAAACATAAACTCGTTACACCTATAAACATACCACATCCTTCACCATAGGCAGAGGCGGATCCAGGATTTATAGTTAATGAGTTTTTACAACGATCTCAAATTAATATACAATAGTTTATGAGTTCACAATATAATAATTGTAGATATTGAATGAATTTCTTAGTATATATACATGGTATGAACAAAAAATATTGGATTTCGGTGAACCCTGTCTTCGTGTTCTGGATCTGCTCCTGACCATAGGGTATAGTCGAACTGGACTCCTTGATTCTAAGGTGGGTGATAAGCAATATACAAATTCGGGCTGCTAATTTAACAGGCTCAGCAGGTCTGGGCTTGATATTGAAAGTATTGTGGGCTGTATTAGATATAATGGGCCCTCCATATACATTCATGTTAATATGGAAACATGGGCCCTTTTAAGTTTGAATCCCATTCTCTCAATATTTTCGAAAAATTACGTGGCGTATCTCCAATGGGATTGGTCTTAGCTAAATATCTCCGTAATTAGCGGTATTTAATAAATGGACTCCGTCTCTTTGCCCATCCAACCCCTTCTCTATCTCTTCTTGTTCACTAAAAATACCATAATTTTTTAATTTTAGAGTAAATATAGCGTAAACTCTACCGATTTGATAGAGAAATACCTAAAGGGTTGTGTGGTCCGAAGGTTATTTATCAAAATATATTTAAAATGAGGATAATATTTAAAGACCATCCCTTATATGGCCATTCCTGTCAATATCTAATGTTGTTCCTACTCAACCGCTTAAACTAAAAATAGTAGGTGCATGTATAATATATGTACAATTAAGATATGTATATATAATCAGTATATAATTTATGTATACCAACTAAAAATGTAAACAATGAATTCAACTAGCTATATTTGTTGTAAAGATCTTATGGTAACAAACAAGAGAGCCTATGTATTAGCAGTAATCTTTGTAATCAATGAGAGACTCAAGTGGTTCACAAGTCACAACTATTACCTCCATTGAGAGCAACTTATTTTATGGAAAAAAAACAAAAAAAGGTAGGAAAAAAGTCAACGTTTTTGTGTAATGGTTTTAGATGATGCAAGGTTTCCAGCTAGTTGATAAAAGAAGCACATTCAACTATTGTAGTATAACATAGGAGGTTAAAGATAATAATCATGCTCTCAACGTAATTAAGCACTAATACCATAGAGAACTAAAAATTAAGGATGTTGGAACAGTTATTTTATTATGCACTAAGTGAGAATCAAATTTAATAATCCCTCTAAGGCTATCAAAACAGCTCTAGATTCATGAACATATAATCTGATAAGTTCTAAACCTCCATTACCATAACCATGCAATATTAAAACTTTCATCTCCTAACTTTCCACAGTGATTAGCATTATAGGAAATGGTTGTAGATTTTAAGTTTGATACAAAAACCCTAAAATGGAGCCGCCGTACATCACACCACTTAGTTCATAATTGAATTTTATATTTGTTAATCATCTCTTAATCATGATTATAAATTAGGGTTCGAGTTCGTTAACATATATTCACATCATCTTAAGATAAAAATCCAGTATCGCTAAACCATGAAGAAATCTTGCAACTTTCTTTTCTATTCTCAAGTTTTAATTCTCTTGATCTTGTTTGTAGCTGTGAATTCTCAGCTAACAACTGATTTCTACTCTAAAACATGTCCAAATGTCCTTAAGGTTGTACGTAAAGAAGTTCAGAATGCAATCAAGAATGAAATGAGAATGGCTGCTTCTTTGCTTCGTCTTCATTTCCACGATTGCTTCGTCAGTGTAAGTTTTTATTACCTTTTTTTATGAATTTTTCATCCAGTTAAACTTCCAAAGTTGTACTTATTATGTTTTAAGTTTAAAAAAAAAAGACCTAAAAGTGTGCCAAAAAGGATAATATTGTGTTTGCATGCACACTAATGTCTTTACAACCGGTTTTATTTCATTTTTCTATTATTGGCTTAAAAACTATTTTGTTATCTCAATCGCCGGTCCTTTTTATCTGTCGTTTAATATATTCGCATGCTCATTAAGAAAATTATTTGATAGCAATAATCATAATGAGTATTTTATGAAGTTATTCTTATTTTTTCCTTAAATGAGTAATTAATGATTATATGCTTTTTGGATTAGTAAGAGTTGAATTGTTAAGAAAACTACTGCTTTCTTGACTTTCTAAAGCGACAAATAATGTTTTAGAACTTTCTTTTGGCTAAATTGACACACACACACACACACTAGTTCCTCTAGCTAGTTTCTCATGCACGAGTTCCTCTAGCTAGTTGTAAGTTCTCTTATTTGTTTTTAATTGGGGTCCCTAATCTTCTTTGTCTAATATTGTAATTTAGAGTTCATAATTTGTAGGTTAACCTTAGCTTTACAAAGAAAGGTTAGAACTGATTAAGATATATCATTTAAATTTTTTTGATTTATAGGGTTGTGATGCATCAGTATTATTGGATGGAAATAGTACGACAAGTGAGAAGTTCACACCAGCCAACTTGAACTCAGCAAGAGGTTTTGAAGTCATAGACAATATTAAAACTGCTGTCGAAAATGCATGCGGTGGAGTTGTTTCTTGTGCAGATATATTAGCTATTGCTGCAAGAGATTCAGTTCTACTGGTAAAGATCCTAAATCCTAATCTATGTTGCTCGGACTCTTAAAAATATCATCGCAGTGACGTTGTGTGTCAGTTTTTCCAAAAGTAGTATATTTTTGGATCCTATGCGTTAGGAGTTTTAGATGAATCCGAGCAATATAGATCCATACATTCTTTAATACGATAAAAAACTGGATTTTTATATATCAATGTATTTTAACTTGCTACCACATATAATCTGTCTTTATTTTTTAGATTAATAATATCACCTTTTATAGATGGTTACATATAATTATTTTTGGGTTATCTTTAGATTGATTCATATCCATATGTTGATTTTCAAAATGAAGAAATATAGGGGACATGTTGCCATACTTCATTAATTATTTTAAGAAATTAATACAAATTTATTTATTTATTTTTTGCTCAGAGTGGAGGGCCATTTTGGAAGGTGTTATTAGGGAGAAGAGATGGATTAGCTGCTAATATTTCTGGATCAAATACTGCACTTCCAGCACCATTTGACCCTCTCAATACAATCATTTCCAAGTTCGAAGCTGTTGGATTAAATGTAACAGATGTTGTGAGCCTATCAGGTAAATACACATATGGTAACTATTAGTTAAGCTATATCTATATGGATTTAATTTATATACTAACATCTTAAATAATTAATTTTTACACTAATAATGAACCTAACCTTTTATAACATGTAACCATTCTTATTTTCTAGCTCGCTAATCCCATTTTCTGTAGACCAAATCTTTTTAAGTGACCTGATAATGTATACATCTATAAACTAATAGTATAAAAGAACTTTAGGCAATCAGGTCATCTAACAAATACACGTATACTACTTATAATAAGTGGAACTAGATATATATTTGAAAAATAAAACAAACAACATATTTTTTTATTTTATCCTTCCACCCAGGCTTTCATCTCCTGTGGTGGTGGTGGTGGTGGTGGTGGGGAAACACCATGAAATGATAAGTTAAAACTTTTACAGACTGTACATAAATTAAATCCTTTTATAAAACATAACTACTCATAATAATAATAGATATTGTAAAAAAACTTTAGGCAATCAGGTCATTTATCAGATACATGTAACTACTCATAATAAGTGAAACTAGATTTATACTTGGAAAATAAAACAAACAACATATTAACGACAAGTTAATTTGAGACGGAGGAAGTATCTTAGCTTGCTAATTCAATTTTTTGTAGACGGGCTTGTAGTTATCTTTTTAAGTTACATGATGATGTATACATCTATAAATTAATAGTGTAAAATATTTTTTGGGCAATCAGGTCATCTAAAAGATACATGTAACTATTCATAATAAGCGGAACTAGATTTATACTTAGAAAATAAAACAAACAACATGTTAACGACAAGTTAAAACTTTTATACACGACTGTCAGTGTACATAAATTAAATCCTTTTATAAAAGATAATGGTAGATGGTCATTAATTAAACTTTATGCAAGGTTTTCACTAACCCTTTTGAGTGTTTGAATATATATATGTAGGTGCTCATACAATTGGATTAGCAAAGTGTGCAACCTTTGACAACAGATTAAGAAATTTCAGTGGCACAGGTGCACCAGACACAACTCTAGACACAACTTTAGTGAGTGAACTGCAAAATTTGTGTCCATTGACAAGTGATGGAAACAACACAGCCCCTCTTGATAGGAATTCCACAGACTTATTTGACAATCATTATTTCAAGAATTTAATCAATGGAAGAGGTCTTCTTGAATCAGATCAAGTCTTGTTCTCTAGTGATGATGCTATACAAACAACTAAAACATTAGTTGAAACTTATAGTAATAGCTCTCAGTTTTTCTTTAGTGACTTTGTTAATTCTATGATTAAGATGGGAAATATTAGCCCTCTAGTTGGATCAGATGGTGAAATAAGAAAGAATTGTAGGGTCGTTAATTCGAATAATTAGTGACTTTCGGAAACAGCTTCTCTACTCCCTCGGAGTAGGAATAAGATTTGCGGACACACTACCTTCCCCAAACCCCACTAGTAGGATTTTATTGGGTCGTCGTTGTTGTAGTAGTAGTAAATCTCCCATCAGCCTGAGTGTTGGTTTGATTAAGAAAAAATAGTTAGTACGTAGTATAAGTTGTTGTACTATGATTTCTTGCCTGTGGGGAAAATATAATTATCTACTTTGTGAAAAAATTGTATCTAACTTTTTTCTCTCTTTATATATATACTGTTGCGAAAGATCGTGAGTTAACTAATATACAATTATACATAAAGTAAATAGGGAAGAAAAAATAACACAAGCATTTAAACCCAATCCTCGAGCATAAACAGAGAGTTTTCCACGATGAATTTTATGAATGATACCCCATACTTCAAATTAACTATAATTGCACCAAAGTTCATCAAAAAAGGCATGCATGCTCACAGAACAAAAGGATGCATTGGTTTAGTTCTCAAATCAGTGATTTTGTCACGACCCGAAATTCTCACCTTCGGACCGTGATGACGCCTAATATTTTACTTGTTAGGCAAGCCAACATTAGAGTAATATTAACCAATTTTTAAATAATTTTTAAATTATTAATAATCAAAGAAACAAATGCGGAAGCAAAGTTTGAAATATAGTAAAATAACCCATAAAAATAACGGTGTCTAAATACCATCCCAGAACTGGTGTCACAAGTGCACGAGCTTCTAGAATAATTACAAATAAAGATCTAAATAAAATAAAACTGTCTGAAAATAAACACACAGCTAAAGTCAAATAAATGGGGACTTCAGAACTGCGGACGCCATGCAGTTACACCTCAAGTCTCCTCTGGTAGCTGAAATCCGAGCAAGTCTATGGTACGCTGCTAGGACCAACTCCAAAATCTGCACAAGAAGTGCAGAGTGTAGTATCAGTACAACCGATCCCATATACTGGTAAGTACTGAGCCTAACCTCGACGAAGTAGTGATGAGGCTAAGGCGGGTCACTTACATTACATGTACATAATATTAGTAACAACAACAATAATAGAAATAAATCAGGTAACTCATTTATAATGATTGAAGACAACTCACTAGTTATAACAAATTATCATTTCCATCAATTCTGTTGTAGCGTGCAACCCGCTCTCACAATATATTCACATTCAATTCTGTTGCAGCGTGCAACCCGCTCTCACAATATATTCACATTCGGTTCCGTTGCGGCGTGCGCTCCTCCAATATATTCATTTTAATCAAGT
Organism: Nicotiana tabacum; assembly: GCF_000715075.1. Classification (NCBI taxonomy): domain Eukaryota; kingdom Viridiplantae; phylum Streptophyta; class Magnoliopsida; order Solanales; family Solanaceae; genus Nicotiana; species Nicotiana tabacum. Next base: position 124,765,404 of record NC_134088.1, on the reverse strand, counting down.
CTGTTACGGCGTGCAACCTGATCCACCAATATATATATGTATGTCGACTTTTAAATAAGTCTGTTGCGGCGTGCAACCCGATCCTCCAATATGGACTTTTAATAAGTTTGTTGCGGTGTGCAACCCGATCCTCCAATATGGACTTTTTAATAAGTCTGTTGCGGCGTGTAACCCGATCCTCCAATATATTCATTTCAATCAATTCTGTTGCGGCGTGCAACCCGCTCCTCCAGTATATTCATTTACCAATTCTTATAGAAGGAATTTCCCAAATAAATGCAACAATTATTATGAAATTATAAAACAACAAGCATACAATAATTATGATTTAATCATGAAATAGACAATGTCAAATAACAAATTATTATAGAAATCAGGGTGAAAATAGGCAGTTTAATATTTAATATGCTAAATGTCAAATAACAATTAAGACACATAATTCAAGTAGCATGTAACAATTAAATGCAGGAATTCAAGAATTTATATTTGGCAAAGAATAGGAGAGAAATAATTATTATAATAACTAATTCATGATTTAAAATAATTTATGATTTTTTTCAAGTAATTATGCAAACAATTAATTTGACGACGTATAGACACTCGTCACCTCGCCTATACATCGTTCACATGCATTTCACATAACAAATAATTTAAGGGTTCTATTCCCTCAAGTCAAGGTTAACCACGATACTTACCTTGCTTTGCAAATTCCAATCAATTACTCAACCACGGCTTTTCCTTTTAAATTTGTCTCCAAAAGCTTCAAATCTATTCACAAACAATTCAATATACTCAATACGAATCATAGGAATTAATTCCATATGAATTTACTAATTTTTCGGATAAAATACAAAATTTATTAAAATATTCAGCAATGGAACCCACGTCTCAAATCTCGAAAAAATTTACGAAATCCGAACACCCATTCCGAGACGAGTCCAACCATACAATAATTATCCAATTCCGATGTCAAATGGGCCTTCAAATCTTAAATTTTTGTTTTTAGAAGATTTTATAAAAATCTGATTTTTCTTCCATAAATTCACGGATTCATGATATAAATGAGTATGAAATCATGAAATATAATCAATATAAGATAATAAACACTTACCCCAATGTTTTTTCGTAAAAATTGCCCAAAAATCGCCTTACCCGAGCTCAAAAATGAAAAAGAGTTGAAAATGGGTCGAAGCCCCATTTCCACAACTTAAGTTCTGTTTTTGGGATTTTTACCCTTCGCGAACGCGGCCAATGCCTCGAGTTCGCGAAGCACAAATTTGTGCTGTCCAATTTTACTCTTAGCGAACGCGAGGGCTATCTCGCGAACGCGATGCTTGCCTGGCTTGGCCTTCGCGAACGCGAGATGCCCTTCGCGAACGCGAAGGCTAAGTTTTCCTGGCCAACCTCTTTCCCTTCGCGAACGCGAAGCTTTGAACCTCAAGCCTTCGCGAACGCGGTTACTATGTCGCGAACGCGAAGCAAAAAACATGCCAGCCCCAATATTCTCTTCGCGTTCGCGAGAGTACCTTCGCGAACGTGAAGAAAAACACACCAGAAGCCTGAAGTCTGCAGAAAATCAGATTTCCTAAGTCCGAAATCGTCCCGTAGCCTATCAGAAACTCACCCGAGTCCTCGGGGCTCCAAACCAAACTTGCACACAAGTCCTAAAACATCATACGAACTTGCTCGCATGATCAAATTGCCAAACTAACACCTAGAACTATGAATCAGACACCAAATCAAAGGAAATTTTCAAGAAAACTTTAAAACCTTTATTTTGACAACCGGACGTCCGAATCACGTCAAATCAACTCTGATTCTCACCAAATTCGGCAGACAAGTCATAAATATTATAGTTGATCTACCTTGGAATCCGGAACCAAAATACGGACCCGAGGTCAATAAATCCAACATCAGTAATTTCTTAAAAATCATTAAGCTTTCAAGCTTTTAATTTTTTATCAAAATTCCATATCTCGAGTTAGGGACCTCGGAATTCGATTCCGGGCATACGCCCAGATCCCAAATCACGATACGGACCTATCGGAATTGTCAAAATATTAATCCGGGCCCGTTTGCTCAAAATATTGACCAAAGTCAACTTAGTTGAGTTTTAAAGCTCTATTTCACATTTTAATCTATTTTTTACATGAAAACTTTCCGGAAAATTGAACGGACAATGCACGCAAGTCGAGGAATAATAAATGATGCTTTTTGAGGTCTTAGAATACAGAATTACTTATTAAATTTAAAGATGATATTTTGGGTCATCACATTCTCCTCCTCTAAAACAAACGTTCGTCCTCGAACGGAGTTAGAAAAAGTACCTGAGCTGGAGAAAAGGTGTGGATATTTACTCCGCATGTACGACTCGGACTCCCAGGTAGATACCTCTACCGGCTGACCTCTCCATTGCACCCGAACTGAAGGATAACTCTTAGACCTCAACTGTCGGACCTGCCGGGCTGGAATAGCCACCGGCTCCTCCCCGTAAGTCAAATCTTTGTCCAATTGGACTGAGCTGAAATCTAACACATGGGACGGATCACCATGATATTTCCGGAGCATAGACACATGGAACACCGGATGAACCGCTGATAAACTAGGTGGTAATGCAAGTCTGTAGGCTACTTCACCCACCCTTTCAAGAATTTTAAAGGGTCCGATATACCTATGGCTCAACTTTCCCTTCTTTCCGAACTCATTACACCTTTCATAGGTGAAACCCGGAGCAATGTTCTTTCTCCAACCATGAATGCAATATCACGAAATTTACGGTCGGCATAATTCTTTTGCCTTGAATGAGTTGTGCAAAGTCGATCCTGTATAATCTTGACCTTATCCAAGGCATCCTGTACCAAATCGGTACCCAACAACCGAGCCTCTCCCAGTTCAAACCAACCAACTGGCGATCGGCATCGCCTTCCGTATAATGCCTCATACGGAGTCATCTGAATGCTCGACTAGTAGCTAATATTATAAGCAAACTCCGCAAATGGCAAGAAATGATCCCAAGAACCTCCAAAGTCTATAACACAAGCACAGAGCATATCTTCCAATATCTGAATAGTGCGCTCTGATTGTCCGTCTGTCTATGGATGAAATATTGTACTCAACTCCACCCGCGTGCCTAACTCACGCTGTACAACCCTCCAGAAATGTAAGGTAAACTGCGTACCTCGATCTGAAATAATAGACACAGGCACACCATGAAGGTGGACAATCTCACAAATGTAAATTTCAGCTAACCTCTCTGTAGAATAGGTAACTGCCACTGGAATGAAATGTGGTGACTTGGTCAACCTGTCCACAATGACCCAAACAGCCTCAAATTTTCTCTGAGTCCGTGGGAGCCCAACAACAAAATCCATAGTGATACGCTCCCACTTCCACTCAGGAATTTTTAACTTCTGAAGCAAACCACCAGGTCTTTGATGCTCGTACTTAACTTGCTGACAATTCAGACACCGAGCTACATGTGCAGCTATATCTCTTTTCATTCTCCTCCACCAATAATGTTGCCGCAAATCTTGATTCATTTTGGCGGTACCTGGATGAATAGAATACCTCAAACTGTGTGCTTCTTCAAAAATTAATTCACGAAGCCCATCCACATTAGGCACACAAATACAACCCTGCATTCGTAGAACCCCATCTTCCCCCACAGCAACTTGTTTGGCATCACCGTGCCGCATCGTGTCCTTAAGGACAAGTAAATGAGGATCATTATACTGCCTCTCCCTGATGTGCTCATATAAAGAAGACTGAGTGACTGTGCAAGCTAGAACCCGACTGGGTTCTGAAACATCTAACCTCACGAACTGATTAGCCAAAGTCTGAAAATCTGTAGCTAATGGCCTCTCACCAACCGGAATATACGCAAGACTGCCCATACTCACAGCCTTTCTACTCAAAGCATCGGCTACCATATTGGCCTTTCCGGGGTGATATAAAATGGTGATATCATAGTCTTTCAACAACTCCAACTATCTTCTCTGCCTCAAATTAAGAATCTTTTTGTTTGAACAAATATTGAAGGCTACGATAATCAGTAAATACCTCACACGAGACACCGTAGAGGTAATGCCTCCAAATCTTTAGCGCATGAATAATGGCTGCCAATTCTAAGTCATGAACAGGATAATTATTCTCGTGAACTTTCAACAGCCGCGACGCATATGCAATTACCTTGCCATCTTGCATTAATACTGCACTAAGCCCAATGTGAGATGCGTCACAATATACCGTATACGATCCTGAACCTGTGGGTAATACCAACACTGGCGCCGTAGTCAAAGCGGTCTTGAGCTTCTGAAAGCTCAACTCACACTCGTCTGACCATCTGAATGGGATACCTTTCTGGGTCAATCTGGTCAATAGGCTTGCTATAGATGAAAACCCTTCCACGAACCGACGATAATAACCTGCTAAACCCAGGAAACTCCGGATCTCTGTAACTGAAGTAGGTCTTGGCCAATTCTGAACAGCCTCAATCTTCTTAGGATCCACCTTTATGCCTTCTGCCGATACAACATGCCCCAAAAAGGCAACTGAGTCTAACCAAAACTCACATTTTAAAAACTTGGCATATAACTGATTATTCTTCAAGGTGTGAAGCACACTTTGAAGATGCTGCTCATGTTCCTCTCAACTACTGGAGTAAATCAAGATATCATTAATGAATACAACCACAAAAGAATCCAAATAAGGCTTGAACACCCGATTCATCAAATTCATAAATGTTGCTGGGGCATTTGTCAACCCAAATGACATCACTAGGAATTCGTAATGCACATACCGGGTTCGAAAAGCTATTTTAGGGACATCAGATGCCCTAATCTTCAACTGATGGTACCTAGACCTCAAATCGATCTTTGAAAATACCTTGGCACCCTGAAGCTGATCAAATAAGTCATCAATTCTTGGCAGCGGATATTTATTTTTGATAGTGGCTTTGTTCAACTGCCAATAATTTATACACATCCGCATAGAGCAATCTTTCTTCTTTACAAATAATACTGGTGCACCCCAGGGCGAGATACTGGGTCTAATGAATCCCTGATCAAGCAAGTCTTGTAACTGCTCTTTCAATTCTTTCAACTCTGGCGGGGCCATACGGTATGGTGGAATAGAAATGGACTGAGTGACCGGAGCCAAATCAATACAGAAGTCAATATCTCTGTCGGGTGGCATCCCCGGCAAATCTGCAGGAAATACCTCGAAATTCACGAACAACTGGTACTGAGTCCATAGAAGGGACATCCGCACTAGGATCGCGAATATAAGCCAAATAGGCTAGACACCCTTTCTCTACCATACGTCGAGCTTTCATATAAGAAATAACCCTGCTGGCAGAATGACCAGGAGTTCCTTTCCACTCTAACCGAGGTAACCCCGGCATGGCTAGGGTCACTGTCTTGGCATGACAATCCAATATAGCAAGATAAGGTGACAACCAATCCATACCCAAGATGACATCAAAATCTACAATATCAAGAAGTAGAAGATCTGCACTAGTCTCAAGATTACAAATAGTAAACACACACAAACGATAGACATGATCTACTACAATAGAGTCTCCTACCGATGTAGATACACACATAGAAGCACTTAGAGAATCACAAGGCACAACCAAATATGAAGCAAAATAGGAGGACACATAGGAATAAGTAGATCCTGGATCAAATAGACTAAAGCATCTCTATGGAAAATTGGAATAATACCTGTGATCACAGCATCAGATGACTCGGCCTCGGGCCTAGCTGGAAAAGCATAAAATCGGGGTTGGGCCCCACCACTCTGAACTGCGTCCCCGGGACGGCCTCTAACTGGCTGGCCTCCACCTCTAACGGTCTGATCTCCACCTATAATGGCATGACCTCCACCTCTAATAGTCTGACCTCCACCTCTAACTGCCTGAACCCTACCTCTAGCTGGCTGAGCAGGCGGTAAAGCAACCAGTGCCGGTATGATGGCACGAGAATCTTGCCGAGATCTGTTACTCGCCAATCTAGGGCAATACCTCTTGATGTGACCAATGTTCCCACACTCATAACACCCATCCTGATGCCGTGGCTGCTGAAGCTGACCCAAATGGGCCAGATAACCTTTGTAGTAACTCTGGAGTGGTGATGCACTGATAGGAGCTGAATGTGCACTGAATGCTGGCTGCCCAGAGTAGGGCATAATAGGACCGTGACTCCCTGAAGCACCGGGAGATACATGAAGTGCTGAATGAAATGGTCTGGGAGGATGACCCCTACCAAAATTACCTCTACCTCCAGTCGAGGCACCACTGAAACCACCAAACTGACGAGGCCTCTTATTGGACCTCTGCCCTCTCTCCTGTGCAAGAACCATCTCGATCCTCCTTGTGACATTAGCAGCCGTCTGAAAAGAAATCTCACTTTCGGTCTCCTTGGCCATCTGAAGTCTGATAGGGTGAGTGAGTCCCTCAATAAACCTTCTCACTCTCTCTCCCTCCGTAGGTAGTAAGAGGAGAGCATGACGAGCCAAATCCACAAAACGGGACTCATACTGAGTAACAGTCATATTGCCTTGCTGTAGACGCTCAAATTGCTTGCGGAATTCCTCTCTCAGTATGATAGGGAGGAACTTTTCCAGAAATAGCTAAGAGAACTGCTCCCATGTAAGTGTAGGTGATCTGACTGGTTGGGTCAATGTGTAATCTCTCCACCACCTCTTAGCGGGACCCGTCATCTGAAATACAGCAAAATCAACCCCATTAGTCTCAACTATACCCAAGTTCCACGGCACCTCGTGACAACGTTCAAGATAAGCATGTGGGTCCTTAGAAGGTGTACCACTGAAGTGAATTAGAAAGAGCTTGGTAAACTTATCCAGTCTCAATAAGGCCTCAAAAGACATGGCGGGCCTATCACCGATCTATGCCGCAATAACTGGCTGAACTACCCCAACTGGCGGGGCTGCTGGAGCCTTATTCTGGGGAGCCATCTGCTCCGGAGCGGGAGTAGTGGGAATTTGTGCTCCTCCCCTAGCCTGTGAGACAGCTGGTGCCACTGGAAATGTACCATTCTGGGCCACGCCCTCCGTAAGACTTATTAAACAGACTAGAGCGTCCTGAAGTACTGGAGTGGCTATGAATCCTTCCGGGACCTGAACTTGTCCAACTGGTACATTCTGAACTGGAACCTCCTCCTGAAGGTCCACCTGAGGTTCTTCAACAGGTGCAGGTGCTCGAGCTCTGGACTGAGATCTACCTCGGCCTCTGCCTCGGCCTCTAGCACGATCTCGGCCTCGACCTCTACCCCTGTCCATAGTTGCCATCGGGGGTTCTGGTCTATGTCCATCGGTAGAGGTAGTACGTGTTCTCACCATCTGCGAGAGAATAAGAGTAGAATGGTTTAATCATCGATGATAGAATAAAATCGCATGACAGAATAAGAAAGAAGTGATATTGTTCCTAAACTTCATAGCCTCTGAGAGATAAGTACAGACGTCTCCGTACCGATCTTTCAGACTCTACTAAGCTTGCTCGTGACTCGTGAGACCTATGTAACCTAGTGCTCTGATACCAACTGTCACGACCCGAAATTCCCACCTTCGGACCGTGATGGCGCCTAACATTTCACTTCCTAGGCAAGCCAACGTTAGAATAATATTAACCAATTTTTAAAAAACATTTAAATTATTAATAATCAAAGAAACAAATGTGAAAGCAAAGTTTGAAATATAGTGAAATAACCCATAAAAATAACGGTGTCTAAATACCATCTAAGAATTGGTGTCACAAGTGCACCAGCTTCTAGAATAATTACAAAAAAAGGTTTGAATAAAATAAAGCAGTCTGGAAATAAACACACAGGTAAAGTAAAATAGACGGGGACTTCAAAACTGCGGACGCCATGCAGTTATACCTCAAGTCTCCTCTGGTAGCTGAAATCCGAGCAAGTCTATGATATGCCGCTAGGACCAACTCCAAAATCTGCACAAGAAGTGCAGAGTGTAATATCAGTACAACCGACCACATGTACTGGTAAGTGCTGAGCCTAACCTCGACGAAGTAGTGACGAGACTAAGGCGGGTCACTTACATTACCTGTACGCAATATTAGAAACAACAACAATAATAGAAATAAATCAGGTAACTCATTTATAATGATTGAAGCCAACTCAGCAGTTATAACCAATTATTATTTCCATCAATTCTGTTGCAGCGTGCAACCCGCTCTCACAATATATTCACATTCAATTCTGTTACAGGGTGCAACCCGCTCTCACAATATATTCACATTCGGTTCTATTGCGGCGTGCAACCCACTCCTCTAATATATTCATTTTAATCAAGTCTGTTGCGGCGTGCAACCCGATCCTCCAATATGGACTTTTAATAAGTCTGTTGCGGCGTACAACCGGATCTTTCAATATGGACTTTTTAATAAGTCTGTTGCGGCGTGCAACCCGATCCTCCAATATATTCATTTCAATCAATTCTGTTGCGGCGTGTAACCCGCTCCTCCAGTATATTCATTTACCAATTCTTATAGAAGAAATTTTCCAAATAAATGCAACAATTAATATGAAATTATAAGACAACAAGCATACAATAATTATGATTTAATCATGAAACAGACAATGTCAAATAACAAATTATTATAGAAATCAGGGCGAAAATAGGCAGTTTAATATTTAATATGCTAAATGTCAAATAACAATTAAGACACATAATTCAAGTAGCATGTAACAATTAAATGCAGAAATTCAAGAATTTATATTTGGCAAAAAATAGGAGAAACAATTATTATAATAATTAATTCATGATTTAAAATAGTTTATGATTCTTTTCAAGTAATTATGAAAATAATTAATTTGACGACGTATAGACACTCGTCACCTCGCCTATACGTCATTCACATACATTTCACATAATAAATAATTTAAGGGTTCTATTCCCTCAAGTTAAGGTTAACCACGACACCTACCTCGCTTTGCAAATTCCAATCAATTACACAATCACAACTTTTCCTTTTAAATTTGTCTCCGAAAGCTTCAAATCTATTCACAAACAATTCAATATACTCAATACGAATCATAGGAATTAATTCCATATGAATTTATTAATTTTTCGGATAAAATCTGAAATTCATTAAAATATTCAGCAGTGGGACCCACGTCTCAAATCTCAGCAAACTTATTAAATCCGAACACCCATTCTGAGACGAGTCCAACCATACAACAATTATCCAATTCCGATGTCAAATGGATCTTCAAATCTTAAATTTTCGTTTTTGGAAGATTTTATAAAAATATGATTTTTCTTTCATAAATTCACGGATTCATGATATAAATGAGTATGAAATCATGAAATATAATCAATATAGGATAAGGAATACTTACCCCAATATTTTCCCATGAAAATCGCCCAAAAATCGCCTTACCCGAGCTCAAAAATGGAAAAGAGTTGAAAATGGGTCGAAACCCCATTTTCAGAACTTAAGTTCTGTTTCTGGGATTTTTACCCTTCGCGAATGCGGTCAGTGCCTCGCGTTCGCGAAGCACCAATTTGTGTTGTCCAATTTTACTCTTCGCGAATGTGATGCTTGCCTGGCTTGGCCTTCGCGAACGCGAGATGCCCTTCGCGAACACGAAGGCTAATTTTTCCTGGCCAACCTCTTTCCCTTCGCGAACGCGAGGCTTCGATCGCGAACGCGAAGCTTTGAACCTCAAGCCTTCGCAAACACGGTTACTATGTTGCGCACGCGAAGCAAAAATTATGCCAGCCCTAATTTGCTCTTCGCGAATGCGAAGAAGAATACACGAGAAGCCTGAAGTCTGCAGAAAACCAGATTTCCTAAGTCCGAAATCGTCTCGTAGCCCATTCGAAACTCACCCGAGCCCTCGGGGCTCCAAACCAAACTTGCACATAAGTCCTAAAACATCATACGAACTTGCTCGCGTGATCAAATCGCCAAACTAACACCTAGAACTACGAATCGGACACCAAATCAAAGAAAATTTTCAAGAAAACTTTAAAACCTTTATTTTTACAACCGGACGTCCGAATCACGTCAAATCAACTTCGATTCTCATCAAATTCGGCAGACAAGTCATAAATATTATAGTGGACCTACCCCAGGCTCCGGAACCAAAATATAGACCCGAGGTCAATAAATCCAACATCAGTAATTTCTTAAAAATCATTAAGCTTTCAAGCTTTTAATTTTTCATCAAAATTTCATATCTCGAGCTAGGGACCTCGGAATTCGATTCCGGGCATATGCCCAGATCCCAAATCACGATACGGACATACCGAAATTGTCAAAACACTTATCTGGGTCCGTTTGCTCAAAATATTGACCAAAGTCAATTTAATTGAGTTTTAAAGCTCTATTTCACATTTTAATCCATTTTTTACATGAAAACTTTCGAAAAATTGTACGGACTACGCACGCAAGTCGAGGAATGATAAATGGTGCTTTTCGAGGTCTTAGAACACAGAATTACTTATTAAATTTAAAGATGATATTTTGGGTCATCACAGATTTATTCCGAGATTGAAAAAGAGCAATATACTTTATACTTCTTGGAGAAAAGAAATATTAAACAAACATCTTATATTAAATAGATGCGCATAAATTGTCACGACCCAATTTCACCTATAGGTCGTGATAGCGCCCCACACTATAGCTAGGTAAGCCAATTAGTAATTTAAACCCATATTAAATTCTTTTAAAATTAACCGAATAATTAAACTCTTCTTAATTGCAGGAATTTAGTAAATTAAAACAACCAAGAACAAAATTTAAATCCAAATATTCTACCAGTGTGTGTGCCAAGACCTGGTGTCACAAGTGTATGAGCATCTAGTAGATTATACAAACTCCAAATATTGTCTGAAATAAAATAGACAGAATACAAATACAAGAAGAGACACGGATAGCTGCAGAACGGCTCAGAAAGGCAGTTCACCACTATGCCTCTGGATAACGTGGGTGTGCGATGATAGATCCTCCATTAGTGTCTGCCTCAGATCCTGCACAAAAAGTGCAGCAAGTGTTGAATGAATACGTAAAGAACGTGTACCCAGTAAGTATCAAGCCTAATCTCGAAGAGGTAGAGACGAGATGACCGACTTTGACACTCACTATGGGTCAATAATAATAATTGAAATAAAACTAGAATATCTAAATCAACATGATTCACAGAGTTAACAATAATTTATTTAAACAGCAGAAATAATTAAATTCCTTCAAATGCAACAATTTTCAAACTATTAATTAAATTCACAAACTGCAATTGAAATGCCAAGGTATCGTATAATTATCATTATTAGGCACGATTTCTGCCGAGGTCGTACGGCCCGATCCAGCCGAGGGATGTGTGACACGATCCATAGATGCATCTATCCTACCGAGGCATTTGGCCCGCTCCACAAGAAAGGAGGGCATTTTTTTATGTACCTCCGGAAGGAGAGTATATTTATTATAAGATCAATTCGAGAGGATGAACAATTTCTTTAACAATTAATTAATTTAAACAAAAAATTAAGCATATGAGATTTTTACCTTTTAATAATTTCTCTAACAATTCACAATATATACCAAATAATTTAATTAAATAACAGATATAATTTACACAAGTAATTCATGCTTTGATTCCTAAACTACCCGGACTTTAGCATTAATAGTTGCTACGCACAGACTCTCGTTACCTCGTGCGTACGCAGCCCCCACAATTAGTAATAATTATTAATTTAATTACCTATGGGGTAATTTTCCCCTCACAAGATTAGACAAGAGACTTACCTTGTCTCAAAGTCTACTTTCCAATTACCACGTCGCGTTAAATTCTCAATTTGATGCCGAAAAATCTGAAACTATTAAAATGTTATACAAAATAATTAATATATGTTCAATAATTCGAATTTAGGCTATTAAATTAATTACCCAACCCAAAATGGTAAAATTTTTAAAATTCACCCCAGGCCCACGTACTCGGATTCCCAAAATTCTAGGATGAAAACGTTACCCATAATCTCAAGAACTCAAATATATAATTTCTATCCAATTCCATAAATATTTTCGTGGTTAAAATCTTATTTTTATAAAAATCTAGGTTTTTCATCTAAACCTTTGATTTCTAAGATTTACTAGTTATAATCTATCCATAATCTATGTATTTAACTAAAAATGTGTAGAATTAACTTACCTTCAAGTTGCTAGTTGAACTCCCCTCTCAAAAAGCTCCAAAATCGCCCAACAATGGAAGAAATGGGGTTAAAAATGGTGAAACCCGTTTTTTAGACATTCTGCCCGGTACAGTGGACCCCTTCTTCGCGAACGCGGTCAAGGCTTCGCGTTCGCGAAGGCCATTTTCCTCATCCTCAAAATTACCCTTCGCGAACGTGATGGCCTACGCTGACTGAGTATCGCGAACGCGAAGAGCAAAGTTCACTGGCCCTCCCTGACCCCATTTCCCTTACGCGAACGCGAGTGAGATTTGCGAACGCGAAGGCTTAGGCTCTCATGGCTCCGCGAACACGTGAGCCTGTCCGCGAACGCGAAGGGCAAATTGCCCACTGCCCCACATCCTTCTTCGTGAATGCGATTTCCCTCTCGCGAACACGAAGATGGAAACCAGAACTCGAAAATCTAGTTTCTCAGATTTAGCTCTGGGCGGTCCGAAACACACCTGAGCCCCTCGGGACCCTGTCCAAAGGCACCAACAAGTCTGTAAACATATTACAGACTTGCTCGAACTCTCAAAACACAAAATTCAACAACAAATCCAAGAATCACACCCCAAAACCAAATTGGATCAAACTTTGAACTTCAAGTTTCTAACTTCCTCCGAACGCGCCGAATCATATTTATACTACTCGGAATGACACCAAATTTTGCGTGCAAGTCTTAAATAATATAACGGATTCGGAACTAGATTCCGACCCCGATATCAAAAAGTCAACTCCCCGGTCAAACTTTCAAACTTAAATTCTTGTTTTAGCCATTTCAAGCCTAATTTAACTACAGACTTCCAAATAAAATTCTGAATAGGCTCCTAAGTCCAAAATCACCATACGTAGCTATTGGAACCGTCAAATTCCGATTCCGGCGATGTTTTCTCAAAATATTGACCGAAGTCAAACTTAACATTCTAAGGCCAACTTAAGGAACCAAGTGTTCCTATTTCAACCCGAACTACCATCCCGGCAAGTCATAAATTAATAAAAGCACATACATGAAGTTTTATTTAGGGGAACGGAGTTCTAAAGTTAAAATGACCGGTTGGGTCATTACATAAATAATCTTTTCAATTAGGAACTCAAAACAAACATTTATTGAATTTAATTTTTGATATATATTTAAAGAAAATAAAATATGAGTTATCTCCAAAAGAATTGTATTTGGGCAACTAAAACTGCCATAAAGCTAAGGGGAATGTGGCAAAGAGAGTTTGCTTTTGAAAGGACAAAATATTTTTGTAGCGCCCCGAGTCGCCACTAAAAGCCTTACTGTCGCCCCAAAAAGTTGGCCCGACTTGTCGCGCCTTTTAGCGGCGACCTACTATGCCGATTTTAAGTAGCATGGTTAAAGCTATTACTGGCGACTTTGTTCGTCACAAAAACATTTTATAATTTCATTGATTCCGCCTACTTAAAATTGAAATTAAGATACATAAAATTGAAACAAGAAAACAGAGAGAGTAATTAAAATACCTGACTTATAATAATCACAATAAATGAAATTACTTTATATATGCATTCATCTTGTCATTGACTCCGCCTACGTACCAAACTTTACATATTAAACCAAATACTATAAAAAAAAATGAAATCATAGGCGGATCCAGGATTCGAAGGTTGCGAGTGCCACCATATTATGCATACAGTATACATGTCAGTAGCTACAAAGACAGATTAGGAATAATGGGTCGATTCGGTTAGTTTTTGGTTAATTTGAATAGGTCTTTCATTCACAAAGCAAATAAATTCGATTTTAGTTCAAATTTTTAACGCTTAATTTAAACATATTCTAAATAAAAATGCAAAAAAAAACATTTCATGAAAAAGAGCCTCCAATATAAATATTTGCTTAAAGGGTACCTTAACTACACTATGTTTGACTAGATTAATTTACTTGTATTGTTCTTTGTTTATTTTTCCATTTTAATTGTTGAGTTATATGACAATTATTTTCAAAGAAAAACCTTCAACATTCAACCTATGATATTCAACTCAAAACGACTATCAATCAATCCATTTAATTTTTTTTTAAAACCCAATAGAAGATAATGCTCAAATTATATTCTAATATATAAATTAATTTTGTTTCATTAAAAATAAAGAAATTATATTCTAATTAAAATCAATTAAAATTACTATAGAAAATAATTGTTTATAAAGTAAGGTATAATGATAGAAACAAAATGAGGACTGAAAGTTAAAAAAATAAAGAAGAGAGACTTAACAAGTAATAAAAGGAGGAAAATAACCGAAAAAGAAGGAAAAGATATGCGGCCCTAGGGTTCAACTAAAAATCAAAGGAGCTGCTCCAATAGGGAATTGAACTTGCATTCTTAAGGCCAATAAAAGCCTTCAAAGGAAGGCTAAACCAATGACACCCACTTTCACTTTGTGACTTTTGGGTGCCATTCTATCCATTTATACGTTTTTTCACAGAGATATTATGTACATGGTAGAAATTTTAGCGAAGCGAGCGGGTATCGTGGTACCCCTAACTTGCAACGTAGATCCGTCCCTGACTAGAACCCCTACTTCATATATTTTGAGGCTAAATGTGATCCATAATTTAAAGTTTACGGGTTCCTATAAAGACCTACGGTATAATTAAACAAGGACCAGCAGGTTCAATTCCATACTGTTGGCCATGAGCATTCTTATAATATGCTGTAACCAGAGGCGGCTCGACATAATATGGGGTCTAAGGTGAAAATAAAAAGTTGGCTTTAAATTTTTTTAATACTTTTTACTCTTATAAAACTGATTATAACTTCTTTAGATTTCGATAAAACTATTATAAAGGGTAAGTTCCAATTCTAATATACAGCTAACATCAGCAACTCCTAAAGGGTAATGCTCAACATATACCGGAACTTATATTAGAATTGGTAATGGTCACATTGAGAAGATTGAATATGAATGCCATCGGTATTTGGAGAATATCCTGGAGACTGAATAAATACATGATCGACCTTGAAATCATTGCAACCCCTAACAAGTATATGAGTTTGTGAACTATTGACAAAGTTGATGTTGCTTATGGAACTTTTATTGCATGAAATTAACTTCATGGCCTGTGGAATATAATTTACATATTAGTGAAATTAATCAATTCTCTTAGGGGTCGTTTGGTTGGGATCGGAAACAAGTTATCTCAGGAGTAATTATTTCGGGATTAATTATCTGGGACTGTTATCCCACCCTCTCATAGGGATAAAAATAACACTACAATCTCGGGATAACTAATTCTAGGATTAGTTATATTGCGATTTTATCCAACCAAACGTGGGATAAACTCGTATCAAATTAATTCCGGAATTAATTATCCATTATCCCTCGTACCAAACGAGCCTTTAGAGTTAATTAAGAATTTAAAATTAGAGGGTGTCAAGAGAAAACTTACAGTAGGAGCTAATTTTGTGCATCCTTGCTGAAAAACAAAAGGAGTGTAAAATTGTGAATACATAACTAATAACATTAGTCATGAGGGAAGATTAGTATTATGTCTTACTTGAATTAATTTTCATACATATATACTTTTGATTTTCTAAACACGACAAATTATTTGAAATATAATTTACTTTTCACTAAAGTAAAAGATAAAAAAAGAGTCGAGAAAATACCATACCAAATTAGGAGGAGTAATAGGAATTAAGAAAATATTAATGACTTAATACTACTCCATTCGTTTCACTTTATATGACATAATTCGAAATGTGAGAGTTAAATAGACTAATTTTCAGTATGAATTCGAGCATAAAGTTTTAAAGTTTTTCTTTTAAATAAAATTTACATATTTAGAAATTATATAAAAAATATAATAAGACACAATAGTTAGTAATTCAATATATTTAAAAAGCATTTAAGAAAAATGACGTTGTCAAGGGGGTAGCTACCGAATATAACCCTTCTACAAAATGACGGTTGTAACCTGCCAATCCCAGAAAGTTGTGAATCTCTGTGGGGGTCGTCGGCTTATGCCAACTCTTAACTGCTTCTATTTTCTGCGGGTCTACTCTAATGTCTTCACTCGAGAACACCTACCCCAAGAATATAACAGTATCGAGCCAAAATTCACATTTGGAGAATTTGGCATAAAGTTGGCCCTCCTTAAGTATTTGAGGAACTGTTCTCAAATGATTCTCATGCTCTTTCTGGCTATGGGAATATACCAGTATATCATCGATAAATAGTATGACAAAGGTATGTAAGAAAGGCATGAAGACTCTGTTCATTAAGTCCATAAAAGCTGCTGGTGCATTGGTCAACCTAAAGGATATCAATAAAAATTCATAGTGACCATACCGAGTCGTCAAAGCTATTTTCGGGATGTCTGCTTCTATGATATTTAACTGATGGTATCCCGATCTTAGGTCTATATTTTGAGAAATACCTAGCACCATGTAACTGATCAAATAGGTCATTTATCCTGTGTAGTGGATATTCTTAATCTTGCCACTGAGGACACCCTCCTTGAGCTTAAGCAAGCTATCGTCATCGAATTGTTTGACTTTAACTTCTCTACTAAAGTAGACTTAGCACCCATACTTGCTATCAACCTTCCATCATATTTCTCATCGAGACGAACCTCGTGGCTAGCTATTTAATGGGCTTCCTTAACTATTGGATGTTCGACCATAGGCAACCCGGTCAAACTCCCCATGGATCTTCTACTCAGAGCATCAACAACCATATTCGCTTTGCCAGGATGGTAAAAGATATTACAATAATAATCTTTAAGCAACTCCAACCACCTGCGTTGTCTCAGATTCAACTCTTCATGCTTGAATATATACTGCAAACTTTTGTGATCTATATAAATGTCACATTGCTCTCCATAAAGGTAGTGACGCCATTTGTTTAGAGCAAAAATAACGGTTGCTAGCTCTAGATTCTGGGTAGTATAATTTCTCTCATGATTCTTTAATTTCCTAGAATCATAAGCAATTACCTTGTCATTCTGCATAAGAACACATCCTAACCCTACTCTAGAAATATCACAATAGATCACCAATTTACCTATAGGGGAGTCAGGATTGGATTTGTAGTCAACCTGTTCTTGAGTTCTTGAAAACTTTTGTCACAAGCTTCAGACCATTGAAACTTCACATTTTTCTGAGTTAACGTTGTCAAGGGGGTAGCTACCGAATAGAACCCTTCTACAAAATGACGGTAGTAACCTGCCAATCCCAGAAAGTTGTGAATCTCTGTGGGAGTCGTCGACCTATGCCAACTCTTAACTGCTTCTATTTTCTGCGGGTTTACTCTAATGCCTTCTCTCGAGACCACGTGCCCCAAGAATATAACTGTATCGAGCCAAAATTTATATTTGGAGAATTACGCATAAAGCTGGCGCTCCTTAAGTATTTGAAGAATTGTTCTCAAATGATTCTCATGCTCTGTCCGGCTATGTGAATATACCAGTATATCATCGATAAAATACTATGACAAAGGTATCTAATAAAGTCTTAAAGACTCTGTTCATTAAGTCCATAAAAGCCGCTGGTGCATTGGTCAACCCATAGGACACTTCAAAAATATCATAATGACCATACCAAGTCTTGAAAGCTATTTTCGGGATGTCTGCTTCTATGATATAACTGATGTTTTCCCGATCTTAGGTCAATTTTTGAAAAATACCTAGCACCCTGTAACTGATCAAATAGGTCATCTATCGTGGGTATTGGATATTTATTTTTGATAGTAACGTTATTCAGCTAGTGGTAATCTATGCACATCCGTAGGGAATTATCCTTTTTATTCACGAACAACACTGGAGCACCCCAGTGGGAAACACTAGGTTGAATAATACCTTTATATAAAAGGTCATATAATTGCTTCTTGAGTTCATTTTGCTCAGCTGGAACCATTTTGTAAGGAGGAATCAAGATTGGCTGAGTTCCTGATAATATGCCTATGCCAAACTCAATCTCCCTATCTGGTGGTATCCCTAGGAGATCATCTGCAAACACTTCTGGAAACTCTTTCACAATATGTATTGATTCAAGCATTGGGGAGTCGGCCTTCATATCCCGCACATGTGCTAGATACGCCAAACACCCATTATTCACTAGCTCTCTAGCCTTAAGGTAAGAAATAAACTTACCCACAGGCGTACCCACTTCACCTCTAATTATAACTGGATTTTCCCCAATAAATGAGAATTTAACGGTCTTCGCGTGGCAATTAACTATAGCATGACAAGAAGATAACCAGTCCATGCCAGCTATGATGTCAAAGTCAACAATATCTAACAAGTTCAAATTGGCTAATGTTTCTCGGCCCTGAACGATGATGATGCAATTTCTAAATATATACTCAACTTTAACATATTCTCCTATAGGTGTGGAAACCTTAAACGGGACCCCTAATGGTTCTGGTGCTTTTCCAATCTCGACACAAAAATAAGGAGACAGATAAGAGAAAGTTGAACCAGGATCAACTAATACATAAGCAAGCGACCACAAACTGAGATAATACATGTAATAACTTTGTTAGACGCCTCCGCATTCTGCCTGTCTGGAACTGCATAGAATCTGGCTGGTCTGCCTCTTCCCTGAGCTCCACCTCTATTGGCACCACGCCTAGTCTGAGCATTAGGTGCCCGAACTGGAGGAGCTTCTACTAATAAATTACCTGTGGATGCTGCCTGAGTTGCTGAAGCCTTCCCTGGAGCATGCCTGAGTCGTGGACAATCTTTCATAAGGTGACCTAGGTCATAGCAGTGATAACATCCTCTCTAACCCAAAAGGCATTGCCCAAGATATTTTTTATTGCACGTGGAACAAATAGGATCGGAGAACCGAGTCTGACTTTGATTTATTGAACTGTTCCCCAAATAAGCCTCACCTTTACTCTGCTGGCTTTGTCTGAATGGAGCTGGATAAGGAGACGAGTGAACTACTGACCGACTCTAAACTGAATGATTCGTGTTCTTTCCCCCAACTAAAAGTCCACTATAACTACCTGTGGTTCTAGCCTTCTTGCCATTTTCTCTAGCTTCCCTAGCAATTTTATCAAAAGCCTCCTTACGCGTAGCGATATTGACAACCTGAAGATAAGTCTTGTCATCCTGATGTGAAGTCATATCTTTTGCCATATATGGATTCAAGCCTTCAATGAACCTTCTCACTTTTTCTCTCTCTGTCGGTCTCAAATTAGGTGCATACTCTGCTAAATTTGTAAATTCCATCTCATATTCGGTCACTGACATGATACCCTATTTAAGATGTTTGAACTGACGTCAGAGTTCATCCATCCGACTGCTAGGCAAAAACTTGGCCTAAAAGCTTCTTTGAACTGTGGCCAAGTAAGTGGCGGTAATGTAGAATCTTTGGCCTTCTTGTAACCTCTCCACCATTGCCCTGCTGCACCCTTCAATCGAAACCCAATTAATTTTGTGGCTTGTATTTCGAGGCCAGTTAAAGAAATAAACAATTCCTTTATCTTTTCCAAAAATAACATTGACTCATTCGGCTTGTCTGTACCAGTATAAATAAGAGGTTTTAATCTCAGAAAGGCATGTGGATCAATTTTTCCTGTTAGTAACTGTACTGGCTGGGCAATATTTGTAAGGACAACTGGTGGTGGTACCCCGGGTGGGGCCTGAAAATCATCTTCTATTTCCTTTTCATATGAATCATGAGGAACTTGATGAAGAGCATGAACAAGTGCATGACCACCAGCCGGAGGGGCTAGGGATTCTACAAAATCCAAAATTCTATTAATTCGATCATCCTGATGTTGTGGTTGATTCTCCCTGAGTAGGCTAGGAGGGGGTGTGACTTCCACCTGATCGTTATCAACCTACTGAGGTAGAGCATGTGCCTGTCCAACGGCCCTACCACTAGCCGGATTACCTCTGGCATTTTCACCTCTACCCCTAGCATTCTGACCTCGACCTCGAAATAGGGTCTGTACTATGGCAGGATACTATTCTACCACTAATCTATTGGTATATTTTGGTTTATGACTTTCTTTTAATTTATTTGTACTCTTTAATTACATTTTCGCGCGAAAATAACTGACCGATTTCGGTCGGTTTTATTAAAAATATAAAATTACCGACCGATTTAAGGTTTAGGGTTTAGGGTCGGTTTTTAAAAATGACTGACTGAAATAACTGACCGATTTCGGTCGGTTTTTTGAATATAAATTTTAATTTATTTTATATGAAAAATTGACCTATTTCGGTCGGTTTCTTAAAAAATAAATTTCGCGGGATGCTAAAATAGTTTTTCGCATTTTTGCGTCGGTTTCGTAAAAGGAAATTAAAAAATAAACTATTTAAAAAAACCGACCAACTTCGGTCGGTTTTTCGGTCGGTTGGCCGCGGTCGGTTTTGGACGAATTTCTAGTAGTGTTATATATAGAAAATTTAAATAGGCTGATTGATTTTCTTATTCCATCGCCTCTTTCAACGATAATCTACGTCAATATATATATATATATATATATATATATATATATATATATATATATATATATATATATATATATATAGTGGACGGCGTATTACGTACCAAAGTATACCAACTGCATGCATCTTGTCAAATTATATATTCCCTTATGTTTCAAATACCAAAAGAAGTTAAGTATAATAAACAGTGTTTTATTTACATAAAGTCAATAAAAAGGTTGCTTAATTAGATTCTAAACCGTACTCATTTTGTGTTTCTATTTATGACTTAGGTGTTTCTGGAGGTGGCTTCATTGCCAAGGTATAAGCTTTGAAAATACAGCAGGACCTGAAAATGGCCAAGCAGTTTCTCTTCCCTCTGAATCAGATTTATCAGTATATTATCGTTGCAGTTTCAAAGGGTACCAAGACACCTTATATGTACACAAACAACGACAATTTTATCGCGATTGTGACATATATGGAACAGTAGATTTCATATTTGGAGACGCAACTGCGGTGTTCCAAAATTGCAACATTTACATAAGAAAACCAAAGACTAGTCAGTCAAACACTATCACAACACAAGGAAAAACATGTCCTTGTGAAAATACTGAAATTATAACACATAATTCGCGTATAACAGCAGCATCAGACCTAAGACATGTGCAAGATTTGTTTAAGAGTTATCTTGGTAGGCCGTGAAAGAATTACTCAACAACAGTATTTATGAAAAGTAATATTGATGGCCTAATTGATACGACTGGTTGGTTACCGTGGAGTGGAAATACTTTTCTACAAGCTTTGTACTATGGTGAGTACAATAACACTGAGCTGTTGTGGTAGGGTAAATTCGCCTGGTACCACGTGATAACGAACGTTACTGAAGCTGAAAAATTCTCTGTAGGGAACTTCTTGGCCGGAGACTCATGGCTTCCGGCCACTGGAGTTCCCTACACATCTAGCATCTGAATATATATATATATATATATATATATATATATATATATATGAAGTAGGAGTTCTACTTAAAATTAGAAATAGCCAGTGCAATTACCAACAGGAAAAATTGATCCACATGCCTTTCTGAGATTAAAACCTCTTATTTATACTGGTACAGACAAGCCGAATGAGCCAATGTTATTTTTGGAAAAGATAAAGGAATTATTTATTTCTTTAACTGGCCTCGAAAGACAAGCCACAGAATTAATTGGGTTTCGGTTGAAGGGTGCAGCAGGGCAATGGTGGAGAGGTTACAAGAAGGCCAAAGATTCTACATTACCGCCACTTACTTGGCTACAGTTCAAAAAAGCTTTTAGGGCCAAGTTTTTGCCTAGCAGTCGGATGGATGAACTCCGACGTCAGTTCGAATATCTTAAATAGGGTATCATATCAGTGACCGAATATGAGATGGAATTTACAAATTTGGCAGAGTATGCACCTAATTTGAGACCGACAGAGAGAGAAAAAGTGAGAAGGTTCATTGAAGGCTTGAATCCATATATGGCAAAAGATATAACTTCACATCAGGATGACTAGACTTATCTTCAGGTTGTCAATATCGCTACGCATAAGGAGGCTTTTGATAAAATTGCCAGGGAAGCTAGAGAAAATGGAAAGAAGGCTAGAACCACAGGTAGTTATAGTGGACTTTCAGTTGGGAAAAAGAACACGAATCATTCAGTTTTCGGTCAGTAGCTCACTCGTCTCCTTATCCAGCTCCATTCAGACAAAGCCAATAGAGTAAAGATGAGGCTTATCTGGGGCACAGTTCAACAAATCAAAGTCAGACTCGGTTCTCCGATCATATTTGTTCCACGTGAAATAAAAAATATCTTGGGCAATGCCTTTTGGGTTAGAGAGGATGTTACCTAGGTCACCTTATGAAAGATTGTCCATGACTCAGGCATGCTCCAGGGAAGGCTTCAGCAACTCAGGCAGCATCCACAGGTAATTCATTAGTAGAACCTCCTCCAGTTCCGGCACCTAATGCTCAAACTGGGCATGGTGCCAATAGAGGTGGAGCTCAGGGAAGAGGCAGACCAGCCATATTCTATGCAGTTCCAGACAGGCAGAATGCGGAGGCGTCTAACAAAGTTATTACAGGTATTTTCTCAGTTTGTGGTCGCTTGCTTATGTATTAGTTGATCCTGGTTCAACTTTCTCTTATCTGTCTCCTTATTTTTGTGTCGAGATTGGAAAAGCACCAGAACCATTAGGGGTCCCGTTTAAGGTTTCCACACCTATAGGAGAATATGTTAAAGTTGAGTATATATTTAGAAATTGCATCATCATCGTTCAGGGCCGAGAAACATTAGCTGATTTGAACTTGTTAGATATGGTTGACTTTGACATCATAGCTGGCATGGACTGGTTATCTTTTTGTCATGCTATAGTTAATTGCCACACGAAAAAAGTTAAATTCTCATTTATTGGGAAAAATCCAGTTATAATTAGAGGTGAAGTGGGTACGCTTGTGGGTAAGTTTATTTCTTACCTTAAGGCTAGAAAGCTAGTGAATAATGGGTGTTTGGCGTATCTAGCACATGTGCGGGATATAAAAGTCGACTCCCCAATGCTTGAATCAATACATATTGTGAAAGAGTTTCTAGAAGTGTTTCCAGATGATCTCCTAGGGATACCACCAGATAGGGAGATTGAGTTTGGCATAGGCACATTACAAGGAACTCAGCCAATCTCGATTCCTCCTTACAAAATGGTTCCAACTGAGCTAAATGAACTCAAGAAGCAATTACATGACCTTTTATATAAGGGTTTTATTCAACCTAGTATTTCCCACTGGGGTGCTCCAGTGCTGTTCGTGAAGAAAAAGGATAATTCCCTACGGATGTGCATTGATTACCGCTAGCTGAATAAAGTTACTATCAAAAATAAATATCCAATACCCAGGATAGATGACCTATTTGATCAGTTATAGGGTGCTAGGTATTTCACAAAAATTGACCTAAGATCGGGATAACATTAGTTATATCATAGAAGCAGACATCCCGAAAATAGCTTTCAGGACTCGGTATGGTCATTATGAATTTTTAGTGATGTCCTATGGGTTGACCAATGCACCAGTGGCTTTTATGGACTTAATAAACAGAGTCTTTAAGCCTTTCTTAGATACCTTTGTCATAGTATTTATCGATGATATACTGGTATATTCACATAGCCGGATAGAACATGAGAATTATTTGAGAACAGTTCTTCAAATACTTAAGGAGCACCAACTTTATGCCAAATTCTCCAAATGTGAATTTTGGCTCGATACAGTTATATTTTGGGGCACGTGGTCTCGAGAGAAGGCATTAGAGTAGACCCGCAGAAAATAGAAGCAGTTAAGAGTTGGCCTAGGTCGACGACCCCCACATAGATTCACAACTTTCTGGGATTGGCAGGTTACTACCGTCGTTTTGTAGAAGGGTTCTCTTCGGTAGCTACCCCCTTGACAACGTTAACTCAGAAAAATGTGAAGTTTCAATGGTCTGAAGCTTGTGAGAAAAGTTTTCAAGAACTCAAGAAGAGGTTGACTACAGCTCCAATCCTGACTCCCCTATAGGTAAATTGGTGATCTATTGTGATGTTTCTAGAGTAGGGTTAGGATGTGTTCTTATGCAGAATGACAAGGTAATTGTTTATGCTTCTAGGCAATTAAAGAATCATGAGAGGAATTATCCTACCCAGAATCTACAGCTAGCAACAGCTATTTTTACTCTAAAAAAATGGCGTCACTACCTTTATGGAGAGCAATGTGACATTTATACAGATCACAAAAGTTTGTAGTATATATTCAATCAGAAAGAGTTGAATCTGAGACAACGCAGGTGGTTGAAGTTGCTTAAAGATTATTATTGTAATATCCTTTACCATCATGGCAAAGCTAATGTGGTTGTTGATGCTCTGAGTAGAAGATCCATGGGGAGTTTGACCAGGTTGCCTATTGTCGAACGCCCAATAGTTAAGGAAGCCCATTAAATAGCTAGCCAAGGGGTTCGTCTCGATGAGAAATATGATGGAAGGTTGATAGCAAGTATGGGTGCTAAGTCTACTTTAGTAGAGAAGTTAAAGTCAAACAATTCGATGACGATAGCTTGCTTAAGCTCAAGGAGGGTGTCCTCAGTGGCAAGATTAAGAATATCCACTACACAGGATAAATGACCTATTTGATCAGTTACATGGTGCTAGGTATTTCTCAAAAATAGACCTAAGATCGGGATACCATCAGTTAAATATCATAGAAGCAGACATCCCGAAAATAACTTTCAGGACTCGGTATGGTCACTATGAATTTTTATTAATGTCCTTTAGGTTGACCAATGCACCAGCGGCTTTTATGGACTTAATGAACAGAGTCTTCAAGCCTTTCTTAGATACTTTTGTCATATTATTTATCGATGATATACTGGTATATTCCCAGAGCCGGAAATAGCATGAGAATCATTTGAGAACAGTTATTCAAATACTTAAGGAGCGCCATCTTTATGCCAAATTCTCCAAATATGAATTTTGGCTCGATACTGTTATATTTTTGGGGCACGTGGTCTCGAGAGAAGGCATTAGAGTAGACCCGCAGAAAATAGAAGCAGTTAAGAGTTGGCCTAGGCAGACGACCCCCGCAGAGATTCACAATTTTCTGGGATTGGTAGGTTACTACCGTCGTTTTGTAGAAGGGTTCTACTCGGTAGCTGCCTCCTTGAAAACGTTAACTCGGAAAAATGTGAAGTTTCAATGTTCTGAAGCTTGTGAGAAAAGTTTTCAAGAACTCAAGAACAGGTTGACTACAACCCTAATCCTGACTCCCCTATAGGTAAATTGGTGATCTATTGTGATGTTTCTAGAGTAGGGTTAGGATGTATTCTTATGCAGAATGACAAGGTAATTGCTTATGCTGCTAGAAAATTAAAGAATTATGGGAGAAATTATCCTACCCACGATCTAGAGCTAGCAACAGTTATTTTTTGGGCTAAAAATATGGCGTCACTACCTTTATGGAGAGCAATATGACATTTATACAGATCACAAAAGTTTGCAGTATATTTTCAAGCAAAAAGAGTTGAATCTGAGACAACGCAGGTGGTTGGAGTTGCTTAAAGATTATGATTGTAATATCCTTTACCATCCCGGCAAAGCGAATATGGTTGTTGATGCTTTGAGTAGAAGATCCATGGGGAGTTTGACTAGGTTGCCTATGGTCGAACGTCCAATAGTTAAGGAAGCCCAACAAATAGCTAGCCAAGGGTTTCGTCTCGATGAGAAGTATAATGGAAGGTTGATAGCAAGTATGGGGTGCTAAGTCTACTTTAGTAGAGAAGTTAAAGTCAAACAATTCGATGACGCTAGCTTGTTTAAGCTCAAGGAGGGTGTCCTCAGTAGCAAGATTAAGAATTTTGCACTTGATGAGAATGGTGTAATGAAACTTGATGGCCGCCTATGCGTGCCTAATGTAGATGATCCTTGAAGGAAAATTATGGTAGAAGCTCACAGCTCCAGATATTCAATACATCCAGGTTCTACTAAAATGTATCATGATTTGAAGGATATTTATTGCTAGAATAATATGAAGCGAGATAATGCAGATTACGTATCACGATTCCTTAACTGTCAGCAAGTAAAAATTGAACACCAGAGGCCAGGCGGCTTAGCTCAAATCATTGAAATACCAGAATGGAAATGGGAACGAATAAATATGGATTTTGTAGTTGGCTTGCCGCGAACTTTTAAGAAACATGACTCCATTTGTGTCATAGTAGACCGACTCACTAAGTCAACTCACTTTTTCCAATCAAAAGCACCTACACGGCACCCCAGTATGCAGCACTATAAATAAAAGATATTGTTAGGTTGCATGGTTCTCCCATGTCCATTATTTCTGACAGAGGTGCTCAATTTACTGCTCAGTTCTGGCAGAGTTTTCAGGAAGGTTTTGGTACCCGAGTTAATATAAGTACGGCCTTTCACCCCCAAATAGACAGGCAATCTTAGAGGACAATCCAGACCCTAGAAGATATGTTACGAGCATGTGTCCTAGATTTTAAAGGAAATTAGGATGATCCTCTTCCTTTGATTGAGTTCGCATATAATAATAGTTATCAGGAAAGTATCCAGATGGCCCCATTCGAGGCCCTATATGGGAGGAGGTGTCGTTCGCCTATAGGGTGGTTTGAGATAGGTGAAACGAAGCTTATTGGGCCAAATATAGTATAATATGCCTTGGAAAAGATGAAACTGATTCAAGAACAGCTTAAAATAGCTCAAAGCCGACAAAAGTCATACACAGATATTAGACGCCGCGATCTTGAGTTTAGAGAAGGTGATTATGTATTTTTAAAGGTGTCTCCAATGAAGGGCATTATGAGGTTTGGTAGAAAAGGGAAGCTTAGCCCGAGATATATAGGGCCTTATTCAATTCTTGAAAGGATTGGGCTTGTGGCGTATCGTCTAGGTTTACCTCCAGAGTTATCTTCACTACATCCAGTGTTTCATGTGTCCATGAAAAAATATTTTCACTATCCGAGTCATGTAATTGATAGGCATGACAGAGAGTTTAATGATACTCTGTCATATGAGGAGGTCCCTGTAGATGTAATAGACATGCAAGTTCGTAGACTTCGAACTAAAGATGTTGCTTCGGTGAAAGTAATGTGGAGCAACCATTCAGTTGAGAAAGCTACATGGGAGCAAGAGGAAGCCATGAAGGAAAAGTATCCCTATTTGTTCGAGTTTTGGAGGTCTGTAGCTCATTTAGGCTTGAAATGGCGAAAGTCGAATTTTTGGAGATTTTGACCAGTAGTGAAAATTTTAATATCGGGATCGGTTTCCGATTCCGGAAGTTAGAGTAGGTCCGTAATGTTGAATATAACTTGTGTACAAAATTTGGGATCAATCGGACGTGGTTTGGTTGGTTTCAGCATCGGTAGTCGGATTTGGAAGTTTCAAGTTCTTTAAGTTTGAATTGGAGGATAATTTGTGATTTTAGCGTTGTTTGATGTGGTTTGAGGGCTCGACTAAAATCGTATGGTGTTTTATGATGGCATGTTTGGTCGAGGTCCCGGGAGGCCTCGGGTGAGTTTCGGGTGCTTAACGGATTGTGTTTGGGATTTATGCAATTGCTGGAGCTGCTGAACCTGGTGTAATCTCTCCTGCGCACTTTGGGCCGCAGGTGCAGCGCCGCAGAAGCGTCCATGGAGCCGCAGAAGCGTCCATGGAGCCGCAGAAGCGGTTTTGGCCATGTCCAGCCGATACCGCATAGACGCGCAGAAGTGGAGGAGGAGCGCAGATGCGGGCTCGCATAAGCGGCCCTTGTTCGCAGAAGCGAGATTTATGGGCAGAAAAGAGGAAAAATTGAGGGTTTGATTCATTTCTTCATTTTTGAACTTGGGAGCTCGGGAATTGGTAATTATTTGAGGGATTTTCAGAGAAAGCTTTGGGGCAACGATTCCTAACTTATTTTTGGTTGTATTTCATTAACCTATAGTTGTTTCCTCCATTTAATTTCGGATTTTGGGGTTGAAATTGGGAAAAAATTGGAATAACTTCTTGAACAAAGATTTCGAGTTTTGAAAGGGGCTTGGTGGTTGGATTTGAGTAATTTTTATATGGTTAGACTCGTGAGTGAATGGGTGTTTGTATTTTGTGACTTTTACCCGATTCCGAGACATGGGCCCGGGTTGACGTTTTAGGACGGATTTCATATGTTTTATTAAAATCTTGATTTCATTAATTAGATTAGTCTATTATAGTTGTATTTATGATATGTAATTATTTTTGGCTAGATTTGGGCCATTCGGAGTCGGATATTCGTGAAAAATGCATTCTTACGGGTTGATTAAGCTTGACTCGAGGTAAGTGGCTTTCCTAACTTTGTGTGGGGGAAATACCCTTACGATTTGGAACTATTTTGATATATGAGTGCCGCGGACGTGAGGTGACGAGTACGTACACGGGCTAATTGTGCAAAAACCCGATTTTTCTACCAAATAATAACATGATTTCTTTCTTATTTGAGTTTCATCAGCATGAGTAGTATCCTGCTAGATTTAGAATAGCATGCCTACTTGCCCTATCTATTTACTTGAACTACTTGCGGCATGTTTAGTGAATTTACATGTCTTTCCTTAACTGGTACTTAGGTTGAACTGTAAAATTTCGTGTCGTAACTATTGAATTCTATTGTTTAGCTACATATTTACTTTGGGACTACGGAACGGTATTCTAGGAGATCCCCATGTACTGCATATTTTCTTTGGGCTACAGAACGGTATTCCGGGAGATCCCCTTGTACTGCATATTTACTTTGGGATTACGGAATGGTATTCCGGGAGATCCTCCTGTCTTGCATATTTACTTTGTGACTACGGAACGGTATTCCAGACCCTGTTGTATTTCTGTGTATTGACCTGTCACCTTTCTATGAATTCTTTCTTGTTAACTTTCAGTCTTTATTTTACTGTGATATTTCATTCTTGCCTTGATTTATTATCATATTCCAGTAGGGCCCGGACCTAACCTCGTCACTACTCTACCGAGGTTAGGCTTGGCGCTTACTAGGTACCGATTCTGGTGTACTCATGCTACTCTTCTGCACATATTTTTCGTGTGTAGATCCAAGTGCTCCTTATCAACCGCACTATCAAGGTATATCTGCCACGTCCGCAGACCTCGGAGTCCCCTTCTACTCTTTCTCATGTCCATTATCTTCTGTATTTTTCCTTTGTTAGACTCTGATGTATAGAGATACTAGATTTTTCTTCCGTAGTTTGTGATTCACGATGTTTCGAGTTTTGAGATTTGATGTGTATTTTTGAACAGTTAGTTGTTAAATTTATGTTTTCATTTCATTATTACGCAAATGTTAGGCTTACCTAGTCGTAGAGACTAGGTGTTGTCACGACGTCATACGGAGGGGAAATTTGGGTTGTGACAAGTTGGTATCAGAGCTCTATATTTGTAGGTGTCATGAGTCACAAGCCAGTTTATTAGAGTCTCGCGGATCGGTACGGAGACGTCTATACTTATCTTCGGGAGGCTATGGAACTGTTAGGAAAATTTCACTACTTTGATTCCATGTCGTGCAAAAATTGTTGACTTCACAAATTCTAAACTTCTATATTCTACACGTACAAGCGGATCTGATGACCCCCCTGCTAGAGCCGCGAGAGGCCTGGGCCGGGGTAGAGGCCGAGAAAGTCTACGTGGTATAGCCAGAGCACCCGTACAAGCTACTACAGAGGAGCCCCTAGTAGCTCCAGCTGGAGGGAAGACACCTGAGGTACTTGTTTCTGCACCAGCCCTCCAGGAGACTCTAGCCCAGTTTCTGAGCATGTTCAACACCTTAACTCAAGCTAGATTGATTCTACTTACTCCTGCCACATCTCAGGCCGGGGAAGGAGCACAGACTCCCATCACTGGTACTCCAGAGCAGCGGGTTCAGGTCGACCAGGTTCCAGATATTGTACCAATGCAGCTGGTAACTCTAGTTCAGCCCGAAATTAGGGAAGCAGCTTCTGAGGTAGAGCAGCTCAGACTTGAGAGGTACAAGAAGCACCACCCATCTACCTTCAGCGTATTGGCTACAGATGATGCTCATGGTTTTCTAGAGGAGTATCATCGTATTCTCCGTACTATGGGCATAGCGGAGATGAGTGGGGTTTCTTTTACTACATTCCAGCTTATAGGAGCAGCCTATCAGCGGTGGCGTGCTTATGAGTTGAGTATTCCGGCTGAGGCAGCTTCACTTACATGAACTCAATTCTCGGACATGTTTTTGAGAGAGTATGTCCCTCAAAGCCTCAAGGACTCATGGCGCGCGAATTTTGAGCAGTTGCCCAAGGGATCTATGATTGTGTCAGAGTATGCAGTTCGCTTCAGTGATTTGGCCCGACATGCACCGGCCTTGGTTGCCACAGGTCGAGAGAGGGTTCGATGGTTTATTGAGGGACTCCACCCCAGCATCTGTATTAGTATATCCAGGGAGTTTGAGATGGATATTTCTTATCAGTAGGTTGTGAGTATTACCAGGAGATTGAAGGGCATGCTTGCCTGGGATAGAGAGGAGAGGGAGTCCAAGAGGTATCGAGAGACTGGTTATTATTCTGGAGCTTGTATCCCAGCAGCTCGCCATGGTAGGGGTTATGTGAGTAGCCCCGTTCATTCAGCTCTTCCAGCTGCTAGTGGTGTTCCAGCCCCTTCTAGGCCCTAGGAGCCTTATAATGCACCGCCAGTATCTAGTGTGCCTCCTGCACGGGGTGTTCCTAGCGGCCAGTCCAGCAAACTTGGCCCAAGCCAGTCACAGTAGCCACGCCCTCCCAGAGCTTGTTTTGAGTATGGCAACACTCGCCATATGGTGAGGGATTTCCCCATATTTATGAGGGGTGCACTTCCACTGACTTCTCAGCCACAACGTGCTCCACCGGGTCCTCAGGCTATGATTACAGCACCAACTGCCACCTCACCTGCTCAGCCAGCCTGAGGTGGAGGTCGGGGAGGTAGAGGCCACCCTAGAGGGGGAGGCCAGGCTAGATATTATGCCCTTCCTGCTCGTAGAGAGGCAGTCGCTTCTGATTCTGTCATTACAAGTATTTTCCCGATCTTTCATAGAGATGTGTCGGTATTATTTGACCCAGGCTTTACATATTCTTATGTGTCCTCTTATTTTGCCCCGTATTTGGGCATATCTCTGGATTTTTTGAGTTCCCCTGTTTATGTGTCTACTCCTGTGGGAGATTCTCTTGTTGTGGACCATGTGTATCGGTCGTGTTTGATTGCTCTTAGTGGTTTTGAGACCAGAGCCGATTTATTATTGCTCAGCATGGTGGACTTTGATATTATTTTGGGCATGGACTGGTTGTCGCCCCATTATGCTATTCTTGATTGTCACGCTAAAACTGTGATGCTGGCTATGCCAGGTTTGCCGTGATTAGAGTGGAGATGTACCTTAGAGTATACTCCCATCAGAGTTATTTCATTTCTTAAATCTTAACGAATGGTTGAGAAGGGGTGTGACACGCATCTAGATTATGTGAGAGATGTTAGTATTGATACCCCTAGAGTTGAGTCAGTTCCAGTAGTGAGGGACTTTCCAGATGTGTTCCCAACTGATCTTCCGGGCATGCCGCCTAACAGAGATATTGATTTTGGCATTGATTTGTTGCTGGGAACTCAGCCATCTCTATTCCTCCATATCGTATGGCTCATCCTGAGTTAAGGAATTGAAGGAGCAGTTCCAGGAATTACTTGATAAGGGATTCATTCGGCCCAGTGTGTCACCTTGGGGTGCTCCTGTCTTATTTGTGAAGAAGAAGGATGGTTCTATGCGGATGTGTATTGATTACCGCCAGTTGAAAAAAGTCACAGTGAATAACAGGTATACATTACCTCGCATTGATGACTTATATGATCAATTACAGGGTGCCAGATTATTTTCCAAGATTGATTTACGTTCAGGGTATCATCAGTTGAAGATTCTGGAGCCAGATATCCCGAAGACTTCTTTTAGGACCAGATATGGTCATTATGAGTTTCTTGTTATCTCTTTTGGGCTGACCAATGCCCCATCAACTTTTATGCACTTGATGCACAGTGTGTTCCGGCCTTATATTGACTCATTCATCATTATGTTTATTGACGACATTCTGGTGTACTCCCGGACTCGGGAAGATCATGAGCAGCACTTGAGGACTGTATTTCAGACCTTGAAAGAAAAGAAGTTATATGCAAAATTTTCAAAGTGTGAGTTTTGGCTAGACTCAGTGGCATTCTTGGGTCATATAGTATCGAGTGATGGGATCCAGGTGGATCCGAAGAAGATTGAAGCAGTGCAGAGTTGGCCCAGACCATTCTCAGCTACAGAAATCTGGAGTTTTCTTGGTTTGGTAGGGTATTACCGTCGCTTTGTAGAGGGATTCTCATCTATTGCAGCACCTATGACCAGGCTGACCCAGAAGGGTGTTCCGTTCAGATGGACAGGGGAATATGAGAAGAGCTTTCATAAGCTCAAGACAGTTTTGACTACAGCCTCAGTATTGGTATTGCCTACAAGTTCGGGATCTTATACTGTATATTGTGATGCATCGCGGATTGGTCTCGGTGCGGTGTTGATGCAAGACGGTAGGGTGATTATCTACGCGTCCAGACAGCTGAAGGTGCATGAAAAGAACTATCATGTCCATGACCTTGAGTTGGCAGCTATTGTTCATGCCTTGAATATTTGGCGGCATTATTTGTACGGTGTTCCTTGTGAGATTTACACTGATCATCGGAGTTTGCAGCATATGTTTAAGAAAAAAGATCTTAACTTGCTTCAACGGAGGTAGTTGGAGCTACTTAAGGATTATAATATCACCATTTTGTACCACCCTAGGAAGGCCAATGTGGTGGTCGATGCCTTGAGTCGTCGGGCAGAGAGTTTGTGGAGCTTAGCATATCTACCAGCAGCAGAGAGGCCCATGACGTTGGATGTTCAGGCCATAGCCAGCCAGTTTGTGAGATTGGATATTTCTGAGCCGAGTCGAGTATTGGCTTGTATGGTCTCTCGGTCTTCTCTTTATGATCGTATCAGGGAGCGTCAGTATGATAACCCACATTTGCTTGTCCTTAAGGACACGGTCCAAGCACGGTGATGCTAAGGAGGTCACTATTGGATATGATGGTGCATTGAGGATGCAGGGCAGGCTATGTGTGCCCAATGTAGATGGTTTACGTGAGTTGATTCTCCATGAGGCTCACAGTTCGCGATACTCTATTCATCCGGGTGCCGCAAAGATGTATCAGGACTTGAGACAACATTACTAGTGGAGGAGAATGAAAAAGTGCATAGTAGAGTATGTGGCCCGATGTCTAAATTGCCAGCAGGTAAAGTATGAGCATCAGCGGCTAGGTGGGTTGCTTCAGAAGTTAGAGATTTCGGAGTGGAAATGGGAGTGGATCACTATGGATTTCGTTGTTGGACTCCCACGGACTCAGAAAAGGTTTGATGCAGTTTGGGTGATTGTGGATATGCTGACCAAATAGGCTCATTTCATTCCTGTGATGACTACCTATTCTTCTGAGCAGTTGGCTCGAATTTATATCCACGAGATCTTCAGGCTTCATGGCGTACCGGTATCTATCATCTCTGACAGGGGTACACAGTTTACATCACGGTTCTGGAGAGTTGTACAGCAGGAGTTGGGTACTCGGGTTGAGTTGAGCACAGCATTTCACCCTCAGATGGACGGACAGTCCAAGTGCACTATTCAGATACTGGAGGATATGCTTTGTGCTTGTGTGATAGATTTTGGGGGTGCTTGGGACCAGTTCTTGCCACTTGCAAAGTTTGCCTACAACAACAGTTATTAGTCCAGCATTCAGATGGTACCGTGTAAGGCTCTGTATGGTAGGCAGTGTCAGTCCCCAGTGGGATGGTTTGAGCCAGGTGAGGCTAGCTTATTAGGTACAGACTTAGTTTTGGATGCCTTGGAGAAGGTTAAGGTGATTCAGGATCGACTTCGCACAGCCCAGTCCAGACAAAAGAGTTACACGGACCAAAACATTTGTGATGTTGCGTTCATGGTTGGAGAGCAGGTCTTGCTTCGAGTTTATTGGTCCCTTTGAGGTGTTGCGGCGAATTGGGAAAGTTGCTTATGAGCTTGCCCTACCTCCCAGTCTAGCAGGGATTCATCCGGTATTTCATGTTTCGATACTCCGAAAGTATCGCGGCGATCCATCTCATGTATTGGATTTAAGCTCAGTCCAATTGGACAAGGATCTATCTTATGTTGAGGAGCCAGTGGCTATTTTAAATAGGCAGGTCAGAAAGCTGAGGTCAAAGAACATTGCTTCCATGAAGGTTCAGTGGAGGGGACAGTTGATCGAGGAGGCGACTTGGGAGACCGAGTAGGATATGCGCAGCCGTTATCCTCATCTTTTCACCACTTCAAGTATGTCTCTATACTCGTTCGAGGACGAATGATTGTTTTAAGAGGGGGAGGATGTAACGACCCGATCGGTCGTTTTGAAAGTTATAGCCCCGACCCCCTATTAACTGCTTCTCCCATATCTATTTCTGCTATTGTGACTTGCTGGGATGGTTTGTTTTGGTTTTTGAAATATTTTGGGACACTTAGTCCCTAAATGGAGGGTTAAGCCTTAGGTTTTGAACCGTAGTCGGAACTGTGTGAAGACAACTCCGGAATGGAGTTATGTAAATTCTGTTAGCTCCGTTGGGTGATTTTGGACTTAGAGGCGTGTCCGAATTATGTTTTGGAGGTATGTAGCTCATTTAGGCTTGAAATGGCAAAAGTCGAATTTTAGGAGATTTTGACCGGCAGTGAAAATTTTGATATCGGAATCAGTTTCCGATTCTGGAAGTTGTAGTAGGTCCGTAATGTTGAATATGACTTGTGTGTAAAATTTGGGGTCAATCAGATGTGGTTTAGTTAGTTTCAGCATCGGTTGTCGAATTTGGAAGTTTCAAGTTCTTTAAGTTTGAATCGGAGGATGATTTATGATTTTAGCATTGTTTGATGTGGTTTGAGGGCTTGACTAAATTCGTATGGTGTTTTAGGATTTTTGGTATGTTTGGTCGAGGTCCCGCGGGCCTCGGGTGAGTTTCGGGTGCTTAACGGATTGAGTTTGGGACTTATGCAATTGATGGAGCTGTTGTATCTTGTGTAATCGCACCTGCACACTTTGGGCCGCAGAAGCGGTTTTGGCCCTGTCTAGCTGGGACTGCAGGTGCGGCCATAGACGCGTAGAACCAGAGGAGAAGTGCAGATGCGGGCTCGCAGAAGCGGCCTTTGTTCACAGATGCGGACTTAGTCCCCCTTAAGTGATTTTCGCACATGCGTTGGAATTTCCGCAGGTGCGGTTGAAGGCTCGCAGAAGCGAGATTTCTGGGCAGAAAAGAGGAAAAGTCGAAGGTTTGATTCATTTCTTTATTTTTGGACTTAGGAGCTCGGGAATTGGCGATTTTTCGAGGGATATTCAGAGAGAGCTTTGGGGTAACGATTCCCAACTCATTTTTGGTTGTATTTCATTAACCTATAATTGTATCCTCCATTTAATTTCGGATTTTGGGGTTAAAATTGAAAAAAAAAATTGGAAGAACTTCTTGAACAATGATTTCGAGTTTTGAAAGGGGATTTATGGTCGGATTTGAGTAATTTTTATATGGTTAGACTCGTGAGTGAATGGATGTTCGTA
Source organism: Nicotiana tabacum (assembly GCF_000715075.1). Lineage (NCBI taxonomy): Eukaryota > Viridiplantae > Streptophyta > Magnoliopsida > Solanales > Solanaceae > Nicotiana > Nicotiana tabacum. Next base: position 124,729,601 of record NC_134088.1, on the reverse strand, counting down.
TTTTGTGACTTTTACCTGATTCCGAGACGTAGACCCGGGTCGACTTTTTAGGACGGATTTCAGATTTAATATTAAAATCTTGATTTCATTAATTAGATTAGTCTTTTATAGTTGTATTTATGATATTTAATTATTTTTGGCTAAATTTGGGCCATTCCGAGTCGGATATTCGTGAAAAAGGCATTTTTACGGATTGATTGAGCTTGACTCGAGGTAAGTGACTTGCCTAACTTTGTGTAGGAGAAATCCCCTTATGATTTGGAACTATTTTGATATATGAGCGTCGTGTACGTGAGCGCCGTGTACAAAAACCCGATTTTTCTACTAAGTAATAACCTGATTTCTTTCTTATTTAAGTTTCATCAGCATGTGTAGTATCCTGCTTGGCACTTACTGGGTACCGATTCTAGTGTACTCATGTTACTCTTCTGCACATGCGTGTGCAGATCAAGGTGCTCCTTATCAGCCGCACTATCAGTGAGCCGGGACAGCTTTGGAGACTTCAAGGTATATCTACCGCATTCGCAGACCTCAGAGTCCCCTTCTACTCTTTTTCATGTCCATTATCTTTTGTATTTTTCCTTTGTTAAACTCTGATATATAGAGACACTAGATTTTCCATCTGTAATATTTGATTCACTCATAATTCAGTAGGGCCCGGACCTGACCTCGTCACTACTCTACCGAGGTTAGGTTTGGCACTTACTGGGTACCGATTATGGTGTACTCATGCTACTCTTCTGCACATGTTTTTCGTGTGCAGATCCAGGTGCTCCTTATCAGCCGCACTATCAGTGAGCCGGGACAGCTTTTGAGACTTTAAGGAATATTTGTCGCGTCTGCAGACCTCGGAGTCCCCTTCTACTCTTTTTTATGTCCATTATCTTCTGTATTTTTCCTTTGTTAGACTCTGATGTATAGAGACACTAGATTTTCCATCTGTAGTTTGTGACTCACGATGTTCCGGGTTTTGGGATTTGCTCTGTATTTTTGAACAGTTAGTTGTTAAATTTATGTTTTCATTTCATTATTCCGCAAATATTAGGCTTACATAGTCGTAGAGACCAGGTGTCGTCACGACGTCATACGGATGAGAAATTTGGGTCGTGACATATTTATTCCACTTTCACGTTCTTGACTAAATACTCCAGCAAGGCAGCAACTTTATCTAACCTTAAGCAATTCAAAGTTTAAAACTTTTTGTTCCTTTTTTTCTTTAAGTTTTTATCAACTATGTCCAGAAGAGTTTGATAGTCACTTAGAACTAATTCTAATAACTGAAATGCAATACTGAATTCTGTGATCAAATTTACATAGAAGGATTATCCATTTGGTTAGAGAGACCATTAAAAAAAGAGAAAATATTCCTAATACAACATCCTTAGGAATTGGATCAAGTGTACCGATGCCCTAACTGTTTACTTGAACTACGTACAGTATGTTTAGTGAATTTACTTGTCCTTCCTTAACTGGTACTTAGGTTGAACTGTAAAATTTTGTGTCGTAACTATTGAATTCTATTATTTAGCTACATATTTACTTTGGCACTACGAAACGGTATTCCGAGAGATCCCCTGTACTGCATATTTTCTTTGGGCTACGGAACGGTATTCCGGAAGATCCCCTTGTATTGCATATTTACTTTGGGACTACAGAACGGTATTCCGGGAGATCCCCTGTCTTGCATATTTACTTTGGGACTACGGAACGGTATTCCAGGAGATCTCCCTGCACATTTAAGTTTGGGACTACGAGACGGTATCTAGGGAGATCCCCTGTTGTATTTCTATGTATTGACCTGCTACCTTCTATGAATTCTTTCTTGTTAAATTTCAATCTTTATTTTACTGTGATATTTCATTCTTGCCTTGCTTTATTATCATAATTCAGTAGGGCCCGGACCTGACCTCGTCACTACTCTACCGAGGTTAGGTTTGGCACTTACTGAGTACCGATTATGGTGTACTCATGCTACTCTTCTGCACATGTTTTTCGTGTGCAGATCCAGGTGCTCCTTATCAGCCGCACTATCAGTGAGCCGGGACAGCTTTTGAGACTTTAAGGAATATTTGTCGCGTCTGCAAACCTCGGAGTCCCCTTCTACTCTTTTTTATGTCCATTATCTTCTGTATTTTTCCTTTGTTAGACTCTGATGTATAGAGACACTAGATTTTCCATCTGTAGTTTGTGACTCACGATGTTCCGGGTTTTGGGATTTGCTCTGTATTTTTGAACAGTTAGTTGTTAAATTTATGTTTTCATTTCATTATTCCGCAAATATTAGGCTTACATAGTCGTAAAGACCAGGTGTCGTCACGACGTCATACGGATGAGAAATTTGGGTCGTGACATATTTATTCCACTTTCACGTTCTTGACTAAATACTCCAGCAAGGCAGCAACTTTATCTAACCTTAAGCAATTCAAAGTTTAAAACTTTTTGTTCCTTTTTTCCTTTAAGTTTTTGTCAACTATGTCCAGAAGAGTTTGATAGTCACTTAGAACTAATTCTAATAACTGAAATGCAATACTGAATTCTGTGATCAAATTTACATAGAAGGATTATCCATTTGGTTAGAGAGACCATTAAAAAAAGAGAAAATATTCCTAATACAACATCCTTAGGAATTGGATCAAGTGTACCGATGCCCTAACTATTTACTTGAACTACGTACAGTATGTTTAGTGAATTTACTTGTCCTTCCTTAACTGGTACTTAGGTTGAACTGTAAAATTTTGTGTCGTAACTATTGAATTCTATTGTTTAGCTACATATTTACTTTGGCACTACGAGACCGTATTCCGAGAGATCCCCTGTACTGCATATTTTCTTTGGGCTACGGAACGGTATTCCGGAAGATCCCCTTGTATTGCATATTTACTTTGGGACTACAGAACGGTATTCCGGGAGATCCCCTGTCTTGCATATTTACTTTGGGACTACGGAACGGTATTCCAGGAGATCTCCCTGCACATTTAAGTTTGGGACTACGAGACGGTATCTAGGGAGATCCCCTGTTGTATTTCTATGTATTGACCTGCTACCTTCTATGAATTCTTTCTTGTTAAATTTCAATCTTTATTTTACTGTGATATTTCATTCTTGCCTTGCTTTATTATCATAATTCAGTAGGACCCGGACCTGACCTCGTCACTACTCTACCGAGGTTAGGTTTGGCACTTACTGGGTACCGATTATGGTGTACTCATGCTACTCTTCTGCACATGTTTTTCGTGTGCAGATCCAGGTGCTCCTTATCAGCCGCACTATCAGTGAGCCGGGACAGCTTTTGAGACTTCAAGGAATATCTGTCACGTCTGCAGACCTCGAAGTCCCCTTCTACTCTTTTTTATGTCCATTATCTTCTGTATTTTTCCTTTGTTAGACTCTGATGTATAGAGACACTAGATTTTTCATCTGTAGTTTGTGACTCACGATGTTCCGGGTTTTGGGATTTGCTCTGTATTTTTGAACAGTTAGTTGTTAAATTTATGTTTTCATTTCATTATTCCGCAAATGTTAGGCTTACATAGTCGTAGAGACCAGGTGTCGTCACGACGTCATACGGATGAGAAATTTGGGTCGTGACATATTTATTCCACTTTCACGTTCTTGACTAAATACTCCAGCAAGGCAGCAACTTTATCTAACCTTAAGCAATTCAAAGTTTAAAACTTTTTGTTCCTTTTTTTCTTTAAGTTTTTATCAACTATGTCCAGAAGAGTTTGATAGTCACTTAGAACTAATTCTAATAACTGAAATGCAATACTGAATTCTGTGATCAAATTTACATAGAAGGATTATCCATTTGGTTAGAGAGACCATTAAAAAAAGAGAAAATATTCCTAATACAACATCCTTAGGAATTGGATCAAGTGTACCGATGCCCTAACTATTTACTTGAACTACGTACAGTATGTTTAGTGAATATTGAATTGAGGAAATGGAACTTAATAGTTATGAATTGACGTGGTTAAGCCTATCATGGTAGATTGTGAGTTGAGGAACACTCGAGGAACTTGAAGAGAGGATTCGAAGTTAAAGCTTTGAGGTGAGTTGAGGCTCACTCTCCTAGTTGGGAATTCCATCAAAACCCTCGTGCTCCATGTATTCGATAAATCTAAGCCATATCTTCTTGTACTCCGTTACTTAGTTCACTTCATTCTTATTCAGTACTACTTTATATATGACAAAATTACTTGATTACTAGTATTACCATTTGTTACATACCTTTGTTTGTGATATTTATATTCAATTAAGTATTCAGTTTCAATATTTATTCATGCATTAATATGATCACGTTCAAAAGGGAGAGCTAGTCGACCTCCCCTTGCGTGAGTGTCATCGGGGCCAGAGTTAGCCACCCCACACTCGTAGGGGCCATTGTTTGTTGGGGAGATAGGCCGACACTTCCCCGTGCGTGTTGCTAGATCTCACGTACGTAGGGCCATCATGTGTAACTTAAATTCTATTTCAGTTTAACTATTACTTTAAAGTTTCAGCTTCAGCTATCTGTTTATATGTTCAACTTACAGTTTTAGTCTTTGCCTATTATTAGTTTTTTTTACCTTAAACTGCTTACACGCTTTATGTGGATATCTTTTCTTCTTTTTATGTTTATCCCAGAAGGTTTCTCTCTGCCTTCTTAGAAGGTAGACTATGAGACTTGATGGGTATCCCGTCGTGATACTTAGCCCATGAGGGCCTGCTTTTGTTTTTCATGGATGCAGATATTGTTGATCAGGTCCCTGACACTCTACAGGATAGGACTAGCTTTCAACCTAGAATTTCCCACTTCTCTTCCCTGGTGGGTCTCAAATTTAAATGTTTATGGGGATTGTTGTAGCAGGAAGCGCCAAAGTATCCTCTTCTCTATCACTTCTATCTAGATTCTTAGCTAAAAAACCATAAATTCTCAAATTTGTTTTGAAAAATTTAATTTGGGTAAAATTTGGTTTGAAGATGAAAATATGTTTGGACATGATTTTTCAAAACATATTTCACTTTTTATTTGAAAAAACATGAAACATGACTTATACCCACAAGTTCTAAAAACTATCACAAATACCCAATAGTACCAAACAAACAAACTTGCTATCTTGTATATACAGAACCTTCATAAATACCATTCATTATCATTATCACAAACCATAGTCCTGAACATAAATAAGTTTAATGAGAGGCAAGTGAGCAGATATGGTTTAGTTGGTCGTAATAAATGTGGGCTCTTTTACAAACTATAAAAGTTTGGGGTAATATTTAAAAATTTTAAAAAATGACTGTATCATGTTTTGGCCCAAAATCAGCAATTGAGGTGATTTTGGGATTTGGGATTTGGCATTTGGGATTTTGCCAAAATGTGGGCAAAATTTATGGCCAAACATGTGTTTGCCAATAAATCCCAAATTTATTTTGGCAAAACTCATGGCCAAACGGGTCCTTAGTCTAGTGGGTATTATACATTTTTCATTCTCAATTCGGTATTTTGTTGAGATTTATGACTTAGCTCTCAGTTTGAATTTAGCTTTCAGTGAATAAATATGCCATGGTTTTGTTTTGAGATTAATTTAGTCATCATGATTCTTAGTACAGTTTAGTTAAGGGTTCACTCGACGTGTTGCTTAGATCGGGTGCCAATCACGTCTCACCCCAGTTTTTGGGGCGTGACAAGCATAGTATACTGCCATAGTACAGATCTTATTTCGAGTCCCAGACTGCGTATTTTTTAATTCCATAATTAAAAATACCGACCGACTTCGGTCAGTTTTTTCAGCAGATATTTCTTTTTGGGTCATTTGTGAAAATTAATTTACCGACCGAAATTGGTCGGAAATTACGACCGACTTCAGTTGCTATTTTGTACCGACCAACGTAATTTTGACGGATTAAAGTCGGTCGGAAATCGGTCTGTTTTTCCAATTTTAAGTGTACGTGCATGGAAATATAATTGATGCATGCAAGCATGGAGGCGAGAGAAACTAATGAATATATAATGCAATAATCAACTCTCGTTCTTCTTTCTTATCTCTTATAATTAAAATGTTTAATTATAAATACAATAACCCATTGAGTATGTCTCTAATAACATTACAATAAACTTACCAAAAGTTGCTGAACCAGAAGTTGAATGGTCGGTACCATTACTTCTATTGCCACTGATAATTGTAGCATCAATCCCATCTCCAATAAACATCAAATTATTCATAGTATTCTCGACCTCCACATATTCCGTATAATTACCTCTTTTCACATATATCACAAATCTCCCTGTTCCATTCTTCATGCTATTTACTGTAGCTAAAGCTTCAGATATAGTCTTATAACTCCAGAACCATCTTGAGCCACCACGATATCGGCCTTTATTGGGGTTCCTTGCTGTAAAAGCTTCCAGTCGGTCACATAAAGATATTCTGGAAATATATCTGCCAGTGGTGAAGTCAGAAATCCTAACAAGTGAATTTGAAAATTATGTTAGAACTAAGAATGAAACAATTGAAATTCAAACTTACGACTTAAACGAATAAGTTTATAATCACATTATTTACCAATACACTAACAGTTTTCCCCATGTTAAAGGGGACGATCGATTTACATTTTCTTACCTGTAATTAGTGCAGTATAAATTTCTTGTGTATAAGATTCAATTGACCCCCCTTCAGACCATGCAACTCCGCCCCTAAGTAAGTGTCGGCCCTTAAGTTGGGGATTTTTTGATAGTGAAGCTGAAGGTAAAGTTGTGGCTTTGTTTATGGCAAGAGAGTTGCAAAGATTTTCGACGAAATCATTTAACACAGAGGAAAATTTCTCCAAATATGATGATAATTGGAAATCATGGAATTTTTTTTATTTAATCCCACCATTTAGAGATTGGATGTGCTTTCATTCCATCGCAAAAGATAACAAAAGGAGGGGGGCTAGGCCTGACCTATGTTACATCAAAAAATTAATGGGTTCAACCTTTTGAAAAATTGGACTAAGAAGTTCTTTAGCCTTCCATTCCATATCACTGAACAATTAACTAACATAGAAATTTACCTTATCATATCTAATTCTGAAGTTGGGCAATTGCCACTTATCTAGATGAAAGGGGCCCTTTGCCTCTCTAGGAATGTTCTGAAAGGCAAGAGTTATAGAAGACTCGCGCTTATCAGATGCATTTTTGGCCAATCGATCAGCTACTTGACTAGCTTCTCTGTAGCAATGATTGGTCTTAGCATTTGCTTGGCTTAAAATCAGTATCATTTCTTCAATTATGTCCTTCAATCTAGCATTGCTCATGTTGTGATTTGTAAGCATATTCTTGATTATTAAGGAGTCTAGTTCAAGGATGAAATTTGTGTAACCATTTTGCCAACACCATTCAGCCCCATATTTAGTTGCCATGGATTCAGCTTCATTGTTGTTGTTGCAGATGACATATAGGGAGAATGCCATGATGAGCTCTCCATTCTTATCCCTAACTATGCCTCATATTCATGTTTTCCCTATTTCTTTAATGTAGCTTCCATCAGTATTTATTTTTACCAAGCCATGAGGAGGCTTCTCCCAAACAACTTTCTTACAGGTTGAGATTGGCTTTAGATTATCTACAATTTCACAGAGTTTGAGCCAAGGCATTGCCAAGTCACATCTTGGAAAGGCTAATCGTAGAGCTGCATTCAAATTCCAAAGGATTTGATGAACCATTCTACTATACAAAAACTTCTTTTGATCACCATATTTACAAGCACAACTACTCCTCCATAATTCCCATAGTATAAAAAGAGGGATAATTTGAATCATCATTCTTTGTACATTGTTCTTGACATTTGTTTTTTACCAGTTCTGGAGTAAAATTTTCACCGGACGTCGTTGGTGTATGATTCCCATAGGGCCATCAAAGTAGTTCCATAGATATGGAGAAGCTTCGCTTTCTAGAAAGACATGATGCATTGTCTCTATATGAGGAGTGGTACAACATGTTTATTTGGATATCACATGTTTACCAATCATAACAAGAAATTCATCAAAAGGTAATCTTCTTTTTATGAGTGTCCAAATGAGGAAGGAAGCTTTGAAAGGAATATAACTGTTCCATATATTCTTTATCAAATTATTCTTGTTTCTAGTAGCTCTAACACCCATCCAAGCTGACTTATTTTAAAAATGCCCATAATTGGTAGGGGTCTATATTGATGTGTCCATCACTTCTCTATTCCCAATTTTAATATTTTTAATATGTTGGACCATATTACTAGGAATGAGTGTACCAAGCTTTTCAGTATTCCATTTACCATTAGTGATAAATTCTGCAACCTTCAACTTACCAGATTTTGTAATATTAGCCATTAAACTGGCCAAAGGTCTTTTGCCAGTCCAATTGTCCCACCAAAAGCTGCTATTGCCTTTGTGAATGGACCACACAATATTTTTTTTTTTTTTGATTTACTTCCAGTATTTTTTTCCAATCATGTGATTGTCCTGACCTCCATACCTTTGTCACAAGGTGACCCCTAATGCAATACTTGGCTTTGAGAATTGTTGAGTCTTGAAATTCCACCACCTTTTGATGGCTAGAGTATTATAAATATCTTCCTGATTCCTGATTCCTACTCCACCCTCATCAATTGGAAAGCACAGATTATCCCAGGAACTCCAATGAAATTTTATCCTCTCAGTTGAAGCACACCAAAAGAATCTAGAGAAGTATTTCTCCATAAGTTTGAAAGTACCCTTAGGAGGGCACATAGCAGCCTGGGTGTATGTAGGAATTGCTTGCAAAATATATTTGATAAGTATTATTCTTTCACCATGAGACAACAACTTTCCTTGCCACTCTCTCAGTATTTTTACAACCTTTGAAATCATATCATCAAAAATTGATATTTTCTTCCTTCCTATAAAAAGAGGACAACCAAGATAGGTGAAAGGAAAAGGTTTATCCAAGAAGCCAGTAATACTCCTTATTCTATTGATTCTGCAGGTAGAAGCCTTAGGAGAAGTCAGGAAAACACTTTTCTGTCCATTGACAAGTTTTCCTGAACAATTTTCATATTTCTTGATTTGGCTCATAATAAGCTTAATATAATCACTTTTACCACCGCTAAAAATGATGATATCATCTGCATAAGCAAGATAGCTGATCTTAGGACCTCTGCAGTTCATGGTGAAAAAAATAAACTTGTCTTCATTAAAACGCTTGTTTACTAATCTAGAAAGGACTTCAGCTCCGATGAGAAAAAGGGAGGGAGATAAAGGATCTCCCTACTTAATACCGTGTGAAGATGTGAAGAAACCCTTCCTCGTACCATTGATAATAATATAGTACCAAACCTATGAAATAAATCTCCATATGGTATTCACAAAATTCTCAGAGAAACCAAACTTCCTAAGTACAACTAGTATGAATTTCCAAGGACATTCTATTATAGGCCTTGGCCATATCCAATTTTATCACAATATTGCCTCCAACATTAGGCTGTGAAATACCTTGAATGATCTCCTGAGCTAAAAGCACATTATCAGTAATCAGCCTCCCTTTGACGAAGCCACTCTGGTTTTTAGAAATAAGCTTAGGCAGTAGTAAATTGATCCTTCTAGAAATCACCTTAGAGATAATCTTACTAGAGAAATTGGTAAGACTAATAGGCCTTAGCTTAGAGAAATTTGCAGGGGATTCTATCTGCGGAATCAAAGCCAAACAAGTGTGAGAATAGTATCTTTTCAGTTGTCTTCCATGAAAGAATTCTTGCACAAAGTTAGTCACATCTTGATTGATAATGTGCCAGCATTTATAAAAAAAAGCTCTATTGAACTCATTTGATCCAGCAGAACTTGTAGGATCATACTAAATGTAGCATTATCTCCTCTTCATCTGGAATTGTAGAGAGCATATCATTGTCTTCCTCAGTTATCAGAGTAGGAATGACATCTAAAACTGTTTCATTAAGCTTTGGCTTCTTCAAGTTGAACAGCTTCTTAAAGTGTCTTATGGCAGAGTTACCATTCTTTTCATCTCCTTGAATCCATATACCTTTGCTATTTTTAATTCTATAAATCTGAAGTATCTTTAGTAATGCTATGAAAATATTTGGTGTTGTTATCTCCTTCTGCAAATCACTTAACCTGAGATTTGTGTTTCAATAAAGAATCCGCCATAGCTTGCTATCTGATATACTCTGCATGAGCCTTATTGAGTTCTTCTCTGACTTGCTCACTATTATCAATGAGCTCTAAGTCTTCTATCATTTGAACTTTTGCCTCCCAATCAACTACTTGATCATAGATATTACCTATGTCATTTCTAGACCATTCACTCAGCTTCTTGGTGAGCATTTTTAATTTTTGAAGAAGGATCCACATGGCATTCCCACTAATTTGTGTATCCCAAACCTCTTGTACCAGTTCCATAAAGCCAGGTTGAGTTACCCAAAAATTGAAAAATTTAAAATATCTGATGAAAGTTTATTGCTCTAATTGACATTTAATCAGAAGAGGCCGATGGTCAGACCCTATCCTCACTAGGTGCCTGACCACTGTGTTTTGAAATTTTTGTTCCCACATATCATTAAACAAGCACCTATCTAATCTTTTCCAGATTCGGTGTTTAGGTCTTCTATTATTGCACCATGTATATTTGGACACAAAGCCAGCATCTGAAACACCACATTGGTCCATGCAACTAATAAAGTCCAGATTATTGTAGATCCTTTGAGGTTTGCCTTATATCTTTTATTCAGGATCCATGATTATATTAAAGTCCCCTCTAATACACCATGGTCCATCTATAGTAGAGTTTAAATTTGTCAAACTGTCCAATAATTCTTTTCTCTCTATAGTACAACACTTGGCATAAACTGCAGTAATGTATATACTACAATCATTCGATCCATGCTTACAATTGAGAGTAATTTATTTATCATCATTGCTAAAAATATTTTCATGTAGATTTGAGCTCCAGAAATACCACAGTTTCCCATTGTCAGTTGTAACATTAGGCTGGCACGGCCTAATCTCCCCTCTGTGTGATGTCGTGACGGCACCTAGCCTTTGTGACTAGGTAAGCCTAACATTTGCGGAATAATAAAATATAAATATAAATTTAACAACTAACTGTAGCAATAACACCATAACTGAATACCATGCCACTTGGCATGTACAGTAACCAACTCCTTAGTAAACTACATAGCATTCCCAAAACCCGGAATATCGTGAATCATAAACTACAAAAGGAAAATCTAGTGTCTCTATACATCAGAGTCTATCAAAAGAAAATACAGAAGATAATGGACATGGGAAAGAGTAGAAGGGGACTCCGAGGTCTGCGAACGTGGCAGATATACCTTGAAGTCTCCAAAGATGTCCCGGTTCACTGATAGTGCGGCTGATAAGGAGCACCTGGATCTGCACACGAAAACACATGTGCATAAGAGTAGCATAAGTACACCACAATCGGTACCTAATAAGTGCCAAGCCTAACCTCAGTCGAGTAGTGACGAGGTCAGGTCAGGGCCCTACTGGTATATAGATAATAAGACAAGATAAAATAAAATACCGCAGTAAAATAGAGACTAAAATTTAACAAGAATGAAATCATAGAAGACAACAGCTCAATACACAGAGAATAACAACAGGAAATCTCCCGAGATACCGTCTCGTAGTCCCAAGCGTAAATCTGTAGATGGATCTCCCGAAATAACGTTCCGTAGTCTCAAAGTAAATATGCAAGACAAGGGGATCTTCCGGAATACAGTTCCGTAGTCCCAAAGTAAATATGCAGTACAGGGGGATCTCCCGAAATACCGTTCCGTAGTCCCAAGTAAATATGTAGTACATGGGGATCTCCTAGAATACCGTTCTGTAGTCCCAAAGTAAATATGCAGTACAGGGGGGTCTCCCGGAATACCGTTCTGTAGTCTCAAAGTAAATATGCAGTACAGGGGGATCTCCAGGAATACCATTTCGTAGTCCCAAAGTAAATATGCAGCTAAACAATAGAATTCAATAGTCACGGCACAAAATTCTACAGTTCAACCTAAGTACCAATCAAGAAAAGACAGGTAAATTCACTAAACATTTGTACGTAATTCAAGTAAACAATTAAGGCAAGTAGGCATGTTATTCTAATCTAGCAGGATATTACACATGCTGATGAAACTCAAATAAGAAAGAAATCAGGTTATTACTTAGTAGAAAAATTGGGGTTTTACACAATTAGCCCGTGTACGTACTCGTCACCTCACATACACGGCGCTCATATATCAAAAACAATACAAATCCTACGGGGAGTTCCCCCACACAAAGTTAGGCAAGCTACTTACCTCGAACCAAGCTCAATCAATCGGTCATAATGCCTTTTCTACGAATATTCGACTCCGAATGGCCTAAATTTAGCCAAAAACAATTACATATCGTAAATACAACTATAATAGACTAGTCGAATTAATGAAATCAAGATTGTAACATAAAAATTCCGAAATCCGTCCTAAAAAATTGACCCGGGCCCACGTCTCGAAATTAGGTAAAAGTCACTAAATACGAACATCCATTCACTCACGAGTTCACTCTTACCAACATTAACCAAATCCTATGTCTAAATCTCAATCAAAACTCAGAAATTCGGTTAGGGAACTTTTCCCCCATTTTCCCAACGTTTCAATCCAAATCCGAAATTAAATGGAGAACATAGCTATAGATTAATGAAATACAACCAAAATCGAGTTAGGAATCGTTACCCCAAAGCTCTCTCTGAAAATTCCTCAGAGAATCGTCAATTTCCGAGCTCCCAAGTCCAAAAATGAAGAAATGAATCAAACCCTCGATTTTTCCTCTTTTCTGCCCAGAAATCTAGCTTCTGCGAGACTTTAACCACACCTGCGGTACCGCACCTGCGAAAATTCCATCGCAGGTGCAAAAATCACCTAAGGGGGACTGAGTCTGCATCTGCAAACAACGGCCGCTTCTGCGAGCCCGCATCTGCACTTCTCCTCCGCTTCTACGCGTCCGCTTCTGCACGTCTATGGCCGCACCTGCGGTCCCAGCTAGACAGGGCCAAAACCGCTTCTGCAGATCCATGGCCTCTTCTGCGGCGCCGCACCTGCGGCCCAAAGTGCGCAGGTGTGATTACACCAGGTGTAGCAGGTCCAGCAATTGCATAAGTTCCAAACTCAATCTGGTAAGCACCCGAAACTCACCCGAGGCCCTCGGGACCTCGACCAAACATACCAACCAATCCTAAAACACCATACGAACTTAGTCGAGCCCTCAAACCATATCAAACAATGCTAAAATCACAAATAATCCTCCGATTCAAACTTAAAGAACTTGAAACTTTCAAATTCGACAATCGATGCCAAAACCAACCAAACCACGTCTGATTGACCCCAAATTTTTCACACAAGTCATATTCAACACCACGGACCTACTCCAACTTCCAGAATCGGAACCCAACCCCGATATCAAAATTTTCACTATTGGTCCAAATCTCCAAAAATTCGACTTTCGCTATTTCAAGCCTAAATGGGCTACGGACCTTCAAAACACAATCTGGACACGTTTCTAAGTCCAAAATCACCCAACAGAGCTAACGGAACCGACAAAACTCCATTCCGAAGTCGTCTTCACATTGTTCCGACTACCGTCAAAATTCTAAAACTTAAGCTCACGTTTTAGGGACTAAGTATCCCAAAACACTTCGAAACCAAAAACAAAACCTCCCGGTAAGTCACATAAGCAAAATAAGGTACGGAGAAAACAGTAAATAGGGGATTGGGGATATTACTCTTAAAATGACCGGTCGGGTCATTACATTTTTTCCCTCTTAAAATAATCGTTTGTCCTCGAACGAGCATATATGCATACCTAAAATGGTGAAAAGATGAGGATAACGGCTGCACATATCCTGTTCGGTCTCCCAAGTCGCCTCCTCGACCGGTTGTCCCCTCCACTGAACCTTCATAGAACCAATGTTCTTTTACCTCAGCTTTTTGACCTGCCTGTCTAAAATAGCCACTGGCTCCTCAATATAAGATAGATCCTTATCTAATTGGACTGAGCTGAAATCCAATACATGAGCCGAATCATCATTATACTTCCGGAGCATCGAAACATGAAATACCGGATGAACTCCTGCTAGGCTGGGAGTTAAGGCAAGCTCATAAGCAACTTCCCCAACATGCCGCAACACCTCAAAAGGACCAATGAACCTTGGGCTCAGCTTGCCTTTCTTTCTGAATCTCATAACGCCCTTCATAGGTGAAACCCGGAGCAATACTCGATCTCCAACCATGAATGCAACATCGCGAACCTTTCGGTCCGTGAAACTCTTCTGTCTGGTCTGGGTTGTGCAAAGTCTATCCTGAATCACCTTAACCTTTTCCAAGGCATCCTGAACCAAGTTCGTACCCAATAATCTGGCCTCGCCCGGCTCAAACTAACCCACTAGGGACCAACACCGCCTACCATACAAAGCCTCATACGGTGCCATCTGAATGCTGGACTGATAACTGTTATTGTAGGCAAACTCCGCAAGTGGCAAGAACTGGTCCCAAGCACCCCCAAAATCTATCACTCAAGCACAGAGCATATCCTCCAGTATCTGGATAGTATGCTTGGACTATCCATCCGTCTGAGGGTGAAATGGTATGCTCAACTCAACTCGAGTACCCAACTTCTGTTGTACAGATCTCCAGAACTGTGATGTAAACTGCGTACCCCGATCAGAGATGATAAATACCGGTACGCCATAAAACTTGACGATCTCGCGGATATAAATTCGAGCCAACTGCTCAGAAGAATAGGTAGTCATCACAGGAATGAAATGAGCCGACTTGGTCATCCTATCCACAATCACTCAAACTGCATCAAACCTCTGCCGAGTCCGTGGGAGTCCAACAATGAAATCCATAGTGATTCGTTCCCATTTCCACTCCAGAATGTCCAACCTCTGAAGCAACCCACTTGGCTGTTGATGTTCATACTTCACCTACTTGCAATTTAGACATCGTGCCACATACTCTACTATGTCCTTCTTCATCCTCCTCCTCCTTCACCGTGTCGGACCGTGTCCTTAAGAACAAGCAGATGGGGGTCATCATACTAACGCTCCCTGATACGATCATAAAGAAAAGACCAAGAGACCACACAAGCCAATACTCGACTCGGCTTAGAAATATCCAATCTCACAAACTGGCAGGCTAAGGCCTGAACATCCAATGCCAATGGCCTCTCTGCTGGTGATAAATATGCTAAACTCCCCAAACTCTCTGCCCGGTGACTCAAAACATCGGCCACTACATTGGCCTTCCCCGGATGGTACAAAATAGTGATATCATAGTCCTTGTAGCTCCAACCACCTCCGCTGATACAAGTTAAGATCTTTTACTTGAACAGATGCTACAAACTCTGATGATCGGTGTAAATCTCACAAGGAACACCGTACAAATAATGCCACCAAATCTTCAAGGCATGAACAATAGTTGCTAACCCAAGGTCGTGGACAGGATAATTCTTTTCATGCACCTTCAGTTGTCTGGACGCGTTGGCAATCACCCTACCGTCTTGCATAAACACCGCACCGAGACCAATCAACGATGCATCACAATATACAGTATAAGACCCCGAACCCGTAGGCAATACCAATACCGGGGTTGTAGTCAAAGTTGTCTTGAGCTTCTGAAAGCTCTCATCACATTTCTCTGTCCACCTGAACGGAGCACCCTTCTGGGTCAGCCTGGTTATAGGTGTTGCAATAGATGAGAATCTCTCTACAAAGTGACGGTAATACCCCGCCAAACCAAGAAAACTCCGGAACTCCGTAGCTGAGGATGGTCTGGGTTATCTCTACACCGATTCAATCTTCTTCGGATCCACCTGGATCACATCACTACATGCTATATGACCCAAGAATGCCACTGAGTCTAGCCAAAACTCACACTTTGAAAACTTTACATATAACTTCTTTTCTCTCAAGGTCTGAAGTGCAGTCCACAGGTGCTGCTCATGATCTTCCCGAGTCCAGGAGTACACCAGAATGTCGTCAATAAACACAATGATGAATAAGTCAAGATAAGGCCGGAACACAATGTGCATCAAGTGCATAAAAGCTGTTGGGGCATTGGTCAGCCCAAAAGAAATAACAAGAAACTCATAGTGACCATATCTAGTCCTGAAAGCAGTCTTCGGGATATTTGGCTCCCGAATCTTCAACTGATGATAACCTGAATGTAAGTCAATCTTGGAAAACACTCTGGAACCCTGTAACTGATCAAAAAGGTCATCAATATGAGGTAAAGGATACTTGTTCTTCACTGTGACTTTGTTCAACTGGCGGTAATCAATACACATCTGCATAGAACCAACCTTCTTCTTCACAAATAATATAGGAGCACCCCAAGGTGACACATTGGGCCGAATGAAGCCCTTATCAAGCAATTCCTGTAACTGCTCCTTCAACTCCTTCAACTCAGGAGGAGCCATACGGTACGGAGGAATAGAGATGGGTTGAGTGCCCGGCAACAAATCAATGCCAAAATCAATATCTCTGTTGGGCGGCATGCCCGGAAGATCAGCTGGAAACACATCTGGAAAGTCCCTCACTACTGGAACTAACTCAACTGTAGGGGTATCAATATTGACATCTCTCACATTAGCTAGATACGCGTCACACCCCTTCTCAACCATTCGTTGAGCTTTAAGAAATGAAATAACTCTGCTGGGAGTATACTCTAAGGTACCTCTCCACTCTAATCGCATAAATCCTAGCATAGCCAGCGTCACGGTCTTAGCGTGACAATCAAGAATAGCATAATGGGGATACAACCAGTCCATACCTAAAATAATATTAAATTCCACCAAGCTGGGTAATAATAAATCGGCTTTGGTCTCAAAACCACTAAGAGCAATCAAACACGACCGATACACGTGGTCCACAACAAGAGAATCTCCCACAGGAGTAGACACATAAATAGGGGAACTCAAAGAATCCCGAGATACGCCCAAATACGGGGCAAACTAAGAGGACACATAAGAATATGTAAAGCCTGGGTCAAATAATACCGACGCATCTCTATGACAGACCGGGACAATACTTGTAATGACAGAATCAGAAGCAACTGCCTCTGTACGATCAGTAAGGGCATAATATCTGGCATGGCCTCTCCCTCTAGGGAGGTCTCTACCTCCCCAACCTCCACCTCAGGCTGGCTGAGCAGGTAGGGTGGCAACTAGTACTATAATCATAACCTGAGGACCCGGTGGAGCACGTTGTGTCTAAGAAGTCTGTGGAGGTGCACCCCTCCTAAACCTGGGGCAATCCCTCACCATATGGCGAGTGTCGCCACACTCAAAACAAGCTCTAGGAGGGTGTGGTTGTTGTGACAGGATTGGGACAAATCTGCTGGACTGGCCACTAGAAACACCCCGTGCAGGAGGCACACTAGATACTCGCGGTGCATAATAAGGCTCTTGGGGCCTAGAAGGAGCCGAAACACCGCTGGCGGCTGGAAGAGATGAATGAACAGGGAGACTCACATAACCCCTACCATGGTGAGCTGCTGGGGCACGAGCACCAGAATAATAACCAGTCTCTCGAGACCTCTTGGCCTCTCTCTCCTCTCTGTCCCGGGAAAGCATGCCCTCCAATCTCCTGGCAACACTCACAACCTGCCGATAAGAAATATCCATCTCCAACTCCCTGGCCATACTAATCTGGATGTTGGGGTGGAGTCCCTCAATAACTGTCGAACCCTCTCTCAAACTGTGGCAACCAAGGGCGGTGTATGTCGGGCCAAATCACTTAAGTGGACTGCATACTCTGACACAGTCATAGATCCCTGGCGCAGCTGCTCAAACTTCGCGCGTCATGAGTCCCTGAGGCTCTGAGGGACATACTCTCTCAAAAACATGTCCGAGAACTGAGTCCATGTAAGTGAAGCTGCCTCATACAGACTACTCAACTCATAAGCACGCCACCACTGATAGGCTACCCTTCTAAGCTGGAATGTAGTAAAAGAAACCCCGCTCGTCTCCGTTGCGCCCATAGTACGAAGAATATGATGACACTCCTCCAGAAAACCCTGAGTATTATTTGTAGCTAATCCGCTAAAGGTAGGTGGGTAGTACTTCTTGTACCTCTCAAGTCTGAGCTACTCCACCTCAGAAGTTGCTGCCCTAACCTCGGGCAGAGCTGGAGCTACCGGCTGCATTGGTACAATCTCTGGAACCTGGTCAACCTGAACCCGCTGCTCTAGAGTACCGGCGATGGGAGACTGTGCTCCTCCCCCGGTCTGAGATGTGGCAGGAGCAAGTGGAATCAATCCAGCCTGAGCTAAGGTGTTGAACATGCTCAGAATCTGGGCTAGAGTCTCCTGGAGGGCTGGTGCAGAAACAGGAGCCTCAGGTGTCTGCCCTCCAGTTAGAGTTACTGGGGGCTCCTCTGTAGCAGCTCGTGCGGGTGCTCTGGTTGCACCACGTGGACTTCCTCGGCCTCTACCCCGGCCCCGGCCTCTCGCGGCTCTAGCAGGGGGCACGGGTGTCTGGTCATCAGATCCGCTCATACGTGTCCTCACCATCTATGAGAGAATAGAATGCAAACGTTTAGAATTTTTGAAGTCAATAATTTTCACACGACAAGGAATCAAAGTAGTGAAATTTTCCTAACAATTACATAGCTTCTCGAAGATAAGTACAGACGTCTACGTACCAATCCGCAAGACTCTAAGAAACCGTCTTGTGACTCACGACACCTATGAACCTAGAGCTCTGATACCAACTTGTCACGACCCAATTTCCCCTCCGTGTGACGACGTGATGGCACCTAGTCTCTGTGACTATGTAAGCCTAACATTTGCGGAATAATGAAATAAAAACATAAATTTAACAACTAACTGTAGCAATAACACTATAACTGAATATCATGCCGCTTGGCAAGTACAATAACCAACTCCTTAGTATACTACATAGCATTCCCAAAACCCGAAACATCGTGAATCACAAACTACAGAAGGAAACTCTAGTGTCTCTATACATCAGAGTCTATCAAAAGAAAATACATAAGATAATGGACATGGGAAAGAGTAGAAGGGGACTCCGAGGTCTGCGGACGCGGCAGATATACCTTGAAGTCTCCAAAGCTGTCGCGGTTCACTGATAGTGCGGCTGATAAGGAGCACATGGATCTGCACACCAAAAACATATACAGAAGAGTAGCATGAGTACACCACAATCGGTACACAGTAAGTGCCAAGCCTAACCTCAGTCGAGTAGTGACGAGGTCAGGTCAGGGCCCTACTGGTATATAGATAATAAGATAAGATAAAATAAAATACCGCAGTAAAATAGAGACTAAAATTTAACAAGAATGAAATCATAGAAGACAACAGCTCAGTAAACAGAGAATAACAACAGGGAATCTCCCGAGATACCGTCTCGTAGTCCCAAGCATAAATCTGTAGAGGGATCTCTCGGAATAACGTTCCGTAGTCTCAAAGTAAATATGCAAGACATGGGGATCTTTCGGAATACAGTTCTGTAGTCCCAAAGTAAATATGCAGTACAGGGGGATCTCCCGAAATACCATTTCGTAGTCCTAAAGTAAATATACAGTACAGGGGGATCTCCCGGAATACCGTTCCGTAGTCCCTAGGTAAATATGCAGTATAGGGGGATCTCCCGCAATACCATTCCGTAGAAGTAAATATGCAACTAAACAATAGAATTCAATAGTCACGGCACAAAATTCTACAGCTCAACCTAAGTACCAGTCAAGGAAAGACAGGTAAATTCACTAAACATGTTGCACATAGTTCAAGTAAACAGTTAAGGCAAGTAGGCATGTTATACTAATCTAGCAGGATACTACACATGATGATGAAACTCATATAAGAAAGAAATTAGGTTATTACTTAGTAGAAAAATCGGAGTTTTACACAATTAGTCTGTGTACATACTCGTCACATCACGCACACGGTGCTCTTATAACAAAAACAATACAAATCCTACGGAGAGTTCCTCCACACAAAGTTAGGCAGGCCACTTACCTCGAACCAAGCTCAATCAATCAGTCGCAATGCCCTTTCCGTGAATATTCGACTTTGAATGGCCCAAATCTATCCAAAATAAATTACATATCATAAATACAACTATAATAGACTACTCTAATTAATGAAATCAAGATTTTAATAAAAATTCTAAAATCCGTCCTAAAAAGTCGACCCGGGCCCACGTCTCTGAATCAGGTAAAAGGCATAAAATACGAGCACACATTCACTCACTAGTTCACTCGTACTAAAATTAACCAAATCTGATGTCTAAATCTCGATCAAAACTATGAAATTCGCTTAGGGAACTTTTCTCCCATTTTTTCAACTTTTCAATCCAAATCCGAAATTAAATAGAGAAAACAACTATAGATTAATGAATACAACCACAAACGAGTTAGGAATCATTACCCCAAAGCTCTCGCTGAAAATCCCTTAGAGAATCACCAATTTCCGAGCTCCCAAGTCCAAAAATGAAGAAATGAATCAAACCCTCGATTTTTCCTCTTTTCTACCCAAAAATCTCATTTTTGCGAGCCTTCAACCGCACCTGCGGTATCGCACCTGCGGAAATTCCATCGCAGGTGCGAAAATCACTTAAGGGGGACTGAGTCCGCATCTACGAACAAGGTCCGCTTCTGCGAGCCCGCATTTGTGCTCCTCCTCCGCTTCTGCGCGTCTATGGTCGCACAAGCGGTCCCAGCTAGACAGGTCCAAAACCGCTTCTGCCGATCCATGGCCGCTTCTGCGGCGTTGCACCTGCGGCCTAAAATGCGCAGGTGCGATTACACCATGTGCAGCAGGTCCAGCAATTGCATAAGTCCCAAACTCAATCTGGTAAGCACCTGAAACTCACCCGAGGCCCCCGGGACCTCGACCAAATATACCAACCAACCCTAAAATACCATACAAACTTAGTCGAGCCCTCAAACCATATCAAACAATGCTAAAATCACAAATCATCCTCCGATTCAAACTTAAAGAACTTGAAACTTTCAAATTCGACAACCGATGCCGAAACCAAACAAACCACGTCCGATTGACCCCAAATTTTTCACACAAGTCATATTCAACATCACGGGCCTACTCCAACTTCCGGAATCAGAACCCGACCCCGATATTAAAATTTTTACTAACGGTCCAAATCTCCAAAAATTTAACTTTCGCCATTTCAAGACTAAATGGGCTACGGACCTTCAAAACACAATCCGGACACGCTCCTAAGTCCAAAATCACCCAACAGAGCTAACGGAACTGACAAAACTCCATTCCGGAATCGTCTTCATACAGTTCCGACTACAGTCAAAATCCTAAGACTTAAGCTCCCGTTTTAGGGACTAAGTATCCCAAAACACTCCGAAACCAAAAATAAAACCTCCCGGCAAGTCACATAAGCAAACAATAGTACGGAAAAATAGTAAATAGGGGATTGGGGCTATTACTCTCAAAATGACCGGTCGGGTCGTTACAATTATGGAATCCCAAGAATCTCATGTAGTCTTCAATCTTACTTTTGTTGACTAATGGCTCCATAATGGCCACAAAGTCAACTTTGTTGATATTGATTAGATTTTTCAATCTATGAACTGCTTTTTTTGGATCTAACCCCTCTTATATTCCAAAAAATTGTATTGATCACAGAAAACAATTAGGGTAGGATCCTAATTTAAACTATGTCCCCTGCTATAGGGGATAAGTTTGTCTTTGTTCTTTTTCCTTGTCTTTCTTTGTCTACTTCTTCCCCTATTTATAGGGGATAATCCTTCTTTTTCCACCACTTCTTGCAGTTGTATTTCTGCAGATTTATCTGGCTCATCCATTTCTGAATCTCCCTCTGCAGTATTCTTATCGTAAGGTGTGTCCCCTTTAATGAGAGTTTTTGTAACTTCATCTTCTATACTGCAGTCCTCGACAGCAAATGGATTGTTGACTTCTTCATTTAGTTCGACCACCAATATAATTCTCGGATGATTTTTAATCCTGGAGCTTAAGCTTGTGGATGCCATATCAGTTGAATTCTTGCTACAAGTATGGTTACTCTCTTAGACTTTATGTAAATTCTCGCTGCCTTTTTCACAATTACCACGTTTCGCAATGTAATCCCTATTCTTCTCCACTTTTATTTTTTCTGATTCAGTATGTCCTGTGTTCTCTTCTACCATTTCATTGATATGAGTTTTCCCCGTATTATCAGTAGTAATCAAGTTTGTAACTTTGTCAGTTTGATCAAAATATTCTTCAACAATCAGTTGCTTAGTTTTGTCCTTCATTCTCTGTGGTTGTTGTGGTTGCCCAAATGCATTCTAAAATTTCACTTTGTTCTTCTTCTTTGGAGGCTGATTCTTGGTCTTCTTTTCTTCTTTTTCGCATTGCTCCTTATTGTAGTAGTTTGGCCTTCCTCTTGATCCACTATTTGTAGGTCTTTTTGAGCTACTTTTGAATTAGAAGCAGTCTTATCGCTCCCCCGCCCTATTTTCCTTTGTATTTTGATTGCTACTTTCAGTTATGTCTGGTTCTGTTATGACTAACATGGTCTTCCCAGCATTATTTGCTCCAATACTCAACTTTTGCATCCCCACCTTATTTGTCTTGGAGCATGTTGTATTCTATATTGCATTTTGATTTTCAACCTTAGCTTGTGCCTCATTTTTCTTTGTATCCTCACAATCATCATTCTTTTTGTTTTTAGCAAATCTACATTGGATTATTGAATGTCCCAACATATTACAATATCTACAATATTTGGGGACATTCTCATATTCTAATTTTTTAGTGTACCCTTATCACGACCTAATTTAGGATCATGACCGGCACTTAGGAGCAAGTGCCCCCAAGTAAGTCTCATCGGTATTTTACGAAAAATCGGACAGAGTTTTTCTTATTTTTGGACTATTCCAAAAATCTCTCTGTCTCAAATCAACAACCAAACATCCTAATATCAATCCAAATAACAATAACTTTATCAATTAACCTAAACAAATATCTACCATTAACCCACTAACAACAAGAAATATTAATTTATCATAAACTTTGATAATAAAGAGCGATACTCAACATAAGTCTATAACAAGAAAAGAATACTCATGACACTAAAAGAATGACTATGGAGCGACTCTAAGAGTTCAAAAAAAAATTATAATAATAAAATAAAATCTCTGCCCACGTGCACACGTGCGAGGCTTGCCAAGAACTATCAACATATGCGCTCTAATTAACGAAATACTCGCCTGCGTCAACTGTTGTCTCTGTAAAAAAAAATAGCGAGGAGTGAGTCGGTAGCTCAGTGAGTAATAACACTTAACCACAATCATTTTTATTGGGGACAAGTCAGAAAATATGCTAGTATATATATTAAACAGAAAATATCATAAGAATGCCCTTTCAAAAACAATAAACAATAACCAGTCTCATCATGTTTTTCATGTAATATAAATCAATGGATAATTTGGTAATAAGCTCGGTAAATATTGTGTAATATCAATATTCATGTTTGGGAGGTTTCAATGAATGGATCATGTAATCGATATAACTGTGTACTTCTTCGAAAGAAGTCAAATATAACGGTAGTCCCTACAGGAAATCAGTAACTGTATGATAGTTCTACCTTCCCACTAGCGAGGGTTGTAACGGTAATCGGCAATTACAAGGTGCACCAGGTCTAACGAACCCGTCGTTAGCTACGGGATCCTTCAAAATCTACTCTCATTTATACTTGTCTCTGTAATTCGTATATACTTATAAGAAAATATTTTTAAACGATATAGGGCATTTCGGTTCTTATCAAATTATGTAATTTCATTTCGATAACCGTAAATTCAAGTAACGGTAAAACATATCTAGTGACAACAAGAATATTTAAAAACAACGTACTCATCTCAAATAACTATTTCGGTATCATATCGAGTAAAAGACTTGTCCCACAAGCAACTCAAAATAATCGGTAACATATTCATATTAAAAATCATGTGTAAATCATGCAAGTTATGAAAACACAAATTGCGGTAAGATTACTACCCCCAGTACTCGTGCCGAAATACCAAATGCTTCACCTCGAGCAATTCGTACAAATTCCTCCAATCAATCTATAATTACATAATATCGATCTCATGTTAATTTCTTTGTTTAGGCTAATTCATAGCTAATTTAGAATACCCAACCCTCGAGGTTTCATATTTGACTCTTAAATTCGCCGAATTATATTTACCCACATATGAGTAATTACTAATCTCTCAACTTTTTAGCCTATTCATATAATATACTCGCTTAATTCATGAAAAGTTTTATGGATTTTCTCTCAATTCCCTAACCTCCTCCTTTTAACTCTGAATCAAATCCCAACATTATATTATTTAGTCTCGCAAGGAATCATGTATATAAAAATTACTATTGTTTCAAAAGAAGGAAAACTATATGTAATTACCTGGAGCAAGGGGATTTTCTCTTTATCTAACCCTTTTAGCTTTTGTCACGTTAATGGGCTAAGCCCACTTATTTGTATTCTTTCTTCTTCTTTTTTGTTTTTCTTGCATTATTTATCTATTTGTTGTTTCTTTGTCTCTTTTTTTTTTTTGTAATTTACTTAACTATCCATTATTTAATAGGAGATATTACAACCCTTTCCTTGGAATTGCGTCCTCCTCTGATCCCACAAAAATAGAGTTTAATTTTGGCTTCGTAAGATCAACTTCTACTCTTACTTTTTCCATACTAGGCATGATTCTATAGTCGGTGGCAACATCCATAGATAGAGGAGTACCAACTGGACCAAGTATTTGTTTCACATAGACCTGGGAAAAGTATCCACACCGGAACTATGGGAGAATCCTCGTTGGGTTTAAAATTCGGAGACCATTTTTCTAGCCACATAATTTGGCCTTCAATTTCTATTGATCGTCTCCACCAGGCACTCTTGAAGTCATCTTCATTAGAGAAATCTATAAATAAGGTGCAAAAATCATATACACCTATTTTAACATTACTTTTTAACAAAGATTTTCTCAGCGAAGGAAGCTCGAATCTTTTCAATTTGAGGTCGAGCTCTCAAGAATTTGCCAACAATTATTAACTTGCATTCTTCTGCCATCACTCCACAATAGTCACTAGCTTTGAATATTACTACTCGCATCCCATTATGAGTAGTGTATCGAGCTTTGACACCGGGATTTCCATGGCGATTTGGGCTAGGGTCCGGAGTCGTTGGGGCTTTCAAAGCAACAACATGAGTTCGATAAATCTACTTCTCCGGAAGTAGTATGCCCAGCTAGAGGGGTTGGGATTTCATCTGGACGCGCCAGTGTGTTGCCGGTCGGCGTCCCCATCGCTCGCTTGAAGAGGGCTTTTTTGTTACCGTTGGAATATAGCGTCTATTTTGTACAACCATGGAATCCATTTAAGCATGTTTGATGATTAGCCATAGCTGCACTAAGGGGCGGATTTAGGGGGCGGAAGGGTGTTCACCCGAACCCCCTTCGCCGAAAAATTATACTGTATATGTTAGGCAAAATCTATTTTTTTACCTCTATATATTATGTTTTGAATTTTAACTTTTTCCTTTTTTTGAACCCCTTGGTGGTAATCCTGCCTCTGCCACCGGCTGCACTGCACTTAGCCATGTTTGAACATCATTCGTCTTACCAAAGTTGTTGATGGATTTGTTAAGTTGATACAAAGTATCTTCATGAATCTTTAAGCAATCAGCCCAAGCCAACTTCCCTAACTCATTGAATGAACTTATATTCATAGCTAAAATCTCCTTATGAGCATTTTCAGCTTGAGATAGGGTTACCCTAAGTAGGGTAGGAATTACGGTACTGCCTACGAGTTCAGCAGAATCCAATAGCTTTGGGCTAAACTCGGAAAGAAAGATAAGGAGCAAAATAAAATACAAACTTAAAGGAATCAGTTTAGCCATAAGAGAATTGTAACAGATGTTTTGCTCGGTAGCTTTGGTATTATATGTGAAATAATATGGTTTGAGTAATGAGAAATGTTGGTTAAAGATGGATGGTTTATTTATATAGGCAAATTATAATGCCTTAGCTCGATTCCGATAACTATCACTGTGTAGTTTTATATGTCGCACGATATAGTTTCCATTTTAACATAGTAATAGTTAATGCATGTTTATCGTAAAAATTACCTATAATATACCTTATAATTGTATAAATATTTTTTTATAATGCCTTAGCTTGATTCCGATAATTATCAAGGTATAGTTTCCATTTTTAACATAGTAATAGTTATTTATAATAGAAATTTACCAATAATATAATTAACTTATAAGTGATCGGAGTGATCGGATGGTATAAATTTTTTTCTTTTGCACCGTCACTGCATTAAACTTAAACTCTATCCTATCGAATTTATATCCGGTAAGTGTAATTTTGCGTGTCATGATATTTTATGGTTGCCATAATTATGACAATTTACCAGTTAATGTGGACTACAAAAATGTACCGATTACCTCCTTATAATTGATTTGTTTGTGTAAAAATATTTCTTTTTGCATTATCTTTATCCAATTTGACGCTTCATCAATATGTCCAACCATCTTTATCCCAATTCGAAATTCAATAATGTTTAGTACCTTGATCCCTACTTTAACAAAACCGTAGTGTTATTTGCAAGCTGCTTCCCTTAATTACACAATATTCCTCAATTATTTTCTATGTAATTCAACCTATTTAGCATGTTATTTATTTAAACTTTTCCATCGTATTCTTTAGTTAAACTATTAAACTTTTCTTTCCTCTCTTTAGTTTATACCAATAAAAGTTTGAGAATTAACCTAAATAGTTGATGACCCAATCATTTAAACTAAAAATAGCCAGAAAATATAATATATAATCATTGTATAATTTATTATACCAGTTTGAAAAAGTAAACAGTGAATCCAACCAGCTATTTGTGTAAGGATCCAGAAAATACATTGTTCCCCTCAAATGATATAGAAATTCAGGCTGCTGCTTAACAGGCTTAGCATTCTGGGCTTGATATTGGATGCTTGTTAGCCCAATTATGTAAATATGTTGTGGGCCTGCCTTATACATTCATGTTAAAATGGGTGAAGTATACAAAGGAACTGGGTGGTCTTGAACTTTTGATACCGCTTGTCCCATAGACAAAACTTCAAGTTTAACAAATTTTTCTTGTCATAGGCAAGACTTCTGACTTTTGGCCTTGAAGATTTCAGTGTCGGCTCGTCCCAGGCGATTAAAGCAAAAGCTTTAGGCCCCAAAAAATACGAGGCCCAAAATTTACTCCTTTTCTTATGTTTATAAATTATAACATATGTTATATCTATTACAACAACAATAACATATACAGTATAATCTCACAAATGAGGTCTGTGGAGGGTAGTGTGTACGCAAACCTTACCCCTACCCGGCGAGGTATAATATGTTTATATCTATTGATATAAAATAATTACTACTAATAGTTATGATTAATTATAAGAATTGTTTTCGATCATTTACTGCCAACTAACAAACAATCATTAGTTATATATTTTATGTTGTTTTTTAATAGATGTGCTTGAGGTAATTATGAATAGAAGTGGTAGATAAATTAAATTTGCAATTACTTTATACTTATTTTACTCTAATTTGAACCACCTTTGTTTACAACTTTAATTTTGTATAATGTTTTCTTTTCAGGCTACTGTAGACTCGATTCAAGTAAATTAGCTCGTGATAAAGCTCAAAGTTAGAATATACGTATTTAGCACAAGATTGTTGCTTTGGAAGGCCGTGATCAAAATTATAATTAAAAAAAATCTTATTTAAGATTAACAAAGTTTCAATAAAGATTAAATATGATTGGTTACATTATCAATTGAAAAAAATAATTGCTCTATAAAACTGATAATAAAAAAATAATTAGCAATTTTGCATCTGAAAAGGTTAAAAAAATAATCTTCAAAAAGAAAATATAAGAATTTTATTAAATATGTCTAAGGTGTTAAGATTTGACTTTTGGCCAACTACTCTATTCCTCTGGAAGGTTTGCCCATTAATCACTTATCGGGGATTGATAATTATGTTAATTTTTAGCAATCGAAAATTATTATTATATTTTTGAGCGTTAATAATTGATAATAATGTCTAAGTACCGGTTCGAACAGTAATGTGAAATTTTCTTTTTATCGAAAAATAAAATATAAAGTCGACATTTTGGTGGAGTACCATTAATGTTTTAGATGATGCTAAGGTTTCTAGTTAATTGTTTCAACTATTGTAGTCTCTAAGGGAAGATAATAAAGATAATAATTATGCTCTCACGTAATTAAGCACTAATACCGTTGAACTAAAAATTAAGGATGTTGCAACAGTTTTTTAATTACGCACTAATATCTATCTTTCTAAAAGATCCTATATTCACTGGTTTAGATACACGCGCAAAGCGCGTACCATAAGACTAGTACTATATTAAAAGCACGAAGGCCATTAGCGAAATATCGTTCGCCTTTTTTACCCTTTAAAAAAATATTATATATTGGATAAAATAGTAATATAAGTTATTTGCCTAAAATTTAGGACTTCAAAATTAACTATATTTTGTATATTAAATACTTCCTTGTTTAAAATAGGTATGAATCCTAATTTTAAGACTTTAAAATAAATATTATTTGGAAGAAGTAAGAGTAATACATCCTCTTTTCCTTATACTTGCTCACGGCGATTTCCATATGAAATATGTTTGACGTCATTGTTGTTATAGGGCAGGTATAATGCCAAGGGAAAGCTTCTATATATTTTTACTATATATTAAAAGAGAGAGGTTTGTTATTAATTAAATATATTTTTTAAATTGTTTATTGTAATTTTTAAATATTATACAAAAATCGATGAAAGAAAATGTTGTTCGAGTAGGAAGGATCCCAAAAATATCTGTATTTTCTATATCCTCATCACAAAAGTAAATAAATTATTATTAATATTGAGAATAAATAATTAATTATTTTAATTAAATAATTAAAAAAAGAATTCAACTCAGTTCTTTTTCGAGATCATCATGTGAGTAAAATTATTTTTCAAGTTGATAAAACTCGTTAGGTTCATAAATATATTTTCGCATGAAGAGTATTGGCTGCGAAAGAAATAAGAAAATAAAGCAAAATTAATTATATATTATAGTATTAATTTAATTTGTTACTTGTTTTCAATATTAAATAACAAAAATAATAATAATTTTCATAAAAAAGTTTTCACATAAACTCTCAGAAATCACAATAAGTCATATAAGAACTTTTGTGAGGCGGATTTTTTTATTTATTGGACTAGCTAAATTGGATCAATATTCATTATTTTTAGGACCTTATATCCTTTTTTTTTTAATTTTTGATCAATAACTCGAACACACTAATTTAATAATAGTTATGTTAAAATTATATATTCATTAATATAGAGTATATACGCAAAGCGCGTACCCGAAGGCTAGTCCAATTAAATAGTCCCTCCAAGGCTATCAAAACAGCTCTAGATTCATGGACATACTTGCCAAGGCTTTTATGAACCATTAACATTAAAAAAAAAAATAACGGGCCACTGCAAAATCAACTAGTTTAGTATAGGGAGAAATTCAAAAATAGTCAGATTTATAACAGGCAATTGAAAAATAGCTATAATTTTAAAAATAATTAAAATTTATCCATTTTTTATGTAAAGATAAAATCTGAATAAAAATACTACTAAAAATTCGAAAATATTCCAGCATAATATAATAGAGTTCGAATTTTTTACATATGAGCTTCCAGTATGATATGCTGGAATTTTATTATGTGTTGGAGTTCAATCACAATATGCTGGAAGTTTATATGCAGGCGCTCCATAATCCCGCATATTATGCTGAAACTTTCCGTGTCCTTGAGTTTCAACATAATATGCTGGAAGTTTATACGCAGGAGCTCCATAATCCTGCATATTATGTTGGGACTTTCCGTGTTTCAGTAAAAAATGGCTATTTTTCGATAATTTCACAAGTACTGGCTATTTTCGATGACTTCACAAATACCGACTATTTTTCGTTTACCGGTCCAAAAATGGTTAATCCGTGCTATTTTGACTTTAGTCTAAGCTCAAACTGGAGATAGTTCAAATTGGGTTAAAGGGGAACGCAATTTTCATGGGCTTTTAACACATTAGGCCATTCGGCCGATAATAAACCACTAGCCCAATATACAAAAAGATATATTATAAAAGTATGAATATAATATCGATTTATAAAATTAACCTTATAATATTAAGCATAATAACTCATAATAAAAGGACATAACCGGAATTGTAGATACTAGCCTTTTAATCATATTAATTTTAAGCATGAATACAATGTCGGTTTACAAAATTAACTTTATAATATTAAGCATAATAACTCATAATAAAAGGATATAACCGGAATTATAGATACTAGCCTTTTAATCCTATTAATTTTATGACATAATACTATACGTTGTGAATCCTACATCATTACCTTTAGGAATCACAATAGTATAATTACTTTCGGGCTGTCTAATTCATTTAAAATTGAACAAGTAAATATCTTTAGTCGTATAATTCTATTAATTTCAGGATATACTTCTTAAAAATTCTTATTACTAATTTAATTTAAAAATGTATTATAATGTCCTATTTTTAATTTAATTTGAGAATGTATTATATTGTCCAAATTTATTTAGAAAAAAAGAGAGTATGTATTATTATAAAAGTATAAATACAATATTAATATACCAAAATAGTCCTAAATTTTTAAACGGAAGAACTCATAGGAAGAGGACATAACTACAATAATATATTTTTTTGGACTACAATACGTTCTACGCTAATTTTTAATATTTAAAATTTTAAAATTAATAAAAAAATTTCTTTTAAATTCTTATTAAAAATATGCAGGAAGGTTTAATAAAATAAATTTCATAAGAATCCTCCGTATTGGCAATACATTATCATTCCATAATGTTCAATATCAAGAAAAAATAAAAATAATATTAAATGAACTGCATAAAGAGTTAAAATTAAGAAAAAAATACCCCCACGATAATATATTTTTATATTATATATGAACTATTTTTCTACTCAAATAATATATTTTTTTTAATCAATGTAATATTGAAAAATATCCAATTATTAAACAACAACTAAAAAAATATTTAAGAATATAAATGTGTGAGAAAGATAGAAAAAATATGATCGGTAAGAGTTAATACCACTAATGATTCTATAAACATAAAGATTTAAAAGTGAAATATCATATCAAACTTTTACTCTTTGAAAATAAAATTTATGGTGGATAAAATTATAATTAAGATTAAATATTCAAAACAAGAGATGAACTAATATTAAGATCTGAATCAACAAAGAATAAATTATTTTTTATTATAAAATCAAATAATTAAACCTTTTAATTAATTATTTAGCAAGAGAATCCCATTAAATTAATTTTTAAATTCATCACATGAGTAAAATTCTTATTTAAGTTAAAAAAAATCTCAGGGTACATAAATTTATTTCATAAAAAGAGCGTTAGAACACAAAGTAAAAATGTTAGTATATTATTAAGAATCAAAATGCTATACAAGTGTTTGAGGAAGCATAATCAAAGCTAAATCATAAACAAGAACAAACTTTCAAGACTATATTATAAAGAGTCAACCTTGCTGTAACGGTATTATTCTTTGTAGATGCCTCCGGCAGAATCGAAATAATATTTATATGTCATGCATTACTTGCAAATATCATATTAAGAGGCATGGAATTGTTAGCAATAATAGCAAGTTGTGTACCAACAACGATTTATTGTGAGGCCACCCACTTTAGATTTGATATACCTCTTCAAACAATTTAAATAACCATCATAAATGTATCAAACCAGAGCAATGGTGCTAAATTTATAAGGAAAGCAAAATTGATAATATGGGATGAAGCACTTATGGCTAAGTGTCAAACGATCGAAATAATTGCCCGGAGTTCTAGAGATATATTGGATATTAATGAACCGTTTGGTGGAAAATTAACGCTTTGCGATGTGATTTATGTCTAGTACTACCAGTAGTTTCAAAATCGATAAAAGCAAATACTGTAAAAGCCAGTTTGCCAAAGTTATACTTCTAGCCTCAAAAGAAAAAGTTTCAACTGACAAGAAATATAAAGTAAGAACAGATCCAGTATTAAGTGTCTTCTTGCTTCGTATCAGAAACGAAAAAGAGCATCCAACAAAAGATGATTTGGTTCTTCTTGAACACTTGATTATCAATCCCAATGGTAATAGTAGTGCATTTAATAAGAGAAATATTTCTGTCATTAGATTAAAACGCAATTTATGCAAACCGCATGATAGAATTAAAAAGATATCTTAGCTAGCAGAAATGAATGTATTGATCAACTAAATAAAAGGTTGATTGCAAAATTTTATAGTAAAAATAAAATATTTTTCTGTTTTTGACTCAGCGAAAAATGATATCAATAATTACTACCAAGAAGAATACTTAAATACTTATGGCCTTCTACCATACATGTTTGTTGTCAAGTTTATTATTTCTTACGTATGTTAGTGTCACCATTTATATAATAGACTAAGTTAAAATTGATTTTTCATTGTATATAGGTTGATTTTGAAGAAAAATATGCCCGTCATACTACTGAAAAGCTTAGATACGCCAAATAGCTTATGTAATAGCACACATATGGTATATAGAAGTTTTGACAATAACGTCATACATGCAAAAATTATGATACTGGCCAATGTGCTTTTAAGGAATACCCTTTTAAATTTGTGTGAAAATAATTTTTAGTATGTTTATGTTTTGCAAATATAATAAATAAAGCACAAGGACAAACATCCTAAATATTGGACTATATTTACCGCAATATATTTTCTTACACGAACAACTGTATGTTGTATTTTCAAGAGAGATATCAAGATTGACAACAAGAGTTCTGGTTAAGGCAGAGCAACCAAAGCATTAGAAGAAAACATACACAAAAAAAGATTGTCCACAAAGAAGTGTTTGTTAAGATACCACCACATTAAATACTTTTAAATTATAATACATAATTATCAAACTAACATAACAAAATTGATCATTTGTTTAAGTTTTGAAGATGTCCTTTTATTTTAAATTCATGTATTATGCTAATGTAATAATATTTTTCGGCATTTAGATGATTGTTGTATTATTATACATAAAATTTCTCTCATTAATTAAATTTTATTATTTTTTCAGATAAATAAATATTTAAATCATCATGTGCCATTATCAACGTGCAACGCACGTTCATAGATACTAGTATATATAAAATATATATACAAAAATTATATACTTCTCCATTATTATTTTGGAGAGTAGCTATATAGCGTAGTTTTCCCCTTTTTTGGGTTTTTCTCACAGGCTTCAGCCCAATTTCTTAAATTATACATGGGCTCCATGCAGCTCACTTACCACACGAACTCAACAAGCTGATGTAAGTAGGAACATATCCCAGAAAAAGAAAATCATTTTTTGGAGAATTATTTAATTTATATATAATGAGAAATGTTTTCTCTTAACATTGTATTGTAACATGTTACGTAATATGCCTTTATTTTTAAGTAATTAATTTTACTTTTTTATAAACGATTATCTTCAATTATCTTTTAGGTAATGTATATTGTATATAAAAATTACATTCTCTTGTGAATCTCCATAGAACTCGTGATAATTTGAGGCGAATTTTTGGAGGAAATGATGTAATCTTAGTCAACAGGTTGGGATATTTTGACATATTGGGAAAAGTGGTCACTGAAAAAAAAAAACAGGATTTGCAAATGATCGATTTAGCGCCAGCGAAGGATCAGAATTCGTCGCGAAATTTTCCCTAAAATAATTTTCTGAGACAAAATCTTAACTCATTGCAAATATTAGCCACGGCCAAGTCTGTCGCAAATTAAATCCAAAATAGAGAAAAAGATGAAGAAGAGATGAAAATGAAACTAGAGAGGAGGTGGGTTAACAATATTAATTCTTGAGAATATTTACCCTTAAAAAGAATAACAATTAAATTTGTATGCGGTTTTAAGAATGTGTGAATTGATACAACACAAATAATCAAGAATATTAGATAAACGAGTCAAAGATAAAATGAGTAATCAAATCAATTGTAATATTACAACCGGGCTCGAACTTAGGTTGCACATCTGTTTTGCCCCCGGAGGGTTCCTTGGCCAATTATGAATGAAGAACAACAATAAAGTAAGAACTTTGCAATAGCTAGAAAGCAGAAATATAAACTTTTATTGTCTTGGTTCGCGTGTTGCAATATGTGTTATCAAAGAAAAAACTTTTCTTTTATATAGTAGGAGAGTTTCACCCCTAGTGTAAGTCTAAAAAAGGAAAAATCCTCATCTCTCGTTAATTATTGATCTGTAACCGTCATCGAGCGAAATCCGCGCCGTGATATCCGGTTGGTTCCTGGTATCACGACCCTCTATCTATCGCCTACAATCGTTCATTGCGCTTTCCGAATTCTCAGAACTCGTCCCGAGTCTAGGGTGCATTGTTTTATCATGTCCAATGGCGAGCACTCTGTTCGGGCCTCAGTACAAAGAGTTCCCACCTTCGATTTTGATTTCATATATTCATACTCTTACTTCGTTTGATCCACCGTGAAATTGGGGTATGCGTGCTCACCTTTTTTCTGCACCTAGGGAGCACGAAGATGTACAGGACGATTCGCGGTTAGCCCCGATTTTACCCGTACATAGATAGTCCCCTCGTTTCCCAGAGAGTAGGTTTGCCGAAATGATAGGAAACGATAGATGAACCCTGGTTCCTTCCTTCGTACGTTATAGCCGAGGTAACGGATAAGCCAAAACGTCCCATCAGTCGCATCGTTTTGACTTCGGACATGTGTCGGTCATTGGCTGGTTGTCTTCGAATGCGAAACGTCGCGTATTGATTGCATTTTCCCCTATAAAAGCTTCGACCTTTTATACTTCTTTAACGTTCCGATCCTAGCTTTTACCTTCGAATTTTCTAGCGGCTTTCAACTCTTTCAAATATTCATATCTTCATCTCTTATTGTCAAATCTTCATATTTGTTCTTAGATTTCTAACCCGGATCTTCATATCTTCAGCACACCTTCAAACCTTCATACTCTTTTCTTCAAACCTTCACACTTTTCCTTCGAATCTTTATACTTCCCTTCAAATCTTCATATTTCCCATATCGCGATGGCTAAAACTTCCAAGTTAGTGCCTAAGTAGGCTGCCCCTTCATCTTCCCACCCGGCCGCAGATGCCGAGGTGGATCCAAAGCCCCCCATGAAAAGCTTCATACCTAGGGGCTGCTCTATCAGGGATGATTTCAAAGTCGAGAAGGTCTCTAGCCAACAAGTCCGGGGTGATGGAGCATCGAGATACATATGCTCTGTCACCGAAGAACCCTACCCGTAGTCTGAGCGGACTGTAAGTGGGAGAGTAAGGATGCGGTAGTCCCAGGGCCTAACGACGATATAACTACTCACGTGAAGGGGTATTTGAGTGTTTACACTTACCCCATCACGCTCGCCCATGTGGATCCCGTAGTTCTTGCTTTCTGCAAGAGGTACGAGGTGTGCCTTGGGAAAATCCACCCATCCTTCTGGATAATTGTGATCCTCTTACGCCACTTCGTAAACAACACCGGGTCTGCTCGGTTTACCTTCAACCACCTGTAAAGTCCCCGAATCTTCTGAGAGGGACTAATCAAGCTCGTTCACCGAGCAAGCAAGGCTCTTTTCTCCAGCATTGACGAGGACCGAGACTGAGGTTGGCAGGGGCGGTTCGTTCAGGTTAAAATCGAAGACCTGATTCCCCCCGAGTTTCTGTCATTCCCCAAGGAGTGGAACATGTCCCGTAAGTATTGTCTTTCTTGGGTATTTCTTCCCTTTTATTTCTTTTTTTCATTGCTTGTGTTTGTGGTCGTGCAGCCTTTGCCCAAGTTCCAGATGCAATCCCCCGATTCAAGGAGTGGATCGAGGGGGTTTGTAAGCAGATGCCTACTTCGAGCGCGCATGACGCAAGCATTTGAAGGGCAGATGGGAGGCTCATTCTCATGGTGAGGTTCTTTCCTGAAATTCTTACCCTCATGCTTTTAACTTACATACGAACTTAGTCGAGTCCTAATATATCATACGAACTTAGTCGAGTCCTCAAACCACATCCAACAACATTAAAAACACGAATCACACATAGATTCAAGCCTAATGAACTTTGAAACTTTCAATCTCTTCAAACGACGCCGGAACTTATCAAATCAAGTCCGATTGACCTTAAATTTTGCATGCAAGTCATAAATGGCATAACGGAGCTATGAAAATTTTCAGAACTAGATTCTGACCCCGATATCAAAAAGTCAACTCCCCGGTCAAACTTCCAAACTTAAATTTTTATTTTAGCCATTTCAAGCCTAATTTAACTACGAACTTCCAAATAAAATTTCGGACACGTTCCTAAGATCAAAATCATCATACGGAGCTGCTGGAATCATTAAAATTCTATTCCGGGGTCGTTTTCTCAAAATATTGACCGAAGTCAAACTTAAGATTTTAAGGCCAACTTAAAGAACCAAGTGTTTCGATTTCAACCCCGCAAGTCCCGAACCAACCATCCCCGCAAGTCATAAATTTATAAAAGCACATATGGGGAGTTTTATTTAGGGGAACGGGGTTCTAAAAGTCAAAATGACCGGTTGGGTCATTACATTCTCCACATCTTAAACAAACGTTCGTCCTCGAATAGGTTTAGAATTATACCTGGAGTGGTGAAACGATGAGGATAACAGTTGCGCATATCATGCTCAATCTCCCAAGTCGCCTCCTCGATCGGATGACCCCTCCACTGAACCTTCACGGAAGCAATGTTCTTTGACCTCAACTTTCGAACCTGCCTATCTAAAATAGCCATCGGTTCCTCAACATAAGATAGATCTTTGTCCAACTGAAATGAACTAAAGTCTAACACATAAGACGGATCGCTGTGATACTTCCGGAGCATAGAAACATGGAATACCGGATGAACTGCAGAGAGACTAGGTGGTAGTGCAAGTCTATAAGCCACCTCTCCAACTCTTTCAAGAATCTCAAAAGGCCCAATATACCTAGGGCTCAACTTTCCCTTCTTCCCGAACCTCATTACACCCTTCATAGGCGAAACCCGGAGCAAGACCCGCTCACCAACCATGAATCTAACATCACGAACCTTCCAATCCGCATAACTCTTCTGTCTAGATTGGGCTGTACGAAGTCGATCCTGAATCAATTTAACCTTTTCCAAGGCATCTTGAACCAAGTCTATACCCAATAGCCTAGCCTCGCCCGGTTCGAACCAACCCACTGGAGACCGGCACCGCCTACCATATAAGGCTTTATACGGAGCCATCTGAATGCTCGACCGGTAACTGTTGTTGTAAGAAAACTCCGCAAGTGGTAAGAACTAGTCCCAAGCACCCCCAAAATATATCACACACGCACGAAGTATATCCTCCAGTATCTGAATAGTGCGTTCGGACTGCCCGTCCGTCTGAGGGTGAAATATTGTACTCAACTCTACCCGAGTACCCCACTCACGTTGTACGACCCTCTAGAACTGTGATGTAAACTGCGTACCCTAGTCAGAGATGATAGATATCGGTACGCCGTGAAGTCTGACAATCTCGCGAATATAGATTCGAGCCAACTGCTCGGAAGAGTTGGTAGTCATCCCAAGAACGAAATGAGCTGACTTGGTCAGCCTATCCACAATCACCCAAACTGCATCAAACTTCCGCTGAGTCCGTGGAAGTCCAACAACGAAATTCATAGTGATCATCTCCCATTTCCATTCTAGAATCTCTAACTTACCCGGTCGTTGATGCTCATATTTTACTTGTTGATAATTTAGACACCGAGCTACAAACTCCACTATGTCTTTCTTCATCCGCCTCCACCAATAGTGCTTTCTCAAGTCCTGATACATCTTTGCAGCACCCGGATGAATGGAGTACCGCGAACTGTGAGCCTTCTAGAGAATCAACTCATGCAACCCATCTACATTAGGCACACATAGCTTGCCCTGCATCTTTAATACATCGTCTTCCTTGGCATAACCGTGCTGAACTGTATCCTTAAGGACAAGCAGATGGAAGTCATCGTACTGACGCTCTCTGATACGATCATAAAGAGAAGACTGAGAAACCACACAAGCCAAAACTCGGTTCGGCTCGAAAATATCCAACCTGACAAAATGATTGGCCAAGGCCTGAACATCCAAGGCTAAAGGCCTCTCTGCTACCGGTAAATATGCTAAGCTGCCCAAACTCTCCGCCTTACGACTCAAGGCATCGGCCACTACATTGGACTTCCCGGGATGATAGAGAATGGTGATATCATAATCCTTAAGCAACTCCAACCATCTCCACTGCCGCAAATTAAGATCCTTCTGTTTAAACAGATACTGTAGACTCTAGTGATCAGTGTAGACCTCACAATGGACACCGTACAAATAATGCCGCCAAATATTCAAGGCATGAACAATAGCTGCTAACTCAAGGTCATGGACCAGATAATTCTTCTCATGTACCTTTAAATGTCTGGATGTGTAGGCAATCACCCTACCGTCTTGCATCAACACTGCGCCGAGACCAATACGTGACACATTACAATACACAGTATAAGACCCTGAACCTGTAGGTAATACCAACACTGGGGTTGTAGTTAAAGTTGTCTTGAGCTTTTGGAAGCTCTCCTCATATTCCTCGGTCCACCTGAACGGAGCACCCTTCTGGGTCAATTTTATCATAGATACAACAATAGAAGTGAAACCCTCTACAAATCGGCGATAATACCCTGCCAAACCAAGGAAACTCCGGATTTCCGTAGCTGAGGACGGTCTGAATCAAGCCAGAATTCACACTTTGAAAATTTTGCATATAACTTCTTTTCTCTCAAAGTCTGAAGCACAGTCCTCAAGTGTTGTTCATAATTTTCCCGACTCCAGGAATACACTAGAATGTCGTCAATACGCACAGTGACGAAAGAATTAAGATAGGGCTGAAATATACTATTTATTAAGTGCATAA
Organism: Nicotiana tabacum; assembly: GCF_000715075.1. NCBI lineage: Eukaryota > Viridiplantae > Streptophyta > Magnoliopsida > Solanales > Solanaceae > Nicotiana > Nicotiana tabacum. Next base: position 124,690,519 of record NC_134088.1, on the reverse strand, counting down.
ATATTGCTGGGGCATTGGTCAGCCCAAAAGACATCACAAGGAACTCGTAATGACCGTATCGAGTCCTAAAAGCAGTCTTCGAGATATCTGGCTCCCAAATCATCAACTGATGATAGCCTGAACGTAAGTCGGTCTTAGAAAATACTCTGGCACCCTGAAGCTGATCAAATAGGTCATCAATACGTGGCAATGGATACATGTTCTTCAATGTAGCCTTATTCAACTGATTGTAATCAATACACATCTGCATAGAACCATCCTTCTTCTTTACAAATAAGATAGGAGCACCCCAAGGTGATACACTGGGCCGAATGAAGCCCTTATCAAGCAATTCCTGTAATTGTTCTTTTAATTCTTTCAACTCTGCTGGGGCTATACGATATGGTGGAATAGAAATGGGCTGAGTGCCCGATAACAAATCAATGCCAAAATTAATATCCCTGTCGGGTGGCATACCCGGGAGATCCGCTGGGAATACATCAAAAAAATTCCTTACTATAGGAACTAACTCCATGGTAGGAGTATCGACACTAACATCTCTCACATAGGCCATATACGCATATCACCCCTTCTCAACCATTCGTTGAGCTTTAAGAAATGAAATAACCCTGCTAGGAACATGATCCGAGGTACCTCTCCACTCTAGCCGCGGTAGACCTGGCATAGCCAACGTCACCGTCTTGGCATAACAATCACGAATAGCGTGATAGAGCGACAACCAGTCCATGCCCAAAATAATATCGAAATCCATCATACTAAGCAATAATAAATCAGCTCTGGTCTCAAAACCACTGATAACAATTAAACACGACTGATACATACGGTCCACAATAATAGATTCACTCACGGGTGTAGATACATAAACAGAAGAACTCTCAAGGAATCACGTGATACGCCCAAATACGGGGCAAAATAAGATGACACATAAGAATAAGTGGAGCCTGGATCAAATAAGATTGATGCATTTCTATGACAAACCGGAATAATATCTATGATAATAGAATCAGATGCAACGGCCTATGTCCTAGCAGGAAGGGAATAATATCTGGCCTGGCCTCCCCCTCTAGGGCGACCTCTATCTGTCCGACCTCCACCTCTAGCTAGTTGTGCAGGTGGAGTGGCAACTGGTGCAGTAATCATGGCCTGAGAAGCTTGAGGGCCCTGTGGAATTGGTGGGGACTGAGAAATATATGGAGGTGCACCCCTCCTAAATCTGGGGCAATCCCTTACTATATAACGAGTGTCACCACACTCAAAATAAGCCCTCGGAGGACATGGCTCTTGGGACTGGCTCGGGCCTGATCGACTAGACTTCCCACTGAAAGCACCCCGTATAGAAGGTACAGTAGACACTGGCGGTGTATAATATGGAACCTGAGGTCTGGGAGTAGCTGGAATACCACTGGAAGCTGAAAGTGTTGAATGAATAGGGCAGCTCACGTAACCTCTACCATGACGGGCTGCAACTAAGGCACGAGAATTATTATATGTGCCAGAATCTCGGGGTCTCTTACATCCCTCTCTTCCCTCTCCCGAGTCCGCATACCTTCCAATCTCCTAGCAATTAACACCACATGTTGGTATGTGATGTCCATCTCTAGCTCTTGGGCCATACTGAATCTGATACTAGGGTGGAGACCCTCAATAAATCTACGAACCCGCTCTCAAACAATAGCAACTAAGGCTGGTGCATGCGTAGCCAAATCACTGAATCGGATCGCATATTCTGACACGGTCATAGAACCCCGGCGCAGCTGCTCAAACTCTGCACGCCATGCACCTCTAAGACTCTGAGGAACATATTCCCTTAAGAACATATCTGAAAATTGAGTCCAAGTGAGTGAGGCCGCCTCAGCCGAACTGTCCAACTCATATGCCCGCCACCACTAGTAGGATGCTCCTCTAAACTGGAATGCCATGAAAGAAACCCAAATGGAATCCACAATACTCATAGTACGAATGATACAGTGACATTCCTCCAGAAAACCCTGAGCATCCTCTGAAGCTAAACCACTGAACTTCTTGTACCTCTCGAGCCTGAGCTGCTCCCCCTCTGAAACTGTTGTCCTAATCTCAGGCCGAACTGGGACAACTGGCTGCACTGGTATAACCTCTGGGGCATGGTTAACTTGGGCCCGTGGCTCTGGAGTACGAGCGGCGGGAGTCTGTACTCCTCCCCTGGCCTGAGATATGGCAGGGGCAAGTGGAATTAACCCTGCCTGAGCTAGATTGCCAAAAATGCTCAAAACCTGGGCAAGAGCCTCCTGAAGTGCAGGAATAGTAACAGGCGTCTCAGGTGCCTGCTCTCCAACTGGAGCTACTGGTGGCTCTGGCGCAGCAGCTCGTGCAGGTGCTCTAGCTGCACCACGTGGTCTTCCTCGGCCTCTGCCCCGACCCCGGCCTCTTGTGGCTCCAACATGGGGCGCGGGTGTCTGATCATCGGATCTAGTTGTGCGTGTTCTCACCATCTGTGAGAGAATAGAAAGATAATGGTTTAGAACTTTGAAGTCAACAATTGCGCACGATAAGGAATCAAAGAAGTGAATATTTTCCTAACAGTTCCATAGCCTCCTAAAGATAAGTACAGACGTCTCCGTGCCGATCAACAAGACTCTATTAAACCTGCTTGTGACTCATAACACCTATGAATCTAGAGCTCTGATACCAATTTGTCATGACCCCAAATTCCCTCCGTAGGATGTCGTGATGGCACCTAGTCTCTGAGACTAGGTAAGCCTATCAATGCAGAATAATAATCGAAATATGAAATAAATAAATCTACAATTCACTTAATTACAACTCCCAAAACCCAGTAGAAATAAGTCACAAGCTTCAAAGAATTTATTCTCGATGTCTCTATATATCAAGGTTTAAAGAAAATAAAGAAGCAACGTGATCATGATAGAAGGGGACTCTGGAGTCTGCGGACGCTGGCAAATATACCTCGAAGTCTCCATACACAGGTAACTCACTGATATCTGGGCTGGTAAGATGTACCTGGATCTGCACAAAAGGATGTGCAGAAGTGTAGTATGAGTACATCACAGCGGTACCCAGTAAGTTCCAAGCCTAACCTCGGTAGAGTAGTGACGAGGTCAGGTTAGGCCCTACTGGAAAATAAATAATGGCATGGTAAAATGTTTATCAATATAATAAGATAAAATGACAATGAAAATGAGTCAAATAGAATGTCACCATTTAATTACACCAAATAATGGCAATTAATACCTCGTGAAAACAAAACAGAATTCTTTTCAACTTTAAGAAAATCACAATAATAATCAAAGGCAACTGTGGCCATAAATCAATATCAACAAGGGCACTCCCGAGGTACCGCCTCGTAGTCCCAAATCATAAATAAATTCACAATATCTCATTTTCTTGTATCACCGCGGGAGCCTTCACAATTTATTTTAAAGAAAATATTTTTCCTGAAATAGAATCCCGCGTTTTAGCCATCCTTATCACACCGCATGACTTCTAGTAGTTTTCCCTACTAGCCACGTGTATCAAGCCACCCTTTTCTCACCGCATGTGTTTCAACACCCAAACCTTATACTACCGCATGCATATCAATATCACAATATATCACAATTTGTACCTCAAGTGCCCAAATATTTCAATTTGCCAAATAAATCAACAACAATATTTTTCAATAATAAAGAGCTCACAGCTCATGCCAAAATAATTCAACAATAATATTTTTCCACAATAAAGAGCTCATGGCTCATGCCCTGTGCCATAAAATGACCCGCTTGACCATTAAACTGCCATTACTTTGATTCAATACCAAATTTAAAATGTCAAATAATTCATATTAATAATATTTAATTTAAAGAAAATTACCCTTCAAATAATGCACAGAATAAAAGAAACCAAGTTTCAACTAAACATGTAAAACAATTAGCAGGGAAAGGTCAAGCAAATTTAAAGTATAAACATTTAAATCAATGATGAAGAATATAACAAGGTAAAATTATTTAATTAATATGCAACAACGATCTACACAATTTAAAGATATAATCTTTCACATCTAGCCCCTGTATATACTCTTCACCTCGTGTACACGACTAGTAACACATTTTAATTTATCACTTAAATACCAATCCTAGGGAAAATTTCTCCCACACAAGGTTAGACAAGTCACTTACCTCGACTTGATCCAATTTAATCACGTAGTATGCATTTTCCTTAATTTTCTGACTCTGATCGACTCGTATCTACTCATAATTAATTCGATACAGTCAACAAAAATTATAGAATCAATTCCATAATAAAATACTATATTTTTTTAATAAAATTCGAAATTAACTCAAAAATTGCCTGTGGGGCCAACGTCTCGGAATCCGGCAAAAGTTACGAAATATGAATGCCCGTTCAACTACGAGTCTAACCATACCAAAATGACTAAATTCCGAAATAATTCGACCCTCAAATCCTCAAATCTATCCAAGAGGGTTTTTAAATTTTTCCAACTTAAATCACTAATTAAATGTTAAAAACAATGATGGATTCAGGTAATCTAACCAAGATTGAATTAAGAACACTTACCCCGATGTTTTCTCTCACAATCTCCCAAAAACCGCCTCAATCCGAGCTCTAAATCATTAAAATTTTCAGAACTTAAACTATCTGCCCAGAAAATAACCCTACGCGATCGCGGAAAGTCCCACGCGATCGCGAAGCACTGACTTGGCAAAGATACGTGATCGCAAACCTTCTCACGCGACCGTGAAGCATCAAGTGTGTGGCCCAGCTCCTGCTCCATTACTCTACGCGAACGCGACCTTCTTCACGCGTTTGCGAGTCACAAAATATCAAAGCTACGCGATCGCGATGCGCAGACTCTCCCAACCCACACGATCGCGGACTCGCCCACACGATCGTATAGCACAAAATTTCAGCTGCCCAATTAACCCTACGCGATCGCATACCTTCTCATGCGATTGCGTAGAAGGAAACCAAAAGCTGCAGAAACCAGAACTTCAACCAAATATACCAAAACGTCCTAATATATTATACGAACTTAGTTGAATCTTCAAATCACATCCAACAACACTAAAAATATGAATCACACATAGATTCAAGCCTAATAAATTTTGAAACTTTTAATTTCTACAAACGATGCCGGAACCTATCAAATCAAGTCCGATTGATCTCAAATTTTGCATGCAAGTCATAAATGACATAACGGAGCTATGAAAATTTTCAGAACTGGATTCCGACCCTGATATCAAAAAGTCAACTCCCCGGTCAAACTTTCAAACTTAAATTCCTATTTTAGCCATTTCAAGCCTAATTTAACTACGGACTTTCAAATAAAATTCCAGACACGTTCCTAAGTCCAAAATCATCATACGGAGCTGTTGGAATCATCAAAATTCTATTCCGGGGTCGTTTTCTCAAAATGTTGACCGAAGTCAAACTTAGCATTTTAAGGCCAACTTAAAGAACCAAGTGTTCCGATTTCAATCCGAATACTTCCAAATCCCGAACCAAAAATCCCCGCAAGTCATAAATTTATAAAAGTACATACGGGGAGTTTTATTTAAGGGAACGGGGTTCTAAAAGTCAAAATTACCGGTTGGGTTGTTACACTACATTGGCGGTGCTCCACAAGAGGAAGAAGGTTATTGGGTAGACTTTGGAGGATATTCGGGGAATAAGACCGGCATTTTGCATGCACAAGATTAACTTGGAGGAGGATGCCAAACCCTCCATTAAACATCAAAGGAGACTCAACAAAGCCATGCAAGACGTGGTCAAAAAGGAGATCATAAAGTGGTTAGATGCCGGGGTTATCTACCCCATTTCTAACAATTCGTGGACTTCTCCGGTGCAATGTGTTCTGAAGAAGGGGGCATAACTATGGTCACCAATGATAAAAATGAGTTGATTCCAACAAGAACGGTAACTGGGTGGAAAGTGTGTATGGACTATCGGAAGCTAAATAAAGTCACAAGGAAATACCATTTCCCACTACCCTTTCTTGACCAAATGCTTGATACGTTGGCCGTCCAGGCGTTCTATTGCTTTCTAGATGGATATTCGGGCTACAATCAAATCCTTATTACCCCGGAAGATCAATAGAAAACAACCTTCACTTGTCCCTATGGCACTTTCACTTTCAAGCAGATACCATTTGGCTTATGCAATGCACCGATAACTTTTCAACGGTGTATAATAGCGATCTTTACGGATATGGTAGAGGACTACCTTGAAGTCTTCATGGATGACTTTTTGGTAGTCGGGGATTCCTTTGATAATTGCTTGGAAAATTTGGATAAGGTTGGCAAGGTGTGAAGAAACGAACTTGGTGTTGAATTAGGAGAAATGCCATTTCATGGTCAATGAGGGTATTATCCTTGGCTACAAAATTTCAAATAAGGGAATAGAGGTCGACAAGGAGAAAATAGAGGTGATTTCTAAGCTTCCACCTCCAACATCCGTGAAGGGCGTGAGAAATTTCTTGGGTCACGCTGGGTTCTACCGGCATTTCATAAAGGATTTTTCCAAGGTGGTGAACCCTTTGTGCAAGATTATGGAGACAGATGCTAAATTTCACTTCAATGATGATTGCATGAGAGCATTTGAATTACTCAAGTTCAAGTTGAGAACTACTCCCATTATCACCGCCCCGAATTAGAGCATTACTTTTGAGCTCATGTGTGATGCTAGTAATGTTGCGGTTGGAGCAGTTTTGGGGCAATGTATCAACAAGATCTTTCATCCGGTCTACTATGCAAGTAAGACAATGAATGATGCACAAGTCAATTACACTGTGACCAAAAAAGAGCTCCTTGTCATTGTGTTTGCTATTGAGAAGTTCCGCCTGTACTTGAAGGGTGCAAAAGTGATTGTCCCCACGGATCATGCGACACTTCGTTACCTTATGAGCAAGAAAGATTCCAAAGCCCGGTTGATGAGATGGGTGCTTTTGTTGCAAGAGTTTGACATAGACATCCAAGACCGAAAAGGAAGTGAAAATCAAGTGTCGGACCACTTGTCTCGTTTGGAGGAGGAAGGGAGGCCGCATGATGGCCTTAAAATCAATGACTCCTTCCCCGATGAGCAAATCTTAGCCATTTCAATGAAAAATATACCATGATTCGCGGATCTAGCAAATTTTCTTGTGAGTGGTATCATCCCGGATGAGTTCTCTTCAAACCAAAGGAAGAAGCTCAAACGGGATTGTCAAGACTATTATTGGGATGAACCGTATCTTTTCCGAATTTGTACGGATGGAGTGATTAGAAGATGCGTACCGGAGGAGGAACAAGTTAAAATTCTTGGGGCTTGTCATTCTTCGCCATATGGGGGTCACCATGGTGGAGCAAGAACGGTAGCCAAAGTGCTAAGTTGCAGTTTCTATTGGCCCACTCTTTACAATAATACAAGTGATCTAGTCAAGCATTGTGATGAATGTCAAAGGGCCGATGGAATCTCAAAGAAAAATGAAATGCCGCTCATCACCATTTTGGAGATTGATATTTCGATGTGTGAGGTATTGACTTTATGGGACCTTTTGTGAGTTCTTGTGGAAATACCTACATCTTGGTCGCGGTTGATTATGTGTCTAAATGGGTTGAGGCCGTTGCTCTACCCAATAATGAAGTAAGAAGTGTGGTGAAATTTTTGAAGAAGAATATCTTCACAAGATTTGGTACTCTACGGGCTATCATAAGCGATGGGGGGTCGTATTTTTGCAACAAAGCTTTTGACACCTTGCTTATAAAGTATGGTGTCACTCATAAAGTTACGACTCCCTATCACCCTCAAGCAAGCGGTCAAGTGAAAGTCTCCAACCAGGAGATAAAGAGTATTTTGTCCAAAACAGTGAATGCTAACTGGACGGATTGGTCAAAGAAGCTTGATGATGCACTATGGGCTTATCAGACTGCTTTCAAAACTCCTATCAAGATGTCTCCATACCTATTGGTGTTTGGCAAATCTTGTCATCTTCCGGTGGAACTCGAGCACAAGGCCATGTGGGCTTTAAAGAAGTTAAATCTTGATTGGGATGCAACTGCTAACTTGCAGGTTTAATATTTGAATGAATTAGATGAATTATGGTACCATGCATATGCACGTTCGTCCTTGTACAAAGAAACAATGAAGTGCCTTCATGACAAATACATCCGAAATGGGGAGTTCAAGGTGGGCGATCTTGTTTTGTTGTTCAACTCACGATTGAAGATGTTTCCCAGAAAGCTGAAATCCAAATGGAGTGGTCCCTTGAAATTGTAGGTGTGACACCTTTTGGTGCATTGGACTTGAAGAATAAAAGTGATGAGGTATTCCGAGTCAATGGACACCGGGTGAAGCATTATTTTGGCAAAGATGATGATGGTCACGTGGTGATAATGATTCGTTTGAAGTGATGATAATCTGTGTCGTGCAGTGACGTTAAATCAGGCGTTTCTTGGGAGGCAACCCATATTTCTTTTTATTTAAGATAGGTCTTATTTTGTGCTAACTGGTTTTGAAGTGTGTTGCAGGAACTGTGCTCAGAAAAATTGGCTAAATATGGAAAAAGTGCGGACCGCACATGTATTGTGCGGACCACACAATTTTGAATGCTATAGCAGAAGTCAACTGCGGCTACACAATTCTTGTGCGGACCGCACAAACTGAGATGGAAAATTGCAAACTCTCTAAAGTTTGTCTGTCAAAGAAATGGTCAAAGTACGGCCGCACAAGGAAATCTGCGGTCCGCACCAAAACTTGCGGTCGCACACATAATTCTGTGGACCGCAGATCAACAGATGGAAGTTGAACAATATGTAACAGAGTGCGGATCACTGAAGGAATTCTACGGCCGCACTCATCTCTTGAACCCATACCCAAACCCGTATAGTATAAATAGTAGCCCTAAGGCTACTGTTGAGACTTTACACTCTCTGAGAAATTAAAATAAAGGCTAAAATCTTGCACACTACTGAGTCAATTATCTGCCAATTAATTAAACATCTTTGATCATTCCTTAATACCATTTCTTCACTGGTATGTTCAAATCATTTCTAGAATTCTTCAAGTTTCTTAGTTAGTTTATAATTTATAAGTTATTTTAGACCATTTGTCAATTTCATATATACGAGGGGTGTAATTTGTGTTAGGTAAGCTCCTGGTTGCTATTTGGGGAATGAGTATTTGGTTTATCATGTTTAATTACTACTACCATGCCCAATTTGTGTAAAACATTGAAACCCTATAGGACTGTGCCCGATTTAATTTTGAAATGTGCGGCCGCACAAGGAATTGTGTGGTCCAAAGAATTACGTGCTTAGGGCATTTGGTTAGGCAAAAATGCGCACCGTACTTGAAATTGTGCGATTCGCAAAAAATCAATCGCAGCCACAAAAACGTGTGTGCGGCCGCAGATCGAGGCATTCTCTGTCTTCAGAGAGCTGCCATTTTAAGGTATTCACTGTGCGGCCGCACTAAAAAATGTGCAGTCCGCATTTTAGATGTGCGATCGCATAAAAATTATGCGGACCGCAGTTTTATCTCTGTAACCACACTTTCAAATTGTGCGGCACGTACAACCCAATCTGCGGCCGCACTTCCCCACCCTGCAACATGTTTGTTTTGTGACTTTCTATTTTTCTGCAATTGCATTAGAACTGACTCCTGATGTTGTTTGTTGTAGAAAATGGTTAGATCACGTGGTCATGGTAATACACCAAATAGGAGTGGTGAACCTTCCAGAGGTAGAGGCAAAAGCAATTTACACATTGCCCTCCAAAGAGTAATCAGTAAGAAAGCCACAACAAACCGACGAAGATAGCCCGAGCCCTCCGAATCAAGTTCATATCCCCCATTTAGGGAAGCATTGGAGGGCAACTCAGTGCAAGAGCGGCCTGCTGTGCAATCACAACCACAACCACAACCACTTCTAGACAGATACCAACTAAGAAACGAGCCTACCTCTTCTGAGAGCAATTCTGAGGGGTCGGAAGGTAACAATCAGGCTTCAGAGACTTCATCTACACATGCCCCCGATGCACCATCTACTACAGTAGATGTGGATGAGATCCCGGATGAGGGTCGATGGGGTGATACCAGAGTTGCCGGCCTTGAAAGGACGAAGAAGAAAAAAATTTGGGAAGATAGGTTTGTTAGTCTAACTGCATTCAATAGTTTCCGAGAGTGGTGTCCGTCGAGATCGCTCACTCTTGAGCATCAGTTCTTGTTGAAAGATCTTGATAAATACAACCGGCAGTGTTGAGACAATCCCGGGAGCGGAAGGGGAGGCCATGGTTCACTCAAAGTATGGTAGATGCCAAAGAGTACTTGGTCGGGAAATTTTACGCCAATGTGGCGCACATAAAGAAGGGGACGAAAGTGATGAAAGTGAGGAATCTGAAAGTGAGGTTTCACCAGAGCACCTTGAACACATACTTAGGGTTGGAGGATGTTGAGTCGGTGCAATACTTGGAAAAGCTGGCTGTGGGCGATGCAACTCGCCCATGGCCAGTTAAGATTCTGGCAGCTCCGGGACCACCACCACCATGGATCACAGCATGGGTTCCTATTCAGTGGAACACCCTAAATTTTGAGGCAAAAGGATGGCAGACATTTGTGTGTAGCAGAACAGACCCGTGCCAAAATGAAACAAATCTCCCAATCCTGCGGGCAGTGCTAGTCGCCTTTATCATGGCCGGATACCCAATCAATGTGGGTGTTGTGATGTCGGCTAACATGTCTTTGGTTGGCAGGCAAAGTGACAGCTTCTACCTGTATCCCAACACTATCATGGAGTACCTTACAGATGTGGGGGGGGGGGGGGGGAGTTGAGGAATTTTGACACAAAGGTTCGGGCAAAGAAGCATTTCACTTGGTACTCTCTGAAATACCCGAGGAACCCAAATATTAAAGGTTCAGCCAACTACTACCACGGGCCAGTCTGATGAGCCTTCGGTGATAGCGGCAGAGCCAACATACATGCCTTCCTCTTCAGTAGTGCCTTCCACCAGTACAACTGCCATGCCACCACCTCTTTCTTCAGGGCCTTCGACAACATTTCCCTCCACCTCAACTTTAAGGCCGGTGCCTATGCCCACTCATCCACTATCTGCGCTGCGAGTCTCCCAGGCACTGGCGAGTCTCAAAAACTAGATGCATACAGCTACTTTAAAGCTGTTTGACTTATCCAGTGCTGTTGTAGCACAGTCATCCACCCTACCACCCCAGATTCCTCCAACAGTGGAAGACACATTGAAGAAGATCTTGGAAAACCAAACCACCATCATGAACACCTTGGTAGCACATGGATCAATGATTGAGGAGCCGTGGAAGCAGGTAAAGAAAATGAGGAAATCACAGGCATCCAAGAAATCAGTTGACAGGTTGAGGAGCGAGGTGACCAAGATAGCAGCAGCTGGGGAGCTTCCATTCGATTTTCTCATAGGGTCAGACCCACCAGCATTAGCAGCTCCAGCAGCACCATCTGTTCTAGTGGCACCAGCTGGCCAGTATGAGGAGCCAGACATGGCTGCCGATACTACGGAGGTGGTGCGCCGGATGTTCACCAACCCAGTTACTTCCAGTGCCGAGGATGATGAGATCCAGTTAGAGGAGACTTAGGGCGGTGACGCTGCTATGGGCACAACCATATAGGGAGTCATCTTCACTCTTACCTTTCTTTATTCTTATTTTGTTAAGCATTGGGGACAATGCTTACTTTTATTTGGGGGGGGGGGTGGAGTTTATTGGATATTTGGATGATTTGACGTTTGGTTTGTAATAACTGATAACATTTTCCTTCTTCTTTTTATCATGTATATATTATCCCCTTTCTCTCTCTATTGATGTATATATTTTCTCTTTTCCTCCGTCATTATGTATATTCATTATGCTTGCAGTAGCTTGCTTTGTAGCTTCTTTATATTATTTTCTTATTAGTCAATGTTTAATTCAGTAGCCTTTTGTTTAATCTAGTAGTTTCTTTTTATGTTTGAGTGGACAATAAGCCTTTGATTTTCTTAATGTCACGGTTCTTTCCAAAGGTAGTTTTTGTGTGAATTGGGTGACTCTTCCCAACGATGTATGGCGTGATAACCTTCTTAAGGGATTGAGTCCGTTTTGGTGTTTAGGTAAAAATAGTAGTAATAAGGAATAAAAATACCTAATTGAGTCAAGCTCGAAGAGTCAAATATGCTTCTCTTGGTACCAACACACTTAACTACGTGTTTATGGTTAGAAACAAGTTTTTTTTGGAAAGAAATAGATCTAGTTAGTGACCTTGTGACTCTTGTGTTGACTTATGCAATCATCGAGTGGTTTAGTCGAGCCATAGTGATTTTCAAATCTTGATTATTGTCATTATGGGACCTCGACTCTATCCTTTTTAATAATCCAGCTGCGTGAGAGGTGAGATGTTTTTGTTGCAAGTCCAAGTACTCATGCCAATGGTCTAGAACTTGCCCCGAATGTGTTTTTAGGCAAAATTTTAAGTTTCTCTTGGCTTGAGAAGTGATTGTAGGATCTCCTTGATCCGCTTGAAATTTTCCATGGCCCACCAATGTTGTTATCCCTAATCAACCCATTTGAGCCTAAAACCCTTCTTATTTGATCACCATGTTACAAGCCTTTACCAGTTCTGTCGTGACCCTCTCTTGACACCCAAGCTTTCTTTAACACTCTTGTGAAATAATTGACTAAAAATATAAGTTTGGGGGAGAGACGAGGAGTTTGAAAAAGGTATCAACGCACAAAAAAGAGAAAAGAAATGAAGAGATAAAAGGCAAGAAAAAGAAATAAGAACAAAAAGAAAAATACAAAAAGAAAGTGAATAAGTTGAAGAGTTGAAGGGATTTCAAAGGATAGTAATGATGCAAGGCATGGAGAAAACAAAGAAGGAGAAAATGAATATCATAACCAAGAAAGAGTGAAGCTAAGTCTCTCCAATACCCCTATGGAAAAAGAAAATGCCTCAAAAGGTTCGCAAAGCATGAGCCGATAAGAGAAAATGGAGTGCTAAGGAAAGATGAACCCGTTCTATCATAGCATATCTAACCTTAGTCCAAAAGCCTTCATTGTATTTCGAAAAAGCCCTACGTGATTTCAAGCTGTGTGAGCTTACATTAGTGGTGATTTACATGAGGGGCAAGCCTATGGTACTTAAAGTTGTACTTGTGACATTCTTTTGAGAGAGATGAGCTAACCATTCACAAATCTTTGAATTGAGTACTACATTGTTAAGTGAGATAAGCAAACGAAGAGTAGAAAAGTAGGAGTTTGGGGTCCATAATGACCTACATGAAAGAGCGAGCTTCCTTGATGAATTAAGTCAACTCTTGATACTCAAGTGTCACATTAGAACTATTTGTGCTTAAAAGTTCAACCCATTGCCTTGTTAATAATTCATAAGTGTGTAGGAAATTGTTGGTCCTAATTGATGTCTGATTGATGTACTTTTTTGATTAGCTGGAATAGCTCTTAACTTGTGAAGATGAAAATTACCTTATTTGCTTGGGGGGGGGGGTGTTGAGTGGGGATTTTGACTACTTATTGTCACCTTTTTGCCTTCGTTTTAGTCCAAAAATATTTAATTGTGTTCCCACAAACTGATGAAATATGCTTAATTGCAGGAATGGTGAAAAATGAGCCTAAAAGATGAAATCCAACTCAAGAAAGAGTAAACTTAACCAAGGACAAAAGCAGGCACAAAAGCTCTAAAGTGCGGTCTGCAACCGAAGACTGTGCAGAAGAATTTATCATAGAGCTCTTTATCATAGAGCTCTGAGAAGTGCGGTCCGCACATGAGATGTGTGGCCGCAGAAGCAAGGCAAGACTGAAAGTTCAGAGAACATGCATATCAAGTTCAACGAAAGTGCGGACCACACAATTATTGTGTGGCCGCAGAAGATCAGCTATGCGGCTGCAATTGCATTTGTGCGGTCCGTAGAAGAGCTACATGTGGCCGCACTAAAAATGTGCGGACCGCAGAAAGAGAGAGATGCGGCCACGGTTCAGAATTGTATGGGTGCAAGAGTCCAATCCTGTCAAGCTGAAGTAAAGTGTGGACCGCACATGAAATTGTGCGGCCGCAGAACCTCCGAAATAGCATTTTTGTCCGAAAATTCCAACACTGTATAAATAGAAGAGATTCACTTTTTTAGGTTACGTTTTGACATCAGCAGCTACAGACGTTCCCTTTTACTCCTTTTAGTAGTTTTTGCCATTTTGAGCTTTTTGAACATTGATTTCATCATTTTAAGTATCAATATGGGTTTAATTATCACTTCTTCTTCTTTCTCTTCCAATTTAAGCATGAGTAGCTAGATTCTCACTAGGGTTGTGACCCAACCCTAGTGTGTGAACTTATTGGGTGTTTGATTGTCACGTCCCAACCTTGGGGAATACGACCGGCGCTCAACCGAGTCAATCCGATCGTGCAAGCCTATTAGACCATCCCTACCCGACTCATTCATGATCCGAAAAGAGGACGCGTTACCATCTGCTAAATAGGGGAAAGATCAGATATACATGCATAAACGCTGCTAGTCAATTTTCATTATATACATTATGCCATAGTTGAGTTTCCAAAATACAACTCGATCCAACGACCACCCCAACATATATACATGACCCACATAAACGTCTACGGAGCCTCTAAGGGTACAAAAGAGCAACATGACAATGCCGGCAACAAGGCCCCGGCTATACCTCAAAATATGAAAACTTATACAAAAGAAGAACTACATGACCCCAGGAGGAAATGGGACTCACCAAGACTGTTGTGATGAGTGTGAGGGAGAGCACCACTATCTGCGATCAGCGCTATCTGCGATAGAACCACCTACATCCATTCAAAGATGTAGCGCCCCCAGTAAAAGGAATGTTAGTACTGTCGAATAGTACTAATATGTAAGGCAAACACCAATCTTAGTAGAATGAACAGTGAAACAAAGAGAAGGCAGTCATAATAATCAATAAGTGCTTCACAGAAATATACAGAAATCCCACGTAAGGGTCACATAGTTTCCGATTCAATCTTCCCATCTTTTTAGGTTAATAATCTTTAGTGCCAAAGCCACAACTCACAATGCCACCGTATTTTTACATGGAGTCCGGTCTCGGCCCGACCGGCTAATCCATCTCAAGTGAGACATATCCATATCCACAATATAAATCAATAATTCTAACACAAATGCCACCATGTGTATAATATGGCGTCTGATCTTGGCCCGATCGGCTAAGCCATCTCACTTGAGACATAACCTCTTTCAAATATTCACTCAATTCACATTTCTTTCCCATATTTCGTTACATGGCACAAACAACCTCATTTATTAAGTAGTTGTTGGCACTTAGGAACATTTTACAATTCAAGTCTTTCCCTTTTTATTCGTTCAAATAACATCATAATTCATGTCGATAAGTACCATTACATAAGGCATTGCACATATAAGGGAGGGAGCTTGAAAAATCATAATTACGTTCTCAAATAGCATGATGACATGGTAGACATCTAAAACAATTAGGGAACATGAATCTTTCAATCCAACACACTAAGGCAAATAATTCTAGTATAATCAAGTCGGAACTTACACCAATTATTCGGATACCAGTAGTTTGATTCTAAGAAGAAGAGAGTTATCCATACATACCTCAATTGCACTTCTTTAGACTCTACAATTATCCGAAACCCTTAGCAACCTTAATCTATTTTAGCAATATATAAATTGAACCCATAATTAGGAAAACGTTCATGGTTCTAGCTCACTTTTCTTCCCCACACTCTTTATCACACATGCATGCAAGTTCAACCACCCTCATACCCATGAAGTATCACACTAGTACCTCATTATAGCTATGTCTGAAATTAAGAGCTGGGGTGATGAAGTCTTACCTTTTTGGATGAAGAATTTGGTGCTCTACTTGAATATTTCCAAAGCTTTAAGTGATGATTGAAGATCAATTTGATGAAAACTTAGTCCCTCCCTGTTGAACCCTCTCTCTCTCACTCTAGAAATATCAGAAAATAAGCTCAAAATAGACTAAATGGGTGTTTTAACGAAATGGGGGTCGGGTTTTAAATTAAGAAAAATGGTGCATCGACACAGGTCTGCGGTAGCATATGCGACCGCATAATGGTTATGCGGTCCGCAAAGTGACCGCAGAAATGGCCCTCGGGGGCCTAAACTTTCGGTTCAGGTATGCGACCAGTATGCGGTCCGCATGCTTATTCTGCGATTGCAAAATGCACCGCAGAACTCCCTCCGCAGAAACCCAAGAAGAATTATGCGACCAATATGCGGTCCGCATATCGATTATGTGGTCGCATAATCGACCGCAAAGCTGACCTCAAATTGGCAAAACTTTTTGCTTCACTCTGCGGCCATTATGCGGTCTGCAGAGTGATTATGCGGCCGCATAATGGGCCGCAGAAATGCGTTCTTCTGCAAAATATTTTCCTCTAAGTCCATAGGGTACTGTTCAATCCAAAAAGTCCGAACCGCAGGAATCTATCTTGGCACCACGAAACCCCGAGTTTTTGGTTAAAATTTGTACGGGGCCTTACATTGATTTATTGTTTATTTATGGTTGGGTGTTGACTATTTAGCCTAGTTCTTGATTTAATTTGAAGAATTAATGGTTGTAAATATTAAGCGAACACCTAGGTGAAGGTCATAGCCCTAGGCCTTTTATATCATTTGAAAAACAACCAAAAATAATTTCCTAGTTTAAATTCTTACTTTGTAATCTTAGTTTAAATTAGACCTAGAAACAACCCAAGTTTGTGGAAGTGCAATTTGAGATAATTCAAGTTCATACACTGTAATATATATCCCTAAGACCCATTCATAGCTCCCTGTGAAAAATCAACCCCGACTCCTTATTGGGTATTATTATTGCATCGACTATTTTCATATCCTCAAATAGAGGAGTGACATTGGACGAGATCAGAGGGCTCGGATACTACTGATACAAAGTGAACGATCATTGACTCCGGTTTGAAACCGATTTTCGAATCTAAGTTAGAACATTTTACTGTTGCCTTGTTAAAACCGTGCTGAAAAACCCATTTTGGGACAAAATCGGTTCAAGAAAAAAAAAGAGTGCAACGCGTGCTTTTAGAAATAATATTCACATCTATCCTTGGTCGTTTACCTACAAATCTTAGTCCGGTTTATAACATGATTACAGAGTAATTGAGTTTGTGCCTTAGCAGTAGTACTGCTTTAAGTGTGCCACGTTCCAGTTGTTCGGTAGTTGTACGCCGTTTACGGCTTCAAGTTTCTATGAGCCTTTGTCGGTTATTCCGACAACTCGATATGGTCCTTCCCAGTTCGATCCCAGTTTCCCCTCGTTCAGGTACCTGGTGTGCAATGGTACTTTCCTCAACACCAAGTCCCCGACTTGAAAGTGTCGGAGGCTGGCTTTTCAATTGTAATACCTTTCTATTCGCTGTTTTAAGGCGCCCGACCAGACCAGGACGGCCTCCCTCTTTTCATCCAATAGTTCCAGGCTCGTGATTATGTCCTCGTCGTTTAACTTTTATGTCACATATTGGAACCTGAGGCTTGGTTCTTCCACCTCGACTAGTATTAAGGCTTCGGCTCCGTAGACCAATAAAAATGGGGTGGCCTTGATACTGGATTTGTAAGTCATACGGTACGCCCACAGGACTTAGGGCAGGATCTCCTTCCATTTCCCTTTCGCACCGGTCAACCTCTTTTTTAGGTTTTCAAGTATGGTCTTGTTTGTTGGTTCTACATGTCCGTTCCCACTAGGGTGATAAGGTGTTTATAGTATCTTCTTGATCTTGCGATCTTCGAAAAATTTACTTACCTTACTGCCGATGAATTATTTTCCACTATCGCAAATGACCTCGGCCGGTATAGCAAATCGACATATTATATAGTCCCATATGAAGTCAATGACTTCTTTCTCTCGGACCTTTTCGAATGCTTGAGCCTCGACCCATTTGAAAAAATAATTGTTCATGAATATATTAAATTGAGCTTTACCGGGTTCCTACGGTAGGGGACCGACAATGTGAATTCCCCACTTCATAAATGGCTATGGGGACAAAATCGAAAAGAGCATTTCTCCAGATTGATGGATGCTCGGGGCGTGTCTCTTGTAGTCGTCGAATTTTCGTATGAAGTCCTTCGCATCTGTCTCCATCTCGGTCCAATAATAACCAGCCTAATCAGTTTCTGAACCAAAGATTCTGCCCCTGAATGGTTTCCACAAGTACCCTCGTGAACTTCTCTCAGGGCATATTCGGTTTTCCCTGGTTCCAAGAACCTGGCTAGCGGGCCGTCGAAGGTTCTCCTAAATAATGCCCCTTCGACCAAACTAAATCTGGCAGCCTTGGTACACAGGTCTCTCGATTCTTTAGGATCCGAGGGTAATTTACCGGTCTTCAAATAGTCTATGTACTTTTTCCTCCAATCCTAAGTTAGACTTTTTGAGTTTACTTCGGATGGCCTTCTTCTATCATCGATTTCATGAGCTGCACTACCATTCCCGAACTGAATTCATCATCATCGACTGACGACCCTAAGTTAGCCAGAGCATTCGCCTCGCTGTTATGATCTCGGGGTACGTGCTGCAGGGTCCATTACCTAAATTGATACGGCGTTACCTGCAATTTGTCGAGTACCTTTGCATCCATTCTTCTTTCACTTCAAACATTCCGTTAACTTGATTTACCACGAGGAGGAGTCGGATTTGGCTTTGATCACCTTTCCCCCAAGGCTTTTGGCAAATTCTAGACCTGCAATCATGGCCTCATACTCGGCCTCATTGTTAGTCAATTTCACAATTCTAATAGATTGCCTAATTATATTTCCCGTGGGTGGTTTTAGTACAATTCCGAGCCTAGACCCCTTCGTGTTCGAGGCACCATCCGTAAAAAGGGTCCAAATTTTTGAGGTGGTCCCCAAGGTCAATAGTAATTCCCTCTCGACTTCGGGTATTAATGCAGGCGTAAAGTCGGCCACGAAGTCTGCCAAAATTTGAGATTTCATGGCGGTTCGGGGTCGCTATTCGATATCGTACCTGCTAATTTTTGACTGCCCATTTGGCCAACCGGCCCGAGAGCTCGGGTTTGTGCATGATGTTCCTCAGCGGGTAAGAACTTACGACACATATGGGGTGGCATTGAAAGTATGGCTTTAGATTTCTAGAGGCGCTTAGCAAAGCGAGGGACAATTTTTCCAGGTGATGATACCTTGTTTCGGCCTCGCCTAGAGTTCTACTGACATAGTAAATAGGAAACTGCGCACCTTCTTCCTCCCGAACTAAGACTCCACTTACCGCCACCTCAAAAATTGCCAAGTAAAGGTACAACTGTTAGTCCACCTTCGGAGAGGGGAGCAGAGGCAGAATCTATAGGTACCATTTGAGTTCTTCCAAAGTTTGTTGGCATTTTGGGATCGATGAAAAGTTATTCTTCCTCTTTAACAGTGATAAGAATCAATGGCTTTTATCCGAGGACCTCGATATGAACCGACCTAGGGAGGCTATACACCCGGTCAACTTTTGAACAACCTCGATCCCTCGATTGGATACCATGAACCCGAAGAACTTTCCCGATCCAACCCCGAATACGCACTTCTCTAGGTTCAGCTTCATATTGTATTTCTTTAGTATGTCGAAGGTTTCTTGTAAATGTTTCAAATGGTCCTCTGCTCGCAGGGACTTGACTAACATGCCGTCAATATAAACTTCAATTGATTTTTCTATTTGTTCTTCGAACATCCGATTTACTAGGCGATGATAAGTGGCACCGACGTTCTTTAATCCGAACGGAATTACATTATAACATTAGGTGCCAAATTTAGTGATAAAAATACCTTTTCTTGACTGTTCGAATCCATCCAAATTTGGTTGTACCCGGAATAGGCATAGAGAAAGCTGAGTATCTCATGCCCGACCGTCGCGTCAATCATACGATCGATGTTAGGCAAAGTAAAAGAATTCTTAGGGCATGCCTTGTTTAGATCTTTGTAATCTATACACATTCTTAGCTTATTCCCTTTTTAGGAACTACCACTACGTTAGCTAACTAGTCTGGGTATTTAACTTCCTGAATGGAACCTATTTTAAGGAGTTTGGATACCTCGTCCTTGATGAATGCATGCTTGACCTCGGACTGTGGTCTCCTTTTTTGCTTAACTGGATGGAACTTCGGGTCCAAACTCAGCTTATGAGTGGTTACTTCTGGGGGGATCCATGTCATGTCAAGATGGGACCAAGAGAAACAATTTATGTTAGCTTTGAGAAAATTAATGAGTTTTTTCATGAGCTCGGGATTTAACCCCATGCCCAGGTATACCTTTCGACCCAGTAGGTGTTCGATCAATATGACTTGCTCCAACTTCTCGACCATCGATTTGGTGGCGTCGGTATCATCAAGAGCTGTGAACGAACTCGAAACTTCGTAATCCTCCTCCTCGTCTACTCCTCTCTCATCCGGTTTGGTCGATACCGGAATCAATGATTGCTATTTAATTTCTTCCTTTCTGGTTGGCTCCGTGTTCTTTGATATCAAAACTACGGACACCGGGATTACCTCGTCGAATGCGAACATTTCCTTTGAGGCTAATTGCTCTTTGTAGACCATCTTGACTCCTCATGGCATAGGGAACTTCAGTTCTTGGTGTAAGGTCGAGGGTACCGCCCTTATGTTATGAACCCATGGCCTTTCGAATAGGGCGTTGTACCTCATATCCCCTTCGATCATGTAGAACTTTGTCTCTTGGATCGTCCCAGTGGTGTACACTGCCAGGGTTATCTCACCTTTAGTGGTTTCACATGCCATGTCGAATCCGTTCAACACCCGAAATGCTGGCACTATTTGGTCCTGCAACCCCAACTGCTCTACGACCCTCGATATGATGATGTTGGCCGAGACTGCCTGGATCAATCAACACACATTTAACTCAAGATTTATTGATAAGTACGGATATTACTAGCGCATCATTGTGAGGTTGCATGATGCCCTTGACATCCTCGTCGCTAAACGAAATGGTTCACTCCGGGACATAATCTCTGGTGCATTTTCCCCTTGTGATAGATACTTTAGTGCGCTTTATCATTGGTCCCTGAGCGATATCGACCCCTCTAATGATCATATTGATGACGTGCTGAGGCTCATCTTGTCCAGCCTGTTTGTTGGCGTCCCTGTTTCTGAAGTGGGTTTTGGCCCGATCACTCAGAAATTCTCGGAGGTGCCCGTTATTGAACAATCGAGCAACTTCTTCTCTCAATTATCGGCAATCCTCGGTCTTGTGGCCATGAGTGTCATGATACTTACACATCAAGTTAGTATCTATTTGGGTATGGTCGGACTGTAATGGTCGGGGCCACTTGGTTTCCTTGATGCGCCCGATGGCTGATACGATACTGGCTGCATCAACGTTGAAGTTGTATTCTGACAATCTTAGTGCTTCTCTACCCCCGAGTGGCCTATCGAAACCATTTTTGCTCATTAGACCTCGGCTACTAGGCCCTCGATCGCCTCTTTTTTTGTTCCTTGTGGGCTGACGACCGAACCTATTTCCCATTCGGTCCGTGTTGTATGGTTGGTACTGATCCCGGATCATCTTGGCTCATGATCGACGACTTTCTTAAACTTATCATCATCCCTGATGGGTTAAACAAATCCAGAAAGGGCTCCGAGTTGATCGTCCTCGACTCTAATCTTCGACTAGTACCTATTGTGGACGTCAGCCCAAGTTACCGCCGGGTACTCTACCATTTTTTGTTTTACCTACTGTGAAGCCAAGGAGCTTTGGGGGTTAAGTACTTGAGTAAATGCTTGAACGGTCCAATCATTTACGGCCGAAGGCAGTCCATTCGTTCCATCTGGAACCTGGATACGAACTCCCTGAGCATCTCATTGTCTCTTTGTTTAACCTTGAAAAGGTCTGACTTTCTGGTATCGACCTTGATGGCCCCGTCATGGGCCTTTATGAAAGCATCTGCGAGCATAGCAAATAAGTCAATGGAATTTGGGGGTAAGTTTTGATACCATATCATTGCCCACTTAGACAAAGTTTCCTCGAACTTCGTTAGTAACACCGACTCGATTTCATCATCTTCCAAGTCGTTCCCTTTGATTGCGCATATATAGGAGGTCACATGCACGTTCGGGTCCGTGGTTCCGTTGTATTTTGGGATGTCGGGCACATGAAACCTCTTAGGGATCAGCTTAGGTGCCGCGCTCAGAGGAAAAGGCTTATAGATAAACTTCTTGGAATCCGGTCCCTTCCATATCGGGGGTGCTCCCGGAATTTGATCGACCCTGGAATTATATGTTTCCACCTTCTTGTCATTGGCCTCAATTTTCTTTTCACCAGATTCCATCCGCTTTGTTAATGCTTCAAGCAATTTCATTACTTCGGGACTGACCCCGGGCTCAGCTTCACCCGGTCTCTCGGCGATCTACTCATTCCTTTGGATGTTCTCCTAGGATGGTTCGAGCTTAACTCTTCTAGGGGCGTGGCTTTGATTCTGCAGGTGCGCTATCGCCGCCTGTTGAGCCTGCAACATTTTGAAGATTAACCGTAGGCTAACCTCATTGCCTTCGGGCGCTTCTCGAGCCGTTGGTCGGGGTCCTCCGCGAACGTTATTTTCGGGGTCGGTTGACAGGTTGACATCGATGGCCACATGTGAGTTAGCATCGACCGGATCGGCAACTGGGACTCTGTTGGGATCAAAAAGAGGTACCTCATTGCTAGGCACTAGATTGTTGTTTTCGCTATGATGGCCAGATTCAGCATCAACGTTCAAGTGGGCAGACTGAGAATTTGACATTTTTTAAACTTACCTGAAATTAGAGTTTAAAGAACAAGCATAAAATAGAGTATGTTATAGAGATTTGTATCAAATTACCACTATTATCTTTAGCCCCACGGTGGGCGCCAGACTGTTTTCTCTAAAAACAGATAACAATTAAATTTGTACGCGGTTTTAAGGATATATGGATTGATTCAACACAAATAATCAAGAATATTAGATAAACGAGTCAAAGATAAAATTAATAATCAAACCAATTGTAATGTTACATCCGGGCTCGAACTTAGGTTGAACGATAATTTTGCCCTCGATCGGACCCTTGGTTCGAAACCAATTATGAATGAAGAACAATAATAAAGTAAAAACTTTGCAATAGCTAGAAAGGAGAAAAATAAATTTTTATTCCCTTGGTTCGTGTGTTACAATGTGTGCTATCAAAGATAAAACTCCCCCTTATATAGTAGGAGAATTTCATCCCTAGTATAAAAAGGTAAAAATCCTCCTCTCTCGTTAATTACTAATCCGTAACCGCCATCGAGCGAGATTCGCGCCGTGATATCCGGTTGGTTCTGGATATCACGACCCTTTATCTATTGCCTACAACCGTTCATTGTGCTTCCCGGATTCTCATAACTCGTCCCGAGTCCGGGGTGCGTCGTTTTATCAGGTCCAATGGCGAGCATTCCGTTCGGGCCTCGATACAAAGAGTTCCTAGCTTCGATTTGGATCTCTTATATTCATACTCTTACTTCGTTTGACCCACCGGAAAATCGGGGTGTGCATTATCCTCGATTTCACCCGTACCCAGTGAAGTGCACTCTTGCTTTAGTTTTCTTATTGCTTTGATATTTCGTTGTTGTTACTGTTTCTGTATTCATTATTTTCAATATGACTTCTTTACTACTGTTTTGTTCAGACATGTTGAAAAATATTTTTCTTGAACGGATGGTCTATCAGAAATATCATTTTCATCTCCACAAGGATGGAATAAAATTTATGTATATATTACTAGGAATACATGGGGTCTGTTATTAAAGTATTGTTGTTATTGGGAAGTGCACTCTTGGGTTTACCATATTTAATATTTTAAAGACCAGGATTCTAAAAAAAGTCTTTATTGTTAAAAGACATGATGGGGACAAGTAGTCTTGTATTTTCCTTTTCGTGGAACAATTCAATGAGTTGTTATTCCTATCTCTTTCCTCACAACACGAATTTCTAGGCAAAGAGAGGACCTATAGTTGTTTTGAAAATAAGTTACAATCTACTAATTTTCACTTATGCTGAGAGCCTTATGGAATGCTCACTTCGGCATTTTTGTTTAGGTACTCGAGAGCCTTATGGTACGCTTGCTTCTATATTTCTGTTCATGTTCTTGAGATTCTAAGTGGGCGTGGGCGTTTCGACATAACAATTATAAAAGAAAAATTCAAGCGAAAATGATATTTGAAAATTATAGTTATGTTTGGACATGAATATAATTTTTGGTTGTTTTTGAAATTTTGTGAGTGATTTGAGTGAAAATTTTGAAAAATATTTTTTGGAAATTTTTTAAATTTTCGAAAAATTCAAAATGTATTTTCAAGTAAAAATTAAAAAATTTATAATCAAACGTTAATTTAAAAAAAAATAAAAAAATTTCAAAAAAAACTTAAAAAATTTCTTATGTCCAAACAGGTTCTAAATCTGTACAAATAAAAAGATCTTGAATAAAAGGGACGGAACTCATCGCTTTCATCGTCTGTTGGCAGGCGAAAGGTTTGAGTGACATATTCCCTTGCGAATAATGGCTTTACCACTTGGTCCCCAATGGCTAGCGGGGGATTCACCATAAATATACACGTCAAATTTTCAAAAACTATTGGTGTAAATTTTAAATTTTGAATGCTTAAATTCTAAATACACTAAGAACCTTAAATAGATCAAGTTTAACTTACCAATGAGGTTACGGTGGAGTAATAAATACTTCTTTATCCTTAACCAAATGTCTCGGGTTCGGGTCCTTAGGTATAAAGTCGCATTTGTTAGGGAGCGCTTTACCCCCCTAATGTGGGACTTTTCGGCGCGAATCCGGATTTAATCGAACCCCAATGTGGGTACCGGACACCGGGTGAGAAACGAAAAAAAAAAGAGATCAAGTTTAGCTTCTTATTTTGCCTTTATATTCTAGATCTCTTATTTTTTTCTTCTTTAATTAGTTGTTTTTAAACCTTTGATACAGAAAATTTAATTGTCTTGTGTGTACAAAAAAATTAACGGCAAAGGGCCAAATATACCTCTGTATTTTCGAAAATGGTCTAAGAATACCCCTCGTTATACTATTGGGCTATATATACACTTTCCGTCATACTTTGGAACAAATATACCCTTATTTTGGATAGAGTGCCACGTGGCAGCACCAGATGAAAATGACCCATTTTTTTACCCGATCCGTTTTAAAAAACTCACCACCCGACCAGTTTTAAAATTCGGTATTTCAGTTTTGTTAAAGCATATATTTTATAAAAACTGATTTTTTTTTTGTAAAAACTGGAAAAAAAAAAGAAATTTTCGAAATATATATTTTTAAGCCTTTTCAGTTTTTTTAAAGTATTTTTTTTGTAAAAACTGAAAAAAATATTTTTTTGTAAAAAATAAAAAAAAAAGACTCTCCTAAAACAGTGGACTATATATGCATTAGTTTTAAAAAATAAAAATATTTTGCAAAACATTTTTTTTTTCCAGTTTTTACAAAAAATATACTTTAAAAAACTAAAAATTATATATTTTGCAATTTTTTTTTCCAGTTTTTACAAAATCTATATTTTTCAGTTTTTAAAGCATTTTTTTAATTTTTTTTTTTGTAAAACTGAAAAAAAAAAATTCAAAATATATATTTTTTAGTTTTTTCAGTTTTTTAGAGTATTCTTTTTGTAAAAACTGAAAAAAACCATGCAAAATATTTTCAATTTTTAAAAACTAATGCATATGTAGTCCACTGCTTTAGGAGAGTCTTTTTTTTCCAGTTTTTATTATTATTTTTTCCAGTTTTTACAAAAAAAATACTTTAAAAAAACTGAAAAGACTTAAAAATATATATTTTCCAAATTCATTTTTTTTCTAGTTTTTACAATTTTTTTTTCCAGTTTTTACAAAATATATGCTTTAAAAAAACTGAAAAAACTGAATTTTAAAACGGGTCGGGTGGTGGGTTTTTTAAAACGGATCAGGTAAAAAAAAAAAATGGGTCGTTTTCTTATAGTGCTGTCACGTGGCACTCCATCCAAAATAAGGGTATATTTGTTCCAAAGTATGACGGGAAGGGTATATATAACCCAATAGTATAACGATGAGTATTCTTAGACCATTTTCGAAAGTATAGAGATATATTACCCTTTGCCGAAAAATTAAACATTTCTGCGGTTACTTCCAAATCATATACGTAACAATTTAAATCTTTAATGTATGTTTGTAGTTTTATAATGAAGACCTACTATTGGATTGTCTTTTTCATTTTTAGATATGGAAACTACTTCATTGTTGAATTGTTCCACGAAATTTCACTGCAAGCACTATCTAACTCGTTAAGGGCAAGGGAGAAAATATCTAACAATATAAGGTCCAAATTCTAAGAGCTAGTCATTGACCCAAGTCTTCTTTAAATAAGCAGAAAACCCCATGACTTGTTGAGAACCTTTGTCTTTAAAAAACCATCTACTAAACCCCAAAAATACACAAACCTCAAAAACAATTGTTCCCCTCCTCCTCCATTCTCTTCTTCATCTAAATTTTTCCAATTTTTTTAATTCTTGAGAAACAACAGCAGCAGTTCTCCACCACCGCCTCCAATTGGCCAGAAGGAAAATCGTGCGATCAGTTTAAATCTTGAATTTGCCTTTGAGTTTAAATATGTCAGACTCACGTGCTTGGACTTGTGTGAAATTAATAGGGAGTTTAGGCGTTGTAGCTCTGGTTCTTTGGTTAAGTTTTCGTACCACGAAACCTAAATGTTCCATCAATGATTTTTACGTGCCAGGTCTTGACAAATCAGTCAACTCCAACAACAACGCCAGTAGACGCAACAACAATCTGTCATTTCAACTCAATCTGAAGAATGAAATGAAGGACAAAGCTGTTCGTTACAATGATATTACACTTAAGTTTTACTATGGTACAAACACAAGTTACCCTATTGGTAATTTTACAGTTGAAGGATTTAAACAAGGGAAAGATAAAGAACTTTTTAAAAGTGGGATGATTGAAACTCATAATATGCCATGGGATGCTGCACTTAAAGCTGTTACAAATGGATCTAAGGCGATTTTTCGAGTTGATGTGAGTAGCAGAATAAGGTACAAGATTACATTTTGGTATACTAAGAGACATAATTATTTTGTGGAAAATAAGGTTGAAGTTGATGATAAAGGTAGATCTGGTGCACAACAACTGAGTTATGGTTTTGGGGTTTTTGGAGTTACATTATTTGTATTGTCATTTTTACTTTGATTTCCCCTGTTATAAAAGACTTGTTTTTTGCTGATTTAGTGTTGAATTTTCTGTTTGTTTTCAACAAATTTCTTGAATTTTTCATGTAGGAGAAGTAGGTTTTTGGCTATTTGGATGTTGGAGTACTTTTTGTCATTCTTTCTTTCCCGGTTGTAAAGGATTTTTTTTCCTGGAAATACCAATGGTTAATGTTCATATTTTCCTATCTGTCAACAATTATTATTGGATGGTTTCTTTTTCTTTTTTCTTTCTTTGGTTCTTTTGGTTTAATAGTCCACTAACTAAAGCATATTGTTGAGTCTAATTATACTTTTAATATGGTGTGATATTATTGGTTTTGGGCTAAGATCGCATGATTATCCTCAAAAGGCCTCACATCGTCAAGAGAATCCACATCTTTTATGTAGCTTTTCAATCTTTTCAGCTATAAATATAATATTTTGTTCGCACATCCAACATACTCTAGTTCGGATTCAAGCCGTGTAAGATCTATTAAAAGGTTGACCAATCCAATCAATTTGGATTCAAGTTGCGTGAAGCCATTGAATGGAAGATGAAATAATACTACCAATCTTACTCCATTGTATTTTACTCCATTCGATCCATAATAAAGGATTATTTTATCTTTGGCACACTCGTTCAGGAAATACGAACTCCTAAAAAAAAATGTATTCATTAAATTATCCTTAATTAAAATATGTAAATAAGGATAAATTTTGGAAAAATAAAATTAATTCCTTTTTCATTATGTAAATGGATACTTATTTTAGATCAAAATAAAAAGATAAATTGGTCACTTATTGTGCACCGAGAGAGTAATCAATTAGAACATTACAACTGATTACTTAAGAGGTCTTTTACACTTTTTTTTTTTTTACCGAAAGTCGAAAAACCAGTACACATAATAGTTTGAAAGAATGTGAAGCAACCCAAGCTTTTAAAAGAGATAAATAGGAAAAAGGGAACATCACAAGAAAGTAAGGACCCGTTCGGCCATAGATTTTGTCAAAATAAACTTGAGTTTTATTTGGCAAACACATGTTTGGCCATAGATTTCGCATACATTTTGGCCAAATCCCAAGTCCCAAATGCCAAATCCCAAAACCAGCTCAATAGCTGGTTTTGGGCTAAAATATCACTATTATATTTTTTAAAAATTGTCCCAAACTTTTGTATTTTATAAAATAGTCCACTATTTATTATTTTGTAACGATGCTGCTTCGTCTTCTCGGTCATCTGATAGTGTATCATGTAGTTCATTATAAAAATGATAATTTTGTATCAAATTTATTTATGTTTAGGATTATGGTTTGCGATAATATAATGAATGTTATTGATAATCGTACTTTTGAGTATTTGTGATAGTTTTTAGAACTTGTGGGTTTAAGTCATGTTTCATGTTTTTCAACACCAAACTTCACCCAAAACATATGTCCAAACACATTTTCATCTTTAAACCAAATTTCACCCAAATTAAATTTTTCAGAATAAATTTGAGAATTTATGGCCAATCGCTAGCTAAGACTAAAGCAATTTTGGTGTTGTTTACCACTCTCTGGTGCAAGTTTCAATATCATCGGAATATTCCATTCTTTTATATCTCCTCAATTATCTGCGAATCTATTCCTACTCAAATAACCAAAACATCTTTGAATAAAAAAAAAAGAGAAAAAGTGAAATATTAAGGAGCAGAACCTAATAACTTTTGCTTAGATCTTGTATTTATATTAAAAAATATATTAAATATATATAAATATCTAATTATGAACGTGAGTAATTAAGACAAGTTATAAATTGTTGGCAAGTTCAATGAACTCTGTTAGCTTTATGTTTTTCAAATGACTACATAGCCAACAGTCCATACAGATGTGCGTATAGTTAGTCAACCCTCTAAATACAGATAGATCTTCGTTCATTAGATAGAAACGTAGTCACTTTTAAAAATTAATTTAGGTCGATAATAAAATTCATTGAGGTCTACCTAACGTAGTCGTTTTAAAAAATTCATTGAAGTATCCTATTAAATACAATTAATACGACAACTTTTGCTTTCTGGGTGCACGTTGTCATTTACTTATTTATTTATTTATTTGTTTGTTTGTTTGTTAGTTAGTTATTAATTGCTCTTGTTGTCAATTTGAGTAAATTAAAAGGTAAGAGAAATTGCTATCCACCACTCTCCTTAAATTAATAGGTAAGAGAAATATAGGGACAATTGATTCGGACGCTCAAATTTTTGGAAAAAGTTTTAACCTCTTCAAAAAAATAATTCATATATGTATTTAATCTTTTAGCTTCGCTAATATATATCCGATCCCTTTTAATAGATCTTTGAATGTGAGTCTTGGAATAACGTAAAGTTATTTTTGGGTACTGTCCTTTCTCGAACCCTATGTGAACGCGAAATATTTCGTGCACCGGACTTCCCTTTCTAGTTCTTTTTTAAAAGAGCAAGAAGAGATTCTAGGAACTCCTTTTTTGTATTCTAAAGGTTTATAATTCAATTTTTATGGCTAAAACTGTTATAAGAAAAATCAAATTTTGGTGGATGTCTACTCTTCCTCCATGATTTTCTCAAATGCTTAAAGACATATTCAATGACATATTTCTATGCTTAATGACATATTCAATGACATATTTTTCTTCACTTTTTATGCCTATATAAAGGCCTTGTAATAGATAAGAAAATACACACAATTGAAGAAGAAAATCTCTTCCTTCTCTCTATCTCCATTCCTTGTTCATGTTTTACTAACTTGCTTTTATTTCATAACAACATGTCTTGTTCATGTTTTACTAAGTTGCTTTTATTTTATAACACGTTATTCGCACGATGCCCTAATCAATTGAGTTACTTACATCTACAAAATTGTCCTACATCATAAAAGGCATGTTCCTGCCATGCCTAATATTCATTTTGAAGAGATAAGCTTTTCTTTCTCATTTAGCAATTTCAAAGAATGGTATCAAACATAACTGAAGTAACAATAAGGTTGAGGAGACCAGTACACTGTGATAAGGCATATAATGCTAATGCTAAGATACGTTTTCTAATCCTTTTTAATTAATTCATTTTCTTATTCGTTTTTCTCATACGTTCTTTATTTGCTATGAAAGTTTCCAATCCTAAGTATTTTCTTCTTAAAAATCCATTCATATTCTTAAGTGTTTTACTTTATAAAGGAAAATACTTAAATGTAAACTAATTACTACTCCATATTTTACTTATTTTATTTTGTTGCATTATCAATATCCATTTCAATGAACGAGTTTTTAATATTTGTTGTAAGTTTGATCTGATCTCTTTCATCTCGTATCCTGGTTATATAGATCTTATTATAAGAATCAGAAGTATATAATGATGCAGTCAAGAGTTACGTACTAAACCAAAGACCAAAAGAAGTACAAGAAATTGGGGAGCTACTACAGCTTTTGCAAAGTCATTTGAGGAACTTTGGTTCCTAAGTTAAAAAAAAGCAAGAACCTTATGTAAAGTTTCCCTTAACTGAATATTTTCTTATAAAATATATGTTTGACCATCATGCGCCATTCTGACTTTTGAAAAGGTAATGTGAGGTAAATTTCTCTCGGGTAATCTTAATAGCATAACTAGCATACGTTATTGATAAATAAATATACGATCCAAATGGAAAAATATTTTGAATTAGCATTGGCCGATCAAAACTTTTAATTCTCGTATATTGAAAAATTGAGTGAGTTTGTATCTCTGCAACCCAATTTTTTATTATTTGTACACGATATTCTTAGTACACTCCATTAAATAAATAAAAAAAAGGGTTTACTTTCTTGTGACTTAAAATACATAACTGCTCCTATTTTATAACTGATGTGGGAGGCAACAAGATGGTAGAGTCATTCCAGTATTGATTTTTTCATTAATGTTAAAAATATTGTCAATAATTTTTTCAATTAAAGGTTCTGCTATATCTCTTTGTTTTTCTAGAGAGCATAATACTTAGTTTCCATAAAAGTGCATGGTAATTAGTAGTACTATATTATTCTATTTGATACATTATTTATCTTTAATGTTCTAGTCATATCACTTTCATCTTGAATTAAGCTTATTGTAGCAAAGACCACATGTGAATTTTCAATATTATTTTGTATTTTCATATATCTGTTTGACACTAATTACTTAGCTGATTTGAGTAAATGAAAGTCTATTATTGAGAATTATATTCAAATGACATTATGAATAGTTTAACTCAAGAGGTAAACATTGCCTTCACAATAATAATAATAGTTCTTCAAAATGTGAAGGCAATGTTTACCATCAAATTGGTATGCAAAATAATAAAGCACGCAGAAGAGAATGTGACTTGTGATAAGCATTGAGAATGCAGACTCATTCCTAAAGGTGAATGTTGTAATATGTGATAAAAGTAATGAATAAAGACATGCAATGCATGATTGGATGAATACCACACAACTCACCTCTGAGGGAGGTTTGAGTGAAATAAAGAGAATAAATATTATTGTGTGGTTACATGAATATGTCATTGGTCGCGTACATGTGATACGCCAAAAAAATATATATTTTGTTGTGCCTTATAGAAGGTTATTAAAGGCAAAATTAAAGCAAAAAATGACTTTGCTTATGATGATTTTGACAATGACAATTTATTATGATATAATTTTCTCCATGAAGGAGATATTTACTATATGAATGATGTGACAAAAGATCTTGTAGTACAAAAATTGTTAAGAGCTTCGAAAAAATTAATTTGTTACTACCCGGATGAATAAAAGTATTCACGACATTGATATTGTAAAGTCTCAAAAGAAACTTTTTGAGTTTCAAATGTATAAGTCAAAGTGGTTGGCATATTGAGACTATAAATGAAAGGAATATTGAATATTTTTATATTTCTATAATCATAACGGATAAATATGAAAGATTACCCGATTTTCTTTCTATTTGTACTACACAAATATAAGCATGATGATGGAATCATATGTCACAAGTAAACTAGAGGTTTACTAAAATAAATATTAGTTGGCATGACCGGTTGACCATCTCGGTTCAATTATAATGCGAAAAATTAATTGAGAATTACATTGACATATATTGAAGAAATATAAGATTTTTCAAGAATTCTCTTGTGCTGCTTATTCTCATGATATATCAGTTAAAGTTGGGATTGAATCCTTTGATTTCTGGAACTAATAAAAGGTGATAAATATATGGGCTCAATCACCTGCCATGTCGACCGTTTACTATTATATGATTTTAATAGATGCATCTATTCTTTGGTCACATGTGCATTTGTTATCAACTTGCAGTTTGGCTTTTGCAAGATTGATTGCTCAAATTATTAGAGCACAGTTCCAAAATATAAATTATAATTATTTTATCTTGATAATACTGGTTTAAATCCAAGTTGGTTTAGCAGAAATTGTATGCCTCCAATTATAGCTAAACCATTAGTTATGAGAACAAAATTGCCAAAATAAAATTTGGTATGTGATGTATTATTTAATATACAACAGCACTTGTACGCATCTAGCCAAATTAAGATAAGTTCTCCCTATCACAATCGGTTCAGGGTCAGGAACCAAATAATTTTCATCTAGAAATATGAATGTGTTATATGATTTAATTGTTCTACCACAATGTACAAAGATGGATCCCCAAATAAGGCTGGGGATATGTGTCGGTAATCCCAACAATAGGGGGAGAAAATGGGCAGCTGAAAAAGTAATGCATGTAATAAATTATTATGAGTACATCTAGATCCTCGTATGAGAAAATGTGAACTTGAAGTTCAAGGGATAATTCATTTGCAAAATATTGCCAGACGTATTTGCTGACCCAAAGTTAAATATCATATTCAACTGCTAATGCTCTAAATAAAATAAAGTTCATAATGAATAGAGTCTATGGCATGCATGAAGCATAATAGACTAATCGGTTCCAAAGATAAAACTCCTTAAAAAAAGGAGAGGAGCAAATGTTCAAGATGGTCATAATAAGGAGGCAAGGGCTCTAGAAGAGCACCACGACATAACACTTCATAAGACCTTATGGGAAAGGCTCAGGAACCTAAAAATAATAAGATAAAGAGATCTCAATAAGTTATGTCTTTATTGGGTAATAGTAGAACCGATATAAAATAATCGTCGACGATATTGTTAATATAATGTAGCGCTCAATATTATTAATATTGACGAGGATCTTGAGCTCAAATCTATCATGAAATTTGGACAGATAAATGATTAGCCAAATGAAAAATACGCAATGAAAATTGATTTCACCTGAAAAATATGAAGTTGGACGGATAGTCCCAACACCTGAAAGTATAAATCCAATGGAGGTATAAATGCGTTCTTGTGCGAAAAAAAGGTCAAGCCGATAAACATAAAGACGACTTGTGTCACAAGAAAATTTGTAAATATCCTGGCATTGATTATATAGAGACATGTTCTCCTGTGGTGGATGTCGCCATTTCAGGTTTTAATCCGGCAATACAAGAAAAATATGATATGTGTATAATAGAAATCATTGAAGGATTTAAATTGTTCTGAAGCATATTAAGGTTTCCAAAAAATTTATTAAATAAAGCTTCAAAAATCCTTATACGGATTGAAACAATCAGGGCGCATGTGATATAGTCGCCTGAGTGAGTACCTGTTGAAAGAAGGGTACAAGAAGGATTCAATTTGTCCTTGTATCTTTATAAAAAGATCTGGATCTAAATTTGTTATAATCACCGTGTATGTTGATGATTTAAATATCATTGGAACTCCTAGGGAGCTTCCTAAAGCAGTAGAGCTTCCTAAAGCGGTTGACTATTTAAAGAAAGAATTTGAAATGAAAGATCTTGGAAAGACAGAATGTTGTCTTGGTCTACAAATTGAGTATATGAAAGATGAAATTTTTGTCCATCAATCAGCATACACTAAAATGATTTTAAAGCGATTATATATGGATAAAGCACATCCATTCCGACCTCATGAAAATAATGAAGAGCTTATTGGCCCCGAATTACCATATCTTAGTGCAATTGGTGCACTAATATATCTTTCTAACATTACAAGGTCTGACATAACTTTTTCAGTTAATGTCTTAACAAGATATAGCTCTGCTCCTACAAGGAGACATTGGAATGGAATCAAACACATATTGCGGTATCTAAAAGGGACTACCGATATGAGATTATTTTATGGCAATGATTGTAGTCCCGATCTTGTTGGTTATGCCGATGCTGGGTATTTATATGACCCACATAAGGCTCGATCTCAAATAGGCTATGTGTTTACATATGGAGGCACTGCCATATCTTGGCGATCGACTAAGAAATCAATCGTGGCTACTTCATGCTGAGATAATTGCTATTCATGAAGCAAGTCGAGAATGTATATGGTTGAGGTCTATAATACACCTTATTCGAGACAAATGTGATTTGAAGTGTAACAAACTACCCACAATTTTGTATGAAGACAATTCAGCATGCATAGCCCAATTGAAGGGAGAATTTATAAAGGGGATAGGACAAAGCAAATTTCACCAAAGTTATTTTTCACACATGATCTTCAAAAGAATGGTGATACCAATGTGCAACAGATCTGTTCAAGTGATAATATGGCTAATCTGTTCACCAAATCTCTACCGACGTCAACCTTCAAGAAATTAGTGTACAAAATTGGGATGCGAAGGCTCAAGGATGTGAATTGATACTCTCATCAGGGGGAGTTAATACGCGTTGTACTCTTTTTTCCTTACAAGATTTTGTCCCACTGGGTTTTCCTTGCAAGATTTTTAACGAGGCAACCAAAAGGCGAATTTCTAAACATGTGTACTCTTTTTCCTTCACTAGGATATTTTTCCCATAGGGTTTTTTCCTAATAAGGTTTTAACGAGGCACATTATCTATGGACATCCAAGGGGGAGTGTTATAAAAAAAAATTAAATTTTGGTGGATGTCTACTCTTCCTCCATGATTTTCTCAAATGTTTAATGACATATTCAATGACATATTTCTATACTTAATGACATATTCAATGACATATTTTTCTTCACTTTTCATGCCTATATAAAGGCCTTGTAATAGATAAGAAAATACACACAATTGAAGAAGAAAATCTCTTCCTTCTCTCTATCTCCATTCCTTGTTCATGTTTTACTAACTTGCTTTTATTTCATAACAACATGTCTTGTTCATGTTTTACTAAGTTGCTTTTATTTTATAACAAAAACATAGTTTTTGAAAAATACAAATAAAGGAACTATTTCTCTAGATATTGCCATGGCCTACATATGCCACGTGTGTAGCCAAGAATTCTCCACGTCGACAAGAAAATCCCAATAATAGCAAATCAAATATGAAAAATCTTGAAAAAGTTCGTTGAGGCTGTCCTTAACGGTTTATTGTCACTCACACAAACACCTCCCTCCAAAATTCTCAAACAATGGCAAGAATGGAAATTGGTAATTTGGGTCTTCGATTTAGGCCTCAAATTTCCATAAATTTAAGTAGAAACAATTATTGCAAGCAATTTCTTGGTCAGAAAAAGCAAAACAAGAAGAGAATTCTGCTATGCTCTGTTGTAGACCAAAAAGAAGCCAAAGTTTCTTCATTTAGTAATGAAGAAAATGCTCTAATTGAAGCTCTTATTGGTATTCAAGGTCGTGGTCGCTCTGCTTCTCCTCAACAACTTCAAGTCAGTTCACATATTTTTCCCAATTCTTTATTTTTTTTCTTCTGAATTTTACTTCTAACTCTGCTCTATTTAGTATAGATTTTGAAGCGTTTATTGATATACGTGAATTATGAGTTTGTTTGAACTTTTTTGATCCACTTTTATTTTATTTTGTATGATAACAACATGAGTTGAGCTTAAATGGAGAAGTGAGGATTCATGTAGCCGACCTCAACTTGTTTGGGACTAAGGCGTAGTTATTATTATTAATGTAGTTTATTAAGGTGATAAGATAATACAATGGGCAGTCCGGTGCACGAATCATCCCGCATTCACGCAGGACTTGGGAAAGGGCCGCATCCCAGGGTGTGATAAGATAGTATAATGATAGATTATAATATGGATATCATATAATACTCCATTTTTTCATTTATATGGCGTAATTTGATTAGGGGCAAAGTTCAACAAAGAAAGAAAGATGTTTGGCACATATAAATAACCTTTAGAATTTATGGTCTTTTATGACATCTCTATGGCTACAAGACCATGTCATCAAGGACAAAATGAGAAATTTAAAGTTGAAGAGTTTTCAAATATAGAAACGTGTTAAAGTTTTTGGAATTTACCAAAAATTACAGAATGTCATATAAAATGGAATAGAGGGGAGTACATGGATTATGAAATGGAGTTAAATAGAAGCAAACTTACCCATATAAATGAGTTATGATTTCTTTTTAATCTTAATCTTTTAGGGGTTATTTGGTGCAGCCATAGGATAATATAGTGATATAATGCAAGAAATAAAAATACACACGATTGTCAGGTGAGATTAATAATTTGAAGTAATTTTTATGACTATGCAGGAGGTTGAACGCGCTGTTAAAGTTCTTGAAGGATCGGATGGTGTTTCTGAACCAGTGAGTATTATTTTCGGTGCTTTTGCTTTCATGAGTTTGAGAACTCATTAGACTTGTTAATTCTTATACCCTTGTACCCTTTTATTAGTTTCTATACAATAATCTTAGCTGTATGTGAAGGAAAAGTTCTTCTGCAATTTCCAGTTGTGCAATGTGTGACTAAGGAAAAGAAATTTTGACTTGAAAGTTTGCCGCTAAACTTTCCTTGTGATGTTGAAATTTGTTAACATATATAGACAAGCTCGAGTTTGATTGAGGGTCGGTGGCAGCTGATGTTCACGACTAGGCCAGGATCAGCGTCTCCTATTCAGGTTAAGTGCTGTACCTTTTGGTTTGCTATACCATTGACTGTCTACATTTATGTCGTTGATGACAAATTTCAGGCTAGAAAGTTCAAAAGAAGAAATAGTGGTGAACATTGATTTCACTGAGATGCTAAATAGCTGTATATCGTGATATGGATTCTGGACCTAACCATTCATAAATCATGAACCCAACAACATATTAAAGTAAAGCGACGTTACAAAGTTCACTATGACAGGAAACCTAGATTATTAATCGTATCTAATGGGGCTGAATTGAGCGCTACAATGGAATATAAGCATTTGAGCTAATTTGTTCTTTTTGTATGAAAAAATATGAAAGAGTTTTAATTAGTTAACCTTGAGCTTGCATTATAAAGCCAGCAAAAATTTTCTATGTATTCTTCAGGACAAATGATAAAAAAGAACAGATTTTATAGCGATAATGAGGTTTTTAAATAGTCATTTTTCCTATCCGAGCCTAATCTTGAACACCACTTTGCAGAGAACTTTTGTTGGGGTAGATTCATTCAGTGTATTTCAAGAAGTGTTCCTTAGAACGAATGATCCACGTGTATCCAACATCGTAAAGTTTTCTGAAGCAATAGGTGAGCTGAAAGTAGAGGTATGAATCTTTTATCCTATTTTCTTGAATAACTATGACTTTGTTCTAAAGTTTACAGAAAAACTCAATGCCTGTCCTATCAAATTTATTCCATTTCTGCTCAAACTGTAATATTTTTATTTTGGTGGGTGAAGCGCGCCGCCTTGTTTGGGGGGGGGGGGTTGTTAGCGGAGGAGACGCTGCAAAGATTAAAAAGAAGAAAACATCCAAGTAGAAAGTAATGTGGTTCTTTGATATTGATATCTTACTGAATATATATATCTTGTTTTTTCTTCAGGCACTTGCAACAATCAAAGATGGAAAACGAATCCTTTTCCAATTTGATAGAGCAGCCTTTTCATTCAAATTTCTACCCGTCAAGGTTCCATACCCTGTACCTTTTCGACTTCTGGGAGATGAAGCTAAGGGCTGGTTAGACACAACGTATTTATCCCCATCTGGAAATCTCCGTATTTCAAGAGGAAACAAGGTAGGAGAGCATAATAATTAGCTCATGATCGTCTTTGCTATTCCTCACTGTTATATGATATACGTGATGCATATTAGCCAGTAAGCTATATCTCACAGCTCCTTTTTAACGGGTAATCAGTTAAGCGTTTAAGGTCCACAAGCTATACTGCTATAGTGCAGGGAACAACATTTGTGCTGCAAAAGGAAGCTGAACCAAGACAAAAATTGCTTTCATCAATTTCAACGGGTACAAGTGTTGAAAAGGTACAAATGTTACTTTTCGGTGAAGATCATGCTATAGATAGTCGACGATCCTGTAATGCAATTTGCTAATAATTTTCGTGCTGTGAAATTAACAGGCGATTGAGGAATTTATTTCCTTGAACCAAAATGTAGCAAATCCTGAATTGGAACTCCTTGTGGGAGAGTGGCAAATGGTATGGAGTTCACAGGTATCTGTCCACTCAAACTTTTCTTCTCCTTTCGAATTCTAAAAGTTTGACAAATGGAAAAGCACACCATTCTAAACTTGCTTATGAATAAGACTGATGTTCACTAGGTTAAACAATGCAATTTATAGCACATGGAAACTGTAGTATCTGATTAGATACAGTCTAATAGAGCGCAACAAATGAGTGCCGACACGAACAGTTGAAAGAATGAGATAGATAGTGAGATTTTCCTCCTCAATAGCTATTCTGAACGTGACAAAACCCAAAATTTTGAGAAAGACAAGGAAATGATGTAGGTGGCTGTGCAACTAAGCAAAATGGACTTCTGAACCTGACAAAGATGATCGATATTATGTTAAGAATTTTACGTTAACACTATTCTAAGACAAGATCTTTACCTCTTAGAAGAACATAAGTAGGTTGAGCTGCTGCAGGGCTAAGTTAAAGCCTATCACAAATGAAGAAAAGATAAGTTCTACCCCATTGTTTTATTGTCAGCGGCTTGAGGCTTTTAAAGTAGGGCATTACATATGCTTTTAAATATGCTAAGTAAAGCTCTTCTTGTGAATTAAGCTTTCACTCATTAGCGCCTGAGTTGTTCGTGAAAGCTAATTCAGCCATATAATTATTGCGTTCATTCCTTGTCAGGTTGAGACAGATAGTTGGGTTGAAAATGCTGGCAATGGTCTCATGGGCATGCAGGTGCATAAGACTCTTCATTCTTCTCTTATGTCTGCTGCTTTAGTATCGTTACTAATTCTGTTTTATACTGAATTTATGATGTTCTTATTTTTAGATTGTCAAACCAAATGGACAGTTGAAGTTCCTGGTTGAGATATTCTTCGGGATTAGGTTCTCCATGACTGGAAAATATGAGTAAGTTCCCTGGTAAATGCCACTCGCAAATGGTTGTCGTCTCCAATCAAATTAATGAAGCAATGCTAGCTATAGAATCTGAGGATATTAAGATTTTCATTAAGAATCAACTGCTAGGTTCTGATGCCACGCGCCAATACTTCTGTTTCTGGCATACGACATTATGAAGTTAAAACTGCTAGGTTCTAATGTCATTAAGCTTAATAGCTTATCTTCTAATTCAGGAAATCCGGTAGTAACACGTACGATGTCATAATGGATGATGGAGCATTCGTGGCCGGAATATATGGAATTCCAGTTGAAATGGAAAGCAAGTTCACCATAGAAATACTGTAAGATATCTATTGCAGAGATAACATTGGCTTTCTAACTATTTTACCTGAACTTTGTCATCGATCGTTAGTTTAGCCGAGGGTCTATCGAAAACAGTCTCTCTGCCTTCCCAGGGTAGGAGTAAGGTTTGCGTACATACTACCCTCCCCAGACGCCACTTATGGAAACTCACTGGGTTTGTTGTTGTTGTTGTTATTGTTTGTCATCGATCGTTATGCTTAATAAATCCTGTTATTTCCATTTGTATACTGCAGATATACCGATGACAAGATCAGAATTTCACGGGGCTACAACAAGATTCTCTTCGTCCATGTACGCGTAGATGGATCCAAAAAGAAGTGATCAAGAGTTGTATACGCAGATTAACGCCAATTTGTTATGTTAAAACTTTAAATCATAATCAAATCTTGTCAAACTGTAACTTATATTCAAATTGTTCATACAATCAAAACTGCTATATGCCAAAGGATCTCTAGTAGCAGATGTTTATAGGGTGACATCCTCTTATTAAATTTAGTATACCGTTAGATTTAATGAGTATGCGAACAAAGTTTCACATTGGTAGCTGAAAAGATTGGGAGTCTACCTATAATGTAGGGATCTTTTAATGGTGTGAGCCCTTTTGGGAAAAACCGTTCGAGTTTGGCCAAAAGCGGACAATATCATACCATGTTAGGAGTATTTTTTGGCCGTTTTAGCCCATCACGAACTTCGTCATTGGCAGATGGTCTTGTTGTGCTCTTAATCATCAGAAATACATTCCAAAATGCAGTGTTTGACCCCTTTTAGTTTGTATTTATTGCTGAGTGATTGCTCATTTATTTTGAAAGATAGTCGGGAAGCTTCTTCTCTATCAGCACAGACGAGAGATCACCACTTATGTCATTAATATAAACTCTTTTATTCATCCTTTACCTTTTGCCATTCGAACCTCAATTGGATGGTACAGAAAATAGTCTCTGACTCAGAGGATGTTTGGATTGGTTTATTTTAATTGCTTATTGACTTTTAAGCACTTTTTTAGTTTGTGTGGTGTTTGACAATGATAAAAAGTGCTTAAAAATAATTACTTTTAGGCATGAAAAGTACAAAAATAAGCCAAAAGCCAAAAGTTGGGTATTACCAACTTATGACTTTTGGCTTTTAGCTTAAAAACTACTTTTTAAAAGCCAATCCAAACATACTCTTAGTGAGTATTTGGATTGGCGTATTTTAAGTGCTTATTCGCTTTTAAGCACTTTTCTAGTTTGTGTGGTGTTTGACAATGATAAAAAATACTTAAAATCACTTACTTTTAAGCATAAAAAGTACAAAAATAAGCCAAAAGCCAAAAGTTGGATATTAACCAACTTATGGCTTTTGGCTTTTAGCTTAAAAACTACTTTTCAAAAGCCAATCCAAACACCATCTTGACCTAATGTTGTATACTTGTATCTATAATATTCCTCATTTCTTTTCCTTGAAAAAACTAAGCACATCCGGTTAATTGATAAAAGTTTATATATGAAACACATGTCGTGTGTATATTGCTTTTGTATAAACATCATGTCTAAATTAGTTTTTTGTTCTCCCATAACTAGGCAAATAACAAATGTGGTGCACATGTGGACAAACTAATAAATATATAAATAATGATATTAACCTATTAAATGTTGGGATCTTTACACAAATAGCGATATAAATTTGTTTTTTACTTTTTCTAATTGGTATATATAGGTTATGCACTGAATATATTCAATTATACATATATTATACATAAACTATATTTATATTATACATTAATTTTACATATATTATACATAAATTATATTTATATTATATATTTGTTGATTATTTTTAGTTTAAACAGTTGGGAGAACGACTATTTAGGTTAATTTTGCTAAAATGTTAACCTCCTATGTTAGGATTCTTTTGTGTTTTATCTAAAACAAAGGGGTTATAGCGATAATTCCCAAACTTAGCTCCACTTCCAACCCGAAAGGCCCAATCTAAGATCCGACAACCCGGAAAACATATATAGTTCCCGATTGCCCCAGAAGCTGAAAAAAAGGAAAAAAGAATCGTTATTAGCAATCCAGAAGAGAAGTACGTTCTTGGTCTGTAGATTTTTTAGTTTCTTCCAATTTTCCCAATTTTTCAATCTGCATGATTTGGAATTTTTTTTTCTTCGAGTTGGTTAATAGTATTTTCTAATTTTACAAGACTCAGATTTATTGAGGATCTTCGTACTTGGAGTATTTGAGCCATGGAAAGCTCGGTAGCTGCAGAAAATGATAGTAATGCCGCAGGTAATTTCCTAACAAACCCGAAATCGTTTTTTTCTTAAAAAATTTGTTCATCAGCTTTAGTTGCTGAATTAGCGTAGCAATTACCAATTAGGGGATTCTGCTCCTTGACTATGTGTTGATAGGCTTACTTATTGGAAGCAATTTACTGTTAAAGATCTTGAGTTGAAGCTTTGTGTGAAAGTACTATGGCTAACATTAGTCTAACAGAAAGAATGTAAGGAAATGCTGTAAAGGTTTGAGATTTCAAGAGAAAGCTGCAAAATAAGCTGAAAAGAATACTATACAGCTTCTTTTTCCTTTTTCTCTTTTGGTTATTTGTTGGTAATTGTTTTACCCTTTTATTCGTATGATGATGTTAGCAAAAGAATGGTTTAAGTGCTTATGGGACTGCTGCTTTGATGTCTGTTTCAGAGGATGATGTAAAGGAGAGGTGTTGGGACCAAAGGGAAGCGTTAGCGGGCGAGCCTCGATGTGTTATATGTGGCCGCTATGGTGAGTACATTTGCGATGAGACTGATGATGATATTTGCAGCTTGGAATGCAAAGGTATATTATTGTCGCGGCTTGCAATATCGCGGCAACCAACTGCTCGTCCATGTCCTGTGAAGTTACCAGCAACTGATGAGTGCTATTATGTTAGGGATAATGATAAATCTGAAGTGAAACCACTAACAACTGACCAGACTGAACTTTTGAGAAGGAAACTTGATATTGTTGTGAAGGGAGACACTACACCACCTCCCGTCTTGTCATTTGCTTCCTGCAAGCTACCTCAGAAGCTTCTCGAGAATATTGAAGTTGCTGGTTATGAAATGCCAACTCCTGTCCAAATGCAAGCAATTCCTGCTGCTTTAGCAGGGAAAAGCTTGCTTGTTTCAGCGGAGACTGGTTCTGGTAAAACTGGCTCGTTTCTAATTCCTATAGTTTCTCGATGTGCAAAAGTTAATGAAGAGCATTTCCAAAACCAGCAGAAACCATTAGCTATGGTTCTCACACCTACTAGAGAACTCTGCATACAGGTAGAGGATCAAGCCAAGGTGCTAGGGAAGGGTTTGCCCTTCAAAACTGCATTGGTGGTAGGTGGTGATGCCATGGCGGGACAGCTCCACCGCATCCAGCAGGGAGTGTCTTTAATTGTGGGAACTCCTGGAAGGCTCATTGACCTTTTAACGAAGCACGAGATTGAACTGGATACTATTTCAATTCTTGTTCTTGATGAAGTAGATTGCATGCTCCAAAGAGGTTTCCGTGAGCAGGTGATGCAGATTTTTACGGCTCTGTCTCAACCTCAAGTTTTAATGTATTCTGCAACAATTCCTAAAGAAGTAGAGCGGATGGCAAGCTCAATGGTGAAAAAGGTCACTGTCATCTCTGTTGGGAAGCCAAATAAACCTAATCAGGCTGTCAAGCAGTTAGCGATTTGGGTAGACTCGAAGCGGAAGAAGCAAAAGCTTTTCGATATTTTGATGAGCAAGCAGCATTACAAGCCACCAGTTATTGTATTTGTAGGTTCTAGACTTGGAGCAGATCTCCTTTCTGAAGCAATAACAGTTAGTACAGGGCTAAAAGCATTGCCAATTCATGGTGAGAAATCAATGAAGGATAGGAGAGAAATTGTAAGGTCATTTCTAGTTGGAGAAGTTCCTGTTATTGTGGCCACAGGGGTGTTGGGTCGAGGAATCGATCTGTTGACTGTGAAACAGGTTGTTGTGTTTGATATGCCAAAT
Organism: Nicotiana tabacum; assembly: GCF_000715075.1. Lineage (NCBI taxonomy): Eukaryota > Viridiplantae > Streptophyta > Magnoliopsida > Solanales > Solanaceae > Nicotiana > Nicotiana tabacum. The sequence goes on along the minus strand of NC_134088.1, from coordinate 124,646,642 downwards.
TCCATCAAGGAGTATGTGCACCAGGTTGGAAGGGCATCTAGAATGGGAGAGGAAGGTACAGCAATTGTCTTTGTGAATGAAGAGAATAAGAAATTGTTCCCCGAGTTGGTTGAAACTCTTAAAACATCTGGTGCTGCTATTCCACGTGAGCTTGCTAATTCACGGCATTCTGTTGGCTCTTTCTCTGCTGGCAGAGGTCAGAAAAAACGAAAACATGGTTTCTGACGATGTTGGTCTCCCTTCCTCTTCCTCTACATGAAGCTCCCCATACTAAGAATTAAGATGCTTATCCTCTCGAACTCTCCTCTACTGCAAATGATCTGCCATTACCCCAACTGCTTCTTAGACCTGCTTGTCAAATTGTCGAAGACATGGTATGTAGGCCCGTGAGTATTTATACATGTGTATATTGTGTAGTGTGCACGCATTGCATCTTATGATTCTTCTCGTGCTGAAAGGATGCTTCTCATTTGAAAAGACCTGGTGAACTGAAAACCAGCCCTGGAACTTCAATTATTTAGCGATGGACATGTAGGGCGCACTCCTCAAAGCTTAAGAACTTAAATGTAGCTGAATGCGATGTTGAGGGAATGCTGCAGTTCCTACTCATTCTTTGGTTGATCTCTTCGGCCTTAAAAGTCAAGAGGATATAATGTTTTGGCGATGCTTGGTTATATCTGCGGTTGGACTGGTAAGCTTTCACCTTAGTAACTGCTCACTGAAAGTCTTAAGTGTACATGACAGTTTTGGTGAGGTATATATTGTTCACCAAATATTATCGTCATTGATTTCCTTAATGAGTATATAGCATTCTATGCATGACTTGACAGTTTGCCTTACAGAGCACAGACGCCTTTGCCTGTGTTTTCAAGAATTAGAAGAATTCTGCTAAGCAAGACTGCAAGCGGTGTTTAATAATGTGAGTTAAACAGCATATTGTAAATGTTGGCAGGCAACCATCTACTTGTCAACCAGGAGGAGGAAGCAGCGAGAAAAGGAGGAGATTTGGAGGTGACTGTTACTAGTAGAGAACTCTTTAGTTTGAGACAACTCTTAGTAGTTGAGAACTGTTTACTATATTCATATCACTCAATTTTCCCGGTCAACATATAGATCCGCAGGCGGATACATGAGCAAAGTCACCATTTGCTATGATGCTTGAAGTTGCTTGCGATTTGATCCCTTACAATAGGAAGCATCAAAGAACATTCCTCACCATTTAATAACATTGAAAGATCGTTCCAGAGAAAATGAAGGAAGGCTTCGACAAATTCTATCACATCTACTGCATTTTATTTAACTAAACCTCTTAAAGCTCCTGTATAAATTTCTTTAACATGTGGCTTAATGGGCTTGATATCTTGCAAAACATTAGGGATCATGTGTTAGACCTCTAATGTTTTGCGAGATATCAAGCCCATTAAGCCGCAAGTTGGAGAGATTTATACATGAGCTAGAAGAGGTTTAGTTAAATCGTAAATCTCGTACAACCTAGATGTGAAAGAATTTATTGAATAATTTTCTCTTGAAGGATCTGTTAGAGTTAATTAAATGGTCAGACTGTGTTCTTTTATGCTTGCTCTGATCGAATTGAATGTCTTTTCCAAGCATGAAAACGATTGGCATCTTTGTTTGTTTATTTGCCTGAAGATCTATATGTCGACCAGTGACATGCAAATATGTAAAAAAACATTAACCTAATTACCAATTTCCCTCTACCCTTAGAGGGGTTTATCTAGAGTGCCTTCCCTGCAGAGACATTATAAGAAAACCAAGTTCTTTTTTATTTAACCATCTTGTATCCAAAGCCTATTGACGGGAGTAATTTAAATTTGCGCCGGGTAGACTCACGAAGAGAGTAAAACAATCTTACCAAAAGTAAAAAAAAGAATAAGAAAATTGAGTTTACTTGCCCAGAAAACGTAAAATCAATATAGTCGGTCATCTCTATAACAATCATCCTCTATTAATATATTTCACTATAGAAGTCTATTTCATTAAAATTACAAATTTTAATTTTCAATTAGTTTTAAAATACGTATATATGTGCTTTAGGGAGTGTATTTCTTTAAATACAAATACAACCAGTATTAACAAAATATTAGATTTTGTTTTTAAAAAAATTAATGAATGAAACGTGAACATTTTTTGAGATTTTTAATTTAAACAATTTATTTTCTTTTATTAACAAATGACTTTTTGCCTAACTGTCTATAACATCCAAACAAGATTTAAAGATCAAATGCTATTATAAGAGTATAACACCATTCAGTATAATGACCAAAAAGTATCCTTACGATAACGTTATTATAGAAAGGTCTAATTGTAAAATGTAGTGTGCAACAACTTAAAGATAAGGCACTACATGAATTTCTATTTTATGGCCTTGAAACGCCAAAAAACGAGGAACAATCATGATAAATCAATGACTGTTGTTCATGACCAGACCCGAATCGCCTAAAATTTTGGGATCCCATCAAAAATTACCTAAGGAACAATAGTAATTGTCTCGTCATGACCGTTTCTCGTTTTTTGGCATTTTAGGGCCATAAAATTGGAATTCCGCCTGATTCCTAAATTTTCGTGTGTTATAGCCCACGCCATCAGCATGGGTCCAGGCGACCGGATCTGAATCGCCTAAAAATTTTCGGCCCATAAAAAACCACCTAAAGAACAATAGTCCTCGCCATGACAATTACTCATTTTTGGGGCCATAAAACTAGAACTCTGCCTGATTCCCAGAATTTCATGTGCTATAGCCCACGCCATCGGCATGGATCCGGGCGACCGGACCCGAATCGCCTAAAATTTTGCCGGCCCGTCAAAAATCATATTAGGAATAATAGTCATCGCCTCCTACCCGATTCCTAGATTTTCGTGTGCTATAACTCACGCCTCCTGCATGGGTTAGGGCGTTCAGACCCGGATCACCTAAAATTTTGCCAACCCATCAAAAACGGCTTAAAGAACAATAGTCGCCACCTTGCCATGTGCGTTACTCATTTTTTGGCGTTTTAGTGCCATAAAACTGAAATTCCGCCCGATTCTCATCTTTTCGTGTGCTATAACCTAAAATTTTGCCGGCTCATCAAAACGACCTAAGTTACTATAGTCAACGCCTCGCCATGACCGTTACTCTTTTTTTTGGCGTCTTAGGGAAATTAAACTGGAATTCCACCCGAGTCCCAGATTTTTGTGTGCTATAGCCCTTGCCTCCTGCATGGTCCCGTGCGATCGAACCCGGATCGCCTAAAATTTTTGCGGCCCATCAAAAATGATATAAGGAACAATAGTCAATGCCTCTCTATGACCGCTACTCGTTTTTTGGCATTTAAGGCCATAGAATTTGAATTCTGCCCTATTCCCGAATTTTCGTGAGCAATAGCCCATGCCTCTTGCATGGGCCCGGGCGCTCAGACCCGGATCGCCTAAAATTTTATCGACCATAAAAATAACCTAAGGAACAGTAGTAACTGCATCGCCGTGAACGTTACTCGTTTTTTGGCATTTTAGGGCCATAAAACTGAAATTCCGCCCGATTCCTAAATTTTCGTATGCTATAGATAACAGCTCCTTCATGGGCCCGATGCCCGGACCCGTTGTCACACCTCCTTTTTTTCGAGGGGTAGGGAATGAGAAGTTTTTTCAATTAAAGTGACATTATTCGAAATGGGATTATTTATTTGATTCAGAGTCGCCACTTGGAATAATTTATGATGTCCCAAGTCACCGGTTTATTTTAAATCCCAAATCGGAAAAATTTGACTCTATTTCTGGTCTGCGAACACAGAAGACCGGGCAAGGAATTCTATTAACCTGGGAGAAGGTGTGAGGCACTCCCGAGTTCCGTGATTTTAGCACGGTCGCTTAACAATTAATACCTGACTTAATTATCTGATTTATTACATGTCTACAACCTATTCTGCATTTTTTACTTTTTAACCGTTTTAATTATTTTTATCCCTTTTAGTATTTATGAAATTTATTTGAACAAGTCATGATGTCGCACACTCGTTGTTATGGTACATATTGTAAATCACGCCACATGAAACGTACTCGTGATTCACAACATGTTTATTTTAATTATTATTATTATTTTAAATTGAAGTCAAGTCACGTGAAATGCACACTTGAGTTGAGATTTATGTATCATGACTATGCCACGGGAACCATACCCATAGTCACGATGATTTATTAATCACGCCTAAAACATGCTATAAATATTTATGACTCTATCTTCCTAAACTAATTTGATATTATTGTGAAAGCCATAGATTATGAAATTTATTTGTGGATGATATGTCTTAATTGCTAATGGATCATTTAGGACTTGATGACCAAAAGGCTCTTTCAATTCATCTTATAATCTATAGAAATATGTCCCAACTGATAGTAATACATTAATTAATCCAATCGTTCTTATCAGTAAAAAGTTATTCCTAAAGCCCAATCATTTCATGTGAATATCCAACTCATCTTTCAAGATATTAGTGTATGGCCCAATTAGAAAATAATTCATTTACCAATTAAGCTTTGAGCCCATATTCTTTGCACTAACAATCATTCCAAAATAACGACACAAGTAAAGCAAAACTCACGTCTTAACACCAAAAGAATTAACCAAGGAATTCAAGGCATGCTAGTTAACTAAAACTAAAAACAGTAAGCAACTAGGCTAAAATATCCGTCAAAAATAATATGTGAAATAGTACACCAATCGTGAATCAATCCTTAAGCAAAACAGGGGAAAAAATATATTCAAACTTATAGCAAATATAATATGAATTGGAATCCGAAAACTGGAGAACAAGAAATGGACCTTTCAATAGCTAAATATTCTTCGGTACAACAGGAACAAAGCTCTGCTGGACTTTTGTACGAATTAACCACAACCGAAAACGGTACCAAGAACCTCGACGAAACTTCGAACCTCGACTGAACTCTTTTGTTTTAGTGTTTGGGTAAGTTTCAGCTGATGGTTCATGGAAGAAGATGAGGTGTTAGGTGTTGGTTTTCAATTGGAAATTTAGGCTGGATTTTCGAAAGAAAGAGGAAGAAAGAATGACACGAATAAAAATTTCCTTAGCGTAGGAGAAACAAAAAAATATATTTCTCTCAATTCCCTCCTCTCTATTTTTTTCTCCTTCTCACTTTTCTTTTTTCCTTTCTCTCCTATTTATAGAAATAAATTCAAATTTTTTCAGATTTCATTTTCTTTATTTTTATTTTTCTTTATTTTTTAATTAAAAAGAATTCTCACTTCCCATTTTTCTTTTTTTTTTAAAAAAAAATAAAAAAAATTCCCCACTTTCCTTTACTTTTATTTTTTAATTTTCCATTTTTTACTTTTATTATATTTAAATTCTCACTTTTTTTACTTTTTTTTATTTAATTTTCACTTACTTTTATTTTATTTTTTTAAATTTTCAGCTACCTTTACTTTTATTTTTTAATTCCAACTTTCTTTTACTTTTTATTTTTAAAATTTCCACTTTCTTTTACTTTTATTTTTTTTAATTTTTCACTTTCTTTTTCTTTTTTTATTAAAAAATTTCCACCTACTTTTACTTTTATATTTTTTTAATTCTATATTTCTACTTTTCCTATTTTTTTAATCCCATATGAAAAAATAAATAAAAAAAATATTTTAAAAAAAAATTCGATTTTTTTAATTTATTCTATTTTAAAATAAAAATAAAAATAATACTATTAGTAATAATTGACCTATTAAATTATTATTAATTTTTACCCTATATATAAAAATAATGTAACAAAGCTAAAAATATATATTCAATTTCTGAAAATATTTACATAGTAGAAGGGGATAAAAATTCAAATATAGTCAAAAATTAGGTGTTCACACCCGTATCACCTAAATTTTTGCGAGCTGATCAAAAATGACCTAAGGAATAATAGTTACCTCCTCGCCATGATCGTTATTTTTTTTGGGTATTTTAGGGCCATAAATCTGGAATTTCGTTAAATTCCTAGATTTTCGTATGCTATAGCCCACGCCTCATGCATGGGCCCAGGCGACCGGACCTGGATCGCCTAAAATTTTGTCGGCCCATCAAAAATGACCTAAGGAAAAAAGGTCACTGTCTCGCCATGACTATTACTCATTTTTTGGCGTTTTAGGGCCATAAAACTAGAATTTCGCTTGATTCCTAGATTTTCTTGTTCTATTGCCCACGCCTCCTGTATGGGCCTGCGGCGACTAGACGTGAATCGCCTAAGACTTTTTTGGCCCATCAAAAAAGACCTAAGAAAAAATAGTCATTGCCTTGCCATAATTGTTCCTCATTCTTTGGCATTATAGGGCCATAAAATTAGAATTCTGTCTGATTCCTAGATTTTCGTGTGCTATAGCCCACACCATTTGCATGGGCCTAGGCGACCGGACCCTAGGTCGCCTAAAATTTTGTCGGCCCATAAAAAATGACCTAAGATACAATATACATCGCCTCTCCATGACCGTTACTCTTCTTTGGCGTTTTGGGGCCATTAAACTAGAATTCTGTCTGATTCCCAGATTTTCCTGTGCTATAACCCACGCCTCCTGCATGGGCCTCGGGCGCCGGGATGTGGGTAGCCTATAATTTTGCCGACCCATAAAAAATGACCTGAGGAAAAATAGTCACCGCCTCGCCATTACCGTTCCTTAATATTTTGGCATTTTAGGGCCATAAAATTAGAATTTCGCCCGATTTCCAGATTTTCGTGTGCTATAGCCCACGTCTCCTGCATGGCCTAGGGCGCCTAGACCCGGATCGCATAAAAATTTACTAGCGCATCAAAAATGACCTAAGAAACAATAGTCACTGCTTCGCGATGACCGTTACTCATTTTTTGGAGTTTTAGGGCCATAAAACAAGAATGTCGTCCGATTCTCAGATTTTCATGTGCTAGCCTCCTGACATGGGTCCGGGCGAAAGGACCCAAATCGCTAGAAAATTTTCAGGCCATCAAAAAATACCTAAGGAACAATAGTCATCGCCTCGCCATGACCGTTCCTCGCTTTTAAGTGTTTTAGGGCCATAAAATTGGAATTCCGCCTGATTTTGAGATTTTCGTGTGCTCCCATGCCTCATGCATGGACCCGTGTGACCGGACCCGGATCACCTAAAAATTTTCTGGCGCATAAGAAACAACCTAAGGAACAATAGTCACTGCCTCTCCATGACCGCTACTCGATTTTTGGCATTATAAGGCCATAAAATTGAAATTCCGCCCGATTTCCGAATTTTCATGTGTTATAGCTCCGTCACCTGCAAGGGCTCGGAGCTCGAACCCGTATCACCTAAAATTTTATCGGCCCATCAAAACTGACCTAAGGAACAATAGTCACCGCCTCTCCATGACCGTTACTCATTTTTTGGCGTTTTAGGGTTATATAACTGGCATTCAGCTCGATTTTTAAATATTTGTATGCAATAGCCCATGCCTTCTGCATGGGCCCCGGCGCCATCGCCTAAAATTTTGTCAGGCCATCAAATACGACCTAAGGAATAATAGTCACCGCCTAGCCATGGCCGTTACTTATTTTTTGGAGTTTTAGGGCCATAAAACTAGAATTCTGCGAGATTTAGAATTTTGCGTGCTCTAGCCCACGCCTCTTGCATGGGCCTAGGTGACCTAGGGCGGCCGAACTCGGGCCGCCTAAAATTTTGCTGGCCCATAAAAAATAACCTAAGGAACAAGGGTTGCCGCCTAGCCATGTTACTCGTTTTAGGGCAATAAAACTAGAATTTTGCATGATTCCTAGATTTTCGTGTGCTAGAGCCTACGCCTCCTGCATGGGCCAAGGCAGCCAGACCCGGATCACCTAAAATTTAGTTGGCCCATCAAAAATGACCAATGAAACAATGTCACCGCCTCGTCATGACTGTTACTCATGTTTTGGCGTTTTAGGGCCATAAAAATAGAATTCTGCCTGATTGCCAGATATTCGTGTGCTATTGCCCACTGGCCTGGGCACCCGGACAACCTAAAATTTTGCTGGCCCATGAAAAACAACCTAAGGAACAATAGTCACCATATTTCCATGACCGTTACTCTTTCTTTGGTGTTTTAGGGCCATATAATTGGTATTTTGCCCCATTTTAGATTTTCGTTTGCTAGAGCCCACGCTACTTGCATGGTCCGAGCTCCCGGACCCGGATCACCAAAAATATTGCCTGCCCATCAAAAGCAACCTAAGGAATAATAGTAACCGCCTCGCCATGATCGTGACTCATTTTTTGATGTTTTAGGGCCGTAATACTAGAATTCTGCCCAATTTCCAGATTTTCGAGTATTATAGCCCATGCCTCCTGCATGGTCCTGGGCGCCTAACCCGTATCGCTTAAAATTTTGCCGACCCATAAAAAACGACCCAAGGAACAATAGTCACCACCTCGTCATGACCGTTACTCATTTTTTTGGCGTTTTATAGCCATAAAACTGAAATTCCGTACGATTCCCAGATTTTAGTGTATTATAGCCCACACCTCCTACATAGTCGCAGGAGACCGGACCCGAATCTCCTAAAATTTTGCCGGCCCATCAAAAACGATCTAAGGAACAATAATCACCGATTCGCCATTACCGTTACTCATTTTTAGAAACTTAGGGCCACAACACTAAAATTTCGCCTGATTCTAAGATTTTTGGTCCCGGACGGCCGGACCCGGAATGCTTAAAATTTTGCTGGGCCATGAAAAATGACTTGAGGAACAATATTCACTGTTTTTCCATGACCGTTGCTCTTTTTTGGCATTATAAGGTCATAAAAATAGAATTCCACCCGATTTTTAAATTATTGTATGTTATAGTCCACGCCTCCTGTGTAGGTCCAGGCGCCTGTACCCGGATCGCCTAAAAATATTTTGGCCCATAAAAAATGATCTAAGGAATAATAGTTACCATCTCGCCATGACCGTTACTCATTTTTAGGCGTTCTAGGGATATTAAACTGGAATTCCACCCGATTTCCGGATTTTCGAGTGCTATAACCCACGCCTCCTACATGAGCCCGAGCACCCGGACTCGGATCGCCTAAAATTTTGTCGGCCTGTCAAAAATGACTTGAGGAACAATAGTCACCGTTTCGCTACGACCGTTACTCCTTTTTTGGCATTTTAGGGCCATAAAAATTGAATTCCGCCTAAGTCCCAAAGTTTGGTATGCTATAGCCCACGCCTCCTGCACGGGCCTGGGTGCTCGGTCTTGGATCACTTAAAATTTTGACGGCCCATAAAAAATGACCTAATTAACAATAGTCACCGACTCGCCATGACTATTACTCGTTTTTTGGCATTTTAGGACCATAAAATTAGAATTCCACCCGATTCTAAATTTTCATGTGCTATAGCTCACAACTCATACATTGGCCTGGGTGCCCGACCCGGATCGCTTAAAATTTTGTCAGCCTATTAATAACGACCAAATGAACAATAGTCACTGTATCTCCATGACTATTACTTATTTTTTGGCGTTTTAGGGCCATGAAACTGGAATTTTGTCCGATTTCTAGATTTTCGTGTACTCCCACGCCTCCTACATGAACCCGGGCGACCGGACCCAGATCGCCTAAAATTTTGCCGGCCTATCAAAAATAACCTAAGGAATAATTGTCATCCCCTCTCCATGACCGTTACTCATTTTTTAACGTGTTAGGGCAGTAAAAATAGAATTCCGCCCGATTCTCAGATTTTTGTGTGTTAGCCCACGCCTCCTACATGGGCTCGGGCGTCCGGACCCGAATCACCTAAAATTTTACCGACCCATAAAAATGATCTAAGAAACAGTAGTCACCACCTCGCCAAGACCGCTACTCGTGTTTTGGCATTTTATGGCCATAAAACTGAAATTTCGCCCAATTCCCATATTTTCGTATGCTGTCCACGCCTCGCCATGACCATTACTCATTTTTTGGCGTTTTTGGGCCATAAGACTGGAATTCTGCCAATTTCCAGATTTTCATGTGCCATAGCCCACGCCTATAAAAAATGACCTAAGGAACATTAGTCACCGCCTTGCCATGACCGTTACTCATTTTTTGTCGTTTTAGGGTCATAAAACTTAAATTCCGCACGATTCTCAGATTTTCGTGTGCTATAGCCCATGCCTCATGCATGGGCCCGGGAATCCGGACCCGGATATTCTAAAATTTTGTCGGCCCATAAAAAATAACCTAAGCAACAATAGTAACCACCTCGCCATTACTGTTACTCATTTTTTGGCAACACAGGGCCATAAAACTGAAATTCCGTCCGATTACTAGATTTTCATGTGCTATGGCCCACGAATCCTGCATGGGCCCGGGCGACCGGACCCGAAACGCCTAAAATTTTGGAGGAGCATCAGAAATGACCTAAGGAACAATAGGCACCGCCTCGCCATTACCGTTACTCATTTTTTGGCAAAGAGTAACAATTGGGCCATAAAACTGAAATTCTGCCCAATTTCTAAATTTTCGTTTGCATAACCCATGAATACTGTATGGGCCCAGGCGACCAGACCCGGAACGCCTAAAATTTTTCCGACACATAAAAAATATCATAAGGAACAATTGTCACCGCCTCGTCATGACCATTACTCATTTTTTGGCAATTTAATGTTATAAACTAGAATTACGTCTGATTCCTAGATTTGCGTGTGCTATGCCTTATGCATGGGCCCGAGCGTCCGGATTCGAATATCCTAAAATTTTGTCAGCCCATCAAAAATGACATAAAGACCAATAGTCACCCCCTCGCCGTTACAGTTACTCTTTTTCACGTTTTGGCATTTTAGGCCATAAAACTGGAATTCCGCCCGATTCCTAGATTTTCTTATGTTATTTGCCCACGCCTCCTGTATGGGCCCGGGCGACCAGACCCGGATAGCCTAAAATTTTTCCTATCAAAAATGAAATAAGGAACAATAGTCACTGTCTCGCCATGACCCTTACTCGTTTTTTAGCGTTTTAGGGCCGAAAAATTGAATTTCTTCCCGATTTCCAGATTTTCATGCGCTATAGCCCACACCTCCAGCATAGGCCCGGGCGCCGGGACCTGGATCGCCTAAAATTTTGTCGACCCATAGAAAATGATCTAAGGAACAATAGTCACAGCATTGACATGACCGTTACTCATTTTTGGCACTTTAGAGCCATAAAACAGAAATTTTGCCTCACTCCCAAATTTTCGTGTGTATAGCTCACACCTCATACATGGGCCCGTGCGCTCGGACTCGGATCGCCTAAAATTTTGCTGACCCATCAAAAACTACCTAAGAAAAAATAGTCACCGCCTCGCTAGGATTGTTACTCGTGTTTTGGAATTTTACGGCCATAAAATTAAAATTCCGCCGGCTTTCTAGATTTTCGTGTGTTATAACCAACACCTCCTGTATGGGCCCAGGCGCCCCAACTTGTATCGTCTAAAATTTTATTGTTCCTTCAAAAACCACCTTAAGGAACAATTGTAACCACCTTGCCATGACCGTTACTCATTTTTTGGCGTTTAAATGCCATAAAATGGAATTCCGCCCCATTCTCAGATTTTTATATGCTATAACCCACGCCTCCGGTATGGGCCCAGGTGACCGGACCCGGATCACCTAAAATTTTATCTGTCCATCAAAAATAATCCAAGGAACAGTCGTCACCGCCTCGCCATGACCTTACTCGTTTTTTGTCGCTTTAAGGCCATAAAATTGGAATTCCGCCCGATTCTAAGATTTTCTTGTGCTAAAGCCCATGCCTCCTATATGGGACTGGGCGCCAAGACCTGGATAGCCTAAAATTCTACCGTCCTATCAAAAATGACCTAAGAAATAATAGTCATCACATTTCCATGATCGTTACTCGATTTTTGACATTTTAGGGCCATAAAACTGGAATTCCGCCCGATTCCCAGATTTTCGTGTGCTATAGCCTCCTGAATGGATCCGGGCAACCGGACCCGGATCGCCTAAAATTTTATTGGACCATCAATACGACCTAAGGAATAATAGTCACTGTCTCGCCATGACTGTTACTCATTTTTTTGGGGCTTTAGGGCCACAAAATTAGAATTCCGCGTGATTCCCATATTTTTATGTGCATAGCGCACGCCTCTTGCATGGGGTCGGGCGCCCGGACCCGGAACGCGTAAAATTTTGTCGACCCATAAAGAATGACCTAAAAAATAATAGTCACCACCTCGTCATGACCATTACTCATTTTTAGGCATGTTAGGGCCATAAAACTGGAATTCTGCCCGATTTCTAGATTTTTGTGTGCAATAGCCCACACCTCATATATGGGATAGGGCCCCCAATCCCGGATTGCCTTAAATTTTGCCAGCCCATAAAAATGACCTAAAGAACAATAGTCAACATCTTGCCATGACCGTTACTCATTTTTTGGCGTTTTAGGGTCATAAACTATAATTTTGCCTGATTCTCAGATTTTAGTGTGCCCATGCCTCCTTCATGGGGCAGGGCGCCCGAGCCCGGATCGCCTAAGATTTTATAGGCCCATCGAAAATGACCTAAGGAACAATAGTCACCACCTCGCCATGATCGTTACTCACACTTCCTGCAAGGGCTCGGGCAACCAGACTCGGGTCGCCTAAAATTTTGCCGGCCCATTTAAAATAATTTAAGAAACAATAGTCACCACCTCGCTAGGACTGTTACTTGTTTTCCGGCATTTTAGGGCCATAAAATAGAAATTTCGCCTGATTCCCAAATTTGCTTGCGCTATGGCCCAAGCCTCCTACATGGACCTAGGCGATCGGACCCAAATAGCCTAAAATTTTGCCGGTCCATAAAAAATGACCTAAAATATTATCGGCCCATCAAAAATTCACCTGATTCCCACATTTTCATGTGCGCCCATGCCTCCTGCATGGGCCCGGACGACCATACTTGGATCGCCTAAAATATTGTCGGACCATAAAAAATGACCTAAGGAACAATAGTCACCGCCTAGCCATGACCGATACTCCGTTTTTGGCGTTTTAAGGCAATAAAATTTGAATTTCACTCGATTCCCAGATTTTTTGTGTGCTATAGCCCACGCATCCTGCATGGGCCCGGGCGACCATACCCGGACCGCCTAAAATTTTGCCAGCCTATCAAAAATGGCCTAAGAAATAATTGTCACCACCTCACAGGGATCGTTACTCGTTTTTTGCCATTTTAGGGCCATAAAACTAGAATTTTGTCCGATTCTTAGATTTTCATGTGCTACAGCCCATGCCTCCTGCATGGGCCCGGGTGACTAGACCCGGATAGTCTAAAATTTTGTCGCCAATCAAAAATGACCTAAAAATAATTGTTACCACATCGCCATGACCGTTACTCAGTTTTTGACGTTTTAGGACCATAAAATTAGAATTTCGCCCGATTCCCAAATTTTCGTGTGTTATAGCCCACGCCTCCTATATAGGCACGGGCGCTCGGATTTGGATCGCTTAAAATTATGCTGGCCCATCAAAAAATACCTAAGGAACAATAGTCACCGCCTCGCCATGACCGTTACTCGTTTTATGGCGTTTTAGGACCATAAAACTGGAATTCCGCCCCGATTCCCAGATTTTCGTGTGATATTGTCCACACCTCCTACATGGGCCCAGGCGACCGAACTCGGATCGCCTAAAATTTTGTCGGCCTATCAAAAATAACCTAAGAAATAATAGTCACCGCCTCGCCGGAACAGTTATTTGTTTTCTGGCATTTTAGGGTCATAAAACTAGAGTTTCATCCGATTCCCAAATTTTCATGTGATATAGCCATGCCTTCTGCATGGTACTGGGCGACCAGACCCGGATAGCCTAAATTTTTCTAGCCCATCGAAAATGACCTAAGAAATAATAGTCACTACCTCGCCCCGTTACTCATTTTTTGACGTTTTAGGGGCAAATAATTCGAATTACACCTGATTCCCAGATTTTTATGTGTTATAGCCCACGCCTCCTGCATGGGCCCAGACGATCGGACCCGAATCGCTTAAAATTTTGCTGGCATATCAAAAACTATCTAAGGAACAATAGTCATCACTCCGCTATGACCGTTACTCATTTTCTCGCTTTTTAAGGCCATAAAACTGGAATTCCGCTCGATTCCTAAATTTTTTGTATGTTAACCGATCGCCTAAAATTTTGCCGGCCCATCAAAAATGACCTATGGAACAATAGTCACCGTCTCGCCATGACCGTTACTCATTTTTTGGAGTTTTAGGCCTTTAAAACTGGAATTTCGCCCGATTCTCAAATTTTCGTGTGCTTATAGCCCATGCCTCCTGCATGAGCCCGGGCGACCGGACACGGATTGCCTAAAATTACCTCCGTACATCAGAAATGACCTAAGCAACAATAGTCACTGCCTCGCCGTGACCGTTACTCATTTCTGGGTGTTTTAGGGCAATAAAATTAGAATTTCGCCCGATTCTCAGATTTTCGTGATGGGTCACGGCGCCCAGACCCAGATCGCCTTAAATTTTACCGGACCATAAAAATTACCTAAGGAATAATAGTCACCACCCCGCCATGACCGTTACTCATTTTTGGGGTTTTAGGGTCATGAAATTGGAATTTCACTTGATTCCCAAATATTCGTGTGTTATAGTCCACACTTCCTGCATGGGCTCGGGTGTCGGGACCCGGATCGCCTAAAAATATACTGACCCATCAAAAACAAATTAAAAAATAATAGTCACCACCTCACCATGACCGTTGCTCATTTTGGGCGTTTTAGGGCCATAAAACAAGAATTCTAGCTGATTCCCAGATTTTTCCTTTGAGTTGAGCTTAGCCCTCTTCCTATCCTAAACCCCTAGAATCATAAGGAGCGATTGATGGTTGATCGTGTGTTATAGCTCGTGCCTCCTGTATTGGTCGGGCGCCCAGATCCGAATCGCCTAATATTTTACCGGCCAATAAAAAATGACCTAAGGAACAATAGTTACGGCCTCAGCATGGCCGTTACTCATTTTTGGCGTTTTAGGTCCATAAAACTAGAACGCCACCCAATTCTCAATTTTTTGTGCGCTATAGCCCACACCTCCGACATGGGCTCTAGTGCCTAGACCCCGATCGTCTAAAAACTTTTCGGCCCATTAAAAATGACCTAAGGAACAATGGTTTCCACCTTGCCATGAACGTTACTCCCTTTTTAGCATTTTAGTGCCATAAACCTGGAATTTCTCCTGATTCCCATATTTTGGTGTGCTATAGCCCAGACTCCTACATGGGCCCAAGTGACTGGACCCAGATTGTCTAAAATTTTGTCATCCCATCCAAAATGACCTAAGGAACAATAGTCACCCCTCACCATGACCGTTACTCGTTTTTATGTTTTAGGGCAATAAAACTGGAATTTCGTACGATTCGTAGACTTTCATGTGCTATAGCTCGCGCCTCCTGCATGGGCCCGGGCGCACGGATCCGCATTACCTAAAATTTTGCTAGCCTATCAAAAATGACCTAAGAAACAACAATCACCGCCTCGACATGACCGTTACTTATTTTTAGGCGTTTTAGTGCAATAAAACTGGAATTTTGCATGATTCCCATATTTTTGTGTGTTATCCACGCCTCGTGCATAGGCCCGGGCGCTCGGACCCTGATCGCCTAAAATTTTGCTGGCCTATCAAAAATGACCTAAGGAACAATGGTCATCTCCTCGCCATGACTGGTACTCGCTTTTTGACATTTTAGGGCCATATAACTGAAATTTAGCATGATTCCCTGATTTTCGTGTGTTATAGCTCACGCCGCCTGATGACGTGGTAGCATATGAAAAATTGAAAATCATCTTGAATTTCTTTTTTATTGCCCTAAAACGCCAAAAAGCCAACGTGTATAAAAAATAATAGAAAAATACATGTGGGAAGAGTCAGTGCATTTATTCACGAATGAATGGAGAAAGAAAGATCTACTTTATAGAGTCGATGTTGTTTCTTAGCACTACGTGGGAAGAGAATTTATCTATTTAGCCCCCCGACTTCAATTACAAACTGAGAAAATGAGGCTAGAGGAGGGAGAATACATTGCTAGGGCCCCACTATGGGCGCCAAATTATATAGATGAAAAATTCTCTACGATCGTTCATAATTGGTAAGGGCACTAACTAGGGGTGGCAAGTGGGCCGGTCCCGGTCCTTCAATAAACGGGCTTAGCAGTCTTGAACTAAACGGTCTTTTTATAGGAACCGGCCCGGGACCGAGCCCACGAACTCGTGCTAAGTGGACTAAGTGGGCCCAACGGTTAAGTTGTGATTTTTTTAAAAAAAATAAATAGAAATTAGAGACAAAAAGATATTAAAAAAATATCTAAGGCAATGCCTTGTAAATTTATTAAAGAATTGTGACATAATTTTTAATTCAAATTTAAAGACAAAAATATTGTAATAAGATTTTCAAATACAATGCCTTGTAATTTTATTACAGCAATAAAAAATATGAAAATATCTTTCTTAGTCTTCCTCCCCTCTATGAAATGAGTACAACAAGTTGCTAATACCACCATTGAGAAGAAAAAGAAACTAATCAAGATGTGCCAAAATACAAGTTACATAATACATACTAATTTTTGTTCATACAAGTTACACGCTATCTCTTACAAACTTCATAAATCCTTCAAGGTTCGGAGGAATTTCCGTTGTTGGTGGTGGAAAAGTAGCCTGGTCATCGCCACTTCCATTATCGGCGAAGCAGCATCCTCAGCAAGTTCAGCTAGTATTTCTTCGTAAGCTTCGTCTTCCTCTGGTTGTGATTCAGCAAGTCCAAAATTTCTTCTTTCTGAATGGATTCAATCTCTGAAAAGTATTAATTTTTCCAAGCTCTCCCTCATAGATGCTCTATAATCACCGATTTGAAGTCTTGTTTGACTGAAAGCGCTCTCCGATGCCACTGTTGAAGCTTGAATGGTTAAAATGTCTCGGGCCATCCTTGAACGAACCGGAAAGTGTTTTTCTTTGTCCTTCCACTATTGCAAAATATTAAAGGAGCCGTCGGGATTCTCTTCCTCAATTTGCCGCGACAAATAAACTTCAAGCTCATTTAGTTGTGAAAAAATTATTACTACTAAAACCAAAAGAACCCCTAAATCACGCCCAAGCACTAAGTGCTCTTACTCCTGCAGTTCATTTAGATGATTGAGAATCAGAAGAAGAAGGAGTTGGAACATTTGGTCTAGCATGATTTAATACAACTTGATAAGCATTATAAATGATTTGAGCATTTATTCTAACTGAGGCTATTGCTTCCGGAAGTTTAGGCAACTCATCATCTTCAAGTGCTAAACCACTATAAATAGTTTCATACCAAAATTGAGGACCTCCTAATTTCATACAAGGATTTAACAATGACATGTAACAGTAAGGTAATCACAATCGTTGTTACTTCTACCGATATTAGTTGTAATAGCAACATGACAATTTATATGAGTAAATAAATAACGCAAATATTTTTCATATTCATACTTATATTTATAAATATCGCTCTTTATGGTTGTACGAGAAAAATCTTTATAAGTAGGATTAAATTATTTTTTAATATAATGCACAAATACAGGGTCAGAAGAAAAACTATAAGGTAAGCACATAACAGTTATTATTTTTGCCAATTCTTCCCGATCTATTTTTGGATCATAATATAAAATACCACCGGCAACAGTGTTAATTCTCAGTTGAAATTTATTTGAACCAGTACTATGGTCAGCCCGACTAGGACTAGGTATACTTTTCCCCTCGGCCAAAGCTTTCAGACGTTGATATCTGACGTTATCTTTAGGGTGTTTTTTTATGTGTCTAGCCAAAGATCCCGTCCCGCTTCGCGATCCAAAATATTTAAAAGCTAACTCCATACCACAAGTTTTACACTTATCCTTATTTTGTGGAACTAGTTAAGTAAAAAATGACCAAACATGAGATGTTTCCTGACGTTTGGTAGGTTGTCATTTGGATTAGCATCGTTATCACTAATTGGGTTAACATCAGGAGCTGGGTACATCATCATCTGGTTGAGTTTCATCAAGATCAATTTCCTCATCATCGTTTTCATCAATAGTATTATAATTATTAGAATAGAGAGCATTTATTAATTCATTGTCTAAATGTTCACCGGGTGTAATATTATAGCAAAATTCAGTCTCGGTAATTGTAATAAACTAGTATCAAGAATAGCAAGTGTAGAACGGGTATGGGGTTGTGATGACCCAAAATATTATATTTAAATGTAATAATTAATTTTGTGTTCTAAGACCTCGAAAAGCACTATTTATCATTACTCGACTTGTGTACGCAGTCTGTAAAATTTTTCGGAAAGTTTTTATGAGAAGAATAAATTAAAATGTGAATTAGAGCTTTAAAACTCAACTGAGTTGACCTTGATCAACATTTTTAGCAAACGGACTCGGATCAATGTTTTGACAGTTTGGTAGGTCCGTATCGTGATTTGGGACTTGGGCGTATGCCCGCAATCAAATTCCGAGGTCCCTAGCCCGAGATATGGAATTTTGAAGAAAAATTAAAAGTTTAAATTCAAATAGTGACCGGATGTCGAATTATGTGCAAACGACCCCGGAATAGAATTTTGATGATTCCAACAGCTCCGTATGGTGATTTTGGACTTAGGAGCATGATCAAAATTTTATTTGGAAGTACGTAGTGAAATTAGGCTTGAAATGGCTAAAATAGGAATTTATGTTAGGAAGTTTGACCGGGGAGTTGACTTTCTGATAACGGGGTCGGAATACAATTTTGAAAATTTTCACAGCTCCGTTATATCATTTATGAATTTTGTACAAAATTTAAGGTCAATCGGACTTGATTTGATAGGTTTCGACATCGAATGTAAAGAAGTTGGAAATTTTTAAGATTTATTAGGCTTGAATCTATGTGTGATTCATGTTTTTAGTGTTGTTGGATGTGATTTGAAGACTCGGCTAAGTTTGTATGATGATTTAGGACTTGTTGGTATTTTCGGATGGGGTCCCGAGTACCCCGAGTGCGATCCGGATCGAAATCGGATCAATTATTGGACTTAGCAAATTCTGAAATTTGCAGCTTCTAGTGTCATCGCACCTGCAGAGGGACTGACCGCAGGTGCGGACTCGCACAAGCGAGTTGTGGCTCGCAGAAGCAGACGAAGGGCTGCCCAGTTGGAGCCGCAAATGCGGCTCATGTTGTGCAGAAGCGAGAGAAAGGGCGCAGGTGCGGGCAGGTCCGCATGTGCGATGGAATTTTACGCACCTGCGAAGGCGCAGATGCGGTCCAAAGCTCGCAGAAGCGAAGGCAGCTGGGCTGAGCAATTTCCGCAGATGCAGGACCGCAAGTGCAAGAATTTTGTCCGCAGGTGCGAAAGCACTGACCAGATTACAAAAACAGAGGGGTTCCAATATTTTTGTCATTTGGACATTTTCAACACGGTTTTGGGCGATTTTTCAGAGAGAATTCACGGGAAAACTTGAGGAAAGTCACATGTGATCATTGTTAGTCAATTATATTGGATTATCATTGAATATTTCGAATAGATTACATGTTTTTGAGGTGAAATTAGAGGATTTGGGTCTAGGGATTTCAAAATGAGAATTTGAGATTTGAAGGTCAAGTTTATGTCGGATTTTTGTAAAAATGGTATGGTTGGACTCGTAGTTTAATGGGCGTTCATATTTCGTAACTTTTGCCAGATTCTGAGACGTGGGCCCCACGGGCCATTTTTGAGTTAATTTCGGATTTTATTGAAAAATATAGTATTTTCTTATGGAATTGATTCTATAATTTTTGTTGACTATATCGAATTAATTATGACTAGATACGAGTCGATCGGAATCGAAAAATCGAGGAAAAAGCATACTACTTGGTTAAATTGGAGCAAGTCGAGGTAAATGACTTGTCTAACCTTGTGTGGGGAAAATTTCCCCTAGAATTGATATTAATGTGATTATTAAAATGTGTTAAAAGTCGTGTACATGAGGTGACGAGTATGTACACGGGCTAAATATGAAAGATTATATTTTTAAATTGTGTAGATTATTGTTGCGCATTTATTAAATTATTTTATCTTGTTATATTCTTCATCATTGATCTGAGATATATACCTGAAATTTGTTTGATATTTTTCTGCTAATTGTTATACCTGTTTAGTTAAAACTTGGTTTCTTTTATTATGTGCATTACTTGAAAGGTGATTTTCTTTAAATTAAACATTATTAATATGAAGTATTTGGCATTTTAAATTTGATATTGAAGCAACATATTAAAGATTTTAAAATATTATTTTCCTGAATTATTTATTCTTGAATATTTTGTATGATTTTTGTACTCATTGTGATGGAGCCGTGAGCTCTTTATTGTGGAAAAATATTCTTAATGATTTATTTTGGCATGAGCTGTGAGTTCTTTATTGTGGAAAATTATTGTTGTTGAATTATTTTGGCAAGTAACATTATTTGAGCATTTGAGGTGCATATTGTGATATATTGTGATATTGATACGCATGCGGTGGTATAAGGTCTGGGTATTGAAATGCATGCGGTGAGATAAGGGTGGCTTGATACGCGTGGCTAGTAGGGGAAACTACTAGAAGTCATGCGGTGTGATAAGGATGGCTAAAACGCGGGATGCTATTTTGGAAAAATATTTTCTTTCAAATAAATTGTGAAGGCTCCCGCGGTGAGATAAGGAAATGAGATATTGTGAATTTGTTTATGATTTGGAACTACGAGGCGGTACCTCGAGAGTGTCCTTGTTGATATTGATTTATGGCCGCAGTTGCCTTGATTATTTGTTGTGATTTTCTTAAAGTTGAAAGGAAATTCGGTTTTTTTTTTCACGAGATATTATTTGAAATTCTGTTTTGTTTTCACGAGATATTATTTGCCATTATTTTGCTTAATTAAATGGTGACTCACTACTTGATTCATTTCTAATGTCATTTTATTTTACTATATTGTTAAACATTTTACCATGCCATTATTATATTCCAGTAGGGCCTCACCTGACCTCGTCACTACTCTACCGAGGTTAGGCTTGCCACTTACTGGGTACCAATGTGGTGTACTCATACTACGCTTCTGCACATCGTTTTGTGCAGATCCAGGTACATCTTACCAGCCTAGACGTCAGTGAGTTACCTGCGCACGGAGACTTCGAGGTATATCTGTCAGCATCCGCAGACTCCGGAGTCCCCTTCTATCATTTTTATGTTGCTTCCTTATTTTTCTTTAGACCTTGATATATAGAGACATTGAGAATAAATTCTTAGAAGCTTGTGACTTATTTCTACCGGGTTTTGGGAGTTGAAATTATTTGAATAGTAGTTTATTTATTTCATATATTTATTATTATTCCGCATTGATAGGCTTACCTACTCTTAGAAACTAGGTGCCATCACGACATCCTACAGAGGGAATTTGGGGTCGTGACAAGTTGATATCAGAGAACTAGGTTCATAGGTGTTATGAGTCACAAGCAGGTTTAGTAGAGTCTTGCGGATCGCTACGGAGACGTCTGTACTTATCTTCGAGAGGCTATGGAACTATTAGGAAATATTTACTTCTTTGATTCCTTATCGTGCGCCTTTGTTGATTTCAAAGTTCTAAACAATTATCTTTCTATTCTCTCACAGATGATGCGGACACGCA
Organism: Nicotiana tabacum; assembly: GCF_000715075.1. Classification (NCBI taxonomy): domain Eukaryota; kingdom Viridiplantae; phylum Streptophyta; class Magnoliopsida; order Solanales; family Solanaceae; genus Nicotiana; species Nicotiana tabacum. Next base: position 124,625,046 of record NC_134088.1, on the reverse strand, counting down.
TAACTGGATCTGATGATCAGACACCCACGCCCCCTGTTGGAGCCGCAAGAGGCCGGGGACGGGGCAGAGGCCGAGTCAGAGGCCGAGGAAGACCACGTGGTGCAGCCAGAGCACCTGGACGAGCTGCTGCACCAGAGCCACCAGTAGCTCCAGTTGGAGAGCAGGCACCTGAGACGCTTGTTACTACTCCTGCACTTCAGGAGACTCTTACCCAGTTTTTGAGCATGTTTGGCACTTTAGCTCAGGCAGGATTAATTCCACTTGCACCTGCCACATCTCAAGCTGGGGGAGGAGCGCAAACTCCCGCCGCCCGTACTCCAGAGCCACGGGCCCAAGTTGACCATGCCCCAGAGGTTATACCAGTGCAACCAGTTGTCTCAGTTCAGCCTGAGATTAGGACAACAGTATCAGAGGGGGAGCAGCTCAGGCTCGAGAGGTATAAGAAGTACCACCCTCCCACTTTTAACGGTTTAGCTTCAGAGGATGGTCAGGGTTTTCTGGAGGAATGTCACTGTATCCTTCGTACTATGGGTATTGTGGATTCCAGTGGGGTTTCTTTCACGGCATTCCAGTTTAGAGGAGCAGCCTACCAGTGGTGGCGGGCATATGAGTTGGATAGTCCGGTTGAGGCAGCTTCACGTACTTGGACTCAATTTTCAGATATGTTCTTAAGGGAGTATTTCCTCAAAGTCTTAAAGATGCATGGCGCGCGGAGTTTGAGCAGCTACGCTAGGGTTCTATGACCGTGTCAGAATATGCGGTCCGATTAAGTGATTTGGCTAGGCATGCACCAGCCTTAGTTGCTACTGTTCGAAAGCGGGTTCGCAGATTTATTAAGGGTCTCCCCCTAGTATCAGATACAGTATAGCGCGAGAGCTAGAGATAGATATCACATACCAACAGGTGGTGTCAATTGCTAGGATATTGGAAGGTATACAGACTCGGGAGAGGGAAGAGAGAGAAGCTAAGAGACCCCGAGATTCTGGCACATATAATAATTCTCGTGCCCCAGTTGCAGCCCGTCATGGTAGAGGTTATGTGAGCCGTCCTATTCATTCAGCACTTCTAGCTTCCAGTGGTATTCCGGCTACTCCCAGACCTCAGGTTCCATATTATGCACCGCCAGTGTCTTCTGTACCTCCGGAATGGGGTGCTTTCAGCGGGTAGTCTAGTCGATCAGGCCCAAGCCAATCCCAGCAGCCACGTACTCCGAGGGCTTGTTTTGAGTGTGGTGACACTCGTCATATCATGAGGGATTACCCCAGACTTAGGAAGGGTGCACCCCCACGGATTTCTCAGGCCCTACCTATTCCATAGGGTCCTCAAGCTTCTCAGGCCATGATTACTGCACCAGTTGCCACTCCACCTGCACAGCCAGCTAGAGGTGGAGGTCGGGTAGGTAAAGGTCGCCCTAGAGGGGGAGGCCAGGCCAGATATTTTGCCCTTCCTGCTAGGACAGATGCCGTTGCATCTGATTCTGTTATCACAGGTATTATTCCGATCTATCATAGAGATACATCAGTCTTATTTGATCCAGGCTCCACTTACTCATATGTGTCATCTTATTTTGCCCCGTATTTGGGCGTATCACGTGATTTCTTGAGTTCTTCTATTTATATATCTACACTCGTGGGTGAATATATTATTGTGGATCGTGTGTATCGGTTGTGTTTAATTGTTATCAGTGGTTTTGAGACCAGAGCTGATTTATTATTGCTCAGTATGGTGGATTTTGATATTATTTTGGGCATGGACTGGTTGTCGCCCTATCACATTATTCTTGATTGTTACGCCAAGACGATGACGTTGGCTATGCCAGGTCTATCACGGCTAGAATGGAGAGGTACCTCAGATCATGTTCCTAGTAAGGTTGTTTCATTTCTTAAAGCTCAACGAATGGTTGAGAAGGGGTGTGATGCGTATCTGGCCTATGTAAGTGATGTTAGTATTGATACTCCTACTGTGGAGTCAGTTCCTATAGTAAGGGATTTTTCCGATGTATTTCCAGTAGATCTTCCGGGTATGCCACCCGACAGGGATATTGATTTTGGCATTGATTTGTTACCGGGCACTCAGCCCATTTCTATTTTACCATACCGTATGGCCCCAACAAAGTTGAAAGAATTAAAAGAACAGTTACAGGAATTGCTTTATAAGGGTTTCATTCGGCCTAGTATATCGCCTTGGGGTGCTCCTGTCTTATTTATGAAGAAGAAGGATGGTTCTATGCGGATGTGTATTGATTACCGCCAGCTGAACAAGGTTACCGTGAAGAACATGTATCCATTGCCACGTATTGATGACCTATTTGATCAGCTTCAGGGTGCCAGAGTATTCTCTAAGATCGACTTACGTTTAGGCTATAATCAATTGAATATTCGGGAGCCAGATATCCCGAAGACTGCTTTCAAGACTCGGTATGGTCATTACGATTTCCTTGTGATGTCTTTTGGGCTGACCAATGCCCCAGCAGCATTTATGCACTTAATGAATAGTGTATTTCAGCCCTATCTTGATTCTTTCATCATTGTGTTTATTGATGACATTCTGCTGTATTCCCGGAGTCGGGAATATCATGAACAACACATGAGGACTGTGCTTCAGATTTTGAGAGAAAAGAAGTTATATGTAAAATTCTCAAAGTGTGAATACTGGCTTGATTCGGTGGGATTTTTGGGTCATATAGTTTCATGTGAGGGGATCAAGATAGATCCCAAGAAGATTGAAGCAGTGCAGAATTGGTCCAGACCATTCTCAGTTACGGAAATCCGGAGTTTTCTTGGTTTGGCAGGGTATTATCGCCGATTTGTAAAGGGTTTCTCTTCTATTGCTGCATCTATGACCAAATTGACCCAGAAGGGTGCTCCGTTCAGGTGGACCGAGGAATGTGAGGAGAGCTTTCAAAAGCTCAAGACATCTTTGACTACAGCCCCAATATTAGTATTACCTACAGGTACAGGGTCTTATACTGTGTATTGTGATGCGTCGCATATTGGTCTCGGCGTAGTGTTAATGCAAGATGGTAGGGTGATTGCCTACGCGTCCAAACAGTTAAAGGTGCATGAGAAGAATTATCTTGTACATGCCCTGGAGTTAGCAGCTATTGTTCATGCCTTAAAAATTTGGCGACATTATTTGTACAGTATCCATTGTGAGGTCTACACCGATCACAGGAGTCTACAGCATCTGTTTAAACAGAAGGATCTTAATTTGCGACAGCGGAGATGGTTGGAATTGCTTAAGGATTATGATATCACCATTCTCTATCATCCTGGGAAGGCCAATGTAGTGGCCGATGCCTTGAGTCGTAAGGCGGAGAGTTTGGGCAGCTTAGCATATTTACTGGTAGCAGAGAGGCTTTTAGCCTTGGATGTTCAGGACTTAACAAACCAGTTTGTCAGGTTGGATGTTTTCGAGCCGAGCCGAGTTTTGGCTTATGTGGTTTATCAATCTTCTCTTTATGATCGTATCAGGGAGCGTCAGTATGATGACCCTTATTTGCTTGTCCTTAAGGATACAGTTCCGCACAGTGATGCCAAGGAAGTCACTATTGGAGATGACGGTGTACTACGGATGCAGGGCAGGCTATGTGTACCCAATGTAGATGGCTTACGTGAGTTGATTCTCCAGGAGGCTCACAGTTCACGGTACTCCATACATCCGGGTGCTACAAAGATGTATCAGGACTTGAGACAGCACTATTGTTGGAGGCGTATGAAGAAAGACATAGTGGAGTATGTATCTCGGTGTCTAAATTGTCAACAGGTGAAATATGAGCATCAGCGACCGGGTGGATTACTTCAGAAGTTAGAGATTCCATAATGGAAATGGGAGCGGATCACTATGAATTTCATTTTTGGGCTCCCACGGACTCAGCGGAAGTTTGATGCAGTTTGGGTGATTGTGGATAGGCTGACCAAATCAGCTCATTTCATTCCTGTGATTACTACTTACTCTTCAGAGCAGCTGGCTCAGGTATATATTCGCGAGATTATCAGACTTCATGGTATACCGGTATCTATCATCTCTGACCGGGGTACACAGTTTACCTCACGGTTTTGGAGGGCAGTACAACGTGAGTTGGGTACTCGAGTAGAGTTGTGTACAGCATTTCACCCTCAGACGGACGGGCAGTCCGAATGCACTATTCAGATACTAGAGGATATGCTTCGTGCGTGTGTGATAGATTTTGGGGGTGTTTGGGATCAGTTCATACCACTTGCGGAGTTTGCTTACAACAACAGTTACCAGTTAAGCATTCAGATAGCTCCGTATGAGGCCTTATATGGTAGGCGGTGCCGGTCTCCAGTGGGTTGGTTCGAACCGGGCGAGGCTAGACTATTGGGTACAGACTTGGTTCAAGATGCCTTGAAAAAGGTTAAGTTGATTCAGGATCGACTTCGTACAACCCAATTTAGACAGAAGAGTTATGCGGGTCGGAAGATTCGTGATGTTGCATTCATTGTTGGTGAGCGGGTATTGCTTCGGGTTTCGCCTATGAAGGGTGAGATGAGGTTCAAGAAGAAGGGCAAGTTGAGCCCTAGGTATATTGGGCCTTCTGAGATTCTTGAGAGAGTTGGAGAGGTGGCTTACAAACTTGCACTACCACCTAGTCTTTCTGCGGTTCATCCGGTATTCCATGTTTCTATGCTTCGGAAATATCACGGCGATCCGTCTCATGTGTTAGACTTCAGTTCGGTTCAGTTGGACAAGGATCTATCTTATGTTGAGGAACCAATGGCTATTTTAGATAGGCAGGTTCGAAAGCTGAGGTCAAAGAACATTGCTTCCGTAAAGGTTCAGTGGAGGAGTCATCCAGTCGAGGAGGCGACTTGGGAGGTCGAGAATGATTTACGCAGCTGTTATCCACACTTATTCACCAGCTCAGGTACTTTTTCTAACTCCGTTCGAGGACGAACGTTTATTTTAGAAGTTTCAGTAGGTCCGTATCGTGATTTGGGACTTGGGCGTATGCCCGGAATCAAATTCCGAGGTCCCTAGCCCGAGATATGGAATTCTGAAGAAAAATTAAAAGTTTAAATTCAAATAGTGACCAGATGTTGAATTATGCGCAAACGACCCCGGAATAGAATTTTCATAATTCTAACAGCTCTGTATGGTGATTTTGAACTTAGGAGCGTGATCGGAATTTTATTTCGAAGTCCGTAGTGAAATTAGGCTTGAAATGGCTAAAATAGGAATTTAAGTTTGGAAGTTTGACCGGGGAGTTGACTTTTTGATATCGGGGTTGGAATCCAGTTCTGAAAATTTTAACAGCTCCGTTATGTCATTTATGACTTGTGTACAAAATTTGAGGTCAATCGGACTTGATTTAATAGGTTTCGACATCGAATATAGAAGTTGAAAATTCTTAAGATTTATTAGGCTTGAATCTATGTGTGATTCGTGTTTTTAGTATTGTTGGATGTGATTTGAAGACTCGGCTAAGTTTGTATGATGATTTAGGACTTATTGGTATTTTCGGAGGAGGTTCCGATTACCCCGAGTGCGATCCGGATCGAAATCGGATCAATTTTTGGACTTAGGCAAATTCTAAAATTTGCAGCTTCTCGTATCATCGCACCTACGGAGGGACTGACTGCAAGTGCGGACTCGCACAAGCGAGTTGTGGCTCGCAGAAGCGGACGAAGGGCTGCCCAGTTGGAGCCGCAGATGCGGCTCATGTTGCGCAGAAGCGAGAGGAAGGGCGCAGGTGCGGGCAGGTCCGCAGGTGCGATGGAATTTTCCGCACCTGCGAAGGCGCAGATGCGGTCCAAAGCTCGCAGAAGCGAAGGCAGCTGGGCTGAGCAATTTCCGCAAATGCGGTATTTCACCGCAGATGCGGGACCGCAGGTGCGAGAATTTTGTCCGCAGGAGCGAAAGCACTGACCAGATTACAAAAACAGAGGGGTTCCGTTATTTTTGTCATTTGGACATTTTCAACACGGTTTTGGGCGACTTTTCAGAGAGAATTCACGGAAAAACTTGAGAAAAGTCACATGTGATCATTGTTAGTCAATTATATTGGATTATCATTGAATATTTCGAATAGATTACATGTTTTTGAGGTGAAATTAGAGGGTTTGAGTCTAGGGATTTCAAAATGAGAATTTGAGATTTGAAGGTCAAGTTGATGTCGGATTTTTGTAAAAATAGTATGGTTGGACTCATAGTTGAATGAGCGTTCATATTTCATAACTTTCTCCGGATTCCAAGACGTGGGCCCCACGGGCCATTTTTGAGTTAATTTCGGATTTTATTGAAAAATATAGTATTTTCTTATGGAATTGATTCTATAATTTTTGTTGACTGTATCGAATTAATTATGACTAGATACGAGTCGATTGGAATCGAAAAATCGAGCAAAAAGCATACTACTTGGTTAAATTGGAGCAAGTCGAGGTAAGTAGCTTGTCTAACCTTGTGTGGGGGAAATTTCCCCTAAAATTGATATTAATGTGATTATTAAAATGTGTTAAAAGTCGTGTACACGAGGTGACGAGTGTGTACACGGGCTAAATATGAAAGATTATATTTTTAAATTGTGTAGATCATTGTTGCGCATTTCTTAAATTATTTTATCTTGTTATATTCTTCATCATTGATTTGAGATATATACCTTAAATTTATTTGACCTTTTTCCTGCTAACTGTTATACCTATTTAGTTGAAACTTGGTTTCTTTTATTCTGTGCATTACTTGAAGGGTAATTTTCTTTAAATTAAATATTATTAATATGAAGTATTTGACATTTTAAATTTGATATTGAAGCAACGTATTAAAGATTTTGAAATATTATTTTCTTGAATTTTTTATTCTTGAATATTTTGTAAGATTTTTATACTCATTGTGATGGAGCCGTGAGCTCTTTATTGTGGAAAAATATTATTGATGATTTATTTTGGCATGAGCCGTGAGCTCTTTATTGTATAAAAATACTGTTGTTGAATTATTTTGGCAAGTTACATTATTTGAGTACTTGAGGTGCAAATTGTGATATATTGTGATATTGATACGCATGCGGTGGTATGAGGTTTGGGTATTGAAACGCATGCGGTGAGATAAGGGTGGCTTGATACGCGCGGCTAGTAGGGGGAACTACTAGAAGTCATGCGGTGTGATAAGGATGGCTAAAACACGGGATGCTATTTCGAGAAAAATATTTTCTTTCAAATAAATTGTGAAGGCTCTCGCGGTGAGATAAGGAAATGAGATATTGTGAATTTGTTTATGATTTGGGACTACAAGGCGGTACCTCGAGAGTGCCCTTGTTGATATTGATTTATGACCGCAGTTGCCTTAATTATTTGTTGTGATTTTCTTAAAGTTGAAAGGAAATTCTGTTTTGTTTTCACGAGATATTATTTGCCATTATTTTGCTTAATTAAATGGTGACTCACTACTTGATTCATTTCCAATGTCATTTTATTTTACTATATTGTTAAACATTTTACCATGTCATTATTATATTCCAGTAGAGCCTCACCTGACCTCGTCACTACTCTACCGAGGTTAGGCTTGGCACTTACTGGGTACCGATGTGGTGTACTCATACTACACTTCTGCACATCTTTTTATGCAGATCCAGGTACATCTTGTCAGCCTAGACGTCAGTGAGTTACCTGCGCACGGAGACTTTGAGGTATATCTGTCAGCGTACGCAGACTCCAGAGTCCCCTTCTATCATTTTTATGTTGCTTCCTTATTTTTCTTTAGACCTTGATATATAGAGACATTGAGAATAAATTCTTAGAAGCTTGTGACTTATTTCTACCGGGTTTTGAGAGTTGAAATTGTTTGAATTGTAGTTTATTTATTTCATATATTTATTATTATTCCGCATTGATAGGCTTACCTAATCTTAGAAATTAGGTGCCATCACGACATCTTACGGAGGGAATTTGGGGTCGTGACATGGGTTTGGTTCGGGGAGCCGCGGGAAGGGGAGGAGGAACAACAGTACCACTAGATTCGCTAGTCTTGAATTTTACCTTATTCTTATTTTTACCAAAAATATTTCTTAAGGAAGACATCTTAATTAATTAAGTAATAGTAAATAAATAAAACAAACAAAACTATAATATTAAGACTTAAGAGTTGGAACGAGTTTACCAAATTGACGAACAATTTGTTGAAAATTGATTATCGTTAAAGACTTGAAGATTTCAATTCACCAACTTCACAAATTGTTTACAAATTGTAACAACCTCGATATTTTTTTATTATTTTTTGGAATAAAGTAACAAATAGTAGCAAGTATAGAAGAAAATTAGAGAGATTGTGATAGATTGACATTGATTTTGTAAGAAAATGAAAGAATACTATTTTAGGGGTTAAAACTAAGTTGGGGGATTAAATGCCTATTTTTTAAATAGCCAACTGCTATTTTTTAAAGCCCCACAGCTCTTTTTTTAAATAGCCAAACGGTTAGTTTTTAAAAAAAAAAAAAATATCTGTTGGACCCGTTTGGCGGTCCTGGTCCCTTGGTAGGTCAAACGGGCCCGGTCCTAACGGTTCCTAGGCAAGAACCGACCCACGAGACCGGTCCAAACCCACCTCTAGCGGTCCTACCGGTCCACTTAGCCCTCTTAGCCCACTCAGCTCACCGGCCCGGACCGACCCACTTGCCAACCTTAGCACCAGCACTGCTTAATACAGCTAGTAAAGTAAATGTAATGACTTCAATACAGTAAGTACTATGTAAAGTAATTGAAATGACTTTAATTGGGATAAACCATTACAGAATGAATTGAAAAAGGAACAGACACAAAGTAACTTTTATTCATTATAATGGACACATAACTATACAGAGTGGCTGCTGGACAAAATGAACTCAAAAACACAAGGCATCCACATTGGAATTTATTACATATCGCAGCTAGAGGCAAATGCAATGTATTAGTACAGGAAATATTTTTGACGCAGAACATAAATTATAAAAAATTTACTAAGATTGTAATAAACTATAGTCATAAACTCACAACTTTAAAAATATAATGGGTTCAATAATAATAACCTTAAAAGTTGAACCGATGAAACTTAAATCTTGTATCCGCCTCAGATTGCACCAACAAAGGCAAAGTTATTGTTGTTGTTCTATGATGTTTACATATAGCGAACATGAAAGATATGACGGGTTTTAAAGACAATGTCGTACATTTGAACTGTGTTAAACTTGGCAAAGTCCTTAGGAAGAGAGATTGATAAGTCAGCGGGAGTTTTCTTGTGGAATTGATAGGAGTCAGTATCACATTCATCAATATACTTTTCCCATCCCAAATCAGTGAGAATTTTCTCAAGAGATTTGTAAGATGAGACAATTTCCTGTGTTGGTAAATGTATCAAAACCTTTCTTTTTCTCCCATTTGATTGCTCTTCTTCACTTGGGTTTTCAACCAAGCGAATAACCTCAGTAATCTTGGATAACCAAACTCCTGACATTTTTTCAAAAAAGATTCAGATATATGTATGTGAAAAGTTGAGTTTTGGGGTGGTGAAGAGATTAATAAAAGGTATTTATATAGGGTATAGGTGATAATAATCTTGTTAATATATAAATACACATGTTTAAGACAAGGCTTATTAATACTCCTTCTGTCGTAGTTTATGGGGCATAGTTCCGATTTCGAAGTCAAAATGTGTTTTTCGTTGACTGTAATATTTTTATCTGCTTTTTAAATATTTTAAATTGTTAATTATTGTGAATTATAGTACGTCTTATGAAATTTATAAATATGTAAAAAAAAATCTTTAAAAACTTTCAATCTATAAATTTACAGGTAGAAATTAAAAAGTTTGATTCTAAAAATTGATGCCACAAAAATTAGAAAAGTGGGAGTACTATTTAAAGGCAGGTGATGATAAATTTGTTTTATACTCCATGTATTTGGAGTAGATATTTAAATATTGGGAGAAAAGTGGGAGTACTATTTAAAGGTAGGTGATGATAAGTTTGTTTTATACTCCATGTATTTGGAGTAGAGATTTAAATATTGGGGAAAATCGTGAAGAGATAACGAATCATTAGGATATTAATTTTTTTTTTAAGCCATAAAATTATAAGTACCATTTTTGTATGTTTGGGGAAAGCTTTTTTTTTTTTTTTTTTTGTAAGAGGGGGAAACCCGCGGCCGTTATAATCTCTGTCACAATTTCTGCCTTTCGGGTGAGCACTTTGTGCACACTGAATAAACCTTCCATGTATAATAGTCTGCAAACCACACAGGGGATGTAAACCGCACTAGACAAGTTTTGTGTAACAGACTCAACCCAAAAGACATCAAGGCAAATCGCCTTCCAAACCAAATGGGCAACTCGGGTGAAAGCTGTTATTAGCAAAATTACGCTATACGGTCAACAACGTGCTTAACGCGATCACTTTGGGTATTATTTATATGAGAAAATGATCTGATCCCAACACCTTTTCTCTAATAAGGCTAATCACTTTAACTTACTCAAATTCATATTACCTTATGCACATTTAACTAATAAAATATTCCCCACAAAGTAGAATACTAAATTCTATTCACCACCCTTTTGCTTAAGAAAGTTAATCACATTAAGTAGTGCAAGTATTCCTCCACATGGCAATGTGAATTTGAAAAAACACAATAGATACAAGTGGCACTGAACTTGCCTCATTTTCTTCTTTTTTTCCCCCTCAAATCTAAGACCCTAATACTTTCCTCTTTTTCTTTTCTTTTTTGCTTTTTTGGGGCTGCCTTATTCAAACACATCGAAATATTAAATCCAAGATTGCTTTGCCACAAGGCAGCTTAACAAATATTAAAGTTAGACCCGAATAACGAGATTCCTCAAGCAATAGCAGCAGGTAAAAATAGCACGGCTTAGTCAACTTTCGGATTGTAATTGAAAAATAGCTATTATTTTATTGAAATACGAAAAATTCTAACATAATATATTAGATCATGGAGCTAATAAACAATTCAAACATAACATAACTCGTTTGATTTTTCTAGCACCCATATATATATATATATATATATATATATATATATATATATATATATATATATATATATATATATATATATATATATATATATGCGCGTCTTTAAAAATAGTGATATATTAGTAACAACACCCTATATACAAAGCAAATTTTGGTAGAATATAAAAGTGCACCCGCGATCTTCAAATCCTGGATCTGCATCTGCTCCTGCGTATAAACTTCCAGCATATTATGTTGGAACTCCAGCATGAAAAATTCCAACATAGTATGCTGGATATGGAGCTCCTACATTTAAACTTCACGCATATTATGTTGGAACTCCAGCATATTATAAAATTCCAATATATTATACTGAAATCTCATATGTAATAAATTCGAACTCCAAAATATTATGCTGGAATCTTTTCGAATTTTTAAGGGTGTTTTTGTTCAGATTATATCTTTGCATGAAAAAGTGGCTAAATTTCAATTACTTTAAAACTGTGACTATTTTGCAATTACCAGTTGTAAATCTGGCTATTTCTGATTTTTTTTCCTAGTTGCAACTGATTCTCCCCAAAAATACATGTATCAATTTTAGAAAAAGAAAAAAAGTCAAATACAATATATCAGCACTGCAGTAAAGATTGAGAAAATATCTTACAACACAGAAATTGCTCAAAACTTCATCAAGAATCAGCTACACTGGCAATGCATTTCCTCTAACATCAACAAAAACTCAAATAGATTATCAATTATACCGGACCGTGAGATATCAGACAGTGCACTAGATTAATATAGGGTTTCAAGTTTCTACACAGCTATTGGCTTAAAAGTTACATTTCATGAGCAGAGAGGATTGAGGATAAGAACATTGGACACAACAACAATCTTTTATCTCTTCAGAGAATCCAAGAACTAACCAAATTGTGCACTTGTTCATCCACATCAAAGAGGCCATCCTTGGGTCAGAAGCATATGCCCCTGAGACAGGAAAGCAAATGAACTCGCAAGGGATAAGGCAAGAATGCTAAAGAAATACTGCAAACAAACGTATATATCACCACAGAATTAAAGACGCCTAAACATGCTAATTACAGACTTATCATTGTAGTAAAAAACTTATTAACTTAAAACTAAAATAGATACGACTTACTCTCCAACTATTAACTTAAAACTAAAATAGATTCGACTTACTCTCCAACTTTTGATATGGATATCTTGATGATCACATATTTTTCATCAGGACTTCAGTGTAGCCAACTCAGAGCTGCTGAAGTACATTGATTTTTGTCACCTACTCTAACCATCAAAGTAACTCGAGGAAGCTAATTACTTTAGTTTCTGGTAGAAGGGACGTTCAAATTCTCATCTGAAGCAAGTTGCCAGATATAGTTGCGTAGAACACTAGTAACTATCCACGGATTCTGTAGATTGATCTTGCTCAATCTTTAATCATTGATTCCAGAACTTCGTGGTAGTCAGTTAGAGAGCTAGAAAACAGCAAATATTTCTAGTGTAACTATTAACAGTAATTACACTACAAAAAAAGAAGTATTTTTTTATCGGAACTACTCAGAGAAGTTTAAGACAGGTCAGCAAAGACAATCTATTCGCCTGTGAGAGAAGCTGCCAACCATCTCAAGGGCCTGGAGGCAAGTAAAGGTTGACTTCCTCGAGCAAAGAAGCACAGACCTGCAAAACTTAAACTGATACACAAGCACTGCAACTCGCACTTTAAAAATTCATAAGTTGCACAGTTGAAATTAAAGAAGAGACACATCTTTGCCAGACGCCCAGGTTAAAGATATGCAGAATGATTAACAGCATATGAAACAGTTTATATGAAAAACTCCAAAGTTACTTCAACGATTATTACAGTCTGATATGATGTACTGAGGAAGACTTAAAACCAATTTACTTCCTACAAACAGCTCCAAAAAACATAATTTTAGAAAAAGAAAAAAAAGACCAGAAAATGACACAGTACGCAATAATGCTACACCCTATGCACTTGTAGAAGGTCTGCAATCACAGCATACAGAACATTATTTCTCTAGATGTTGCCAAAAGGAAGGCTAAAGTTTATCTACTCTTTAACTCCAGATGAAATGTCAGCCAAATTGCAAGAAAGAACTTCGCAGAAAAGAGACTAACATTACTGAGGTAAAACTTAGACAAGTCACCATAGTAAATACTCTTCTCTGATCATTCATTTCCTGGTTCTTCATCTTCTGTATTTGTCTGCACAACAGCTTCAGCATCAGGTAGAGAAGCCTCCTCCATAGTTTCATCTCCAACGCCTGCATTATCTGATGACTCAATGTTGTTTTTACCATCTTCATTTCTTTGAGTAACCTCAACCTTGTTCTCATCCCTCACATTCGCATCCTCGTTTCTTTCACACTTAATACCAGCATGTGCAATGATTTCGTTTTTAGGAGGTTCATCATGCAGAGTAAGATTAAATTCTTCATGTCCCTCCACTTTCTCCTCCTGTGCAGATTCATTATCCCCATCATTTGCCTTGTCTTCCTCCGCTTTCACATCCCGGTCTCCTCCTTCCATGTTCTGTTCAAGGAATTCCACATTATGTTCTTCTGCAGAATGGGACTCTCCATGGCTTTCACTCTCCTCAGACTCATTCTCCACTACCTCCTCATTAATCTCGTCAAATCCACAGCCCTGCCTCTCAAGACTTTGCAACCTCCTCTTCAAATCACCAAACTCTCTCTCCATCAAGAACAGCCTCTCCTTCAATATCAAATTCTCTTCCTCCAACTGAGCAATATGTGAATCCTGATCGTCCACACGGTTCTCCAAAACATTGTTATACTCCAAACCACCAGAATTCGGGTAAATCATCTCAAACCGGCTCAAGTCATGATCCAATCGCCTTTCTACCTCCACGTGTTCTTCCACATCACTCTCGCTTGATCCTCCTTCCTCATCTTCCTCTTCTTCCTCGTGTAACTCCATCTCATGTCCCGGTGATCTCAATCTAATCAAACCCTTCATCGATCCATACCCATCAACCCCCCACTCCTCCTTCGCCATATCCACCAATACCTCCCTCGACGGAGAGAAATTTGGAGTTGGCAATACTGCCGGAGTCACGGGACAGGGTGACACCAATGAGGCAATACCACCACTCTTCTTTGCCCGAATAATAAACGACGTCGTGTTCCTGGGAGCAAAAGGGGCACCCATATTATTATTATTATTATTATTATTGTTATTGTTATGATAAAATTTCTTCTTAGGGAAAAATCTCTTGGCCTTTAATCTATTCTGATATTGCAATTCATTAAGTGTTGGTGGCTTATATCCACCACCAAATCCTCCAACATTTCCATCACCACTTATATACCCAGTAGCCATTATGGCCTTTTCTTTTCTCCTCCCAATATCCACCATCCTCTTATCATTCTTATTTCCCTTTTTACCCTTCCAATTGTTCCTAGGTCCTAAGTTTTTCGACTGCGTTCCTCCGGCAACAAATCCATGACCCTTCATAACATTAGGGTTTTGAAACTTCATCTGATCAATTGTCATTGTCGGCGGCCACATCCCATGGCTCCGAGTCATCATTGATGGTTGCGGCTGTTGCATCTGTGAATGAAACTGAGGTTTTTCAGATTGAGTTTAAGCTGTGCACCGACGATGTAATAAAATAATTACACAATCAGGTAATTGCAGATAACTCTATCTAATAGATCTGATTGGTTAATCTTTAATAAATGGTAAGTAGCACTAATGGTGTACAAAAATAATTTAAATTGTATGCATTGACGGTGTATAAAATATTTACACAATTAGGTAATTGCAAGTAAACTCTATCTAATAGCACTGATTGGTAACCATAAATAAATGGTAAGTTATACTGATGGCACAAAATTCATTACACTACCAATGCATATAGCAAATTCACTTAAACGACGTCGTATTCACATAATAATGAAGCAAATTTTAATTAATCAATTTGATTAATGATTACCATCTGTTGTTGTAGTTGAAGATGAGGATTCATGATCTGAGGTTGATTCATACTCATCATCACTTGTTGATTCATCATCGATCCTTTTTCGTTCATAAGCAACAAAGATCAAAACCCTAACCCAAAAAAATCAAATTGAAGATCAAAATTAGAACCTCAAAATACTCTAAATGTATAAAAAGCGCTAAATCAACGACAAATTAATCCAAATCCTTACCCTTCAAAATTATTGATTAAAAACCCCCAAAAAAACGAAAAAAGAAAGTCGAAGTAATTCAGAGAAATTTAGATAGATCTATAGAATTTTTTCTGAATTATTGATTTCACCGAACAAATTTAGAATATTTCTAGAAAATTTGAGGATTAATTTTGTTGAGATTTATTCTTTCGGATTCTTCAATTATAGAGATTATTTATATCGCGTTTAGATGATGTGGTGAGGAGGAAAACAGAAAATATAATGACGGAGGCTATATATAAGGAGTGAGGAAGAAAATCGATGGTTAAGATTTTTGGTGATGGAGGACTAGCTGGATGAATGACACGTGGTTTTAAGAAAAGAGACCTTGTTTGCTTAAGCAATTACAGAATTGCCATTGTGCAGGTTCTTTTATTACAAGGAACTCCAACTAGATATAAATATGACAAATGACTTCAATGAAGTTTAGTACAATAAACTCTCTCTGTCCTAAAATTATTGTTATTTTGGGAGCTGCAAAAATTATTTATGAGTATTTTAAGTTATATTTAATTTTATTTTTTGTTTGGTATGATGACAATATAATAAGCTTAACTGAAAGATTTAGTTTTGTTATTTTGTTTAATTTTATTTTTCAATTCTGCTTTATTACCTTCCACCGTTGTTTGTACGAATGATAAATAGTACTCCACTAAAGAACTCTTCACTTAATCTTTATTCTTTACGTCTTGTTCGCAGTAATTTGCACTAAAATTATTTCCATTCTGCTCTATTCAGACAAATATCATGCTAATACTAATCCCAAACAAATCCAATTTCATATTATTTCGATGAAAAACAGATAACTGTAAAAAAAGATTTTAATTCCTATTTTTTTCTTTTTATCCAATCCATTTGATAGATAAAAGATCGAACACATTTGGCAGAAAAATTCCGCTGCAATAATCCCCGTGGAAAAAAGTTCTGCTACTCATTTTATAATGGTATGCCAAAAATAGTCAATGACAAAATCCTAGACCATTATCTAATGTATATCATTCATCTGGTATAGCTAAACATATCTGAAAACTATACACAATAAATTTACAACGTATGTAAATGAACAAAAGACGCAGCTCAATAATAACTTACTCTAACAAAAACTCCTAAAAGTGATACAACAATATGAACTACTCCTCTGTACAAGATCAGAGGAATATGAGATATTATAAACCAGTGTTCGGATTGTTTCCAGCAAGGATGAGAGATATCTCCAGCCCTCGACTGAACGCTTGGTTGAACATAAGCCGGGTTTGAAATGTTGAAATGAAGGGGAACCAAGAAAACAGTGCAATTGGGATGAAGATGAGCATCCCCATACCAGCATCGTACAAACGAGCAACTGAACGGAAAGACTTCCACATCCCCATTTTCTTGATTAGAGGCTTCCATGCTGTAGCAATCTGTCGAATGATGAAACATGCATTTGCCAGAAATTAATACAGTCCAAAAGGGATAAAGAAAGATGTGCACAATCAAAAACATGATTTGTATACAAGGTATAATGTCCTGTTTCAGTGAACATCAATGTATATTGTTTACCACTTGGCAACGAAACTTGACTTTATCCTAATTGTATAAATGATGCAAACTGAAACCAAGGGCAAGTTACTACTGATGTGGCTTTAGATTTAGAAATTTATTTGCTTACTTGACAGTAAGAGATGAAATTCTAATATCAGTGAGTTTCCCTCTTTTTCTAACATGCACACAAACTGTCATCAATATAGTGGAGCAAAAGAAGACCTACCGAGAGAATTCCCCAGCCAGTGGGTATGAATGCTAAGATGCATGCGAAAACATCCGTGACAGTAAGATCAGTAACTACAATCGCGGCTGCTAAACCAGCAACGGCAAGCAAAAACGATAAGCCTTGGACGAAACGCAGCAGCAACTGAAAATTAACTGAAATTTTCTGGCTGAAAGTGAACACCTGTGGCATCCCAAAATAGTAGATTTCATTTGAATATCCTCAAACTCAATTTTAGAAACTAAAACAGATTAAAAACTTGGTTCAAACCTTGAAGAGGACTAAGATGACAGCAAATGCAATCCATGAAAAACCATACACCTGAGAAACAATAAAGACACAAGGACCAGCAGTCAGCCATCACTCAATAGATAGTTAATACTTGTCATATCAAAATTGATTGTACATGAAACAGAACACCGAGAGCAAACGTGGCAGAGGGTAACGTCAAGAACCAAGTTTTCTCCAGCTCAGCATACCTCACTACTACGACCTCTAATGAACTGTATGTGGTTCACAGTTGAATCTATATACTTCATCAGATACGTATCTTGTGCTTAAGATTGTAAGACCTAACAATGAACTTTGTTCTCTCATCACCAATTGAGTGGTAGGAAAAATTGTTTCCTCACAACATCAAAGTTCATGCATACAAACTTCGGTTAACTGACTTGAGTTCTTCAAACACGTGGTAGATGCAAATTCTACATGTGCATACTGAACGTTTTACAATATGATGAAAACTAGGCACGTATGCCCCCAAAAGACAACATCACTATCGAGTCTTTAAGACCAAATTAAGACAGATATGGAACAATATTAACAGGAAATGTGTAGCAAAGAAAGGAGAAAAGTTAGATAAAGAGTAACAATAGTACCGTTAAAGATGTATTTGTTCCCTGAACATCTAACTTGTAGACAATGCCATATTGGAATATAAAAAATCGTAAGCTAAGAATGGTCTCCATCACCCTCCCTCCAAAGGTTCGAATATGAGCCTGTCAAACAACACAAAGGTGACGTCAAATTCTTTTAGAAGAGTATGAGTGAAATCAGGAATTGTCAATACACTCTAAAGCAGCTACACATCAATAGTTAAGGAAAGAAGCATAGTTAATGCACTCATCTCATATCGAAGAAATAATAAAGGAGAATTCACATAAAAAATATATAAAACCTGCTTATAGTAACTAATTCAGAAAAGTGTAGCTTAGCTCACAAGTCTCGAGTAGATATACAATACGCTTATACATTATAAGCATCCCAACATCTAATTCTGATATTCCATATGCAGGGCCAAAAGCAAGAAAGGCACACATAAATATGATCACAAAGAGGGGGTAAATTAATCCACTGTAAGTAAGTTTTTCGGTAAGTAATAAAAGCAAAAAATAGAAAATGAAAAAGAAGAGTAACGACAAAACTCCACCCCTTTGAACTTCTTATAATCAGTTGTGTACCCTTACACTTTCACCAATTCATAATAAACCAATACAAAGTGTAGAAAGCACTTGCATTTTTGTAACTTTTGGGATGAACTAGAAAAGATGTTATGACAGCGAAATCGACTCATCAGTTGAATTCAACACCAAGAGGAACTTGACATATGTGGTGACGACCCATTTTAAAGCATCTATGTCAGTAGTTTAGCACAAAACCACACAATTTCTCAGGCTCAGAGAATTGATTACCCCTATTTTATTTCTCATTAGTAAACTATGGAGATCAATAGTGAAGGTCAATAACCACATTCTTATCAAAGTAGAGCTCATACCAGTTCCTCATCCCACCAGGCTTCCCAACTTTCTTCCCCTTTAACACCAATTCCACCTCTATAAAGGAGCCAGTTGGTCCAGTCACGGAAGTCCTCCACTGTCCTATAGAGGAACACAAGAATGATGACAAGAAACAAGAAAAAATATATGAACGTCCAAACATAATAAAGCATTACTTACTTCTGCCATTCAAATCCCGCTGGATTAAACAAATATGGAGCAAAAAGCCAAGAAACAGCTAAGAACCAACTGCTAACAGTGAGAAGTATGTAGGATAAAGCACCATCATTGTAGCCATAAGCAGCATAAACCACCAACAGAAGCACAATTTCCATGCTGAAGAAGGTCAAAGATTGGTAAACTATTTGATATTCCCACAAGAACAGAAAAGAGCTATGACAAAATGACAACATAGATATGCGCACATGTGTGTGCATGCACTCAAACTGACACACACACACACACACACACACACACAGAGAGAGAGAGAGAGAGACCCCTTTACGAAATGACTGCGGGAGTAAAGCCTGTAATTCTCAGTAAACTTGATGTGTTTAACGACAAACCCCCTACCGGTTGCATGATACTGTTAAGAAAAAGATTTTCTGATTAGTTCTATGCCAAGATATAAGAATATTTGAGTAACGAGGAGGAGATGGACCAACTTTTGCACCACCATGGAGGATAGTCCGACCGAAGTAATGTGTCCTAGTGCCCAGGGAGAATGTGAAGAAGACAGTGCAAAGCTGAAACTGCATAGTGACAAAACTAACAACAGCCTGCAGCGACAAGAATGATGTCAGTCAAAGCAGAGAATAGACAGGCAGTTAGAGGCCAAACAAGAAGGTTATGCTCCATGAAAAAAAAGCACTAGATTTGAATGTGAAAGACCACCCCAAAAAAAAGTAGCAAAGCATTTGATGAGTTTTCCATAGAGATCAGTGGCGTTCTCCAGGATTTTTTTTGGAGCTATTGCAAAAAGTTTTAGCATGAGCTATGTTGCTCGGACTCTTCGACAATGTAGTTGGCTGCGTGTCGGATCCTCCAAAAATAGTGTATTTTTTAAGGATATGGCACGAGTGCGGCAGCATTTTGGAGAGTCCGCGCAACATAGAGCATGAGACATTGTCTGTTTAGATCTTCAAGAAGTTTGTTTGGAAAAAAAAAAACAGTTATTTGAAGAAATGGTTTGACAGTGTTTCTTCAAAGAACAAGTATTTTCCACTCACAGAACAATTACAGATCTTCAAAAGTAATACAGCTAACAAAACGCATTCTTTTTTCGCACAAACTTCTTTTTCAAAATATTTTTTTTTCAAAAGTTGTCCAAACGGTATATCTTTTGTGAGGATTGCTAACAAGAAAGATACTACAAATCTAAAGCTAGGAAGGTAAAGTAGATGCAGAAAACAGAGAAATTATTTCCAAAAGATTGAGAAGAAGCTCAAAAGGCGAAAATATAAGCATCATTCCTCAAGGATAAGAAAAACATACTCATTGGTCGCTCAATTAAGATTTTGTAAGCAATTCAAGTAATTGCTCAATTATTAGTCAATCATGTTTGGTAAAAGAATAGAACTTCTTTAGCATAACAGATCAAACTATGAGAAGGACCCTAAGAAACATACCCTTAGGAAACCTTGTTCCAGAATGAAACCCAGAATCATAGGAACCGCTGTAAAGACACCAATCTGAAAAAGAAATTGTGCATTGAGAGCAGCACTGAGTGCATCATTGTCTGATATATTAGCTCTATCCTCAATAGTGGCACCAACACCAGATAACGCCTGAAAAAAATTGCAGATATTCAAAAAGAGGCAGGCCATGAATATTACATATAGTTCTTGAATAGTCTGACAAACAGCACGCAAAGAATAACATTGACAAATCAAAAAGGTGAATGGAAATTGAATTTTGAGTCCCGTGCAGAATCTTTCCACAGAATCCACAATTTGGAAGCAGAAGTTTGCTTGCTCATAGAATTATCGGCTCATAGAATTATCAAAATGCTAACTGCACCATGAGAATAACACTAGTGCAAAGAAATAGGTCAACTAAATGAGCAATCCTAACTTACTTTGAAAGGTCAAACTGTATACCCTATCTGTAATAGGGTAAGCATCTGGAGTTATAAGCAATACCCAAAGTACCCAAAAGCAAAAAATTGTCTGAGTATTTACCAGATATGCCTTGCCATAGAGAAAAGCATAAACACTAAGCACTGTCAACTGCACAAAAGTTTAAAAGGATCAGTCAGAAACATCACCATATACCTGGCAGTTGAAAGCTGCAATAAGCATACAAAGCACAACCCATATTATAGCTAAAGCACTAAAGCCTAAGGAGATCACAACTAACACAAGGGATGGCATTTAGAATGCGAAATTATACCATTGTGCAGAAGTAGTATCCGACAGTTGTAAAGTAGAACGATAACATTCTAAAGAAATCAAAGAGCTGGCCGAGCCTGTAAACATCTCTACTGAGAACTTGTTCACCATTACCACCAGCAACTTTGCCTTCAAATAATGCAATCTGGTTGAGTCCGACATCTCGTCCCTTGCCGACCTGTATGATTTTAGTTTAGGCACTGCCATCATATATACATTCAAACACAGAATGGCTGGCAAATTTACCTGAATATATTCATGGTGAGTAATATTTCCCTGCCGTAGAGTTGAACCAAACCCTGCATTTATACTTGAAAAATTGAGTACTACGAGCATGCTTGCCCAAGGTTCCAAAATCTACTTATTCCGAGTACTTTTTTTCAAATGGAGTTTTTGAAAGAAAAAAAACACTTTCGGATTGCAATTTATGCTTACCCATATCATTTGAGAATTGCTTTTGTTAATAGTATAAAACGGCTTGTGTTTGGCCAATCTTTCAAAATAGTGCTTTTGAGCGCCAAATTATATAAAATACATGTAAAGATACACTTTACAATTATCATAATTTAAATATATTAATGATTTTAAATATTTATTATGAGAGATTCTTAAGTTCATTTTTACAATGTAAAGAAAAAATCACCAGAGAGAGAGAGAGAGAGAGAGAGAGAGAGAGAGAGAGCAGGTTTATCAGTCTTTGGCAAAAGATGTATTGTCAACAATGCATAATTCTTTGTCTGCACTATGAGAAAGTTTGATAAATACTCCCTCCGGTCCACGATAAATAACCAATTTGCCTTTTTTATTTTGGTCCAAAATAAGTGTCATTTAATTAAGGGTAGTTTGGTCACACTAACTATTTTTATCTAGAATTTTGTATTTCCTTAATGGGTGTGCCCAAGTCAAATTGGTCACTTATTGTGGACCGGAGGGGGTATAAATTTTTGGTAAGCATATTTTCGCCTTGGAAGAATTACATGGAAAAGGGTCAAAATTGCCCCTCTACTATAAAAATGATCAAATTTACCCTCTATTATACTATTGGTCTAAAAATACCCCTAACAATACACAAGTGGCTCAAATATATATATCCCTCCTCCGTTAAAACCGTCCAAGGTGGAAACTCAATGCCACGTGGCACGGACACCTTGGTGATGCAGACACCACGTGGCATACCACCTCATCACCCCAACCCATTTTACCCCCTCCCTCTACTACTTCTCCTTGGCCAGAGTAATTTCTGCAGCATTACTACAGTAAAGAATTATTTGCTTCAAGATTCAAAAGTACCACATACAAGGTGATTATCAGGATTCGGCGTAACCAATTCGTCAAGTGGTCACGCGTTAATCCAGTTGAATGAGACCTTCTTAGACTATGGGAGAAGAAAAAAGAATCCCGAAGATGAGGGGATCATGACTGCCATATCAAATCCAGGATCCATCTATTTAAGATAATAAGGCCAATAACCCCTCTTTAGCACCAAAAGAAGCTTAATCATAGTACGCTTCATTCCTTCCGCACCCATCAAGCTCCACAAAAAGTAAGACGTAATATTTGCTTTCTCCATAGGCTTAAAATTGTAGTTTCGATCTTTCGTAATTTGCTTGAGGAAGAGTAAACAGACCCTCATGAAACTTTGCAAAGAAATTCATTACTGGGCTGATTTCTAAGATAAAAAAATTTTATTCCTCAAAAATCACGTATTGATGGTGGAGTGGTGGTGGTGGAGAGGGAGGAGGTGCTAATGTGGAAGAAGAAATGAAGATGAGAGGGTAAAATGGGTTTGGGTGATGAGGTGGCTGCTACGTGGTGCTCACCTCACCAAGTTGTCGGTGCCACGTGGGATTGGATGTCCACCCTGGACACCTCTAACGGAGGAGGGGTATATTTGAGCCACTTGTATAACGGTAAGGGTATTTTTAGACTGATAGATAAACTTGATCCTTTTCTTATAGTAGAGGGACAAATTTGACCCTTTTCCCTAAAAAGAACTTCTCCAGCTTCTGCTTATGCTTTCAAGAAGAAGCTATATTTTTCAGTTTCTTCCCCGCAGCAAAAGAAAAAAAAACTTCTGCCGCTACTCAAAAGAACTGATTTCTTTTCGGAAACTTAGTCAAGCACCTTAACTATTCAAATTAAATACTTCTTTTCAAAAAAATAAGCACTTCTAGTTTTACAAAAGCTTGGTCAAACAAAATACTACTCACTAGTCATGACACAGTAAAACTCATAACGAGGACACTGAATAATTATACATGCAGCAGAATATCAGGTCACTAACTTTTTCATGTCGGTTAACTGGTTGAAGATTTAAGAGAAATGAACCAAAAGAACTAGGTTCCAATCAAAATCGGAGAAGACACAAGCTGGGAACAAATATGCTAGCTGGCCAGAGAAATCATATGAACCTATGGTAATATTATTAATCTAGGGGACATCATCGTATATGAGCAAGCTTCCAACTAAATAAATGTAAAATGGAGAGCACAACGTGCATGCCGGTGGAGTGCTTGGCAGCAAACCATTACCTGCATAGATGTCTTCACTGATATTAATCACACGCGAGGCTTTGCTGATACCACCTCGAGTAATATGGAAAATTCTGTCAAAGACATCTGGATGTCCATAGTGCATACGAACTCTGAGGAATTTTACAACCTGTCATAAACTGACTCCCTGGTGCAATATAAATATCAAAGTAATGAACATGCACTCACTTCAAAGGATTTGCCAGAACACGCTGGCCCATAGTCACAAAGCTTGCTTCTTGGTTAGACATGAAGGATGCCAACGAAGAAACACTGAAACGCAAAAAACCATATCAGATGACTGTCAGGAAATACAATGACAGAAGAAATATATCATTAGATCCAAAATCACCTGCCAGTAAACACATGCTCCCTAACACCAAGAATTGTAGCGGGATGAATGCCATGATTAAGGAAGAACTCCTCAAGAAGATTTCTCACCTTCAGAGCCTCTTCAAAATAGTTATCCTATGTTTGATAAATACATAGAGATAGGGTCGAGGTAAGCAAGGTATGAACGAAAGCCTAATGACAATGAAGCTGACAAAGATATTATCTTTGAAAAAGAAATACACAAGTACAGCAGGCACTTCCCCTTCCTAAATCCACTTCAATTTCACCAGTCTCGTGAAATGCGCCCTTCCCTTTCCTAATCTACTTCTATTTCACCAGGCTCATGCAATGATTTGACTTAAGATTGGGTATCTCAAAAGAAAGAGAGCCTCACTAATTCTTCCATTGGGTATCTCAAAAAAAGGGAGCCCCGCTAATTCTCCATTTCACCTAGACTATCACGTAGCAAAATCACCCAGGAATTCTAGAATCTATCTGTAAAAGCATAAGAGATTGCCCAGCATGTATGATGTCTATCCTGCCAAGGATGAAATCATTGTCGCTTAGACCTCTCCTTACCTTTGAAAATAGGTAAGAATTATGTATATTAAAAAGAAAAACAAAGTTAGAAAATTAGATGGTTCCCAGATGATGACAAAGGGCCAAACTATCCACTTCAAAGTACTGCTAAAATGATTATTCTCTGTAGAACTACTAGAAAAACTTCACACTTGAATTGGGGTTTTTTTATTCTATCATGATGAAGATGGGATTTGCGGGGGAGCATAGGATATGGATCAGATTTTGTATCACGACGGTCAGGTTCTCTATCTTGGTAAATGGAAGTCCTTATGGTTTCCTCCGCAGCCCAAGGGGATTGAGACAAGGGGATCCGTTATCCTCCATGTTATTTATATTGGTGATGGAAGAGCTGAGCAAAATGACGGATAGAGCAGTGACTTGAGGTTTCATGATGGGTTTCACGGCACTGATTGGGCAACAGAGTAATGTGAAGGTCACGCATTTATTGTTTGCAAATGATACTCACAAATCTCAGCTGACATACTTGAGAGAGGTTCTGAATTGGTTCCAATTTGTACCATGTTAGAAGATTAGCCTCAGGAAATGTGAGACCATACCAAGTAGGCGAGGTGGATAACTTTGACACCCTTTCACAGATATAAAGCTTTAAGGCAGGTGTTCTACCTACTACTTACCTTGGGTTTGCCGTCGGGTGCTTCAAACAAGGATCTTGCAATGTGGAATTCGGTGATTGAAAGAGTTGACAAGAGAATAGCAGGTTACCAAAAGAGGTACTTGTTAATAGGGGAAAGGAAGTACTCATCAAGAGTACACTTTCAAGCTTTCCTTTATATTACATGTCACTAAATGCAGGCACCGAAGGGGAGCCTTGGCGTAACTGATAAAGTTGCTGCCATGTGACCGGGAGGTCACGGGTTCGAGCCGTGGAAACAACCTCTTGCAGAAATGCAGGGTAAGGCTGTGTAAGATAGACCCTTGTGGTCCTGCCCTTCCCCGGACCCCGCGCATAGCGGGAGCTTAGTGCACCGGGCTGCCCTTTTTTATTTTTACTAAATGCAGGCACATGTGATTGTAACGGACAAACAAGAGAGACTTCAAAGGAACATCCTTTGGGACGCTGCTGATGGTTCCATGGCATGGGATGTTGTGCCTCTAGCCCTCATGTGGGTAATTTGGAATGGAAGAATAGGAGAACATTGGAAGGGATCGAAAATGGCATTGTACAATTGAGGAATAACCTCGTGTTTTTAATTTCTTTTTGGTGCACCCACGAGGTTCCCACTTGTATAGATGATTGGGTTCTTTTGTGGAGAATCATGTGTTGGTGTAGATTCTCTATTTTTTGGAGTACTTCTTGTATACTTGAGCTGTTTTACTCCCACAATCAATAAAATTACTTTACCTTATCAAACTGGAGTTGGCAAATTGCTTGGAAAAGAGGCATAGTTGTTATTAAAAAAACAAAAAAGAATTTCACACTTTATTTCACCAGTATACTAACTATTGTAGATTTTTCTTCAACCTGATCCCAAAGTATCACCTAGTTATTGATGAAGATTTTGTCTACTATCTATTGGACGCTAAAGGAACTCAAAAGGGGAAATCCACTTAGCATTCTGTTCTATACACAAGGGATAGAGTACAGACTAACACAGTCAACAAAACATTAGATACTTGGCTACCTGATTCATGTCAATTGTTTGCACTGCATTTCCACGTGTAAAGATAATTGCATGATTTTGATTTTCCGGTTTTCCTTCACCAAGTTTAGGATTCCCAGGCAGTTTAATTGAGTAGATTTCCTGCAATCATGTAGAGAAAAAAGCACGTAGAAGCATTACTATTTTGAATCTACAAGGCAAAAAGTTAAATCGCTGAAAATGATATCTTATCAATATAAATTCAGTATATTATATTACTCTGGATAAGATTGCTACAGAAAAAGAGGATAACACCAATCAGAAAATAGCACCTCTCATCTTACTTTTGTTGTGTTATTACCAGAAATAATAGAGACAGGTAACAGCTGTAGCACATTCTTACAATGCCCCTGGGCCTAACTGGTAAAGGAATACTTACTAAAGGCAGAATACCGAATTCCCACCCACCCACAAAAAAAAAAAAAAAAAAAAAATCCTTGGCAGGGATTATTAGTTGCACACCTAAACTATGAGGAGTCCTACTTACACCCTGCACTTGGATATTTGATAGCTTTTAGCCCCTAAACTTGGAACTGATTATAAGTTGCACATCTAAACTATGAGGAGTTCTAACTACCCGCCCTACCTTGGATATTTGATAGCCCTTACCCCCGGGATGATCTCCGCACAAGGAAGTGACATACATGCGCCTGCTACGTGGGTTTTGTTGTCTACGTGGCATCTTTTTAAATAAAATATAATATTTTACCTTTTTAAATTCATTAATTTTATTAGATCATTTTTTCCGGGTCAAATTAGTAGAAAGCTTAGCTGAACTCCATTATTTTGGCAAAACTTTTTTTATTTGGCTAAGAAAAATGGAGCTCTAGCCAAGTTATTTTTACTGATTTGGCCCAAAAAAATGCATTTGAAATAAATAGTCATTGCATCTAAAGAAAAAAAATATACACAACTGGTACGCCATTATTTTTGCTAAAAGCTAATTTTATTTGGCTAAAATGATGGAGTTCTAGCCAAGTTTTTTACAAATTTGGCTGGAAAATGAAAAAATACACAGTTCGAACAAATAGACAATTGCATCTACAGAAGAAACTACAAAAATGCAAATTTCCGGTAAAATTGCATTGTATATGATTATGTGGCAATTAACTGTTGAAAGTATCCCAACAGGAAGTTGAGTTTTCGATTTTCTTCACTCCCGTCTGCCTAAAAAAGAGTGTATCCACTCTCTTTGCCATGCCAGCATCTAGGGGGTAAAGGCAATGAAATAACCAAGCCGAAGGGGGTAACTAAGACTACAAATAGTTTAGCTGTGCAACTAATAATACGAGACAAGTTTAAGAGGCTTTTAGGTATTCTGCATTACTAAACATCATAGACCACTTGGTCCAAAAGATATAACATTATGACTTACTTTTATGTTTGAGCGCCAATGACCATGCCAGCAAATCCATTTTGCGTCGCTTCTCCCACTAACGCAGACTTGTTTGGTTTAGGGTCCAAAATCACCGGTAAAGAAGCAATATCCTTGTGGTAGGTCCAGAAGCTGATGAAAGACTCTAGAGGTAAGCTTATGTGGTGTCTACAGGCAACTACCATTTAATAGCATGAACATCCAATTAGCTCCCACTTACTTGCTCATCGCTTCCAACTAGCTCCTACTTTTGTTACCATTTGGAACAACTTGAGTCCAAAAGGTACAGGGCAATACTTAAAGAACTTTTTTTTCATTAGTAAGACAATACTTTAAGAGCTTGACAGACAAGCTGGGATTTACTCCATTTAGGGTCATGCAAGTTGCAATAAGAAAAGATATCTAGCACTAATTAACCCCAGGTCCCAACTTACAATACCATTTTCTTTTCTTTTCCCGATAGAAGTGGGAATTCTTTGGTTTGAGCTGCAACAACATAGAACCAGTATTCGTGTTGTTTCCCCATGTTGATGTTTAACAGCATTATCACAAACTAGGGTAATTGCAAACATAGCAAAAGCTGAACACGAAAAGAACTCACTAATCAACACCACCAAAAGCAGACCCAGCTTCGTTCACATTATGCTTCACTCTCTAAAGAGCTGATGTGACCATTTATTAATTTTCTGAAATTCAAATCACAGATAGTTGCATATTTGTGTACTATTACGCATATTACATGCTAAAACAACAACAGTAACAACAACAACAATAACAATAACAGCAACAACAACAAAAATACTACTACTACTACTATTACATGCTAAAACACAAACAACAACAACAACAACAACAAAACAACAACAACAACAACAATAACTACTACTACTACTACTGCTACAACCACCACCAAACAAGTGGGGGTCCGCTATATAAATTCTCATTGACCATGTTTCTTCATTTAAGCTCTACCCATAATGCTAAAACACATAGAACGAATTTAAATTAAAGAGTAAATAGAACAAGTGTAATGGAAATGACATGGACGCCTTAAGCAGATTTTAGAGTAGAAAAAGAATGACACCTTATCTTTGCCGTTGATGTCAGCCTTTACAAGCTTTGAGATGTATTCTTTATTCACCTTTCCATCTTTAAGAGTTTCAACCTCATCAATGAAAGCAACTCGGAGAGCCTCATTTCTACATGAAAGTATAACCCAAGTCAGCGGAGAGGTTATGACGTCAATTCTAAGACAGAATCTATCTTGTACATTCATTACAATCCAAATGAATAAATTAATTCACCTTTGCATTAGTAATGCAATATCTGCAGCCTCAGGTTTTTGCTCTTCTTTCTGTTTTCCATATATCTGGCATGTGACAACATATGTAAATTTCAGATCTGCCTGTGCTCTTGATTCAGGAGACAAGTGAAATCCTTGAGTATCCGTTGTTCCATTTGGTGGGATTCCTGCTTCAGAATCTAACAACGTACAGAAGATTGAATTGGTGAAGAAAGAGAAAATCAACAAAATCATACATTGTTTTAGGTTCTCAGAAAGCAAACCTCCAGTCATCATCCGTTCCAAATATGATTGCAGCATTAGCGCTTTCCTGTAGTACATCATTCCACGAACTGCAAAACTCCAGAAGGGTTGTGTTAAAGGTAAGAAATTCATCAGAAAAACAAGCAAGGAAGCAACTTTCTCCAGGCGAGGAAAGCAGGATAGCCTACATAGCACAAGCAAGCAAGCAGGGTATCGTCTGGTAAGTACCATTCTTAGGGCTGTCTTTTCACACACAAGTTTCAGTACCTAGCATCATGACCTTCAACTTCTAAAAGTCTGCCTCAACAGCCATACATTAACTTTTCCATCAAAAGAGACAGAAATTTTAAATTTTGACTAGTTCAAAAATAGCCCTTTTTCGCCTGGCCATCACATAAATAATCAGAAATTTAAGTCTTTCGTTTCTCTGACCTAGACAAGGCATATGATAAAGCACAACGAAAGGTCCTTTGGTGGGTGATGGAGAAAAAGAAATTCATATTAAATATATAAAAGTCATAAGGGACATGTCTGAAGGAGTTGTCACTAGCGTGAAAACAGTAGTAGGAGATAAAAAGGAGTTTCCAATAAAAGTGGGTTTACACCAGGGTTTTGCAGTGAGCTCCTACTTATTTACCCTAGTTATGGATGAGCTAACCAACAAAATACAAGATGAGGGCCCACGGTGTATGCTATTCGTTGATGATATTGTGCTAATTGACGCAACTAGCGAGGGTGTCAACCGAAAGCTTGAGGTGTGGAGAAACACCTTAAAGAGTAAGGGTTTTAAGATAAGTAGAAGTAAGACCGAGTACATACACTGCAAGTTTAGTCAGCACGAGAAGAGCGAAATTGAGGTGAGACAAGATGGAATTGTGAAGCCAAAATGCAACTATAAGATGCAACTATGAGCCAAAATGCAACTATAAGATAAATTCTATTGAACAACTATAAGACCGGTTATATTATATGGTAGTGAATGTTGGGCCGCTAAAATACAACATACCCACAAGATGATTGTTGCAGAAATACGAATGCTATGATGAATGTGTGTCGCACACGATTACATAAGATTAGAAATGATCATATTCGCCAGAAGGTGCAAGTACTACACAATGAGGATAAAATGAGAGGTCACTTGAGATGGTTTGGTTATAAGATTAGTAGTAGTAGACCTACAAATCCTTGGAATTAATGCAAACTTAGATGGAAGAGAAAAATCCATACTATATTTATCATACTACTACTACTACTACTACTATCATTTACATATATTTATCTTTTTTTACTTGCACTTTTATTTTATTATGGTAATGATGATGATATGAGTTGAGCTAAATGAAAGAAATGGGGATTCATATCGCCGACCCCAACTTGTTCGAGACCGAGGCAATGTTGTTGTATTTTTCCTTGTACAGATACTTTTAAGATCTCTCTGGGTCCTAATCATAAAAATCATTCATTTATCTCTCAAACAAAATCACTTTTTTTCCAGATAAATTCAAACAAAATCACTTTTTTTTCAGATAAATTCAAACAAAATCACTTTTTTTCCTTTCTCTTTTGATAACGATAGGGTCCGGGCACTTGCATGCACCTCCAAGATCACTCTTATACTTACTCTTTGTCAACACCTTCAGTTTATCCTTTTCAACAATTTGTTACGATCATCTGGAATGTCAAGTACAATATACAAAATTTGGATCTTGACTCCATCATCCCTGCCTTTGCAAAGAGATTTAAGTAAAAAGCTTTCAGTATAAAATCAACTGTAAGAAGATACACTCCGCATGTTGCTTAAGAATAGCACAATAGAGGAGGAATGTTTAGGGGTCGGGGTTTATTATGCTCAGAATAGCACAATAAGAGAATACAGGCAAAGGCATCCCCAATTCCATGTTTCTCTTTCTTTCTTTCCATCCATTTCTACTTGTGGTTACGTAGAACTTTCCACCAAGAAAACTGATGGCTGTAACAATTTTCTTTTGGGCCCACATATTGATGTTCGTGATGGCATCCTTACACAAAGGAAGAAAAATCAGGAGTTTCTGGTTAAAAATAGGGGGAAAAGAGATGAAAATATTCATGATAATCGGACTTAGTACCTAATCCCTCTAGGATTCATTTTTTTTTAACACACTTTCTGTTTAAAACAAGTAGTCTCGTGAATTTGAAATCTGAAACCTGTGAGAGTCATATAGGATACTAATATTTTAGCTGATGTTTCAAAGTAGAAATGTCACAAAAAGTAAGACAGAGCAAGCACCCAGCTTGATCCTAGATATTTTTCGTCCAAAGAAACAAAGATAACACACATGATCTATTCGAAACCTAAAACAGGAGAAGAAACAATTAATGTAAGTAACCCTAAACATAATTTCAGAGGTACATGATGCAGTCAGAAGTGTAGCATTAAACATCCAAGGAGACAGCATATACTGCAAATTAAAAAGAAAACAGAGAATTAAGAAGTACCAGTTCTGGCCAATGTTTGCCCACGGTATGATGCCCAAAACCTAAGTTCAAGAATGTCATTTGGGTTATCATTAAGTTCTGTCTCTGAGGCATTCTCATCACGGCCAATTCGAGCAAGAAAGTTTTTCCATTCATCTGCATCAAATAATTTCTTTTTCCTCTTAATGAAACGACAACAAAGAGGAGACTTACCTTCAAGTGTAATTTCTCAGGAAAATGAGATGACTAATCAAACAAATACAAGCTATAAAGAAAAACTTCCTCTGTTTTGGACACTTTTTTTATAAGGTTCCTCTGTTTTGACACTTCAATGCATTCTGAAGACAACATTCTGAATACATGTATCCTAATCAGTTATCGAGTTGTAGAAATTAATTGAAGATGTTTGCTTACAACTTTAAGACCTCAAAGATTTCCCAGCTATAACAGTTGGGGAAATAAAAAATGGAAGATTTAAAAATAACAAAAGACTGATTAAGTCTTATTTAGAAAACAAAACTACAGAAAAAATAAATAGAGATAATACATTGCTGAACAAGTTTTAATTAAGACACTAACAACAAAAGCAGCAAAAACAGGATAACCATTAACCAACCTTGGGCACTAATAAGGCATCAGATTTCCACTTTCGTCTTTTTATGCAGAACAACAGTAAAAATAGCTTTCTTCTCTTTTCTTTCTACTGTCTAAAGAAACCTTCTTCGGAATGTCAAAACTTGGAATTTTAATAGTAAAATTATCATAAATGTCTATATTTCACACTCAGAAATATGTTTATCTTTATTTGAATGTCCACAAAGTTATTAAGAAAACTCTTTTCTATCTTTTATCATAAGGATAATATTTTCATTTATTTGAAAAACACATGTATACAAGCAGTATATCAAAAAGTAAAAGGCTTACAAAATAGTAATATTTTTAGTCCATCTCGTATTTGCAACTAAATATTATGTGATCATCACACTCCATAAAACCTGTTCTAAGTACCAAATTTTCATAACTATTACTTATGTGAACACTCTTAAGGTCTTTCACCCCAAGTCTTCCCCCTTTATTTCGACTCATCACGGGCTTCCAACGATCCAACTGTGAAGCTCCATATAGTCCCATGTGCTAAATCCCAGAAGCATGTAACAAAAAAACGCAATATGTGGAACACTTGATAGTATGCTCTTGATAAGCATATCCTTTCCTCCTTTAGACAAATAACTTTTTCCGCCATCCTACTAAGTTTTTCTCAACACTTCCGATTGCCTGTTCCAGACAGCTTGGCCCAAATTCAAAGCACCCTAAAGACAGGCTGAGATAAGCGGTTGAAAATGCTTCAATGCTGTCCGCCATATCCACTGGCATTATCTCACAATTTAATGAGATTTATTTCTAGTTCTGACATGGTTTGAAAACACACAAGGATCTATCTGATGAATATTAACTAGGAAATATCTGCATCACAAGACATAAGCATGTCGTCCAACAAAAATAGATCGGTCCCCTTGCCTCAAACTCATCGAGCTACCAAACAATACATATGGCTCCCATTCACTAGAGCCAAGTATCTTACTTTTGAATAACAGAAATTGACTCACTTCCTTCACCTATAGTAGAAACTTTATCTTTGTCATTAAAAAACCAAGAACTCCCAATTCAATTGTCATAACGCTTCTCAAGGTTCACTTGCAAAGAACCCCGAGCTCTCCTTTTTTCCTCCTTGAATCTACCACATCATTTGCCACCAAAGCAGCATCTAGGATCTGTTTCTCCAGGAGACACGCTTTTAGAAGTAGATATTGTATCGTCCAGTACCTTCTTTAGTCTACTAGAAAGCACCAAAAAGATGAACAAGACAGAAATCAATGATGATACACGATGAGCACCAATTAGTGTTTTAGCCTATATTGGATGTGTCTTTCATAACCTTTTCACTGAACCCCCTCAAAAGTGCAAATGGAAAAAAGTAAGGAAAAAGAGTGGTAACATGTTGAGTGAAGAGACAGTGCAAACACTCACTCCCATCAATATCAATAAGAGTTCATCTTCTTCCCAAACTTCCGCTCACTCATTCAAAACCTAGACTCAGAGCAACTACGGAAGTCCCTAAATTTTCTATAATTGGACTAGATGAAATCAACAAATTAAAAATGCAGATAAAGAATCTGTGCTACCTACCTCCCACGTTGACACGCTCTCTTTGCTTTGTGAAATATGCAATGAAAACATAAGCTCTATTTTAATCGAAATACATGTACTTCTGCTTTATTTCTCCCTATGAGTATTTGCATGGTTGTGGCATGGAAATAACTTAATTGTACTCAGATTCTTCTACTTCTTGCAAATTTTGACCTGGTTTACCATATGCCCGAACGGTTGGAGCACGCGCCCCACGAAATATGCGCTGCCCACTTCCCAAGGCAATTTTCGACCGCCTAGTCCTAGTATGCGTGCCCTGCTAACACCTTTGAAATATACTGACTGGACACCGAATGATGGTGTCGGACCTCTGCATTGGTTTTCTAACCATCACGTGATCTAGGTACAGAGTTTAAGAATAAGAAAGACTTTTGAAACTTGCGGTCTAAGACATGTCATAGACATTTCTGTAGCTATAAAATTATGTCTTTTTAAGGGTAAAACTAGAAGTTAAAGTGAATTTGTTTTTAAATATAGAAAGGTGTCATCTTTTTTAGATAGACTAAAAAGGAAAGTGTGTGACATAAAATGGGACAGATAAAATAACAGTTTGCTCATATGTTCATTTAACTGAGTACATTTTTTGCTCTGAGCAGCATTTTGAAGAGTCCGCGCAACATAGATGCAAAATACCAGCTATTTCTATTTACCGCTTTGCACAAAGAAACAAAGATTACCTGGATATATTTTCTGAAGGTAAAATAGAATAGAAATTCCATCTTCATTTTTCTTTAGGAGCTCTGACATGCTGTAAAGAACAGTTTCCGAATAATACGGTGTGAACACACTGCAAGAGAAGAAAATTATTACAGAATAGGTCAATGAAGATGGTAAAATGAACAGTAACAATGTGATAGAACATACCTGAAGGATAACATCTCACGGACAGGTTTTGTTACAGGCATATCCATGAAAAGAGAATTGGTGAAAAACTCTAACCGGCGTCTAGCCTCAAGATTCTTAGGTACGGTGGCAGCAGATTCTTTAATAGTTAGAAGCGAATGGAGTCTTTTAATCAGTTCCTTCTGCAAATATTTCATGCATTTTATGTACCAAATTCAAAGAAACGAGGAGCAAACAGGTGCCGAAAACAATTAAGAACAAAATGTGAAAGGAAACCAGATACAAGCATACCAACTCAGGATCTCTCGGCCACTTTAATTTTGAGAACAACCGGCCTTCATTCCTTGCCTTTGATAAAATGTTCCATGTCTCAATGTGTTCTCTAAAACGATATGATAGTAATTATGCTCCGCATTCAAAGAGTATAATAATCCCAAAAATGATAAGTCATCCGAAGTACCTCATATTAAAGCGAAGAACATCAAGTCGCAGAACATCATACAGATCTTGAATAGCCTTAACAGCCCCACTTTCAAGCTCCGGTGTATGCTCCTTTTTCTACGTGAAAGTATTCAACAGATCATAAGCAGAAAGGCAGAAAAAGATAAATACCCATTCAGACATTTGAAAACTGACAACGAAAGAGAAATCCTCTCAACAATCTCAATTGAAATAAGAAAGACAACGAGGAAACATAATGTGAGTTGACCAATGCAGCCTCCCGTCATGGAATCGGAAGGGAAAAAAATATGCATCACCTATATCTGAAAGGTTTCCATGCCTGTGCTGGACACCAAGTATGACGAGACATACTGTGAACATGTGAAAATGGGAGTGTTGAAACTCAAAAAACTTATCTTACTACAGTAAAGAAAGAGGACGTTGTGTGGGGGAAGGGGGGGAAGGTGTGGAAAGGTAGAACTTGATGAGAGCAGCAGAGATACGAAGGGCCACAGAGCATGTGCAAGGGAAGATTCGTAGATTTGCTAAATCTGTGGAGAAAGGTTATGATAGTTTCGCCGCTTCTTAGGTAGCACCAAAGCGAATTGCTGATTTTCAAACTTATTCCTAGGGTAAGTACAATACTATCTTATCGTCAGTGTTAATGATGGTAAAGACACCAGGAAATAGGAAATGCTCCAAACGACGCAGAGAACCTATGTGTCTTCAGTATAATCGTTATCAAGCCTGAAAGAACATGTACCAGTATTCCCATCAGTGCAGTAACTTTCTGAATCACCAGTGGCAGCTTATTCAGTTCAACATCCACATTAATACTCCTTTTAGCTACGCTCCCCCGAATGTCCTCATATACTCTTTCAACCCTAACATAGTACAGAAAGAAAGCAAAGAACATAACTGACTATGCATAGTTCTAATAACAGAAACTTGATGTGAGTTCATTCAAAACAGACAGACACAGAAGGCTATGACATCTTACCACGTCTTTCCTTCATCATTTCCTTCATCATCTAATATGGATGTAAGAACAAACTTGATGGCGTAATAGCACTCTTCAACCGCGTATTGCATGTAATCATCCCTTGAAATCCTATCCCATAACTCATCTTGTGAGTCTTTACTCTCCACAGCAATATCTTTTGCGAGAAATATCTGCACAGTCAGCATAAATGTAAAGATATGTGGCTTTTCAACATGACAATACATAGAGGGCACAAATTACATTTTGTATAAAAAGAGAAAACAAAAAGAACTGTCAGCACTGTAACTGCTCTACCTTGCTAGCTAATAGGAAAAGCGGCCACTGAACCAAGGGCAGACTCCCAGAATTCTTAGGCATCAAAAACAGTTCCATCTCCCTGTAGGTTGAAAATCAATCCATCAAAAATATGAGAGGTCGAAGCATATCAATTTAGCTAGTAGCAAATAGAAACTGTGGTTAGTGAAATAACAAAAAACAAACACTCACAAATTAGTAATATAATCTTCTTCCCTCAGATTCTTGATGATCTCATTCCAGAAAGGTGCAAATCGAGCAGCATCAGCTTTGTTTCTCTCCAAAACCTGCTTTTTACAACAATATAATATTAAAAAACAAAAAGTAAGATTTTGAATAAATAAGCACTACAAATATGTTACAGTCAAAAAACCAGGAAACATTTTCTGTTATAACCGAGAAATCCCCTATGAGTTAGTTGGCCCAACTCCTATTATGCTCACAGGCTCAAAACTCGGGGAGTATGGGAGTGCCACCCCTCTACCATGCTCCCACTTACATACCAAGCTTTGTCATGACAAAGTTCAAACTCGTAATGTACGCCTAACCACACTTCACATGCTACGTCCTTACCATTTAACCACAGCCCTGGAGGCAAGCTCCACATAAGTTAGATAAAATGCGAAACCATAATATCAGTGCTTCATCTTTAGTTAAACCATAAAATATAAGACAGAAGAATCCAGAAATAGAAACTTTTTTAATGTATTTTGAGCTAACACCTTATTGGTGACAATAACAAATATATCAGAAAACTGTGTTTTAGAAGTAACGTGATGCACCCCTAAAGCAAACAAGGAGCTTCAGAATGTGATATAAAGACAAATGTTAAGTTGCAGTAAGAAATTGATTAGAAGACGCAACAGCCGGGGTAAAAATCAAATTAAAATGTCCAATATTTGGTGAGTGGGGTGGAGTGGGGATTTGGGGGGTTGTACGGACCGGTAGGGGAAGGGTCCAAGGTGTCTTTCTGGGAGGAACTGGCCAATATTATGGGGGAATGGGACATTCCATGGGTTCTAGGGGGAGACTTTAACACTATTAGATTCCCGGAGGAGAGATTAGGGTGCAATTTGATTTCGGGGGCCATGGAGGAGTTTTCTGACTTCATCAATGATCACTTTCTCATTGATCTTCCTCTGTCAGGGGAAAGGTTTACTTGGGCCAGGGCGGAGGATTCAAACTCAAGGTCTAGACTCGATAGATTTCTGATATCGTCCTCCTGGGATGAGCTGGTGCCGAATGTGTTGCAGATCCCTTTACCTAGGCTGACTTCGGATCACTTGCCTATCTTGCTAGATGGATGCAGAGGGAGGGGGGTCCGTGCTCCCTTCCGGTTCGAGAATATGTGGTTGAAAGTGCCAGGATTTTGTGACAAAGTGAAAGAATGGTGGACCAGCTACGGGGTATCAGGGTCACCCTCATTCCGTCTGTCAAAGAAACTCAAATTGCTCAAGGGAGATATTATTAGGTGGAATAAGGAGGTATTCGGGAGGGTGGAGGTCAAAATGAGGGAGCTTATGCATGAATTGGGGGAATTAGAGAGAGGGGAAGGGGCGAGGGAGCTAGAAGAATTTGAGAAAGTGAGACTGGGGAGATTAAGAGTGAAATAGTCGAGTTAGCAATAGCTCAGGAGACTAGTTGGGGACAAAAATCAAGGGCGCTCTGGTTAAAGGAGGGGGATTCGAATACCAAGTTCTTCCACAGGGTTGCGGTTGCAAATCGAAGGAGAAACTTCATAGAGTCCTTAGTTGTAGATGGGGTGAGGATCGAGGGAGAGGAGTAGGTAAAAACGGCGATAGTGGGGTTTTATGAGAACTTATACAAAGAGGAAGTTAGTCGGAGGCCTACTTTGGGGGGAATAGAGTTCAACCACGTAGGGGAGGGAGACAATGAGTGGCTAGAAAGAGCTTTCGAGGAGGAGGAGGTGCACGATGTTGTGTCGAGTTGTGCTGGTGATAAGGCCCCCGGGCCTGATGGTTTCTCCTTGGCCTTCTTCCAGCTCTGTTGGGACACCATTAAGGGAGAGTTGATGGAAGCCATCGAATACTTCCACGTGAATGGTGCTTTCGAGAGAAGCATCAATGCTTTTTTTATTACCATTGTGCCTAAGAAAGAAGGCGCATCTTGTATCAGAGACTATAGGCCTATCAGTCTAGTGGGGAGCATTTACAAGATTATTTCTAAAGTGCTTTCCAACAGACTCAAGAAGGTTCTTGACGTGTCTGTTTC
This sequence comes from Nicotiana tabacum, assembly GCF_000715075.1. Lineage (NCBI taxonomy): Eukaryota > Viridiplantae > Streptophyta > Magnoliopsida > Solanales > Solanaceae > Nicotiana > Nicotiana tabacum. The sequence goes on along the minus strand of NC_134088.1, from coordinate 124,586,442 downwards.
GTCCTCCCAGAATGCGTTTGTGGAAGGTACGCAGATCCTGGATGTTGCTCTGGTGGCAAATGAACTTGTAGACTCCAGAAGGAAAAACAGAGAACCCGACTTACTGTGCAAGTTGGACCTTGAGAAGGCTTTCGATTATGTCAATTGGGAGTTCCTGGACTTCATTATGAAGCGGATGGGGTTTGGGAAAAGATAGAGGGGATGGATCAAGTTCTACATTACATCAGTCAGATTCTCTGTCCTGGTTAATGGTAGCCTGTGTGGTTTCTTTGACAGCTTCAGGGGGCTCATGCAAGGTGACCCCCTATCCCCCATGTTATTCATTTTAGTGATGGATGCTCTGAGTAAAATGATGGATCGTGCAGCGAGTGGAGGCTTCTTGAGAGGATTCTCAGCTCCGATCGGGGTGCTCAGTGCCCGAAGGGTCTCTCATTTGCTTTTTGCGGATGACACCCTGGTTTTCTGTGATGCCGATATGGATCAATTGACCTGCCTGAAGCAGGTACTGCAGTGGTTTCAGATAGTATCAAGACTCAAAATCAACCTCGGCAAGTGTGAGATTTTCCCGGTGGGTGAGGTTGCTAACATTGATGCTTTGTCTCATGTTCTCGGATGCGATGGGCTATCTTCCCACTACTTACCTGGGTCTACCATTGGGCGCTTTGCAAAAGAATACTACTGTTTGGAATCCAGTCATTGAAAGGGTTGAAAAACGATTAGCAGGCTGGCAGAAACGGTATTTGTCAAAAGGCGGTAAGGAAATGCTTATTAAAAGCACTTTGTCGAGTATCCCTACCTATTACTTATCCCTGTTGCAAGCACCTGTGAGCATCACAAAAAAACTGGAGCGGCTTCAAAGGAATTTTCTTTAGGATACGGCAGATGGAACTAGAAAGTTTCATCTAGTGAATTGGCAGACAGTCACTTCCCCAAAGAAGTGGGGTGGACTTGGGAGTAAAAGATCTCAGGGTATTCAACAGAGCTTTGCTGGGGAAGTGGCTGTGGAGATTCGGGGTAGAAGAGCATGCTCTATGGAGGGAGATCATAGCAGAAAAGTACGATTCCACGGGAGGGGGTTGGAGGACCAAGGCAATCACAGCACCGTTCGGGTGTGGCATGTGGAGGAACATCATGAAGAACTGGGAAGCTTTCTATGGCAACATCACTTACAAGGTGGGAGATGGAAGGAGAATCAGCTTTTGGAATCACAGGTGGTGTGGAGAGGCTACTCTGAGGGTCTGTTTCCCCCACGTCTTCAGAGTTTCAAACCAGAAGGAATTGATGGTCCAACAAATTCGCAAGAAGCATGAAGGGGATAGTATGGGACCTTTCTTTTAGAAGGAACATACAAGATTGGGAGATTGCGGAGCTCCAAAATTTGTTGGCACTGCTATACGGGCAAGACATGCCCCATCCATCTTATAATTCTTGGAGATGGGAGTTGCGTGCCGATGGCTTGTTCACCGTAAAGTCCTTCTACCAGAGTATGTTGGTGAGATAGGAGACTATTTTCCCATACTCATCGATCTGGATTCCTAAGGCGCCCACGAAAGTGTGCTTCTTTGCATGGCTAGCAGCGAGGGTAGTGATCTTGACATCTGAAAATCTGCGAAAGAGAGGAATTACACATGTTAGTTGGTGCTACATGTGTAAAAGCTCAGGGGAAGAAGTTGATCATCTTATGCTGCATTGCCCTGTGTCCTGGGGTTTATGGAGGGCAATCCTGAATCTTTTTGGTGTTCAATGGGTGATGCCAAACACTGTAAAGGAAATGCTATATAGCTGGGCCGGTTTCCGTAGAAGAAGCAAGAAAAAGGCGTGAAAGTTCGCCCCGTTAGCTCTCATGTGGTTAGTCTGGGGAGAGAGAAATAAGAGAGTTTTTGAGGGGATTGAGTCTCCGTTTTCACATCTTAAGAATAGTCTTTTATCTTTGATCGCTTTTTGGTGCACACATATAGCCCCTACTTGTGTAGAAGATTGGGCGTCATTTGTAGAGAATCATGTTCTGATGTAAATTCTCTACTTTTTGTATACTTCTTGTATGCGGGAGTTTTTTCTCCCTTTTGATTAATACAATTTACCTTATCAAAAAAAATATTTGGTGAGATCTCCACATGGCAGGAAAATCGGTAGTTTATGGACATCCCAATAACCATTCATGATTCACCAAAACCTCTTGGAGAAATTGAGTGGCGTATACCTTATAAAAATATACAGTAAAAGTACACTAAAATGGTTAGCGAAGTGAACAGGATACTAATTGCAACTATTTCAAATGCAGCACTCGTGCTGTCATTCACTTATAAGACAGTAATTAAGCCAAGTGTCAACATCAGACATCAGTAGACAGATTAATTAGAAACAGAAAATGAATAAACTCACCAGGCCCGAAGACAGAAGCGACGCCCTACAAAACAGGTGGGCATTTGGACACAGTGAGAAAAAGATATACGAATCAAATTGACTTTGTCATTCATAAATGTTTAATTGGGTAAAATAAATGGAGACACCTATTTCGAAGAGGAACATGAAGACTGTCCATAAAAGCCTCGGGAAATTCCTCGAAACGTTTATGCATAGCATCCAACGATTGTATCTGATATCAAACAATTGTTAGAAAGGGGCTGACAATCTGGAATACATCACAAATTGTCAGACAATAAACCAAGGATTTGAATGGTAACATTCATTATCAAGGAGAACTATAGACACAATATATAAGTAAAATAAAAAACCAGCTTGCCTCCCCAAGACGATCTCGTGCTCCCAGAAGAAAGCCCCATATAGCCGATAAAACAGTGTAAAATAGATGAGTATCGAACAGGTAAACCTGCATTAGTAATAACAACAATAAGATGTTGACAAAAAACACTTCACAAGCACCTTTTGTACCAATACATTATCTGGTAGATTGCTAATTGGCAATTAGAGGAGTGACCAAATCGTAAGTGCAAAGAAGTCATATGACCAACATACAAGCTGTTTATATCACAAAGCCTCAATAATCCAGCTCAAACATTGTTAAAGCAAGACACCTTAGTGAATTACTAAGCGAAAAGTGACTTAAAGGGTACATCATAGAGTGCACCAGCCCAGGCACCCACTTTGTTTGACATAGTTCGACTGGAGGAGGAAAATTACATTTTGGAAGTACAGGTCACTTATTTAGTTGCATGTGGCCTCCGCTCACAAGCATTTAGAAGTATCACCCCACAGGATCATGGATAAGTTGATGTTAGGAAGCCCTGCCATTAGAATGAAATATCCAAAAGCAGAGAATTCATCCGAGGAAACAAATTCTAATCAATAACCAATGAAAGTATAGTGCGTCAAATTGGCGCTCAAGCCCAACACCACACTCAACTTCACCCAGCATTTGCAGGATGCAATTCTAGCCTCACAAAAAGTCCACTAAACACAACACAATTGGAAAAGTACCTATAACATACCATTATTGAAAAAGCACCTGAGGATTGACACTCGAGCCTAAAAAGTAGCACCTCATGCCCAAACAAGGGCATGGCAGTCACCAAGGTGGACAAATATTTCTCATTATTAGCATGCTTACCAGTTCTCATAGCAAAATAAAGATACTACCAATGAGGAATCCAAATAAATTCTGAAACTACAGTGTAAACTAGCACTACTTTTCCTTCTGACAAGTATAACAGCATACTTGAGGAATATCTCATTATCTAAAAATCTTAAGGTAATGTACGAGCCAACTCAGATCATCGCTATTGGCCCTCATAGGATTTTCCACTAACATCCTCTTAAGATGAAGATATTACTTCCCTATAAACAAATAAGTCAATCAGGCTCCCAACAAATGCCGACGTGTATGCTAGATGCATCTTAAATGAAAGTTAAAAACATGTCCAACTAAAAACCTACAGGCTCAAATGTATCATCTGAGACAAACAAGCATATGGCCAACGTCTTTCAATCAAGTTCAATGAAAACAACACAGTAAGCAATATCCAAAGAAGCAAAGCATAGGTGATTAATGTAACTGCATTTTAGATCATAAGGATTCCACAGCTTGGTGCAGACATCCCTAATCTACCACTTAAGAAAAATAATCAGTGATCAGAATTAATAAACCAACAATGAAAAATATCTGATCTGCATTTACACATCAGAAGAGATTAAAACTTACGATAAAAACCGGTGCCCATAAGCTTGCAACCGTCAGTGCATTATGGTTATCTGCCAAAACAGTAAGTAATACTTAATGGAAGTTGAGACCCTGATTAAACTCTCAATAAACCTTGACCATACCACAGAGACTGCAGAGGTTATTAGTATATATATAAATACTGAGATCGACAAAAAATACCAGAAAGAATTTCAATTCAACCATAAAGGCATGTAACAACAACAGGGTTGCCTACTTTTAGAAACAAAATCATGCCAAGAGTACTGCTGAATATCCATATCCACTATAGATCTCGTCGGCTCAACCAACGGCCTAATCTGCAACATGAAATCAAAGCAAAATCAATACCTCACCACTAAAAGCTATAGATCGATGTCAAAAGAAAAACCAACACATACCAGAAGAAAATAGGCAAAAGCAAATTTTCCTCCCAAGACGACAAGCCAAAAAACCATATACCTACATTCAATGAAATTTGTCAGATGAGATTTCAGCACAGGCAGATAAACTAGATAAATCAGCTAAAATAGTTATCATCCACCAAACAATGAGGAGAACCCAGGAAAAACGAGTTCCACAGCAATTCACTAAACCAGAACACCTAACTAATAACCAACATTCACAAAAAAAGTAGAAAAAAAAAACAAGATTCACATCACAAAGGAGTCTACTGCATAAAAGAGAGGGCCACATGTTCATAACAAAAGCATAAATTGGAAAGGCATGTAATTATACGAGCAAATTTTCTTTGAAACCCGATTACAAAAATAAAACTCACTCCTAGGAGATAGGAGTGGAACAGTGAAGAGACAGGAAGGTCATGCATTAATTCTCATGCCAATTCACAAGAACAAAAAGAACTAAGGTAATGTCAAATACATACAAATTTAGCTCATGTAACCAAGAAACAAAGGATCATAGTCAAATTCATGAACTTCAAGGGCCAATTTAGCCAAAACGGATCATTGAGTTAATAATATACTCCCTCCGGTCCATAATAAGTGACCATTTTACCTTTTATTTTGGTCCAAAATAAGTGTCCATTTACATAATCAAGAAGGAATTAATTTTATTTTTCCAAAATTTGCCCTTATTTACATATTCCAATGTGTCAAGGTAACAATTAATTAAGGTTAATTTAGTAAATACATCTTTTATTCTCTAGAAGTTCGTATTTCCTTAATGGGTGTGCAAAGGTAAATTGGTCACTTATTGTGGACCGGAGGGAGTAATTCACAACTCTACAGGAAAGTAGACTTCCAGAAGTGCTGGTACCATTCAGATGGCCACCCCAACTCACAAAGATAGAGTTTGTCTTGATTAAGGTAAAATTAAATTCGGCAAAAAAAATTGAAGTACCATTTGGCAAAGCTCTCCCTCTCGCTCTCTACTTTTGGCACTAGATAGTTATACATAAGGCAGTAAAGATAAAAGGATTACTTGATGAAGTCGAAAGTTCCCTCATACATGCCCCGGCCAACGTAATAGTGTTCCTTAGGACAAAAAAAGGATAGCAAAATTATTATTAGAGCATCTCAAACAAAGGGCAGTAAGGAATGATCATCCTTCAAAAAAATCTGATAAAAATATAAAACCTGGTGCATCCACTTGATGAAACGAACCACGGGCCAACTATCACATCGATTTGTTAAACGATGACAAGCTGGAAACCGCAGCAGAAAGCTGACAAAAAACTGAACTCCAGCATAGATTGCAAGGACAACAACATAAATTCTGAAGACAGTTGAGTTGGAATTTTGGTTGCTATTGTCTTCAAGAGCTTTCCTGTCATAAAATTCATGACCAAACGTTATTGCGCAATACAAAACGGGTGGGTTGTCACAAGAAGAAGAATAGAAAGAAAGGATAAGGAAGAATTAAAGTAAGAAGCTCTGTGAAGCCATAAAGAACAATAAGCTACATACACGTAAAGGAAACATATGAATACAGAAGCTATGCTGAACCAAATAAAACGAAGGAAAATCCGACTGACAGCTACGCGTCTTGATGTAGAGTATGCACCATACATCATGATAACATCCAAAACACCTGCAGATAGATAAATACTTCAGCTACAGTTAGAGTTCAATATTGGTAAATAAGGACCGCTTTTGGAGAAAAGAGATGCCAGAGAAACATACTCTCGATAAGCTTCATCATGACATACGTAGGTCCTAGACTCAAAACTTCCCTTAGTGTTTTAAAGTTGAATCGCTCATTATTAAAGGCAAAGATAGTCATTCCCTGAGGATATGGGAAAGGAGCGACAAATAAATGAGTAGGGTGAAAATAGGCACTGAAGATAATTTATTGAAAGCAAAGAAATGCCAAGAAACAAAAATTCCATATCAAGCAACCAAGCTCAAGTACAGCAAATTAAATTCCTTGCTCCCATAGACACAGCAAAGTAGTACATAGCTGCTCACAACAAAAAGGGCAGACCGGTGCACTAAGCTCCGGCTATGCACGGGGTCCAGGGAAAAGCCCGACCATAAGGGTCTATTGTACGCAGCCTTACCCTACATTTCTGCAAGAGGTTGTTTCCACGGCTCGAACCCGTGACCTCCTAGTCACATGGCAGCAACTGTATCAGTTACGCCAAGGCTCCCTTTCTAGCGCTCACAACATGACAAAAAAAAATATAAAACAGACGAAGGAATTGACAGAATGCATTTTTTTCCTTTTGAAAAGAGTAAGTGCGTTGATAGAGTGCACTCTTAATCCTCAAACAAAACCTCAAAAAGGGATGAGACAAAGTAACCTGAAAAATAACAAGAAACAGCAGATTAAAGAAAAGAGGAAATATCATAGCTATCAGTGACGATTAGCAGACCTGGAAAAACATGAAAAGAAACATCCAAAGACGATGAAAACTGTGATAAAGATGGAGAAATGTCCGGTGCTCAACAAAAGAAGTTTTTCCCCTGCGCTTGCCACCTCCAGATTTAAGAATATTCTGTAGCAGATAGGAAACGAAAGTTACAAAAAAATTGAAACCTAAAAAAATATAAAGCAGAACTTAGCAAGAAACAAGAGAACAATGTTCCAAACTAGAGATTGGAAATACACATGAAAATCAGTAACACATGCTTTATGTCCGCCGGTAAGTGTATTATAAGAAATTCATGGTAACCAGATTGATACTAAATTATCCACAGCCACCTAGATCTAAGATCCAGTAATGCTGAGCACCGGTAACTGTAAAAAGATAATGAAAAATGATGCAAATTTTCACTCAATTGAAGATTGCAGTCAAAGATACTACACATGGAAGCAGAAATGCTGCCTTACAGAAAGAGTCAAGAGAGCTACCGAAACAGAATCAAATGTATGCAATTTCTCTTTTCAAAATAGGATTATATCCTGATTTATAAAAACGGGTCAATGTGTTTCAAGAATTCTTTAAGTGAAGGTTGCATGAACTCTGATAATGGGTAATTTAATTCACCACATTGTAGGGCTTTCAATTGAAACTACCATCCTTAATACAATTATTATTCCATGGAGCAATGCCACTTTCTTCCTTCCAAGAAATATGAACTATATTACTTAGTAGCAGAAGGGATACAACACTTCTAAATTGTGAACATGAAGCTCTTCATTTTCATGTTATAACCTGCAAAATGATACAAATATACCTCTAGCGAGATTTTATAAAATGGGATATCACAATGTAACATGCATAACGATACCAAGAGAAAATCTCAAACCTTTGAGGGTGTTGGATGCAGGAAGAAGGAAGAATTCTTCCGCCATGGCCAGCCAAGCTTAAAGCAATGACGGGACCTGCAGAGCAGTGGAAGGGTCAGTGAGAAGATTGCAGAAGTGGGAGTCCTACAACCTTCGGAGTAAAGCTTACCAGAAATACTCATTAAAATCATCATAGTTTCTCCAAGCGGAATGAGGTGCTCGTCCGTTCCCATTGTTTCCAGCCTCCTGTAAGCTAACAAATCAATAAGCATCCCAAAATACACGAAAATTTTGTTTTATCATTATTTCTGCCCTTCTCCACCCTCCAATGCCCACAATTTCGAAAGACTAAGAGTGTGAATTCTTGAAAGTTAATATTAGTTGGTTCTAGTTGTTAATGTCCAGGAGGGAGAAATTTTTAAGTCTCTTAAGAATTCCACAGTATTTTGAAGCTCGTAAATATGACATGTCTGCACTATAGATCTGTTATTCTGGAAGATGCTTATTGATTATATTCTTCAACATACAGATGGAAAGAGTAAGAAGCAACTGAACTTGGTGAAAGATCAAATCCAAAGATTTATAGATGCGTTCCAACAGCATCTTCTAAGAAGAAGAAAAAAAGAAACCAGTGGAGGTGGAAAGGTCTGCCAGAGCTTGTTATAGTAAGGGAGGTGGCAGTTTTAACCGCTACGCAAAGATGGTTAAAAATAAGTAGGGATGACAAAACTGCATAGCCAGTCAAGAATATCAGGAAAAGATGATGAAGATAAGTGATAAGTGGGATCTGTCAAAACACACAGTACCATAAGTCAACCATTAGCATGTCAACAGAGATTTCACAACAGCAATAAATGTCCAAAAGAGTCTGTGATGCCTTTATATGTACACTGATGATAATGTCACCACATACTATAATAATAATCAAAATCAAAAACAGGCTCGACAAGTAAGAGTATGCGGATGTATGCACATACATATACAGTCATATGTTACATGTATGAGTGTCTCTGTCAATGATCTTTAGAAACAGAAAGTAGGCTACAACAGGGGAAAAAACAAAAAACATACCGCCGCAATGACATCGTAAACAGGACATATTACTTGATCAAGAAATGACACGCCATTATCAGACATGCAGCTCTTAGCAGGCTGTGCAACCTGCTGTCGTAGTATCTCCTCCAGTTCCCTTCCCATCTGTCATGAAATTGATTGTTCCAAGCAAAGCAAAAGTAAGATCAAAACACTTGGGATGAAGTAATCATAATTATGGCTTCTCTCTTCTGGCTTTTGCCCTTTCATTTTAAGAAATTTATAGTGCACCCTCTTATCCCACAATCCCACATACCCTCCCACCAAAGAGAACACCCTGGAGACAAAGGGAAAATTACACTTAAAGAGCAAACTTCGAATATACTGACAGGTCAACCAGAGAGTACTTTAATTATCAGAAAAAGAAGATAAAGGAGAATGGAGATCATCAAATTGAGAGGATTTCTAAAATGGTCAAGAGACAAAAAGTACACCAAATTGACATACATGATGAAATATGTAGCACAAGCATTCTGGAACGAATCGAATGTTAGCAGCTTCACCCCAGATTAAGAAATACAAAGAAATGAATAACAACTTCTTCTCCTTGCTAACTACATCCAAACTGCAAAAGCAGAAGCAAAGTATCAGAAACTCAGAGCACAAATACCAGTTACAGTGTCAATGGTAGTTTTTGACTATACTAAGATGAAAATATTTTTCCAAGTAGAAAAACTACAGTTCTATTAAGACGAAATAATTTTACAGTGCACGCTCAAAACACGCTGAACATGAAACCTTACTTGCTCCACACAGGTGGGATGTCCAAATAGTTGCACCACTTGATATAGTTATCAAGGGACTTCAAGAAGACCTTCTGTACAGCAGCCTCATCCAATATCTGGAAGTTAGAGATACACAGATCTGGACTTAGAAATAAATTAATGAAGTATCGATAATGTGTCACCTCTCACATCGACTAAATAAATAAAACAGCTGAAATATTATCTCATAAAGAAGAAGAATTCTTATTTCTCCAGTTCTTCCCAACCTTTGCTAAAAGACAAAGAAACAATTGGCAAGAGTTCTACACATGGCATTTAAAAGTTCAGGATAATATAAGATCATCAATTGCCAATATTATCTTGGATATTGAAATTTATCCCAGATATCGAGGTTTATTAGAGTGCCACCATTAGATAGTGAAACTACCACGTATCACAGTATCTATTTTTCTAGTTCTGTAAATAAGATAAAAGCACATGAGCAGAAAAGCAGTCCTAAACTGAATGAAAACAAACTAATCCAACAAAATTGACAAATCTCATCAGGATCATTCAAGGGAACAACTTTCAAGAGACACAGATGAGAACCTTGTTACTTTTAAGTTGTCTTTAAGAATAAGGTATGATTTGCAGAAAGTAGACGACAAAATGTTCTCGAGCTACACTACAGCCAAACACCACCAAATCACAGCCTACACAGCACCTTTATGTAAATTTACCATTTTAATTACAACCAAAACTACGATTTCTCACAGCTAAAACTCAGTGACCAACTACAACAACAAAGATTTCTCAAATAACATAAAAGAAGCATAACCAACATAGGATATGATATCAGCTCCGATTTTCACAAGTGCATTACATCTTTCCATTTAGACAAATGACTTTCTTCAAAACAGCCATAGAGGGAGAGAATTAAACTTCTTACTGATATAAGGTTTAACAACATGAGAAAGCAAAATCATGAGATGCATCCATATCCAAATATAACTTCTATTAAAGGTATAACATGATATAAAACCTACCGGTTCAGGTTCTTCAGGAATACTAAGCCGGGTCTGCTCATTTGCGAGGAGGAGAACAATATGTTCGCGCTGATTGGAAACATTGTCTTGCTGCCAAATTAACAGAAATGTGATCACCAAAGCCATAATAGAACTGATAAAAATGAAACAAGCAACGGAAGGAAATTACAGGATATAAGAAAAAGATGGGACAAAAGAAAAACAAAGATTAACATGTCTGCATTGTGAAATTGAAAGAAAGCAAAGAGAAATAAGAAGCAAGCAAGTATGCACCACAAAATCAAGCACGTATATCATGAGCTGAAAGATATTATAGTTGCGTAAACAATAAGTATTTTTCTCCAATATGATGGTTATTTCTCAAACAAAATAGTGGAGAGAAATTAAGACCACTACTGAAACGTGAGGCAAGGATTAAGAAGACAAAAACTTGCAAAAAACTTGCAAAAATTATAGTTTCTTTTTTTTTTCTTCAAAAAGCGCTAAAATGATATAGTTAGTTCAGCCATTTCAATCCAAATGACAATCTCCCATTAAAAAATACTCCGTACACCTATATCTAATTCATCGGTAGTATAATCCCATAAATTATCAGATTCAGTATTAGTTTTTTCTTTTTTGACAAGGTAAATTCAGATTAGTTTTTTACAGGAAGAAATTTTGATTCTTGTGGATAAGACCTATACAAATCTAGAAAATCTTGTAAAAACACTATCCTGAAGCACCAAAAGATCTATAGCGATGTAGGTGCTCCTATCTGTACAAAGGCAATGTTTCCAAAAAGCGAAAAGCACAAAAAGGGTCAATGCGTTTTAAGAAAATTTCCTTAAGAAATGAAGGTTGTATAAGCTATGATAATGCCATAATGGGTGATTCAATATGATGAGAAGCTAGATATATTCCTTTAAATCAATATCACCTTCCTCCTTTGGAGAAACATCTCTTGTACCATCCTGTGATCTCTTGCCTGCCATCCTACCATCTCTTGTATCATCTTGCTAATCTTTTATTAACTCTCTCTACTAAATGGATAATTTTCCAGTATTGCTACCCCTATAGGCCTATGAATTTTGTAAGTTACAAGAATCACTATTCAATAAAAAATTGTCACTACATATGTTTCTTATCTCAGACTAGAATTAATGAATTACCCTTTGAATTTGACTTTGACCATTCCCATCCCCATGGAAGCAACTTCAATCTAGATATTGACAGATCTAATTGTTCATTTTCTACGAAGAGTAATTTTTCAAATTATGAAGAACTTTTTGCGGATGAAGAAAGATATGACAAAAAAAGGAGCAACTGACATCATGATTCGAAACTCGGCGGATAATGAGTCTGCTTCTCTATCCTTCTACACTTAAATACCAGGTAGAGTTCGAACTCGTAACGTGCTCCTAACCCGAATCTCACAAGCTATGCTCTTACCACTAGAGCAATGCCTTCATAGCTGGCAATACCAATTAGTTGGGGTTATGTTTTAGCCATGTTCGTATGTTTGCTTTGGCTCCTATGTTTTCTAGGAGACTTTTACTCCTGACAGAGATGTATATAACAATAGAAAATATATAGAACCTCTAGAACTTTTATTTTTTATTTCTATTTTGCAGAATATTGGTCTAATCTGAGGTTAATTGCAGCGACATGATTGAAGTGCATTGTTGTTGTTATTGTATATGCTTAAGAAAAATAATTACCAGAGCCAGCAGTATGAATTTCACTTGTTGATCAGAAAGGAGTGTGGATTATGGAGCATATAGAAAGAGACTTCGAGACAATAAAGTGAAGTTTAAAAAGCAGTCAGTAAGCCAACCTGAAATCCAAAAGTGTAATGCAGAAAATCAAACAAATCAACGCTCCTTGTTGGTGGTAAAGAAAAATTTCCAGGCAATTTTGGTAGGCTTCTGAAGTACTTCAGAGCTGATACTGCTGCACGTACCTGACATTTTGCTGAATCCCATCAGAACAAATATGCAAGAGTTTTTAGGAGTGACAGGGGAAGGATGATCAACCTCAGGGAAAGATACAATAGCATTTGTAGTCGAAGTGGTGTCAAGGGGAATAATATTGTAAGCAATGTCCTCAGTCATAGCAGCATCTGTTTCCATCATGCGTTTAAGCTGCAAAGAACAAAGACACAGCACCAAAATGAGCCTTTCAGATGCATGTGGAACAAAAAGAATAAAAAGAATGAATGACTACACATGCATCCGGATCAAGAGAAAACTATTTGAATGCACATGCATGTGGAACTGCACTAGCACGTAGAAACATTTCGTGAAACGGCCCTGAGAAATTTCATAAAAAGTTTGAGCATGTGCTCTTTAATTTTTACCACGATAATTTTCATGCACGGCGGGAATTTTAAAAAATGATAATACTGACCAATAATTCCAAATTAGCAGCCTCGAGATTTTTTATTTTACACCCTCTTGTAGAATGAGGACTGTTAGCAACTTGCTACTATGAATAGGGAAGAAAAATTAAATGCCTTGCACGAGTGAAATGAACGCTATCATGCAGCAGGAACCAGAAAAAATTGAAATTACGGAATAACAACAAAAAAAAAAGATCCAAAAAAAAAGGGAAAAAATTGAATGCAGAACCTGTCCAGCTCATAAGCATTGGAACAAATAGATTATATACAAGTAGCTGAAAAGGCTTGAAAACCTGCTTATGGTATGAGAAAATCCAAGTTTATAAATTAATTTGCCTTGTCAAAAAAACATATATAATCTTCACTAAAAAAGTTATGTGCTTCCCACTCAAAGCATGGAGTGAGTACTACTGATTACTTAAAAGGGGCAATTAGTAGTTGAGTTTAGGTGAGAACTGTGGATTATACTAAAGTAGATGCCTCTGCTTTTTCTTTTTCTTTCTTGGTTCTTTTTTTTTTTTTTTTGAGAAGGTAGAGTGTCCAGTATATTCAAAAAATCATCAGCACAAACTTTGTGTTGGAAGCCAAAATAGGCAATTACAATATGGAAAAGCAAAAATATAGTCCTTGTTCTCCTTACAAGGAACTCAAAACATCTAGGATTGAATCAAGATCCTCTACATATTCTGATTTACACCAAAAACAAAAAAGAAGAATATAGTTCATCTTTTGTAGAGAGTTGGTTGTATCTTCAAAGCATCTCAGGTTCCTCTCTTTCCAAATTGTCTACCAAATAGTTGCTGGGACAATTTTCCATCTATTTTTGTCTGTGGTAAAGTCTATCTCTGTGTTCCAGCATAATAAAAGATCAGAGGTTCTCCCTGGCACCTCTGAGATTAATGAACAAATCCCATAACTGGCTAGTCACTCTACAATGAAGAAACAGATGGCTGATTGTCTCAGCATCATTCCCACACAGATAACATCTTGAAACAATTGGTATACCCCTCTTCCTTAGATTATCCTGAGTGAGGACAGCCTCCCTAATTGCCAACCAGGTAAAACATACCACTTTATAAGGCACTTTTACTTTCCATATGTGTTTCCAAGGCCATAAACTGAGTTGAGATCCCTCCCGGTTCAAATCTTTGTATGTTGAGCTGACTGAATACATCCCATTACTATGTTTTTGCCATCTGAGTATCTTCACCCTCCTATAGTCCACTACATTGTTCTAGTGTTCTATAAAATTCAATCATTCTAGGCACCTCCCAATCATGTAGGAAGCTTCTGAAGGTCAGATTCCAACCCTGTGTAGACCATAGTTCCTTCATAGTAACCCCATGTTGTTGATTCAAAGTATAGATGTCAGGATATAGTTGTTTTAGACTTCCAATTCCCAACCAATTGTCCTCCCAAAACAATGTTTTCCTTCCATCTTTCACAATAAGACTCAGCTTATCTTTCAGGTTTGGCCACAAATTCTAGGGTAATATTGTCACCAAAACATATTAAGAAAGGTGGACTGTAGTTATCAAAGAGAATCGTGGGATTATCACCAAGTGTCCTTAATCCGTTTGTAACAGAACACATAAGTTACAGATGCACCAGCAATGTCACGTCATCCAAATGTTTCTTGGTAACATAACAGAAATACCTCCATCGATAGAGTATTTTATTGATAAGGCTATTCTAAGCAATTGCATGCTGCAAAATGTGACTTCTATTTCAAGGAACGTTCCCCACACAAAACTCTAAGGTTGGAAGACCTTTTCAATGAAAAGGATCATAATGAGAAATCAACAAGCCAACAAAGAGGACTTGACCAGCTATTTAGGGATATAAAAGAAGGTGAACATCAAAGGCAAGCATGTGCACACTTAAATAAGAAGTACAAGTACAAAGAGACCAAACCTCCTTGGGTATTAAGCGATCTGCTTCTTCGGGGGAAACCTCCTTAGTCAACTGTTCGAGGACATTTCCCAAAACCTTAAGAGTCGCTAAAACCTTTTTCCTTTTGACAGTCTTACGCTCCAATCTATTTCAAGAGGCAGTAGAAACATAACATGTCAACCAACAAAAATAACATCTCAACAAAAGGACAAATTAATATTTTTGATAAGGTAAGTAATTTTATTAATAATGGGAAAATATCCCGTATACCAGCAGTAAAAAAAGGACAAAATATATTTAAGATCTACTAAAGAAAACTTATCAACTGGATCCAAACACAGGTAAATTGCACTCTTGGCTCCAGTCCCCCAACCCCATACCTAAGCTAAGTTTGAATCCGTCCTTTTTCTTGTCATTTTTTTTTTAAACTGGTAAAAAATGATTTCAAGATCGCTCATGTCCAGAAGATGAAGGTAGCAGAGATGAGTATGTTGGGGGATGTGCGGGCACACCAGGTTAAATAGGATCAGAAATGAGGTTATTCGCGACAAGGTGGATGTGGCCCCTATTGAGGACAAGATGCGGGAAGCACGGCTTAGGTGGTTTGATCATGTAAGGAAGAGGAGCACAGACGCCCCGGTGAGAAGGTGTGAGAGGTTGACATTGGAGGGCCTACGGAGAGGTAGAGATAGGCCAAATAAGAGGTGGGGAGAGGTGATTAGGCAAGACATAACGCAGCTTCAGCTGACCGAGTACATGACCCTTGATAGAAAGGTATGGAGGTCGAGTATTAGGGTAGTAGAGTAGGTAGTCTAGAGTGTTCATACACTAGTACTGGCACGCACTCTCGCTTTCTGTTGGTAGTAGGTTTTTATGACTAACCGTTGTTTTCTTTCATTGTTGATCACCTTACTATTTTGTTGTTTTTATTCTGCTTTTATATGGTTTTTTGGTACTGTCCATTCTTGTCTATATTTTCATTAATGTGGTGCTTATGCTTTCCTGAGCCGAGGGTCTATGGGAAATAGCATCTCTATCCTCACAAGGTAGGGGTAACGTTTGCGTACACACTACCCTCCCCAGATCCCACAATGTGGGATAATACTGGGTATGTTGTTGTTGTTGTTGTTGGTGGTAAGAAATGATTATATAAATGTCAACACTCAAGCACAAAGACAATGCTTGTGAGTTGCAAAATCAGGGATCCCTTTATACAAAAACAAAAAGAAGGGATCCGATCTATACAAAAACATGCTCTATTCCTATAGAGAGTTGATAAACTCTAGCATACTATCTTCATCATTTACATCCTGAATGTTGCACCAAAATGGCCAAAGCCCACGAACATCTATACTTTAGCACTTGTATAGGGTCTTATCGGGGCGAGGTAGTTCCAACATCCATATTTTTTAACATGGTAGCCAAACCCATCCATAATCTTGGTTAACCCAATGCCAGGTATGTTATGTCATCCACGCTCTAAATTCTTAGCCATGGACGTGCAAAGGTATGTTAAGTGTCTCACATTAGTTGAGGGAATGGATCGTTGTCTCCTTTTATGATTTGGGGAAGTACTTACCTCATGAGCTAGCTTTTGAGATTGAGTTAAACTCAAGGTTCATTTTCTTAACACAATCCACGCTCAGTATTCTCCCAAATGGAACATGATAAAAGATTGGATGTGTGCACTATGAGATTTCTTTTCAGAGAATATGAAGAATAATAGCTTACGATTAGAGAACTAATAAGAATGATGCGTATTCTCGGAGAACTTTTCAAGCAAGTCCACAGAAAAAACAGTAACTAAGAGATCGGCAATCAAAAATATCACAGAGACAAGTAGCTCCCTATTGTGACTCAAAAATAAAACGGAGATCAGAAAAATCTGTATCTCAAAAAACATACTACCTAGTAGACCATTCAGGCTTTTTGGCATGGTACCTGGACTAATCAGGCTTGTATACAGTTCCAGCATGTATGCATTATGACTATCTCCTGTAGTTCTAGACTTGCATGAGGATCCCATCCCTTTATAGTGGCGGAGTAAAGATCAAGTACTATCTTTTAATAATCCAGGTCATTGACAAAGTAACCAAGTGGGAGATACACAATAATGATATACACAAAAAGGCTCCGACAATTGATTTGGTCATGCTATATGCTGTTAACACTACTTCACACTTGCAAATGCATTAATGGTGGATTAAAATACAGAACCCTAGAAAAATAAATTCTGACTTTGACATAACAAAAAGTTCTAGTAACTTTTAAGCATTAGAAAAGGGGTAAACAAAAGACACCCACCCTCAGCCCAAAAAAACAGAAAAAGTAAGTTTCACTCTGACATAACAAAAATTGGCACATTATAAGCATTAGATGATGGGCCACCTAAGAGGGAAATTATAACATAGTGGGGAAGGAGAAACAGGGATCCTTTCAGCTTGATCAGACAGGAGAAAGAGAAATCCTTGTACTTCTTTTTTTATAGCTAAAAAGATACTTCATAAATTTTTTTTTAAAAAAAAAAAAGAGAGATATTCTATTACGCCTTCTTTATTCTCCGTTGAGTATGAACAGACTACAGGGACCTATCACGTCTTGCAAGCTCAAAAATGTTCCATTGCTTTTCAATTCAGAAGCATCGAGAGTATTTATGGGAAACAGAAATTTCATTTGCAAGGCAAGAAGAAATGCAATTCTAAGCAGAAAGATATCATAGCAAACAATAAATTTAAAAATGTAATTCTGACAGCTATGCAAGTGGGGTAAAATACAAGCATGGAGGTCTTCTAGAGGGTAACTATATAAGAGAAAGCTGCGAGTAACTTCACTTACTCTCCCAGATTACCACTGAAGACACCAGATTCCCTCAATTTCAGTTCCTCCTCTCGTAACTTATCCACATTATGCCTTTCTCTGTACCGTTTGTAGAATTCTTGTAAGAGAGTAATATCCTGGCTTCTATCAATGGTGCCACCCTCCCGCTTCGCTAGCTTTTGCTATACGATTAGGCAGGAGATGGGAAGGAAGTCAGAACTTAACCAATATCTAAATAACTGTAAACACACCCTAAAACATGCAAAATTCAACTGTCAGAACTAATTTATAATGCATCAGTTATGTGGAGTTCCTGCACATCTCTAAGATTAGAAGTCCTGACACCAGACATGGTACAATATAAAAAAATGGAAGCAATAGAGAATTGTCCAGAACTCCAAAGTTACCCGATAGTAACCAAAATCAGTGAATCTCTTCAAATAGAGATACTGGCACTCAAAAGGACCAAATATTTTATGTATTCAACAGAAGAAATATTTGAATACTTCGTGAAAATCCATTTTTCCTTTTCCTCTAACAAAGTGATACATATCATGAGTACACAAAGGAAAGAAATCACAGACATACCTTGATTACAGACATCAAACCAGTCTTGAACTGCAAGACACCCCTCCCCTCACTATTAGGATCCAAACTTTGAGCCAAGGAATAGGCATGCTCACATACTGCAGAAAATTGCCAACAGAGAGGCATGTTGATTAGTCCAAGCATTGACAGACTGCATATCAGCTTTCTATATCAATCAACCAACTATATCCCAATCCAAATTTAGATGAGGTCAACTATATTAACTCTTTGTATCCGTTCCACCCTATTCATGTTTCAATATTTAATAATCAAAGAATTCGTCATATTCTTACGTTGGTTACGAACCAACTACAACCCTCCTTTATCCGTGCTTGGGACCCGCCTATGCTTTGCGAAGCTCACATAGACTGAGTTTGCATATAGCTTTTCGAGAAAACACATAATTAGAAAGTATCTAAAGAAGTAAAACTAGGACAATCTAAAAAGATACTCCCGAAACTATAGCTATATAAATTACAAATACTACAAAAGAAAGAAGGTTTAAGCTGTCATAATTCGATGCCATTGCAAATGAGAGAATCTTGATCATATTTTCCCCCTAAACTTAGGTGTTATATATTAACCAGTCATCTATCACCAAGTTGTGGATATTTTCTATTTTACTTCAACAGAGCAACTAAAGAAATGAGCTCATTACATAATTTGTATGTCAAGCACTAAAAGTCAATAAGGCTCACGGGGAGATCACTTACATACTCTTGACACATTTGGGTCCTCGTCTTGAATCTCATCCGCAGCTCTTAGAATGTCATCTATGTCCCTGTTATTCGCGAGGGAAGATGGGACATTCGCAGAAATGCCTCCCGCCGGTCTCCCAGCGGCAGCCCTATGTCCACGTAGTGCTGCTCGCACCAACCGTTCCCACAAATCTTCCACTCGAGACATCTCCTACAAAAGCTCAAAAGGTATACAAGAATAAGACCATTGGTACCAGTGGAAATCACGGAGAAGAAAATACAAAGAAGAAATTCCAGCATATCTAGCATATAATCCAGAATGCAAAAGGCAAAGGGAATTAAGTAAAACTCCAACATCTAAAATTTCAAATTTGAATCCATTAGCAATCTAACACACACACACACACACACAAAAAAAAAAAAAATCATCAATTTAACACTAGCAAAGGTAACCGAAAATAAATTGAGATATACTAAAAATTACAGTCACAGAGACTGTACAGAAGCAGAAGAACAAAAGCTGGAGAATTTCAAATATAAAAACGTTTAGGCATTGCCAAAACTGGAAGAAGTAATTCGTTTACTAAACGAACTAGAACACAAATAGCTAAATAGTTCATTAAAATGCAATTAAATTCAAAAAATTAACTGGGCGAAGTATAAGTTTTTCTAACAGCAATATAACATTTTTCGAAAAAATTGCAAATACTGTGCACTAATTAAAAAATAAATAAAAACACGTAAAAACTCATGTTTTAAGGAAAATTGACGAATGTGAAATCAGAATTATCCATGGAGGCTGACCTGGTAGGAGATCTCGCCGGGAAATCACCGGAGATAAAACCCTAAAAAGATTTGAGCTGAAGAAGATAATTGAGGAATATTGAAAGGGCTTTTGTGTAACGAGAGAGAAAATCTGTGGGTTTTTTTTTTTTTTTGAAATGAAAATTTTGAGAGAGGAAATCACAGGGAATATAGGAGGAGAGTGGAAAGGTTATTGACCTGGGGATGAAAAAGAAAGGTGGTTGACCGGTTTACCGGCTATAGCCAGTAGGTTTTACTGAGTCTCCCTATCTTTGCTTATTTTGAATTGGAAAGTTTTGATTAGTATAATAACGCGGAGAAGAAATAACGTAGTACTAGTAATTTTGGGATTTTTTTCGGGACCTTCGTGATTAAGGATCTGCTTTTCTATCTTTTTCCATTTCTCTTTTGCCATAAACCTTTCACCTTTGTTCCAAAATATGGTAAATCCGTAAAAATTAGTTCGATACTATATTAGAGTTTAGCTAACTTTTAGATTGAATTTGGTAGAGTAATTATTTTTTAATGCGATGATAAAATATGAACAAAAATACTCTCACTTAAAATATGAAATAACTTGAACAATCGATTCAGGAACTTGAAACTTTTATAAGCAAAACTCAAGCATATTATATTGGAGTGAAAATTCCCCTACAAAAATTTCTTGTATGTTTACTAGAGTTCAAAACTCTCTGTATATGAAACCGCAATATAGTGTAATGGAATTTAAGTTTTTACAAGTATAAACTTCAACCAGTAGCGGATCCAAGATTTTGAAATTATGTGCTCGTCGAAAAAACTCCAAAAGAAGAGGGAAAAGGAACTTAGTTGTGAGCGCTCGCTTAATACTTATTTAGATTTTTTGATAAATGCCATAGTAAATTTACTAAATTTGGTTAAAGGCATTGGGTGCTTTAGCACCCATAATGGTCCATGTAGATGTGCCACTCACTCCAGCATACTATGTTGAATTTTGCCGTAAAAAATACATGTGGTAATCATGAACGGCTCAATTAAATTGAAGGCCTAAAGCCAAAACTTAAGAAGATGTGAGAAAATCGTATTAGTCATGTGATAACAGTTGGACAAATAGACACGATTAATTTAGATAATCGGGAAAAAATTATATGGTCTTAACAAATTTTCTTTCAAGGTTTTAAGTTTTCTTTTAAGTATTCCACTGTAACGACGCGACTTGTCGTTTTAAGAATTTACGTTTCGTTTAGTGACTTAAGGTCTCCAGCAGCTTTGTAATAGGTATTATGACCCGCGGGTGTGGTCGAGTTTGATTTACTAAAGATTCGGAATTAAATTAAAAGAACAATCCTTAATTTGAAACTTAAATATAAAGAGTTGACCGGAGAGTTGACTTTTGAGCAAACGACCCCGGAATGGAATTTCGATGATGGCAATAGCTTCGTATGATTTCGGACTTAGGCGTATGTACGGATCTGGATTTGGAAGTCCGTAGGACAATTCGACTCATTTTGGCGAAAGTTGGAAAATAAAAGATTTTGGAAAATTCTACCGAAGGATGAATTTTTGATAAGGAAGTCGGATTTCGATTCCGGAAATTGGAATAGCTCCATTTCATCAATTATGACTTGCGTGCAAAATTTAAAGTCATTCCGGATTGATTTGATACGCTTCGGCGCAAAAATATAGAAGTTGGAAGATTTTAAAAACTTATAATTCGATTCAATGCGCGATACGTAATTTCGGCGTTGTTTGATGCCTTGACTAAGTTCGTATTGTATTTTGGGACATGTTGGTACAATTGGTTGAGGTCACGGGAGCCTCGGGTGGATTTCGAAAGGTTAACGGAGCAATTCGGACTTGGAAGAAGCTGCTGGAAAATGGCAGCAGCTGTTGGAATCGCACCTGCGGAATTCTCGGCTCTGGCAGAAGCGAGGATTTCGTCGCAAAAGCGAGCTGGGCAGAGCTGGAGGAAGGTCGCAGATGCGGACAGCCTCCCGCACCTACGCAATCGCAGGTGCGATATTTTCTACGCAGAAGCGGCGAGGCAACGCAAAAGCGGAAATGGTTGCGCACCTGCGATCACCGCAGAAGCGGAAATGGCTTTGCATGTGCGAACTTTGTGGCTGGGCAGTGACCTCGCAGAAGCGTGCATTCGCTCACAAAAGCGAGCACGCAGGTGCGAAAATTATTCTGCAGGTGTGAAACTGGGCAGAAACATAAAGATGAAACTTGGCCATTTTTTGGCATTTAGTTTTGGAATTTTTGGAGCTCGAATTTGGGCGATTCTGGAGGGATTCTTCACAAGCTTGGTTGGGTAAGTGTTCTATATCCTAAAGTAATTATATTTCATGAATCTATGATTATATTTATTATTTAATTCGGATTTAAATGGAATAAATCAAGATTTTTACAAAATCTTCCAAAAAATAAAAATTCAAGATTTGGAGGTCGAGTTCTTATTGGAATTTGATAAGATTGGTATGGTTGAACTCGTATCGGAATGGGTGTTCGGATTTAATGAAAATTATGTCGGGTTCCGACGGGCAAGCCCCGCGTTGACTTTTGTTGACTTTTTGCAATAAAATTTTAAGTCGACGTATTATTATCGAGAATTGTTTCTGATGAATTTTAATGAAGTTATACAATTAATTTGGATATATTTGAGCTATTCTGAGGTCAATTCAAGCAAGAAGGCTATTTTAGAATATCGGCCTAACTTCAAAAAGGTAAGTGTTTTGCTTAACCTCGAGTGGGGGAATTACCCCTTAGTCATTGAGTCTTATGTGTCATAGGTGAAATGTGAAAAGCCGTGTACGCGAGGTGATGAGTACGTACTCGGGCTTATACGTGCAAAATTCATTAAATTAAAGTCTTAGGCATTATTGTGTAGTAAATTGGGAAATTGTAGAAATTTTTTAAATCATCCGTTTGCCATGCCTAAATCCTTATTGTTGAATTGGTTTTTATATGATAATTTGATGTGATTGTTACTTGAAATATTTATGAAATTTCGTGAGTATTGTTAGTTTAATATTTCTTGGAAATTAATTCCAATATGAATTTTCTTATGCAAATAATTAATTTAAGCGAGCTTAAGAAGAAGTGTTAATATAACTAAATTTGCATTGATGAAGGCTTTGCTTTATGCTGAGTAATTTATATCTCTATTGATTATTTTTGGGTGTTATATACATTGTGTGGAGCCCTCGGTTATTTGTTGTAAAATTTATTGATGTTTGTTATATTTTTGGAATTTGGTTGTGGCCATTGGGCAAATTGTGATATGAATTGATTTTATTATGTTATAGTATTAATTTTCCGTGTAAATTGTTGTGTTGTGTGAGTTATTATTTTGGAAAGATAAGGGTGGCATTTCACCGTTGATATTATGTGGGTATAAGGGTGGCATTCCATTGTTGTTGTGTTTGTTGGAATATTGTATGGGCGGAGCGATAAGGGTGGTTATAGGAGTGATAAGGGTGGCAATAGGAGCGATAAGGGTGGCTATTGATAATGTCTGGGCGGAGTGATAAGGGTGGATATAGGAGTGATAATGGTGGCAATAGGAGCGATAAGAGTGGATATTGTTAGGGACGATATGTGATGATGTGGGGTTGTGGTGTTGGTAATTTTTATGTGATATTGTGATTTTCTTGTGTTTAGTTTTATACCTTGTGCAATTTGTATTGTTGTTGGTAAATTGATAACAATCTGATTTATGTTGAAATTGAGAGCATGTGGCTATTGACAAACATATTATAAAATAAAATGCGGGTACGAGGTGCCGTGAATAAATAATAGGGATATTGGCACGTGAATCGTCTATGCAGCTATGATATGAAATGTGGGCACGAGGTGCTGTGATTAATGATAATTGGCACGTGAATTGTCCGTGCAGATTGTGATATGAAATAAGGGCATGAGGTGCCAGGAAAATATGATGATTAATTATGGACACGAAGTGCCGTGAAAATATAAAAATGGGTTGAGACCCGTGTTTATGAAAAATATAAAAATAGGTTGAGACCCACATTTTTATGATTATAAGACGAGGTGTCGCATAGTGACTTTTTAATTGAAATAATTATATTCAAATTATTTATTTGGAAGGATTCTTATTCAAACAAGAATTATATGAAATAATTGTATTTGAAAGATATTTATTTGAGAAAATTATATTTGAAAAGATTTATTGAAAGAATTATATTTGAAAAGTAATTGTTTCAGGAAATTATATTTGAAGGAGAGTTATCTAGAGGAATTATATGTGAAAGACATTTATTTGAAGGGCTTGATTTAATTAGGTGTAATTGTATTTATTAATTATTGAGTGATATTAATGGTATTCTTGTTGTCTGTTGTGCATATCACTGGTTGTTTTATCCTACCCTTATTGTTATTTATTTCCTATTATTCTGTATATTATATTGCATAGGTTATTAGACTAGTGAGTGTCTTGACTGTACCTCGTCTCAACTCCACTGAGGTTACCGACCATGGTGTACTCATACTATACTTTTGCGTATTTTTGTGCAGAGCCAGGTATTGGAGATATCAGACTTGAGCAGAGTTAAAGCGAGATCGTAAGGATTCAAGGTAGAGCTGCTTTGTCGTCGTAGTCCCTTGGAGTCATTTCATTTCATTGTATTATTAATTTGTAATCAAACAGTATTGTATATTCGGTACTCGTGATCATTCCATGTATTCAGTTAGAATTTGTGATTCAATACTAACAGTCTTGAGAGGTTGTATATTGTAATTATTTTCACTGATTCTGTTAGTTTTAAAAAAAATGACTTCAAAAGGTAATTGAAATCGGTTTATCTAGTCTTAGAGACTAGGTGTCATCACGACGCCTGTGGTGGGATTTTGGATTGTGACATCCACAATATAACATTGTCTAATATTCAAAAAATTTGAGTTAAATTATTCAAATGTTCATATCTACTAATAAAATATTTGATAACTAGAACCAATGTAGTGTAATGAAACAAAATATTAATATTTTGTTAACTTAAATCTTACTAATATAAATAATTATAACTAATAGAAAAAATTTTGGGGGGCCTTTGTCTCTTGAAGCCTAAAACACAAACCTTAATGGTCTTACCATGGAGCCACCCATGGTAGTAACGAAGGTGAACGAACCAGAGGAAAGCTGATTGATACCAATCATTGCACCCCAAGAATCACTGTTAAGGTTTTAACTTATAAAGATTTTAATCCCATAAATCATTGTTGGGGTTTAAACTCCAGCTTATTATATTGAGGTTTCACGTGTAAAAATCTTCAAGCTCCAACGACGATAGTTGTTATGCGTTTTAGTTAGGGCATTATGTCCATTTTGTTTTCATATGAAGAGATTAGCTAAATGCTAGTATCTATGA
This sequence comes from Nicotiana tabacum, assembly GCF_000715075.1. Lineage (NCBI taxonomy): Eukaryota > Viridiplantae > Streptophyta > Magnoliopsida > Solanales > Solanaceae > Nicotiana > Nicotiana tabacum. Next base: position 124,561,205 of record NC_134088.1, on the reverse strand, counting down.
ATGTGCGTTGCACGTTAATAATGGCATGTGATGATTTAAACATTTATTTATACAAAAGAACAATAAAATTTAATTAATGAGAGAAATTTTATGTATAATAATATAACAATCAATAAATTGTGAAAAACATTATTATATTAGCATAATACATGAATTTAAAATAAAAGGACATCATCAAAACTTACACAAATGATCAAATTTATCATGTTAGTTAGATAATTATGTATTATAGTTTAAAAGTATTTAATGTGATGGTATCTTAACGAACACTTACTTGTGGACAATATTTTGTTGTGTATATTTTCTCATAATGCTTTGGTTTCTCTGCCTTAATCATAACTCTTGTTGTCAATCTTGATATCTCTCTTGAAAGTACAACATATAGTTGTTCGTGCAAGAAAATATATTGTGATAAATATAGTCCAATATTTAGGGTGTTTGTCCTTGTGCTTTATTTATTATATTTGCAAAACATAAACATACTAAAAATTATTTTCATACAAATTAAATCAGATATTCCTTAGTTTCAAAAGACATAAGTTGAATTTAGGGATAAAAATATACTTAGAAGCACATTGACCAATATCATAATTTTTGCATGTATGACATTATTGTCAAAACTTCTATATACCATCTATGTGCTATTGCATAAACTATTCGACGTATATAAGTTTTTCAGTAGCACGACGGTCATATTTTCCTTCAAAATCAACCTATATACAATGAAAGATTAATTTTAACTTAGTGTATTATATATACGGTGACACTAACATACGTAAGAAAATAATAAACTTGACAACAAACATGTATGGCATAAGACCATTTGGTATTAAAGTATTTAAGTATTCCTCTTGGTAGTAATCATTGGTATCATTTTCTGACGAGTCAAAAACTGGTAAATATTTTGTTTTTAGTATAAAACTTGGCAATCAACCTTTTATTTAGTTGATCAACATATTCATTTTTGCTACCTAAGATATCTTTTTAATTCTATCATGCGATTTGCACAAATTGCGTTTTAATCTAATGATAGAAATATTTCTCTTATTAGGAAGAACCAAATCTTCTTTTATTGGATGCTCTTCTTCGTTTCCGACACGAAACAAGAAGACACCGAATAATGAATCTGTTCTTTCTTTATATTTCTTGTTAGTTGAGACTTTTTTATTTGAGGCAAGAACTATAACTTTGGCAAGCTAGCTTTTATAGTCTTTGTTTTTGTGACTTTGGAACTTGTGATGACCCAAAAGGTCATCTTTTAATTTAATAATTAATTTTATATTCTAAGACCTCGAAAAACACTACTTAGCATTCCTCAACTTGCGTGCGCAGTCCGTATAATTTTTTGGAAAGTTTTTACGTGAAATATGGATTAAAAAATGAAATGGAGCTTAAAAACGAAATTAAGTTGACTTCGGTCAAATCTTTTAGTAAACGAATCTGGATCATAGTTTTAACAGTTCTAGTAGGTCCGTATCATGATTTGGGACTTGGGTGTATGCCCGAAATAGAATTCGGAGGTCCCTAGCTCAAATTATCACCATTTAATGGAAACTATAAATATAAAGGCTAAAGGTTTCTAAAATTTGACAACGGGGTTGACTTTACGGATATCAGACTCAGATTGAGACTTCGAAAATTGAAATAACCCCGTTATATCATTTATGACTTATGTGCCAAATTTGAAGTCATTCCGGATTCATTTAACATATTTCGGCACGAGCTTTGTAAACTGAAAAGTGTAAAACTCAAAAGTTCGGATCGAGGTGTAAATTGTGATTTTGATTATGTTTGACGTAATTTGAAACCACGAGTAAGTCCGTATCATATTTCGGGACTTGTTGGTATATTTGGTTGGGGTCCCAGGAGCCTCAGATTGATTTAGGGTGGTTAACAGATTATTTTTGTACTTAAGAAATAACTGCAGATATCTACTTCTGGTTTCCTTCTTCGCGTTCGCGAGAGGGGTCTCGCGTTCGCGAAGAAGAAACTAGAGGCATGCGGGGGTGTTCTTCGCGTTCGCGAAGGGAAAAAGGTTGGCCAGGAATTTTGCCTTCACGTTCGCGAAGGTCAAACCAAGCAAGGCATCGTGTTCGCGAGGTTGCCTTCGCGTTCGTGAAGGGCAATGTTGGACAACACAAATTTGTGCTTCGCGAACGCGAGGCACTGACCGCGTTCGCGAAGAGTAAAAACCTGGGAAACAGAACTTTAAGTTCTAGAAATGGGATTTCGACCCATTTTTCACCATTTTTAATTTTGAGCTCGGATAAGGCGATTTTGGGCGATTTTTACGGGAAAATATTGGGGTAAGTGTTCCTTATCCTATATTGATTATATTTCATGATTCCATACTCATTTATATCATGAATCCGTGAATTTATGTAAGAAAAATCAGTTTTTTATAAAAATATTCCAAAAATATAAAATGAGGATTTGCAAGCCAATCCGATGTCGGAATTCGATAATTTTTTTATGGTTGAACTCGTATCGGAACGAGTGTTCTGATTTCGCGAGTTTTTTCGGGATTCAAAATGTGGGTCCCATTGTCCAATATTAAAATAAATTTCGGATTTTTATCTAAAAATTTTAAATTTATATGGAATTAATTTCTACGATTTGTATTGAGTATATTGAATTGTTTACGACTAGATTTGAGGATTTGAGACACGAATTCGCGAGTCAAATGTTTATTGAATTCTTGAATTCTTGAATTTTGGTTGCAAAGCGAGTTAAGTGTCGTGGTTAATCTTGACTTGAGGGAATAGAACCTTTAAATTATTTGCTATGTGAATTTCACGTGTAACGATGTATAGGCAAGGTGACGAGTGCCTATACTTTGTCAAATTAATTGTTTGCATAATTATTAAATATCATAAATTCTTTTAATACACGAATTAATTGTTATAATAATGGTTTCTCTCACATTCCGTGTTATATTAATTCTTGAATTCCTGCAATAATTGTTGCATGTTTATTTGATTTATGTGTCTTAATTGCTACTTGACATTTAGTATATTAAATATTAAACTGTCTATTTTCTCCCGAATTTCCACAATTAATTGCTACTTGTCATTGTTTTGTTTCATAAATTAATTATAATTATTGTAAGCCTCGATGCTTAATAATTTCTCATTGAACGTGGTATTTATTGGAGTAATCTTTGTTACATTTATGAGTTGTTAAACTATATTGGGTGATCGGGTTGCACGCCGCAAAAGACTTATTTAAAAGTCTATATTGGGTGATCGGGCTGCACGCCGCAACAGACTTATTTAAAAGTCTATATTGGGGGATCGGTTGCACGCCACAACAGACTTATTTAAAAGTCTATATTGGGGGATCGGGTTGTACTCCGCAACAGAGTTGTTTAAAAGTCTATATTGGAAGATCAGGTTGTACGCCGCAACATACTTATTTAAAGTTTATATTGGGGGAACGGGTTGCACGATGCAATGGAAACAAGTTGAGGGATTGTGACTGCTAAATTGATTTCAATTATTAAAATTATTTACTAGTCTTACTACTATTCCCGTTATTATTATTATTATCGCGTACAAGTTAATGTAAGCGGCTTGCCTTAACCTGGTCACTACTTCGTCAAGGTTTGGCTCGGCACTTACCAGTACATGGGGTCGGTTGTACTGATACTATATTCTGCACTTCTTGTGCATAGTTCGGAGTTGGTCCAAGCGACGTACCACAAACTTTGCTCGGAGTTCAGCTACTCATAAGAGACTTGAGGTATAACTGCAAAGCGTCCGCAGTTCTGAAGTCCCCATCCACCTTATTTTAGCTGTGTATTTGCTTTCAGACAGCTTTGTTTTATTCAGACCTTTATTTGTATTATTCTAGAAGCTCGTGCACCTGTGACACAAATTATGGGATGGTATTTAGACATCGCTATTATTATGGATTATTCACTACATTTTAGACTTTACTTCCGCATTGGTTTTCTTGTTATTAATTAATTTAAAATTATTTTAAAATGGCTAATATTATTCTAACGTTGGCTTGCATAGCAAGTGAAATGTTAGGCATCATCACAGTCCAAAAGGTGAAAATTTCGGGTCGTGACAGAACTACTGGTGGTACTTGACATAAATTACCTCCCAAACCATTGATTTTCACCAAACAATTTATTAATATCCAATATATCTCTAGAACTCCGGGCAATTATTTCGATCGTTTGACACTTAGGCATAAGTGCTTCATCCCATATTATCAATTTTGCTTTCCTTATAAATTTAGCATCATTGCTCTGCTTTGATATATTTGCGATGATTATTTAAGTTGTTTGAAGAGGTATATAAAATCTAAAGTGGGTGGTCTCACAATAAAATCGATGTTGATACATCACTTGTTATTATTGCTAACAACGTCGTGCCTCTTGATATGATATTTGCAAATAATGCATGATATAGAAATATTATTTCGATTTCACCGAAATCATCTACAAAGAATAATCCCGTTATAGCAGACTCGACTCTTTATAATATAGTATTGAAAGCTTGTTCTTGTTTAAGATTTAGTTTTGATCGTGCTTCCTCATACACTTGTATAACATTTTGTTTCTTAATAATATACTAACCTTTTCACTCTGTGTTCTAACGTTCTTTTTATGGAATAAATCTATGTACCCTAATATATTTTTTTAACTCGAATAAGAATTTTACTCATGTGATGAATTTAAAAAATAATTGAATTGGATTCTCTTGTTAAATAAATAATTAAAAGATTTAATTATTTGATTTTAACATTAAAATATAATACATTCTATGTTGATTCAGATCTTAATATTAGCTCATCTCTTGTTTTGAATATTTAATCTTAATTATACTTTTATCCTCTATAAATTTTATTTTCAAAGATTAAAAGATTGACATGACATTTCACTTTTAGATCTTTATGTGTGTGGAATCATTAGTGATATTGACTTTTACCAACTATTTTTTTCTTTTTCTCGTGCATTTATATTCTTAATTTTCTTAGTTATTGTTTAATAATAGAGTTTTTTTTTAATATTACACAAAAAATTGATTAAAAAATATTATTTGAGTAGGAAAATAGTTCAAATATAATATAAAAATATATTATCGTGAGATTTTGTTTTCTCTCAATTTCAACTCTTTATGCGGTTCATTTAATATTACTTTTATTTTTTTTTGGTATTGGACATTATGGAGTGGTAATATATTGTCAATACAGAGGATTTTATGAAATTGATTTTATTAAATCTTCCTACATATTTTTAATAAGAATTTAATAGATAAAATTTTATTAATTTTAAAATATTAAATATTAAAAAGTTAGCATATAAAGTATTGTAGTCCAAAAAATATGTAATTGCAGTTATATCCTTTCCCTACGAGTTCTTTCGTTTAATATTTTTGGGCTATTTTGGTATATTAATATTGTATTTATACTTTTATAATAATATAGGCTCTCCTTTTTCTAAATGAATTTGGACAATATAATACATTCTTAAATTAAATTTGTAATAGGACATTATAATACGTTTTCAAATTAAATTAATAATACGAATTTTTAAGAAGTATATCCTAAAAGTAATATGATTACATGACTAAAGATATTTACTTGTTCAATTTTATACAAATTAGACAACCTGAAAGTAATTATACTAATAGGATTCCTAAAGGTAATCATGTAGGATTCCTAACGTGTAGTATTATGTAATAAAACTAACAGGATTATAATGCTAGCATCTATAATTCCGATTGTGTCATTTTATTATGAGTTATTATGCTTAATATTATAAAGTTATTTTGTAAACCAACATTGTATTCATGTTTTTATAATAAAGGAATTCATTGTCATAAAGCGAAACCTTGAGGGAGAGCTATGAAACTATTCAAAAATTATAATCGTTACACGAATGGAATTTCTTTTTAATTTCTTTACTTTCTTTTCCACGAGTAACTCTCATAAAAGAAAATTAAGTGTAATTTGCATAGCATATAATTCAACTTTTTTTTTTGTTTCTTGTGTTTCTTTATAATAAAAATTTAAAGCGATCGTAAAATATGAGATATAATATTTGAAAAGATTGAGTTCTCCTATTTCCGTCAGTTGTCTTACTTTATGATATTGATTCTAATTTACTTATTTCAGCTTCGTTTGATAGATTACATTAGTGATATTATGGAATATTAATTTTAGTATTGAAACTTTATTTTTCATTATGTTAAAATAAATAACGTACATAGAGAAATTGAGCTAGGAAAGATAATTATAATATCCAAACCATAAGTGAAGTGTCTAAGAGAGATTGCTATAATTATCAATGAATATTATGATATATAATTGTATTTAGTCAGTTAGTGGGTATCAGCTATCGATATTTTTTTTCCCCATTAAAGTCGATCTTAAGCATCTTCCGGTTCAATTACGTACTAATTATTCTGTTGGAATATCACTTTTAGATTTCAAAAGAATTTTGTGCAAATTTTAATCGAGATATCCATCCCTATTTGTTTATTTATATGCTATATGGCATCCATGTTTTTCTCTTCACCAAGATTCTCATATCCTTTAAAAACTTTAATTCGGAGACCAAAAAATAAACAATAGGTAGATATTTACTTGTTCAATTTTATATGAATCAGACAACTTGAAAGTAATTATACTAATAGGATTCCTAAAGGTAATCATGTAGGATTTATAACATGTAGTATTTTGCCCTAAAACTAATAAGATTATAAGGCTAATATCTATAATTCCGGTTATGTCCTTTTATTATGAGTTATTATGATTAATATTATAAGGTTATTTTTGTAAACCGACATTGTATTCATGCTTTTAATAATATAGATTAGCTAAATTGTAATAGCAAGAGTTAAAAGTGACTATTTTGCTAATATTATCCCAAAATATGGTAGTAAGAAAAAAACTTTTCCATCTCTTTTTCAGTTCTTTATTTTCATTCATAATGTGTTTAATAGGTGGAATATATATGCTCGATGAGCTAATTTCTCAATATTAGTTTATCTTTAATTTTTAAAAAAATGTTTGACTAGCAAAATATTTTTCCAACAAAAAAATGAAATAGTTAAGATTAATTATGATATCATGGTACCTCTAAAATTGTGATTTTATACTTAAGGTGCTTAATTTGCACAATTAATAAAACATTGGGATGATTGTATGTATTCTGTCTATGTTCTACATATGTAACATTTTTATTTATTTATGTTAAAGTCCTTTCTTTTCTGTAGTGTGGATATTCTTCAACATTGTGAGGATGATATCCACTATACTGGCCAGCTTGAATTGAAGGTAACTTTTCTTTGGAGGTAATGGTGTTTAGACATTCATTAATAGTAATTTATTATATTGGTACATACAATAACATCAATGGAAAAAGTTTCAAAATAAATTAACTTAATATGACATTATCTCTATGTATATATATATATCAAAAACACGAAGACCATTAACAAAATGTTATTCGACTTTTTTTACCCTTCGCTAGTGCACTTTATAATGGATAAAATAGTAAATACGAATAAATTACCTTTTTTTGTATTACTTTTTTGAAAAAACAACGCCGTAGCATTAAAAAAAAAATAACTCGAAGACAAGAAGTAAGAAACTCCTTTTAAGTAGTATCTATTCTTTTTCGTTGGTTAAAAAGAAAACAGAATAAGACAATAACTAAGAGACTCATTATTTAATAATATCCTATTAAAGAAATCAAATTTATTGTATTTAAAAAAGGAAAAAAGAAATTGAGGTAAACTTTCTAACTTTTAGATTGTTCGAGTAGTTTTGTGATAATAACGACTTCAATTTTTTTGTAGTGGCAAATGTTCTTGTGGTTTTCTACACAGCTATCAATTCAAGTATGTAATTGCAAGTCTAAGTTGAATGACATTCTCGTAGTATTTTATAAGTACTATATTTAAATTATAAACTTCATATGTATATTACATGAGAAATATTAGTGTTTAGGCATGTCTATTTTCTGTGAATATAGTTATTGTTTTGTAAAAAAAAAAATCGAACTAAGAAAAAAATAGTAAAAATTAGAAACATAAGACTTAAAATATTTACTAAAAAGCAATCGTATATAAAAATATAACAAGGTACAATTGATGCATGAAAACTACAGAAAAGATGAAATTGGCTTCTTTATCGGAGATGCTAGGAATATTGATGTCACTAAGAATTTATAATCTTGGAATATGGATATCAATCTGCACCTTAATGCTATATAATAGAGTTTTCCAACTAAATATAAGACTTTAATCTCCTTAATAATGTTCGGCACCCTTTATCGCCAACATAGAGCCTGTTTGGCCAAATCCTCAAAATTAATTTATTTTTCTTGGGTTATTTTATAATTCCTAATATTACTTTCTATTGGTTAAAGAAATAGATAATTCACATTTTGCTTGTGAAAAGAAATAAATATTTTGCCAGTTAACCGACTCTATTTGTGTTTTCTAAAATAAACTTAAGAGTATATACTTTTCAAAAGGATTTCAAAAAAACCTCTTAAGTCTTCTAGAGTTTATGTGCTTTTGGTGAAAGTAAAAAGGAAGCAAGATAACTTGTGAAATTGTAGTAATAAAATTATAAAGCTGGAACAAAAGTTAAGTTAAAAATACTGACTAATGATGATTAAAGACTTCTATTATCACTATTTTTTAATTTGTTGAGTTAGTTAAATACGACCAATAATCTATCATTTTAGGAACTCACGTTTTTTGTTTAACTTTTATTGTATAACTCAAATATATATATATATTTATTAAGACATTGTACGCGCCGGTACTATGAGACTAGTTGATTTTTAATAGTCCTAATGACAAAGGGAAGTCAGTGTAGCGAAACATTAAACTAAAAAGTGATCCAAGATTACTTTATCTAAATATTTTGGTTCACTATCCTTCTATTTTTAATGGCATGCAGTCAGCTATTAACTGGTCAATAAAGTACTTCACAATTACCAAGAAAGTAACAAAGAGAGATCAAGGCTTTTCCCAAAAATATAGAAAAGTTCCACTAAGGAATTTAAAAATGGAATTTGGATTGTCAAAAAGTGCTGCCATTAACACTACATAATTACAAAGGCAGCTTACAATGGGAATGAACAATGACAAGATTGAAGGATTAATGTTAATAATGCTGTCTGTAATTCTAGTCCTTGTTCCTAGACCGATCTTTGCGTTGACCACCAAGAATACGAGAAATCTGAAGACCTCTACTGAATGCTTGGTTGAACAACATACGAGTTTGGAACTCGGACACAAATGGAAACCATGCCAAGAAAGCAACCGGAGTGAACAGAAGCAATCCCATCAAAATCTCGTATCCACGAGCTAGAGTCCGAACAGATCCCCAGAATCCAGCTCTTCGAACAACAGGCTTCAATGCTTGAGCAATCTGGGAATAAAAATGCAAATACAAGGATATTAAAACTACAAATAGGTTTCCTTCATACACAAATGGCAAAAATGCCAATTAACATTAAGTTCTTGCTATTTTACTTTGTCATTCTGGACAGGCGCGCATCCTCATAGAGCGAGGTGTAGAAAAGATCAATGAAAGACTCACGTTCTTTAATAGTCATATCAAGGCCTATAAAGTTCTATTTTAACACAATCAAACAATAGCGAACCCTCTATATCAAATGTTATTTATTCTCCTTTAATTAAAATCTTTACTCATATTTTAATCTCCATAACTCTATTGTGTTCACACATTTTGGTTGAAGTTCACAAAAAGAAAATGTTTGTAGTTGAAGTTCAAGAAGAGTATTTGGAAGTTGAAGTTGTGAGTGAGAGCCATTATAGCACTTGAAATACTCCTCAAACAAGTTTTTCAATATTTAATATTTAAGTTCAATATGTGCAAAAACTGAAAAATATTATCTATGGCCAAACGGTTTACTTCGTTTTGTGCTTAAGGCTTTTCAAAAGGTATCTTTGCTTCGATTGTTTAATGAGTAATATTATTGATTTGCAAGAGCACTATTCTTTGTAAGTATAACTGCGGATTAGATAGATACCTTGCACTCCTTGTAGGCGGGGATTACTTATTATACTAGTATATCTCCATAGTAGTACAGACAGCTGAGTTTGTGCAGTTGTTACTATTGACTACCAAACTTCTACCAACAGACAACATTAAAATGCAGCTGACAAAAGAGTAGCAAATTAGCACTAAAAGTTTTCCTTGTACAACTACGCCTCAATCCCAAGCAAATTGGGGTCCAAATTTTACTTACAACACATGTCAATTACTTGTTCATCATCGCAAGGAAAACATTTGTCATATTTCTATCTTTAGTCTATGCTCACAGCTCGGTTAATATAATGAATCAACAATTCTAGGTGGAATAGCACCAAAGCATACTTATTGGCCTTATAGTATATACGCCGAGTATGGGAAATCTTATTGGATCGCCAATATGAGATCTTAATGCATAAAGATGGACGAGAAAATATATAGAAGAGAACATAAAAAGGATGATGACTAACCAGAAGCATGCCCCAGCCAGTTGGCAAGAAAGCGAGAACACACACCACCATGTCTTTAGGAGTCATATGGAGCAGTGTCATCAGAATCACCAGTGTTGCAACAAATGTTAAGAATATCAATCCCTTTATAATACGGAACACGAGTTGGAGATTTGCACTGAATTTTCGTCGACCGACAGATATTGTCTGAAAATATATAGAAAAATAAATCAGAAAAACGATAAAAGCATAATAATACTTGGTCTCAGGGTGTGTTAATTTAAAGGGGTAGTTATTGACACTGTCTTGATCATTTTTTGAGTTATCAAAGCAACAGCAAAGAAAAGTCTGATCTCATCCTGATTCATTTCGAAGCATTCCATATTTTTCAGGTAAAATTTGAAAGCATCTCACGATTAGAGCCCAGGTTTCAAATATACAGACATACTTCCATTTCCTTTGGATCTCAGGCAGAGAAAAATGCTCTTATTTTTTAATTTATGTTGTACAGATTTTTTTGCAACAGAGAATGCGAAATAATTCGGTCTTACCTTCATTACAAAAAGTACCAGAAATATTACTAACCATGAAGCACCGTAAACCTGCAATTCATGCAGAAATATTAGAATATTGAACAGATGACAATCTTGGAGCAAAAGAAGGGGGGTCACAGTCCATGGCATACCAGAAAACTCTGATTTGTCACTGTGATCTTCAAGTGATAGACGAGCCCATACTGATAGATAAAGAAGCGCAAAGACAACAGAATTTCAGCAACAATACCGCGTATTCCAGAATGCCTAAGATGCTCTTGTTCCTCCTCCCACCATGATTCCCAACTTTTCACTGGGGGGACACCAATACCTCCTCTGTTGCTCATCCACTTATTCCAATCAGTCCAATCATCAACTATCTTTTGCCATTCAAAACCAGAGGGATTGAAGAGGAAGGGAGCAAAGAGCCAGGTTCCCACCATGAACCACATTGACACAGTGATCAAGACATATGCAACAGCTCCTCTATAACCTTGCCCAAAAATTTGATAAACGAGCAATAGTATCATTAGCTCAAGTCCCTTGACAAAGTGGCTACGGGAGTAGAAGCGATAGTTATCAGCAAACTTAGCATGAAAGACCACAAAACCACGGCCAGTAGGCCTATATTTTGCACCTCCATGGAGCAATGTTCTTCCATAATAATGGGTCTTCGTTCCAAGTGAAAATGTGAAGAATACTGGTGCCAACTGCAGTTGCATCAGTACAAATTCACTGAGTGCTGTGCGGAATCCCTTTTCCAAGCCAATCTCCATCATCATAGGGAGGGCCATCAAAAACCCAATTTGCACAAAAGACTGAGAAGCAAGAGCCACTTGAAGAGCTTTGTTGTTCTTGATAGACGGTTGCTTACTCAGCCCTTCCTCAAGTCCACTAAGGACAAGGTAAAGGCGGCCGTAGAGGAACACATATACGGTGAGGACAGTAATCTGCCAGAGGCAAGCAAAAAAAACTTCAGGGGTAAATTAAAAAAAAATAAAAAAATACAATCATCATTGAGTGAAGTCTGAGATACATACCAAGGTACTGAAATAGAAACCAATGGTAGTGAAATAACATGATAACATTCTGAAAAAGTCAAAACGATGTCCAAGCCTGTATAAATCCCGACTCAGGGTCTGTTCTCCATTGCCATTGGCTATTTTGGCCTCAAATAGAGATATCTGATTAAGTCCCACGTCCCTTCCTTTACCAACTTGAATGTATTCATGGTGAGTAACATTGCCTTCACGAAGTGTAGAATTAAAGCCTACAAAGATCATAAATTAAGAAATTAGCTTCTCATGTCAAACTGTACGAGTAGTTGAAAAAGATAAACAAAAACATAAAGATGTTTTCAAACTTCACAAAGCTTGGACCTACCAGCAAATATGTCCTCACTTAAGTTAATAATCTTAGAAGCTTTGCTGACTCCACCCCTTGTAAGGTGGAATAGTCTGTCAAAAATATCAGGGTGCCCATAATGGAATCGAACCCTGAAGAAATATAAAGTGGAAGTTATTATATTGAAGTGGGGAAAGCGCCAACACTCATATAGGACTTCGACATGGATGAATGAAGCATGTCTAAACAAATTTAAATAACCCATTGTCATATTTAAAAGAGAAGCACATAGTAAACTAATAGTAGCACAGTTCCATGACAAATGAGGACCAAGTATTTGGAGAAGTTCTAGATTATCAAATGCCAATTTTATTTCATAAAGCTGATGCATTCATATTATCTCTAACTGCAAGACAATCTATAAATCCACACAACTGCGTGTACTCCAGTACCAACGATGATTATCGAGCGGTCCTTAGTTTTAAGATGTAATAAAACTGCTCAGTGTGGTCCTAACTCAGTTTTAAGCTTTGTCTTGCACAACTTCGAATTCTTGACAAGTTGGAATGAAGTAGGAGACTATAAGTCACCTTATACTTAATTGGTAGCAACACCAGAAACAGATGCCTGAAAAAGCGTATCCATTGAACTATCTATCTCATTACATAATTTTTTTTTATTTTAAAAAGAGCTAATATTTGTATAAATGGATAATGCAGTTCTCTTTTATAGATCTTATTAAAAATTCGTTTACAGGACTTATAACTTAGAAACAGAAACAAGGATGAGACTGGAAATTGAAATTTCTTACTTCAGAGGGTTTGCCAGTAGTCTCTGACCAATTGTCACAAAACTTGTCTCTTGATTTGACATAAACCACGCGAGAGAAGAAACACTGCATCAGACACAAACAAGAGAGAACTAGTATTCAAAGAGAACAATTTAAAATACTAAAAATATGGATAAAAAAAGATTCAGGACAAGTAAAATACTATTGTAAGAAGTGTTTACCTTCCAGTAAATATGTGCTCCCTCAGCCCCAGTATACTAGGGAGCCTCACACCATCGTGTTTCTTAAGAAACTCTTGAAGCAAATTCCTCATTTTTAAGGCTTCCTCCATGTAGTTATCCTAGAAATGGATATTTAATGTCATAAATTGGAGAGATTGAAATCAACATCTCATGTAGTTATAATCACTTACCTGATTCATATCTATAGTTTGCAGCCCTTCTCCACGAGTGAAGATAATAGCATGATTCTGGTTTTCAGGCTTTCCCTCACCCAAGATAGCAGGGCCTGGAAGTTTTATACGGTAGATATCCTAAGAGAAGAAAACAAAACAAGTTTTAGAATGCATAGTTTATATCCATTCCATTCATTAAAAAATAATCAAAATAACCATTCAAAAAAAAAACTATACTTTTATTTTGATAAGGTAATTAATTTTATTTTATTAACAGTTGGGGAAAACCAAGCCGTATACCAAAAAAAGAGAACCTACACCAAAATATGGTTCTCAACAAAAGAGGCCCAATCCTCTATACCTCATGAGTACACCAAAAAGAAACTAGGGAAAAAAAACTGCTTTGCAACTTTACAAAAGTTTGTTCCACCCCATCAAATGCCCTCCTATTTCTCTCTTTCCAAATAACCCACATGATTGCTACAAGGACAACATTCCATGCCCTTGAACTTGCCTTCCCCCTACTATGGGGCCAACTGTGCAACACCTCCTTCACAGTGCCCGGCATCACCCATTGCACCCCAAACAAAATAAGGACCGCTCTCCACAAACAATTAGCCGCTTGACAGTGCAATAGGAGATGATCCACATCTTCGCCCGAGCTTTTGCATGAAACACCAACTAACATAGGTGAGGTGATCCCTTCCATTTCTCAAATTTTCCGCTGTCAAAATCACTCCCCTCGCCGCCAACCATGCAAAGAAACACACATTTCTCGGTGCTCTAAGAATCCAAATAGAGTAGTGAGGAAAAATATGTTCCTCTCTGTAATAAGCTCTTATAAAACGACTTAACAGTGAATAATCCATTCTTAGTCTCTCACCATCTCTATGTATAAAATAAGTTGTTCAGTGCGTCCAGCTCATACAGAATCTCCACCAGATTGTAAAATTCATCCATCTCACAATCTTGTAGGTTCCTCCTGAATCTCAAACCCCCCCAAAACACTATACTTTTCTGACTACTCCAAATAATGTCTAGATTGCTTTGTAAATTGTATTAAAAAAACTGCCTTCTATTTCCAAGAAACATTCAAAAAAGTTCCCATGTAGTCAAGTTGTGATTAGTGATGTCAACAACTTGAAATGATGCCTCCTGTGAAATCAAAGCAATTTGGTGCCTCCCAATAAGAGAATTTTGGCATGACAAGGGCTTCAAATGTGGTGAAAATGGAATAGCATTTAATAAGCTCCTCAGTCCTCATATCTTGTCTTTTATCCCATCAAAAGAAACATATGTGATAATAGTGACAAAAGATTATTTCAGACTTCTCTTACCTGATCCAAGTTTTGACCGGGCTCGGAAGAATTTGAAATGGCAGCTTTGGCAAGGGTGGAATAGTAGACCTTTGGATTAACTTTCTTGGACCTGTCTTTGCTTGGTTCTTCAATTTCATCAATATAAGCAACACGCATGGATGGGTACCTATTAACCGAAATATATAGATGTTAGCACATTGCATTATCAGGTGGACAAACTAAAAAAAATGACACATACGTTGTCATAAGCCGGAGAATATCTTGTGCACGTTGATCACCAGATCGCTTTTGTATACCATATAGCTGGCATGAGACAACATATGTGAATTTCATATCAGCCACTGCTTGACATTGTGCCCAAAGAGACCTCTCTCCCTTCATCTGATCCTCGTTTAACTCAATAGCCTTATACCCCTCCAACAAATCTGTTCAACATAGAAAAAGTTTAACTTATAAATTCAGGTTAAACGGCAACTAGGATTTTATATGTAACTCAAGGATTCTGAGATACTAGTCAATTACCATCATCCTGGGCCATATCAAGGAAAGATTGAAGTTCCAGAGCTCTGCGGTAATACATCATCCCTCTCACTAGAAATTAAACAACACATTAATCCATCAAATGTATGAACAAATTGTAAAGGAGTCTTACTAGAAATTGTTAGACTGAAAGTTTAGGCAGAATGGGGAGAGGATTTAAGAGGGGAGGGGGTAAGATAGAAAATATTGCAAAATTAACTACGAGATCTCTTTTATCCTCTTGTGCACTCATCAAAGATCAACTCCATACCTGTCCTTGTTAAAGTCTGCCCTCTATATGAAGCCCAATGTCGGAGTTTTTCTTCTAAATCAGGAGACCATTTAAACCTGAGGTCGTCTTCACTGGTACAGTCCACACGCTGAATGAAATTGAGCCATTCATCTGTATGCCACCATTACAAGTTCAGTGAAAAAAACAGAGAAAGAACCAGAAAAGGAGAAAAAAATTATTAGCAGTTGATCATGTGATTAACACCAAAAAACTAAATAAATCAAGTCAACAAGCAAACCTGGATAAATTTTCTGCAAATAGAACAGAATGGAAACACCATCTTCATTTTCTTTATCCAAATCATCTGATGAGAAAAGGACCTCTTCCGTGTAGTATGGGGTCAAGACACTAAAGTAAGAAAGATCAAGAAACAAGTCACCTACCTCTTCTAGTATATAAAATCTCTAAAACAATTCAACCATATTCCATAATCCATGTTTTAAGTAAATTTGGATAAGCTACACATACTTACATTTAATGTTGTATCCTACTAGAATTATCCAACAATTGCTTGTTCTCCAGTTCTATACTGTTTCTTGTTGCTTATTCATAAAAATGTTCCGAGATTGCTTTCATTCATTAAGACATTTAGTGGGTAATACTATATTGATCCTTTAGTTCATGCTGTGTAAACTTCAGGCTTTAAATTAATATTCATTTTTTTTAGGGAAAAGGGCCAATTTAGCCCCTAACTATTCGAAATGGACAACTATGTCCTTCATTTCGTTCTTGTCCTACAAGTGCCCTCGTCGTCAGCCAAGTTGCTCAAAAATGCCCTCCCACTAAAATTTTGTTGATTAGGAGCTGGGTTTCTGAATTGGATAGAAAAATGTTACTGATTTTTCTAAGTTTTATTTGATTTTTTCTCAAAATTTGCTCATAACTTGACTTACGAGAAAGAAAGCATGTTTCGGACTTTCGGTGCTGTGGGCATTTCCATGAACAATGAATTGGAGAAAAAGGATATTCGCCTCCTAGCTTCTAAGTTGGACGGTACATCCATTGCCGACTCCTTTACTGTAAGCAGTAAGTACAACCTTTTGATCTGTGGAAAATTGGAAACAGTTACAAAAAGAAAATGAACTCTAATAGCAAATATATCTCCGTCAACTTGACCTACTTTCTCTTTCCAAGCTTCTGATTCAGGAGTAGGAAATTTGATAGCTCCGGCTGAAGCAAATAGCTGATATTGCTGATCAAGAGGAACCATTCCTTCATATCCTGAGACTCCATGGATGGAATCTACCAAGCTGTTTGGTTGAAAAGAAAAAAGTCCAAACAAAATTTATTTGTCACATTCACGAATAACGTGGAAGATTAACAATTATAGACAAGAGAAAAACCTTGATACATGATCTTCCATCATTATATCTCGCGTAACAACTTCTAACATGTCCTGGAATAGAAGTACAACTTGATCCCTGTCCTCCTGCCTATTGTCTAGCTGTAAAAACAAAACAAAAAATCAGTTTTAATTCAATTTCCCGATTTATCAGTAAGATAAGTTGGATGGCTAGAAATATCCATAAAAGTGACTATGAAAAGAATACAACGAGAAAGGACTTGGAAAACCTACCAAGTACTTGATAAGCTTAACAAACAGCTCATATAGACTGGGAAGAGCACTCATCTTGAGTTCACTAGTTAAGTCACCAGCCTCAATATGCTTGTCAACTTCTGAAAAGATATACTCTATAACCCTGAATAACAACACACATAGAGAATTTACAAGTGAGGAAAGCTATCGGAGCAAAGGAATGGCAGAATAAGTCACTATAATCTGGCAGAAACTTACTCCTTCTCACGACGACCAGAAACCAAAACTTTTATCACATTGCGAAATGAAGCATAGCACTCACAAACAGCAGATGACATATAAGGGTCGGCCTCTATCCTCTTTTTCAGCTCACGGTCCTTTCCATTGCTATCCTTAGCCATATCCACTGCTATTGGAATCTATTCATACGATTTGAATGAGTCAGAAATCAAGTGAATAAAAAGGAAGATCAGCTACTGATTGTTGGATGAGGGCATGAAGAATCAAAAATAGTTAATCCAATAATATCTCAATATGAAAAAACTAAATATATAGGATTTTGTCAAATGCCATTGTGAAATAAGTCTCGTTTAGTGCCAAACTACAGAGCAAATTCTTTTACCAATCCAGCAAGTTTGAGACCGAAAATAAAACAAAAATGAAAAAGACATAACCTTGCTAGCAAGCAAAAATGGCGGCCACTGCACGAGATCCAACTCACGATCAGCCCAGTAAGGAACAAGCAAAAGGTCCATCTCACTGAAAACGAATGCAAAGCATAACATAGTAAGTAAATGCATAACTTTGATTACACACCCAAAATGAGGGCGACGGAATGGAAAAATCATGCGTGTAACATTTCAAATTACCGATTGCTAATAAGATCTTCCTCCCTAAAACTTGTTATTATTTTATTCCACAACTGAGCAAACCTTGCAGCTTCCTTTTCCTTGTTGGATGGTACCTAATATACGATCACATGTATACAAAGTTCAAGTTAACTTCCTGATCACTTCCTTTTTAATTTTGTTCCATGCTGAAATAAATCCAGATATTCGATATTGCAGACCAAAACGTGGAAGAAACCTAACCCTGTTGAACTTTCGGGAAAATGTTGCCTTTAGTCCTTTCTTTTTTGGTTGGTCGCCCTTTTCCTCCGGTATCAAACAGGCATTAAAAGCACTTGGCAACGACTGGAACCTGGACCTCAGCATTCCTAAGGTTCGAATCTGAAAGCAAGACAAGAAATTAGAGTCCAATAAAAAGCACATCTAGTTCTATTAGCTTATCATCTTATTTTGTTAGAATTTGCAGAAGCAGCTTATACTTACAGACTAAGCAATCTAAATTATGCTCATTGTTTAAATTATTATAATCAAAGATAAATTAAGACAAAAGACCACAGAAATGAAGCAGTTAGCCACCAACCTCACCAAGCCTACGAAATGCTCCATAAATACCACCGAATAGTGTGGAGAATATGGCATACCATATCTGAGCATCCATGAAATAAACCTACAATGAAGTAAATCCAACCAGTGTATTAGCTTAAACTGGAATAAACTACTAGTGATTACACCATGCCTCTGTTAAAGATTATCCGAACAAGGAGGAGAATCGTACAAGGATAACTGGGGCCCAAAGAGCGATAACAACACCAATGTTGCTGCTTGCTGCAAATCAAAATAGCCACGTCAGGACCACGCGCAGAAGGGCATAATATCAAATAGCTCAAAGTTCAAGTCAAGTTCATTACCGTGGGGAAAAAACTCATGCCACTGATAAGTGGTAATGTGGACATTCATAATCTTTTTTGTTGGATCCACTAAAGGCTTTATCTGCAGCAAACAACTTTTCATTGTCAATATAACTCGTAAAGCAGGCAACTTCTGTGAATATACAATCTTGATTCGTACTTAACAAAAGAAAGTCAAATACCAATTCATAAAACACTATAGTAGGACAAAAGTGTCTCCAGAGTAAGAGTGTAAGACAATAGCCAGCTATTGGCCACGTAAAAAGCTGATGCATATTACAACTCAATCTTCTAATATGAAAGTGACATTGTCCTACCTAGAACCTAATACATCTAACGACAATTAATAAATAAAACAATGTGCTTCTAAATTATATGACTTGCTTTTGACAAACTAAAAGGTAAGAGCTGGCAACATAAGAGGAATTACCTCTACATAGAAACTGAATGCTAGTTTTGTCGCAATTAAAAGTACCCAGAACATAGTGTATCTGAAATTTAGAATAAAAACTAATCAGATATAAAGTAGACCCATCGACATGAAAGTTTAAATGCTTCGACTTGGTGACGTCTTACTTGAACAAAGAAAAAGTGCTCTCATGCATTCCCCTACCAACATAAAGCCGAGGCTGCAATTGACAATAAAAGTTGTATCAGATTTCTAAACATACCAATAATTGCTCTTAAAAATGTACAAATGAGTCAAAAAAAACATGTACCTGTGACCACCACATCATCAGCATCACAATTTTGTAGTGTGATCTCTCTAGGAATCGACGGACGAAGGGAAAAAGAAAGAGCAGGGCAGCGAGCATATTGGGCGACAAGTAGATTACCACAGCCAGTATAAACAGTGAAGGAGAATTTGAGTTGTTGCCGAACCAATTCTTAATGGTTTGGGCAAATGAAGGAGGATTTTCCCATGTATAAGCATATGTAACAGGTAAAATGACCACCCAAGCAGCTGCGGATATGACCTTCAATATGTATCGTAGTTTAACATAGAATGACATGCTGTGCCTAGCTTTCCAATTAAGAACCACATCAAGAGCGGCTGCAACATTTTAAGGCAAGTTATTATGTAAAAATAGTGCCGCAACAAATATCAGAGCACTGCTCTAGGGATCACCAAAAACAACAACCATCCACATAAACAAATAACTTTTTGATGAGACTTTTTACCATTCACAACTGCATGTGTGCAATCAAACCATATTTGTATGGGTTAATACACATTTCACTGGAAGAAATATCTTTTTGCAGAGCATCAAATGCTAAATAACTTTTTTTAATAACGGCGTTGTGCTAGGTACTTTTTACCTCCACTAACACAGCTAGCAAATACGCTTAAGCAAATAGAAAAGATTCACCTATTGTCGCATCCAAATAACTTTTATCATAAATTCTGTTCAACAAATTGTTGCTAGTAGCTCATAGTACTTTAGCTTAACCAAAAAAACACTTAAGCTTTAGTCTCAAAAGCACAAAGAAAAATAATCCTTCATTTCTCAAAAGTCACTTGCTGGAAACTTCCAATTTTATCATCCATAAAAATTGCACCAACCATGTAGAAAAATATTAGTGCAGCAAGGTGGGACAGAAGGTAGCAAACTTTGAAAGAGCTTCAATTATAATATAGTTTGCTATGCTGCAGAAAAGAGAAATGAATTTTACAAACCTTGCCCAAGCTTCAAAACTGCAGCTGTTATAAACACACTCAATACTTTCTTGAAAACATCTGAAGTGAAAACCATGCTCAGCTCTCCTGAACCATTCCAAGCAATAATTATCATTGCCTACACACAATCAACAATACCTTGTCAAATTATAATTGTCAAGAACATAAAGATAATGGACAACCTAGCCATGGTCACAAAAAGAAGAAAGTACCTGTAAGCACAATATGAAGAAGCTCCACATTCTGTCAAAGCTCCTAAAGATATGCAAGAATGATCGTATCTCAACGAAATTAACTTTCCCCACCCAGCGATCTCTAGAAGGGTTGTTTTCCTGGATTTCACAATTAACTTTATATAATTAGTTCCTGAGTTTATATCATCAGGGATAAAGTTCTATTGAACTTCCGCAAAACAGCGGATAATCTGATGCATTAATCACGTAAGCTTATGGGATAGAGCACAATGACATTGGTACTGTAACACCATATAGTAAAGAAAACTACAATTTCATAGGGATGGAGGCATGAAATGCTAAATAAATTGACAATGCCGGAAAAACAGTGAAATGCACATAACATGGTGTTATTAAGATGACTTCTGCCGCTAAAACATTACCCCATTTCTCTCAGCAGAAAGTTCTTCCACAGGGAGGCAAAAGAAATCAGCATCAGCGCGCATGGGCCAACCTAACCTGAAGCAGTCCACTGACCTACAGTTGTATGCGTAAAGTCAGAAATGAACAAACTATTGATTAACTGAACCATAGAAAAAAAACAGAAAACGGAAAGGTTGATTACCAAAAGTATTCATTTAAATCATCATAGTTCCTCCACTGGGAATGCTTTGCTTTTCCTCTTCTGCTCCTAGCAGCTTCCTGAAAATGACAGAAAAGGGCATAAAAAGAATTTCCCTCAAGTTCTAAAGAAAGGTAAAAATACCAAAACTGGTTCTTTTTAATACAACAGATTTAAGAAGAATAGATAGCTCTGAAATGCATCTAATACCCGTGCAATCACTTCATAAATAGGAGTAACAACTTTTCTCAAGAAAGCCTCCTCTTCCCCTCCATAAGCTGGCTTAACATTTTCACCGGTCATGGGACTAACATTGCCAGCTAGCATGCCATAGAGTTCAAATGCCATCTATATGAGAAACCTATGTGTGAGATCCAAATGCTTTAATGTAACAAGAAATATCTGAAGCATATTATAAAAGGCAAATTGTAACAAAAATATAAACAATTGACCAAAGCAGCTGAGAAGCTGGCAGATAAATGCAACATACGGTGTTGACAAAAATGAAATGTACCATGGTAATCTTATTTAACCCTCTTGACAAGTAGAGTAGCTAGTTTATGAAATTATACTCTCTTCTAAATTTACGATTATTACTAAATCTTTTTTTTAACCTTGCGTGTTACTCATATCACAAAGCAGCAACCTTCCACACCACCAAAAAGGAAGAAAACTCCTCGAACTGTTAGCAGAAGAAAGTATTAACATGTGAGAGAACAATTTGATGAAAGCTAACGCCGTGTAAGTACGAGCGCTTTACAGCTTTGCTCTCATCCAAAATCCAGCAACAAAGAACCCACTAATTACATCAATGTCGACTTCTGCATTTTTATTTGTGATGAATTCAAAAAATAAGATAAGAAAAAGAATCTATATGTTCTTCAAAATTTGTTCAGATTTCGAGAAACATTAAAAACCATCCATCAAGTTCTTAAAACATAAGCACTTCTAAAAGCTTACATGATGGTAAATGTAGCATAGGCATTCTGGCATGAATCTTAAATTTGCAGCTTCCCCCCATATGAGAAGATACAATCCCATGTATAATAATTTACGCTGCTGTACTTCCTGTTGTATGGTTGGCAACCTACAATTTTGACGATTAAGAAAAGATCAACACATACAAATGCAAGATGAGCTTAATTTGCAAAGTCTTCGGCTCTTTGCTACAGACAAACACATCTACAAGAGATGCTAACGGAAGCTACAGGCAAATGTTATCCTGCTCTGAAGTACAAAGCATCAAAGATGCAGACTTCTATTCTCTATCTACTTTGATAGACAACAATCAAGAAAATATCTTAGATGAAAGTATGAGATATATTAGTTGTTTTCCTAAAAATCAGAATCACTTCAAGTGTTAATGTCTGAAGGCAGTAGGACATAACTATTTCAAGCATTTAAAGAGAAGCTCCTCACCATAAACTGCTTTTCCTGTCCAAATATTTGCACCATTTCTTGTAGTTTTTGAAAAGCTTCTTCATGACTTCATTCAAAGCACGCTCATCCAACTACGCAAAACAACACAATGAACAAGGAAAAAAAACATTATTTATAGGCAACTAGGGAAAATTGTAAGAGAGGGATTAAGCACATATTATCTGCAGTAACTTATTGTAACTCTTGAAACCTCCCCCCATGCACCAGTCAAAGCAGATTAATCAATCAAAAAAATTCAAAACACAAAGTATCTCTTCATATTCTTGTTATGGAATCCGTCCTTTAACGCATTATATTAAATCTGCATCAGTAGAACATTTAACAATTCCATTTGCTGTGAGCATAAAGGATTGACTACACATTGGGATTATTGAATTATGGTTCTCATCCACTTTAATGCATACTAGCATTAACTGCAGCGACCTATTGTTGTTCTTTTGAGGACCAAAATAACATCAGGAAAGTAAAAGGTCAAAAAAGCCAAATGAGGATACTGGTTTTGTTGAGAAGACAGTTCCTCCAAAAGTTCAAAACATGGAAAATAGTCCACGAAGTTCAAAATTTGCTAAACATGGCGCTATGGGACTTAAGAAGCTGCAAGCAAGGAGACAAATACACAGCAGATATCTACTTTCAATGTATTTATTTTTTTCAATATGAGGAAGACAGGGTTTTTTTCCTTTTATCAATCACATACATATTTCTTCAGCAAAACTAGAATCAGGTGTGGCAAAGAACATTTGTTGCAAAATAAGTATATAACAAGTGGAAATAACTCTTTGAGCTTTAGTAAAAACATGCTACCAAATTAAACAGCAACCAAGTAGAAATGCACTCTTTGAGCTTTAGTGAATTTAGCAACTCAAAAATACATTATGTTTTTTAACAGTCTCAAAGTCCTCATTGAGAGTTACTATGCTAAACATCTAGTAGTCTCTAACTGTCAGCAGGCAAGCAGATTTAAACAATGCAATCAAATTCAAGACTCCTATTAAAGATTGAAGAATGGCAATATTTCTTGACCAAGTACGACAATCCTCTCAACTAAAAGCATATTTATCAGTTGAGGGAAAATTTTGATCACTCATCAATAACAGAAAGCAGTATCATGTCCCAAACCTTGGGTTGCTGGTCAGGCTTTGGATACTGGCGTATGTGTACATTTGCAAGTAGCAAAATGAGATGCTCCCTCTGATTTGCAACATTATCTTTCTGAGAAGCAATTGACAAAAAAAATGAGCTCAACAAAGCATATTGATTTTCATCCTAACTGAGATAATCTTTCTTCTAAACCTCAAAAGATGTATGAAATAGCATGAAAATAACACTGAGAATAAAAACGAATTGCTACCTGAAACCCAAACATTGCTTGAAGCCAATCAAGAATATCTTCATCTTTCTTCTTCTTGTAATCCTTGGGCCATGGAAGACCTCTTGTATTTCTGAGAGCGTAAACAGCAGCCTGAATCTGTCAAAGGAGGAAAGGAGAAGTGGTTAAAGCAATAAATGTGAAAAGGGAACGGCAAAGGTAAAGAAATGCTTATAGTTGGAAATCCTGTCTGTGAATACAAACCTCAGGAAATCTCATAATTGCCTGATTTACACTATCAGGATCCAAAGGAAGAATATTATAGGGGACTAAAATCTGTGTCTTCTCAGCAACTTTATCATGAGCTTCCAAAATCTGAGTAATGGACAATCAATAATCCACCACACACAAACAAAACAATGTTATAAACAAGGAAAAGCAGTAGAGTTATGGTAAGTCAAAGCTAGAGCTTGTAAAGTCAGCAGAAAAAGAAGGTTTAGCAACAATTTTGTTGAAAAATACTATCATTCTCACCTCACGGTCGACTTCTACTGCTTGCGTCTGGTTAACTGCTTTCAAAACCTCAAAGAGTACGTTTGCAGTTTGGTATGCCTTAGTAAGTTGTGCACTGGAAATATTTTGAAAAGATGAGATAAACAACTTTCAGTATAACTAAAAGCGAGAAAGAGACCACTATGAGAAGGCACAACAAATCTCTAACAAGGGTGCAAAAGACCCACCGGTCTGCTTTCTCAGCAGCATTTTGCAAAGCTTGAATGTACTTTTTGTAGTAATGCTGGTAAAAGCTCTGCATTTCACGTGCATCACTTTTTTTAACCCTTCCAATCAAGGTTGGATCATTTTCCTGAGAAGTAAATTTGTTACAGACTTACATGAATTACAAATGGGCACAAACATATCTCAGGTCTTCAATTAGAACTGATTAATGATCACTCAAAAAGCAGAAAGCAAGAAATCGCACTGGGAAAAGAAAGCAAATATTGGACAAGGAAAGAAAGGTGATAGCCCTAAAATAATGGCACGTGAGCTTTTAAGTTGGGCTTCCTAAGTAACATCTAAAGGGACGTTAGAAAAGAAGTGTCTACAAGAGTAAACTGCTAACTCATAAGAACTTTAACGACATGGAACAAACGCATACAAAGAAAACCCACTACCACAAGTAAACTTCATAGAAGAAAACAGGTTGAACAGAAAATATTGTCTTGAGCTAACCAACCATAAAACATGTCATTGACATATTATTAGGGAAAGAAAAATCCATGCTTGGCCACTTACCCTTTCAAGCCGTTGCAGGAGGGACGTTTTAAATTGCCGAACACCACGTCCACTAGAAGTGGGATCTAACCGATGAGCTTTCTCAAAAGCATAAAACCGACCTACAACCAGAGTAATGAGTCTGAATGTTAGAATAGAGAACTAGAAAGCATGTCTGTATAGGATCATGTCCATGCCCAGAATTTGACAATAACAAGATGAATAAGGTCACATTATCCGAATTAACTTGAACTATTTTCCTCTTTAGAAGTTCATAATTTGTAAAGCTTTACTCAAACCAAATATTCTACCTACTGAAATATACCCACCTTCAACTTTCATTACAAATTACCTCTCATATTTTAACTACTATTTAGACATTTTACCCAACTCCAACATATTGTATTAATGCCGATAAACAGTGGTTGCCAAATTTGAAGAAAAGAGTAAAAACAAAATGTTGATGCCATCCTAATCTAATTTGAAGCTTGGTTAGTGAGAACACTCATAAGGTAGTGTCGACGCTGCCTCCCCCAAGCAAATCAACCAATTGAAGGCCAGAAATTTCATTTTTATGGTATGATGAGTGACCCCCCCCGCTTCAAGTCCAAAACCTCATTTCATGTCCTAATCAACATAACCAATTAACTGTCTTGTTTCTTTTAATTTGACTGAGACCGCCATAGGTAGCTCATTTTGAGTTTCCTTTGGCATCCCTAGGCCATGCGACTCTAACTCCTGAGCATTATCTTGAAATCAGTACATTTATAATCTTAAAATCACTTTGTCAAAAACTCTTGCTACACCATTCTGACCCATATTTTTGTTTAAACATTATGCATATCTTAGGACATATATTGAGCGACTTCTACAGTTTCAGCAAAAAGATACCAGTAAATCTTCAACCCATCAGAAGAAAAGAAGTACTTCTAAAAGCTAAAGCCATCAGAATATACAAACAATAAACCTATTGAATTTAGGCTCTTCGCAACACCAGCCAATTACCGCCTTTTATGAATCACCCCTACTACAAGTACAACACCATGGTAAGAAGACATTATTAACATTAATATTACATTCCAAACGTGGGAATATTATTAGACCTTAGTAGATGCAATCAAACTGATTGCCCCTAGCATTGTCTGCCTGAAAGTAAAACTCAGAAATCCCATAGCAAACTCTCTCAGACAGCATTCTGGAGGACATTTTTCCTACCATTTGATGTTTCTCAAGATAACTTGCCATTGACACACATTTGCCCATGATTGAATCTGTGAGTTCAATTTTTTTTAGTAAAGTAATCTGTGAGTTCTAACTTTAAAGCATTGTAACTGATCCAAAGAATGACTCTTCGTTTGTTGAATCATTAAATGGGATAAAAAGAATTCTAACTTGAACACGTTTCTTGTTGTTGAACTTGTAATGAGAAATAAAGGGAGCATTACAGCTGCTACCTGATTCTTTCGTTATCATGTTAGCAAAATGACTTAGAAGTTTTACAATTAAAGGTTCAAAAATGAATAACTATATAGATGCTTAATTAGAAAACAAGAAACATTTTTAGTCTCAGGAACTCACATAGATAGGCGACACGGGGGTTGCTGGGCTCAACTTCATTGGCAACACGAAGAATAGGAGCAATCTCCGCTAGAGACGATGGCACCACTTCACTATCAATCATTGACTCCCCAATGTTCCCCATCGTCTGTGTCCGTGTTATCCGCCGCTGCAGCGACGGCTCAGGGCCCCCTCTTGACGCCATTATAATTAACTTTCACACCCTTATCTTCACTTAAAAGGTCTGAATACGAATTCAATGTGCAATCACATTAGCATCAGGTAAATAAAATTAAAAGACTAAAAAAGAACACAAACAGACAACTGATGCAATATCAAGTGATTCTCACGGGCATAAAGTGAAAATGAGAACACTTGAGAAAACACAAGAACGAACAGAAAAAACACACAATATACACAGACAACTTATACATACAAAAGAAAAAAAAATTACTGCAAAAGACACATCTTGAACATCTATTAACATCCGTACAAAACACAGTTTTACAGGTACAGTAATATCAAAACACCCAAAAAATATACCAAAAAACACCCAGATACAGAAAAAAATTAAAATTTGCAAGAAGATTGAAGAAAGAGAGAACAGTACATAGTGAGAGCTAGATGTCCATGTACTGTTCAGTAATAAGCAGAAAACACTAGGATTTATCAAAGTAAAATAAGCTAAAGAGCTGCATTTACCATTGTTTGTTAGTTCAAGAAATAGTGATCAAGATTTTTAATAAATAAAAAAGATTACATTTTTACCACCACATTAGCATAAAACCAACCGGAAAAAAAAACACCCACATACAAAAAAAAGTACATAGTGAGAGCTAAATGGCCATATACTGTTCAATAATAAGCAGAAAACACTAGGATCTATCAAAGTAAAATAAGCTAAAGAGCTGCATTTACCATTGTTTGTTAGTTCAAGAAATAGTGATCAAGATTTTTAATAAATAAAAAAAATTACATTTATACCATCACATTAGCATAAAACCAACCGGAAAAAAAAACACCCACATGCAAAAAAAGGTGAAAATTTGCATAAAGATTTAATTTTTACCAGCAGATTAACATAAAACGAATAAAATGTACAGAAAACAAACACAGCCCACATACCAAAAAGGTGAAAATAAGCAAATAGCAGATAAACAACAGGATTTCTCTAGCTAAAGAGCTGCATTTACCATTGTTTGTAGTGATCAAGATTTTTAAAAATACAAAAGATAAAAAAATTACCAGCACAGCAGCAAAAAAAACCAAAAAAATGTACAAAAAAACACACATCCACATACCAAAAAGGTGAAATTTTGCATAAAGATTTTGAAAGAGAGAACAGTACATAGAAAGAGCAAGATGGGTATATAGTGTTAAGCAAATAAGCAGATAACAAAACGATTTAGCAAAGTAAAACAAGCTAGCATTTTACCATTGATTGTTAGTTCAAGAATGAGGAAAAGCAAAAGGTAGAAAGTTGAAGAGAATGAGCAAAACAAACCCTAGAGATAGAGAAAGAGAGAGTGGGTTTTTGGGGAGGCTGAAAGTTTAAGCTACTTAGCAAGAAAGAAAGCAAAATTGTAAAAATGGTGATGAGAGAGAAGAGGGAATATGGTTGGGGTAGTGAGAGTTGGGGGGGACGGGAGTGGGTGGGTGGAGCCAACGTTAAAGTAAATCAAAATTTGGAGTTTATTGTGAAAAGAGGGGACATGGGGTTAGTGGGGGCCCTCTGTCAAGTATCGAGATATGTTTATGGAAAGGTCCCTATGTTTTGGTTATATTACTAATATGCCATTATCATTTGAATTATTTGTGGATAAATAAATATTACTTCCTAAGTTGCAGTTACTTTTTGCATTAGAGTGCTCTTAAATGACATTACTTTTTACTTACTTAAAAATAATTTTACTTATGCTCTTTATTTTATTTTTAATAAAAAAAAATTATAGTCACATAAATATTATAATATATTTACTATATAAATATCGAACATTCAATGAAATTGAGACGTATAAACATGATTATTGTCCTAGTCATTTGCATGACTTATTTGTTTTCTACTAGTACTATTTAATTCCATTGATGTTAACTTGTAAGAAGGGTCCATCTAGCCACCTTGGACAACTACGTACCAACGCAATTAACAAATTTGGCACGAAAATATCCTACTTTCAAAGTCTATGTTTTGGCATTTTTAGTGCTTCATGGATATAATTTTGGTGGTTAATACCAATCGTTTCTTTATTTTAATTTTATCTTGATTTTATTAGTTGGTATGACTCTTTAAATTTTTATTTGCTATGAAATTTATGTACGTACTTTACGCGAAAGTTAAAAAATTCTTACTCGTATTTTATTTATAGGTAATCTAATTGCAAATTAAATGCAATCATGGAAAGTTGAGATAAAAATTCATTCCATAGGTCAAATTTTCATACTCTAATTAAGTTCAACTATTATATCATGAGTATAAATTTTTAATCATCGTCTAAAGCACATTCAAGCGAATAGGGGATAATGGAAAAAAAACGATCTGAAAACATAAATAGAAAAAAAGAAAAGAAAAATGCGAATAATAAGGCTATTTGTGTAATAAAGTGATAGCGTGGCTCATTTCAAACTCCTTTGTTGAAAATTCAAAAAAGGTACATCCTTTTATTTTTTTCCAAATGAAAAGTTAGATTCTTAATCGTAACTCGTAAGTATCCAAGCTAGAATAGTAGATTAAAAAAAAGGAAAAGGGAAATAATAGTTTCTTAATTTGTCTCGATTGTGTGAGATATTTTCAATTTGTTCAAAGTTTAAAAAAGAACAATATTTTTATAAAAAAATATTATTTTAAATATGATATAATATTGCGTAATTAATAAAATTTTTGAAATTTATGACCTTATATATACTTTAATTTGTACAATTATAAAAACTTTTCATTATGATAAAATAGACAATATAAAAATATTTTTTTGGTTATTTAAAATTCTTAGATCCTCGGATAATAAAAGGGTATATAATGTCGGTTTGTTGGATTTTCGAGGTGCTTTTTTGCATGTTCTATGGTGGGGCCTACAATTGATAGTAATTTAATTTGTCAAAGGACAATATTTACTCCCCTACGGTACAACTAGTAATTCTATTTAGATCAATTTTTGTACACACGATGTTAAATTAAAATAACTTTTTAAGTTTTCTATTGGAGTATATTTTATTATTTTATTATTATATTATTATTACTATATATAGGAGGGAGAAGAGGAGGTCGTCCAAGGGTATTATAGTCATTTCAAAAATATAACTGCTTTGTTTGTGGGTAAAATTCAAAAGTAAGCTAATAAATTATATGGACCCACTTCCCATTCAACCTTAACTTGCTTTTTTAAATGCATTACTTAACTACCGTTACTTTTTTATTTGTTTGAAAGTAGATTATTTCTAACTTTCGCGGCTTAAATTTTTTATTTTAACAAGTATTTTTAACTAGAAAAACTATCTGTTGGTAATTTTATAATTTAATCGTTCATTAAACATACTATGGTACATACATTTGTATATAATAATTCTATTATCTCCTTAAGAACAATTATTTCATTTGTTTTATTTACTGAATATTTTTGGTAAAGAATATTAAAAAAAAGTGGCAATAATTTATGTAGATTCTTATTAAGATGTTCTTATATTAATATCAATTGATATCATTTTATACAAATTCTCATTAAATTGCGATTTTAATTGGAACACTTTATAAAATAAAGAAAAGATTATTTAAGAAAAAATATAGTTTCAAGTCCCTTTTCTATTATATTGAAATTTGTTCAAATTATATAAAAATAATTCCCTCTATAAAACATGAGTAGAGAATAATCTAAACAAAAAATTAAGACAATTAATTTGGGAAATGTTTTCTTTATTATATAGTAGGCAACATGAGAAGTATCATTATGAAGGATTATACTTCTTCCTCTATGATAAAAGTTAGTTGGGTATTTCCTATGTGTTTGATAAAGAATTCAATATTATATAAATTTTAAAATACATAAATATAAAATTAACTATTTTAAAAAAATGCTCAACAAATAATTATAGTAAATAAAGTGGTACTACACCTGAGAGTATCTCAATGATATCAAATGAAACTAGAAAAAACTGTGATCGGAAATTTTATTTATTTATAATGAATTATTTAGATATGTCTTTAAACAAGAATAAAATACATATTTACTTGTTATTAATTTTTCAATAATTCAAAATCACGATTATTATTTCAAAGAAAAAAATATATATTTGCATCAACTATTTGGAAATATAATGAATATATTTTATTATTCAAATTTTGATTAATATAAAAGAAAAAGCAATACATTAACACAAATGAAAATACTAAAAGAGTACAACTATATATTATTCAATTTAAATAATGAAAAAGTACATCATGACTTATTTTTCAACTGATTTTTTATTTATTTTTTTATAACCAATATTAAGTTTGGTGGTGCGGAACTATTTTTTTAAATTAAAAAGTGTAAAACCTATGTAGAAATAATCTAACTTGTACTTGAAGTATTGTATAATCTTTGTTATACTAAAGTGTCAGACTTCAACAAGTATTACAAAGTGATTCGTATAGTAATACGATTTCAGAAAAATTGAAAATACACATAACGCAAAAGATAAAAATACAATACAATTAAACATGATTTTATACGTTATCATACAAATGCCTATTTCTTTCTTCTGTCCTTAAAGATGAATAAAGCGTGTAATTAGCAGTAGATCAAAAAATATTAAAAAGAAGAAAATAAGAAAAATTAAGGCCTTTTTCAGTTTTAGCCCGCGCCATAATTATATTCGGTAGCCAAAAAAGTGCATAAAATTTGTATAATTTTTGTATATAACATACATAGTGTGTGTGTGTGTATATATATATATATATATATATATATATATATATATATATATATATATATATATATATATATATATATATTTGTTGAAGGTGACTATACAATGTTATTTTTTCAGCAAAAATAAACAATAAAAAACATGGACCCGTGCATCGCACGGGTACGTCATCTTGTTGCTTATATAAAATCCTGTGGTTAAGTTAACAAAATCAGTACATCCATTAAATGTGGGCAATTTTTTCACGTTTAATTTGCTTTTTGTAAAACTAGTTTTGGATTAGTTTTAATTTTCATCTCAACATCAAGCAACAAAGGCAAGAGTTATCTTATTAGGTTTGGATTTGGACGAGTCTAATAATTTTTACTTAAACTCTATATTTGTATTAAGAAATCCGTTAAATACATATATTTAATTAAGATCCTTCAAATATTGACTCTGTCTTTGACACGCAGTAGATTTCGACGTCTAAGGATGGACTTGAGTGTGCTAACGGGAAAAGAGGTCATGTTGTTATAATAATTTTTTTTTGGTTTTTTATTCGGTGTCCGGTATTTATATTAGGGCCCGCCTAAATTCGAATTCGTACTAGAAAGTCTCACATTCGGGGGTAAAGCGCTCTCTTACAAAGGCGACTCCAAACCCAAGACTCGAACCTGAAACCTCTAGTTAAGAATGAAAGTGTACTTACTACTCCACCACAACCCTTATTGGTTATACCACAAATTCACTATATATACTTGATTTGTATGTATGTAATAGAATATGCTTCTTCCTTTTGTAGCTGATTCTGCATCTCATTTCTTGTTTCAATTTATGTTTTACATCTTGAGAAATTAAGGCATATATAAAAAACAGCTTGGTGCACAAAAATCGCATCCTAATGCAAGCATTAGTGGTTGATTCAACCGCTCGAACTCGTAATCTATAGGTTACATGTAGACAACTTTAAAGTTGTTTCAAAGCTACCCTTCTAATTAAGACATGTATATATAAGCAAGGGAAAAGAATATTAAAGAAGCTTATTTTGATATCAACAGAATTCATGTTGGTCGGGACGTGCTGCACTAACAATGAATTTTGAAATTGGTGGT
Source organism: Nicotiana tabacum (assembly GCF_000715075.1). Taxonomy (NCBI): domain Eukaryota; kingdom Viridiplantae; phylum Streptophyta; class Magnoliopsida; order Solanales; family Solanaceae; genus Nicotiana; species Nicotiana tabacum. The sequence continues at coordinate 124,528,193 of NC_134088.1, read as the reverse complement.
CTTAAATGATGTTTATACTTTTTTTTTCTCAAGCTATATGAGTACGTACTATTGCTCGTCGCCAAGCCTAGTCATCTAATACGTTCTACAATTTGTTTATCCGCTTTCCTATCCCTAAATTATATTTTAATTAATAAGCTACCAAAAGTCTTAATTAGGGAGATTTATTCAACTAAGGAGGATATGTTAACCACTGCTTCAACTCTGTAAAAACTAATCGATCTCAATATTATCTTATAAAAAGCTAGTATTTGGTTCAGATAGTATCCTTTCTGCTTCAATGGGCTAAGAATCTTCAGCAATATCATCGTTGCTTGTTTCACTTTGCATTGACGTATCTGACTTTTCATATTGATTAATGGAAGACAGTAAATTTCTTTTAACCTCTTCCAAGTAACTGTTAATCATCTCTGTTTTATCTCCTTCTTGAAAGGAGATCCTTCTGGCAATATGCCTCACTGAACTGTCATCAATTACCTCTTTCTGAGGTTTACTGGAATATTCTTGGATCTTCATCTCGATTGAATCCAAGAGCTCTTGACCATATAAGGTCTTTGTTTTGGGATCCTTCTTCATTAACTTGTCCCAAAAATTGTTGTAAAAAGTCCTATATAAGCAGGGGACTTGTTCTTCAGTGAATCCGACTTCCGGATTCCATTTGTGTATCCAAGGGATAGAAAATTCCAGAAAGAAATATATTTGATTAATTTTTTCTGGGTAGCAGATATGATCTGCGTGATATAGATCGTTAATAAAAGGAGAAATTTTTATCCATTCTTTGTATAACATGAGAAATGGATCTGGTAAAATCTTTATTGTTGGACCGTGGTATGACCACTAGTTTAGAAACCAATTAGGAATAGTTGTTGCAAATATCTTTGCACATACTTTTATAAACCAAGTATGTTTGTGTCTATCATTATTGTAGTATAATACTTTATCAAAAGTTTGGATATAATCCCAATAAGAAAAATTCATTTTATTTTTGTTAAGGCTTATCTGCCTTTCTTTCATTGTGGATATACCCCAGTCTTCAACAGATATAATCTGTTTAATTATAATCTTCGAGAAGTTATAAACGTTGTCGTCTGTGCTATACCCAGAAAAGTGCTGAAAATCTGCACTTCCAGTACTGGTTAGTATCGTTTCATAGTAGGAACGGGTTTTGTATGACTCACCCGGATAATATAACCCATTTATCAAATACCTTTGGAATATCTTCCACGGTTCTTCTTTTCTCTGAATGTCAGAGTTTTCTAAGAGAAATATCATTTCTCTTTTTGGCACTTTTTCGTATGACTTGATATCATCATTGTCATCTTTAGTAATGGAAGCAAAAGTATCACTTTGCTTAACAGAAGTATCTTTTGACCATTTTAACAGGATCAAGTGGCGGGCAGTAATCCCATTTTAACAGGATCAAGTGGCGGGCGGTAATCCGCCATGCCTTCTCAATTAAATTAAAACAGAAATCACCGTTTGACCGGGAACTGGACTTGTTTCACACCTCACATCTGGCTTTTATATGCCTGGAAGGTTTCCACCAGTTAAAGATTTCTATTTTAACATATTTGAGAATTCTTAATCTAGCTAATTCAGTACCCTTATATTTAAAGACTGGCGGTAATCCGCACAATCAGTAAGGATAAGAATTGAAATATACTTGAATTTTATATATAGTTTAATGACTGTATGGAAGGTTAAAAACCTTTACTCAAGCAAGGGGTCTGTCATAATATAATACATACTTTTATTGAGCCCATGTGTCTAGCAGTTCTAACCGTGAAAGAAGATGCCCTTTCAACTCCTTTATCGGGCTGAGGTTCACGGCTGGCTAGACGGAGCCACTAAGGCAAAGCCAATAAGAGCAGTGTTATATCAGACTGTACCAACCATCTCGACACCAAGTCAAAACTCTATATATAAAACTCATTTATATTTTAATAGATGCCGTCGCTTTCATGGTGTATATAGGAGAGAAGTTAGATACTCAACATAGATATGAAGTCTCTTAGCCGGACATCGTCACGGCCAGAGAGGAGAGACTAGAAGAAAAGCTAAACTAAGAAAGACAGAAGTATGTACCTTTGTGGCCAAGAAGCAAGGCCCTAAAGATGAAGAACTGAAAACTTTTATTTATTTGTTCTTCTATTACAATCTACAAACTTCAAACTAACTCTTTACTTATACTTAGAGAGAGAGAGAGAGAGAGAGAGAGAGAGAGAGAGTTCTAGAGAGAGGGAGTCTTAACTTCTGCCTCTAAAAAATGAACGAATGACTTCTATAAATAGAAAAAGAAAAGGAATCTATGAACAGTAAAAGTGGGTCCCCGTGGGTCCCTGTAACAGTGTTTCTACTGTTGAAACAGTGTATTTACTGTTGATGAACAATGTATCTACTGTTTGAGTGGGTCCGGCGGCTTCACTATGCTGTATGTCCGGCGGCTTCACTGTTTGAGTGGGGTCCAGCTGTTTCACTGTACTGGTTTCTTTTTCGCTTTTTTCATTTTGCGGATGAATTCTTTTGTATCATGTAAGTCTTCTTCAGATAATATTCTTTCTGCTTCAATGGGCTGGGAATCTTCAGCAATATCATCGTTGCTTGTTTCACTTTGCATTGGCGTATCTGACTTTTCATATTGATTAATGGAAGACAGTAAATTTCTTTTAACCTCTTCCAAGTAACTGTTAATCATCTCTGTTTTATCTCCTTCTTGAAAGGAGATCCTTCTGGCAATATGCCTCACTGAACTGTCATCAATTACCTCTTTCTGAGGTTTACTGGAATATTCTTGGATCTTCATCTCGATTGAATCCAAGAGCTCTTGACCATATAAGGTCTTTGTTTTGGGATCCTTCTTCATTAACTTGTCCCAAAAATTATTGTAAAAAGTCCTATATAAGCAGGGGACTTGTTCTTCAGTGAATCCGACTTCCGGATTCCATTTGTGTATCCAAGGGATAGAAAATTCGAGAAAGAAATATATTTGGTTAATTTTTTCTTGGTAGCAGATATGATCTGCGTGATATAGATCGTTAATAAAAGGAGAAATTTTTATCCATTCTTTGTATAACATGAGAAATGGATCTGGTAAAATCTTTATTGTTGGACCGTGGTATGACCACCAGTTTAGAAACCAATTAGGAATAGTTGTTGCAAATATCTTTGCACATACTTTTATAAACCAAGTATGTTTGTGTCTATCATTATTGTAGTATAATACTTTATCAAAAGTTTGGATATAATCCCAATAAGAAAAATTCATTTTATTTTTGTTAAGGCTTATCTGCCTTTCTTTCATTGTGGATATACCCCAGTCTTCAACAGATATAATCTGTTTAATTATAATCTTCGAGAAGTTATAAACGTTGTCGTCTGTGCTATACCCAGAAAAGTGCTGAAAATCTGCACTTCCAGTACTGGTTAGTATCGTTTCATAGTAGGAACGGGTTTTGTATGACTCACCCGGATAATATAACCCATTTATCAAATACCTTTGGAATATCTTCCACGGTTCTTCTTTTCTCTGAATGTCAGAGTTTTCTAAGAGAAATATCATTTCTCTTTTTGGCACTTTTTCGTATGACTTGATATCATCATTGTCATCTTTAGTAATGGAAGCAAAAGTATCACTTTGCTTAACAGAAGTATCTTTTGACCATTTTAACAGGATCAAGTGGCGGGCAGTAATCCCATTTTAACAGGATCAAGTGGCGGGCGGTAATCCGCCATGCCTTCTCAATTAAATTAAAACAGAAATCACCGTTTGACCGGGAACTGGACTTGTTTCACACCTCACATCTGGCTTTTATATGCCTGGAAGGTTTCCACCAGTTAAAGATTTCTATTTTAACATATTTGAGAATTCTTAATCTAGCTAATTCAGTACCCTTATATTTAAAGACTGGCGGTAATCCGCACAATCAGTAAGGATAAGAATTGAAATATACTTGAATTTTATATATAGTTTAATGACTGTATGGAAGGTTAAAAACCTTTACTCAAGCAAGGGGTCTGTCATAATATAATACATACTTTTATTGAGCCCATGTGTCTAGCAGTTCTAACCGTGAAAGAAGATGCCCTTTCAACTCCTTTATCGGGCTGAGGTTCACGGCTGGCTAGACGGAGCCACTAAGGCAAAGCCAATAAGAGCAGTGTTATATCAGACTGTACCAACCATCTCGACACCAAGTCAAAACTCTATATATAAAACTCATTTATATTTTAATAGATGCCGTCGCTTTCATGGTGTATATAGGAGAGAAGTTAGATACTCAACATAGATATGAAGTCTCTTAGCCGGACATCGTCACGGCCAGAGAGGAGAGACTAGAAGAAAAGCTAAACTAAGAAAGACAGAAGTATGTACCTTTGTGGCCAAGAAGCAAGGCCCTAAAGATGAAGAACTGAAAACTTTTATTTATTTGTTCTTCTATTACAATCTACAAACTTCAAACTAACTCTTTACTTATACTTAGAGAGAGAGAGAGAGAGAGAGTTCTAGAGAGAGGGAGTCTTAACTTCTGCCTCTAAAAAATGAACGAATGACTTCTATAAATAGAAAAAGAAAAGGAATCTATGAACAGTAAAAGTGGGTCCCCGTGGGTCCCTGTAACAGTGTTTCTACTGTTGAAACAGTGTATTTACTGTTGATGAACAATGTATCTACTGTTTGAGTGGGTCCGGCGGCTTCACTATGCTGTATGTCCGGCGGCTTCACTGTTTGAGTGGGGTCCAGCTGTTTCACTGTACTGGTTTCTTTTTCGCTTTTTTCATTTTGCGGATGAATTCTTTTGTATCATGTAAGTCTTCTTCAGATAATATTCTTTCTGCTTCAATGGGCTGGGAATCTTCAGCAATATCATCATTGCTTGTTTCACTTTGCATTGGCGTATCTGACTTTTCATATTGATTAATGGAAGACAGTAAATTTCTTTTAACCTCTTCCAAGTAACTGTTAATCATCTCTGTTTTATCTCCTTCTTGAAAGGAGATCCTTCTGGCAATATGCCTCACTGAACTGTCATCAATTACCTCTTTCTGAGGTTTACTGGAATATTCTTGGATCTTCATCTCGATTGAATCCAAGAGCTCTTGACCATATAAGGTCTTTGTTTTGGGATCCTTCTTCATTAACTTGTCCCAAAAATTATTGTAAAAAGTCCTATATAAGCAGGGGACTTGTTCTTCAGTGAATCCGACTTCCGGATTCCATTTGTGTATCCAAGGGATAGAAAATTCGAGAAAGAAATATATTTGGTTAATTTTTTCTTGGTAGCAGATATGATCTGCGTGATATAGATCGTTAATAAAAGGAGAAATTTTTATCCATTCTTTGTATAACATGAGAAATGGATCTGGTAAAATCTTTATTGTTGGACCGTGGTATGACCACCAGTTTAGAAACCAATTAGGAATAGTTGTTGCAAATATCTTTGCACATACTTTTATAAACCAAGTATGTTTGTGTCTATCATTATTGTAGTATAATACTTTATCAAAAGTTTGGATATAATCCCAATAAGAAAAATTCATTTTATTTTTGTTAAGGCTTATCTGCCTTTCTTTCATTGTGGATATACCCCAGTCTTCAACAGATATAATCTGTTTAATTATAATCTTCGAGAAGTTATAAACGTTGTCGTCTGTGCTATACCCAGAAAAGTGCTGAAAATCTGCACTTCCAGTACTGGTTAGTATCGTTTCATAGTAGGAACGGGTTTTGTATGACTCACCCGGATAATATAACCCATTTATCAAATACCTTTGGAATATCTTCCACGGTTCTTCTTTTCTCTGAATGTCAGAGTTTTCTAAGAGAAATATCATTTCTCTTTTTGGCACTTTTTCGTATGACTTGATATCATCATTGTCATCTTTAGCAATGGAAGCAAAAGTATCACTTTGCTTAACAGAAATATCTTTCTGTTTTTGAGCAGTCAAATATGCCTGCAAATGAGCGTATAACGGACTATCTTCTGGAATATCTTCCAGATGGACGGATGGTCCAATCGATGATTCTTCTCTGAGAGATATCCTCTCATTAACTAAACTCCTTCTTCCCTTTTTTATAACCGGGGAGTTTGATGAGGATCCGTATGACGATCCTGAAGGTGATGACCTTCCTTTAGACTGTGGGGACGATCTTCCCCAACCTCTACCTCTTCCCCTACCCCAGGGGGGTTCCATCCTGTAAATATTCACGAGATAAGAAATCTGGCAGAGAATTATCAATTCCCTTTTTATATTGTATTTCAAAATCAAAAGGGGCTAATTGAGCTTGCCATCTTGCAAATATCATTTTTGAGGCATCATGTTTAAAATCTTTATTAAACATATATTTAACAGATTGTGCGTCAGTTTTTATCAAAAACTTTTGATTGTATAAGTCGTCCTGAAATTTTAAAACACATTTTACTATGGTTAATGTTTCATGTGCCACAGTAGCGTATTTTCTCTGGGCTTCAGACCATTTACCAGAGTAAAATCTAATCAGATATTCATGTTTATCATTGGGATTTATTTGTTTTAATATCCCTCCATAACCAATATTAGACGCATCAGTCTCTATAATCTTTTGCCATGTAGGATTAGCAAGGGTTAAGCAAGGTAAAGATTTAATACGTTGCTTAATATTTTTTACCAAAGTAGTGTGATTGTCAGTCCAAGGGTTTTTATAATTCTTTTTTAGCCTATCATATAAGGGGGCTAAATCACGTGACAGATCTTTATAAAAAGGTGAAATATAATTTAAACTTCCCAAAAACCTTTGTAACTGAGTTCTATCAGTAATAACATCGGAAAATTTTGAGGCAAAATCAATCGATCGTTGAATAGGAGTAATCTTTCCCTGACAAATATAATGTCCTAGGAATCTAATGTTAGTTTGAAATAAACTCATTTTTTGTTTTGAGATTACCAAACTATTTTGTATAATAATTCTTTTAAAAATATCTAAATGCTTAATATGCATTTCAAGTGTTTTGAAAAATACCAAAATGTCATCGATATATACAATGACGAAGTCTAGATAAGGGTTGAAAATATCATTCATAATTTTTTGGAATTCTGAAGGGGCATTTTTTAAACCAAAAGGCATAACATTCCATTCATATTGCCCAAATGGAACATTAAAAGCAGTTCTATAAGTATGCTCTTTAAATATTTAAATCTGCCAATAACCAGATTTTAAATCAAATTTTGAAAATATATTGGCGTCATATAATCTAGACAATAAATCTCTTTTATTAGGAATAGGATACCTAACCTATTTCAAATATTTATTCAAGGGCTTATAATTAATGACTAATCTAGGAACACCACGTTCCTTTTCAGCTGCGTTATTAACATAAAAAGCTGTACAGGACCAAGGAGATTTTGAGGGTTTTATCAAACCCTTTGATAGCAGACTATCAATCTCTTTTTTGCAAAATTCTACCAATTCTGCATTCATCTGACAAGGTCGAGATTTAGTAGGAATATCATCCTCAGTGAAATTATCTTCATATGGAAGAGTGACAATATGCTTTTTTCGATTCCAAAAAGCACTAGGATGTTCGGCACAAATATCAACAGCAATCTGTTCAGAAATCAATTTAATTTTTTCTTGTACTTTAGTAGAATTTAAAGTATCAAATATATTTATACTAAACAATTCTAATTGTAAGGAATCAACATGTTTTTGCTTCATATTAATTAAAGCATTAATATCTCTAGTTACTGGATCTGTAACAAAAGTATAACTTATCTCTTTATCCTTATAAGTAGCAGTAAAACCTTTCGAGTCTATGCTAGTAAAAGGATAAACGGCGTTAATAAACGGTGTTCCAAGTATAATTGGAGGGTATAACTGGTTTTTTACTAAGAAAAAGAAGTGAGGAATACAGACTTTATTCTGACAAATACCCGTATTAGGAAGTTTATACTTTATATCTAAAGCATGTCCGGATGCAGATCTAACCATATGAGTAGTTTTTTGAAAATATTTCGTAGGTACTAAACCTTCTTGAATGCAGCTAACATCTGCTCCACTATCAATCATGGCAATGTTTGTAATTGAAAAACTATTATCAATGAGAATAGTACATTTAATATACCATTTATGAGCAGTAATAATTTGCATCATTCCCAAAAACATATCATGTTTAGGATTAAAACTAATAGGTTTTTCTTCAGAAACATTTTCAAAAATACCTTTGTTTTTATCATTAGATTTCTCAGCTGGAGAATTGATTTTCTCAATCTGAGTAATCCTATGATCACAAATCATTTGATTTTGTTTAAGAGATTTGATCTCTCATTTCAAGTTTTCAACTTTAATTTTTAAATCATCGAAAGAAGAATCTCTTGCTGGAGCTGCATTTTTGTTTAACAAACGGTTATTAACCTCTAGTAAAGAATAAGGCGGGGAATATTTAAATTCTTTTTCAAAAGGTTTTGCAAAATTAGAACTTGAACTAGCAGCCAAATTAATAATTTTTTCACGAAGTTTTTCATCAGTAACTTCTTTTAAAAGTTCTATTACATTATCAGATGTAATAGTTTTCATGTTTAGATCTTCAAATTGTGATTGTAATTTATAAAATTCATCATCACAAGTACATGTATCACCTTTGCAAGTTGTACAAGTATTATCAACATTTTTATCACTATCAGATAAATCAAGTAAATCAATTTCAGCTTCGGATTCTGATTCAGAATAATAATCGGATTCTGATCCAGAAGTGTATAACAAATCATAAACCTTATCACGTAGGTCATCGTCTAGTCCTAAGGTTTTCAGCTTTTGAAGCTTACAATTCAGAGCTATATGGCCAAATTTACCACACTTATAACACTTAATGTCAGCTAGATCTCTCTTAGACCTATTTTTGGTGAATCTAGTAGCCTTACGATGGGCTTTCTTAGCTTCTCGTTCTTCTTTGGATCTATATCTAGATCTTTTTCTCCTATAAGGGCTGTCTTGGTTGGGGTATCTATGATACTTATGTTTCTTCTTCTTATGAGTAGAAGTCTCGGGTAAACCGAACTGGGTGCAAAAGTCCTCTAACTGGTTTCTTTCCTTAAGCTTATCCATCTTAAGCTGTCTGGACAATCTTAATTCATTGCACAGGTTTAACCCTTCCTGTGTGCAAATTCCTATCAATTTTCCGTAAGTATAATCAATGTATGGAATTTCACCATAACTACCTCTTAAAACCTTTCTAACTCTTTCGGCAAATAAAGAGGGAAGGCCATCTATGAACTTAGCTTTCCAATGTTCAAGCTTATTTTCAGGTAGTTCCATCACTCTACTCATAAATGTGTCTTTATACCACCTAAATTCACTTAAAGTCTTACATCCAAGGCTATTAAGGAGAGTACGAACAGTCTCATTCTGGTTGGTAAATCTACCATTGAAGTGTTCTAATATAGTAAGAATAAGGGTATAAACGGCATCTTCTCTATTTGCCACTAGGGCCATGCCTAAGTTATCAAGTCCTTCGTCAATGGCTTTAGCGTTAATAACCATTGCTCTTTCGTCTACAGACAAATAATTATCCCACCAGCCACGAAGTTGGCCAGTAAAACCTGCAACAATTATTCTGCAAATATTCCTATCTGTATTCTTCACACTTTTACAGATAGTTGCATACATAAGCATTCTATGTACTAGAATAGTTAACTGCCTATCAGTCAAACCATCAAGATTCCATTCGTAAATTTCGGAACCACTGTAAGACGTATTAGTCTGATTCCAATCACGTTCCTCTATTAAAACATCTTGAGGAGTAGGACGATTGTAATAATAAGTCTGCATTCTAGGTTTATCAGCATATCTGCTATCTGCAAACTTACTATTCTTTTTGGGGTAACTTCTGAGTTTATTAAACTCTGACAAAACATCCTTTTTATAGTCAAAAGTAGAATCTAATTTATCAGCAAAATCATTTGATAAATCAATGGGTTTGATATTCAAACCGGATAACTTTTTATCAAGAAGTTCTTCTAAGTCTCCAAAAGATTTAAATTTAAAATCCTGAATATCAGGAGGTCTTTAAATATGAGTAACAACAATTTGAGGTTCTGATTTGCTTCCTGAAAAAGAGGCAATATCAGTCAAAGTCTTTTTAGTATTCATATCCTTAATCAAGACTATTAAATCATCAAGTTTAAATCATTTTAACAAGATCAAGTGGCGGGCGGTAATCCCATTTTAACAGGATCAAGTGGCGGGCGGTAATCCGCCATGCCTTCTCAATTAAATTAAAACAGAAATCACCGTTTGATCGGGAACTGGACTTGTTTCACACCTCACATCTGGCTTTTATATGCCTGGAAGGTTTCCACCAGTTAAAGATTTCTATTTTAACATATTTGAGAATTCTTAATCTAGCTAATTCAGCACCCTTATATTTAAAGACTGGCGGTAATCCGCACAATCAGTAAGGATAAGAATTGAAATATACTTGAATTTTATATATAGTTTAATGATTGTATGGAAGGTTAAAAACCTTTACTCAAGCAAGGGGTCTGTCATAATATAATACATACTTTTATTGAGCCCATGTGTCTAGCAGTTCTAACCGTGAAAGAAGATGCCCTTTTAACTCCTTTATCGGGCTGAGGTTCACGGCTGGCTAGACGGAGCCACTAAGGCAAAGCCAATAAGAGCAGTGTTATATCAGACTGTACCAACCATCTTGACACCAAGTCAAAACTCTATATATAAAACTCATTTATATTTTAATAGATGCCGTCTTTAAATATAAGGGTACTGAATTAGGACTAATTCACAACTCACGGGCCTCAATACTTGAACCCTAACACTTGGCATCCTGTGCCCTCATAACACCTCATAACCGCACTGACGACTCACGTGCCAATAGAGCCATTCTCACATAGAAGGCAAGTAAACAAGGGTGAGCATCTATGCTCAATAATATCAAGAACACCTCTTATCCAATAAGAGTGCTTAACTACGTGTACACTTGTGCAAGTGTCCTAACATAGTCCATACCAGCAAATAAGCATAAGGAAGAAGAAGAAGAAGAACAGACAACACATAGAATATTTTCTCACAGTTTTCACGAGATAAAGCTCACGCAGGTACGTATATTATTGCACAAATATCAAAAACAAGAATGCCACCATGCCATAAATCATCACAAATCAATCCCTGACATATCCCACCTTGTCTCGCCACGTGTGCAATAGTAACATAAATGTCCGCCTTGTCTCGCCACACGTGCATAATAATATTTCCACCTTGTATCGCAACATGCGCAGCCTATATATTTCCACCTTGTATTTCCACCTTGTAGCACGACATAAACCTCGTGTAACCCCATAATAACAACCGCACGGCAGAAACCTCGTGCATCACCACAACAAGTACCACATCAACAATGACAATAATACAAAGTATATGCGCAACCCATAAATATATATACATATCCCGCCTTATCACGCCGCATGTGCAAATATCAATGGTAATAATAGCACGACATAAACCTTGTGTAACCCCATAATAACAACCGCACGGCAGAAACCTCGTGCATCACCACAACAAGTACCACATCAACAATGACAATAATACAAGGTACGATAATTAAATAAACTCAAGAACTTTAATTCACGAAGAAACGGTAGAACTAATTCACAAGGAATAACCACAATAAAGAATGTTAGGCGTAAAGAGAACAACTCAACAAAGGGGAAAACTAATGTGTAGCAACGATCCCACAATATATATTTCAACAACATGGAAACTAACATGAGTCAAATAATTCCAAATAAAACAAGTCGACTAATATATAGGATATCTAAAACTTCTTTTAAGATTTAGGAATTACTAAGGATATTCAACAATTTAATTAAGGATAAGCAGCGGAAAGATAATCATAAACTCAATTAAGACTGAACAAATTACAAGAAAAGATAATAATAATAATAATAATTTCAAATAAAGATAAGGAGTTATGAAAAGATAGCATGACAATAGGGGAGGTAAAATCTTCAGTTAAGTCAAATTAAGAGTCAAATAGGCAATAAAAGTGAATTCTGAAAGCAATTAATTCTAATTAAAGCATGTAGAGGTGAAACTAGTAAATAGAAACTTAATCATATCAAGAACAACTTCATACTCAGTGAATATAAGGACCCAAGAATCCTAAAAGGTCAACTTTTCACATATAAGTCAAAACACGCACTTGTCACCTCGCGTGCATGGACTACAGTCAACATAGAAGACTCAAATCCTAAGGAGAAAATCCCCTACACAATGTTAGGCAAGATACTTACCTCGAACCAAGCTCAAACAGTCCGTAAGAATGCCCATTCCTCAATTATCCAACTCCGAATGATCCAAATCTAACCAAACACAATTGCATATCATGAATACAACGATAATAAACTCATATAATTAATGAAATCAATATTTTAACAAAAATTCTGAAATTTGCCCCTAAAAGTTAACCCGGGCCCACATCTCAGAATCGGGTAAAAATTATAAAATATGAACACACATTCACTCATGAGTCCAACCATATAAGAATTACTCAAATCCGACCACAAATCCCCTTTCAAAACTCGAAATCTTTATTGAAGAAGTTCTTCCAAATGTTTCCCAATTTCAACCCCAAAAATCCGAAACTAAATGGAGAAAACAACTATAGATTAATGGAATACAACCAAAAATGAGTTAGGAATCATTACTCCAAAACTTCCTCCGAAAATCCCTTAAAGAATCGCCTTCTCCCGAGCTCAAAATCAAAAATGGAGTGAAAATGAAATAACCCTCGATTCCAACCCCTTTCTATCCAACGATCCTCGCACCTGCGACCATTTCGCGCACCTGCGCCCATTTCTCGCACCTGCGGCCTAACTAGTCGCACCTGCGTAAGTCACTAACTCCCACAGTCTCCGCACCTACGAGCCTTCTGCGCATCTGCGGGCATCGCAGATGCTGAACTTCCTCACACCTGCGACCCCAGGTCAACTCTCAATTCTAGCATATGCGCTTCCATCTCCGTACGTGCGAGTCTGCTGGTGCGCACAAATTCTCCGCACCTGCGGAGACTGCGAAGTTCAGCTCTTCCCGCACCTGCGCCTCATTCTTCGCACCTGCGCCCAAGGTCCGCAGGTGCGATTACACCAGAACTCAGACCTCCCCTAAACCATGGAAATCATCCGCAACTCGTCCGAAAAACACTCGGGCCTCGGGACCACGTCCAAACATACCAATAAGTTCTATACCCTAACACGGACCCGCTCGAGGTCTCAAATCACATCAAACGACATCGAAATTATGAATTGTACCATGAATCAAACTTATAAATTTTTCAAATTTTCCAACTTCTAAAACCCGTGCCGAAACCTATCAAATCAACCTGCAATGACGTCAAATTTTGCAGGCAAGTACCAAATAACATAATGGAGTTGTTCCAACTCTTAGAATCACATTCCTCCCCCGATATCAAAAAGTCCACTTCCGGTCCAAATCTCCAAAAATTTGACTTTTGCCATTTCAAGCCTAAATCAGCTACAGACTTCAGATTTACAGTCCGGACACGCTCCTAAGTCTAAAATCACCCAACAGAGCTAATGGAACCGACATAACTCCATTCCGGAGTCGTCTTCACATAGTTCCGACTACGGTCAAAATCCTAAGACTTAAGCTTTTGTTTAGGGACTAAGTATCCCAAATCACTCTGAAACATCCGGTAACCGAATTCAACCATGCACGTAAGTCAATACACATAATTTGAAGCTGCTCAGGGCCTTATGCAGCCGAACGAGACTTAAATTCTCAAAACGACCGATCGGGTCGTTACATCCTTCCCCTCTTAAACAAACGTTCGTCCTCGAACGTGCTAAGCATCGCCTCGAAGTCTTAAAATCACTTAAAGTACATACCCAACACACACCCATGGGTGACCCCACGTCACCCCAAATCCGCATAAGCCTGACGACTCCATCTCAACTGTAATTTATCCTTTCTGCCAACACCGATAAGCTTTAGAGTAAAAAATTCTCACCTTCCATTTATCTTCAAAAGATCCGATTCTAAATCCATAACAGATATCAGTCTCAACCAGTGGTAACAATTCATGCCTACACCCACATGGTACGACCACACAATAAGACACACCACATATAGGCCCATAATAACATTTCTGATCACAATAGCTGCCTGAAATCAAAACCAGCACCGTCAATTAGACCCATATCCATTAGCAACCCATTCAAACCTCCAAAAATGCTAACAATGATGCAAGAAACAAAGAACTCTTAACTATACACCAGAATCAACAAGTCACAACTAACACCATCGGGCACATACCCCGCAAGCTAAAAGTCGAGAAGCACAGAATGAAAATGACTGAATATGTAAAGAGAAACACATAAGGGAAATATCAAACAAGCCCGACAGGCACAACTCTCTAACAGTATCATACTACGAATCAATTAAAAAGGAAAAATCAAAGTACATGAACAAATCACAAGAATCTCATCCTGATATAACTTCCATCGCGACACGCAGCCCGGCTCAAACATATCAAATCACATGGAATCACGAGGGTCTCATCCTCAACTCTGAATCACAAGTCGAATACACATAATACCAATGGAAATTTTCCACTAACTCAATTCTGCCAATAAAATCACAACACTTACTAAACTCTCACCCCGGTAGAGTATCAAATCACAAATCGTAACCAAATTACTGAGGAATCACCTCAAACCTGCCATAATGGATAACATGAATTCACTTCTAGTCTCGTAACTTTCATAGAATCTCCCAACAGGGCAAACACATATACAGAATACTGAGTCATGAACTCACCCATGGGTGGAATAACAAATAGGGGAACTCGCCCCGATAAGCAGAACCGAATAAAAATACGAATAGTGCCCCTTTATAACAAATCAAAATCATACATGTATGACATCATCTGGTGCAGTGGCCTCAAGCCTTCCCCTCTTGGGCGCCCTCTACTCGCCTGAATACTCCGCCGTGACACATATGTACGGAGTCTAGGATAATCTCTCACCTTGTAGCTGGTATCTCCACACTCGAAGCAACCTCTCTTCCCACATGGCTGTGGGAACTGTGCGATATGGGTACTCTGAAACCCATGAGCACCTGAAACACTTTGCGAAGCCTGAAGTGCAAACTGAACTGGCTGACCCACAAAACCTCTACTATGTCGTACTCTGCCTCCAAAATTAGGACCAGTAGATCTCTCCGGTCTACGAGGACTCCTCACCTCCATGTCATCTCTCTCCTGATCTCGCCTGTACTCTCTCTTATGGCCACGCATGTCCTCTCTCACCCGATCCTATATGCCCTCTACACGGCGAGCGATCCCTACCGCATGTTGAAACGAAATATTTGACTATAACTCCCGAGCCATGCTGAACCGAATATGATGTTTGAGTCCCTCAATGAATCTACGGACACGCTCTCTAACTGTGGCGACCAAAGCAGGTGCATGCCTGGCCAAATCACTGAATCTCACGGCATACTCTAACACTGACATAGTGCCCTGGCGCAACTGCTCAAACTCTGCGCGCTATGCATCTCGAAGGGACTGAGGTACAAACTCTCTCAGGAACATCTCTGAAAATTGAACCCATGTAAGTGAAGCTAACTCGGTTGGGCTACTCAATTCATATGCCCGCCACCACTGGTAAACCGCTCCCCTAAGCTGGAACGTAGTAAAAGTAACCCCGCTCGTCTCCACAATACGCATAGTACGGAGAATGCGGTGACACGCCTCCAGAAAACCTTGTGCACTCTCTGAAGCCAAACCACTAAATGTAGGAGGGTCATATTTCTTGAACCTTACAATTCTAAGCTACTCTTCCTCGGATGTTGCTACCCTGACCACGGGCTGAACTGGGACCACAGGCTGTGTCGCCATGACACCTGGAACCTGACCAACATGAACTCGCTGCTCTGGGGTGTGGGCGGCAGGAGTCTAGGCTCCTCCCCCGGTCTGTGAAATAGCTGGTGCAACCAGAATCAACCCCGCCTGAGCGAATATACCAAACATGCTCAGGAACTGTGCTAAGGTCTCCTAAAGTCCGGGGGTAATAGCAAGCGCCTCTGGTACCTGCTCCCCAACTGGAACTATTGGCGGCTCCTCAACTTGTTCCCTGGTAGATGCTCTGCCTGTGGCACTTACTCCTCATTGGCCTCTGCCTCTAGCGATACCTGCTCCGGGAGCAGCGTCGTCGATAACTGCAGCTCGTGTCCTCACCATATGTGAGAGAATGGAATGATAAAAGTTCAAACTCCGAGATCAATAAGCTCGCACGATAGGAATGAAAGAAGTGAAATTGTCCTAATAGTTCCATAACTTCTCGAAGATAAGTACAAACGTCTCCGTACCGATCCACAAGACTCTACTAAACTCGCTTATGACTTGTAGCACCTATGAACCTAGAGCTCTGATACCAACTTGTCGCGACCCAATTTCCCCTCCGTTTGGGTATCGTGATGGAACCTAGTCTTAGGGACTAGGTAAGCCTAACAATAATTAAAACAATAACATTATTTAAATAGAATCTCTTACAATTCCCAAAACTGGTAGTATAAGACTACAAGTCATATGCTTTACAGAGTGTTTGCTAGAAAGCCTTTAAATACAACTGTCTAGAAATAGGAATGAACTGTGCAAAACGAAAACCTGAAGGTGACTCTGAAGCCTGCGAACGCAACAACAAATTTACCTTGAGTCTCCACAGCAACAGTCCCCATAGCTAGCTAACGAACAAGTACTTGGATCTGCACAAAAATGTGCAGAAGAGTAGCATGAGCACACCACAGCGGTGCCCAGTAAGTATCAAGACTAATCTCGGTGGAGTAGTGATGAGGAACAATCAAGACACCCACTGGTCTAATAAACTGAACAAATATAAGTACATGAATAACAGAAGTATGATGTCTACATAAAGACTATGCAATATGGCTCACGGTACAGTAACGACATTAAGGAAAGAAAAACAACAAGTATCAGCGGAATATCATGAAAATGACACAGAAAGGTGAATGGAACACAACCTAAATACGGAATCACAAATACAACAAGGAGAAGTAATAACTCAGCAACTACAACCCCTTTTTACATCATGTTTTACCCAACAACTCCACGAGGTACCGAACCTCGGACAAATTCATAGCTCGCGGGCCTCAATACCTGAATCCTAACACTTGGCATCCTGTGCCCTCATAACACCTCATAACCGCACTGACGACTCACGTGCAAATAGAGCCATTCTCACATAGAAGGCAAGTAAACAAGGGTGAGCATTTATGCTCAATAATATCAAGAACACCTCTTATCCAATAAGAGTGCTTAACTACGTGTATGCTTGTGCAAGTGTCCTAACATAGTCCATACCAGCAAATAAGCATAAGGAAGAAGAAGAAGAACAGACAACACGTAGAATATTTTCTCACAGTTTTCACGAGATAAAGCTCACGCAGGTACGTATATTATTACACAAATATCAAAAACAAGAATGCCACCATGCCATAAATCATCACAAATCAATCCCTGACACATCCCACCTTGTCTCGTCACGTGTGCAATAGTAACATAAATGCCCGCCTTGTCTCGCCACACGTGCATAATAATATTCCCACCTTGTATCGCCACATGCGCAAACACATATATATATATATATATATATACATATCCCGCCTTGTCACGTCGCATGTGCAAATATCAATGGTAACAATAGCACGACAGAAACCTCGTGCAACCCCATCATAACAACCGCATGGCAGAATCCTCGTGCATCTCCACAACAAGTATCACAACAACAATGATAATAATACAAGGTACGACAAGTAAATAAACTCAAGAACTTTAATTCACGAAGAAACGGCAGAACCAATTCACAAGGAATAACCACAATAAAGAATGCTAGGCGTAAAAAGAATAACTCAACAAAGGGGAAAACTAATGTGTAGCAACAATCCCACGATATACATTTCAACAACATGAAAACTAACATGAGTCAAATAATTCCAAATAAAATAAGTCGACTAAGATATAGGATATCTAAAACTTCTTTTAAGATTGAGGAATTACTAAGGATATTCAACAATTTAATTAAGGATAAGCAGCGGAAAGATAATCATAACCTCAATTAAGACTGAACAAATTACAAGAAGTGATAATAATAATAATTTCAAATAAAGATAAGCAGTTATGAAAAGATAGCATAACAATATGGGAGGTAAAATTTTCAGTTAAGTCAAATTAAGAATCAAATAGGCAGTAAGAGTGAATCCTGAAAGCAATTAATTCTAATTAAAGCATGTAGAGGTGAAACTAGTAAATAAGAACTTAATCATATCAAGAACAACTTCATACTCAGTGAATATAAGGACCCAAGAATCCTAAAAGGCCAACTTTTCACAAATAAGTCCGAGCACGCACTCGTCACC
Organism: Nicotiana tabacum; assembly: GCF_000715075.1. Taxonomy (NCBI): domain Eukaryota; kingdom Viridiplantae; phylum Streptophyta; class Magnoliopsida; order Solanales; family Solanaceae; genus Nicotiana; species Nicotiana tabacum. The sequence continues at coordinate 124,509,745 of NC_134088.1, read as the reverse complement.
TCGCGTGCATGGACTACAGTCAACATAGAAGACTCAAATCCTAAGGGAAAAATCTCTCACACAAGGTTAGGCAAGATACTTGCCTCGAACCAAGCTCAAACAGTCCGTAAGAATGCCCTTTCCTCAATTATCCGACTCCGAATGGTCCAAATCTAACCAAATACAATTGCATATATGAATACAACGATAATAGACTCATCTAATTAATGAAATTAATATTTTAACAAAAAATCCAAAATTTACCCTAAAAAGTCGACCCGGGCCCACGTCTCGAAATTGGGTAAAAATCATAAAATATGAACACCCATTCACTCATGAGTCCAACCATATAAGAATTATTCAAATCCGACCACAAATCCCCTTTTAAAACTCGAAATCTTTATTGAAGAAGTTTTTTCAATTTTTCCCAATTTCAACTCCAAAAATCCGAAACTAAATGGAGAAAACAACTATAGATTATTGGAATACAACCAAAAACGAGTTAAGAATCATTACCCCAAAGATTCCTCTGAAAATCCCTCAAAGAATCGCTTTCTCCCGATCTCAAAATCAAAAATGGAGTGAAAATGAAATAACCCTCGATTCCAACCCCTTTCTGCCCAGCGATCCTCGCACTTGCGACCATTTCTCGCACCTAGGCCTACCGCACCTGCGGTCTAACCAGTCGCACCTGCGCCTACCGCACCTGCGGTCTAACCAGTCGCACCTGCGGAAGTCAATAACTCCCACAGTCTCCGCACCTACGAGCCTTATGTGCATCTGCGGGCACTGCAGATGCGGAACTTCCTCGCACCTGCGACCCTAGGCCAACTCTCAATTCTCGCATATGCGCTTCCATCTCCGCACGTGTGAGTCCGCTGGTGCGCACAAATTCTCCGCACCTGCGGAGACTGCCAAGTCCAGCTCTTCCCGCACCTGCACCTCATTCTTCGCACCTGCGATCAAGGTCCGCAGGTGCGATTACAACAGAACTCAGACCCCCCAAAACTATGGTAATCATTAGCAACTCGTCCGAAAAACACCCGGGGATCTCGGGACCCCGTCCAACCATACCAACAAGTTTTATACCCTAATACGGACCCGCTCTAGGTCTCAAATCACGTCAAACGACTTCGAAATTACAAATCGCACCATGAATCAAACTTATAAAATTTTCAAATCTTTCAACTTCTAAAACCCGTGTCGAAACCTATCAAATCAACCCGCAATGACGTCAAATTTTGCAGGCGAGTCCCAAATAACATAACGGAGTTATTTCGACTCTCGGAATCGCATTCCGCCCCAGATATCAAAAAGTCCACTTCAGGTCCAAATCTCCAAAAATTCGACTTTCGCTATTTCAAGCCTAAATCAGCTACAGACCTCGGATTTATAGTCCGAACACGCTCCTAAGTCCAAAATCACCCAACGGAGCTAATGGAACCGACGGAACTCCATTCTGTAGTTGTCTTCACATAGTTCCGACTACGGTCAAAATCCTAAGACTTAAGTTTCCCTTTTAGAGACTAAGTGTCCCAAATCACTCCGAAATATCCGGTAACCGAATTTAACCACGCACGCAAGTCAATGCACATAATATAAAGCTGCTCAGGGCCTTATGCCGCCGAATAAGACTTATATTCTCAAAACGACCGATCGGGTCATTACAAGAACCTATGTAGAAATACTCTAACTTGTACTTGAAGTATTGTATAATCTTTGTTATAATAAAGTGTCAGACTTCAACAAGTATTACAAAGTGATTCGTATAGTAATACGATTTCAGAAAAATTAAAAATACACATAACGCAAAAGATAAAAAATAATACAATTAAACATGATTTTATACGTTATCACACAATATTATATTCGGTAGCCGAAAAAGTGCATAAAATTTGTATAAATTTTATATGTAACATACATACAAAAATATGGATATGTATATATTTCCGGTTATTGTTTTGAGGGTGGCTATACAATGTCATTTTTCCAACAAAAATATAAAATAAAAAAATGGACCCGTGCATCGCATGGGTACGTCATCTTGTTGCTAATATAGAATCCTATGGTTAAGTTAACAAAATTAGTACATCCATTAAATGTGGGCAATTTTGTTTCACGTTTAATTTGCTTTTTGTAAAACTAATTTTGGATTAGTTTTAATTTTCATCTCAACATCAAGCAACAAAGGCAAGAGCTATCTTATTAGGTTTGGATTTGGATGAGTCTAATAATTTTTACTTAGACTTTATATTAGTATTAAGAAATGTGTTAAATACATATATTTAATTATGAACCTTCAAATATTGACTCTGCCTTTGACACGCAGTAGATTTCGACGTCTTAGGATGGACTTGAGTGTGCTAACGGGAAAAGAGGTCATGTTGTTATAACAATTTTTTTTTGGTTTCTCATTCGGTGTCCGGTATTTATATTGGGGGCCGCCTAAATCCGAATTCGCACTAGGAAGTCTCACATTCGAGGGTAAAGCGCTCCCTTACAAAGGCGACTCTATACCCAGGACTCGAACCCGAAACTTCTAGTTAAAGATGAAGGTGTACTTACCACTCCACCACAACCCTTGTTGGTTATACCACAAATTCACTATATATACTTGATTTGTATGTATGTAATAGAATATGCTTCTTCCTTTTGTAGCTGATTTTGCATCTCAATTCTTGTTTCAATTTATGTTTTACATCTTGAGAAATTAAGGCATATATAAAAAAACAGCTTGGTGCCCAAAAATCGTATCCTAATGCAAATATTAGTGGTTGATTTAACCGCTCGAACTCGTAATCTATCGGTCACATAAAAACAACTTTAAATTTGCTTCAAAACTCCCCTTCTAATTAAGGCACGTATATATAGGCACGTATATATAAGCAAGGGAGAAGAATATTAAAGAAACTTATTTTGATATCAACATAATTTATGTTGGTCGTGGACGTGCTGCACTAACAATGAATTTTGAAATTGATGGTCTTAAATGATGTTTATACTTCTTTTTTTCTCAAGCTATATGAGTATGTACTATTGCTCGTCGCCAAGCCTGGTAATCTAATACGGTATTCAATTTGTTTTTCCGCTTTCCTATCTCTAAATTATATTTTCATTAATAAGCTACCAAAAGTCTTAACTAGGGAGATTTAATCAACTAAGGAGGATATGTTAACCACTGCTTCAACTCTGTAAAAACTACAGTTGCCTATCGATCTCAATATAATCTTATAAAAAGCTAGTATTTGGTTAAGGCGCGGGCCGACTCTAACAGTGTATGGGGTAAGGCAAATGACTTAGGCCTTCTCCAACCCTTGCCTCTATTTTCTCCTCCAAAATTGAGTAAAATTACTCCAATCATTACTCTATTTTTTACTCCAAAAAGAATATTCCATTTTATATTCTTCTCTCTCTTTAATATTATATTATAATTTTTTATTTAAATTTTATTTTCTTATTTCAAGTAAAGAAATTATATCTTTTTATTTTACATATTCATCAAATATAATTTAATATAAAATTATTTTATATCATAAAATTTTAAATAATATAATTTGTAAGTAAATATTATAGCTTATATATATTAACGGATAATTCAAATAAAAGTGAAATCATTGAGATACAAGATAATTAAATACATATTATGTTATAGTAAAATTCGGATTAAATATTACATAAATATTCAACTTTCACCTCTAGTATGCTCCCATAAATGATCTATTATGCAACTGAGACAAAAAAAAAGAAGGTTTGACTGTTCAAAAAGAAAAACTAAGACTAAAAGAATTGAAAGAAGAAAATAATTTTTTAATGATCGATGTGGATTCTATTGTCAATTCAACTCGTCGTGATTTTTTGCGACAAGAATAACAACGAATAATGTATAAAAAATGTCAACAATTTCCACAGTTATAACCATAACAATCCTCAACTCCATTCACTAAATACTATAATAATTTTGGTGTATCTAGAAACAACATAGGTCCCTACTAAGTTATTATGCTATTTACCATAGTTTCAATTTGTATGCATTTTAATTTCATATATTTCCAATTTTAATGTATTTTTAATTTTCACTTTTCAATTTTAGCAATATCCAATATTTTATATTCGCACGTTTCAATTTTATCAACATCTAATATTTTGTATTGCACAATTTATTTTTTGAGATGATTATATATTATTTGTACAATTATAACTTATATTAAAATTAACTTACAATTTTACATAAAAAAAATAAATGCACAAAAATTAATTTATCAAAATTATACGCCAAAGTTATGATGTAAAATTAATATTATAAAGATATTATATAAACATAATTAGGTATATATAAGGAGATAAATTAAAAGAGTTAAATAATAAAAATAATGCTAAAGTAAGAATGAATAGTAATTTAGGAGATGAACAGTGTCGCTCCAAATTTGGAGTAACACTATTTATCTCCCATTTTGAGAGCAAAAAAGGGGGAGCATTGAAGCCAAATTTTGGCAAAAAAGAGCTGCATTATGGAGAAATAAGGCCATCTCCAACCCTTACCTCCATTTTCTTCTTCAAAATACAATAAACTCCAAAATGCAGTAAAGTTACTCCAACCATTACTCTATTTTTTACTCCAAAAAAGAATATTCCATTTTATATTATTCTCTCTCTTCAATATTATATTTTTATCTTTATTTAAATTTTATTTTCTTATTTCTATTAAAGAAAATCTATCTTTTTTTCTTTTTTACATATTCATCACATATAATTTAATATAAAATTATTTTATACCATAACTTTTTAAATAATATAATTTGTAAGCAAATATTATAGATTATATATATTAAAGGATAATTCAAATAAAAATAAAATCATTTAGATACAAGATAATTCAATACATATTACATTATGGTAAAATTCATATTAAATACTACATAAATATTCAACTTTCACCTTTAGTATGCTCCCATAAATGATCTATTAATGTATTACGAAGTGCAAAATGAGCATCTTTGTCCTTAATTATTTTGTGTCAAGCTAAAAATTGCTCAAATCAATGATTTTCATCTACTACCATTTCTACCGTTTGAGGTGGACATTCCCAATCATCTTGAATTGATGCATAAAGTTAACGTTCATCCTCTATTATCATGTTGTGCAATATAATACATGTAGTTATTATATCATGTAACACTTCTTTTCTCCAAAAATGTAATGGTCCTGCAACAATTGCGAGGCGAGCTTGCAAAACTCCGAATGCACATTCAACATCTTTTCGACATGATTCTTGTTTCATCGCGAAATATTTCTTTTGTGGCGAACGTGGGTCACGAATAACACAAAGGAAGATTTTTCGGAGAGTCGCACCAAGAAATCGTTGCAAAGCCGAATGCAAATAATTGAGAAGGCAGTAAGAAAATTAAACGGGTGTGTACGTCAAGTAGACGTCCCAATGGTGCTTCTGAGCAAGATATTGTGAGTATTTATTTTGTAGTTACTTATACTTTTTTTTGTATATATTCACTTACTATTTTTCTTATTTTTTTTAAAATATTGCAGCTTATACAAGCAAAAGCTTTGCTTATGCAAGATCCTTCAAAAAGGGTTTTAAATTTGATCATGTGTGGGATATAGTGAAAGATTTTGAGAAGTTTAACGACAGCGATCTTGGAAGGAAAAAACCAAGAAAGTAAGGCTATGCTAATATATCATCGGAGTATGAGAATTCTACCCCTGATTCACCCTATCTATCATCTCTTAACTTATCATAATTTTCACTAAATTTAAACGAGGATGTTGCAGGCGATTCCACATCATCACAACGGCCTAGTGGGGTGAAGAAAGCAAAAATGAAGAGAAAAATCGATGAAGATTATATGAAGATAATCCAATTGGAAATAATCGGATTGTTGAGGCGATGAATAATGCAACCGAGGCAAAAAAAGAAGTTTTGAGTGTTCAAAAAGAAAAAACCAAGACTAAAAAAAATGAAAGAAGAAAATAAAGTTTTAATGATGGATGTGGATTCTATTGTCGATCTGACTCGTGGTGAATTTATGCGACAAGAACAACAATGAATAATGTATAAAAGAAGTCAACAATATCCACATCCACAACCACAACAATCCTCGACCCCATTAACTCAATACTATAATGATTTTGGTGTATCTGGAAACAACATACTTCCCTACTAAGCTATTGTGTTATTTACCATAGTTTCAATTTTTATGTATTTTAATTTAGTGTATTTTCAATTTTAATGTATTTCCAATTTTAATGTATTTTCATTTAATGTATTTTTAATTTTACTTTTCAATTTTAGTAGCATCTAATATTTTATATTCGCACATTTTAATTTTAGCAATATCTAATATTTTATATTTGCACCAATCATTTTTTGAGATGATTATATATTTTTTGTACAATTATAACTTATAATAAAATTAACTTACAGTTTTACATAAAAATAATAAATGCACGAAAATTAATTTATCAAAATTATACGCCAAAGTTAAGAATGTAAAATTAATATTATAAAAATATTACATAAATAAAATGGGGGAGGGTTGGAGCTTCATTACCCCAAAAGTTGCCCCCATTATGGGGAAATGGGGTAAGATTGGAGATGGCCTAATGGAGGAGATGAATAGTGTCACTCCATAATTGGAGTAACACCATTCATCCCCCATTTTGGAGGCAAAAATGGGGGAGCATTGGAGCTCCATTATGGCAAAAATTGCCCCCCATTATGAAGAAATGGGGGAGGGTTTGAGATGCTCTCACGGAGGGTTGGAGATGCTCTTAAGCCCCCAATTTTTTTTTCTTTTGGGAGGGTTGGTGGGGGGAGCATTTTTTAGAAATAATATATATTTTATAGGTTTTTTAAAAAGATATATATATATATATATATATATATATATATATATATATATATATATATATAAGGAAAAAAAAACTTTTAGATATATTAATAAAGTAAAGATTTGACTTACTTAAAATAGTAAAAAAATAGTTTTCAATTTGATTTTATTTGACAATTCTAGTTTCAATTTCATTTCACTCCTCATATTCCGGATATGAGATATACCTTCCTCACTCCTCTTTATTCATGCTCATCTTCTTTCTACTAGATTTCTTTCTTAATCCAACAAGCCAACAACTAGATATTTTTAAATTAAAGTCTTCAAACTTCTTGAATCAGTCGTTGGGTAATATCATTCTAACTTTCTAATATTATTTTCATTTGTTATTTATTATCTTATTAATTTTATTCCATATATATTGTTTAATTTTTTTTAGAATATGAATATGTCAACAAGAAAATATGCATCCGGTTATTCAAAAAATCCAAAAGAAAAGAAAAGTTGAAAATTCAATAAAATCTCAAAAATGAGCTCTTTGACAAATTTTTGACAAACAACGAAAAAACTAAATCGCAAAATATAGGAGAATGTTTTGTAGATGAGCAAGTCACTAACTTAATTGAGTCAGATGATAACAAAATCCAAATTGAAGAGGAAGAGGTTTATGAGAAATCTGACGACGATTCTCAAGAAAATCAATAAGTAATAAATGAATTAATTAATAGCATTCCTAAAAATATATATGATCCTAATGTCATGATCCGAAATTCTCACAGTCGGGACCGTGATGGCGCCTAACATTCCACTTACTAGGCAAGCCGACGTTAGAGAATTATTAAGCCAATCCTTATTCAATTTAGTAAATAACAACAAATAAGCTAAAAGGAAATACATCGAGTATAATATATAAACTTCATTTAATTACTATCACCCAGATCTGGAGTCACAACTCACGAGCTACTATGATTTACTACAAACAGAGTTTGAAAAGGAAAAATACACTGTTTTGAAGTAAGGAAACAGTAAATGATAAAACTAGGAAGAGACTCCAGGGTCTGCAGACGCCAGCAGATCTACCTTCGGTCTCCTGACAGTAAATCCAAGCTGCTAAGCCTCATGATCAGCTAGGACCGGTACCAAAATCTGCACAAGAAGTGTAGAGTATAGTATCAGTACAACCGACCCCATGTACTGGTAAGTGTCGAGCCTAACCTCGATGAAGTAGTGACGAGGCTATGAGAAGACACTCACATTATAAACTCGTGTAGATAACAATATATGTACAAGAAACAACAATAACAACTAATCATGTACTATTGGGAGGGGGAACATGCTAAAGGGACACATGATATAGGAGATACAACAGAAATGATAACCAGAACAGTTAACATGCTTTTAACCAGTGAAAAACAACTAAACACAATGAAGAAGATTGCACGGCATCACCCTTTGTGCTTTTAATCTCAGCCTTACAATATAAATCATTAAATACGACACGACATCACTTTTCGTGCATTAACTCTCATAACGTGGCACAACATCACCCTTCGTGCATTAACACTCACATTATAGCACAACATCACCCTTCGCGCATTAACACTCACAACATGGTACGACATCACCCTTCGTGCATTTAACACTCACAATATGGTATGACATTACCCTTTGTGCATTTAACACTCACAATATGGCACGACATCACCCTTCGTGCATTAACACTCTCCCTTACTATAATGCAATGAACAAATAATAATAGGGAGATAAAATAATAAGTACAAGCCTTACTTCAACATTTGGTTTCACAATATCAACCTCAACTTCGAAATCAATACCCAATTATCACCAAAAGATCCGTAAACATGATAAGAACGATCAATTTAACAATATTAGTCTAAACATGGATAACATGAACAAAGGAAGCTATAATTATAAGAAACCAAGCCCCCGCCCGCATGCTTTAACCTGACTATAACGCATAAGTACTCACCACCTCACATATATGTTGTTCCCCAACATCTAAACATGTAGCAAATAGACAAACAAGTCTTATTCCCTCAAGTCAAGGTTAGACACAACACTTACCTCGCTCCACAGGCCTTTCAATGCTCAATTACCGCTTTTCCTTTAGAATCTACCTCCAAACCACTCGTATCTATCCACAAACGACTCAATAATATCAAATATTACTAAAGAAATCAATTACAATGCATAAATTTAGATTCCTCAAACTTTCCCCCCAAAAGTCAAAAATCGACCTCGAGCCTGCTTTATCAAAAACCGACGTTCGGACCAAAATATATTTTTTCATTTATCCCCGAGCCCGATTATGTAATTTGTGTCGAAATCTAACCTCAATTCGAGGTCTAAATTCCAATTATACAAAAATTTCTAATTCTACCCAATCCCCGATTTCCACCATGAAAATCCTAGATTTTAGGTTGAAAACCCATGAAATGTAATAGGTAATTGAAAGAAAGTATGTTATAATCACTTACCAACAAATTGGGGAAGAAAATATTTTAGGAAAATAGCCTTTAGGTCCTCTAGTTTTGAAATTTTTGAAGGAATGGCAAAATCCTGTAATTGGGACTGTTTTGAATAACTTGGCGACAATGTTCATCGCGTTTGCATGAACACTGTCGCGTTCGCGAAGAGTTGTGCCTTAATGACTTATGCAATCGCGAAAGGCTACATGCGTTCGCGAAGATTTAGCCCCCCTGACCTTCGTGTTCGCGGGACAAGACCCGCGTTCGCGTAGTGTAACCTCAAGTTCCACCCAATCCTGCCCATCTACTGCTACGCATTAGCGAAGGGTAGTCCCCCCACTGCTCCGCGTTCGCGTCCTTTACCTCGCATTTGCATAAGGTATTTTTTCCCCAGTCCCAATCTCCCTTTCACGATCGCAGTTGTACATACGCGGTCACATAGAAGCCTACACCAGACACCAAATTTTCTAAGTTCAAATCATCCCGTAGCCTATCCGAAACTCACCCAAGCCTCCGAGGCTCCAAACCAAACATGCACACAAGTCCTAGAACATCATACGGACTTGCTCGCACGATAAAATCGCCAAAATAATACCTAGAACTATGAATCAGACACCAAATCAAATGGAATTTTCAAGAAAACTTTAAAACTTCTATTTTCACAACCGAACGTCCGACTCACGTCAAATCAACTCCGTCTCTCACCAAATTCAACAGACAATTCATAAATATTATAGTGGACTTGTACTGGGCTCCGGAACCAAAATACAAATCCGGTATCAACAAAACCAAACATCAGTCAATTCTTAAAACCATTAAACTTTCAAACTTTTAATTTTTCATCAAAATTTTATATCTTTAGCTAAGGACCTCGCAATTCGATTCCTGGCATACGCCCACGTCCCAAATTATGATACGGACCTACCGGGACCGTCAAAACATGGATCCGGGTCCGTTTACCCAAAATATTGACCAAAGTAAACTTAAATGGTTTTCAAAGCAAAATTTCATATTTTGCACAGTTTTAAACATAAAAGCTTTCCGGAAACATGCCTTGACCGCGCACGTAACTCGAGGAGGGACATAGAAAAGTACCTGGACTGGTGAAAAGATGTGGATATCTACTCCGCATATCTAAATCGGACTCCCAAGTAGCTGCCTCAACGGGGCCACTGCACTCGAACTGAAGGATAACTCTTAGACCTCAGTCGTCGAACCTGTCGGTCTAGAATAGACATCGTCTCCTCCTCGTAAGTAAAATCCTTGTCCAACTGGACAGAGCTGAAATCTAACACATGGGACGGATCGCCGTGATACTTCCGGATCATGGACATATGGAATACCAGATGAACAACTACTAAACTAGGTAGCAATGCGAGCTTGTAAGCCACCTCGCCCACTCTCTCCAGAATCTCAAAGGGCCCGATATACCTAGGGATCAACTTGCCCTTCTTTCCGAATCTCATTACACCCTTCATGGGTGATACCCGAAGCAACACACTCTCTCTGACCATGAATGTAACATCACGAACTCTACGGTTGGCATAACTCTTCTGCCTGGACTGAGCCGTGCGAAGTCGATCCTGAATAATCTCGACCTTATCCAAGGCATCATGCACTATATCTGTACTCAACAACCAAGCTTCCCCTGTCTCGAACCACTCAACTGGCGATCGGCACCGCCTATCGTATAATGCCTCATATGGAGCCATCTCAATGCTCGACCGGTAGCTGTTGTTGTAGCCGAACTCTGTAAGGGGCAAGAACTGATCCCACGATCCTCCGAAGTCTGTAACACATGCGCGGAGCATATCCTTCAAGATCTGAATAGTGCGCTCGGACTGTCCATCTGAGGATGAAACTCTGTGCTCAACTAAACCCGCGTGCCCAACTCACGATGTACTTCTCTCCAAAAGTGCGAGGTGAACTACGTACCTCGATCAGAAATGATAGACACTGGCACACCATGGAGACGGACGATCTCGTGGATGTAAATATCTGCCAACCACTCCGAAAAATAGGTAATTGCCGCAGGAATGAAATGTGGTGACTTAGTTAGCCTATCCAAAATGACCCAAATGGCATCGAACTTCCTCTGAGTCCGTGGGAGTCCAACAACAAAATCCATAGTGATACGATCCCACTTCCACTCAGGATTCTCTATCTTCTAAAGCAAACCACCAGGTCTCTGATGCTCATACTTTACTTGTTGATAATTTAGACACCGAGCTACATAAGCAACTATATCCTTCTTGATCCTCCTCCACCCAAGTCCTGATACATCTTGGCAGCGCCCAGATGAATAGAATACCAGGAACTGTGAGCCTCTTCAAGAATCAACTCACGAAGTCCATCCACATTAGACACACAAACACAACCCTGCATCCTCGAAACTCCGTAATCTATGACAGTAACCTGCTTGGCACCACCGTGCCGCACTGTGTCCCTAAGGACTAATAAATGAGGGTCGTCATACTGCCGATCTCTGATACGCCCAAACAAGGAAGACCGAGAGACTATACAAGCTAGAACACAGCTGGGCTCTGAAATATCCAACCTCACAAACTGGTTGGCTAAAGTCTGAATATCTGATTCAAGAGGCCTCTCACCGACTGGAATGAACGCAAGGCTGCCTATACTCGCTGGCTTTCTACTCAATGCGTCGGCCACCACATTGGCCTTCCCGGGGTGGTACAAAATAGTGATATCATAGTCTTTCAATAGCTCCAACCACCTCCTCTGCCTCGAATTGAGATCCTTTTGCTTGAACAAATACTGAAGGCTCCGATGATCCGTGAAAACCTCACACGACGCACCATAAAGATAGTGCCTCAAAATCTTCAGCGCATGAACAATGGTTGCCAACTCTAAGTCATGGACATGGTAATTCTTCTCATGAACTTTCAATTGCCGTGACACATATGCAATCACCCTGCCCTCCTGCATCAATACCGCACTGAGCCCAACACGGGACACATCACAATATACCATATAAGATTCTGAACCTGTGGGCAACACCAACACTGGCATTGTAGTCAAAGCAGTCTTGAGCTTCTGAAAGCTCACCTCACACTCGTATGACCATCTGAACGGGGCACCCTTCTGGGTCAACCTAGTCAACGGTGCTGCTATATATGAAAACCCCTCCACAAATTGACAGTAATAGCTCGCCAAACCCAAGAAACTTATAATCTCCGTAGTTGAAGTGGGTCTAGGCCACTTCTGAACTGCCTCAATCTTCTTAGGATCTACCTGAATGCCCTATGCTGATACAACATTCCCCAAGAAAGTGACTGAATCCAACCAAAACTCACACTTTGAAAATTTAACATACAACTGGTTGGCTCTCATAGTCTGAAGTACAATCTTGAGATGCTGATCATGCTCCTCTCGACTGCGGGAGTAGATCAAGATATCATCAATAAACACGATCACAAAGGAGTCCAAATAAGGCTTGAACTCTCGGTTCATCAAATCCATGAATGCTTGGGCATTTGTCAACCCAAAGGACATCACCAAAAACTCATAATGCCCGTAACGAGTCTGAAAAGTTATCTAAGGGACATCAGATGTCCTAATCCTCAACTGATGTTAGCCAGATCTCAAATCAATCTTCGAAAACACCTTGACACCCTGAAGCTGATCAAATAAGTCATCAATCCCCGGCAATGGATACTTGTTCTTGATGGTGACTTTGTTCAACTGCCGATAATCTACGCACATCCTCATCGATCCATCCTTCTTCTTCACGAACAACACAGGTGCACCCCAGGACGAGACACTAGGTCTAATGAAGCCCTTATCAAGAAAATCTTGTAACTATTCCTTCAATTCTTTCAACTATGGCGGAATGGAAATGGGCTGAGTGCCCGGAGCCAAATCAATACAAAAATCAGTATCCCTGTCGGGTGGCATCCCCGGTAGGTCTGCAAGAAACACCTCTGGAAATTCATGAACAACTGGTACTGAATCCATGGAAGGAACCTCCGCACTAGAATCGCGGACATAAGCCAAATAAGCTAGACACCCCTTCTTGACCATACATTGAGCCTTTATATAAGAGATAACCCTGCTGGTAGAATAGCCAGAAGTACCTATCCACTCTAATAGAGGCAACCCCGATAAGGCTGAGGTCACCATCTTGGCGTGACAATCCACTATAGCGTGATAAGGTGACAACCAATCCATACCCAAGATAACATCAAAATCGACCATATTAAGAAGTAGAAGATCTACACTAGTCTCAAGACTCCCAACGGAGACCACACACGAATGATAAACGCGATCTACAACAATAGCATCTCCCATAGGTACACATACACAGAAGCACTCAAAGAATCACTATGCACAACCAAATATGAAGCGAAATAAGATGACACGTAGGAATAAATAGAACCCGGATCAAATAGAACTGAAGCATCTCTACTGCAAACTGAAATAGTACATGTGATAAAAGCGTCAGATGACTTAACCTCAGGCCTGGCTGGAAAAGCATAACACCGGGGATGGGCCCCATCACCCTGAACTACATCCCTGGGATGACCTTTAGCTGGCTGGTCTCCACCTCTAGCGGCCTGACCTCCACCTCTAACAGTCTGGCTTCCACCTCAAGCTGCCTGACCCCTGCCTCTGGCTGGCTGAGCAGGTGGTGAAGCTACTGGTGACAGAACCATGGCACGAGAACCATGATGTTGTGAGCTGCCATATGCCCGAGTGCAAAATCTAGCAATGTGCCTCAGATCACCACAAGTATAACAGGACCTCGGCTGTTATGACTGTTGACCCTGAAACTGACCTTGTCGACCTGAATAACCACCCTAAAAACTCTGGAGCGGAGGTGTACTAACAGGAGCTGGTGGTGCATTGTAGGCTAGCTGGTCAAAATAAGGCATATGAGGGCCACAACCACATGAGGCACCGTGGAATGCCTAGAGTGCTGAATTAAATGGCTTGGGAGGATGGCCTCTACCAAAAGTACCCCTGCCTCCAGATGAGGCACCGTTGAACCCCCCGGGATGACGTGGTCTCTTGTCATACCCCTGACCTCCCCAAGCAAGAACCATCTGGACTCGCCTGGCGACATTGGCAGCCGCTTGGAAAGAAATCTCACTCCCAGTCTCCTTAGCCATCTGCAATCTGATAGGCTGAGCAAGTCCGTCAATAAACCTCATCACCCCCTCTCTCGGTAGAAAGTAGAAGAAGAGCATGATGGGCCAAATCCACAAAACGGGTCTCATACTGAGTAACAGTCATACTGTCCTGCTAGAGACGCTCAAACTGGTGACAATGCTCCTATCTCAGTGTGATAGGGAGAAATTTCTCTAGAAAGAGCTGAGAGAACTGGTCCCAAATAAGAGCAGGCGACCCCGCTGGTCTGGTCAACAAATAATCTCTCCACCATTTCTTGACGGAACCAGTCATATGAAATACAGCAAAATCGACCCCATTGGTCTCCACTATACCCATGTTCCGTAGCACATCATGACAGCTGTATAGATACTCTTGGGGATCCTCTGAAGGAGCCCCACTGAAGTGAACTGGGAAGAGCTTGGTAAACCTATCCAATCTCTACAAAGCCTTAGAAGACATAACTGACCCATCACCGGTCTGTGCCGCAACAACCGACTGAACTACTCCGACTGGATGGGTGGCTGGAGTCTGATATTGGGAGCCATCTGCTTCGGAGTGTGAGTAGCAGGAGTCTGGGCTCCTCCTCCAGTCTGAGAGACGTCTGGTGCCATGGGAAATGCGCTAGTCTGGGCCACTCTCCATAAGGACCACCAAATGGACCAAAGCGTCCTGAAGCACTCGGGTGGCAATAAACCCCTCCGGAACCTGAGTTGGTATGATAGGCAGAGCCTGGGCTGGAACCTCCTCATCAAACTATACCTGAGGCTCCATCGTTGGTGCCGCTGCTCGGGCTCTTTGCTGAGCCCTACCCCTTCCTCGGCCTCTGCTCCTCGTAGGAGCAACCACTAAAGGCTCTAGCTGATGCTCGGCTGAAGATACGGTACGTGTTCTCGCCATCTGCGATAGAATAAGAGTAGAGGATTTCAATTAGCATTGTGAGAATAAAATCGTACGACATAGAAGAATAGAAGTGAAATTAGTTCCTAAAGTTCATAACCTCTGGGAGATAAGTACAAACGTCTCCGTACCGATCCTCCAGACTCTACTAAGCCTGCTCGTGAACTGTGAGACCTAGGCAACCTAATGCTCTGATACCAATATGTCATAACCCGGAATTCCCACCGTCGGGACCATGATGGCGCCTAACATTCCACTTGCTAGGAAAGCCGACGTTAGAGAATTATTAAGCCAATCCTTATTCAATTAAGTAAATAACAACAAATAAGATAAAATAAAATACAGTGAGTGCAGAATAATATAAAAACTTCATTTAATTACTACCACCCAGATCTGGCATCAAACTCACGAGCTACTATGATTTACTTCAAACAGAGTTTGAAAAGGAAAAATACATTGTTTTGAATAACTGGGCGATAATGTTCATCGCGTTCGCGTGAACACTGTCGCGTTCGCGAAGAGCTGCGCCTTAATGACTTACGCGATCGCGAGAGGCTACACGCGTTTGCTAAGGTTTAGCCCCTCTAACCTTCGCGTTCGCGGGACAAGACCCGCGTTCGCGTAATGTAACCTCAAGTTCCCCTCGGTCCAGCCCATCTACTGCTACGTGTTCGCGTAGGTTTGACGCGTTCCGCGAAGGGTAGTCCCCCCCACTGCTCCGCGTTCGCATCCTTTACCTCGCGTTCACGTAGGGTACTTTCCCCCAGTCCCAATCTCCCTTTCGCGATCGCAGTTGTACATACGCGATCGCATAGAAGCCTACACCAGACACTAACTGAAGCAAAACACCAGATTTTCTAAGTTCCAAATCATCTCATAGCCTATCCGAAACTCACTTGAGCCCTCGGGGCTCCAAACCAAACATGCACACAAGTCCTAGAACATCATACAAACTTGCTCGCGTGATCAAATCGTCAAAATAACACCTAGAACTACGAATTAAACACCAAATCAAAAGGAATTTTCAAGAAAACTTTAAAACTTTTATTTTCACAACTGAACGTCCGAATTACGTCAAATCAACTCCGTTTCTCACCAAATTCGACAGACAAGCCATAAATATTATAGTGGACTTTTACCGAGCTCCGGAACCAAAATACAGACCCGAAATTAACAAAATCAAACATCAATCAGTTCTTAAAACCATTAAACTTTCAAACCTTTAATTTTCATCAAAATTTTATATCTCGAGCTAGGGACCTCGGAATTCGATTTCGGGCATACGCCCAGGTCCCAAATTACGATACGGACCTACCAGGATTATCAAAAAATGGATCAGGGTCCGTTTACTAAAAATATTGACCAAAGTCAACTCAAATAGTTTTCAAAGCAAAATTGCATATTTTTCACAGTTTTAAACATAAATGCTTTCCGAAAATACGCCCAGACCACGCACGCAACTCGATGAGGGTAACAAAAATGAGATTTTTAAGGCTTCGGATCACATAATTAGGTTTTAAAACATAAGATGACCTATCAGGTCATCATACCTAGTCTATGAACTAATATTGTTACAAAGTCGAGAGATCTATTAGTAGAAAAAGGGATCAACAAGAATTACTAACATAGATTTTCCAAAGGATAAATTCTTAAGGCACTTTTCTACTACACATTATTTTTAAAAATTATCAAATAGGGAAAGACATGAAAGAAGATGGTTAGTTTATTCCAAAATTTTGATAGAGTATTTTGTTTTTGTTCCAAGCTGTTTAATACAAATTAGAAGATAATACTCTAATAAATATGCTCAATCAAATAAAAAGTCTTGATTCTTTTTCAAATGCTTATGTTGCTTATAGAATAATGTTAACAGTTCCTATAACAGTTGCTTCAACAAAAAGAATTTTTTCAAAAATTAAAATTGATAAAACATTACCTAAGATCAACAATGTCTCAAGAAAGATCAAATAACTTGGCTATATTATCAATTGAAAATGAATTACTAGAAAAAATCAATTACAAAAAACTAGAAGAATAGATTTTAAATAAAAGTATATATTATAATGTTCTTATAAATACTTAGGTCCCATATTATACTTTGGTTTTAGGCCCCACATGGGCTTGAGCCGCCCCTATTAAGGCGTAGGAAAAATAAAATTTTATCTCCTATAGCAAACCTTTACACATTATTTATTATAAATAACTACCTTTTAAAAAATATATTTTCTATAGCTACCTTTTAGGTTTTATAGCAAATTATGTATTTATGGTCACTTCCTACCGTTAAGTCATTAAATACGTTGTGTGATATTTTTCTCTCTCCTACTTTCTATTATTTCTCTCACAATAACACCGTATAGTATACAACTTTGCTAAACCGCGATCTCTCTCCACTATCTCTCTCCCAACCCATTCTCTTTCCCACGAATACAACAACCATTATCAACTAATTCGTCTCCGCTTTCTCTCTCAATTTTCAAAATTGATTGCTCCAAAAAGTTGTGGTAAGTGTTAAACTTGTTATATTTTCACTGGCACATGTATTCTTCTGTATCTCTTTACTATTTTTTCTTAGAAATAATCACCATTGTTATGCTTTCACCAGAAAACTCAAAATTTCTTCTCCAATGGATGATTCAACTCCTTACAAGAGGGTTACTCAAGGTATACCGACCAAAGCACTCAATTTCGAAGGATCATCTTTCGATTTACAAATCACTCAAGCGGAACATGTATTTGCAGGTTCAGCAACAAATACAATTGCGGAAAAGAGAACAAAAATACGCAATGACACATCGAAACAAGCCCAATTTGAGAAATCTTCGAAAGAATCAACACTTCATGATGCGAAAAAGAGAAAAAAACTTATGGATGATGATTCAGGGGTTAAGGGAAAAGAGGTCGATACAAGAATTAGCTCGGAATACTGAGCAAAAAGGTAAACGTAGATATATTTATATGTGTTTTAGTCCGCATACAGTGATTTTTACCATATACACTGTTTTTTCTCTTCTTTATATTTTGATGTATTTATATGTATTCAATAGTGCCAACACTGATTAATACTTATTACAGTTACTTTCACTGTTGTATTTAGATGTATATTGTTCTAGCTTAAGTGATGTATTCCAACTAAGTGTTCTCATCATCATTCTCAAGCCAACAATATTCTGTTGTATTTACAACAACAGTCATTGTCATATCTCTCATTTTTTATGGTAATTATCAATACATTATGTTTGTAAATCATGAATGAGTTATGTATTTATCTATATTTTCAATCATTTATTTTATCTTTTTAATTTTTGTTGTATACAAGAAATAAAACTCTTTGTTAAACACCCACCTATTGTATCACCACATATCAGTTCCTACACTAACACATACATAGTCTCCGACCTCAAAGAGAAGATTACGCCAGAGCAGTACAAATTATTTTGTAATACTTGTTTTGGAAGTTTCCTCGATATGAAGCACTGCGAGGTTCAACATCAATTATTCAGGTGCTTCATGGTTCTACAGCTGGAAGAAAGCCATGATGATTCGTTTTCAATATATGTGAATGGTACAAAATTATAATTCTAAATCAGGGAGTTTGCGGTAGTTACTGGTCTCAATTGTGTTAGTGACGTTGAAGATTTTCAGTTTAACACAAAGAAGCCTAATAGGATTGTGATACATACTTTGGCGGTGCAAATAATGTCAAGAAGAAAGATTTGGTGAAGTGCTTTGATGACAAGAATTGGGGTTATGAAAATGATGGGGATGCTATTAAGATAGCTTTGTTGTATTTCATACATACTTTCATATTATCCTCCGAGAAGAACTGCACAATCATCCCAAGACAACATTTTGACTTGGTCGAGAGAGGGAGATATTCTGATTATCCATGGGATAAGGATGCATTCCAGGCCCTTATCAGATCTATTAGTAAGAAGATGGATTCTCAGAATAAGTACTACAGGATAACTCGGATGCCTCTTGCTATGCAAGTATGGTTTTATGAGTGCTGTTCAAAGGTTGACCCCAAAATTGCACTTTGAGTTGATAACCGGATGCCCAGAATACTCAATTGGAAATCTATAGTCAACCAACCAACTTTTGCTAACTTGATGGACAACATGTTCAACGACCAAGGAATCGTGGTAAGTTACTATTATTTAATTGATTGTATTTTAGACAACATATATTTCTGTTAGTAAAAACAATTTTAGAATTTTTAATCAAATACAGTTGCATACATCATTCATCAATGCCCATGTTTTCATAATTAAATCGAATACAGTAGAATACATAATACAATGTTGAAACTAAAAATTAAATATAATTGCATTCATATGTAACGACCCGACCAGTCGTTTCGGGAGTTATAGCCCCATTTTTCCTATTTTTGTTTCCATTATACTCTTAAGCTATATTATGATATACCGGGTTAGTTGGTTTGAGCTCGGAGTGGTTTCGGAGTGGAATGAGACACTTAGTCTCTTATTTAGAACCTTAAGTTGGAAATGTCAACCGGATATTGACCTATGTATAAACGATCTCGGATTTGCATTCTGATGGTTCCGTTAGCTCCGTTAGGTGATTTTGGACTTAGGAGTGTGTCCAGAATGTGATTTGGAGGTTCGTGGTAGAATTAGGTTTGAATTGGCGAAATTGAAAATTTGGAGATTTTTGGTCGGCAGTGAAAAATTTGATATCGGGGTCAGAATGGAATTTCGGAAGTTGGAATGGGTTCATATCATCATTTGTGATGTGTGTACAAAATTTGAGGTCATTCGGAAATGATTTTGTTGGTTTCGACATCGGTTGCCCAATTTGAAAATTTAGAAGTTCTTAAGCTTGAATCCTAGGGTAATTTGGTGATTTGATGTTGTTTTGAGTGATTCGAAGGTTCGACTAAGTTTGTATGTTGATATATAACTTGTTGTATTTTTGGTTGAGGTTCCGAGGGCCTCGGGGTGATTCCGGGTGGTTAACGAATTTGTCGAAGTTGAAAAATGCAGTTGAAGCTGCTGCTACTGCTATTTCTGCACATGCGGAAGGAGGAGTTGCATTTGCGAGGTCGCTGGTGTGCAAGGGGAGTCTGTAGATGCGGAAAATAGGGCGTTGGGAAGGTTTCGCAGAAGCGGAAGGAAATGCGCAGGTGCGCTACCGCAGGCGCAAGAATTTGAAGCGCAGAAGCGGAAAATAGGAGGCCAAGGCTGGAGCGCAGGCGCGAAGGATTTGGACGCACCTGCGAGCCCGCAGGTGCGAGACCTATGCGCAGGTATGAAGGCTAAGAGTTTAAGTGATTCTCGCAGGTGCGGGGATTTTTGACCGCAGGTGCGGTCCCGCTGGCGCGTGGAATAGGCTGCAAGTGCAAAAATATGGGCAAAATCTATAGATAGCACTTCGCGAATTTTGGTTCATTTCCACCATTTTCAAGTCGGTTTTTGGAGCTTTTGGATTGATTTTCAAAAGGTGATTCAAGGGCTATCAGTGAGGTAAGTTTCTTGATCCCTAATACTTGTATACATGGTGATTTTTCGTTGTTTAATCATTATAATTAGTGAAAATGAGGGGTTAGGGCTTGGACTATTTTTGGAGTTTAATTTAAGGATTTGAAGGACCAAACGATGTCGGATTTTGATGAATTTGATATGGTTAGACTCGTGAGTGAATGAAATTTGTAGTTTTATAAATTTTGTCAGATTTTGAGGCGTGGCTCCGGGGCCCGGGTTTGAGCCAATTTCGGGTTTTGGTCTAATTTGATAGTTTTTCTTGTGGAATTCATTCCATTAGCATATATTGATGGTATTGTACTGATTGTAAATAGATTTGGAGCATTTGGAGGCTGAGTCCAGAGACAAGAGTATTGTGGGGTAGAGATTTGACCGGTTTGAGGTAAGTAACGATTGTAAATCTAGTCCTGAGGGTACGAAACCCCAAATTTTGTATCATTCTACTATTTTTAGTGACGCACATGCTAGGTGACGGGCGTGTGGGCGTGCACTATTGAGGATTGTGACTTGGTCCATACCGTAGCAACTGTAAAGTTGCATACTTTGTTGAAACTATATGATACTTATATGTTTTAGAAAGAGTTTCTGTAAATTGGGCTTTGTGCCATGTTTGGGCCTTGTGCGAGTGTTGTTTGGACCCTTAGAGGCCTTTTCTTACTATCCTCTCACTATTTTCGATTGAAAATCTATACTCAGTCATGTTTATACTTGTTTACCACATAACTTAGTTTTATGACTCTATTTTGATGCATATAAATGTTTTGGGCCGAATGCCCTATTTTACTGAAATGCCCGAGTGGCTTGAGAGGTTTATGATTGAGTGAGGCCGAGGGCCTGATTTGTGAGGATATTTATGGGATCGGGCTGCGCGCCGCAGCATGTTGCATATTTATAGGATCGGGCTGCACGTCGTAACATGTTTGATATAGGCCGATGGCCTGAGTGATTTATGCCATGATTTGGCTTGATATAGTGCTTGAGCTGAAGGAACCCCTCTGGAGTCTGTACACACCCCCAGTGAGCATAGGTACCTACTGAGTGCGAGTGCCGAGTGCGAGTGTCGAGTGCTGAGTGACTGGTAGGCATGAGTGATTGTGAGGTATGCCCGAGTGGCAAGAGTGATTGTGAGGTATGCCCGAGTGGCACGGAGTGACTGTGAGGTTTGCCCGAGGGGCTGTATATGAGTGATGTTTTGCCCGAGGGGCTGTTTATGATTTCATCATTTTTGCTCACCTTTGCATTTTTCCTCTGTTTGAAAACTCTTCAAAAATATCTTTAAATGATTTTTACTGGAACTGGGTTTAAACGAGATGTTTTGATTCAAATCCTGATTTTTAAATCATGTAGTATTCTACTGAAATTTCCCGATATGAACGTTATATGCTTTATTACTCGTCACCACTGCTCAGTCTTTATTTATTGTTATTACTTACTGAGTTGGCGTACTCACGTTACTCCCTGCACCTTGTGTGCAGATCCAGGTGTAGCTTGACACGGTAGCAGTTGTTGATTATTTTGGTTGCAGATTTTCTCGGGGATAGTAAGGTAGCTGCTTGGTGACCACAACCCCTGCTCTTCTCCCTCTTATTTTCCTCTAGTTGTATTTAGCTATTTTCTAGGCTGAGTTAGCCTTGATATTGTTAGACAAATTGTAGTTGATGCTCATGATTAGTGACACCCCGATATTGGGCATTTCTTTTCCGCCCTTTTGTTTTGATTTGCACTCCTTTGCAAAGGTTTTTATGTTAAATAGCATTGAAATTATCTTTGAAATGAAAATATCGGTTTGTTTTGGAAATGAGTCGGCTTGCCTAGTTCCACGATAGGCGCCATCACGACAAGGGTTTGTTTGGGTCGTGATATATTGGTATCAGAGCCTAGGTTACATAGGTCTCATAAGTCATGAGCGGGTTTAGTAGAGTCTTGCGGATCGATACGGAGATGTCTGTACTTATCTTTGAGAGGCTGCAGAACCCTTAGGAAAATTTCACTTTCTTGTATTTTATCATGCAAAATTGATTCAGCTTGAAACATAACTCTTTGAATTCCTTCCGCGCATTCGTATGCGCACATGTGCACTCGGTATCAGTTGTGCATCGCCTGCTTGTGATTCTATGAATGAGGTTCGATATGTGTATTATGTGTTTTGGTGATGGGTTACTCTGGAAGACTTGAGGCCGGGTTTAAATCGTAGTTTTGGCTCGGTAGCTTCAGTTGTAACCTGTATATTTGGACTCATATGTCCGATAATGCCCCTACGAGTGGAATTCGTGGCTCGATGAGCGGTGAAATGACGTTGTGATAAGTATGATATATCTGCGGGATGTGTTAAGATGATTTGAATATGACGAGAAGTGTTTCCTTGAAATGTAAAGGAAGGCCATTGGGAGCTTGATTTTCGTTTTGATGTGACGTAGGGTCTCGAGTGTGAATGTTTTGAAGGATCTTTCACGTTGTTAAATTTTGGGGCAAATTAAATTCTCATGTCTTGTCAATGAGTTTGGACTCAAGAAGAGTAAGTAATTGTGGTTGCGAACGGGTATTTTTAATATTGATGGCTCGAGAAAGATGATCTTCGAAGAGACTTAGAGTCGGTAATATTTTATTGGTTCAGGTGTGACAGAGATACATTTCGATTTGATGCAGCAGTTGGGTAGCAAAGTATGACGGAAGACATGACGGGAAGTGTTTCGCGGTGATTGAAGTACTAGCAGGTCAAGTAGGAGAAGTAGAGGTTGAGAAGTTTCTTAAAGGAGATGATTTAACCGAAGTAAAAGTGGCAGATTAGCATATGAATTCACTAGTAGTGTAGTCGCGTGCCTTGAGAAAGTGTAGAATGGTTTGGAATCGTGTTAGAATGAGAATCGGCCTGCAGACTCTATTTGGAGTGATGGTTAGTGTACAAAGGAAAATTGAATATGGTAGAAAGGAGTGTGTTTGAAATGAATAGAGGCGTGGAGATCTGATTATCGTGTCAGGTGCAATATGACTTGAGTTCGGAAGGTATTGTTAACGTACAGTTGATGTCAATAGGGAAAGTGCAGACTTATACAAATAGTGGGCGAGCATGAACTTAGGAGAATTTACGGATTTAGTGGTCGTTGCACTGAGTGCAATGCCATTGGAAGATGTCGGTAAGGAATTTCGCATGTGGGTTATCTCCTGCGTGCAGCTAGCGGTGGCATGATGTTGATTAAGCTTTTGCGAGGAATATTACTTGCTACCGGGTAGGAGGTCGTGTATGTGATTTTGGCTTGAGATTCAGAATGTTCATGAAAGGCTTAATAAAAGACTTTGATAAGTCTGGTAGATTAACAGTGCGAGACCTTGGTAATTAAGAAGGAGAAATCCTTATGGGTTCTAATTTTATATAATTGCAAGGTTATGGGTCGTATTAGTTTCGGTTCGGGGTATACCAGTGAATCAGCTATGACTTGTTGAGGTCGAGATCGAGGATGACTCGGGTAAAGAAATTTTTGGACACAAGTTTTATTACACTCTATGGTTATAGGAGGACCATAAAATAATTGAGTGGTTATTCACAGAGAATGTAGTGTACATGGAGCAGGTTTTTGCTCGATTGCGTATGAGTGTGGGTTACTCTTTATTCCCTTGGGTGTTGGTGTGCTAATGGGGCACAAGTCGTTTCGGTCCGTTTGGTCGGTTAATTCGATAATTGAGTAGAGTGGATGACTCTCGAGAATGGTTCCAATGGATTCAAGATTTATAAATATGGCTAGAAAACTGGGAGTTGTATTGAACGGTGTTGAAACTCGTGGAATCTTATATCATTGTGCATTATGCATTTCAGTATTAAGAAGGTGAAGGAAACAGTTTTAGGTTCACATAAAGTCTCTTCGGATTAAACATTTTTGGTTGTGGAACCTTTGGGATAAATAAAAAGGGAATTCGGCGGCTTATAAACCTTAGGGTGGCGTGATTCTATGCTAGAGTTTGTGGGGTAAGTTATATTTAAGGATAGTAGTGTTCTAGCAAGAAAAAAGTAACAATTTGAATGCAATTTAGAAAGAACTTGGAGAAATAGGACAGCTTGGTAGTAGGTTGGGTTAGCACAATAATGAGTATGATCGGTTCTTTGGGTACTTATGATGTGGCTAGTATCTACAGGTGTTTCGTGGCAATGCTCTCGAATTTGGCAACCTGTGTGGCTTGGTGGAGTTAGAGGAATTCAGTTTAGATAACTTGGTTATGTGAAAATGGATTTCAAAGTGTTCATGATGGTTTCTACCATGGTTTGAACCAGATATTTTCTACCGATGTACGTAGCGTGTTGTGTGTTATGATTTTCTCCTAGAAAGAAGCAAGAAAGAGGTTTCTGACTAATAAGGTATGTAATTTGCTAGTGACTCAGAGTTGATAATAGAATTCGTATGCTTGTCACATGATGGAATAATAAATGTGGTGTGTTGTGCGAGAATAGGATTTACATGTACAAGGTCACAGTTCAGTTTTGAAGGGAAGGACATAAATTCTTAGGCAGCATGAACGCTTTTCGAAGACTAGGTAAATGATATTACTATCTGGTATAGCTTGGTGAGAGTGTACATTTCAGAAGGGGCAGTGTATTTTGATTTATGGGTACCTCGCTGGTATTGTGGCACTCTCCTATTTGATCGACTGTTGATATTCAAATTTTTGCGAGGTGGCACTGAAGATTTTTTTTAAGTATTTCTCATGGGATGATTGTGTATAAGAGAGGTGTTAGGCATTCGGGCGGTGTAGGTGGAATCAAATATGGTGATTCATGTGTTCTATGGAATTGGAGATTGGGAGTTCTCAGGAGCAGATTGTTTAATGGTTGTGGACAGGGGAGTTATGGCCGGAGCTAGCCAGATGATAGAAGGTGTTATGATTCCGTCATTGTGGACTTTCAGAGGTTGTTTATCTATTGGTGGCTGACCATAGTTGATTTGGGGCCAATTGGTAGTCCAAATTACGATGTGTATTCTACATCGAGCCGGATTGATTGGCTCCATACTACTATTGTTGAAGGATGTGCCATTCGGTTCATGTGAAGCTTATTCGTGTTCTGAAATGATCTGTGAGTTACTCTTCTATGTTCCGAGAAGTTGTGATTCGTTGGTTATATGCACATATGGTGCGGTTTTATTGTGGCCTTATAGTGGAATGTGAGCGAGAATAGTATTGGATATTGCTTGGTTGACGACGTATTGGTTATGTTCTTTCGTGTTTTATGTGGCATGGTGTCGTTTGCTTCTCCGTGGTTATGGTAATGCACTTTGGGTACTTGATGTCGAATTGCTTATGGTTATTGATTTTAGCAGGGTGGCTTGAGGTGTTTCATATAGACCAGTATTTGGATAGGGTCGCGCATTGCAGCAGAGTTATGTGGAAATATGATCCCTCATGTAAGATTCGAGTGTTATGGTTCTGCGGTGTGTGATGGGTTCTTAGCATTGCGTCGGGGTGGTACTCGTCGAGCTTGCAGAATGATTCTCCTGTTTGGGTCATTGTTACGATTGGGTACATTTGGAATGTTGCTATCTGGTGCACGGATTGTACAGGTTGTGGCTTTAGATTGTATTGATGTGTCATGTCACTAGAGTGGTCATATTGGATGAGACGAGGTCATTGGGCCTAAAATGGATGCTATCAGATTTGATTGTGGTATAATTGGGAGGATATTCTCGGAAGTCGGCTTTGAAATTCTCGGTATGTTTCTTTCATCATCGGCAGTGTACGAAGGTTTTAGAACGAGGTTTTGTCTGATATGAGGTTTATTACCAGCACTGGGTTGATTTGAGTTGATACTGTGATTTGAAATCAGTGCTTCGAGCATTCGAGCTATGCGGTATTTGAATTTGAGTTATGGTTTCGGCTTTTGGTACAGCTTGTTCAGACTTATACGGTATGTAGATGCGAACTTCTAATCTTATAAGAAATTTTGGATGTCAGAAATTTGATTCAAAGGCTTGTGGGCTAGGTTGAATTGAGGAATTTCAGTTATGCTGTGCTATCGGACCTGTATAGGATAGGGTGACGTGGTATGTGCATGGGAAAGGTTACACAGCCATTTCTTGGCTTTTGGAACAACTCTCGGCACGTTCGAGGACAAACGTATGTTTAAGTGGGGGAGGATGTAACGACCCGGTCGGTCGTTTCGGGAGTTATATCCCCATTTCCCCCATTTTTGTTTCCTTTATGCTCTTAAGCTATATTATGATATACCGGGTTAGTTGGTTCGGGCCCGGAGTGGTTTCGGAATGGAAAGAGACAATTAGTCTCTTATTTAGAATCTTAAGTTGGAAAAGTCAACCGGATGTTGACCTATGTGTAAACGATCTCGGATTTGAATTATGATGGTTCCATTAGCTCCGTTAGCTGATTTTGGACTTAAGAGTGCGTCCGTAATGTGATTTGGAGGTCTGTGGTAGAATTAGGCTTGAATTGGCGAAATTGAAAATTTGGCGATTTTTGGTCGGTAGTGGAAAATTTGATATCGGGGTCGGAATGGAATTCCAGAAGTTAGAATGGGTTCATAGCGTCATTTGTGATGTGCGTGCAAAATTTGAGGTCATTCAGACGTGGTTTTGTTGGTTTCGGCATCAGTTGCCGAATTTGGAAATTTAGAAGTTCTTAGGCTTGAATCCGAGGGTAATTTGGTGATTTGATGTTGTTTTGAGTGATTCGAAGGTTCAACTAAGTTTGTATGTTGATATATGACTTGTTGGTATTTTTGGTTGAGGTTCCGAGGGCCTCGGGGTGATTCCGGGTGGTTAACGGATTTGTCGAAGTAGGAAAATGCAGTTGAAGCTGCTGCTACTGCTATTTCCGCACCTGCGGAAGGAGGAGTTACAGGTGCGAGGTCGCTAGTGCGCAAGGGGAGTCCGCAGATGCGAAAAAGAGGGCGCTGGGCAGGCTTCGCAGAAGCGGAAGGAAATGCGCAGGTGTACTACCGCAGGCGCGAGAATTTGAAGCACAGATGCAGAAAATGGGAGGCCAAGGCTGGAGCGCAGGCGTGGAGGATTTGGACGCACCTGCGAGCCCGCAGGTGCGAAACCTGGGCGCATGTGTGGAGGCTTAGAGTTTAAGTGATTCTCGTAGGTGCGGGGATTTTTGACCGCAAGTGCGGTCCCGCAAGCGCGTGGAATAGGCCGCAGGTGCGAAAATCTGGGCAAAATGTATAGATAGCACTTTGCGAATTTTAGTTCATTTCCACCATTTTCAAATCGGTTTTTGGAACTTTTGGAGTGATTATCGAAGGGTGATTCAAGGGCTATCAGTGAGGTAGGTAAGTTGCTTGAGCCCTAATACTTGTATATATGGTGATTTTCCGTTTTTTAGTCATTGTAATTAGTGAAAATGAGGGGTTAGAGCTTGGAAATTTGTAAAGTTTAATTTACGGATTTGAAGGACCAAATGATGTCGGATTTTGATGAATTTTATATGGTTAGACTCGTGAGTGAATGAGCTTTCTAGTTTTGTAAATTTTGTCGGATTTCGAGACATGGGACCGGGGGTCGGGTTTGAGCCAATTTCGGATTTTGGTCTAATTTGATAGTTTTTCTTGTGGAATTCATTCCATTAGCGTATATTGATGGTATTGTACTGATTGTAAATAGATTTGGAGCATTTGGAGGCCGAGTCCAGAGATAAGAGCATTGCGGGGTAGAGATTTGACCGGTTTGAAGTAAGTAATGATTGTAAATCTAGTCCTGAGGGTACGAAACCCCGGAATTTTGTATCATCCTACTATTTTTAGTGACGCACATGCTAGGTGACGGGCGTGTGGGCGTGCACTGTTGGGGATTTTGACTTGGTCCGTCCCGTAGCAACTATAAAGTTGCATACTTTGTTGAAACTATATGATACTTATATATTTTAGAAAGAGTTTCTATAAATTGGGCTGAATGCCATGTTTGGGCCTTGTGCCAGCGTTGTTTGGACCCTTATGGGCCTTTTCTTACTATCCTCTCACTGTTTTCGATTGAAAATCTATACTTAGTCATGTTTATACTTGTTTACCGCATAACTCAGTTTTATGACTCTATTTTGATGCATATAAATGTTTTGGGCCGAATGCCCTATTTTACTTAAATGCCCGAGTGGCTTGAGAGGTTTATGACTGAGTGAGGCCGAGGGCCTGATTTGAGAGGATATTTATGGGATCGGGCAGCACGCCGCAGCATGTTGCATATTTATGGGATCGGGCTGCACGACGTAACATGTTTGATATAGGCCGAGGGCCTGAGTGATTTATGCCATGATTTGGCTTGATATAGCGCTTGGGCTGAAGGAGCCCCTCCAGAGTCTATACACACCCCCAGTGAGCGCAGGTACCTACCGAGTGTGAGTGCCGAGTGCCGAGTGCCGAGTGCCGAGTGACTGGGAGGCATGAGTGATTGTGAGGTATGCTCGAGTGGCAAGAGTGATTGTGAGGTATGCCCGAGTGGCACGAGTGACTGTGAGATTTTCCCAAGGGGGTGTATATGAGTGATGTTTTGCCCGAGGAGCTGTTTATGATTTCATCATTTTTGCTCACCTTTGCATTTTTCCTTTGTTTGAAAACTGTTGAAAAATATCTTTAAATGATTTTTACTGGAACTGGGTTTAAACGAGATGTTTTGATTCAAATCCTGATTTTTAAAGCATGTGGTATTCTACTGAAATTTCTCGATATGAACGTTATATGCTTTATTGCTCGTCACTACTACTCAGTCTTTATTTATTGTTGTTACTTACTGAGTTGGCATACTCACGTTACTCCTTGCACCTTGTGGGCAGATCCAGGTGTAGCTGGACACGGTAGCAGTTGTTGATTATTTTAGTTGTGAATTTTCTCGGGGATAGTAAGGCAGCTGCTTGGATACCGCAACCCCTGCTCTTTTCCCTCTTATCTTCCTCTAGTTGTATTTAGCTATTTTCCGAGCTGAGTTAGCCTTGATATTGTTAGACAAATTATAGTAAATGCTCATGACTAGTGACACCCCGATATCAGGCTTTTCTTTTCCGCACTTTTGTTTTGATTTGAACTCCTTTGCGAAGGTTTTTATGTTAAATAACATTGAAATTATCTTTGAAATGAAAATATCAGTTTATTTTGGAAATGAGCCGGCTTGCCTAGTTCCACGTTAGGCACCATCACGACTGGGGTTTGTTTGGGTCATGACATCATAATACATCTATGTCCCTATTTTCATAAGTAAACTGAATACAGTTGAATACATAACACAATATTGAAATTAAAAATTAAATATAATTGCATACATCATACAACAATGTCATAGTTTACAGCTACACATTTAGGGGTGGTTTGGTAGGAGGTCTTAGAAAAAATAATGCAAGCATTATGTCACGGGCCCAAATCCTTACATTGGGTAGCGGCACCTGCTCGCCCGTGCGGCGCCCGCAGTTCCCCTCGCTGCGGGCCAGCCTTCGATCCTGTCCTAGGTTTCCAAGCACGATCCTGTGTCTGTCAGTTGGGACTCGCCGTAGGCATGCCCCAACTTATGCCGCCTGTAAGATGCCTAGGCCCTTGGCCCTAGACATGTCGTGGCGCTTCATCTTAGGATCACAATCCATGCGCGCCCTGGGGGTTTGGCTTAGGATATGCCTTGTCCCTCGCCAAGACTGAGCATCGCTCCCGCGTGCACAGCCCAATCCTCAAGCTTGACACTCGCTTAGTGCATCTGCGACTAGCTCATGCCTCACCCGAGTAAGGCAACCTTTAGCCCTTGGCAATTTTCATGCGCGTCTTTCGTTCCATGCCCATACATAGCCCTCTTGCAGCACGCTTCCATTCCGAAGTAGTGCAGTGTCGCCCACACCTGCACCTTTAAGCCATCAGACCCTTTCTTGCATGGTTGAACCCAAGCTATGCTCACAAGTCGACACATGATGCCCCTATGACAGGTGCGTCAAGTATCCAATCAGCACGGAGGTCTCGTTCCAACATTCGGCAGCCCGGGGGCTGGCCGTCCCACACATCGAGCCTCCAGCACCACTTTGATGCCCAACGCTATCCCGAAGGCATTGCGGCGTCCATATGAGTTTCCAAACTCGTGTGGATACCTTTGACACTCCTTTGAGTCATCTAGGCAGGCCCTTGAGGTTGCCCCCAAGGTATCTCGTTCTATACGGCTCGGTGGCAGCACGTATAGGGGAGGCAGGTCAGAGCTTTCATCACCTATACCCCCCTTATATATGCTTAAAATTAAAAAGCCCAAGTTGCCCGAGTAGACAGTTCTATGTCAGACCATCAGAAGGACCTTTTCTCACCAGTTCTTTGCCGAAATCACAACTCCAAATTGCGAGTTGTGACATCCTCCCACACTCATAATGTCATCGTCCCCGATGACACATCATGGCTTAAGACATCCCGGAGTCTGCCCCCTCAGGTATGCTTATTCAAGCTCCCTTTGTCCTGTGGGTCGGACTTCCTCGAAGTCCTTTCTCAAAAGGAGTCGTGCCCCATGCACTTCTCCCCCAAGTATCTTCCAAGCGTGCCTCTGCACTTCACCTCCATTCGGTGTTCACTTGGAAAGTGCCTCCGCACTTGCACCCTCTGGTGTCTAACTTTGTGATTGACCCACACTAGTCAATCACACCATGACCCTCACGGCCTTCATGTCCGTCTGAAGCTTTCCTTCACAGGTTAGCACATCAATGTGCTCTTTTGACGCCGCTCCCATAGCCTTTCGCTCCCGTAACATTAGGACGCCCTCTTTGGCATAGCTCTCGTAGCCTTTCGCTCCCGTAACATTAAGACGCCCTCTTGGCATAGCTCCCGTAGCATTCCGCTCCCGTAGCTTTTAATTGCCCTCACTACCTTGAATATGTGTTCGCTTCCAGACCCACGACTTCGCCCATATGCCTCTTGCATAGGCGGGATCCTCCCACACTCAATGTGGAGGATACATCTTAGCTCTGTCGTCCCACTTGGCATACAACCATCACTTGGGATGACCTTTGGTGAGTACTTCATTCCCAAAGTCATAGCATCGCCACATTTCCGAACAAAGCTCTTTGTTTTCCAGTTGTCACTTCCTCAGCAAGTAGACAATGCTCCCAGTAGTAGTTCAATACTCGCCCTATAGACAGGCACCCTCTTGGCCCTCCTAGCACGGCTTCCCAGTTTGGTGTGCCTCGCACCTAGACACTCACGGTCCCCGATCATTCGACATACTTCTTTCCAGAATGACACCTTCTAACTTGGAAATCCGCCCAGTTCCGAAGCTTCACTATACCCTCAAATTCATTTCCTCACCTTGGCAATGCCCTCAGGCAGCCCAAAGTCTTCTCCCGAAGGAAAGACACTCAACATGATGCGTTGCACGCATCCTTGGCAAGATCTCTGCTATGATCATGCCCCAAATTTATAGTCCAAGGCTCCCACTCTTTCGCAATATGGTTGCACGACCTGGCAAACATGGCATTCTCTTGGCCATCCGACTCATCGGCATATCACCTCATTCAGTAGCGACCTAGACTTCGAAAGACAATGGAATCACCCATTTCTTTTGTCGACCATCAGTATCGGGTTCTCGATCTATGGTGGCATCTGAACATCAATCTCTGCTTTGACGTGATCTCTGCACTGACATCCAAAATGCACTCGCCATATCCACCCTTTGCCTTGACATTGTGCCATGGAATAGTATGGCCTTAATCAGCTCTGATACCAAGTGTCACGGGCCCAAATCCTTACATTGGTTAGCGGCACCTGCTCGCTCGTGCGGCGCCCGCAGTTCCCCTTGCTGTGGGCCAGCCTTCGATCCTGTCCTTGGTTTCCAAGCACGATCATGTGCCTGTCGGTTGGGGCTTGCCCGTAGGCACACTCCAACTTGTGCCGCCCGTAAGATGCCTAGGCCCTAGACATGTCGTGGCGCTTCATCTTAGGATCACAATCCTTGCACGCCCTGGTTGTTTGGCTTAGGACATGCCTTGTCCCTCGCCAAGACTGAGCATCGCTCCCGCGTGCACAGCCCAATCCTCAAGCTTGACACTCGCCTAGTGCATCTGCAACTAGCTCGTGCCTCGCCCGAGTAAGGTAACCTTTAGCCCTTGGCCATTGTCATGTGCGTCTTTCGTGCCATGCCCATACATAGCCCTCTTGCAGCATGCTTCCATTCTGAAGTAGTGCAGTGTCGCCCACACCTGCACCTTTAGGCCAACGGACCCTTGCTTGCATGGTTGAACCCAAGCCATGCTCACAAGTCGACACATGATGCCCCTATGACAGGTGCGTCAAGTATCCAATCGGCACAGAGGTTTCGTTCCAATATTCGGCAGCCCGCGGGGCTGGCCGTCCCACACATCGAGCCTCCAGCACCACTTTGATGCCCAACGCTAGCCTGAAGGCATTGTGCTGTCCTTACGAGTTCCCAAACTCGTGTGGATACCTTTGACACTCCTTTGAGTCATCTAGGCAGGCCCTTGAGGTTGCCCCCAAGGTAGCTCGTTCTATACGGCTCGGTGGCAGCACGTATGGGGGAGGCAGGTCAGAGCTTTCATCACCTATACCCCCCTTATATATGCTTAAAATTAAAAAGCCCAAGTTGCCCGAGTAGACAGTTCTATGTCAGACCATCAGAAGGACCTTTTCTCACCAGTTCTTGGCCGAAATCACAACTCCAAATTGCGAGTTGTGACAATTAGCTCTATGCATTACTAATACCTTGTTTGTTATATTTTTTCAACTTGTGTATAACTAATTTATACATTATACTTGGTATTATCCTATGTATAAGTAATGCATAGAAAACTATGGCATTAGTAATACCAAGGCTACTAATGCATGCATTAGGTTGGTTAAAGATAAAATTATCCTTAAAGTCCCTTAAAGCTTGAGAATATGGAGGGCATTTTTGCAAACAACTATTTTTCTTAAAAATTATGCAATGCATTATAATTTTAATACACCACACCAAACAATAGATAATAAATAATATCTGCATAACTAATGCTTGCATTACTAACCCATGCATTACTAATCCATGCATTACTAATACACCTTATTTCGCACTATTCTTATACACCCTACCAAATGACCCCTTAATGCAATGCTATTAATTTGGTTTACAATACAATTCAATATGTGTATAAAGAAAATTACACATATACATAAATCATATTACATTAGTAATCATACAAAAAGTGTGCTTTACATTGAGTGTGTTACTGTTTTTAGATGAAATACAACAACATTCAACCAAACACTACAAAGCTTGCTGTTATTCAGGTTCCTCCGGATGGCGTTGATGTAGAGAAAAGTCCTATTCTTTCATACAATAATGATGCTGATTCTGATGACTTTAGTCCAACACCGCCTCTTCAGCCTAAGAAGAAACATGATGCAAACGTTGGTCCATCTTCATCACCGCCTCACAAAAAGCGCAAACAATAATTAAGTGATCCCTCAATTGCAGATAGTCCAATCCCACATGTGCCTGCAATAGCTCAAACCAAGTTTTGTCCCATTGATAAGATTGAATTTAAGGAAACTGTATTGAGTTCTAAGAATGTGGCAGATTCTAAATATGATGATTTGTATGCTTTGAGGCAGGTCTTAACTCATTCAAGGATTATGTAAGTATTGTTAAAACATATTCAACTTTACCGTTTATGTATTAACTTTCATATATATATATATATATATATATATATATATATATATATATATATATATATATATATATATATATATATATATATTTCTAAATCCATCTATAATTATTTTTGTATTCATTAGGTGATGGGTGAGTTCACTTCTCTACGAACATTGATCAACGAAAATTTCAAAAAGCTCTTTGAAAATGCAAAAGCCAATCAGAATACAGAAAGGGTTTACTAAAGAAAAAATATACTGGGAGATATGATGGTGGTATTCAAATGTCAACCGAGGCCAACTTGCATAATAATCCCAAATGCCAAACACAACATAATGTACAAATTGGGGAGAATTCAGAGGTTAACATTTTTCAACCTCTCAATGATATGCAAGTCTGTATATGTTTTATTAAATATAATCTGAATACATTTATATACATGTGAATATAGTATTATATGTATTATCAATACATGTTACATAATACACTTATATACATATGCATACACTATTAAATGCGTTTTCATGATTTACTAAATACATATTGCAAAACAACATTCATAATTCTTCAGTTTAATCATGTATACAGCAACATACATGATTCATAATATAATTATTTACATGTAAACACAATGTTATATCTGTATTCATGTTGTGAATAAATATATATTGTAAAAATAGACTTTACTATTCTTCATTTTATTCAAGTATATATCAAAATACATTATTCAGAATACAATCATATACATGGAAATACATTAACAGAATATAAGTCTATACGCCTACTATGAAATTGTGAATTTTTTTTTGTTTTTTACTAATCTGACAAATACAATTCTGTAAAACATGTGCTATACTAATATATTCTATTGGGTATTATAAGGTTATGGAAAAGAAGCTGAACACCGACATTCTTGCCGATGAACCCCTATAAGCTAATGAGGTAAATCCTGTATGTGGTGACACATTAGATGTATCTACTGAGGTTAATCCTGTATGTGATGAAGTAAGAAAGGAAGGGCCTACTCTATCAGAGGTTCCGTTTGTCATACCACCTGAAACTGACGAGGATGTATCCAGAGAAATACATGTATCATAATTTGAGTTGGCGGATGAGTACCTTCCAAGTCAAATTCCAGACACTAGAATTGTGATACATCAAGCAACAAAAGTTGTTGATTCAACCCCTTTACCCTCTTATAGGACTTGACGTCCAAGTCGATTGTATTCTTCGCCTTATGAGTAAAACTTCGACTCGGCCGGTTAGTAAATACATATACAAAAATTATGTTTTATAAAGTGTTGATATATTTTCTCATGATAAGTATAATTAAATGTAGCTATTAATGATGACGATGAACTACATGTACCTCAGTAAAGTTGACTGCCATATTTGACAAGAAACACCCATTTGAAGATGATTTAATATCGGGGCCACATTATACGTTAGTCATTCAAGAATTTGAGAAATGGGTTCGTGATGATCTTCTGGCTAAACACAATCAAAAGTGAGTTACTTTTATCGATCTACAATGTATGGGTTTTATCAATTATTATATGAATATAATATTTTTTTTCAAATCCTTGTAGAAAGGATAAGGAAGACCATTACAAGAAACACAAGTCAAGACTGCCTATACCGTCGGATTTTGGAGTTCATGAAGTCACTTCAAAAGATTGGTTTTACCTTCTCTCATTTGACGGTCAACTATGGAATGACGATGTAAGATATAACACTTGTACATTCAGTTTATTTCATATTTTATACATGGTTTGTCAATACTTTGTGTTTCACTCTTTTGTTATTCTCATATAAATTCTGTATTCATGTTATTTATGTATCTGAATACAATGTATTCAGATGTATTCGATATTAACATAAATACATTAACATACGGTATTCAATGTATGTTAGTGTATTCTATGCTTTCATTGAATTAACTGTATTTTGGTGTATGCACTATAATCAATGATAACATTTTATCTCAAACTTCATTATTTTTCAATGTTATATCTAGCAATTTGTTATATGTAGTATGTATTTATCAGTATGTATTTAACTGTATATACTAATTACTGCAACACTTTTTAACAATATGTATTTGCATGTATGCACAGTTAAACAAGTACATGTATTCAACATGTACTAATGATACTTATTCAATTTTATATACATCATATTGATGCTATATTCTAGTACTTAGAAAGAAGGGCAAGTACAACCAAACCACCAACTTCAAATATACAAATGTTGATTGTATATTCAAGATAAGAGTTGCTGAAATATTCGACAAGTATAATGATACAGATAGCAATGCAAGTGTAGCCACAGAAGAAGATGTTGTATGTGAATACATAAGGGGCTACAGATTGCTAGCTAATGTACCATGGCATACAATTGATAATGTCTTGATACCAGTCAACTTTAAGGACAAACTTCATTGGATATTGGCAGTTATCTTATTTAAGGAGAGATGTATCAACCTATATGACTCCTACCGATCAGCAGACTGAGATAGATACGCTTGATAAGCTTGTACCTCTGTACCTATCGATCAGTGGTTTCTACAGAGATAAGCAAGGAATAGATTGGTCTCGTGAACCAACATACAATGACAAGGCACAAACTGATCCCTTTGATGTTGTTTTTATTTCGAATGTGCCTCAACAAAAAGCTGGGAGCATGTATGAATTCAATCATTTTTGTATTCTTGTATCATTTATAATACTAATAATATGAGTTTTATTTAATTGTGTCAACCTACATTTTCAGGGATTGTGGGTTGCATGTTGGGGCATACACAAAGTATTTGAGCATTTATGGATTGGTTCCACAAATAATATTTGATGCTAATTTACCCCGTCAAAGATATGATGCCCTCCTTTGGGACTATGCTATGCGAAAGATAGACGCTGATGCCATAAGCGACAATGAAGCACCCGCAAAGATTGTTAGACGAATGACAAATTCAAATTCTTCTGTGAAGATAGTTTTAGAATAGTTTTCGGTGAATTTTTTGAAGATAATTTTCTATGAAGATAGTTTTTTGAATATTGTTTTGGTAAAGATGGTTTTCTGTTAAGAACAAGTCATGTATTCACTTTATGCACTGTATTCAAAGTGTTTATTCAGCAGTTTATAATTTCAAAGCTTCACTTTGTTTCACTGTTTTGTCCAGCAGTATATATTCAATAGTTTATATTCATATGTATTGAACATAAGTATATATGTATTCAAATATATCTGCAATATGTATTCAAAATATATCTGCAGTATGTATTCAACAGTTTACTAAAAATAATCTTTTAATAAACTATGAAATGTATTCATCAGATGTATATATGTATTCAAATATATCTATAGTATGTATTCATATGTATTCCATTATATATTAAGCATTATGTATTCATATGTATTCAGAAGATTATAGTGTATATATACTGCAGTTTGTATTCGTATGTATTCAAATATATCTACAATATGTATTCATATGTATTCCACTATATAATAAGCATTATATATTCATATGTATTCAACAGATTATAGTGTATATATACTGCAGTTTGTATTCATATGTATTCAACAGATTGTATATATGTATTCAAAATATATCTGCAGTATGTATTCAACAGTTTACTAAAAAATATTTTTACTAAACTGTACTAAAAAAATTCATCATGCAAGAATCCAATACACCAATAAATCAATATGTATTATTCAAATTGAAGAAATCTATGACACATTGTTATTGCACTAATTCAAATCAGAACATGAACTAATTCCTACATGGAGCATTTCTACAAGTACGCTTATTATATCCTCCCCACCCACATATACTACACGAATGTTGATTTTTCTTCTGCAACAATTCACTGAACGACTTATCACGCTTCTTCTTTGGCCTTCCAGGTGGTCTTTTTCTATTTGGGTGGTAAGACAACTTTCTCTGATATATGTACTGGTATATTCCATTCATTTCGGTCAGGCAGCGGATACACGGGCACCTCGTATGTCATTATAACAGACTTTGGTTTGTAATAGTCCGAGCAGTAATCTTCTAGCATTAGAAACTTGCTCTTCAAGACAGCCCAAGCACGTGTGCATAGTAATTCGTCAACTTGGAACCGCCCACAACTGCACTCTTTCTCTAGGAGGCAAACTGTGTAATGCCTTCCTTCATCGTTCACCATATGCAAGTGTTCAGTCGATGGTACAACCTACATTAAACATAGAACTATAAGTTTTGAACATTTTTAAAAAGTCATATATATCTCAAAGAATAGACGTATTAAATACAGTATATATGTATACAATAATTTGTTTTTAAAAATATCCAGCATTAAACTTTTATTTAACTTTCAGAAATCTAAATATAATATATATTTGTATGAAATACAAACATATATGTATGTATGAAATACAATGACATACAGTGATATATAATGAAATATATTGAATACAGTCTATATTTAGGATATGTTTAGGCTGACAGACTATTAAAGATGAATACATTTAACTAAGGAATACAGTGATATATATTAACATATAGTCAATCTGCTAGGAAATGCATCCGATTAGAAACAAAACCACTGAATTCAACCAATGAAATGCAAATGTATAAACAAGTAATGTATACATATAATGACCACTTTTTAAAACCATTTCATAAAACAGAAAACATGCACAAGTGCTATAATACAATGAGCATGCAGTATGTGAATAGTAAAAATTGTATCAGAAATAAATACATGTTATACCAGGGCTAAATACATGATACGAGGACTTAAAGCAAAAAAAAAAAACTTACAGTCATACGTGTAGGCATTGCCTCTTTCAAAGTAAGCATCTCATGGTATTTTTTTCCAAGCATTGTGTACGTGTTTGAAGCTTCTTTCCGATTGCTGCAATTCCAACGTCCAAACATCTTCCTAACTTCTTCGATGAAGTCATATATTGGCAATTCTCTTGATGATACAAGTGCGACATTGATTGATTCAGCAATATTTGACGTTATGGTCCATCCCCGGTTAACATGTGCATACCACCTAGCTCACTTTTCGTATTCAGCTAATTTCAAGTATTCTTTCACCCGAATATCTACCTTCTCCACCTTTTTCATTAGACTATCAAATTCATCCTGAGTGTATGCTATTGCCATCGAGAAGTGTATCTCGCTCAACTTTGAATGACTTATTTTGAATTTCTTATATACGTTGTTCCATAGATGCCATATACAAGTAAAATGGGGTACCGTAGGATACACTCTCAATATAGATGCTCTCGTTCCTATCTGAAACGATGCACATGTTTTCCCTCTCACCATATGCTTCCTTGAATTTCTCAAAGAACCATGACCAAGCAACATCATTCTTTGAATGAACAACACCATATGCTAGTGGCATTATATGATTTGTAAATACAATTGCATACATATTAAAAAAATATTATTCAATCTGTATTAGGCAGTAAACTTAACAAATTTTATTATAATCCATATATATTGTTTTTAACATATTCACATGTACCATCCAATGTGCTGGCCGAAATGAATGTCCCTGTGTATGCCGATTTTAGGTGGATGCCATCCACAACCACAATGGGTCTACAATGATCGAACCCCTTTATAAAAGGTGTAACAACTCGGTCGGTTGTTTTGAGTGTATTAGCCCTGATTTCCTATTTTATAGTTTTCCCATGTCTGTTTCTGCCTATGTGACTTGCCGAGATGTCCTGTTTTTGGTTTCAGAGTATTTTGGGACACTTAGTCCCTAAAATAGAAGTTTAAGTCTTATGAGTTTGACCGTAGTCAGAATTGTGTGAAGAAGACTCCGTAATGGAGTTCCGTCGGCCCCGTTAGCTCCGTTGGGTGATTTTGGACTTTGGAGCATGTCTGGAATGTAATTTGGAGGTCCGTAGTAGAATTAGGCTTGAATTGACGAAAGTTAAAATTTTGGCGAATTTGGCAGGCAATGGAAAATTTGATATTAGGGTCAGATTTGATTTCCGGGAATTGGAGTAGGTTCGTGGTGTTATTTAGGACTTGTGTGCAAAATTTGAGGTCAATCGCATGAGGTTTTTTAGGTTTCTGCGTCGTTTGTGGAATTTGGAAGTTTAGAAGTTCTTTAGGCTTGAATCCGGGTGTAATCTGTGTTTTGATGTTGTTTTGGGTGATTGGAAGGTTCGACTAAGTTCATATTGGGTTATATGGCTTGTTGACATGTTTTAGTTGAGGTCCCAGGGGCCTCAGGTGGAATTTGGGAGGTTTCGGACTTGGTTTTGGATTTGAAAGGGCAGCTGAAGTGTTGCTGCTACTGGTGTAACCGCACATGTAGAGTGGGCACCGCAGGTGCGAGTCCGCAGAAACGGGGATGGAGC
The DNA here is from genome assembly GCF_000715075.1 of Nicotiana tabacum. Lineage (NCBI taxonomy): Eukaryota > Viridiplantae > Streptophyta > Magnoliopsida > Solanales > Solanaceae > Nicotiana > Nicotiana tabacum. The sequence continues at coordinate 124,468,940 of NC_134088.1, read as the reverse complement.
CAGTAGAAGCGGCCAAGGATGAGTTGAGCAGAGGTCGCAGGTGCGAAGATTTTCCCACACATGCGATGGCCACAGGAGCGGGTAGGTGGGTATAGGAACGAGATCGAGCCGCATGTGTGATGGGTTTCCTGCACCTGCGATAGGCGCAGATGCCGTCTTGTAGCCGTATGAGCGGAATTTGAGATTTTAAGTGGAATCCGCACTTGCGATGGATTTTTCACAGATGCGACAGTGGGTCCGCAGATGTGAAAAGTATAGGCAGAAGGTTTAAAAGCAAGGGTTCGCGATTTGAGTCTTATTTCACCATTTGAGACTCGGACTTAGGCAATTTTGGAGAAGATTATCGAGGGGATTATTGAGGTAAGCTTCATGTACTCGTTTTTATCATAAATCTTGATTCCCCATTGATTTTCCCACCTAATTAGTGAGAATTTGAAGGGGAATTTGGGGGTTTAGGGTTGAGAATTGGAGAGTGGATTTTGGGGATTTGGAGGACCAAATGATGTCGGATTTTGATGAATTTAGTATGGTTAGACTCGTAAGTGAATGGGCTTTCGGATTTTGTGACTTTTATCAGATTTCGAGACGTGGTCCCCGAGTTGATCCGATTTTGGATTTGGGTTATAATTTAGTAGTTTTCTTTTGGAATTGATCCATTTAGCCTATATTGATTATCTCGTACTGTTTGTGGCTAGATTCGGGGCATTTGGAGATTGATTCGAGGGGGAAAGGCATTGCAGAGTAGGATTTTGTGCGGTTTGAGATAAGCAACAGTTTTAAATCTGGTCCTGAGGGTGTGAAACCCCAGATTTTTGGTATGGTGTGATTATTTTGCAGGTGACGCACATGCTAGGTGACGGGCGTGTGGGCGTGCACCGTGTGGGATTGTGACTTGGTCTATCCTGTGAGACTGTAAAGTCGAATAGCTTATTGTTAATACCTGTTCACTTTGTCTTCTAAAAATTTGACTGTCATTCAAGTTAGAAACCATGCTTAAGCCATATGATATCACTGTTGGGACCCTCAGTGGTCAGGTTCTTGTTGAATTAGCCGCTATTTACTGTCTTGTACTCAGTCATAGTTTGACTTGCATATCATATCTCTATTTCTTCTTGTTTTCTTGTTGATACTTGATATTATCTCTTTTGGATGATTTGTATGATTTCTGGAAGCCCAAGAGGGTTGGACAAGTTAGTGACTGAGATAGGGCCCAAGTGCCGAGTAGTGAGCTATGTTGTAACGGCCGGCCGATCGTTTTGGGAGTTATAGCCCTGTTTCCCCCATTTTTGTTTCCTTTATGCTCTTAAGCTATATTATGATATACCGGGTTAGTTGGTTCGGGCCTGTAGTGGTTTGAGAGTGGAATGAGACACTTAGTCTCTTATTTAGAACCTTAAGTTGGAAAAGTCAACCGGATGTTGACTATGTGTAAACGATCTCGGATTTGAATTCGGATGGTTCTGTTAGCTCCGTTAGGTGATTTTGGACTTAGGAGCGTGTCCGGAATGTGATTTGGAGGTCCGCGGTAGAATTATGCTTGAATTGGCAAAATTGAAAATTTGGCGATTTCGGTCGGCAGTGGAAAATTTGATATCGGGGTCGGAATGGAATTTCGAAAGTTGAAAAAGGTTCGTAGTATCATTTGTGATGTGTGTGAAAAAATTGAGGTCATTCGGGCGTGGTTTGGTTGGTTTCGGCATCAGTTGCCGAATTTAAAAATTTAGAAGTTCTTAGGCTTGAATCCGAGGGTAATTTGGTGTTTGGATGTTGTTTTGAGTGATTCGAAGGTTTGACTAAGTTTGTATGTTGATATATGACTTGTTGGTATTTTTGATTGAGGTCCCGAGAGCCTCGGGGTGATTTCGGGTGGTTAGTGGATTTGTCACAGTTGGAAAATGCAGCTGAAGCTATTGCTACTGTTATTTTCGAACCTGAGGAAGAAAGAGTCGCAAGTGCGCGTGGGGAGTTCGCAGGTGTGGGCAATGCTGGGCTAGGAAGGTTGCGCATGTGCGAGTTGGAGGTCCATCTGCGAGCCCGCAGGTGTGAAACCTGGGGCGCAGATGTGGAAAGGGAGATGCTGGGCAGGCTTCGTAGAAGCGGAGGAAACGCGCAGGTGAGCTTTTGCAGGCGTGAGAATTTGCTGCGCAGATGCGAAAATGTGAGGCCAAGGCTGGAGCGCAGGCGCGAAGGATTTTGCTGCACCTGCGAGCCCGCATGTGCGAGGCCTGGAGCGCAGGTGCGGAAGCTGGGGAATTAAGTGGAGTTCACCGATGCAGCACCTTGACCGCAGGTGAGGTCCCGCAAGCGCGGAAAAAGAGCCCGCAGGTGCGAAAAACCTGGGCAGAAACCATAAATAAAACCCTTCGCGAATATTGGTTCATTTCCACCATTTTCAAGTCGGTTTGTGGAGCGTTTGGAGTGATTTTGGAAAGGTGATTCAACGGCTATCAGTGAGGTAAGTTGCTTGAGCCCTAATACATGTATATATGGTGATTTTCCATTGTTTAGTCATTGTAATTAGTGAAAATGAGGGGTTAGGGCTTGTAATATTTGGAGAGTAATTTTAAGGATTTAAAGGACCAAACAATGTCAGATTTTGATGAATTTGGTATGACTAGACTCGTGAGTTAGTGGGCTTTCGGGTTTTATGACTTTTGTCGGATTTCGAGACGTGGGCCTGGGGGCCGGGTTTGAGACAATTTGGGTTTTGGTCTAATTTGATAGTTTTTCTTGTGGAATTCATTCCATTAGCATATATTGATGGTATTGTACTGATTGTAAATAGATTTGGAGCATCTGGAGGCCGAGTCCAGAGGCAAGAGCATTGCGGGGTAGAGATTTGACTGGTTTGAGGTAAGTAACGATTGTTAATCTAGTCCTGAGGTTACGAAACCCCGGATTTTGTATCATTCTACTATTGTTAGTGACGCACATGCTAGGAGACGGGCGTGTGGGCGTGCACTGTTGGGGATTGTGACTTGGTCCATCCCGTAGCAACCGTAAAGTTGCATACTTTGTTGAAACTATATGATACTTATATGTTTTAGAAAGAATTTCTGTAAATTGGGCTGAATGCCATGTTTGGGCTTTGCGCCAGTGCTGTTTGGACCCTTAGGGGCTTTTTCTTACTATCCTCTCATTGTTTTCGATTGAAAATCTATACTCAGTCATGTTTATACTTGTTTACCGCATAACTTAGTTTTATGACTCTATTTTGATGCATATAAATATTTTGGGCTGAATGCCATGTTTTACTGAAATGTTCGAGTGGCTTGAGAGGTTTATGACTGAGTGAGTCCAAGGGCTTGATTTGTAAGGATATTTATGGGATCGGGTTGCACGCCGCAGTATGTTGATATCGGCCGAGGGCCTGATTGTGAGGATGAGTATGGATCGGAGCGCCCGCCTGCAACATACTTTATTATTATAGCACGTGAGTTGTCCGTGCAGATTATAGCGCTTGGGCTGAAGGAGCCCCTTCAGAGTCTGTACACACCCCCAGTGAGCGCAGGTACCTACTGAGTGCGAGTGCCGAGTGCCGAGTGACTGGGAGGCATGAGTGATTGTGAGGTATGCCCAAGTGGCAAGAGTGATTGTGAGGTATGCCCGAGTGGCACGAGTGACTGTGAGGTTTGCCCGAGGGGCTGTTTATGATTTCATCATTTTTGCTTACCTTTGCATTTTTTCTCTGTTTGAAAACTGTTGAAAAATATCTTTAAATGATTTTTACTAGAACTGGGTTAAACGAGATGTTTTGATTCAAATCCTGATTTTAAAAGCATGTGTTATTTTACTGAGATTTCCTGATATGAACGTTGTATGCTTTATTGCTCGTCACTACTGCTCAGTCTTTATTTATTGTTGTTACTTACTGAGTTGGTGTACTCACGTTACTCCCTGCACCTTGTGTGTAGATTCACATGTAGCTGGACATGGTAGCGGTTATTGATTGTTCTGGTTGCAGATTTTCTTGGAGATAGCAAGGTAGCTGTTTGGCGATCGCAGCTCCTGCTCTTCTCCCTCTTATCTTCCTTCAGTTGTATTTAGCTATTTTTCAGACTGAGTTAGTCTTGATATTGTTAGACAGATTGTAGTAGATGCTCATGACTAGTGACACCCCGATGTCGGACTTTTCTTTCCGCACTTTTATTTTGATTTGAACTCATTTACGAAGGTTTTTATGTTAAATGACATTGAAATTATCTTTGAAATGGAAATATCGGTTTGTTTTGGAAATGAGTCGGCTTGCCTAGTTCCACGATAGGCGCCATCACGACAGGGGTTAGTTGGGGTCGTGATAGATTGGTATTAGAGCCTAGGTTACATAGGTCTCACGAGTCATGAGTGGGTTTAGTAGAGTCTTGAGGATCGGTACGGAGATGTCTGTACTTATCTTCGAGAGGCTACAGAATCCTTAGGAAAATTTCTCTTTCTTGTATTCTATTGTGCAAAATTGATTCAGCTTGAAACATAAATCTTTGAATTCCTTCCACGCATTCGTATGCGCGCATGAGCGCTCGATTTCAGTTGTGCATCGCCGGTTTGTGATTCTATGAACGAGGTTCGAGATGTGTATTATGTGTTTTGGTGATGGGCTAGTCTAGAGGACTTGAGGCCAGGTTTAAACCGTAGTTTTAGTTCGGTAGCTTCAGTTGTAACCTGTACTTTGGATTCATATGTTCGGTAATGCCCCTACGAGTGGAATTCGTGGCTAGATGAGCGGTGAAATGGTTTTGTGATGAGTATGATGTAACTGCGGGATGTGTTAAGACGAATTGAATGTGACGAGAAATGTTTCCTTGAAATGTAAAGGAAGGCCATTGGGCGCTTGATTTTCATTTTGATGTGACGTACGGTCTCAAGTGTGAATGTTTTGAAGGATCTTTCACGTTGTTAAATTTTGGGGCAAATTAAATTCTCATGTCTTGTCAAAGAGTTTGGACTCAAGAAGAGTAAGTGATTGTGTAGTAACTATGGTTGCGAATGGGTAGTTTTGATGTTGATGGCTCGAGAAAGATGATCTTCGAAGAGACTTAGAGTCGGTAACTTTTTATTTGTTCAGGTGCGACAGAGATACATTTCAATTTGATGCTGCAGTTGGGTAGCAAAGTATGAGGAAATACATGACGAGAAGTGTTTCGCGGTGGTTGAATTACTAGCAGGTCAAGTAGGAGAAGTAGAGGTTGAGAAGTTTCTTAAAGGAGATGATTTAACCGAAGTAAAAGTTGCAGATTAGCATATGAATTCACTAGTAGGGTAGTCGCGTGCCTTGAGAAAGTGTAGAATGGTTTGGAATCGTGTTAGTATGTGAATCGGCCTGCAGACTCTATTTGGAGTGATGGTTAGTGTACAAAGGAAAATTGAATATGGTAGAAAGGAGTGTGTTTGAAATGAATAGAGGCGTGAAGATCTGATTATCGTGTCAGGTGCAATATGACTTGAGTTCGGAAGGTATTGTTGACGTACAGTTGATGTCAATAGGTAAAGTGCAAACTTATACAAATGGTGGGTGAGCATGAACTCAGGAGAATTTACGGATTTAATGGTCATTGCACTCAGTGCAGTGTCATTGAAAGATGTCGGTAGGGGATTCCACATGTGGGTTATCTCCTGTATGCAGCTAGCGGTGACGTGATGTTGATGAAGCTTTTGCGAGGAATATTACTTGCTACCCGGTAGGAGGTCGCGTGTGTGATTTTGGCTGGAGATTCAGAATGTTCATGAAAAGCTTAATAAAAGACTTCGAGAAGTCTAGCAAGTTAACGGTGCGAGACCTTGGTAATTGTGAAGGAGAAATCCTTACGGGTTTTAATTTTATATAATTGCAGCTTAAGGCTAAGTGGGGGAGTTTGCTATCGATGAGTTGATTGCACGGTTATGGGTCGTATTAGTTTCAATTCGGGGTATACCGGTGAATCAGTTATGACTTGCAGAGGTCGAGATCGAGGATGACTCGGATGAAGGAATTTCTGGACACAAGTTGTATTACACTCTATGGTTATAGGTGGACCATAAAATAATTGAGTGGTTATTCACAGAGAATGTAGTGTACATAGAGCGAGAATTTTCTCGATTGCGTAGGAGTGTGGGTTACTTTTTATTCCCTTGGGTGTTGGTGTGCTAATGGGGCACAAGTCGTTTCGGTCCGTTTGGTTGGTTAATTCGAGATTTGAGTAGAGTGGATGACTCTCGAGAATGGTTCCAATGGATTCAAGATTTATAAATATGGCTAGAAAACTAGGAGTTGCATTAAACGGTGTTAAGACTCGTGGCATCTTATATCATTGTGAATTATGCATTTCAGTATCAAGAAGGTTAAGGAAACAGTTTTAGGTTCACATAAAGTCTCTTCGGAGTAAGCATTTTTGGTTGTGGAACCCTTGGAATACATAAAAAGGGAATTCGGTGGCTTATAAGCCTTAGAGCGGCGTGATTCTATGCTAGAGTTCGTGGGGTAAGTTTTAGTTAAGGATAGTAGTGTTCTAATAAGGAAAAAAAATATCAATTTGAAGGCAATTTAGAAAGAACTTGGATAAATAGGACAACTTGGTAGTAGGTTGGGTTAGCACAGTAATGGGTATGATCAGTTCTTTGGGTACTTATAATGTGGCTAGTATCTACAGGTGTTTCGTGGCAATGCTCTCGGATTTGGCAACCTGTGTGGCTTGGTGGAGTTAGAGGAATTCAGTTCAGATAGCTTGGTTATGTGCAAATTGATTTCAAAGTGTTCATGATGGGTTTTACCATGGTTTGAACTAGATATTTTCTACCGATATACGGAATGTGTTGTGTGTTATGATTTCCTCCTAGAAAGAAACAAGAAAGAGGTTTCTGACTAATAAGGTATGTAATTTGCTAGTGACTCAGAGTTGATAATGGAATTCTTATGCTTGTCACATGATGGCATATTAGATGTGGTGTGTTGTGCGAGAATAAGATTTACATGTACAAGGTCACAATTCAGTTTTGAAGGGAAGGACATAAATTCTTAGGCAACATGGACGGGTTCAGATGACTAGGTAAATGATATTGCTATTTGGTATGGCTTGATGAGAGTGTACATTTCAAAAGGGGCAGTGTGTTTTGATTTATGGGTACTTCGCTGGTATTGCGACACTCTCCTGGTTGATCAACTATTGATAATCAAATTTTTGCCAGGTGGCACGGAAGAATTTTTAAAGTATTTCTCGTGGGATGACTGTGTATGAGAGAGGTGTTAGGAATTCGGGCGTTATAGGTGGAATCAAATATGGTGATTCATGTGTTCTATGGAATTGGAGATTGGGAGTTCTTAGGAGCAGATTGTTTCATGGTTGTGGACTGTGGAGTTGTGGCCGGAGCTAGCCAAATGATAGAAGGTGTTATGATTCCGTCATTGTGGACTTTCAGAGGTTGTTATCTATTGGTGGCTGACCATAGTTGATTTGGGGCCAATTGGTAGTCCCAATTAGGATGTGTATTCTACACCGAGCTGGATTGATTGGCTCCATACTACTATTGTTGAAGGATGTGCCATTCGGTTGATATGAAGCTTATTCATGTTCTAAAATGATCTGTGAGTTACTCTTCTATGCTACGAGGAGTTGTGATTCGTTGGTTATATGCACATATGGTGCGGTTCTATTGTGGCCTTATAGCGGAATATGAGCGAGAATAGTATTGGATATTGCTTGGTTGATGACATATTGGTTATGTTCTTTCGGACTTTATGTGGCATGGTGTCGTTTGCTTCTCTGTGGTTATGGTAATTCACTTTGGGTACTTGATGTCGAATTGCGCATGGTTATTGATTTTAGCAGGGTGGCTAGAGGTGTTTCATATGGAGTGTATTTGGATAGGGTCGCATATTGCATCAGAGTTATGTGGAAATATGATCCCTTATGTAAGATTCATGTATTATGGTTCTGCGGTGTGTGATGGATTCTTAGCATTGCGTCGGGGTGATACTCGTCGAGCTTGCGTAACGGTTCTCCTGTTTGGGTCATTGTTATAATTGGTTACATTTGGAATATTGCTATCTAGTGCACGGATTGCACGGGTTGTGGCTTTAGATTGTATTGATGTGTCATGTCACTGGAGTGGTCGTGTTGGATGAGACGAGGTCACTGGGCCTAGAATGGATGCTATTAGATTTGATTGTGGTATAATTGGGAGGATAATATCGGAAGTCGACTTTGAAATTGGCTATAGTTCTTGTAGAAGGAACGGGAGCTCCATGACCTGTTGGTCTAATGAATGGTTATGCATTCGGTATGTTTCTTTCATCCTTGGCAGTGTACGAAAGGTTTTAGAATGAGGTTTTGTCTGATATGAGGTTTATTACTAGCACTGGGATGATTTGAGTCGATACTATGATTTGAAATCATTGCTTCGAGCATTCGAGCTATGCGATATTTGAATTTGAGTATTTGAGTTATGGTTACGGCTTTTGGTACAGTTTGTTCAGACTTATACGGTATGTAGATGCGAACTTCTAATCTTATAAGAAATTTTTGATGTCGGACCTGTATGGGATAAGGTGACGTGGAATCACTCTCGGGTATGTTCATGGGAAAGTTACTTAGCTATTTCTTGGCTTTTGGGACAACTTTCGGCACGTTCGAGGACGAACGTATGTTTAAGTGGGGGAGGATGTAACGACTCGGCCGGTCGTTTCGGAAGTTATAGCCTCGTTTCCCCCATTTCTGTTTCCTATATGCTCTTAAGCTATATTATGATATACCGGATTAGTTGGTTCGGGCCCGGAATGGTTTCGGAGTGAAATGAGATACTTAGTCTTTTATTTAGAACCTTAAGTTGAAAACGTCAATCGGATGTTGACCTATGTGTAAACGATCTCGGATTTGAATTAGGATGGTTTCGTAAGCTCCGTTAGGTAATTTTGGACTTAGGAGCGCGTCCGGAATGTGATTTGGAGATCCGTGGTAGAATTAGGCTTGAATTGGCGAAATTGGAAATTTGGCGATTTCGGTCGGCAGTGGAAAATTTGATATCGGGGTCGGAATGGAATTCCGGAAGTTGGAGTAGGTTCGTAGTGTCATTTGTGATGTGTTTACAAAATTTGAGGTCATTCGGACGTGGTTTAGTTGTTTTCGGCATCGATTGCAGAATTTGGAAATTTAGAAGTTCTTAGGCTTGAATCCGAGGGTAATTTGGTGTTTGGATGTTGTTTTGAGTGATTCGAAGGTTCGACTAAGTTTGTATGTTGATATATGACTTGTTGGTATTTTTGGTTGAGGTCCCAAGGGCCTCAGGTGATTCCGGATAGTTTGCGGATTTGTCACAGTTGGAAAATGCAGCTGAAGCTATTGCTACTGCTATTTTTGCACCTGCGGAAGAAAGAATCGCAGGTGCGAGGCCGCTGGTGCGCGTGGGGAGTTTGCAGGTGCGGGCAATGCTGGGCTAGGAAGGTTGCGTAGGTGCGAGTTGGAGGTCGCATCTGCGATCCCGCAGGTGCGAAACCTAGGGCACAGATGCGGAAAGGGAGATGCTGGGTAGGCTTCGCAAAAGCGGAGGAAACGCGCAGGTGCGCTTTCGCAGGCGCGAGAATTTGCTGCGCAGATGCGAAAATGTGAGGCCAAGGCTCGAGCGCAGGTGCGGAAGCTGGAGAATTAAGTGGAGTTCGTGGATGCGGTGCCTTGACCACAGGTGCAGTCCCGCAGGCGCGGAAAAAGAGCCCGCAGGTGCGAAAAACCTGGGCAGAAACCATAAATAGAACCCTTCGCGAATATTGGTTCATATCCACCATTTTCAAGTCGGTTTGTGGAGCTTTTGGAGTGATTTTTGAAGGTTGATTCAAGGGTTATCATTGAGGTAAGTTTCTTGAGCCCTAATACTTGTATATATGGTAATTTTCCGTTGTTTAGTCATTGTAATTAGTGAAAATGAGGGGTTAGGGCTTGGAAATTTTGGAGAGTAATTTAAGGATTTGAAGGACCAAACGATGTCAGATTTTGATGAATTTGGTATGACTAGACTCGTGAATGAGTGGGCTTTTGGGTTTTGTGACTTTTGTCAGATTTCGAGACATGGGCCCGGGGGCCGGGTTTGAGCCAATTTCGGGTTTGGTCTAATTTGATAGTTTTTCTTATGGAATTCATTCCATTAGTGTATATTGATGGTATTGTACTGATTGCAAATAGATTTGGAGTATTTAGAGGCCGAGTCCAGAGGCAAGAGCATTGCGGGGTAGAGATTTGATTGGTTTGAGGTAAGTAACGATTGTAAATCTAGTCCTGAGGGTACGAAACCCCGAATTTTGTATCATTCTACTATTTTTAGTGACGCACATGCTTGGTGACGGGCATGTGGGCATGCACTGTTGGGGATTGTGACTTGGTCCGTCCTATAGCAACTGTAAAGTTGCATACTTTGTTGAAACTATATGATACTTATATGTTTTAGAAAGAATTTTTGTAAATTGGGTTGAATGCCATGTTTGGGCCTTGCGCCAGTGCTGTTTGGACCCTTAGGGGCTTTTTCTTACTATCCTCTCATTGTTTTCGATTGAAAATCTATACTCAGTTATGTTTATACTTGTTTACCACATAACTCAGTTTTATGACTCTATTTTGATGCATATAAATGTGTTGGGCCGAATGCCCTGTTTTACTGAAATGCCCGAGTGTCTTGAGAGGTTTATGACTGAGTGAGGCCGAGGGCCTGATTTGTAAGGATATTTATGGGATCGGGCTACACGCCGCAACATGTTGATATCGACCGAGGGTCTGATTATGAGGATGAGTGTGGATCGGGGCTGCCCGCCCGCATCATACTTTATTATTATAGCACGTGAGTTGTCCGTACAACACGTGATTTGTCCGTGCAGATTATAGCGCTTGGGCTAAATGAGCCCCTCCAGAGTTTGTACACACCCCCAGTGAGCGCAAGTACCTACTGAGTGCGAGTGCTGAATGACTGGGAGGCATGGGTGATTTTGAGGTATGCCCAAGTGGCAAGAGTGATTGTGAGGTATGCCCGAGTGGCACGCGTGACTGTGAGGTTTGCCCGAGGGACTGTATATGAGTGATGTTTGCCCGAGGGGCTATTTATGATTTTATCATTTTTGCTCACCTTTGCATTTTTCCTCTGTTTGAAAACTGTTGAAAAATATCTTTATATAATTTTTACTGGAAATGGGTTAAACGAGATGTTTTGATTCAAATCCTGATTTTAAAAGCATGTGGTATTTTAATGAGATTTCCTGATATGAACGCTATGTGCTTTATTGCTCGTCACTACTGCTCAGTCTTTATTTATTGTTGTTACTTACTGAGTTGGCGTACTCACGTTACTCCCTGCACCTTGTTTGTAGATTCAGGTGTAGCTGGACACTGTAGCAGTTATTGATTGTTCTGGTTGCAAATTTTCTTGGAGATAGCAAGGTAGCTGTTTGGCGATCGCAACTCCTGCTCTTCTCTCTCTTATCTTCCTTTAGTTGTATTTAGCTATTTTCCAGACTGAGTTAGTTTTGATTTGAACTCATTTACGATGGTTTTTATGTTAAATGACATTGAAATTATCTTTAAAATGGAAATATTAATTTGTTTTGGAAATGAGTCGGCTTACCTAGTTCCACGATAGGAGCCATCACGACACATGTTAATTAGGGTCGTGACATATGTGAGAGTATATGGATCGGGTTGCACGCCGTAACGAGCCTTATGGCTACTTATATATTGGGTCGGGCTGCACGCCGCAACAATATAGTGCTGGGGCTGAAAGGAGCCCCTCCGGAGTTTGCACACCCCAAGTGAGTGCATGTACCTATTGAGTGTGAGTGTTGAGGGTTGAGAGCCGAGTGATTGAGTTGCTGTGACGAGTTGAGTGACTGTTGCCCTGAAAGGCGGTACTTGTTTTTCATTTGTTGATGCACTTAGTTGCTATTTGTCATTGTTGTGAAATTTTTAAAAGATTCTATATCCGGATTACCTGCACTTTAACTGTATAAAACTGATTTGACTTAAACTGCCGGATTTGAAAGCATGTCTATTTTGTTTGCTGGAATTATTGAAAATGAACTGTATTAGTATAGCTCGTCACTACCTTTTCAGTTACTTATTTATTTTTGTTACTTAATGAGTTGTATTCATATGTATTCAAAATATATCTGCAGTATGTATTCAGCAGTTTACTAAAAAATATTTTTACTTTACTGTACTAAAAACATTCATCACGCAAGAATCCAATACACCAATAAATCAATATGTATTATTCAAAGTGAAGAAATCTATGACACATTGTTATTGCACTAATTCAAATCAGAACATGAACTAATTCCTACGTGGAGCATTTCTCCAAGTACGCTTATTATGTCCTCCCGCCCACATATACTACACGAATATTGATTTTTCTTCTGCAACAATTCACTGAACGGCTTATCGCGCTTCTTTTTTGGCCTTCCAGGAGGTCTTTTCCATTTGGGTGGTAAGACAACTTCCTCTGATATATGTGCTGGTATATTTTATTCATTTCGGTCAGGCAGCGGATACACGGGCACCTCGTATGTCATTACAACAGACTTTGGTTTGTAATAGTCCGAGCAATAATCTTCTAGCATTAGAAACTTGCGCTTCAAGACAGACCAAGCATGTGGGCATGATAATTCGTCAACTTGGAACAGCCCACAACTGCACTCTTTCTCTAGGAGGCAAACAATGTAATGCCTTCCTTCATCGTTCACCATATGCAAGTATTCAGTCGATGATATAACCTACATTAAACATAGAACTATAAGTTTTGAACATTTTTAAAAAGTCATATATATCTCAAAGAATAGACGTATTAAATACAGTATAGATGTATACAATAATTTTTTTTTTAAAAATATCCAGCATTAAACTTTTATTTAACTTTGAGAAATCTAAATAAAATATATATTTGTATGAAATACAAACATATATGTATGTATGAAATACAATGACATCCAATGATATACAATGAAATATATTGAATACAGTGGAATATAGTCTATGTTTAGGCTGATAGACTATTAAATATGAATACATTTAACTGAGGAATACAGTGATATACATTAATATATAGTTTATCTGCTAGGAAATGCATCTGATTAGAAACAAAACCATTGAATTCAACAAATGAAATGCAAATGTATAAACAAGTAATGTATACGTATAATGACCGGTTTTTAAAACCATTTCATAAAATAGAAAACATGCACAAGTGCTATAATACAATGAGCATGCAGTATGTGAATAGTAGAAATTGTATCAGAAATAAATACATGTTATACCAGGGCTAAATACATGATACGAGGACTTAAAGCAAAAAGAAAAAACTTACAGTCATATGTGTAGACATTGCCTCATTCAAAGTAAGCATCTCCTGGTATTTGTTTCCAAGCGTTGTGTACGTGTGTGAAGCTTCTTTCCGATTGCTATAATTCCAACGTCCAAACATCTTCCTAACTTTTTCGATGAAGTCGTATATTGGCAATTCTCTTGCTGATACAAGTGCGACATTGATTGATTCAGCAATATTTGACATTATGGTCCACCCCCAATTAACATGTGCATACAACCTAGCCCACTTTTCGTATCCAGCTAATTCCAAGTATTCTTTCACCCGAATATCTACCTTCTCCACCTTTTCCATTAGACTATCAAATTCATCCTGAGTGTATGCTTTTGCCATCGAGAAGTATATCTCTCTCAACTTTGAATGACTCTTTTTGAATTTCTTATATACATTGCTCTATAGATGCCATATACAAGCAAGATGTGGTACCGTAGGATACACTCTCGATACATATTTGATGATACTCTAATTCCTATCTGAAACGATGCACATATTTTCCCTCTCACCATATGCTTCCTTGAATTTCTCAAAGAACCACGACCAAGCAACATCGTTCTTTGAATCAACAATACTATATGCTAGTGGCATTATATGAACTATAAATACAATTGCATACATATTAAAAAAATATCATTCAATCTGTATTAGGCAGTAAACTTAACAAATTTTATTATAATCCATATATATATTGCTTTTAACATATTTACTTGCACCATACAACGTGCTGGCCGAAACGAATATCCCTGTGTATGCCGATTCTACGTGGATGCCATCCACAACCACAATGGTTCTACAATGATCGAACCCCTTTATAAAAGTTGTAACGACTCGGCCGGTCGTTTCGAGTGTATTAGCCCCGATCCCCCTATTTTCTACTTTTCCCATGTCTGTTTCTGCTTATGTGACTTGCCGGGAGGTCTTGTTTTTGGTTTCAGAGTGTTTTGGGAAACTTAGTCCCTAAAACAGAAGCTTAAGTCTTATGAGTTGACCATAGTCAGAATTGTGTGAAGAAGACTCCGGAATGGACTTTTGTCGGTCCCGTTAGCTCCGCTGGGTGATTTTGGACTTTGGAGAGTGTCCGGAATGTGATTTGGAGGTCCGTAGTAGAATTAGGCTTGAATTGGCAAAAGTTAAAATTTTGGCAAATTTGGCCGGCAATGAATAATTTGATATTGGGATCGGATTTGATTTTCGGGAATTGGAGTAGGTTCGTGGTGTCATTTAGGACTTGTGTGCAAAATTTGAGGTCAATCTCATGTGGTTTTATTTGTTTCGGCATCGTTTGTAAAATTTGGAAGTTTAGAAGTTCTTTAGGCTTGAATCCGAGTGTAATTTGTGTTTTGATGTTGTTTTGGGTGATTAGAAGATTCGACTAAGTTCGTATTGGGTTATATGACTTGTTGGCATGTTTTGGTTGAGGTCTCGGGGGCCTCGGGTGGAATTTGGGAGGTTTCGAACTTGGTTTTGGATTTGAAAGGGCAGCTGAAGTGCTGCTGCTACTGGTGTAACCACACCTACAGAGTGGGCACCGCAGGTGCGAGGCTGCAGAAGTGGGGATGGAGCCCGTAGAAGTGGCCAAGGATGAGTTGAGCAGAGGTCGCAGATGCAAAGATTTTTCCATACATGTGATGGCCGCAGAAGTGGGTAGGTGGGCGCAAGAGCGAGATCGAGCCGTAGGTGCGATGGGTTTCCCGCACTTGCGATAGGCGCAGATGCCGTCTTGTAGCCGCATGAGTGAAATTTGGGATTTTAAGTGGAATCCGCACCTGCGATGGATTTTTCGCAGGTGCAGCGTCGCATATGCGACAGTGGGTCCGCATATGCGAAAAGTTTGGGTAGAAGGTTTAAAAGCAAGGGTTCGCAATTTTAGTCTTATTTCACCATTTGAGACTTAGACATAGGCGATTTTAAAGAAGATTATCGAGGGGATTATTGAGGTAAGCTTCTTGTACTCGTTTTTATCATAAATCTTGATTTCCTACTGATTTTCACACCTAATTAGCGAGAGCTTGAAGTAAAATTTGGGGGTTTAGGGCTTGAGAATTGGAGAGTGAATTTTGGGGATTTG
This sequence comes from Nicotiana tabacum, assembly GCF_000715075.1. Lineage (NCBI taxonomy): Eukaryota > Viridiplantae > Streptophyta > Magnoliopsida > Solanales > Solanaceae > Nicotiana > Nicotiana tabacum. Next base: position 124,453,555 of record NC_134088.1, on the reverse strand, counting down.
GAGGACCAAATGATGTCGGATTTTGATGAATTTAGTATGGTTAAACTCGTGAGTAAATGTGCTTTCGGGTTTTATGACTTTTATCGGATTTCAAGATGTGGGCCCCGGGTTGAGCCGATTTCGGATTTGGGTTATAATTTAGTAGTTTTCTTGTGGAATTGATCCCTTTAGCCTATATTGATTATGTCGTACTGTTTGTGGCTAGATTCGGGACATTTGGAGATTGATTCGAGGGGCAAAGGCATTGCAGAGTAGGATTTTGTGCGGTTTGAGGTAAGTAACAGTTTTAAATCTAGTCCTCAGGGTATGAAACCCCAAATTTTTGGTATGGTGTGATTATTTTGGAGGTGACACACATTCTAGGTGACAAGCGTGTGGGCATGCACCGTGGGGGATTGTGACTTGGTTCGTCCTATGAGACTGTAAAGTCGAATAGCTTATTGTTAAACCTGTTCACTTTGTCTTCTAGAAATTTGACTGTCATTCATGTTAGAAACCATGCTTAAGCCATATGATATCACTGTTGGGACCCTCAGCGGTCAGGTTCTTGTTGAATTAGCCGCTATTTGTTGTCTTGTACTTAGTCACAATTTGACTTGCGTGTCATATCTCCATTTGTTCTTGTTGATACTTGATATTATCTCTTTTGGCTGATTTGTATGATTTATGGAAGCCCGAGAGGGCTGGAGAAGTTAGTGACTGAGATAGGGCCCAAGTGCCGAGTTGTGATCTTTGTGAGAGTATATGGATCGCCGCAACGAGCCTTATGGGTACTTATATGATTGGGTCGGGCTGCACGCCGCAACGATATAGCGCTTGGGCTAAAAGGAACCCCTCCGGAGTTTGCACACCCCTAGTGAGCGCATGTACCTATTGAGTGTGAGTACTGAGGGCTGAGAGCCGAGTGATTGAGTTGCTGTGACGAGTTGAGTGACTGTTGCCTTGAAAGGCGGTACTTGTTTTTCATTTGTTGATGCACTTAGTTGATATTTGTCATTGTTGTAAAATTTCTGAAAGATTCTATATCCGGATTACCTGCACTTTAACTGTATAAATCTGATTTGACTTAAACTGCCGGATTTGAAAGCATGTCTATTTTCTTTTGCTGGAATTATTAAAAATGAAGTCTATTTGTATAGCTCGTCACTACCTTCTCAGTTCCTTATTTATTTTTGTTACTTACTGAGTTGGTTGTACTCACGCTACACCCTGCACTTCGTGTGCAGATCCAAGTGTTCCCGGCCGTAGCGGGTGTTGATATTTGAGCAGCTGATTCCAGAGACTATCGAGGTAGCTGCATAATATTCGCTGGCCTTGGCTCTCCTTCATTATCTTATTCGCATTTCAGTTCTTATTCCTTAGATGTTGTATTAGACTGCTCCCAGTATAGATGCTCATGTACTCCGTGACAACCCGATGTCGGGCTATTTTTCCTCACTTATGCTATTGGGTTTTACCCTTTTTTGTAGAAAACTCCAATCTTTTTAAATGTCTTAATTCATTTCTATTAAATGTTGAAAGTGTTTTGGAAATGTCGGTTTGCCTAGTATCACGATAGGCACTATCACGACGAGTTAGGTTTTGGGTCGTGACAAAAGCATACAAAGATATATACACATACATAGAACTCAATTTTTGGTGATTTTACCATTCTAATATGCGAACCATGATATGTCATATCCATTGTATACAAGTACCCTGGTAATTTATTGTATGAATCATCTGGTTCACCTCTAAAAAAATTCATTGCCTTTTCTTTAGCCCGCCACGCCAACATGTAACTAACATCTACACCAAAATCTGATTTCACATCATCAATTATATCATTTGGGGTGTATTTCCTCTTATGATTAGTAAGCTTGGACCTAATCATACCACCAATAAGGCTACTACTTGCTTGACGTTGCTCATACACCTTATCCTTCAACGGACATGTATGTTTATCATTAAACTCCCTCACTTTGAACATTTGTGATTTGTTAATGCTATAAACCTTAAATACAATGTTTGTTTTTTTGAATATGCTATAACTTTTTTTTTTGAATACATATGAATAAAGTGTTACATATGTATACATGATTACAGAATACACTCATATACATGTGAATACAATATTACATATGTATACATGATATAATTGTTTCAGAAAACTCAAGTACAAAAACACTAATACATGAAAAATAGAACGAAGAAAATTCAAGTACATAAACACTAATACAAGAGAAATAGAACAAAAAAAACAATATATTATGTTGTATTTTTAAAAATTCTGCCATGAATATATTATACAAAAATTCAGAATACATAACCATACAATTGAATATAACATGATGTTCAACAAGTTGTAATTAAGAACACTCAAACCTGATAGCATTAGACCTATCAGCCCGGGATTGAAACCTTTCAGCAATTGAATAATGCTCCATCACCACTTTCAATGTAGCCTTATCCTTATATACTTGTCCAGCCATAACCTCTCTTTGATTAGCTTTTGAAATAATCAAATCCCTTTCCAGTTCGAACACCTCAATTGGTTCACCTGAATTGACCACTCAAGAGCAAGTGTATCAATTGTATCAAATTTACACCTTTGATTTGCTTCGTCTATTTGCACTATGTTGCCTTGAATTAAACTACCTCCAGCTACAATTTCTTTGTCCATTGTTGTTATACAAAAAGGATACATCCCGAATTCCCTGTTCTCTTTTTTCAACTCTACATACACCCTGTAACCCATATCGTTGTGTATTTCCATTGGCGTGCAATTTCCTTCCACTTTGTATGACTTTGAGCTCAAATCTATGGCAAGTTGCTTCGAAATTGAAGCAACCAAATCATTGTACGGCGCATACTCCTTTATCAGTATCCCCTCAATCGAATAATCAACGTATTTATTCTCACTTTTCCAATAACCAGAATGACGTAGTAGCACGGTTAAACTTGCCATATGTAAAATCGAATTATACCGACTTCTGTATATAATTGTATGAATTTCGAACAATATCAGTGTGCCAGAACTTCCACGAACGATACCAACAAAGAAATGAGGAAGTGAATCTCTAAAGATTGCTCTGTTTTAGGGTATTTTTCGACTGAGAATCTTTTCTATAACTGAAAATACAAATTTTGCGTGTTATAATTGAGTTTGTTGAGTTATATTAAGAGTCTATCGCGTTAATTGATTCACTTACCGTTTTTAAACAGCTAAAAGGACCCTTTTTTTTTGCAGATTTACGTTACTGCATTCACGAATACAGCTCGCGAATACATACGAATACATTCTCTGTTTAACTGGACTCCCCTATTTTCAGCCGAGTTTTGCTACATGAATACAGTAGCTTAAATACATCGAACACACTCTATAACAAGTGAAAACATAGCTATAGAAAGTAATTTAGTAAATGGTAGCTATAACAAGCTAATGTTTAGTGGTTTGTGAAAATTTCTCTAGGAAAAATGATTATAACATCATATCCATGAAGTAAAAGAAACTATGGGATTGACTCACCCTTAGTAATCAAATATATCCAAACAGACCCTAAATATTATTCCATTACTTGAATTAAACAAGACCTAATACAGATAGATGCAAGAAATTAAGACTCAAATTTGGGAAATGGCTGAAGGGCATTATTTGTTTGGTTGAACAATATATATATTTCTTGATTTCCCTTTCAGGCAAGGACTAATCTGTTGCCTGATTAATGTACTTATCAATTTGCAGTTTACTACAAGGAATGGCTAACTGAAGGGGCTGACATTCCGTTATTTCCTTGCCGCTGTTCAATTCTTGCTGCTGTTCTTCCCAGAGGCGGACCTATGCAATACAGAGAGGGGTCAGTGGTACACGTAAAACTCGGCAAAAATTTTATATATACATATATATATCTTTAGAAAATAGTGATATATTAGTAATGAACACCCTATATACAAAAACCGATTTTTGTTGAATCCCAAAAACCTATGCCATACAAAGAGGGGTCACCAGTACATACCTGTAAAGTTCGGCAAATATTCCATATATATACGTATATATGTCTTTAGAAAATAAGGATATATTAGTAGTTGTGACCCTATATACAGAACAGATTCTGTTTCTCTCAGCTCGAAGTTCTTCCACAGGGAGGCAAAAGAAATCAGCATCAGCGTGCATGGGCCAACCTAACCTGAAGCAGTTCACTGACCTACAGTTTTTGAGTAAAGTTAGAAATGTGCAAAATATTGATTAACTGAACCAGAAAAAACAAACAGAAAACGGAAAGGTTGACAACCAAAAGTATTCATTTAAATCGTGATAGTTCCTCCTCTGGGAATGCTTTGCTTTTCCTCTTCCGCTCCTAGCAGCTTCCTGAAAATAACAGAAAAGGGTGTAAAATTGATTTTTCCCTCAAGTTCTAAAGAAAGGTAAAAATACCACAACTGATCTTTTTTTAATACATAGATTGGAGAGGAACAGATAGCTCTGAAATGCATGTAATACCCGTGCAATCACTTCATCAATAGGAGTAACAACTTTTCTCAAGAAAGCCTCGTCCTCCCCTCCGTAAGCTGGCTTAATATTTTCACCGGTAATGGGACTAACATTATCAGCTAGTATGCCATAGATCTCAAATGCCATCTACACGAGAAACTAATGTGTGAGATCCAAATGTTTTAACGTAACAAGAAATATCCGAAGCATAGTATAAAAGGCAAATTGTAAAGAAAATATAAATATTTGACCACAGCAGCTGAGAAGCTGACGATAAAAGCAAACATATGGTGTCAATTAAAATGGAATGTACCATGGTAATCTTATTTTATTTAAGAAAATTACTCTTTTCTGAAAATACTTTCAACTGTTAACCAAAAAAAGTATTCATGACAAAGAACAATGCGATAAAAGATATTGCCATGAAACTACAAGCGTACATCTATGCTATCATCCATAAAATCCAGCAACAAGGAATTCCCATTAATTACATCAATGTTGACTTTTGCACTTTTCTTCGTGATAAATGCAGAAAGTAACAAAAACAAATGTGTTCTTCAAAACATTGACTCAGACTTCAAGAAACATTTAAAACCTATCCACTAAATTCGTAAAAGATGAACACTTTAAAAGCTTACATGATGGTAAATATAGCATAGGCATTCAGGCATGAGTCTTAAATTTGCAGCTTCCCCCCATATGAGAAGATGTAATCCCATGTATAATAATTTACGCTGCTGTACTTCCTGTGGTATGGTTGGCAACCTGGAAATTTTGACAATGAAAGAAAAGATCAGCATATACAAACGAAAGATGAGCTTAATTTGCCAAGTAATCGGCTCATTTCTACAGACGAACACATCTACAAAAGATGCTAAAGGAGCTACAGGTACACGTTATCCTGTTCTGAAGGACAAAGCATCAAAGCTGCAGACTCTTTGTAACATCTACTTCGACAGATAACAATCAATAAAAGATCTTAGATGAAAGTTTGAGGTATATTAGCTGTTTTTCTAAACTGCTTTTCCTGTCCAAATATTTGCACCATTTCTTGTAGTTTTTGAAAAGCTTCTTCATGACTTCATTCAGAGCAAGCTCATCCAACTACACAGAACAAAACAATGAACGAGGAAAAAAACTATTGACAACACATTATTGTTCTTTTGAGGATTTCCATGTTCTTTTGAGCATGGAATTAACTGCATTGTTAAATGTCTTGTCAATCCTTATACTAGCATTAACCGCAGCAATCAATTATTGTTCTTTTGAGGGCCAAAATAACATCAGGAAAGCAAAAGCTCTAAAAAACCAAATGAGGATACTGGTCTTGTTGAGAAGATACATCAACAAAAGCTCAAAAGATGGAAAATAGTACAAAAAGTTCAAAATTTGCTAAGCATGGCGCTATGGGACTTAAGAAACTGTGAGCAAGGAGACAACTACACAGCAGGCATCAACTTTCAATGTATTTATTTATTTTCAATATAAGGAAGACGGGGTTTTTTTCTTTTCTCAAAGCACATACATACTTCTTCAGCAAAACTAGAATCAGGTGTCACAAAGAACATATGTTGCAAAATAAGTACTCCATATAAGAAGTGGAATAACTCTTTGAGCTTTAGTAAAACTTGCTATCACATTAAACAGCAACCTAGAAAAAATTGCTCCTTGAGCTTTAGTGAGAGTAGTAACTCAAAAATATATTATGTTTTTAACAGTCTCAAAGTCCTCACTGAGAGTTACTTTGCTAAACATCTAGTAGTCTCTAACTGTCAACACGCGAGCAGATTCTAACAACACAATCAAATTCAAGAATCCAATTAAAGATAGAAAAATGGTATTCTTTCTTGGCCAAGTATGGCAATCCTTTCAACTAAAATTATATTTTAGCAGTTGAGGAAAAATTTTGATCACTCATCAATAACAGAAAGCAGTATCTTTTCCCAAACCTTTGGTTGCTGGTCAGGCTTTGGATACTGGCGTATGTGTACATTTGCAAGAAGCAAAAGGAGATGCTCCCTTTGATTTGCAACATTATCTTTCTGAGAAGCAATAGACAAAAGAAACGAGCTCATTAAAGCATATATTTCCATCCTGGCCGAGATAAACTTTCTAACCTCAAAAGATGTATGAAATAGCAAGTAAAAACAACAATGTGAAAGTCAAAAAGGAAACTGCTCTACCTGAAATCCAAACATAGCTTGAAGCCAATCAAGAATATCTTCATCTTTCTTCTTCTTGTAATCCTTGGGCCATGGAAGACCACTCGTATTTTGGAGAGCATAAACAACAGCTCTAATCTGTAAAGGAGGAAAGTTTTGGGATCGGGTTGCACGCCACAGCAGGCCATGTTGGCTTTATATATATTATACTATTGCACGTGAGTTGGCCGTGCGGATCTATATATTATACTATTGCACGTGAGTTGGCCGTGCGGATCTAGATATTATTATAGCACGTGAGTTGGCCGTGCGGATCCAGATATTATTATAGCACGTGAGTTGGCTGTGTAGATCCAGATATTATTATAGCACGTGAGTTGTCCGTGCAGCACGTGAGTTGTCCGTGCGGATCCAGATATGATATTATAGCACGTGAGTTGTCCGTGCAGCACGTGAGTTGTCCGTGCTTATAGCGCTTGGGCTGTAGGAGCCCCTCATGAGTCTGTACACCCCAGTGAGCGTAGTCTATTGCATTGACATGCACACATGACATATATGCATAGAGATGTATTTTCCTTATGCTGTACGGTATCACATTATTCATGATTTTCACACATGTTGACAGATGGGCATAGTGATGCATTTGTTTTACACTGGTTATCTGAGAAAGAAAATGAGATATTTTATTTACTATTGAAATAATTTTTGGAAGAATTACTGTTCTCAAATTATTCATATTTTTGGCAACTTCGGCAAACGATTTGGGTTTTCACTAATTTATTTGAAAGGAAGAACTATTATTTTTGAAATCATGATTCGGTTGAGCATTTTTATCTTTGTGTTTCTTCTGGTACTATTTGCTTTATGTTATTATGGACTATTGTGGACTAGTGATTTTGGACCCGACCTTAGTAGAAGCTCGTCATTACTTTCAACCTACGGCTAGGTTTGTTACTTACTCAGTACATGGGGTCGGTTGTACTGATACTACACTTCTGCACATTTCGTGCAGATGTTGGCTGTTGTTGTTGTTGTGCTCGATGGTTGCGGGATCTGAAGATTTACCTGTGTTCCTGTTGTAGCTGCCTCTTGTTCAGGGTAGCATTAGATTTATAAAATCTTTGTTTATGTATTATCCAAATAGACTATGTATTTATTTCATTTCCGCTTTGTACACTCTATTCTTAGAAGTTCATGATTTGCACTACCAGTTCTTGGGGAGATGTATTGGTTTTAGAGATTTTCTTTTAATTAGTGTCATTGGAATTGGATTGTTGGAAATTGGCTTACCTAACGGGTTGGGTTAGGTGCTATCGCGACTAGTGAGATTTTGGATCGTGACAAATACAATCTCAAAAAGGTGCTCTTAATAATTATTTTTTGATTATAAGAAAATTATTAGTAACTTTGCATCTAAAAAAATTAGAAAAAATGACTTCAAATAATTAAAAACAAAATTAAAAACATTAAGACCCCTCATTAAAGTTTGGCTTTAGGCCCCAAAATATGTCGGGCCGCCCCTGGTCAATTGGAGTGCAGACAATAATTTAGGGGAATTTACATCTATACTCAATTTTTCAGTCACATTTTAACATATACCCGCTTTGCAAAAAGAATTGCAAGTGTACCCACTTTTCGGGTAACTTCAGGCATACGGGCCTGAAGTAGCAAAAATTTATGTTTGAAGTTTGAACTTCAGAATTTTTTACCTGAAGTGTTGCCTTATCAAAGCAAAACTTCAGATATTTTTGCCTGAAGTTTGGCCTGACTTACAAAAGCAACCACGCAAATTTTAGTTCATAGTGCAAGCACTTCATAGTGCAAACTTCAGACAAATTAGTCTGAAATTCTTCAATTTGTAGTGCAAATTTCAGGAATTTCATTTCATAGTGCAAGGGCAAACTTCAGTTTCCCCTCGCTTCATAGTGCAAATTTCAAATAAATTAGTCTGAAGTTCTTCAATTTGTAGTGCAAATTTGAGGAACTTCAGTTCATAGTGCAAGGGCAAACTTCAGTTTCCCCTCACTTCATAGTGCAAATTTCAGACAAATTAGTTTGAAGTTTTTCAATTTGTAGTACAAACTTCAGGACAAATTAACTTTTCAGTGCAATTAAGAGCTGGTTTGGCATCACATCGGGCTTTACCTCATGGGGAATTTTTCATGTTTTTATACTGGATTTGGAACTTCTGTATATTCAATATGAGATAAACACATAACAAGATGAACTAGAGAGTATCTGTTGCGCTCTCGATGCATTTGGATTTGTATCTCGAGCTTGCAAAATTTGCAGAAGCCCACGTTTTACCTTCTGTTGACAGGGTTTCTGAATTCAAATGGAGAACAATAACAATACTCTGTTTTGTTATTTTATGACAATATTTAATCAAATGTAGGTTAAGTTGTTAATTTGACTTCATATTTTATTAGTGAATATATTAAAGTAGTAGTTGAAAAGTTAATTTGATAGACAAGAAGAGGAGGAAGAAAGGAGCGCATAGGTCAAGAGGAAGAAGAAGAGGCTTCTGAAGTTGTTAAAATTAGGGTATAGGTTAAATAATTTTAAAAATATGGGTATAGATTAAATGGGGGCGACCAAATAGGGCGCCCTGTACAATTTTTACAATAATTTACCATCACCTCAAGATGTCATAAATCTTTTGAAATAACTTCTATATCTTTTGAAATATCTTCATTATACAGGAATGCATTTAAGTAGTTCTACAATGGCTATAATTTGAAATACCTTCTGTATTTGTTCAGTATGAAGGTTCCTTTATCAACTCTTACAACTTAAATATGCTGTTTGGCGGTTTTTTACCTCTGCTAGCGGTCAGCAAAAAGTATTCCGTCATTCACATAAACTAGAAAATGAATCAGAAGAGAACCAGGAAGAAAACTATGAAATTAGTGCGAGGAGGCGTGCTAGTTTTGCTGCAGAAAATCTGGTAGCGTTGACATACTTACTTAAGTGATTAAGTGTATAGATCAAGATGTTGAGCTTGGTGCTACAGTTGATTCAGTTAGTGTTGAATACATAAGGGCATTTTCAACCTTTACTCCCATTTTGGTTCCTATGAATGGGGATTTTCCCATTTTTGGGACAACTTACTCCAACCATTCCCCCATTGTTTCCCCCAAAAGAAAATATTTTTTTTATATTCTTCAATCTCTTCTATATTATATTATTATCTTTCATTTCAATTTTTATTTTTTAAATTCCATTAAAAAAATTCCATCTTTTATTTTCATTAATTTGTAATTTCCATTAAAACAATTCCATAAAATTTTAAATAATATAATTTGTAAGCAATTATTATAGATTAACTAATAATTCAAATAAAAGTAAAATCATTGTGATACAAGATTAATTAAATACATATTACATAACGATAAAATTTATTCGAAATACTACATAAATATTCAACTTCAACCTCTAGTATTCTCCAATAAATGATCTATCAATGCATTACGAAGTACAAAATAAGCATCTTTGTCCTTAATTCTACTATGTCGAGCTAAATTTTTTTGAAATTGTGGATTTTCATCTACTGTCATTTCTACTGTTGGAGGTGGACCTTCCAAATCATCTTGAATTGGTGCATTAAGATCACGCTCATTCTCGATTATTATGTTGTGTAGTATAATACATGTAGTCATTATATCATGTAGCACTTCTTTTTGCCAAAAAACGTGAGGGTCCTACAACAATTGCAAAACGTGAGTATTTTAATTTAATGTATTTTCAATTTTCATGTATTTCCAATTTTAATGTATTTTCAATTTTCACTTTTTAATTTTAGCAACATCTAATATTTTATATTCGCGCCTTTCAATTTTAGCAACATCTAATATTTTATAGTTGCACCATTCATTTTTTGAGATGATTATATATTTTTTGTACAATTATAACTATAATAAAATTAACTTACAATTTTACATAAAAATAATAAATACACGAAAATTAATTTATCAAAATTATACGCCACAGTTAAGATATAAAATTAATATTATAAAGATATTACATAAACATAATTAGGTATATATAAAGAGATAAATTAAAAGAGTTAAATAATAAAATAATAATAAAATATGCATGAATAGTAATGGGGGAGATGAATAGTGTACCCCATATTTGAAGGAACACTATTCATCCCTCATTTTTGGGGCAAAAATGGGAGAGGGTTGGAGCTTCATTATGGTAAAAATTGCCCCCGTTACGAGGAAATGGGGAGGATTGGAGATGGCCTAACTGTAGTGAATTCATATCGTGATTAAACAAAAACGTGCAAATATTTATATATGTTGGTTAAATCCTGGATAAGTTTCTCACTATTACTTAGATTGTGGTCAATATGAAAACTTAGATTGATCAGTGTTCTCTACCACCAAGACCTAGGTAGATGCACTTGCTATTTGAATCCTCGTTCTCTGCTACCAAGAAGCACCGTTTGGCCATAGATTTTGTCAAAATAAACTTGAATTTTATTTGGCAAACACATATTTGGCCATAGATTTTGCTTACATTTGGTTAAATTCCAAATCCCAAAACCAGCTCAATAGCTAGTTTTGGGACAAAATATCACTATTATATTTTTTAAAAATACCCAAACTTTTGTATTTTATAAAAGAGCTCACCATTTATTATTTTGTAACGATGTTGCTTCGTCTTCTCGGTCATCTGATAGTGTATCATGTAGTTCATTTTAAAAATGATAATTTTGTATCAAATTTATTTATGTTCATGATTATGGTTTACGATAATATAATGAATGTTATTGATAATGGTATTGTTGGGTATTTGTGATAGTTTTTAGAACTTGTGGGTATAAGTCATGTTTCATATTTTTTCAAACCAAACTTCACCCAAATTAAATTTTTCAGAATAAATTTGGGAATCTATGGCCAAACGCTAGCTTAGGTAGATGCACGGGCTATTTGAATCCTCGTCCTCTGCTACCAAGACTTAGGTAGATGCATGGGTTATCTGAATCCTCGTCCTCTGCTACCAAGACTTAGGTAAATGCACTGGCTATTTGAATCCTCAATATCCGTTCGCTCCATTTAGACCCTTCTCATTCAAAAAAAAAAAAAAATGCCTAGAGACTAAGTTAAATTAAAACCTCAAATTTTCACATTTTTTCTCTATATACAATCAAATTCATACCCATTGTTAGGGCCGACTCTAATGCACAAGCCACTAAGACAAGTGCTTTAGGCCCCCAATTTTTGAAGGCCTCATTTTTCAATAATAGTTACTAATTGAAGGACTTTTTCTAGCCGATATACATAGATTATACATTGACTATATATAATTTTATATATATTTATATATATCCGCCGGGTAGTTTTAATTTTAGAAATTAGGTGGATGACTATTTGGGTTAAATCTTCTTTTTTTATTTTAAAAAAATTGAATTAACTTAAGATAGAAATTATTAAAAAAAGGTTCATATTAATATTTGGCTTTAGTCCACAAAATATGTTGAGCCGCCCATGCCCATTGTGGACATTAGTTCTTAAATTCTTGTAGTGCCATTTGAATGGATTCTCCCATAGCAGTACCATAAAAAGAAACTAAATCATACATACACAAATACCATATATAGATTATAGACACACAAAAAAACTAATTTTAATAACTGTGATGACCCAAAAGGTTATCTAATATTTTAGAACTCGAATCTGCGCTCTTAAACTCGGGCAGGTTTCCGGAAAGCTTTTATGTTGAAAACTAATGAAAATAAGAATTTTTGCCTTAAAAGTTAATTTTAGTTGAATTCGGTCAATATTTTTGGTAAACAAGCCCGGATCCGTACTTTGACGGTCCCGGTAGGTCTGTATCAAATTATGGGACCTCGGCTTATACCCGTAATCGAATTCGGAGGTCCCTAGCTTGACTTATGAATTTTTGATGAAAATTAAAAGTTTAAAAATTATTTGTTTTTAAGAATTGACTGATATTTGGCATTGTTAGTATCGGGTCCGTATTTTAGTTCTGAAGCTCGGTACAGGTTCATTATGATATTTAAGACTTATCTGTGAAATTTAGTGAGAAACAGAATTGATTTGACGTGATTCAGACGTCCGGTTGAGAAAATAGAAATTTTAAAGTGTTCTTGAGAATTTCATTTGATTTGGTGCTAAATTCGTAGTTCTAGGTGTTGTTTTGGCGATTTGATCGCGCGAGCAAGTCCGTATGATATTTTAAGACTTACGTGCATGCTTGGTTTGGAGCCCCGAGGGCTCGGGTGCCATTCGGGCGATGCGCGAGTTGAGTTCAAACCTCAACAAGGCTGCTGGTGCACCAAATATGGTGTGCCCGTACCTGCGAGCCTTTGGTCGCAGGTGTGAGCGATAGCCCCGCAGGTGCGACCCAGGCCTGGACTTTATTTTTCGCAGATGCGGACTTCTCTCCGCAGCAGCGGGACCGCAGAAGCGGAACCCTGTCCGCAAGTGCGGCCCCAGTTGGCCCAGTCCTTTTCCGCAGGAGCGCACGTCCTGTCCGCACGTGCGGATGCGCAGGTGCGACCAAAGCATCGCATGTGCGAAGGTCGCCGGGCAGTGAGTTCATTTCATTCGGACTCCAGCCATTTTTCTTCTAGTTTCAAAAGGATAGGAGGCTTGGGGTGATTTTTCAAGGATATTTTCTTCCCCAAAACATAGGTAAGTGTTCCTTAACTCATTTCTTTCAATCTTTTACTTCATTTTACAAGAATTCAACCTAAAATCTAGAGCGTTCATGATAGAATTGGGAGTTAGGGTAGAAACTAGGAATTTCGAAAATTTGAGGATTTAGACCTCGATTTAAGGTCAGATTCCAAAACCAATTACATATTCGGGCTCGGGGGTGAATGGGTAAATGAATTTTGGTCCGAACCTCGGGTTTTGACCAAGCGAGCCCGGGGTCGATTTTCAACTTTTTGGAGGAAAATTTGGAAAATATGTAATTATTCATTAAAGTTGATTCCTTTAGCAATGTTTGATATTATTAGGTCATTTTTGAATAGATACGAGTGATTTGGAGGTGAATCCCAAAGGAAAGGCTGTGATTGAGAATTTAGTGGCCTTCGGAGCGAGGTAAGTGTCGTGTCTAACTTTGGCTTGAGGGAATAGGTATTATGTGTTCATTTGCTACGTGTTTGGTTGTTAAATACGATGTATAGGTGAGGTGACGAGCATCTATGCGTCGTTGTCAAGTCATAGCATGCGAGTGAAATTCTATTCTTGTCTATTTTGTACCCTTAAATTCTACTATACATGCTTATCAGGTTATTTGAAATGATGGGTGACTCATATCTAGTTTCATTAAGATTTGGTAACTATCAAATATTGATTCAAGATTGAGATTACATTGTGCTATTGATTATGGGTAAATTACTGATTTCTTTGTGATACTCTTATCTATCCATTATTATTGATTTTGTGATTGGTGAGGAGGAGTGTAAAGCACGAAGGGTGATACCGTACATGCATTATTTATATTGTGAGGAAGAGTGTAAAGCACGAAGGGTGATGTCGTGCACGCATTATTTATATTGTGAGGAAGAGCGAAAAGCACGAAGGGTGATGTCGTGCCATTCTATTTATTTATTTGGTGAGGTTGAGAGTAAAAGCACGAAGGGTGATATCGTGCAGTTTTCCTTTGCTGTTTTAATTGCTCAATTCGTTTAAGGATTTTCTGTGTAATTCTGTCTTTTCATTATTCTCACTCTTTATGTTGTATTCCCCCACTGTATGTCCCCTTCCCATTATTTCTGCGTTATTGCTTTATTTACTATTATTGCCACTAGCATGATTATATTGTTCAGGTTATATGTGGGTGTCTTGTCCTAGCCTCGTCACTACTTTGCCGAGGTTAGGCTCGACACTTACCAGTACATGGGGTCGGTTGTACTGATGTTGCACTCTGCACTTTCTGTACAGATTTTGATACCAGCTCAGGTTGATCGAGATTTGCTACTGGTCTGCTATCCGGAGACTCAAGGTAGATTTGTCGCCGTTCACAGACCTTGAAGTCCCCGTTTATCTTTTATGTCCTACTGTTTTCTTTCATTCAGACAGTTGTATTTCTTTCAGACTATTACTTGTAGTAAATTCTAAAATGCTCGTTAATTATGACTCCAGATCCGGGTGGTAGTAATTAATACAGTTTTATGATATTCCGCACATATTATATTTCATCTTAGTTAATTATTGTTATTTACTGAATGGAAATAAGGAATTGGTTTAACAATTTTCTAACATTGGCTTGCCTAGCAAGTAAAATGTTAGGCGCTATCACGGTCCCGTCGGTGAAAAATTTTGGATCGTGACAGTTGGTATCAGAGCACTAGGTAGCTTAGGTCTCACGATTCACGAGCAAGCTTAGTAGAGTCTGGAGGATTGGCACAGAGACGTCTGTGCTTATCTAGGCTATGAAGTTTAGGAACAAGTTTCACTTTTATTCTTCTTTGTCGTGCGATTTTGCTTTCTCAATACTGATTGAACTCTTCTACTCTTATTCTCTCGTAGATGGCGAGAACACGTATCGCTTCCTCAGCTGAGCAGCATCCAGCAGTGGCAGCTCCTACATGGGGCAGAGGTTGAGGCCGAGGCCGTGCCAGGGGCCGAGGCAGGGGCAGGGCTTAGCCTAGAGCCCGAGCAGTAGCCCCAGCAATGGAGCCTCAAATAGAGCTTAACGAGGAGGTTCCAGCCCAGACTGTTCCTGCCGGACCAGCTCAGGTTCCGAAGGGGTTCATTGCTACCCTAGTACTTCAGGACGCTTTGGTCCGTTTAGTGGGCCTTATGGAGAGCGTGACCCAGACTGGCGCATTTCCCATGGCACCAACAGTCTCTCAGGCTGGGGGAGGAGCCCAGACTCTCACCAGTCCCACTTCAGAGTAGATAGCTCCCCAGTATTAGGCTTCAGCAGCTCAGCCAGTCGGATTAGTTCAGCTGGTTATTGCAGCACAGGTCGGAGATGGGCTAGCTATGTCTTCCGAGGCTTTATGGAGATTGGACAGGTTTATCAAGCTCTTTCCTGTTCATTTCAGTGGTGCTCCTTCAGAGGATCCCCAGGAGTATCTTGACAGATGTCACGAGGTTTTACGGAACATGGGTATAGTGGAGACCAATGGGGTCAATTTTGCTGCATTTCAGATGACTGGTTCCGCCAAGAAATGGTGGAGAGATTACTTGTTGACCAGACATCTAGGTTGCCTGCTCTTACTTGGGACCAGTTCTCTCAACTCTTCATAGAGAAGTTTCTGCCTATCACATTGAGAGAGGAGCATCGCCGTCAGTTTGAGTGTCTCCTGCAGGGCAGTATGACTGTTACTCAGTATGAGATCCGTTTTGTGGATTTGGCCCGTCATGCTATTCTTCTGCTTCCCACCAAGAGAGAGAGGATGAGGAGGTTTATTGATGGACTTGCTCAGCCTATCAGATTGCAGATGGCTAAAGAGACGGGGAGTGAGATTTCTTTTCAAGCGACTGCTAATGTCACCAGACGAGTCGAACTGGTTCTTACTCAAGGAGGTCAGGGGTCTGACAAGAGACCTCGTCATTCCGGTGAGTTCAGCGGTGCCTCACCTAGAGGCAGGAGTACTTTTGGTAGAGGCCATCCTCCCAGGCTGTTTCATTCAGCGCTCCAGGCATCCCACGGTGCCTCAGGTGGTCGTGGCCCTCAGATGCATTATTCAGACTAGCTAGCCTACAGTGCACCACCAGCTCCTATTAGTGCACCTCCACTCCAGAGTTATCAGGGTGGTTATTCAGGTCGACAGGGCCAGCTTCAGGGTCAGCAGTCACAATAGCCAAATTTATGTTATACTTGTGGTGATCCGAGGCACATTGCTAGATTTTGCCCTCGAGCAACGGGCAGCTCATAGCATCAGAGTTCGCGTGCCATGGTCCCGACACCAGTTGCTGCACCACCTGCTCAGCCAGCCAGAGGCAGGGGTCAGGCAGCCAGAGGTAGAGGCCAGACTGTTAGAGGTGGAGGTGAGGCGATTAGAGGTGGAGACCAGCCAGTTAGAGGCGGTCCCAGGGATGTAGTTCAGGGTGTGGGGCCCAACCCCGGTGTTATGCTTTCCCAGCCAGGCCTGAGGCTGAGTCATCTGACGCTGTTATCACATGTACTGTTTCAGTTTGCAGTAGAGATGCTTCAGTTCTATTTGATCCGGGATCTACTTACTCCTATGTGTCATCCTATTTTGCTTCCTATGTGGTTGTGCCCCGTGATTCTTTGAGTGCTCCTATGTATGTGTCCACACTAGTGGGAGATTCTATTGTTATAGATCGTGTTTGTCATTCGTGTGTGGTCACCATTGGGAGTCTTGAGACTCGTGTAGATCTTCTACTTCTTGACATGGTTGATTTTGATGTCATACTGGGTATGGATAGGTTGTCACCTTATTATGCTATACTAGATGTTCACGCCAAGACGGTGACCTTAGTCTTGCGGGGGTTGCCTAGATTAGAGTGGAGAGGGAATCTTGGCCATTCTGCCAGCAGGGTTATCTCTTATGTGAAGGCTCGGCATATAGTCGAGAAGGGGTGTCTAGCTTATTTGGCTTATGTCCGCGATTCTAGTGCAGAGGTTCCTTCCATAGATTCGACGCCGGTTGTTCGTGAGTTTTCAGAGGTATTTCCTGCAGACCTGCAGGGGATGCCACCCGACAGGGATATTGATTTCTGCATTGATTTGGCTCCGGGCACTCAGCCTATTTCCATTTCGCCATATCGCATGGCCCCATCAGATTTGAAAGAATTGAAGGAGTAGTTGCAAGATTTACTTGAAAAGGGCTTCATTAGACCTAGTGTCTCGCCCTGGGGTGCACCTATGTTGTTTGTAAAGAAGAAAGATGGATCGATGAGGATGTGTATAGATTATCGGTAGTTGAACAAAGTCACCATCAAGAACAAGTATCCATTGTCGAGGATTGATGATTTATATGATCAGCTTCAGGGTGCCATGGTATTTTCAAAGATTGATTTGAGATCTGGCTACCATCAGTTGAGGATTAAGGCATCCGATGTTCCTAAGACAGCTTTTCAGACTCGGTATGGGCATTATGAGTTTCTAGTGATGTCATTTGGGCTGACAAATACCCCAGCAACATTCATGGATTTGATGAACCGGGTGTTCAAACCCTACTTAGATTCCTTTGTGGTTGTGTTTATTGATGATATCTTGATCTACTCCCACAGTCGAGAGGAGCATGAGCAGTACTTTCAGATCGTTCTTCATACTCTGAAAGACAACCAGTTATATGCTAAGTTCTCAAAATGCGAGTTTTGGTTGAGTTCAGTTGCTTTCTTGGATCACGTTGTATCAGCAAAGGGTATTCAGGTGGATCCTAAGAAGATTGAGGCAGTCCAAAACTGGCCTAGACCCACATCAGCTACAGAGATCCATAGTTTCCTGGGTTTGGCGGGCTATTACCGTCGATTTGTGGAGGGGTTTTCATCCATAGCAGCCCCGTTGACCAGATTGACCCAGAAGGGTGCCCCGTTCAGGTGGTCAGACGAGTGTGAAGCGAGCTTCCAGAAGCTCAAGACTGCTTTGACTACGGCACTGGTATTGGTGTTACCCACAGGTTCAGGATCTTATACAGTATACTGTGATGCATCTCGTATTAGTCTTGTTGCGGTATTGATGCAGGGTGGCAAGGTTATTACATATGCTTCACGGAAGCTGAAGGTTCACGAGAAGAATTACCCTGTTCATGATCTAGACTTGGAAGCCATTGTTCACGCGCTGAAGATTTGGAGGCACTATCCTTACGGCGTGCCATATGAGGTATTCACTTATCATCGAAGCTTGCAGTATTTGTTCAAGCAGAAGGAACTCAATTTGAGGCAGATGAGGTAGCTGAAGCTATTGAAAGACTATGATATCATCATATTGTATCATCCCGGGAAGGCCAACGTGGTGGCTAGCGCTTTGAGTAGAAAGTCAATCAGTATGGGTAGCCTTGCATATATTCCAGTTGGTGAGAGACCACTTGCATTGGATGTTCAGGCCTTGGCCAACCAGTTCGTGAGTTTAGATATTTCTGAGCCCAGCCGTGTTCTAGCTTGTACAGTTGCTCGGTCTTCTTTGTTTGAACGCATCAGAGATCGACATGATGACGATCCTCATTTACTTGTCCTTAAAGACACAGTTTGGCACGGTGGTGCCAAGCAGGTTACTGTTGGAGATGACGGAGTTTTGAGGATGCAGGGTCGTATTTGTGCGCCTAATGTGGATGGACTTCGTGAGTTGATCCTTGAAGAGTCCCACAGTTCCCGGTATTCTATTCATCCGGGCACTGCCAAGATGTATCAGGACTTGAGGCAGCATTATTGTTGGAGGCGAATGAAGAAGGACATAGTTGCCTATGTAGCTCAGTGCCTAAATTGCCAGCAGGTAAAGTGTGAGCATCAGAGACCTGGTGGTTTACTTCAGAGGTTAGAAATTCCTGAGTGGAAGTGGGAGCGTATCACTATGGATTTTGTTGTTGGACTCCCACGGACTCAGAGGAAGTTCGATGCAGTATAGGTCATTGTGGACAGGCTGACTAAGTCAGCGCATTTCATTCCTGTGGTAGTTACCTATTCCTCAGAGCGGTTGGCAGAGATTTACATTCGTGAGATCGTCCGTCTTCACGGTGTGCCCGTGTCTATCATTTCTGATCGAGGTACGCAGTTTACCTCGTACTTTTGGAGGGCAGTTCAGCGCGAGTTGGGTACGCGGGTTGGGTTAAGCACAGCGTTTCATCCTCAGATGGACGGGCAGTCCGAGCGTACTATTCAAATCTTGGAGGATATGCTCCGCGCTTGTGTTATAGACTTTGGAGGATCGTGGGATCAGTTCTTGCCCCTTGCAAAGTTCGCCTACAACAACAGCTATCAGTCGAGCATTCAGATGGCTCCCTATGAGGCATTATATGGTAGGCGGTGTCAGTCTCCAATGACTTTACTTAATGAAAATCTTGACTCTGCCGCTACTGCCTTAGTGTGTTTCTTCGCTAAAAGGCAGTCCGGTGCTCGAAGCATCCCGCATTCACGTAGGGTATGGGAAAGAGTTGCACCTCTAAGGGGTATAATGTAAGTAGTCTACCCTGATGCAAGCATCATGACTGATTTCACGGCCAGTGCCGGCCCAAGGATAAGGCTACTAAAGCACCTGCTTTGGGCCTCATAATTTTTGGGGCCCCAAAACTTTCTAACAGGTTATATATTAATTTATTTTTAGAATAATATTTAGTGTTTTAAATGAGAAATTACTAATTTTCATAGTAAAAAAAGTAGGATTACTCTCTAGACCATAAATTGAGAAAGGATTCGATTATTAATTAGTAACTCAATAAAGGTTAAAACCTTAATACAGTCTCACATCGTATATATCTCAAGAGAAATTAAATGGATTAGATAAAATTATTAATAACTTTGCATATGAAAAACTAGAAATACAGAATTTAAATGAAATTATATATGAATTTTTCTTTTTATATAAAAAAAGGCATCTCATTTAAATTTTGCTTTAGGCCTCCATATTTATTGAGTCGCCTATATTCACTGCTCGAACCTGTAACTTATAGGTCACACGAAAACAAAGTATGTTTCTTCGTTACGGTCTTAATTCACATCCACACGTAGGTTGTTCAGGAAAAAAAAAAAAACGGGGAGAGTTTGAGAGGAAGAGAAAAAATTTGGATATGATATTATTTAGATAAATTTTCTTATCACACCTAAACAGAGTTTGGCTTGCATTAGCTGGCATTTCTTCACATAAATTATTGTTCAACAATAGCTACCAAAAGTATAGGGACATATTTTGTTGGGTTGTTGTCAGCATGTCCACTTTTTAATATTTTGATGAAATTTTAATCTGTTGACCCTTTGTACTATAGATCTTTTTCCTAATTGTTCTGAGACTTGTAGCACAGCCAAAAACAACTTTGCTGTGTATTGAAAGGGCACTTTTTTTCTACTACTATAGGTTATTTGAAAATAGTGGTAAAAATGGAAAACAATGTCTGGTATTTTATTAAGCAGTTATATTGTATTAACCCTTTTTGACAGTTACCTAAGTTTATTTGTATCCTAGTGTTTCTGATGACATTTATCTTTGTGAAAATGCTAACAAGCAATTGCGATTATGTCCTTTTGTTGAATTCGAAAGAGTCTCATCTTCATTTCAGTAAGTAGATCGTTTTCTCAGAGTAATAATTATCTTGTATTAACAATCCAGAATCGGAACCAAAACCAAAATATTAAAAGGGAAACTGAAGCTAGCACAAGCCGTGAAATCGCAAGGGCAGATGAAGCCCAGGAAAGAGATGGATCTGCAGAAAAGGACGCAACCATTTTCAAGCTTTTTGTACGTCCGCAGCACCCTTGCAATTACTTTGGACAAGCGAAACAAGCGTTTCTTAAGTGCTTGGGCTTTGATTCGGATCGTGATAATTGTAACATCAGAAGACATGCTAAAGAAGATTAATGTATGTTCTTCTTCACCCCAAAATGTAAAAAAGAATGCCAATGACTCACTTCATATTAATTGCTTCCCATGTTCTATACCTTTTTTATTGTTTAAATCTTGAGATTCTAGCTTATTTTAATGTAATCTGTTGTTTTCAGGGAAAATGCTGCTATATTTTAGTTCCTTTAGACAGAAGTGTCTGCCTCTGTACAAAGATCAAGGTCTTGGAAAGAGGCTGCTAGCCATTTTAAAAGTGTATTTGGATGCCTTGAGATTTTGTAAATCACATGATCCTTTTAAGGACAGGTGTAGTTTAACCCACAAAATGTTTGTTAAGCAAGATTTAACCCTTCCTTGTCTTTAAGTTGTCAAATTGTATCTTACCCTGTATATAGCAGCTTTATATTGAGCTGAACTAATGACTTCTTGCCTTGTCATTATAAGAACTTGCAATTGCTATTCTTCTAGTAAGGTGTTTCACAATATATGACGGTTTGATTGGTTACAAGGTTTAAGATATTAATTGACTAATAACTTGTTTGGATAGTTGTTATATATCGTTTCATGTATCGTTTTTGTATTATATTGTATTGCATTATTTTGATCAATATAATATTTGTATAGATTATATTGTTTGGTTTCGTTTCATAATGTCACGTACCAACAATATGAAGAATAAACTTATAATAGTACAAAAAAAAAGTAGGATATAAGATAAAATTATTATATAAAAAGACAAGATAAAGGATAAGATATAACTATTTAATAATAAGGGCAAAATGAGAGAGAAATAAGGTAACGATGCGACCACTCCATAAAGTGACATTTTACGTCGTTACATAACAATAATTTTAATGATACGATACAATAAAATTTAAGTAATAATTAAAATAAATATTGTATTTAAAATAACAATACGATACAATACAATACTCCCTCCGGTCCAAAATGAGTGATTTTTTGACTTTTTTCTTGTGGTCCAAAATAAGTGAAGTGATTGAAGAGTTAGTTTAATACAGAAAATATTATATGAAATTTTGAAATTTATATAATTAAATTAATTTGAATTCCTGAATGCTGTTTGAAATGATACTAATGGTAGAATGACGTCTAAATTGGAATGTTTCAAAAATGAAGTATGTTAAATAAATTAAGACAGAGGAAATAACATTTATTTAACAAAGACACATAACATCTAATATTGGAGATTTACATCTCTTTCGGGGGGGGGGGGGGGGCGGTGAAAATAAACATTTTTAATACCATGATATGATTGAGTAGTGTACATGAATTGTGAACTTTAAATACAATAGTGGGTTTGATTTGTATGGAATTAACTTTTTCTGTCCAACAATTGTTTTAGGTATTAGATTCCCTCACACTAATATCTAAGAGAGAGTTTTTCATAATAATGAGCTTTGCCAACAGTATTATCTCACATGGTACCTTACCGAGTTTGTCACGATCCAAAATTCCACCACAGGCGTCGTGATGACACTTAGTTTCTAAAACTAGGTAAGCCGATTACAATTTCATTTCGAGCCATTTTTTTAAATATATAATTACAACAACCTCCCAAGACTGGTAATACAGAGTCACGAACTCTAACCGAATACATGCAATGATCTCAAGGATCGAATATACAATACTATTCGAATAAGAGTTGATAGTACAATATAATGGAAAGACTCCAAGGGACTGCGACGACCAAGCAGTCCTACCTTGAATCCTTGCGATCACACTCTAATCTCTGCCCGAATCCGATATCTCCAATTTACCTGGCTCTGCACAAAAATGTGCAGAAGTGTAGTATGAGTACACCACAGTCGGCTACCAGTAAGTATCAAGACTAACCTCGGTGGAGTAGTGACGAAGTACAGTCAAGACACTAACTAGTTAAATAATCCGCGCAATATAGCATACAAAAATAATAGAAAATAAATAGCAGTGATGGAAACAATAATCCACTTGTGACATAAACAGCAAGGCAACAGGAACACCATTAATATTGCTCAAACGAATAATAAACACAAGTACAGCTAATTAATCAAGTCCTTCAAAATATATATTTTTTTATCTATAAGTTTTTCAAATAAAAATCTTTAGAATGTAATCCATACAATTAAATATATCCCGAATATACTTCCTTCTAATAAATATCTTACGAATATAATTCTTTCAAATATAATTCTTTCAAGTAAATAAACGAGTATAATTCTTTCAAGTAAATAGGCGAGTATAATTCTTTCAAGTAAATACCTTTCGAATATAATTCTTTCAAGTAAAAGTCACCATGTGACACCTCATTTAACTTTCCTCGTGTGAGAAATATATTCAACATATCACATGGAATGGAACGGTAATACCTTCGTGCACTTGTTTCATTCTCACCCGATATATATATGTATGTGTGTGTGTGTGTGTGTGTGTGTGTGTGTGTGTGTGTAGATCAAATCAATTGGCACAGCAACACCCTTCGTGCATTTATCTCTTTCTCACCGTGCATACATATAACAGTACCAACTAGGTGAGAGAAATGCCAATAACAATAAAAGAAATAAAGTGGGAGGCACACAGGAAGCAACAACGACTACGAGACACATACAAAATATAGGTACACAGTAACAGCTCAAGATAAAGGCATAAATGTATACACAACGAAAAGATATCACAATACAATGTATGTCTCTTGTCCTCGCCTGCACGGAAACATCCTTCGTGCCATGAACATATGATAATATAAAAATAATTGGCACGGCATCACCCTTCATGATTTTACTCTCATCCTCACATGATAATATAAATAAAATGGCACGTCATTATCCTTCATGCATATTAAGAATGGCACGGCATCACCCTTCGTCCTTTATACTTTTCCTCACATGATAATATAACTGAAATGGCACAGCATCACCCTTCGTGCTTTGCGCTCTCAAATGGCACGACATCACCCTTCGTGCCTTACACTCTCAAATGGCACGACATCACCCTTCGTGCCTTACACTCTTAAATGGCACGTCATCACTGATGTCACCCAAGCGCACACTACAAATATAGGTAATGAGGCGGTCGAAGCAATAATAAAATCCAACGCAAGTCGGGGTTGAATCCTCAGGGAATTAGAATTGGGATTAGGTATATGCTTAGTGTAATTGTATGATATACCTTAGATTACACTTCCACATTCTTGTTTGTTATTTCTACTTCTACTTTAAACTATTGATTGCAATTATAAAACTAGAAGATAATATTTTTGGTTTTGGTTGTTTTCCAAATGATAAAAGATCTAGGGTCATGACTTTCACCTAGGTGGTTACCTAATAGGTTGTAAACTCTAGGGCAAGTTTGATTGGTCGGGGTTGTAATATGGCAATCGCACGTAATTACCCACTCTATACCTCTTGGTAGTTTGAGTGATTTTGCCCAATTTGGCTTTCTCAAGTCCAAATGGGTATTGCACAAAACAAGTGATAAATGCTCAAGTCGGGTCTTACTATCTCTAGATTCAACCCTTTAATTGGGGCAATCAATTTCTTGAGTTCGCCCCAATTTCTTGTTAGTCAAGTTTTTCTAGATTTAGTCTCTCTTTCTCAAGTAGAAACTAAGTTAATTAGGCGTGAATCAATATTTGCAACCATTAATTCTTGAATTCAAGCAAGAACTAGGCTAAATATCACTAATCCAATAACAAATAAGTCCTAAATCAAACACCCATTAAGTACCCACACTAGGGTTGGGCCACAACCCTAGCTAAAAATTTAGCTACTCATGAAAAATAAAGAAATACAAGAAGAAATTAAGATTGAATGCATAATAATTGATTAGGGAAAGAAAATCTAATGTTTAGAAGCTAATCTAGTACAATATTACTCAAAACAGTAAAGGCCATGTGTTAGATTTCAGCTCTGTCTAGTTGGACAAGGATTTGACTTACGAGGAGGAGCCAGTGGCAATTCTATCCCGGCAAGTTCGCCAGTTGAGATCAAAGAGTTACCCTTAAGTTCGAGTGCAATGGAGAGGTCAGCCTATTGAGGCAGCTACTTGGGAGTCCGAGTCCGATATGCGGAGTAGATATCTCCACCTTTTCACCAGCCCAGGTACTTTTCTATGTCCGTTCGAGGACGAACGGTTGTTTTAGAGGTGGAGAATGTGATGACCCAAAAGGTCATATTATATTTTAGAACTCGAATCTACGTTCTTAAGCCTTAAAAATCTTATTTTTACCTTTCTCGATTTGCGTGTGCAGCCCGGGAAAGTTTTCGGAAAGTTTTTATGTTGAAAACTAATGAAAATAAGAATTTTTGCCTTAAAAGTTAATTTTAGTTGACTTCGGTCAATATTTTTGGTAAACGGGCCCAAATCCATGCTTTGACGGTCCCGGTAGGTCTGTATCAAATTTTGGGACCTGGGCTTATGCCCGGAATCGAATTCGGAGGTCCCTATCTTGAGTTATGAATTTTTGATGAAAATTAAAAGTTTGGAAATTATTTATTTTTAAGAATTGACTAATATTTGGCATTATTAGTATCGGGTCCGTATTTTGGTTTCGGAGCCCGGTACAGGTTCATTATGATATTTAAGACTTATCTGTAAAATTTGGTGAGAAACAGAGTTGATTTGACGTGATTCGGATGTCCAATTGAGATAATAGAAATTTTAAAGTGTTCTTGAGAATTTTATTTGATTTGGTGCTAAATTCGTAGTTCTAGGTGTTGTTTTGGCGATTTGATCGCGCGAGCAAGTCCGTATGGCGTTTTAAGACTTGCGTGCATGCTTGGTTTGGAGCCCCGCGGGCTCGGGTGCCATTCGGGCGATGCGCGAGTTGAGTTCAAACCTAAACAAGACTGTTGATGCACCAAATCTGGTGTGCCCGCACCTGCGAGCCTTTGGTCGCAGGTGCGAGCGATAGCCCCGCAGGTGCGACCCAGGCCTGGACTTTATTTTTCCGCAGATGCGGACTTCTCTCCGCAGGAGCGAGACCGCAGAAGCGGAACCCTGTTCGCAAGTGCGGCCCCAGTTGGCCCAGCCCTTTTCCGCAGGAGCGCATGTCCTGTCCGCACGTGCGGATGCGCAGGTGCGACCAAAGCACCGCATGTGCGAAGGTCACTGGGCAGTGAGTTCATTTAATTCGGACTCCAGCCATTTTTCTTCTAGTTTCAAAAGGATAGGAGGCCTAGGGTGATTTTTCAAGGATATTTTCTTCCCCAAAACATAGGTAAGTGTTCCTTAACTCGTTTCTTTCAATCTTTTACTTCATTTTACAAGAATTCAACCTAAAATCTAGAGTGTTCATGATAGAATTAGGGGTTAGGGTAGAAACTAAGGATTTCGGAAATTTGGGGATTTAGACCTCGATTTGAGGTCGGATTCCAAAACCAATTACTTATTCGGGCTCAGGGTAAATGGGTAAATGAATTTTGGTCCGAACCTCGGGTTTTGACCAAGCAGGCCCGGGGTCGATTTTCAACTTTTTGGAGGAAAATTTGAAAAATCTGTAATTATTCATTAAAGTTGATTCGTTTAGCAATGTTTGATATTATTGAGTCATTTTTGAATAGATATGAGTGGTTTGGAGGTTAATCCCAAAGGAAAGGCTGTGATTGAGAATTTAGTGGCCTTCGGAGCGAGGTAAGTATCGTGTCTAACTTTGGCTTGGGGGAATAGGTATTATGTGTTCATTTGCTACTTGTTTGGTTGTTAAATACGATGTATAGGTGAGGTGACGAGCATCTATGCGTCGTTGTCAAGTCATAGCATGCGAGTGAAATTCTATTCTTGTCTATTTTGTAGCCTTAAATTCTACTATACATGCTTATCAAGTTATTTGAAATGATGGGTGACTCATATCTGATTTTACTAAGATTTGGTAACTATCGAATATTGATTCAAGGTTGAGATTACATTGTGCTATTGATTATGGGTAAAATATTGGTTTCTTTGTGATACTCTTATCTATCCATTGTTATTGATTTTGTGATTGGTGAGGAGGAGAGTAAAAGCACGAAGGGTGATGCCATGCTGTTCTATTTATTTATTTGGTGAGGTTGAGAGTAAAAGCACGAAGGGTGATGCCGTGCCATTCTATTTATTTATTTGGTGAGGTTGAGAGTAAAAGCACGAAGGGTGATGTCGTGCAGTTTTCCTTTGCTGTTTTAATTGCTCAATTCGTTTAAGGATTTTCTGTTTAATTCTGTCTTATCATTATTCTCACTCTTTATGTTATATTCCCCCACTGTATGTACCCTTCCCATTATTTCTGCGTTATTGCTTTATTTACTATTGTTGCCACTAGCATGATTTTACTGTTCAGGTTATATGTGAGTGCCTTGTCTTAGCCTCGTCACTACTTCGCCGAGGTTAGGCTCGACACTTACCAGTACATAGGGTCGGTTTTACTGATGCTGCACTCTGCATTTTTTGTGCAAATTTTGATATTGGTTCAGGTTGATCGACATTTGCTACAGGCCCTTCCTATAGTCCTCACCGCAAGGCGACCATAAATATAAACCGGCATAATAATGAAAAGAAGAGTACAAGCAATTATAATAATATAAGATGAGTGCAAAAGCAAGAATGATTGTAAAATATTGCTGGTCAATTTTTTAGAGGTGAAAAGGCTTTGAACATATTAAACATAGGGCAGAAAGCTTTTATTATTGGGATGTAAACGTGAGTAAAAGCTATGTTGCTTGGACGATAGTGTGTACGCAGACTTTACCCTTACCTTACAAAAGATAAAGAGGCTGTTTCCGATAAACCCTCGGCTCAGGGTGTATCGGAATCACATATACGTTAGACGATATGTGTCAATGATCTTTCTCATGCACAGGGGCGGCTCAAGGGCATTTGAGGCCTAAGGCAAAAGTCAAATGTGAGGCCTAAGTATTTAAATTAAAAAAAAATTTAAATGATATGTATGGAATAAAATTAATGAAATACCAAATACCAAATAAAAATAATACTACAAAGATATTACCCGATTACTGATTCAAAAAGTTTGAAGAATGAAAACTTTGAGTCCAAAATATCTAGTTGTTGCTTGTCTACTTCAAAATTATTGCTGTAAATCTTGAAAACTATACTATATTTTTTATAAAGTAATAGAAGTATAGAACTATTAAAATCTTAAAAATATTATTGAACACTTGAACTAATAAATTTTTTAAGAAAGAAGGTGAAAAATAAAATTTTGGAGAAAGAAAAAAATATTGGAGAAAGAATTCAAGAAGGTGAGCAAGAATAAAGAGAAAGAAAGAAGATATGTAGGTTCTGAAATATGAAGAATAAGATTGAAAAATTGGAAAAGAAGAAGTAAAAAATAGAATTATTAAATCAACTCAAATTAAAAATTATTCATCTATCATTTTTAAATAAGTCAAATTTTTACTTTATTTACTTTAAAAGGTTTTCTTTTCATTTATATAAAAAACACAAAAGTACTACTACATATTATTTTTTTAAATACCTATAAAGTATATATTATTTTTTAAAAATGGGGCCCCTCAAAATTGGGGCCTAAGGCACATGCCTTACCCACCGTACTGTTAAAGCCAGCATTGCTCATGCATAGTAGGACTTTACTAGTCTATCATCTTCTCCCCAGTAGCCTGCCCTCCAAATTCACACCAGACTTGGGGTTTAATTAGGACAATGTCAATGTTCTGCAAATTAGGGGATTAATTAGGACACTGTCACTGCTCTGTAAATTACACTAAAAGGTAAGTAAAGCTAGTTGGATTCCTAGTCAGTTAGTTGGCTTTTAGCTGAACCAGTGATTCATGAACTGGCCACACCATAACTTTCTTTCCTTATAACCATGGTATCCGAACCAATTTACGGACACCACGAGTATTCTGTTGCGATCAAACACACTCACGCAAGTATACGTGGTCGTCAAGTAATAGAGTAGTGAATAAAGTATCGTTCCCACGAAAACTTATGATTAACTTTTGACTAAGTCAAACTCAAATAGCTTATCGATTCAAGCGATTTCTTATAAAATAGATAATTGTCTAATTTACTACCTAAAGACTATCAAGTAAAGACTTACTAGAAATCAACACAACATTTAAATAGTTTTAAATGACAATCAATGGGAGATAATATTCCGGGATCACGAGTTATCTAACAATCATGTTGCATTCTTAGCTTAAAATAACTAATTGATTTATCTGGATTGTTGGTTGACAGGGTTGATATTACTCATAAGAATCTGTCGAACCCTTACTCGCCTATTCAAGTTAACTTAATACCTATATGTCTATGGAATTAAGATTACCAAGCACACATTTACAATTCTTGTATTGCAACCGAGCAAGGCAATTAGGTATATGTCTATCCCAATTGCGAATCCGTTCCCCGATGCCCAGGTTTAAGAACTTGCTCTATTTAATTCTATATGCAATTTAGAGTTCCCACTTTCGAGTTCAACTCTAGATTCGTAGATAGTATTTCACTGTTAGCTACTTAGCAAAATAATTAAAAACAGAATTAAATAAACAACCCAATATGATAAAATCAATTTCGTCAAATTAAACTTCAAACATCAACATTCATGTATACCCATGACCCTAGAACAATAGGGTTCTTAGCCACTCATATTCATGCAATCATCAAATAACTCACAAGAGTGCATAATAATCAATAAAAGAAGGAAAAATAAGAACTCAAGATGACTTCCGTGGTTCCCCAGCTTTGTCGTGGCTTTTCTCCTCTTTACAATATGTTAGATGCCCTAAAAGAGGCGTTTTTGGCTTATATATTACGTACAAAAGTCATGGGCCAAAGTTCTCCTATTCCTAATCCGACTTGGCTACAAGGATTGATGCTGGGGTAGATGCGTCGTATCCACCTCGTCCTCCACTTCTCAGCTTCGCATGCTAGGGTGGATGCGTCGCATCCACCCTTTGTTCCTCCTTCTCAGCTTTGCCCAGGTGCGGATGCTATGGCGGATGCTATGGGCCGACTTCACTGCTAAGGGTGCACGAAATCTGATTTTTTTCTCTAGATTGGATGCGACGCATGCAATCCCTCTTCCTCTACCTAGAGCACCTTTTCTTCATATTTTTGCACTCCAAACACCCTAATTCATCACACACAACTCAATTAGTCATAAAACCAATAATTAAACCATGTTGGATATTTTAAGGATCAAATAGCATCAAAAAGCGGTTAAAACATGAGTAAAGTAACATCAACACATATCGAAATATGCCCAACATCACCACCCCACACTTAAACCTTCGTTCGTCCTCGAACAAACCATCACTATAGTAAACGAAACAAAATTAAGCTCTTATCATTCAAAGCATACTATACCTATGACCATGGTCATTTGCCACAATTAGGCTCTAGAATATGCATCATATGCGCTTCCCTTTACTTGTGTCATTCTTTTAAAAATATTCAAACAAAGATAACATGTTCACAACAATCCTAACCTCAAAAATCGACTCAATGTCACAATGCACTCATGGCTTGAATACCCAACATCATAGAGAAGTCTAATAACATTACCTATCCCTCGTGAAACCATGTGCCCTCACAACAAGAACAAGAGAGCGAGTTCAATCCACACATTCGAATCTCATGATCAAATATATTTTAATGACTCACATATATAAAAAAAAAATCGCTCACTCTCACAGAGAAGTCACATGCATGCAATTGGTACCATAGGCTTGCCCTTAATGTAGATCTCTACTAATGTAAGCTCGCTCGATCTAAAATCAATTAGGACTTTTTCATGGTTGTAATGTGGGCTAAGGGAAGGGTAGGATATATTTTAGGAATAGTGACTCAACCTCCTAAGCACTTTAACACATCATCAAATAACTTAAGCGTAAATTCTTCAACACCACTTTAATTTCACAAATAATATCACCCCCAACAATATTTCCTCTTTCTTTAAGTACTACTTTAATTCATACCCACTAGCAAGAACAAGACAACAATTTATTCATCTATATTTTTCTTTCTTTCTTTTTGTTTTGATAAATTCCGCTAGTGTTGTATTATTTTACAAAACAAGTGCACCTTTCTTTCTTTCATTGGTTCCACTCAAAAGTCACCCCATACTTAGTCCCTTCTTACTTCTTTTAGCGCTCATCTAACAATTAAAGTGCTTTAAGAGGTAAAAGGATCAAAACAATGTCAATTAAGAATAAAAAGGGTATAGGCTTGTAATGTGGGTACCAAATAAAAGTCAATAGGCTCAAAATGGTTAACTAGGGATAAATTTTATTTGTGATAAGCAATAAGCTCAAAAAGATCAAAGAAAGCCTAAAATCATTTTTCAAACCGAGCATCACCTCAAATTTCGCTTCAACTCACATACCGGGCAAGTTCTAGACACAAGTACAATACATGGACTACACAAAAACCTCACCACACATGGCACATGACTCACTAAGAATGATCACATTCCGACTCTCAAGAAATGCAAGTATTCACGGAGCCATGAGATATTAAGCATTAAGCCCAAAGTGAACACGAGTCAAGAAAATGAGAAATAGTCGTCACAAAATATGCTATCTAATATATAAAGGCATCAAGATTAACATCACAATATAGGGGAGATACTACACATGCCAAAGCATAAGTATGTTACTATGAAACAAGTCAAGGGCGCTTAGGTTAATCATTCTTCCTCTTTTTATTTCCTAAATTCCTAATCTATTCTTAAAAAAAACTATTACTGCCTGGTTCAAAATACATCCCATGGAAAAGAACCGAGGCACAAAGAAAAACCACAGGAGATTATTATTACCTAAAAAAAAAATAAATTACTAACTACTTTTCTTCTTTTCTTTAGTTTTCTGTCAATCTTCTAATACTAACACTAATTTCAAAAATCAAATGAAAATCTTTATGTGTTTTTCTAAGGACCTTAATCCCTCGAGAGAACTGTCCAGGTAGTCTGTCATCGAGAAAAGTCCTTTATTTTCTACGACTACACATAACAATGAACTGAGAGTTACTCCATATAGATGACATTTACTAACTATTACAGGCCATTAATCCAGTGAATATTACAGCCCTCAACAGTATCAAAATCAACAAAAATTGTAACAGTTAAGTACATTCATCCACAAGCATAAGGATAACCCCTACCCCACATTTAAAATCGTGCTTTGCCCCTAATGCACACAAATAACGTAAAGTAGGATGAGAAGAAACTCCCCTCAAGTCAAGGTGGAAGGCTCATCCGTAGTCTGTGGAAGAGCATCAGCATCCATGGCATTCATTAAGACCCCCTCCGGCCTGGCGATAGCATCCTCACGAATATGGGGAGCTGTCACAGTCCTATCATCACCAACTGGAGCTGAGTCTGTAGTAGGTGGGATATTGGCCTCAGCAGGCCTGGTGTGTGGAGCCTCAGGGACTATACGAGGAACATGAGTGGATGGTCCGGCAGTGGACGATGCAATCAGCTGTGAGATGTCTATATCTGCATGTTGAACCAGAGCACGGAGGAGTAATGATACCTCCCTCATCATCGTGGCCTGCTCAGTCTGAACTCGGCTTAGATCCGTACGAGTCTGACTCAACTCATCCCTGGTGGCACTCAACTCTACACGAGTCGCTATCAACTCAGCCCTGTTCTCTTGCATATCAGCTTGCATCTGCTCAAACAACTGTTGAATGGTGAGCTTAGAAGACCTTCCCTTGTTCGGCTCTAGAACATGAGTGACATCGTATGGTCCTGGAGCTTTAGCCTCAATGTCGTCATTCTCCTTGTCCCATAGTACTCCCATCTCTGTCAAGAAAGCCGATAGGGTATTTGCAAAGAACAGCCTCCACTTGTAATTCATCCTGGTGCGCTGCATTTGATCATGCATGATGGCTCCTAAGTTGAGCGGTATCCCCTCCAATAAAGCATACAATACTAGTGCGCGGTGACGAGGGACATCAGTTTTGTGTTGGCATGGCATCAGGAGGTTGCATATGAAATTTAGAGCCACACGTGCTAACGCACTCATGAATTCCTTGGCCAGAGAATGATACTCCATACTCCCATGCTTCCAATTTGCATCCTTCCTGGTAGGGCATAGGACCGACCGAATGTGTGCATAATCCGGTGCTGTGCATATGGAGTCAAACCTATCTGTTAGTGTGTGTGGCACCCCTAAGAAATTATTCAGAGCTTCAGCTGAGACATTAATATCCACCCCTCGTACTCTCACAATGCTGCCCATGGAATGACGCCAATTGGCGTAAAGCTCTCTGACGATAGTGAGGTTGTCTTTGCCGTGAACCTTCAAGATAGGTCCCCATTGTTGCACCTCTCAAATTGAGTTTAGAAACTCTGGGTACTTTTTCTTAAGTGTTCCGATATTGATCGGCTTTTCTGGAATGTACTTCTTTGAACCCAGTATCTTATTATAAGCTCGGAATGCCTTTTCATTAACAAAGTTCTTCTCCCAAGCAGCTCGATCTATTGGTTCACCCTCATCTTCATCACTCATGTCGACATGTAGAAGATCATTATCCGAATCGGACTCGGACTTAGATTCTGCAGTAATCTTCTGCTTTCCTTTATCATTCGGATCACTCTGTTTGGAGGCTTTTCTCTGGTTCGGCACAGGTTCTCTTATCTCTATCCCTTTGCTTGGCGGATTTAATGATGTTGTTGTAATACCCTTATTCACTGTCCTCCTGACTAATGGTTCCTCCTCTTCTTGCTCTGATTCATCAATTAACTGCCTAGTCTGCAGTTCCTTTTCTTTGTCAGTTCGCTTCCTTTTTTTCTATGGATTTGGAGCACCTGTTGCCTTTCCGGTGGGCTTTTTGGGTGGTTGCTTGTTATTATCTTTGTCTTGTTGCTTGGACTGTTCGCTCGTTGCTGCCATTTCCCAGCCTCAGTACCTGCAATGCGAAGAACAATGAAGTTCAGCTATAGAACATTGGCATAGAACAATGAAGTTCAGCTATGAATGAGGTGCAACATCTAGCACTTCCAATCATTTGCATAGTCGTGTCATTTATGACTGTATGAAAGTATAGCCCATGGCTTTCAGCAGGGATGTGATAACTCTTTTCAAGTTTACAAATAAGCACTTTGCGATATTGATATCATTATGCACAACATGATATTTATCCGAGCGACGCTCACTAACCATGTTCAATTACACATAGCAGCTCACACAATTCAAATCGAGTAACACTTTACAATTCAAGACGTCTAGCATGTCCCGGATGTTCAATTCCCTTAGACAATCTTTCATAGGCTAAAAACATTCTGACAATCAAGACAAACGACCCTACACTCATTCACTAGCATATACCAGTGTTGCTCGGTTACTCAGACTTTACCGGTACCTAACTTTACCTCTCGGGCAATTCGTCGAACAGGTGATATGCAACAGTTGTGCCTAGTTTCTTCTATCAGTGGGGTACTTCGACTACCCTCCCAGAATTAACGAGATGAAGGGAATTATAGTTTATCATCTCGCAACCATTACAACTAACAGGAATGACTTCCCCAAATTATAGTTGAATCACATGTGTGACATTTAAATTAGGGAAACTTAACCTAGGGGAATTTGGGCAGGGGGTCTGTTGCTACCAGCGAGAAAGAGAAGAAAGGAGAGTGAGGAGAGTAAAGAAAAAGAAAGAATGAGGGAGAAGATACATACCTGTCGCGAGAGAAGAGAGGAGAGGTGTTTGGTCGCAAGTGAGATGAGAGGGGCAGGTCTCGGCAGAAGGCAAATTTGTGTGTAATTGTGTTTTGGCATAGGATGTGTTAAAATATAACACTTACCTGTGCGTGCGAGCTTGGACGCGACGCATCCCCACTGTTTTCTCTGAAATTGGTTGGACGCGATGTGGACGCGATAGGCAGACTTCACTGCCTTGAGCAATTGGTCCGTCAATATTTTTATGCTGAGGGGGATGCGACGCATCCACCCTGTTTTCCCATATCTGGACCCCTTTTTTCATTTTTTTTTTAATATTTTTTTTAAAATATATACATACAAGATCTAATTCCTAAATACAGGACTTGGGTGGCCTCCCAAGAAGTGCCTGATTTAACGTCGCGGCACGACGCAACATGTTCTTCACGCCTCCACCAAATCCATCGAGGTCTTGTGACGTGCAATGTCACCACCCCAATAGTGGTTTACTCTCTGGCCATTTACCAAGAATGTCGCATTGGAACTCGTATCACGTAATTCCACCGCCCCATGAGGTTTCACACTAACCATTTCAAACGAACCCGACCATCGAGATTTAAGCTTTCCGGGAAAAAGCTTTAGCCTCGAATTAAACAAGAGAACCTCTTGACCTGGCTCAAACTCACGATGTTGGATGTGCTTATCATGCCACCTCTTTGTCTTTTATTTATACAATTTGGCATTTTCATATGCATGCAATCGAAATTCATCAAGCTCGTTGAGTTGTAGCAATCTCTTCTCACCGGCCAAGTCCATCTCCATATTTAGCTTTTTAATCGCCCGATAGGCTTTGTGTTCAAGCTCAACAAGCAAGTGGCACGCCTTCCCATAAACCAACCTGTACGGAGAAGTACCTATGGGGGTCTTGTATGCAGTGCGATATGCCCATAATGCATCATCCAGCTTTCCGGCTCAGTCCTTTCTATTCCCACTTACTGTTTTCTCCAAAATCTGCTTTGCCTCTCTGTTGGAAACTTCTACTTGACCACTCGTTTGGGGATGATAGGTAGTGAAAACCTTATGCTTAACTCCATACTTTGCAAGAACATTATTCAGAAATTTGTTACAAAAATGAGTTCCTTCGTCGCTTATCAACACTCTTGGAGTCCCAAAACGTGTGAAGATGTGCTTCTTTACAAAGCTTACCACTACCTTTGCGTCATTAGTAGGAAGAGCAATGGCTTCCACCCACTTAGAAACATAGTCGACCGCCACCAAGATGTACATGTGCCCATTAGAATATGGGAACGGTCCCATGAAATCAATCCCCCAAACATCAAAAAGCTCTACTGCCAGAATATTTTGCAAGGGCATCTCGTGCTTCCTTGTGATAGTTCCGGTTATTTGGCATCTGTCATAATTTTTAACAAAGACATGTGCATCCTTAAACAATTTTGGCCAATAGAAGCCTGATTGTAGCACTTTTTGGGCGGTTCTATCCCCGCCGTGATGACCTCCATATGGCGAAGCATGGCAATTATGCAGTATAGCATTCATCTCTTCCTCAGGAACACACCTTCGCACCAACTGATCCGCGCACTGCCTATATAAGAATGGCTCATCCCACATGTAGAGTCTCACATCATGTAAGAATCTTCTTCTATTGTCAGGTGTCAATTCTAGTGGCGTCACCCCACTTGCAATAAAATTCACATAATTTTCATACCATGGGGCTTCACCTGAGGTGACTGCTAATAACTGCTCATCAGGAAATGTTTCTTTGATTGACCCTCCTTCAGCTACATGGTTCCGACTTTCTAATATGGACAAGTGATCATCCACTTGATTTTCTGTCCCTTTTCGATCTCGGATCTCTAAGTCAAATTCTTGCAAGAGGAGGACCCAACGAATCAGTCTCGGCTTGGCATCTTTCTTTTCAAACAAGTATCTGATAGCTGAATGATCTGTGTAAACGATGACTTTGGTTCCCACTAGATAGGATCTGAACTTGTCAAATGCCCACACCACTGCAAGCAACTCCTTTTCAGTAACTGTATAATTCATCTGAGCTGGATTTATAGTTTTGCTCGCATAATAAATGGAGTGAAAGATTTTATCCCTCCTTTTCCCCAAAACAGCTCTGATTGCTATGTCACTTGCATCGCACATCAACTCAAATGATTGTGCCCAATCTGGGCCAATGATAATTGGTGCAGTCACCAACCTTCCCTTCAGCTTCTCAAATGCTCTCAGACAGGTATCATCAAACTTGAAGGGCACATCTTTCTCAAGAAGCCTGCACAAAGGAGAAGAAATTTTCGAAAAATCTTTAATGAAACGACGATAAAAACCTGCATGGCCCAAGAAACTGCGAATGCCTTTGACGGATGTCGGTGGGGGAAATTTTTCAATCGCCTCCACCTTCGCTTTGTCCACCTGCAAATCACTTTTGGACACCTTGTGACCCAAAACTATACCTTCACGTACATGAAATGGCACTTTTCCCAGTTTAGTACTAAGTTCGTCTCTTCACACCTAGCAAGCACTTTATCAAGGTTCATTAAAAAATTATCAAAAGAACATCCAAACACAGAAAAATCATCCATGAACACTTCTACAAATCTTTCAAACATGTCAGTAAAAATAGCCATCATACACCTTTGAAAAGTCGCAGGTGCATTACAAAGACCAAAGGGCATTCTCTTGAACGCATACGTGCCATAAGGACACGTAAATGTAGTTTTCTCTTGGTCCTCTGGGGCTATAGCAATCTGATTATACCCCGAATAACCGTCCAGGAAACAGTAGTATTCCTGGCCAGCTAACCTATCAAGCATTTGGTCAATAAAGGGAAGGGGAAAGTGGTCTTTCCGGGTGGCATTGTTCAATTTTCTATAATCTATGCAAATTCTCCATCCCGTGACAGTTCTTGTAGGAATTAAGTCATTGTTTTCATTAAGTACTACAGTCATCCCCCCTTTCTTCGGTACGCATTGAACTGGGCTTACCCATTTGCTATCAGAGATTGAAAATGCAATACCTGCATCAAGCCACTTAATCACTTCTTTTCTTACCACCTCTTTCATGATTGGATTTAGTCGGTGTTGTTGCTCTACACTTGGCTTGTGTCCGTCCTCCATGAGGATTTTATGCATGCAGAAAGCTGGACTAATGACTTTAATGTCAGACATTGTCCACCCAATTGCTCGCTTGTGCTCACGTAGCACCCTCAATAGCTTTTCTTCCTGCAATTTAGACAAGTGAGAAGAAACAATAACAGGTAAAGTGTCAGAACTACCCAAATAAGCATATTGAAGGTGAGGGGGTTAGGGGTTTAAGCTCCAATTTTGGAGCTTCTTCAATTGACGGCTTTGGAGGGGGCCACTTGGCCTATTCAGGGGCTCAAACGGGTGTATTCCTTGCATGTAAGCACATGATGCATCTAGGATATGCATCATCTCCTCAACCTCATCATCTATCATCAAGATATCAAACAACATGATTGCTTTTTCTAGAGAGTCGTCTAGATATACACTCGTGTCAAGAAGTTGCTCATCCACCTCCACAACAGATATCATAGAGAGCTCCTCATAGTGGCGGGGAAGTTGGATTGCTTTGTAAACATTGAAGACTGCTTCCTCGTTATCCACCCTCATAATCATTTTCCCTTCTCTCACTTTAATTATTGCATCACCAGTAGCCAAGAGAGGTCATCCCAATATGATTGGAACTTGTTCATCAGCCTCAAAATCTAGAACAATGAAGTCAGTTGGGAAGATAAATTTTCTAATTTGCAGCAGCACATCTTCAATCACTCCTTCAGGGTAGGCTATGGACCTATCAGCTAATTGCAACATCACAGTGGTTGGTCTTGGAGCTCCCAGACCCAATTGCTTAAACAAGGACAATGACATCAGATTTATGCTCGCACCCAAATCACAAAGAGCACGATCCATATCAATATTACCGATTCGCACTGGAATGGTGAAGCTGCCAGGATCCTTAAGCTTTTGAGGAAGCTTGTTTTGGACCCTTGAAGTGCACTCCTCAGTAAGTGCAACTATCTTGAACTCAGTCAATTTCCTCTTGTGAGCCACTATATCTTTTATGTACTTAACATACTTTGGAATTTCACGAAGTACATCCACTAATGGAATATTTAATTGAACCTGACTCAACATAGAGAGAAATTTGTTGAACATGTGATCGTCATTATTTTTCTACAATCTCTGGGGGAAAGGTGGCGGTGGCCTTGCAGCCTCCATTCGCTCTGAACTTGCATCATTTTTCTTTGACTCGTGTATTGCCTTAGGGGTCAGCTCCCCCTCAGGTATAGGTCTGTCCTTTCTCTTCTTTGGCACTTCCTCTAGTTCTCTCCCGTTTCTGAGTGTAACTGCATTAACTTGAGGGTTCTTCTCTGTATCACTGGGAAGAGAGCCTGTAGGTCTAGTATTTTGATTTGCTGCCAACTGCCCCATTTGCCTCTCAAGATTTCTGAAATCGGTCATGAGCTGTTGATTGTCAAGTAACAACTTTTTTAGCAAGTCATTCGTACTCTCTTCTGTTTGTTGGGGTGGCTTCTGAGGCTGATTGAAATTTCCTTGAGGCCTAAACTGATTCTGATTCTGTTGATTTCCGTCCCATGAGAAGTTAGGATGATTCCTCCAATTTGGATTGTAAGTGTTCCCATATTGTGCATGCTGATTCATCAGACCTCTGTTTTGTTGCCCCACATAGTATATAGATTCAGGATTCGTGGGGCACATGTCACTCATATGACTGTCACCACATAGTTCACAGCAAATAGACATTTGCTGTACCTGTTGCATCTGTTGTGTTTGTTGCGTTGTCATTCTGTT
This sequence comes from Nicotiana tabacum, assembly GCF_000715075.1. NCBI lineage: Eukaryota > Viridiplantae > Streptophyta > Magnoliopsida > Solanales > Solanaceae > Nicotiana > Nicotiana tabacum. The sequence continues at coordinate 124,413,996 of NC_134088.1, read as the reverse complement.
CATCTGATTTGCCAGCTTTGCAATATCTGCTCTCATGGCCGAGAAGTTCTCAAGCTCAATCACCCCAGCTGCCTTCTGTTTAATTACTCTTCTTGTGTCCCCATCTCCTTGCCAATTATGGTCATTAGCAGTGAAGTTATTTAGCAAGAGTTGTATTTCACTATACGGCCTCGCCATGCAACTACCCCCACAAGCTGAATCAAGATTCATCTTTGATGCCTCGTCTAGCCCATCAACAAAAGTGTGACCCAAAACCTCATCAGTCTGACAATGATGTGGGCAGTCTCTGAGTAGCTTCTTGTATCTTTCCCAAGCTTGACGAAGTGTCTCGCCATCCCGTTGTTGGAACCCAAGAATTTGGCTCCTCAGCGATTTTGTCTTCTTAGTGGGGAAAAACTTGATTAGGAATTTCCTTGCTAAATCATCCCAAGTGTGGATTGAGTTCGCGGGCTCCTTTTGCAACCATTCCTTAGCTTCCCCCAACAATGAAAAGGGAAATAGTGTCAGCCTGACATAGTCCTTGGAAACATTCAGATAATTGTAAGTGTCCGTAATTTCCAAAAAGTTCTGAATGTGCCTCTGCGGGTCTTCATGAGATAAACCCACATATTGCCCTGTGGACTGAATCAGTTGTACCATGTACTGTTTGAGTTTAAAATGCCCCTTGATATCAGGCTTTACGATAGCCTGAGTCATATTAGCAAGATTGGGTCTTGCGGCTTCTATCACCGGACGCTCCTCATTACCTGCCATCTCTATTGGCTATGGTTGAACTACGATGTCCAACTCTCTTTCTATTCTCGTTCTAGCTTCGACTTCCCTCCTCATTCTATGAAGTGTTCGTTCAATCTCTGGATCAAAAGGAAGGAGGTTGTTTGCACTTCTACTCCTCCGCATTCAAGAGAAGAACCTGCGTTAACACAAACAAGGCAAACTGAAAATTAAAACTTGAACTAATAAGTAATAAAAGCTTAACTCGGTCAAGTAGCTAATTTCTAAGTCCCCGGCAACGGTGCCAAAAATTTGTTGCGACCAAACACACTCATGCAAGTATACGCGGTCGTCAAGTAATAGAGTAGTGAATAAAGTATCGTTCCCACGAAGACTTATGATTAACTTTTGACTAAGTCAAACTCAAATAGCTTATCGATTCAAGCGATTTCTTATAAAATAGATAATTGTCTAATTTACTACCTAAAGACTATCAAGTAAAGACTTACTAGAATTTAACACAACACTTAAATAGTTTTAAATGACAATCAATAGGAGATAATATTCCAGGATCACGGGTTATCTAACAATTATGTTGCATTCTTAGCTTAAAATAACTAATTGATTTATCTGGATTGTTGGTTGACAGGGTTGATATTACTCATAAGAATCTGTCGAACCCTTACTCGCCTATTCAAGCTAACTTAATACCTATATGTCTATGGAATTAAGATTAACAAGCACGCATTTACAATTCCTGTATTGCAACCGAGCAAGGCAATTAGGTATATGTCTATCCCAATTGTGAATCCGTTCCCCGATGCCCGGGTTTAAGAACTTGCTCTATTTAATTCTATATGCAATCTAGAGTTCCCACTTTCGAGTTCAACTCTAGATTCGTAGATAGTATTTCACCGTTAGCTTCTCAGCAAAATAATTAAAAACAGAATTAAATAAACAACCCAATATGATAAAATCAACTTCGCCAAATTAAACTTCAAACATCAACATTCATGTATACCCATGACCCTAGAACAATAGTGTTCTTAGCCACTCATGTTCATACAATCATCAAATAACTCACAAGAGTGCATAATAATCAATAAAAGAAGGAAAAATAAGAACTCAAGATGAATTACGTAGTTTCCCAGCTTTGTCGTGGCTTTTCTCCTCTTCCCAATATGTTAGATGCCCTAAAAGAGGCGTTTTTGGCTTATATATTGCGTACAAAAGTCGTGGGCCAAAGTTCTCTTATTCATAATCCGACTTGGCTACAAGGATTGATGCTGGGGTGGATGCGTCGCATCCGCCTCGTCCTCCACTTCTCAGCTTCGCATGCTAGGGTGGATGCGTCGCATCCACCCTTTGTTCCTCCTTCTCAGCTTTGCCCAGGTGCGGATGCTATGGCGGATGCTATGGGCCGACTTCACTGCTAAGGGTGCACGAAATCTGATTTTTTTCTCTAGATTGGATGCGACGCATCCAATCCCTCTTCCTCTACCTAGAGCATCTTTTCTTCATATTTTTGCACTCCAAACACCCTAATTCATCACACACAACTCAATTAGTCATAAAACTAATAATTAAACTATGTTGGGCATTTTAAGGATCAAATAACATCAAAAAGCGGTTAAAATATGGGTAAAGTAACATCAATACATGTCGAAATATGCCTAACATCACATTCTATCAAACACTTGCTACTTTCCATCAACACATGTATCGAGCCACGCCATAACATCAGGGGCGAAGCTATGTTGACCCTTCGCCGAAAAATTATGCACGTATAAAGTAAAATATTACTTGTTATTGATTAAAAAAAAATAGACTCTGAACATCCTTGCACAGAACATTGGCAAAGGGTGTTCAAAATTTAAGCACCCTTATTGAATTTTCTGACTTCGTCACTCCATAACATAAAGTCATAAACTTTAAGAATAAACAATAATCACACAAAGTCATAAACTTTTAAATAAGAACTAATAGCAGGCGAGCATCACATATTATGCAAGATTTTGCAGCAATTATAACAAGAAGTCATAAGTTTTTAAGAATAAATTATATTAATCAGATAATATTGAAATTAAAACCCCCAAAAGACTCACTTAATTCAAACAGCGGCATGTTGTTGATTGCCAATAGCTTTTAGTCTCAAATCACAATCTCTCTTACAACTAGAACGTATATATATAAGATAAAAGAAAGCCAAACCAAAATAGGTTTGGATAATTTTAGGACTCTAGTTTTAAAATATATATATAAAAAGATATCCAAACCAAAATAGGTTTGGATAATTTTAGGACTCTAGTTTTAAACAGGGGGCCATTAATTAAAACACAAGTCTATGGGTCAATCGGGTCAATTAACAAACGGATGGAGTAATTATTAATTGTATTGTTTTTTCTCCGTTACTGAAAACAAATAGTTTTACTCTTTCCTTTTCCTTTCCAATTTATGTCTTATATTAGTTTAAACGTTTTAAAAGAATATCCTAGTTTTGTTTTGTTTTTAAAACCTGTAATTCTAATATTTTAAGAAAAGGAAGTATACCCGGAAAAATTGCCGGTCGAAAAGGTAAAGCCGTTGGGTTCATAGTACCAATTGCATTAGCAAATGCTTTTGTTATTGTAACTTGTAAGATGGTGACCAATTGCAAAAATAGTCATATCAATACGATTAATTTAGGTTTAATATTTTCTAGGAGTCTTTTATTGTTAGAGTGCTTTTACTTTTACTTTTTGTTATGTTGGACATGCAATGAGCTTGAATTGAGCGACAAGACTAGTGAAGATTCATAGAGCTGATTCTAATTTGCTTGGGATAAAGCGTTGCATTTTATCGCAAGAGATAAATGAAACAAAGTGGCTTAAGGCGTTTCAGGATTTCCTTCTTTTCCGGCTAATCATTTCATAAATTATTAACCTTACCGAAGTTTTGTAGCATAATTATAAGGTGGTTATTGGAGACATTGTTTAATTTCCTTTTCAATTTCTTTCCCCACACACATGTTGGTAAATATCAGGATTATACTTTGTAACAACAACTTCAACCAAGCAATTTCATCGTCATTATAACTTTCAAGTGATATTGTACAATAAAATAGCTATTTATCAAATAAATGTATAATATTTCAGTCTTACCCCTTTTAGGTGACTTTATATATTTTGATCTTATAAGGATTATAAGCTGAACATAAAAAGGAAAAATGGACTATGGAGTATATAATTATTTAAAGGATTCATTTCTGTCTAGGTATGGGCAGCAATCCCTTCTTCACTGATTAATTATTCTAAGTGGGCATTTGGACATAAGATTTGTAAAATCCCGAAAAAAGTGAAAAAAAATTTAAGTGAAAATAGTATTTGAAAATTAGAGTCGTGTTTGGACATAAATATAATTTTGGGTTATTTTTGGATTTTTACCAGTGATCTGAGTGAAAATTTTGAAAAATAACTTTTTGAAATTTTTCAGATTTTCGAAAATTGCAAAAATTCATCTTCAAGTAAAAAATTAAAAATTTTATGGCCAAACACTGATTTTAAAAAAAAAAAAAAAAAAAAATTTAATGGCCAAACGGGCTACTACTTTAAAGGTTATCTGAAAGAGATCATAATTAAACTATACTTGCCCATTTTCAATAATTAAATAATGAATTTTGTTACAAACGTTAGGTCATTAGACTCAGAAACTAGAGTATCTAGACTAAAGTAAATATATCAATTCAACTGAAAATGTAACAGTTGTAACGACCCGACTTGTCGTTTTGAGAATTGACGTCTCGTTCAGCGACTCAAGGTCCCGAGCAGCTTCGTAATGTGTATTATGACTTGCGTGGGTAATCGAGTTTGATTTCCGGAAGATTCGGAACTAAGTTGAAAGAACTATTCTTATTTTTGAAGCTTAAATGAAAAGAGTTCATCGGAGTTTGACTTTTGAGCAAACGACTCCGGAATGGAATTTTGATGATTTCAATAGTTTCGTATGGTAATTTCGGACTTAGGCGTATGTCCGTATTTGGATTTGGAAGTCCGTAGGACAATTTGACGAAAGTTGGAAAATGGAAGATTTTTAGAAAGGTTGACCGGGAGTTAACTTTATTGATATCAGGGCAGAAATTCGATTTCGAAAATTAGAACATGTCCATTATGTCATTTATGACATGTGTACAAAATTTGAAGTCATTCCGGATTGATTTGATACGTTTCGGCGCAAATTATATAAGTTGGAAGATTTGAAAACTCATAATTCGATTCGAGGAGCGATTCATAATTTCGTTGTTGTTTGACGTGGTTTGAAGCCTCGATTAAGTTAGTATTGTATTTTGGGACGTGTTAGTATATTCGGTTAAGGTTCCGAAGGCCTCGGGTGAATTCCGGATGGTTAACAGATTGATTTTTGGACTTGAAGAAGCTGTTGGAAATCTGCTGCTGGTGTTCTCGCTTCTGCGGAAGCTTCATCGCAGAAGCGAGGTTGAGCTCGCAGAAGCGACGTTGGGAAGACTGGGCAGAGGTCGCAGGTGCGATGCATTTTCCGCACCTGCGATACCGCATAAGCGGTGATTGAACCCAGAAGCCACGAGCTTCGCAGGTGCGCATTTGACCATCGCTTCTACGATTGTGCAGAAGCGGCATTCTGTCCGCAGGTGCGAGCTTTGGCTGGGCAGTGAGGATCGCATAAGGGTGATTCTGGCTCGTAAAAGCAAGGTTGCATATGCGCAAATATGTCCGCAAAAGCGAAAACTTGGCAGCAACATAAGGGGTCGAAAATCAGTCATTTCTTCATTTCGATTGGAAATTTTGGAGCTCGGTTCTTGGGCGATTTTGAGAATTTCTTCATGACTTCGAGTAGGGTAATTGTTCTACATCCGAAAGTGATTATATTTCATAAATTCATGGTTATATTTATCGTTTAATTCAAGTTTTAATAGAGGAAATTGGAATTTTTGTAAAACTTTTCAAAAACGAAAATTCAAGATTTGGAAGACGATTTGTTATTGGAATTTGATAAAATTGGTACGGTTGAACTCGTAGCGGAATGGGTATTCGAATTTTATGAAAATTCTGTCGAGTTCCGAGAGGCGGGACTCGCGCTGACTTTTGGTTGACTTTTTAACGTAAAATTTTAAGTTGACATTTTAGTATCCGGAATTGTTTCCGCTGAATTTTAATAAAGTTATACAATTAATTTGGATAGATTTGAGTTGTCCAGAGGTCAATTCAAGCATGAAGGCTAGTTTGAAATATCGGCATAACTTCAAAAAGGTAAGTATCTTGCCTAACATTGAGGGAAAAAAATTACCCCTTAGGCATTGAGTCTTATGTGAAAATTGTGTAATTGAAAACCATGTACGCAAGGTGATGAGTACGTACTTAGTTTATATGTGAAATTATATAGGTTAAAATTTGTAGACGCCCTTATGTATTAGATTGAAAAATTTGTTGGAACATAGTAAACCCTTTATTTGTCATGCCTCATTCCTTGTTTGCCGATAATTTGGTGTGATTGCCACTTTGATTTTTATGTTAAATACCGTGGTTAGTTGGGTTGACATTTTTTTTAAAAATAATTTCATTATGGATTCCTTATCTGCAAATAATTATTAAATAAGTTTAAAAGGAGGCATTAATCTATTTGCCAAAATTTGAATTTAAGAAGGCGTTGTTCCTTGATGAATTACTTTCCAGTTCATGTTGTTGAAATTTGTATTGAGTTATAAAGGCCGTAAATCATATTGAGGCAAGGTGTTAATTGTGAAATATTATTCTGTTGAGTTGTTCACTTTCGGATATATTTGTTAAGATTTTATGTATATTATGGTCGAGCCATAAACTCCTTATTGTGGAAAATAATGTATTGTTGATTTATGTGATATGTTGTAATATTTGAATACTTGATGTGTAATTTGTGATATGTTATAATATTTGAGCACTCGAGGTTCAACTTATGAGATGTTGTGATATTGACACGTGATATTGTTGGGAGGTTTGTTCGGGTGTTTGCACGAGGTTTCTATCGTGCTATTGTTGCTATTGATATATGCACATGTGGCGTGACAAGGCGGGCTATATATGTGAGTTTGCGCATGTGGCGAGACAAGGTGAGAATATTATTATGCGCGTGTGACAGACAATGCGGGCATTGTCTTTATTATTGCGCACATGGCGAGACAAGGTGGGCTATGTCGGGGATTGATTTGTGATGACTTGTGATAGCGTGTGGGCATTATTGTTGTTGATATTTATGTTGGTATTACGAGGCGGTATCCCGAGAGTACCCTTTTATTGATATTTCTCTATGGCTGCACTTGACTTTGGTTATTTTTTTTTCCATAATATGTAAATTTCTTTGTTTTTCGTGATGTATTATTTGACTTAATATTAAGTGTTTTGTATTTCTTATAGTATTGTGCCGACTTTAACTTTTTCGTACGAGACTCTGAGGATTTATATTTCTAGTTTGTACTTGTTCTAGATGATTAAGTTATTTTAAATAAAAGAAATTAATATTATGTTTTAATTTAATAAGTTGTACATCCAAATCAGTAGCTTATCTTATGCTTTATTTTAATTGAAAATGTCATTTTCTTCGCTCAAACTATTTCTAAAATAAACTCATTTCTTTGTTGAATTCTTACGTGATTTACAAAAATAATTGTAACCTTACTTTATTGAAAATAAATTGATCGTGCAGATTTTATGTATTGATATATTTGGCACGAGAGTTGTTCGTGCAGTTGTGATAAAGATATGGGCACGAGGTGCCGTGAGAATCTGAAAGGGGGTTGAGACCCGTATTTTTATGATTTTGATATAAGGATATTTATTTGAAGAAATATATTCGAAGGGTATTTGCTCGAAAGAATTATATGTGAAAGATTTATATTTGAAGGACTTGTTTAATTGGTTGTACTTGTGTTTCTTATTTGTTGAGTAATAATTATGGTGTTCTTGATGCCTTGCTGTTTACATCATTAGTTGATTATTGTTGCTATCACTGCTATTTGTTTTCTATTATTTTTGTATACTATATTGCACAGGTTATTAGACTAGTGAGTGTCTTGACTGTACCTCATCACTACTCCATCGAGGTTAGTCTTGATACTTATTGGGTACCGACTGTGGTGTACTCATACTACACTTCTGCACATTTTTGTGCAGAGCCAGGTACTGGAGATATTGGACTCGAGCAGAGTTAGTGGGTTGATCGCAAGGATTCAAGGTAGAGTTGCTTGGTCGTCGCAGTCCCTTGGAGTCTTCCCATTTTATTGTACTGTTAATTATTATTCGAACAATATTGTATATTTGGTCATCGAAATTATTCCATGTATTCAGTTAGAGTTCGTGATCAGTTGCGGACCCAGGATTTTATGCAAGCGGGTTCAATTTTAGAAGTACATAACTTTAGTCGTAAAATAATAATTGTCAGGTAGATTCAAATAAAATATTTATATAGAATTTATACAGTTTTAATTCTAATTTATACATATACACAGTATTAGTTTTTGGCGAAGCGGGTTCAGTTGAACCCGCTAGCCACCACCTGGGTCCGTCACTGTTCGTGATTCAGTATTACCAGTCTTGGGAGGTTGTTTGAATATTTCTGTTATTGGTTTTGACACTTGTATTGATTTTAAATTATATGTTTCAAAACAAAAATGACTTGAATTGTTATTATAATTGACTTACCTAGTCTTAAACACTAAGTGTTATCACGACGCCTGTAATGAGATTTTGGGTGGTGACTGCGGTATACATAAATTCTTTGCATATCCACAATAAGATCAAAGTATCATTCAAATGCCTATGGTTACCAAACTTATCAGCTTCTACTTTTTTTTTCTAGGTTGAAATCCTCCAACGCCTTTTCGAGAAACTAAGTAGGTAAAAGAAGAATTTGTTTAGAGAGACGTTAATCTCAAGTAGCTTTATTCTGAGATCAAAGTTGAAAAATCTCCTATTGCATGCTGTAATTTTAACAGTAGCAAGACAACTTGAAAAATTCGAGAACTAGGTTGACTCATTATGTTGAAAGCTTTTTCTTATATAAAGTATATAACTTTAAAAGGGTAAAATCCTCTTACTGCTCCATGACTTTTATGTGCAACTTAATATATGTATCATTAAGCTTCTTGAAGTAGAAGTGTAATATAAGATTTCTTTCCCACAGTTCCATGTTCCCAAGTTATATGCTATTGCAATAACAATGGCCTAAAGTTAAATAGATATCCACATCATTTGTGGAAACGATTTGTACCCCATAGACCATAATTGATTTTTTATTTCTTTTATTTCACCGATCAAGAACTTTCCCAAAAGGTTTAATTATGTTATTTCGTACTTTTTCAGTATATTGGGAATTAAGGCGAAGGCTTATGAACATATGATACATCATGCGAAGCGGGTAGCACAGTTTTTTCAGAACTTAGCATTACCATGGTAACTCTTTTTCTATTTGTCTGTGAAAGTAATTATTTTTCTGTTTGTCTGTGTTTCACAATGTTAAAGAATAGGTAGAATAATAATTATTTTTTTGTCATTAGGCGGTCGTAAGTGTAAGCAAGGGTTACAAGAATTATTCTGCGCAGCAATCTAAAAGTGTTCTCAAGAAAGAATTGAACACTAAGTTGCAGGAAGCAATGACTGAGTTGCAACCAACAAAGAAAAATGAGTTGAAGTCTGATTTACAAAAAGAGTTGAAGCCAGAGCTGAAACGTGAGATGATGACTGAATAAATTAAAGCAAGAATTTAAGGACAAGGATGAAGACATCCACATAGTTATCTTCAAACCATTTGCGTAAAACTTTTTATTTTTGAGCATGCTCTTTTGACGTTTCCGGTGTTCCAATATATTTGTTAGTATTGGACCAATAGAAACCCACATGGTTGTCCGTAATTGGACCAATCAACCTGTCATGACAAGAGTACCTATAAAATTTAAAATATTTATCTTGCTCTACCTGTCATGACCCGAAATCCACCTAGTCGTGATGACACTTAACCCAACCCGTCAGGTAAGTCAATCAATCACTAATCAATTCTAATAACAATTAATAAAGCAATTAAGTAAAGAAATATCTGAATCTGATACATTTCCCAAAGACTGGTAGTACAAATCATGAGCATCTAAGAATAGAGTTTACAAAGCTGAAATGAAGTAAATATATCATCTGATTGAAGAGTATATAAACAGAGTTTTATAGATCTAAGGCTACCATGAACAAGAGGCAACTACAATTGGAACGTAGGTACATCTTCAATTCCGGCTCCCGTCGATCACAGCAACGTCAGCAGTCAATATCTACACGCAAGGTGCAGAAGTATAGTATGAGTACAACTGACCTCATGTACTCAATAAGTAACAAACCTAACCTTAGGTTGAAAGTAGTGACGAGCTAGAACAAAGGTCGGGTCCAATACCAATATCCCATAATAATTCATAACAGCATAGTACAAGTAATAAAAGGGGTATCTCAGAAATAAAATGCTCAGCTCATTCACAGTTCTAGAAAAGTAGTCATGCTTTTCAAGTATTTCAGTGAAACTCAAATCTTTTACCGAAATTTGCCAAAAATATGAGTAAGTTTGAAAACTGTGATTTTTCCCAAACATCCTTTCAACAATAAATAAGATGTTTCATTTTTCTTTCAGATAGCAAGTGTAAGATGTCTCTCTATGCCCATATGTCAAAATGTATGAGAAGTCATAAATGATATGATACTATACATCATGAGGAAAAATGCATCTCTATGCCTGTATGTCAAGTGTGCATGTCAAATGCGATGCAAATCAGTAATAAAGACCATATGCATACTCTCAGAGTATCAATTCACTCAGTCCTCACAGTCACCCAGTCCTCCCAATCACTCGGCACTCGCACTCAGTAGGTACCTGCGCTCACTGGAGGTGTGTACAGACTCCGGAGGGGCTCCTACAGCCCAAGCGCTATAATCCACACGGACAACTCACATGTTACACGGACAACTCACGTGCTATAATATCAATATCTGGATCCGCACGAACAACTCACGTGTTGCACGGACAACTCACGTATTATAATATAATATTTCACAAACAGGCCCTCGGCTTCACTCAGTCATCAATCTCTCCAATCTCCCGAGCTTTCAATGTCATGAAATATCAGCCTAAAATAATGATGTGATGTATTAATATGTAGCAACATAGACTGAGGTATGATATGAAATGAATGAACATGACTGAGTATGGAATTGCAACGTGAGCAAATAACTCAACAGCAGTAACGACCTCAATGGATCCCAACAGAGTAAGCACGTAGCCTAGATATGGTTTCTAATATGAATCACAGCTCAATAGCTCAAGTACGTGGATTTCGTGGTTACAGATATGATCAGGTAGCTACACAGTACCACAGAAATAATGGAATTACAACTTACGTGATGCACACCCACACGCCCGTCACCTAGTATGTGCGTCACCTCAACACCAATCATATAACACGTAATTTGTAGTTTCATACCCTTAGCACAAAGTTTAGAAGTGTTACTTACCTCGAACAAGCTAATTCCAATACCGAGCAAGCCAAGTGATGCTCCAAAAATGCCATCCCGCACGTTACGACCTCCGAACGGCTCGAAACTAACCAAAAACAACTCAAGTACATCAAACAATGCTAAAGGAATCAATCCCGATCGAAAAAAGATCAAATCTTGAATCAAAAGTCCAAAATCGGCCAAAAGTCCAATAACTCATTCAATTATGAGTCCAACCATACTAGTTTCACTCAAATCTGACTCCAAATCGATGTTCAAAACTCAAAATTTTACATTATGAAACTTTAGGTCAAAATTCCCAATTTCCTTTTTGAAAATCATCAACCAAAAGCTAGAATCGAAGATAGATTCATGAAATATAATCAAAACCGAGTAGAGAACATTTACCCCAATTTATATGGTGAAATTTGATTCAAGAATCGCCTCAATCCGAGCTCCATAGCTCCAAAAATGCAAAAATGTCTAAAACCTTTGAAATAGAGTACTATATACACTACCCAAGCGTCCTCTTTCGCGAACGCGAGAAAATCATCGCGTTCGCGAAGAACAAAATATCAGTCACCCAAAAATACTCTACGCGTTCGCGGCACAAGCCTCGCGAACACGATACACACCGGGGACAGAACTACGCGAACGCAGTTCCAACTACGCGAACGCGATGAAGAAAGGCCTCCAGCTCCAGCTCCCAGCTCAACCCTAAGCGAACGCGATCCCTCATACGTAAACGCGAAGAAGACTTGCCCCAACTCTACGCGATCGCAGACCAATATTCACGAACGTGATGAAGAAATGCAACTGCCATCAAAATACACTACGCGTTCGCAATACTTGCCACGCTAACGTGATGAAGGGCTGAGACACCAGAAACCAGCAGAACACAGTAGTGCCAAAATGAAGGAGTATAGCCCGAAATCAATCTGAAACATGCCCGAGCCCCTCGAGACCCTGTCCAAGTATACCAACAAGTCCCATAACATAACACGGACCTACTCGAGGCCTCAAAACACACATAACAACATCGAAACGACGAATTACACCTCAATTCGAAATCAATGAACTTGAAACTTCAAACTTCCACAACTGATGCCGAAACTTATCAAATCACGTCCGATTGACCTCAAATTTTGCACACAAGTCCCAAATGACATAATGAAGATATTCAAACTCCCGGAACCACAATTCGATACCGATATCCACAAAGTCAACTCTCGGTCAAACTTTTGAACTTTCCAAACCTTCAAATTTCTAATTTTTGCCAATTTGTGCTGAAACCTTCTAGAAACATCCAAATGCAAATCTGGGCATACACCTGGGTCCAAAATCACCATACAGACCTACCGGAACCATCAAAACTCCGTTCTGGGTTCAAATTCACAAAAAGTCAAACTTGGTCAACTCTTCTAATTTAAAGCTTCAACAATGAAATCCATTCTTCCAATTCGATTCCGAATAACCTGAAAATCAAAACCGAAGATTCACATAAATCATAATACATCATACGGAACTACTCATGCCCGTAAACTATCGAGCGAAGTGCAAATTCTCAAAACGACCGGTTGGGTCGTTACATTCTCCCCCACTTAAACATATGTTCGTCCTCGATCCGACGACTTTATCTTATGAAATGCCAACTACTCTACTGACACGCAACACCAATACTACCCAGAGCCACAAACCGTGCAATCCATGCACCAATAAGCAATAATCCCAATGTACTCAAATAAGAGAACCGTCCTGCAAGCTCAAGGGGTACCACCACAATGCAATGCTAAGAACCCATCACACACCGTAGAATCATAACACATGAATCTAACACAAAGTATCATCTCTCAACATAACTCTGCTGCAATGCGCGACCCCATCCAAACACTGGCCCATATGAGATACCTCGAGCCGCCATGCTCAAAATCAATAACCACGCACAATTCGACATCAAGTATCCAAGGTGCGTGACCATAACCACAGAGAAGCAAATGAAACAATGCCACACAAACCCGAAAGAACATAACTAATACGCAATCAATCATGCATCACCCAAATACCCATCTCGCGCAAATTCCGCTATAAGGCCCCAATAGAACTGCACCATGTGTGCATACAACCAACGAATCACAACCCATCATAGCATAGAAGAATAACTCACAGAACATATCAGAACACGAATAAGCTCAACATCAATCGAATGGCACATCCCCCAGCAATAGCAGTATGGAGCCAACTAATCTGGTTCGATGTAGAATACGCATCCTAATTGGGCCTACCAATGGACCCCCAAATCAACTATGGTCACCCACAAATAGATAAATAACCTTCCAAAAGTTCATAATGACTGAATCATAACACATACTATCATCTGGATAGCTTCGGCCATAACCTCACAGTCCACAACCATGAAACAATATGCTCCTGAGAACTCTCAGCCTCCAAATCCATAAAACACACGAATCACCATATCTGATCCCAACTCCACCGCCGAATGTCTAACACATCTCTCACACACGGTTACCCTACGAGGAATACTTCTAAAATTGTTCCGTTCCACATAGCAAGATTTAAATATCAGCTGTGGATCAACCAGGAGAGTGCCACAGTACCAGTGAAGTATCCATAAATCAAAACACATTGCCCCTTCTGAAATGTATACTCTCATCAAGCCATACCAAATAGTAATATCATTTACCTAGTCATTTGAAATCGTCCTGCTGCCTAAGAATTTTATGACCTTCCCTTCAAAACTGAATTGTGATCTCGCTCATGTAAATCTCAATCCCACACAACACACCGCATATACCATGCCATCATATGAAAAATACGACAACTTCATAGTCCACTTCGAGTCACAAGCAACTACATACTCAATTAGCCAAGGACCTTCCATTTGATTTCATCCAGGAGAAAATCACTATACACCACATGCTCCTCACGTCAGTAGAAAATATACTCCTCAAACCATGGTAGAAACCATTGAGAACTCTTCGAAGTTCATTTGCACATAACCAAACTATCTGAACTGAATCTCTCAAACTCAACCCAGCCACACAGGTCGCCAAAACCCAAGAGCATTTCCACGAAACACATGTAGAGACTAGCCACATCATAAGTACCCAAAGAACCGATTATATCCATTACTGTGCTGATCCAACCTACTACCAAGTTGTCCTAACTCTCCGAGTTCTTTCCGAATTACCTTCAAATTGATAGTTCTCCTCCCATAATACCACGATCCTCAACCAAATCTCACCACACAATAGACCCTAGTATAAAACCATAACGCCCTAAGGGCCATAAGCCGCTGACTTCCCTCTTAATCACCCCAAAGTACCACAACCAAGACATCCACTCTAAAGAGACCTTATGTGAACCTAAAACTATTTTCTTCACCTTCTTGATACTGAAATACATAATCCATAATGATATAAAAATGCCACAAGTCTCGACAACATCCAATGCAAATATCAAATCCTAGACATATACCAATCCGAACAAATGCTACATATAATTCTTGAATCCATTAGAACCATTCTCGAGAGTCATCCACTCTGCACAAATCTCAATTGCACTGCCCCCAAATGGGCCAAACAACTTGTAATAATCCGACCAGTCATTTTGAGCTCCAACACGCCGTTTGGCGGTTTGAGGCCTTGAGTAATTTCACTTCAAGTATTATGACTTGTACGTGTGGTCGGAATTGAATTTCGGGAAATCCGGAGTTGGTTTAGAAAGAAAATTCTCATTTCGGAAGCTTTAAGTTGGAAGAATTGACTAAAGTGTGATTTTTAGATAAACGACCTCGAAATCGGGATTTGAAAGTTCCAATAGGTTCGTATGATAATTTTGGACTTGGGAATATGTTCAAATCAGATTTTGGACAACCCGAGAGCGTTTCAGCGCTTAATAGTAAAAATTAACTATTTAAAGGTTTAAGGTTTTTTAAATTTGGTTTGGAGTAGTTTTTTGTGTAATTGAGGTCCGTTTGGCATTACGAGCCTGGGAATAGCTCCGTATGGTGATTTAATACTTGCACGCAAAATTTGGTATCATTCCGAGTAGTTTAAGTACATTTTGGCGCGTTCGGAGTAAGTTTGAAGAATTTGAAAATTCTAAGTTGAATCAATTTGGTTTGAGGTATGATTCTTAGTTTTGATGTTGTTTTACACGTTTCGAGGGTTTGGGTGAGTCCATTTTATGATTTCAAACTTGTTGGTATGTTCGGGCGGGGCCCCGGGGGCCTTGGGTGTTAACTGGACAAGGCTCGAACCGAGGTTGGATTTTTGAAGAGCAGTTGTTGCACTAGGCTTCTGCTGCAACCGCACCTGCGCATAGGTAGCCGCAAGTGCGAGCTCGCAGAAGCGAGTCCCAAGCCGCAGAAGCGAATAAAGGGGAGGCCGGCACACGTCACAGAAGCGGAATTTTGGGCGCACCTGCGAGCGCGCATGTGCGAAGCTTGGCGCGCAGAAGCGGGAGTGGACGCAGATGTGAAGGCCCAAGTCGCAGATACGGACTCGCGAAAGCAGTCCTGAGGCCACAGATGCGGAGCTTGGCCAGGCGAGGGAAACTCTCACCTGCGAGGCTTTTTTCGCAGGTGCGGTTAGCCCTCCACAGGTGTGAAAATTCTGCTGGGCAGAATGGTTTAAATGGAACGAGGCTCGGTCATTTTTAGCCCGTATGTCCTCTATTTTTGGGAGACTTTGGAGCTTTTTGAGAGAGGATCTCAACTAGCAACTTGAAGGTAAGTTAATTCTACACACTTTGAGTTAAATGCATAGATTATTGGTAGATTATAACCTGTAAATCTTAAAAATCAAGGGTTTAGATGAAAAACCTAGGTTTTGTCAAAAATGAGATTTTAACCATGAAAATGGTTATGGAATTGGATGAAAATTATATATTTGAGTTCTTGGTATTATAGGTAACGTTTTTCTCCGAAAAGTTCCGGAATCCGGGCACATGGGCCCAGGATGAATTTTAGGAATTTACCATTTTTAGATAGGGTAATTTATTTAATAGTCTAATTTCGAATTTTTGAACATGTATTAATTATTTATATAATATTTGGATAGTTTCGTATTTTTTGGCACTGAATTGGGATTTTTACGCGACGTTATGATCGGGAAGCGGGATTTGAACAAGGTAAGTCTCCTTTTTAACCTTGTAAGATGGAATTAACTCCATAGGTGAATCAAATCACTATGTGTTTCTATTTGTGGGGGCTATATACGCACGAGGTGACGAGAGTCCGTGCGTAGTTACTATTATACTTATGTCCGGGTATTCTAGGACCTATATCATGTTGCACTTGCGATCTTTGCGCCCTACTTGTTAATTTAATTGTTTAAAACATTTAGAAACTCGATAAAGGAATTGTAAAAAGGTTAAACTTCATTTACTTGACCGTTAAATGAGAATTTGAAATTCTTGGAATATTTGTCCCTTAATAAATCTTGAATTGGTTGTTTAATGTATTTTTCTCTTTTGTGGAGCGCGTCGAACACCTCGGTAGCAAATAGATACATCTATGGTTCGTGTCGTTCGACCTTCGGCAGTGTACAGTTTAAATATTATGTTGGATCGGGTCGTAAGACCTCGGCATGATTTGCGCATGATTGAATTGGTTGCTTTGGAATTTATGATAATTGATATTGCTTCATTGGCCTGAGATACAAAATGATAAACGATGAAATATAAATTTGGAAATTTCTTATTAACAAAAAAATTATTTACTTATTTCATGATATTGAGCTTACAGCCGTTCTACGTAATCCATGCTTAGTTATATAATTGATATTTTATTTATAGCCCATAGTAAGTGTCGAAGTCGACCCCCTCATCACTACTTCTTCGAGGTTAGGCGGGATACTTACTGGGTACGCGTTGATTTACGTACTCATACTATACTTGCTGCACATTTTTGTGCAAGTACACATATGTCTAGTGGCCTTGTGGGCGCAGAGGCGCGGTTATTGCGGGGATTTATGTGAGCTGCATTCTATACTATGATCCGCAACCAGTAGAGTCTCCTTCAGAGTATTTATATTTTCTCCTGTCCAAATTTTTATTCTAGACATATGTTGTATTTTATTTTACATTCTTAGTTGAGGCTCATGCACTTGTGACACCGGCTTTTGGGGTTATTATGGGTTGTCCTGTATTGAAATTGTTGAAAATATTATTATTTACTCTGTAATTCCATCTTTTACTATTTAATTGAAGGAAATATGATTTCAAAAATATTAAAATAAGAACCAAATTTAGTATTTATTTTTGGCTTGCCTAACAGTGGTGTCCGGCGCCATCACAACCTTTAATGGATTTTGGGTCGTGACAATATGGTATCAGAGCACTAGGTTCACTTAGGTTTCACGAGTCATGAGCAAGTTTAGTAGAGTCTTGCGGCTCGGTACGGAGACGTCGAGAGGCTACAAGGCTGATAGGAGCACTTCCCTTCTTGATTCCTCATCGTGCGATTCGATTCCTTTGAGGCTTATGCCTTCGTTTTCTTCCTATTCAATCTTATGCGACGTGAAGCACTTGTTATAAATTGGGAATCGAGGAAGTTTAGTGGTACTACAGATGTGATGCAGGATGTTTCTCCCTGCGTATTTGATTGGGCTACTGTCGTCGCCTTGCGGAAGGCCGCTCTGTCATTTCAGCTCAGTATCAGTATTACCTAAGATTTGAGATTTGACATTGATTGTTATGATGATTTGTGCGTTGCTATCACACAATGTTCGTGTGATGGTAGGATATTTGTCTATGCGTCGAGGCAGTGAATGACTTGAATTGAGGTTTTACTCAGTGCATGATTCAGAGATTCAGTATTTTATTTCCGTCGCAGGACAGGCAATCAGACTACGAGCGATCAGGTTTGGGTCGATGGGGTAACGAGACTTGGTATTTTCGAGCGCGGTGGAATTTTCATCTGTGATATGGTGACGTCGTCCTTGATGGAATGTGTTAAGTTCGTTGGTGTTATGGTCTTCTTTAATTCACCTTTAGGGCAGGGTATTGTGAAATGATGCCAGGGAAATGGCTGTTAGAGATCGCAGTATGCAGTGGTTCAGGATCGAAGCGGTGTTCCTGGTGTGATGGCTCGAGAAAGATGATCTTCGGATATGTTTAAAGTTGGTAACGATCTATTGGTTCAAGTGCTACAGAGATATATTTTGATTTAAGGCAACGTCTGGGCAGCGGAGGATGAGGAAGGTCCATGTGAGAGGTGTCTTGCGGTGCTTAAATTTCTAGAGGGCCAAGTATGAGAAACAGAAGTCGAGTAGTTGCTTAAAAGAGGGGGTTCGACCAAATCCTCAAATGGAGCCATCTCGATGCTGGATTGGTAACTGTTATTATAAGCAAACTCGGCCAAAGGCAAGAAACGATCCTACTGACCTCCACAGTCAATCACACATGCCCTGAGCATATCCTCCAAAATTTGAACTGTCCGCTCCGACTTCCCGTCGGTCTGCGGATGAAAGGCTATGCTGAGCTCTACGTGGGTCCCCAATTTACTCGATACTGATCTCCAAAAATGTGAAGTAAACTGAGGGCCTCTATCTGATATGATGAAAATTGGCACACCGTGCAACCGAACTACCTCCTGAATATAAATCTGGGCCAACCTCTCTGAAGTATACATAGTCACAACCGGAATAAAGTGTGTCGACTTGGTCAACCTGTCGACAATGACCCAAACTGCATCAAACTTCCGCAAGGTCTACGACAACCCAACTACAAAGTCCATAGTAATGCGCTCCCATTTCTACTCCGGTATATTCATCTACTGAAGTAGGCCACCTGGCCTCTGGTGCTCATTTTTAACTTGCTGGAAATTTAGACACCTAGCTACATATTCGACTATGTCCTTTTTCATCCTCCACCACCAATAATGCTGCCTCAAGTCACGATACATCTTCGTAGCACCTGGATGGATAGAATACCGAGAACTGTGTGCCTCCTCTAGAATCCTTTTCCTCAGTCCATCCACATTAGGAACACATAGACGATCCTGGAGTCGCAGAACACCGTCCGCGCCAATAGTAATTTTCTTGGCACAACCCCGCAGTACTGTTTCTCGAAAAACCATTAAGTGTGGATCATCATACTGGCGAGCCTTGATCTGCTCAAATAATGAATATTGGGCCACAACACATGCAAGAACTCGGCTGGGCTCTAAAATATCCATCCTCACAAGTCTGTTAGCCAAGGACTGAATATCCAAAGCTAATGGCCTCTCCTCTGCTGAAATGAAAGCCAAACTACCCATACTCTCCGCCTTTCTACTCAAGGAGTCTGCAACTACATTTGCTTTGCCCGGATGATACATGATAGTAATATCATAATCTTTTAGTAACTCAATCCATATGCGATGTCTCAAATTTAGGTCCCTCTGCTTGAACAAATGCTGCAAACTGCGATGATCAGTGTAAACTTCACAAGACACCCCATAAAGATAATACCTCCAAATCTTAAGAGCGTGAACAATTGCGGCTAACTCCAAATCATGTACCAGGAAATTTTTCTAGTAGGGTTTCTGCTGACGTGAGGCATATGCAATAACTCGCCCATCTTGCATTAATACACAACCCAAACCAACGCGTGAAGCGTCACAATACATTGTATACATCCCTGAATCGGAAGGTAATACTAACACTGGTGTTGTAGTCAATGCTGTCTTGAGCTTCTAAAAGCTCACCTCACAATCATCAGACCATCGGAACGGAGCACCCTTCTGGGTTAATTTGGTCAAAGGTGTTGCAATAGATGAAAAGCCCTCTACGAACTGACGATAATAACCTGCTAATCCTAGAAAACTCCTGATCTCAGTCACCGAAGTGGTACGATGCCAATTCTGAACTGCCTCAATCTTTTTGGGATCAACTTTAATGCCCTCGCCTGATACAATATGCCCCAAAAATGCTACAGAATCTAACCAAAACTCACATTTAGAGAACTTAGCATAAAGCTTTTGTTCCTGTAGTGTCTAAAGCACCACTCTCATATGTTGCTCGTGCTCTTCCTTACTGCGTGAGTAAATCAAAATATCATCAACGAAGACAATGACAAATGAATCGATATATGGCCTGAATACCATGTTCATCAAATCCATAAACGCCGTCGGGGCGTTAGTCAAACTAAAAGACATCACCACAAATTTATAATGACCATTTCTAGTCCGAAAAGCAGTCTTCGGAACATCCGAATCTCGAATCCTCAACTGATGGTGCCCCGACCTCAATTCGATCTTAGAAAATACCCTAGCACCCTGCAACTAGTCAAATAGATTATCAATACGCGGCAACGGGTACTTGTATTTAATGGTGACTTTGTTCAGTTGGCGATAGTCAATGCACATTCGCATAGTTCCATCCTTTTTCTTCACAAATAACACCGATGCACCCCAAGGCGATACACTTGGTCTGACGAACCCTTTTGCTAATAACTCCTCAAGTTGTTCTTTCAATTCCTTTAATTATTTCGGAGCCATGCGATACAGTGGGACAGATATAGGCTGGGTATCTTGAGCCAAGTCAATACAAAAATTAATATCACGATCTGGTGGTATGCCTGGAAGATCTGAAGGAAATATATCGGAGAAATCCCGAACCACAGGCACTAAATCAATAGTCAGAGTCTCTGCAGTAGTATCCCGAACATAGGCTAGATAAGCCAAACAACCCTTCTTGACCATATGTCGAGCTTTTAGAAAGGAAATAACATGATTAGATGTGCTGACAAACGAACCCTTCCACTCCAACCTAGAAAATTCTGACATTGCCAAAGTAACAGTCTTAGCATGGCAATTTAGGACGACATGATATGGGGATAGCCAGTCCATGCCCAGGATAATCTCGAAGTTGGTGATATCAAGCAGCAAAAGATCTGCTCTAGTATCATAACCACATAATGTAATAACACAGGACCGATAGATCTGATTCATAACAACAGAATCGCCCATAGGATAGGAGTGGACACATAAACAGGAGTACTCAAGGACTCTCAAGAAACTCCTAAGAAATGAGCAAATAGAGAGGACACATATGAATACGTAGATCCTGGATCAAATAATACGGAGGCATCTTTTCCCCAAATAGAAATAATACGTATAATCATTGCATATGGGGCCTCTGCGTCTGGTCTGGCCGGAAAAGCATTGAACCGAGATGGAGCGTCAACTGGCTGGCCTCTACATGACTGGCCTCCACCTCTACGACGCCCCCTACCCACCTACCCTCCACCTCTGGGTTGTCGGACGGCTAGTGGAGCAACTGGTGCGGTAATCATAGGTTGCTGACCCTGTTGCACTGGTCTACCCCGAAGCCTGGGGCAGAATCTCCGCATGTGACTAGGATCACTGTCACGACCCAAACCGATGAGCCGCGACGGGCACCCAGTACCTTACTCAATTGAGTACCAACATAACGTATATTTTCGTATTGTACCATCATAGATAACTGAGCCAGAGAGGCTGCCGTGAGATAGGTGGAATACAAAATGTAATACCAACTTATACATAAGGCCTATGGGCCTCTAAGACCAAAATAATCACTCGTACACTGAACATAGGCCGACAAGGCCATACAATCTTTTACGTACATGACATCTGTCTACAAGCCTCTAAGAATACATAATTGTCATGAATGTTGGGACAGGGCCCTGCCATACCAAACAATACACATCTAAATCATACTGACCAAACACGCAATTCCGAAGCAAATGGAGCGCACCAACACCTTTCGCTGAGCTGATAGCTTACTTGGAGGGCTCATAAACTGTCTATCGGGACCTCCGGGCATGAAACGCAATGTCCCCAGGCAAAAGTGACGTTAGTACAAATAATGTACCGAGTACGTAAGGAATGCAAATCAGTAAATAATAGACATGAGAGAAACATGGAGTAAAAGACTCGACATGTACGGCTGCATAGATCTGTGAATCATTTCAATTTTTAGAATGTCATGCATATGCGTATAAATGCCATACCATGCATAGGTATATGTGTTCATAACATCATCAAGCCACTGAGGGCATCCCATCATATCATTTTGGCCACTGTGGACAAATCATCAACGTATACCAGCTGATCAGGTGGTGGTGCATATATAACGCCGTAACCTTTTTCCATATCCCATATACATATATATACATATATATGCGTATATAACGCCATCTTGTCATGGGTTAATGTATATGTATAAATGCATGAAATGCATAAGAAATACGTTAATAATATTTTCTCGGAATGTCATAAAAATAATATGCCTTAAGAAATACGTTAATAAGATTTTCTCGGAATGTCATAAAAATAATATACATGTCGGATAAATTTTATCAAATACGTATTTTTCTGAGACGTATGAACAGAAGATATAATAATAATTCACATGGGGAATCAAGAATATAGACACCCCTAATATTTCTATGAAGAAAGTCATTTATGGAAATTGTGCATTTGCTCGTTTCGTATAGATCATGCCAAAAGGAAAGAAGGGATAGCCTTAACATACCTTAATTGCTCATAAGAACTTGAGAAGGTCGTAGATGAACATTCAAACTTGGATCATATTCAAAAGAAGTATCCTCAAGGCATGAATTCCCAAAGAATAATCCTTAACTAAGGGTGCTGAACGTTTGTTAACTCCTTCTCTATACCAAATGAAGGGTGAACGTTTATAATAGGCTTTCCAAGAATGAGAGCACACCAAATTCACTCACAACAGTAACATAAACCAAATGCCTACCAAGTGCTCCATCATGTTTATTTTAATCCATGAAAGAGATGTCTAATCCTTCTAACCATTTTCACGTTCTTGTATTGGCACGCTAAAGAGCAAAGTGAATTAGCAAAAACATAACAACTAGGAATATAATATATGGAGTATCAGTAATGGCAAACATGTTTAGTGCACCTAAATTAAAAAATGATTACCACTTGACCTATCACCAATTCACTAATAAAATTAGTGTCCAGCCAAGAATTTCTGAATTTTAATCTTTCGGTGCATGCGAACACGTGTACAGATTCGTTTACACCTTTCAATTTGGTTTATGAGTCACTTAGTTTGAAGGGTGGGCTGCCACGTTGAGAAATTTAATCTTTATCCAATAATTCCCTAATTAATTAGGTAATATCCCATTACCCAATAATTAAGAATTATCTCAACTTACTTAAAATACTACTCACTTTTAACATACCTTGTACACCTTACTATCATGGCTATGTGGTACCTTGTATGGTACTAGTCCATAAATACCGAGTACTTTTAGCTCAGGTCGTATTTTATCTCAAAATGTCAAACTTCGACGAAATTCATTTTCTTCTATTTGCTTACCCTCTCATCTTTATGAATTTACTCATCACTTATTTGAAATAGCATACTGCTTATAATCTCAAAATAATCTCATTCCTGAACTTATGTCGCTTAACTTACGACGAAATTTTAACATACGGATGTAACATCTCATTTCCGAGCTTATATCAATTTACTTATGGCGTACTTTTACGTACGAAAATATGGGGTGTAACAATCCCGCACTAGTAACAACTTTTCGGTGCGATGGGCTGCTGACTAGAAGTCTGACCCTGGGGACCTGAATACCCACTGAAAAAATCCTGAATAACTGGTGGGCGATAAGAACTCTCTGGGATAGCACTGAAATAAAGTCGCACTAGGGCACCCCAAGGAGGCGGTGGTACTGGATATGGGGGCATGCTGGACTGCCCTCTCATGAACTGACCTCTACCCCAGACGGAGTACCTCTGAACTCTCCAGAATATCTAAACCGCTTATCCCTCATAACCTGCTATCGGCTACGCTGACGCACACCTTCAATCCTTCGGGCTATCTCTACAACCAACTCATAAGAAGTCCTCATCTCAACCTCTCGGGCCATAGTGGCCTGAATTCCAGTATGTAAACCCGCAACAAACCTCCGTACTCTCTCCGCCTCAATAGGGAGTATCATAAGTGCATGGCAAGATAACTCAGAGAACCTCGCCTCATAATCGGTCACTAACATCTGGCCCTGCTGGAGCTGCTCAAACTAAAACCGCAACTCTTCCCTCTGAAAGGGTGGAATATACCTGTCCAGGAAAATACGGGTGAACTTGTCCCAAGTCATGGGAGGAGAATCTGTTGGTCTACCAAGAAGATACGACTTTCACCATCTACGGGCTTTTCCCTCCAGCTAAAAAGTAGCAAAGTCTACCCCATGAGACTCCAATATGCTCATGTTGTGCAGTCTGTCCCTGTACCGATCAATGAAATCCTGGGGATCCTCATGTCTCTCTCCCCCAAAAGCAGAAGGATGTAGTCTAGTCCATCTGTCCAATAGCTTCTGCGGCTCAGAGGCCACAGCTGGTCTGGTCTCAGGTGTAGCTAATGTCATTGGATGGACTCCACCCACGGGTAGTGCACCCTGGGTCAGATATACAACAGTTGCCTACCCATGAGCCTGTGCGGTAGGGGTCTGTGCTCCCCCGCCCGCCTGAGATGTGGCTGGGTCTGCCGAAAATAAACCGTCCTGAGTCATAGTGTCCATGAACCGCAGCATACGACCCATGACCTCCTGGAATCTAGGTACAGACGTGAAATCCACCAGAGCTGGCTCTGCTACGGGCACCTCGCCCTATTCCTCAATAATAGGATCCTCTATTGGGCCCACTGGTGGCATAACTGGAACAACCCTGGGACGTCCTCGTCCCCTACCACGGGCTGGAGCCCTCCCTCGGCCTCAGCCTAGGCCTCTAACAACAGGGGTAGTAGCTTTCCCCTGGTATGGAACCTCATTAGAGCGCGTTCTCGCCATCTGTGAGAGAACAAGAGAAAGATATTTATTACTTCATTATTAGCACGATGGGAGATGAAGAAAGCTAGTTTTCCTAACACCCTATAGCCTCTTGAAGATAAGTACAGACGTCTCTGTACCGATCCGCAGGACTCTATTAGGCCTGCTCATAACTCATGAGACCTACGTGAACATCGTGCTCTGATACCAAGTTGTCACGACCCAAATTTACTTATAGGTCGTGATGGCGCCCAACATCCCAGCTAGGCAAGCCAACTAATGATTTAAACATATATTCATTTCTTTAAAAATTATCCGAGTAATAAAACTCGGAGTACTTGCAAAATTTAAGACAATGTGAGAAATAAGATAAATTAAAACCCAAGTAAAATAATTAAATCCAAAAATTCTACTAGTGTGTGCCAAGACCTGGTGTCACGAGTATATGAGCATCTAGTAGATTATATAAAATTCTAAATACTATCTGAAACAAAATAGACAGAATACAAATACAAGAAGAGGCACTAGTTGCTGCAGAACGACTCAGAAAGACAGCTCACCACTAAGCCTCTGGATAACGTGGGTGCGCTCCGATAGGTCCTCCGATAGTACTTGTCTCAGGTCCTGCACAAAAAGTGCAGCAAGCGTAGCATGAGTACGTAAACAACGTGTTCCCAGTAAGTATCAAGCCTAATCTCGAAGAAGTAGTGACGAGAGATCGACTTTGACACTCACTAAGGGTCAATAATATCATAATAGAATATAACTAATTAAACATGATTTTTAGGTGAACAACAATAATTTTATTAACAAGCAGAAACCATTAATTCATTCAATTTCAATCATTTCCAATTTATAAATTAGCGTTACAAGCTGCAATTAAAATATCAACGTATCGTGTAATTATTATTATTAGGTACGATTTCTGCCGAGGTCGTATGGCCCGATCTAGAGTGTCGTGTACACTACCGAGGGACGTACGATGCGATCCATAGATGCATCTATACTACCGAGGCATTCGGCCCGCTCCGCAAGAAAGGAGGACATTTTCTTATGAACGGAATGAGGAGTTATTATAATATTAACACGTAAGATGTTTAATCTCTATTAACAATTCAATAATTTTCACAAAATTTCAAGTATATGAAGTTTCGACCTTTTACTATTTCCTCAAACCTTTGCAATATAATTCCAGTAATTTAATTAAATAAAAGGAGCAATTATAACAAGTAATTCATGATTTGAGTCCTAAACTACCCGGACATTAACATAATTAGTAGCTACGCACGGACTCTCGTCACCTCGTGCGTACGTAGCCCGCACAATTAGCAATAATTATTAATATGAATCACCTATGGGGTAAATTCCCTCTTACAAGGTTAGGCAAGAGACTTACCTTGTATCAAAGCCCACTTCCCGATCAAAATATCGTGAACAATCTCAATTCGGTGCCGAAAAATCCAAAACTATCCAAAAGTTATATAAAATAATTAATACATGCTCAAAAAATTGAAATTAGACTATTAAATAAATTACCCTATCCAAAAATGATAAATTTCTAAAATTCACCCCGGGCCCACGTGTCCGGATTCCGAAAATATTTGGAGGAAATCGTTACCCATAACCTCAAGAACTCAAATATACAATTTCCATCCAATTCCATAACCATTTTTGTGGTTAAAATCACAGTTTTATACAAATCTAGGCTTTTCCTCTAACCCTTGATTTCTATGATTTACAGGTTATAATCTACCCATAATCTATGTATTTAACTCAAAGTGTGTAGAATTAACTTACCTTCAAGTTGCTAGTTGAAATCCCCTCTCAAAAAGCTCCAAAATCACCCAAAAATGGAGGAAATACGTGCTAAAAATGACCGAGCCTCGTCCCTTTTTAAGATTCTGCCCAGACAGTATTTCCGCATCTGCGATGCCAGGGCCGCATTTGCGACGTCGCTTCTGTGAACCACGGTTCTCTTCTGCGGAAGAACCCAAGACTGGTCAGGCTCGTTTCTGAGGGCGATGACCCGCTTCTGTGGTCCCGCTTCTGTGCCAAGTCTGCCACTCCTGCGGCTCAAGCCGCTTCTGCGACTCATCTCTTGCACCTGCAAGCTCGCACCTGCGGCTGGACAAGCGCATGTGCGATTCTGACAGCAACTGGGAGCTTCAGCTTTGGCTCGTAATTTCCAACTTGGTCTGAGCCTCGTCCGATTAACCCCCGAGGCCCTCGGGGCCCCGCCCGAACATACCAACAAGTTTGAAATCATCAAACGGACTTGCTCGAAGCCTCATAACGTGTAAAAAAATATCAAAACTAAGAATCATACCTCAAACCAAATTTATTCAACTTAGAATTTTTAAAATTTTCAAACTTACTCCGAACGCGCCAAAACATACTTAAACTACTCGAAATAACACCAAATTTTATGTGCAAGTCTTAAATCACAATACAGAGCTATTCTCAGGCTCGGAATTCCAAACGGACCTCAATTACTCCAAAACTTACTCCAAACCAAATTTAAAGAACATTAAACCTGCAAATAGTTAATTTTTACAATTAAGCACCGAAACGCTCCCGGCTTTTCCAAAACCCTGATTCGAACATACGCCCAAGTCCAAAATCATCATACGAACCTATTGGAACTATCAAATCTCGATTCCGTGGTCGTTTTCTCAAAATGTTGACCGAAGTCAAACTTGGGCCTTTAAAGCCAATCTAAGGAACCAAGTGTTCCGATTTCAACCCGAACATTTTCAAATACCGAACAAACCATTCTCGCAAGTCATAAATTAATAAAAGCACATACGGGGAGTTTTATTTAGAGGAACGGGGTTCTAAAAGTCAAAATGACATGTTGGGTCATTACACAGGGTTAGAAGCTATTGATAGTAGAGTGAAAACATACCTGATGGATATTGGATATGACAAATGGTCCCGGGCGCATTCCAAGGCAAATAGAACCATGACCATGACATTGAATATTGCAGAATCAGTAAATGCAGCAAACAAGCACGCAAGAGACCTCCCAGTTGTGAATTTGCTTGACTTTATGACAACATTGATTCAGAAATGGAATTACACCAATCAGAAGGATGCCGTGGAATCATTTATAAAGATCGGTGTAAAGTATGAAAAAAATATTGGCAGATAATACTATCTTATCATAGATGATGACGATATGCATTTTCAGAGACTGTATATTATTATTAAAAACACTGCATGTACTATAGTTTTACTTCTGCACCCTAGAGATTTCACTAAACAACTGCATATTGTTATTAAAAAAATAGTATTACTTCATACAGATAATGACTTTTCTTAATTAAAATTATATTAGGTGTTGCCATCAACTCAATTCTTACATTTGGTAATTGATGGCCAAACAAGAAATGTTGTGCGCCTACATGAAAAAACTGCACTTGTGGAAGGTTTTAGCTAGACGATATTCTATGTCCACATGCAATAGAAGTTATACAAAAATTTCATATGGATTCATACAAGTATTGCTCGGGTTACTATAGCATAGACTACTTGCTGAAAACATATGAGATACCAGTAAACCCTTTGTCTGATGAAACAACGTGGCAAATTCCAGAACATGTCTCTTCGGAGGTGGTACTGCCACCAAAAGGAAAAATCAAACCAGGAAGACCTAAAAAGAACAAAGGCATAGGAGGTTGGAAAGGAAATGCAGTTACATGTGCACTATGCGTGAAAAAAGGACACCATCGGAGAACGTGCCGAAATATTCCAAAGAGAGATTGATATAATGCTTTAATGTTTTTATAGAACTCATATATTGTAGAATCATATTATTTGAATTGCAAAGAAATAAAATGCATGTCTTGCACTAGACATATATTTGGTATGGTGATTCTTTGCCAAATTACTTTTTGGCAAAATTTTTATATGGCTACTTGTGTTTTCAATAAGAATCTGTTTATTTTCTATTTTAGTATATAAAAGTGGGATGCATTTACATCTAGTTGTTGCAGGAAAAAAAGGTGCTAAAATATAATGTGATACCCAAGTGGTATATATGTATACCTTACTGGTATGTCTATATAACTTATTGGTATCAAAATATGTGCAAAAATAGAAGTGGTGCCCCAAATGCAACATTTGTACATACATCGTTAACAAAAGGGGCACGATTTGCAGCTCATGTCAGTATTGAAGTATAACAAATTGGAAGCCATTTACATGTAGTTATTGTACATCATCAGGTACTCAAATACAATGTGATACCCAAATGATATATTTGAATACCTTATTGGTATATAGTTGTATTGCACTAATATGGTTAAATCAAAATATATGTATAACTACAAGTGGTGAACCAAAAGAATGTAACATTTGTATATACTTCCTTAATAAAATGGGCACACTTTGCAACTCATGTCAATATTGAAGTATAACAAAAAGGTATTCAAATACAATGTGATACCCGAATGGTATATTTGTATACATTAATATGGCTAAACCAAAATATGTGTAGAAATACAAGTGGTGCACGAAAAAATAAAACGGGTGATTCTAACTCAAATAAAAAGAATGCAACATTTGTATATACTTCCTTAATAAAATGGGCACACTTAACATCTAGTTGCTGCAGAAAAAAAGGTGCTTAAATACAACGTGATACCCAAGTGGTATATCTGTTTACCTGATTGGTATATAGTTCTACTGCACTAATATACCTAAATCAAAATCTTTGCAGAATACAACTGGTGCAGCAATGCAAAATTTGCACATAATTTCTTAGATTCAACTACAACTAAAAACTACTCTCAATACAAATTCAAAACAGGTTCACTTTCTAACAATATTTCTTCTCATTCAAATCAATGCTCGCCCTGTTCTTCAACCAAATAGCAACATAGAGCGTCGTAACTCCCATAAAATTACACCTCCAAAAACAACTTCTGGTGGTGTATTACAGCGAACTAACAATGCTCCTCCTACTACAAATGGCAATAGGAGTAGAAACTAACAATGCTGCTATAACAACCATGTTCTACCCTTATGGCTTGACTTCAAGTGCTAAAAAAATTTTGTCTCCGAAAGGCACTCCTAATAAACCAACAACTTTATTGAAGAAGCCTAAGAAAAGACTAATAAAACAAACTGAAGATAGATTCCAATATTAAAACAGTTATAGCAACATATTGTACTATTACAATTGTATTCCTGGAACACACTTTTAAAAGCTAGCATTTTTACAATCTAATAATGCAAAATACCATACTTCACCAAAAACTAATAAAATCCTGCAAAGTTTTCATGCTACGATTAACTAAAAGAAAAAATAGACCTATACTACTTCTTGCGCTTCTTTCCAAGAGTCTTTTTTGTTGCTACTGGAGCCTCATATTCACTTGATTCGCCATGCAACTGCTTTTTCCTCTCATAGTGCCACAACAGTATACCAAACCTATCTCGAAGACCATCCACATCAAAATTGATAACAGGAATTGGAAGACCTTCAATAATGTACTCAGCAAAAGCATGCAACATATACTCCACAATCTCTGAAAAAAATAAATGAATAGAATTTAAAAATCAATTAGTAGTGAAAAATATTAATATGAATGAGGAAAATAAAGTAAAAGAAAGTAACTATTCTTACGAATTTTGTTGTGTTGCCAGATTTGTAATCAGTTCAATCTCAAATGGATCAGTCAAATTCTTTCCCATGTGCAGACCATTTTGTACTACAATGTCACTTCTTTGGTTATAAAATTCAATGCTAACTAGAAACAGGAGGATCAACATAGCATATGCCTCTGCCACCTTTTGAATAGTTTTTTTGTGCTTTCGACTACGTAGCAAGTCATATACATAAAAACATCTCTTATGATACATACCCCAATATCCAATGCCACTTTTGTCACGACCCAAAATCTCATATGTCGTGATGGCGCCTATCTCGATACTAGGCAAGCCAACAACCTTAATAAAACTATATTTCCTTAAAGTTTAAAAAAAAACATAATAATTTGAGTTTAATAAAAAACCTCACAATTTTATATACAAACACTCCCAAAACCTGGTGTCACTAAGTACATGAGCATCTAATATGAATACAAGTTTGGAAAATACGGTCCATAAGAGTCTAAGACCAAATACAATAAATAAGGAGATAGGGAAGGAGAGGCAAGGTCTGCGAAACACAGCAACTACCTCAGAATCTCCGAAAAATCAACTGTGCAAAAGAATCAACACCCGCTATGCCCGGGAACACCTGGATCTGCACACGAAGTGCAAGGTGTAGTATGAGTACAACCAACTCAGCAAGTAACAATAATAAATAAGGAACTAAAGATAGTGACGAGCTACACAGTTACAGTTCATTTTCAGTAATTCCAGCAGAGAGTAGACATGCTTACAAATCCGGCAGTTTAAGTCAAATCAGTTTTATACAGTTCAAGTTCATGTAATCCGGATATAAAGCCTTTTAGAGAATTTCACAACAATGACAGATAGCAACTAAGAGCAACAACAAATGAAAAGCAAGTACAGCCTCTCAGGGCAACAGTCACTCAACTTGTCACAACAGCTCAATCACTCGGCTCTTAGCCCTCAACACTCACACTCATGAGTACCCGCGCTCACTGGGGTATACAGATTCTGGAGGGGCTCCTACAACCCAAGCGCTATAATCCGCACGGACAACTCATGTGCTACACGGATAACTCACATGTTGTACGGACAACTCATGTGCTGCACGGACAACTCACGTGCTATAGTATCACGACCCAAACCGATGGGCCATGACGGGCACCTGGCACCTTACTCAACCGAGTACCAATGTAACATATATGTACAAGCCTCTAAGAGTACATAAACATCATAAGCTGGGGCAGGGCCCCGACATACCAATCCATACGTGTCCAATGCATGCAGACCAAATAGGCAACTCCGGAGTAAATGGAGCGCACCAACATCTTCCGCTGAGCTGATAGCCTACTTGGAGGACTCTCGACCTGTCTATTGGGACCTGCGGGCATGAAACGCAGCATCCCCAGGCAAAAGGGACGTCAGTACAAATAATGTACCGAGAATGTAAGGAATGCAAATTGGTAAATAATAGACATGAGAAACATAAAGTAAAAGACTCAACATGTAAGTCTGAATAACTCTGTGAATCAACAATATTTACAATGCCATGCATATGCGTATAAATGTCATACCATGCATAGGTATATACGTACATAACATCATCAAGCCTCTGAGGGCATCCCATCATATCATCTCGGCCACTATGGGCAAATCATGAACGTGTACCAGCTGATCAGGTGGTGGTGCGTATATAACGTCATAACTTTTTCCTATATTCCATATATATATAATATATGCATATATAACGTCATATGGTCATGGGTCAATGTACATGTATAAATGCATGAAGTGTATAAGAAGTGCGTTAATAAGATTTCTCGGTAGGTCATAAGATCAATATGCCTTTCGGATAAAAGTTATCAAATACGTATTTTTCTGAGACCCATGAACAGAAGATATAATAATAATTCACATGGGGAATCAAGAATATAGACACCCCTAGTACTTCTATGAATAGAGTCATTTATGAAATTTGTGCATTTACTCGTTTCGTTTGTATCGTATGGATCATGCCAAAAAGAAAGAAGGGATAACCTTAACATATCTTTAAGGCCAACTTTCTACTTGTATCCATGAACAATTTCCTCCACGCCTCAATCTTATATGCCAACTAGTCTTCTTCCACATTACTTCACTACAAGGAAATCTCCAATTTGCTATTATCCGGAGGAAATCGATGTGTGTATAATATCTATGTCGTTTTCTGCATTTGCCTCAATCATAGAACTTAGTATCCAAGAAATGAAATTCTTTGCCAAATATCATGTTGATGAAGGCATAACCAACTCTACATTTGTTCTTGAAATCGATAGGCAAGTAGAGGAAATCATATGTATTCTTATGAATCTCGTCAATTGTTGTGAGTAACATCTTTGAAGTGTACTTGTTTGGGATGTTTTTAATTATTAAAGTAGTCCTACTATCTTCTCCACTCATAATCTTCTTCAAATCAAGCTGATATTATTTTTTTTTGTCTATCTCATTTCCAGTCTCAACTCCTCGACTTCGACCTCCTTTAAGCTTGAAATTTTGAGGCACAACTGTTTAGAATAATGAAAAGAGTGACCAAAATCAGTCAGCACCTACTTAGCACATGAATAGTTGGCAATTTGTTGCCAAATTCCTATAGTCCTACGTGGATGTGTTGTCCCCGAATGATTATCCAAAATCTCAGTTAAATAATTATCCGCAAACTTCTAATTAATTTGTTAACTTCCCACTCAAATCACTAATTAATCAATTATCTACATAATTAAAAAATCATCCCAAATTACTAAAATACTAATCACTTTTAACACACTTTATATACCTTACTATCATGGTCATGTGGTACCTTGTATGGCACTAGTCTATAAATACTGTGTATTTTAGCTCGGACCATATTCTATCCCAAATTGACAAACTTCGACGAAATTCACTTTCTGCGATTCGCCTATCCTCTCACCTTCATGAATTTACTTATCGCTTGTTATAAATAGTATAAATGCTTATAACCTCAAGATAATCTCATTCCCGAGCTTACATCGATTAACTTACGACGAAACTTTAACATACAAAAATGCGGTATGTAACATCTCATTTTCGAGCTTTCATTAATTTACTTATGGCATACTTTCACGTACGAAAATATGGGGTGCAACATCATTCCCCCCTTTGGAACATTCGTCCTCGAATATTGACTGATGCACTTATCATTCTCATAACACATAGCTCTTGCGAATACTTTAGTACTTCTCTTGCCATCTAGGCAAATGTTCTGTGAATGAATCCCAAACGCCAGGGCATTCCCCTCTTTAGGCCTCTTTCTCACACCATGACTCGTGGTCAGAATCATTCTAATCTTGTAACTGTTGCTATCTTTTATCATGCAGCATGTACGACTTTGACTTTGTAAGTGTGCCTATGCGACTCTTCTCTCCTTTTTCCTCCAGCTTTTAGCCAATCTCTAGGCGTCACTTTGTAAGCATATACAGAGCTTGAAAATATGTCTCTTTAGGCATTTATAAGTACAATGAAGTTCTTCGCTCGATACTTTGTTGAACTTACAAATATTGTTATATCTTATTTCCTAGACCCGGTTATCCATTCGTATGATTTTACTACATCTAGGTAGGTGCTATACCATAACTCTTACTTCGATTTATCGTTACTAAGGACTGCTGCTGAACTCCAGGTTACTTTCGTTGCTTATCCCATATGTATGAATCTAAGTCCTTTCATGCTTCCTCATTACTGTTTAAGAATGACGGCCTAATCTCATCTTATACTTTGTAACTTTTGTCCATCTATTGTTGATTCACCTCAATATTGATCTACAATATACCACTGATAACTTGAAACGTTTTACGTAATACCTTGCCACTAGGGCTTACGTGCATCGAGGAATATTTGAAGTGATTTTTCTGATCCACTTAGCGACGATATTGTACTTCAATGACCGTATTTTATAGCATCCCAATGTGATTCACTTACGTGGGTATTTTAATCCCATACAATTCATGAAATCCCCTTCAAATCATTACTCAATTGAAGGCCCAAACATCATCCTTTATCTATCACAATTACACCCTCATTGTACTATCAGGGCGGCATTCCATCTCTTCTAAATGCCATTAGTCTTAGACTTCTTTGAGCTCATTCAGGCTATACTGAGCTTTCTATAACTTAGAGAAATCATCAGCTCTCTTGTTTTCATGGGCTTAATCCTGAGGACTTATCCATTCTCGTCACCTCCTCACTCGCCCTTTCTTATCCTTATTCCTGTCATAAAACCTTATTGCTTTACTATACTTTAGCTTGCGACCTATACGTATCTATTTATACTACTCGCAACCTTTCTTCAACTTGCTTGCACCATAGAGTTTCTTATGTCATCCTGGAATATCAAGCGAGATATCACATCGTCTCTAACTCTTTTTTACTCTCTTAATTAGACCTCTCGATACTTAGAAACCATAGGTTGGGAGATATGCCACTAACGACGCCGCTACCATTCCTGGATATTGAATCTCAACGCTTCGAACCTTCTATCTATAGTATGGATTATTCACAACCTTCTACATTTGAATATCTCATACGTTGTTCACCTTTACCTTACTTACCTTAAAATCTTGCATCACGTCTTCTATCTCTTTCATGACCTCGTTTTAACACAGGTATAATTCACATCCACAATTTGAAGCTCTATTATAATACTTGCACCTCTGGTGCATACACAATCCGGTGAGAGCTTCATGTTGACTTCTTATGAGGCTGGTACTCTTCTGACTGGATTTATCATAGATCCGTTATAGAATATGGCTATTGTACTATCTCTCTTGTACCTCTGATATTAAGAGTGATTCTGCAATGTCCTCAATCACGATTTCTATAATTTTCTGGGTCCAATAATCAGACTCCTGATTTACGTTGTTGATGTAACTCTTTACTTTCCTCTTCCTTCTGATCAGCCTTTGTGTAGGCTTAAGCTATCTTCCGATCTGTGGCTCCTGGTATTAGTTATTACTTTAGTCTTTCATAGTTGCTCTGGAATATCCGTGATACCATCATCTAACAATTCAATCCTTTGTCCATGACCTGGGCTCAATTCTTTCTTTTAACTTATACCAGAGTCTTCTACAGCTGTAAGATTGTCAACATATATGTTGCATGGATAATACTCTGAAATCTAAAGTGCATTCATAATGTAACTCACTCTGGATCACTAATCGAATAATTCTTTTCGTTCCTTCTCAGTTTTCTTAAATGTAAGCAATTACTTTTCCTGGTCTTTCTGCTCCCTTGTTGTGTGCATACTTAGCATATCTTAGTTCCCACGTATGCCAGAATTTTTGTGCAACTCACATGGTCTCGAATATTACCTTTGGTTTCATTTTCCGCTCATTAGCTACGATAGGTGCCACTTTCTTATAGAGTGCATGCAATTTTGTAGTGAGATTGTTTTTACATGACCATTTCTCCTTCAAGTTAGCATGTTTAGGTTGAAGCCTTCTTCCTTATTTCCTCATCTATTCTTTCACTGAAGTACTTAGGGAGGACCCTCTGACTCTTGAAAAGCTGCAAGCTTATTACATCGTATACTCGACGGACCTATTGATGTCTTTCCTTGCCTATAATTATCTGTAGTTACTTACCTCCACGCCCTTGTGCTTGTGGGGTTGCTTCTGAACTGATATTTTGATTGTCTTCCCAGTGGCACTCTCTTTTATTTACGTAACACTCATTTAGTACCTTTGACTACCCCAACTCCTATCTGAATATATATCTTAATTATTACAATGTCATAACTGCGAGGCTGAATTTACTATATTGGGTTTTACTATGTTTATCTTGCACGATCTGTTGATTTGTCTGTATCCACTTGTTTAGCCATAACTATTCTCTTCCTGAATCAACTACTAACTACTCATTGGCCCAATCTCATATCAATATTCCGCGTAATCTTTCTTGGGTTATTTCCTTTGTCTTAACTTATGTCTCGCACTGGTTCCTTTTCTGTCAATAACATCTCGGACAGGGACCCTTACTTCCTTCCCTTGACGTCGTGTTTGCATAATGTTCTGGAATCGTAGCATATATGTAGGCTTTGAATAAGTGAAATCTCATCTCTTTTTCATTTTTATCGCCTTCTTCCTTTACCATTCCATAGTTACTAGAACCACTTAATTCTGACTTAATGCCACATCACTCCATATTCCCCCTTTAGGGAAGTACTAAGATTTAGTTCTACGATGATCTATGTATAGATGTTTTACCTCTTCATCTTTGGCATTTTTGTTTTCACATCATCGATGATCCTTACGCGCCTTGCAGTAATCCTTCTGTACCAAGGATAACAAATTTCCTTACTCACGAGGGTGACACTTAGTGTAACTGGCACATACCGTCCCTTAAGCTTAACTTTGCTCACCTTGCTTGCTTTAGGGAAGCGTCTTCCTGAATGACCTTTAAAGGGTATTCTTCTGTCGTCTATTCTATTACCGCCGGGACGCAATCTCTGAAATTCTCATGATGCCGACTATTACTCAGTCCCTAGTTCACGTTTAGTTTATCTTGTTCATTAGTACATGATGATTTCTTATTACTCTGGGTCTAATTTTATTTCCTTTTGGTAATCACGTTGGAGTCACGAACCTATTTCTCGAAATGAGGATATGACTTTATGGCCTGTACTCTTTTGTTGTCTCAAGGCCTGTCACCTCTCGTCTTTTCCTTCACTTGACTATAGACTCTGTAATACTGTCATCTTTTTGATCTACCGTTGTCATCCATGTATCATATCTTACTCATACTGCTTCATTGATTCTCTTATTATTTCCCGCTAACATCTATATCTATCACTTTATTCTGAAAATTCGAACAAGACATTCTTTTGCTTTTAGCTCCCCTTGCTCCATCCATTGTCTCTTTGGGTTGCCTAACACTCTTTCTCCACTAGTAATGGGAGCTACACTAAGGTAATATTTATCCCATCAAGGCTTCTAATGCCTATCTTTGTAGTATTCATATCTAGCTGTATTATTTTAGAGTGCACCCTATGGGTGTCTCACAAGGAGATCTATTAGTACATTTGCAATATCCTTCGGAAATGTCAGCTAACCCTAATAATCCATCCACCATTTTGGGTTACCCTAACCCTAGCTAGATCCTGATATCCTGCCTTCTCTTATAATACTTCTGTTAGCCCATATAGGTCATAAATGAGATGGGTGTGGCCAATTGTACATACCCCTGTTATTGTTGAAGGTAACTCAAAAGGCTTATATTCCTCTGCGATAATCTTCATTAGCTGGGTAGCTCGTACCCTTTTTCATCTTGATTCTTTTACTTTCTGAAACTTGTGTCTACCTTCTGATTCTCTTATTCCTTTTTACCGTAAGAGTGAATAGACATTCTTGCCTAAGGGATCCTTATCAAAAAGTTTACACATCTTAGTACGCACATGATCTGCTGAATACCTCATATTTATCCATCATAAGCATGATGCAAAAATTGAGTTCCTCTGACTCAACTCTTCCACAGCTATATCTCTTATCAACCATCTTTCTGGATGTAGGCATCATCGTATTATGAATAAGATAGAGTTTAGAAAATTGAGTTCTTACAACTGAGCTCTAGCACACGATCTAGAATAAGAAGAAAGAGTGACAGTCCTAAATTCCTTGTAGCCTCCTGCTTATAAGTGTGGTGCACAACACACCCATAAACAAGACTCTACTAGACACGGCTTGTAGACTCTCTAGGACAGAACTGCTCTGATACCACTTTGTCACGACCCAAACCAATGGGCCACGACGGGCACCCGACACCCTACTCAACCGAGTACCAACGTAACATATATTTCTTATCGTGCTATCATTGGTAAATGGGCCAAAAGATTGTCATGAATTAACTAGAATGAAACTTGAGGGAACACTCGTCGTAGGACGACCCAACATGTAATACAAACTTATACATATGACATATGGTATAAGGCCAAAATGATCACTTGTATACTGAACATAGGGCGACAAGGCCATACAATCTTTCACGTACATGACATAAGTCTACAAGCCTCTAAGAGTACATAAACATCATAAAGCCGGGGCAGGGCCCCGACATACCAATCCATACGTGTCTAATGCATGCAGACCAAATAGGCAACTCCGGAGCAAATAGAGCGCACCAATATCTTCCGCTGAACTGATAGCCTACTTGGAGGACTCTCGACCTGTCTATCGGGACCTGCGGGCATGAAACGCAGCATCCCTAGGTAAAAGGGACGTCAGTACAAATAATGTACTGAGTATGTAAGGAATGAAAAATAGTAAATAGTATACATAAGAAACATGGAGTAAAAGACTCAACATGTAAGTCTGAATAACTCTGTGAATCAACAATATTTACAATGCCATGCAAATGCATATAAATGTCATACCATGCATAGGTATATATGTATATAACATCATCAAGCCTCTGAGGGCATCCCATCATATCATCTCGGCCACTGTGGGCAAATCATCAACGTGTACCAGCTGATCAGGTGGTGGTGCGTATATAACGTCGTAACCTTTTCCCATATCCCATATACATATAGTATATGCGTATATAACGCCTTCTGATCATGAGTCAATGTACATGTATAAATGCATGAAGTGCATAAGAAGTGCGTTAATAAGATTTCTCGGTGTGTCATAAGATCAATATGCCTTTCGGATAAACGTTATCAAATACGTATTTTTCTGAGACCCATGAACAGAAAATATAATAATAATTCACATGGGGAATCAAGAATATATACACCCCTAGTACTTCTATGAATAGAGTCATTTATGAAATTTGTGCGTTTACTCGTTTCGTTTGTATCGTATAGATCATGCCAAAAAGAAAGAAGGGATAGCCTTAACATACCTTTAAGGCCAACTTTCTACTTGTATCCATGAACAATTTCCTCCATGCCCCAATCTTATATGCCAACTAGTCTTCTTCCACGTTACTTCACTACAAGGAAATCTCCAATTTGCTATTATCCGGAGGAAACCGATGTGTGTATAACATCTATGTCGTTTTCTGCATTTGCCTCAATCATAGAACTTAGTATCCAAGAAACGAAATTATTTACCAAATATCATGTTGATGAAGGCATAACCAATGCTACATTTGTTCTTGAAATTGATAGGCAAGTGGAGGAAATCATATGTATTCTTATGAGTCTCGTCAATTGGTGTGAGTAGCATCTTTGAAGTGTACTTGTTTGGGATGGTTTTTAATTATTAAAGTAGTCCTACTATCTTCTTCACCCATGATCTTCTTCAAATCAAGCTGATATTGTTTTTTTTGTCTATCTCATTTCCTGTCTCAACTCCTCGACTTCGACCTCCTTTAAGCTTGCAATTTTGAGGCACAACTGTTTATAATAATGAAAAGAATGACCAAAATCAGTCAGCACCTACTTAGCACATGAATAGTTGGCAATTTGTTGCCAAATTCCTATAGTCCCACGTGGATGTGTTGTCCCCTAATGATTATCCAAAATCTCACTTAAATAATTATCCACAAACTTCTAATTAATTTGTTAACTTCCCACTCAAATCACTAATTAACCAATTATTTACATAATTAAAAAATTATCCCAAATTACTAAAAATACTAATCACTTTTAACACTCTTTATATACCTTACTATCATGGTCATATGGTACCTTGTATGGCACTAGTCTACAAATACCGGGTATTTTAGCTCGAATCGTATTCTATCCCAAATTGACAAACTTCGACGAAACTCACTTTCTGTTATTCGCTTATTCTCTCACCTTCACAAATTTACTTATCGCCTGTTATAAATAGCACAAATGCTTATAACCTCAGGTTAATTTCATTCCCGAGCTTACGTCGATTAACTTACGACAAAACTTTAACGTACAAAAATGCGGGATATAATATCTCATTTCCGAGTTTTCATTAATTTACTTATGGCGTACTTTTACGTACGAAAACATGTGGTGTAACATATAGTATCCACACCTCACCAATAGGCCCTCGGCCTCACTCAGTCATCAACCTCTCTGGTCTCTCGGGCTCTCAGAAATCAAAAAGATCAGCTCAAACAAAGATAACATAGTGTATCAACAAAATTAAGAAAAACATAGGTATGATACGCAAGTAAAATCATGATTGAGTACAAGACAGGAATTAGCAAATAATTCAACAAGTACGCGACCTCTGCGGGTCCCAACAGTACTATCACATAGCCTAAGCATGATTTACAATCAAATTTTTTCAATACATAGAGAGCATATAGCTAACAACAAGTAATTCAACTTTACAGTTTCACGGGGCGGATCAAGTCACAATCCCCTCGGTGCACGCCCACACGCCCGTCATCTAGCATGTACGTTACCTCCAAAATAATCACATGATACAAAATCCGGGATTTCATACCCTCAGGACCAGATTTATAATTGTTACTTACCTCAAACCGTGTAATTCTTTAGTTCGCTATGCCTTTGCCTCGTGAATTGGCCTCCAAACGCCTCGAATCTAGCCACAAATAAGTTGATCCAGTCAATCACATTTATTGGAATTAATTCTATAAGAAAATACTAATTTTCCAACAAAATCTGAAAGTCTCGAAATCCGACGGAACTCACAAAATCTGACAATCCATTCAATTACGAGTCCAACCATACTAGTTTCACTCAAATCCGACTTTGAATCGACATTCAAATCCCAAAAATTCATTTTATGAAATTTCTATAATTTTTCCTAAATTTCCATCTCAAAATACTAATTGGATGATGAAAACAATGATATATTCATGTATGTTAACCAAATCTGAGTTAGAATCACTTGCCCCAATGAATTTTTTAAAAATTCCACGGAAAATCGTCACAAGCCGAGCTCCCAAAGTCTAAATGTGAAATAATACCCAAACCCTCGGTTTTATAATACACAATCTGACCCCTCATTGTGCTGACCGCACAATGTTTGCGCGGTCCGCACATTCCAGGTTCTGCGGTCGCACTCCAAATTCTGCGGCCGCACTTCAACACTCTACACTACCAGGTTTCAGCAAAATGCCCATAACTTTCAAAGGGCTACAATTTTCATTTTTGAATCATTTCCAAATTCGTTGTGGATTAAAAGATGTACGTGATATATTATATGGACTTGACGCCCTATATTCAGTATA
This sequence comes from Nicotiana tabacum, assembly GCF_000715075.1. NCBI lineage: Eukaryota > Viridiplantae > Streptophyta > Magnoliopsida > Solanales > Solanaceae > Nicotiana > Nicotiana tabacum. The sequence continues at coordinate 124,372,183 of NC_134088.1, read as the reverse complement.
CGAGTGATCATTTTGGCCTTATACCATATGTCATATGTATAAGTTTGTATTACATGTTGGGTCGTCCTACGACGAGTGTTCCCTTAAGTTTCATTCTAGTTATTTCATGACACTCTTTTGGCCCATTTACCAATAATAGCACTAAAGCCTCCGAAGTCGGACCGACGAACCTGCAGAACCCTTGATGTGCGGCCGCACACAAAATTGTGCGGTCTGTACTTTTCCTCTGGAGTGCGGCTGCACACAAAATTATGCAGTCCGCACTTGTTCTCTGCCGTCCGTACTTTTCCTCTAAAGTTCCAGAACAACATTAGAGTGTTGAAATGCCCGGACTCGCTCAAAACTCACCTCAAAACTCACTCGAGGCCCCCGGGATCTCAACCAAATGCACCAACAAATCCTAAAACATCATACGAACTTAGTCGAACCCTCAAATCACCTCAAACAATACTAAAACCATGAATCATACACCCAATTCAAGCCTAATAAAAAACTAACAATTTCCAACTTCTACCTTCAATGTCGAAACCTATCAAATCAAGTCCGATTAACCTCAAATTTTGCACACAAGTCATAAATGACATAATGGAGGTATTCCAATTTTCAGAATCGGATTCCGGCCCCGATATCAAAAAGTCAACTCCTCGGTCAAACTTCCAAACTTAACTTTTTATTTTAGCCATTTCAAGCCTAATTTAGCTACGGGCTTCTAAATAATTTTCCGGATACACTCCTAAGTACAAAATCACCATACGGAGCTATTAAAATCATCAAAATTTAAATCCGAGGTCGTTTACATATAAGTCCACATCCGATCCACTTTTCTAACTTAAATTGTCAATTATGAGAATAAGTGTCTTGTTTCACTCCGAATTCCTTCCGGACCCGAACCAACTAACCTAGTAAGTCATAAAACAGTTGTAAAGCATAAATTGAGTAGTAAATGGAGGAACAACGTTATAATACTAAAAACGGGTTTTCTCCCCCTCTTAAACAAACGTTCGTCCTCGAACGGGTTTAGAATCATACCTGGAGTCTCAAATATGTGTGGATATTTGCTCCGCATATCCTGCTCAATCTCCCAAGTAGATTCTCCGACTGGCTGGCCTCTCCACTGTACCTTCACTGATGATATATTCTTTGACCTAAGCTTTTAAACCTATCGGTCTAAAATAGTCACTGGCTCCACATCATAAGTCAAATTACCGTCCAGTTGTACTGTACTGAAATCCAGAATATGAAACGGATCCCCGACATACTTTCGGAGCATGGATACATGGAACACTGGATGAACGCCTGATAGACTAGGTGGCAAAGCAAGTTCATAAGCCATCTCTCCAATCTTCTTAAGTATCTCAAAAGGCCCAATATACCGAGGGCTCAACTTGCCCTTCTTCCCGAACCTCCCCAACCATGTAAACGACATCACGAACCTTCCTGTCGGCATAACTCTTCTGTCTAGATTGTGTCGTGCGAAGCCATTCCTGAATCACTTTGACCTTCTTTAAAGCATCCTGAACCATGTCAGTACCCAATAGCCTAGCCTCACCCGGCTTAAACTAACCCACCGGAGATCGGCACCGTCTCCCATACAAAGCCTCATACGGAGCTATCTGAATACTCGACTGGTAGCTGTTATTGTAAGCAAACTCCGCGAGTGGCAAAAATTGATCCCAAGAACCCCCAAAATCAATGGCACAAGCACGTAGCATATCTTCCAATATCTGAATAGTGCGCTCGGACTGTCCGTCCGTCTGAGGGTGAAATGTTGTACTCAACTGAACCTGTGTGCCCAATTCTTGTTGCACTGCTCTCCAAAACTGTGATGTAAACTGCGTGCCCCGATCTGAAATGATGGACACTGGCACACTGTGTAGGCGAACAATCTCACGGATATAAATCTCATCCAACCGCTCCGAAGAATAATTGGTACCAACTGGAATAAAATGCACAGACTTAGTCAACCGATCTATAATCACCCAAATCGCATCAAACTTCCTCAAAGTCCGTGGAAGCCCAACTACGAAGTCCATGGTAATACGCTCCCATTTCCACTCTGGAATTTCAAGTCTCTAAAGTAATCCTCCCGGTCTCTGATGCTCGTATTTTACATGTTGACAATTTAAACACCGAGCTACAAACCCAACTATATCTTTCTTCATTCGCCTCTACCAATAGTGCTGCCTCAAATCCTGATACATCTTCGCGGCACCTGGATGAATGGAGCATCGCGAACTGTGAGCTTCCTGGAGAATCAACTCACACAAACCATCTACATTAGGCACATACAGCCTGCCCTGCATCCCTAATACACCGTCATCTCTAAGAGTGACTTCCTTGGCATCACCGTGCTGAACCGTGTCCTTAAAGATAAACATATGTGGATCATCATACTGGCGCTCTCTGATGCAATCATATAAAGAAGATCGAGAAACCACACAAGCCAAAACTTGATTCGGCTCGGAAACATCCAATCTAACAAACTGGTTGGCCAAGGCCTGAACATCCAAGGCTAAAGGCCTCTCTGTTACCAGTAAGTATGCTAAGCTGCCCAAACTCTCTGCCTTACGACTCAAGGCATCGGCCACTACATTGGCCTTTCCGGGATGATAGAGAATGGTAATGTCATAATCCTTAAGCAACTCCAACCACCTTCGCTGCCGCAAATTAAGATCCTTCTGGTTAAACAAATGTTGTAGACTCTAATGATCGATATATACCTCACACTGGACACCGTACAAGTAATGCCGCCAAAGTTTCAAGGCATGAACAATAACTGCTAACTCAAGATCATGGACCGGGTAATTCTTCTCATGTACCTTTAACTGTCTGGATGCATAGGCAATCACCCTACCGTCTTGCATAAGCACTGCGCCGAGACCAATACATGATGCGTCATAATACACAGTATAAGACTCTGAACCTGTAGGCAATACCAATACTGGAGCTGTAGTCAAAGCTGTCTTGAGTTTCTAAAAGCTCTCTTCACACTCATCCGACCACCTGAACGGAGCACCTTTCAGGGTCAATTTAGTCATAGGCGATGCAATAGACGAGAAACCCTCCATGAAGCGACGATAATAACCAGCCAAGCCGAGAAAACTCCGAATCTCAATAATTGAAGATGGTCTAGGCCAACTCTGAACTACCTCTATTTTCTTCGGATCCACCTTAATTCCTTCACTGGACACTATATGTCCCAAGAATGCCACCGAATTAAGTCAGAACTCACACTTAGAGAATTTGGCATAAAGTCTCTCCTCTCTCATCCTCTGTAATACAATACCCAAGTATTGTGCATGCTCCTCCTAGCTACGTGAGTACACCAAGATAGCATCAATAAATACTACGATAAATAAATCAAGATATGGATGGAATACATTATTCATCAAATGCATAAATGCTGCTGGGGCATTGGTTAGCCCAAAAGACATCACAAGAAATTCATAGTGGCCATAACGAGTTTTGAATGTCGTATTTAGAATATCCGAATTTCAAATTTTCAACTAGTGATACCCAGATCTCAAATCAATTTTGGAGAACACCCTCTCTCCCTGAAGCTGGTCAAATAAGTCATCAATACGCGGAAATGGATATTTATTCTTGATTGTAACTTTGTTCAACTGCCTATAATCGATGCTCATCCGCATAATACCATCTTTCTTTTTCACAAACAGAATCGGTGCACCCCAAGGTGACACACTAGGCCTAATAAACCTCTTTTCAAGGAGTTCCTGAAGTTTCTCTTTCAATTATTTTAACTCAGCTGGTGCTATACGATACGGAGGAATAGAAATGGGTTGAGTGCCCTACACCAAGTCAATACCGAAATCAATATCCTTGTCAGGTGGCATACCCGGTAGGTCTGCAAGAAATACATCCGGAAAGTCTCGCACGACCGGTACTGAATCAATAATAGGAGTATCTGCATCAACGTCTCACATAAAAAGCCAAATATGACAAACATCCCTTTCTAACCATACGTTGGGCCTTCAAATAAGAAATTACCCTGCTAGGAACAAAATCTAGAGAACCTCTCCATTCAACCTTTGTCAACCCCGGCATCGTCAACGTCACGATTTTTGCGTGACAGTCCAAAATAGCATGACATGGAGACAACCAATCCATACCCAGGATTACATCAAAATCAACCATACCGAGTAATAAGAGATCAACTTTAGTCTCCAGTTACCCAATAGTTACCACACACGACCGATACATATGGTACATAGTACTAATATCACCCCACCGGTGTAGATACACAAATAGGTGAAACTAAGGACTCATAGGGAATATCCAGATAATGAGCAAAATACAATGATACATATGAATAAGTGAAACCAGGGTCAAATAATATAGGAGTGCTGATGCACCACGATGAGCCACTGAATGATGCACTGAATGATCAAATAACTGAGTAGCTCATTGTGGCTAGCTGATGCTCCATGATGAGCTGGACGAGTCGCCTGAGCGTGTCTGAAAGAACGACCCCTACCGCAGTAAAACTGACCCCCTGAAGGAACATTGTTGAAATCACCTGAACCACGAGGCCTCTTATCCTCCCTCTCAACCCGCTCCTGGTTGTGAACCATCTCAATCTAACGAGCAATATCGACAACCTCGTAGAAAGTAGCACCAGACATTATCTCTAGTCATGAGTAATTGCAGCTGAAAAGTGAGGCCATCTATGAACCTCCTGATCCTCTCCCTGTCTGTGGGAATCAACCAGATAGCATGACGGGCCAACTCTAAAAATTTCATCTCATACTGTGTCACGGACATATCACCCTGACAAAGCTGCTCGAACTGTCTGCGCAGCTCCTCTCTACAGGACTAAGGTACGAACTTCTCCAGGAATAGACCGGAGAACTGCTGCCAGGTAAGGGGTGCTGCGCCGACCGGCCTACGCCTCTTGTAAGCCTCCCACCATCTGAAGGCAGCCCCAGAAAACTGAAAAGTAGTGAACGAGACCCCACTGGTCTCCAGAATATCCGCTGTCTAAAGCATCCGTTGACACTTATCCAGAATACCTTGAGCATCCTCTGACTCAGCACCGCTAAATGGTGGAGGTCGAAGCCTCTCAAATCTCTCAAGTCTCCTCTGCTCATCATGAGCCATAACAGGAACTACCGAGGCCTGAGCAGTTGCAACCGGCTGGGCTGGTAGTGCCCTCGGTATATAAAGTCCTTGTACTGCCTGGTCTGGAGTACGGGCAACAGGGGTATGAGTACCTCTCCCGGCCTGAGAAGTGGCAAGTACGGCCTGAGCCGAAACCACCTGAGCAAGACCAGTGCAAATTGTCAACATCTGGTCCAAAGTCTCCTGAAGGCCTGGAATCTCAATGGGCACAACTGGTGCCTGAGCTGGTCCTGTTGGCTCAGCTATATCTAGAATCTGCTCCTGAGCTGGAGCAACTGGTGGTACTACAGGTGCTGCTCCAACTGCTGCACGAGCTATACCTCGACCCCTAACTCGGCCCAGGCCTCTACCACGACCCCGACCTCGCGGCCCTAACTAGTGGCACTGGTGGCTGACCGTCTGATCCGGTAGTGCGAGTTCTCACCATCTGTGAGAGAATAGAATAACAGAAATTTAATTTCCGGAATCAACAAATTCGCACGACAGAATACAAGAAAGTGAAATTTTCCTAAGGGTTCTGCAGCCTCTCAAAGATAAGTACAGACGTCTTTGTACCGATCCGCAAGACTCTACTCAACCTGCTCATGACTCATGAGATCTATGCAACCTAGGATCTTATACCAACTTGTCACGACCTAAAATCTCACATGTCGTGATGGCGCCTATCTCGATACTAGGCAAGCCGACAACCTTAATAAAACCACATTTCCTTAAATTTTAAAAAAAACATAATAATTTGAGTTTAATAAAAGGCCTCGCAATTTCAGATACAAACACTCCCAAAACCTGGTGTCACTGAGTACATGAACATCTAATATGAATACAAGTTTGAAAAATACGGTCCATAAGAGTCTAAGACCAAATATAGTAAATAAGGAGATAGGGAAGGAGAGGCAAGGTCTGCGAAATACGGCAGCTACCTCAGAATCTCCAAAAAATAAAATGTGCGAAAGAATCAACACCCGTTATGCCTGGGAACACCTGGATCTGCACACGAAGTGCAGGGTATAGTATGAGTATAACCAACTCAGCAAGTAACAATAATAAATAAGGAACTGAAGATAGTGACAAGCTACACAATTACAGTTCATTTTCAGTAATTCCAACAGAGAGTAGACATGCTTACAAATCCGGCAGTTTAAGTCAAAACAGTTTTATACAATTCAAGTTCATGTAATTCGGATATAAAATCTTTCAGAAAATTACACAATAATGACAGATAGCAACTAAGTGCAACAACAAATGAAAAGCAAGTACAGCCTCTCAGGGCAACAATCACTCAACTCGTCACAACAGCTCAACCACTCGGCTCTCAGCCCTCAGCACTCACACTCAATGGGTACCCGCGCTCACTGGGGGTGTACAGACACTGGAGGGAATCCTACAACCCAAGCTCTATAATCCGCACGGATAACTCACGTGTTACACGAACAACTCATGTGCTGCACGGACAACTCACGTGTTACAGTATCCATACCTCACCAACAGGCCCTCGGCCTCACTCAGTCATCAACCTCTCTGGTCTCTCGGGCTCTCAGAAATCACAAAGATCATCCCAAACAAAGATAACATAGTGTATCAACAAAATCAAGAAACACTGAGGTATGATATGCAAGTAAAATCATGACTGAGTACAAGACAGCAATTAGCAAATAATTCAATAAGTACGCGACCTCTGCGGATCCCAACAATACTATCACATAGCCTAAGCATGATTTACAATCAAATTTCTTCAATACATAGAGAACATATAGCTAACAACAAGTTATTCAACTTTACAGTTTCACGGGACGGATCAAGTCACAATACTTTAACTCAAATATGCCCTTACCGTCACATAGTTGGTCCATATATGCCCTTAGAGTTACACAGTTGACCCATATATGTCATTTTCGAAACGGAATTCACCCAAACTAATTAGCTCTTTCGTTAATTGTATTAAAGTGTATTACAAACACTATTTTCTTTTTATTAGTATTTTTTTCTTTACCTTTCTCTTTTCTTTTTTCTTTTTCTTTTCTTCTCTTTTTTTCCTTTTTCTTTCTCTCTTATCTGTTTCCTCCATTACTGATGTCTTCTCCAATTTCGTCACCAATTTCACTTGACAAAACTCATAAATTCCAATTACTAAAAAAATTCTCCCATAAGGTAATCAAGTTCCAATTTCACTGGCCCTCTAAATAAACGAAATTAAATTATTCCAAAAATTATGGTTTAAACTTTAAAATAATAAAAATATCTCATCCTTTAACAATACTCAAAAGATCAAAATATTTAAATTGTTTCCAGAAAGATAATTTAATGATTAAAAGCCTAGAGTTCAAGTTGTAGTGTTATAAATTTGAGTTGCTAGTCTTTTTTCATCTTTTTTCAGCTGGACATTTTCTATTTTTTTTATTAACTGTAAATTAGGGGTGTACATGGAACGGGTTGGTTCGGTTTTTATCAAAACCAAATCAAACCAATTATTTGGTTTGCATTGTTCGGTTTTGTTGGATTTTTTGGGTTTTTTATTACATAAATATTATTTCAATCTTACTTTATTAAATTTTTTAGAACTAAATATATGTTCAGTAAAAATTAAAAAATTGACAAACATATGATCTATAAAAATATTCTTATGGGAGAATTTTCTTAGTAATTGGAATTAATGAGTTTTGTCAAGTAAAATTGGTGACGAAAATGGAGAACACATCAGTAATGGAGGAAATCGGATAAGGGAGAAAGAAAAGGGAAAAAAAAAGAGAAGAAAAGAAAAAAGAAGAAAGAAAAGAGAAAGGTAAAGAAAAAAAAAAGTACTAATAAAAAGGAAATAGTGTTTGTAATACACTTTAATACAATTAACGAAAGAGCTAATTAGTTTGAGTAGATTCCATTTCAAAAAGGGCATATATGGGGCCAAATGTATAAGTCTAAAGGCATATATGGACCAACTATGTAACGGTAAGGGCATATTTGAGCTAAAGTATTAACGAAAGACAAATGTTCTCAATTTCGTATAGTACAAGGGCATATTCGGACCTTTTCCGTTATTTTTTTACATCATCACTTGATATTTATTACTAATTTTATTCTATACTTTTCATATGTAATTTACATATTAGTAATATTGAAACCTTTTATTGGAGAAAGACTGAGCAAGAGTTATAATATATACAAATGAAAGGTTAGTTAAAATTACACAAGTTTATGAAAAATATTCATTTGATATACAATATAAATAAATTACTATAATCCATATTACTATTATTATTTTAAAAAAAATTAGGTAGGATAATCAATTGTTACTTTATGGGGTGATTTTGCTGAAAATCACATAAATCTAATTAAGATTTTGGTCGTTCGTCTTTATAGGTACAGACGATATTAAATTATCTTGGCCTCGAGAAACAAATCATTATCATATAACGAGCCACATCGATCATCAACAATTATAGCACTTATCTTTAATGTGTAATTTTTTTTTTCAAATCCTTATTGGATAATATTGATTTATTTTATATAATTATGTACTACATGATTCGGCATATACATGCAACGCACGTGCCGGGAAACTAGTTGTCTGAAATAAAGTAATCTCGTAAAATTCACTATTAACATTTCTCATACCTCAAAATTTTGAGGGCCTAAATCAAGGCTCTATTAGCCTCCCGTGAGATTCTCAGACAAATTTTATTGAGTTTCAATTAAGATATGACAATAATGACAAAGAATATTACATGTAGTGAATATGTCATTCAAATACCAAATGTGAATGAAGTTAGTTGAACATCATGTTCGTGAAATTCAATAGAATTAGTGGTTTAACACCAAAATATATTAAAAGACCCTTAAACTTCTTGCATAAAATCCATATAATAATAAGACACCTACATGACTTTGATCTAGCAGTGGGAACGCAACACATGATACGTGAGTTATGCGCATGTCATGGTATTGAAGTATTCCATATACAAAAATATGATATTAAGTAAAAATGGTAAAAGGGTAAGCCCATTATTCATTGAGTTTTATACCTTGCGACACTTGACTCAGATATTTCTTAGTTAAAAAGATGAGACGCAAAAGAACTTACTTTCTTGTTTATGGATCAATTAAGTGTGACAAAAATGAATAGCTAATTTAGAGAATCTGAGTTCATACTAGAAAGTAAATTCGCGAGAAACATGAAAAAAGACTATACATATAGGAAGAAAAATAGAATTGACGAAAAGGTAAATATATTATTTAATTTAATAAAAGAAAATTTTATCGTATTATTTCACTCAATCTTATCTCTACCAAATTTAAAACATTGTTAATTTTGAAATCTTTTATATATAACTATATGGTTGCCGGTAAGGGTTTATTGAGTTGGTTGGGTAAACGCTTTCCCACATGAGAGACATGAGCTCGATTCCACTCACCAGCAACCTACTCAGTGAGAGCTCATCGTCTGGGCTTGCCTAGTGCGATTTACGCCCCCTCTCTCCTTCATTATAAAAGAAGTTGAACGACAAAACAGATAACTAGCGTTACATAAAACTTTGTATCGCGATGTGTTTGACCGGAAGAAAAAGTATAGAGATTAAGAAAAAGCGAAGATTAGGAAACTAAACAAATATGAAAAATCCCAAGCAAAAAAAAAAAAAAAAAAAAGGAAAAAGAAGGCGACCTAACATTAGGAGAAGATCAACAAAACAAGGTTAATAATATAACTTCGAAACACTAATTTGAAACGTAAAGTTTACCCACAAAAACCCCCCACTTGCTGAACCTTCAATCTTCATTCTCACTTAAATTCATAAAGTTTTGAGTTTCTATTGTTATTATCAAAATTATTGATACGTATTCTAATTAGATTTATATTGTGCTTAATGATTTTATTTATTAATTTTAGGTGTTTATACTCTTATTTTATCTCGTAATACTTATGCGATTTTAAAAAAGACTAATTTGATAATAATTTAAATATTAGGTTAGTTTCAATAGCATTTAATAGATTGGACCAAATTTGCCAAAAAATAAGGAGTCTAATTATAATTTATTCGGTCCATTAATCCCAAAAAATATTCGCCTATGTAATTTGGGTCTGCAAATGTATTTATTTTTATTTCTAAGTAAAAGAAATTACTATTATTTGTTTTAAGCGACGGAGGGGACGGCAGTTGAAAGCTTCAGCCAGATAAACATATGCATCATGGGTCTTGTACTAAGAGCCGACATAGTTGTACCTTGTACACTGAAAGTGACTGTTGTTACTAGAAATTCCCAGTGTACTTGGCGCATTTTCTAATTTTGTCAGTTTTTCTTTGTCTTTTTCCTCTCCTTTCTCTCCATTGCTGCCTAGTGTAACCTTTGAGCAATTTCCTCTGTTTTTGTTGTTTCCTCTGTTTTCATTCATTTGTTTATCCACTCAATGGCCTTTGAGTTTCCCTTTCATAAGCATCTCAGTTTTTCTGGGAAGATTTTATACCCCTTTTGTTTGTTTTACTCAATCCAAATTTCCAATCAAGAAATATCAAAGGAAATTCACTGGTTTTGGTGGGTTTTATGTGTTTTTATTGTTTGGTTTATGGGGTCTCGTAATGGAACATAATACAAGCTGAAAGGTACTTCCTTTTGCTCATAATTTGTGTTTCTTGATTGTTTCCATAATTTTTGCTTGGAGGGTATTTTGCATAGTTTATAACATGAGCTTAAACGGGGAAACATGGTCAGTAAGGATTCATATAGTCGAGACGTAGTAGTTGTTGTAGGGTAAGTTGCATAGTTTATAACATGAGCTTACATGGAGAAACATGGTCAGTGAGAATTCATGTAGTCGAGACGTAGTTGTTGTTTTAGGGTAAGTTTCATAGTTTATAACATAGCTTAAATGGAGAAACATTGTCAGGGAGGATTCATACAATCGAGACGTAGTAGTAGTTGTTGTTGTTGTAGGGTATGTTGCATAGTTAAGATACACTTTGGAATGTTTGGTTTTGGTTAGAAAGATGGAATTGACATTTTTATAGTTTTCCTAATCCAAATTTCCAACCAAGAAAATTAAAAGGAAATCACTGGGTCTTGGTGGGTTTTATGTGTTTTTCTTGTTTGGTTTATGGGGTCTTTTGATGGAAGATAATACAAGCTGAAAGGTACTTCCTTTTTCACACTTGTACTTTTAAGGTTTGCTCATATATATGTTTCTTGATTATGCCCTTTTTGTTCTTGGAGGGTATGTTGCAAAGTTGGAGTATTGACTTTGGAATATTGGGTTTTGGTTAGAAGTTATATTCGGAAACAACCTATCTACCTTCATAGGTAGGGGTAAGGTCTGCGTACACACTAACCTCCCCAGACCCCACTTGTGGGATTCCACTGGGTTGTTGTTGTTGTTGGTTAGAAGAGATATGGAATTGACATTTTAATACTTTTCCGAATTCTTGTGTATGACTTGTTCATGTTTAGTTAGAGTAACTTTAGAACTGAGTTTTGATTAGAAGAAGAATAAAGTTGATATTTGTAAAGTTCTAATGTTAACAGGTTTATTTATTTAATTTATTTAGTTTTGCCTTGTTTTGATCTCTTTTGCTGGAGCAGATACTAAGGCGTTCAATACTAGTTTCGTTCTTTTCCCCTTCTGATGAAATGCGGTTTAAGTATCTAGAGATGTTCTTTTGGTGTGAAGTACGTGACCTGTGCAATTCAGAGTTTTGATGTTTTCTATATTTGTTTTATTTGTGTGATTGCAGACATCTGTTGAGGAAATGACTATATTTAAAGCAACACAATAAGGTATTTGAAACTTGAGTTTTTATTTTAAGGATTTCCTGTGGTAGAATCATCACATTAATTGGAATTGAACTATCTCTTTTGTTTGCTCTCATTTAGGTGGTTTGATATTCTAATCTGAGTGAAGATGGCCATGTCACTCGAGGACCTCCTCGCTAAGGAAGGATTCGATAGGAAGATGTCAAAAACAGTGCCTAGAGCTTCATCCGGAACAAAGGCAAGACGTGGACCTATTTACCCACTTCAAGAACCTCATAAACCTGTGTCTTCATCAAGCACAAGAAAAACCGAGAGGACAAAATCTGCTATCCCGTGGCATGACTTGAAAGATAAGACCCCAAGAGTCAATTTTGCAGACAGGAGGCAAAAGAAGGAAACTAAGCACAGAATGGGCTCGCGTGATCTATCATCGGATGTTAAGAGAATAAGCATTAGTTCTTTTGATGAATTGCTAGCTGCTGATGCTTCTCAAAGCAATGAGATAGTTGAGGTTGGAGAGCGAAATGGTTCGAGATACAATCATATATGCTCAAATCAAACTTACAGAAATGGGAGTGGTGAAGGCAGGCCTTCTAGCAGAAGTGAGGAAGAAGAAGGAAAGCGACAATCCTTCGGAAAAGATACAAAAGCAACAACAAAATGTCTCAATAATTCTGGTAAACTTCTTTCAGGACATCGAAGCTTTAGAGATGATTATCAGAAACGTATTGAACAGCCTGAGACCTCCTACAGCAGATCAACTAGAAGTTCGCTAACCAACAAAAGTTATGATGCAATTAGAAGCCTAAAAAAAGCTGGCATTGAGCACGCTGCAGTTATTCCTGCTCTTGATGAAGTTGCTGTTCAGGCTGTAATCTCTATCTTGAGTGGATACATAAAACGTTTTCTCGTAGATGAGGATTTTAGGACATCACTTCGTCACAATAGTTTCGCTTCCCTAAACTTTGTTGGACTAGAAGAAGGCCTCAATACTGAAAGCAAGGTCCTAGCCACTCTTGAACAAGCTATTGAAACAGTAGAAAGAGCTGCAGAGGATTGTGCGAACGAAAAAGAACTTAAGAAAGCCTCACTTCAGCTTAGTGTAATTACAGGCTTGAATTCGAACGATTTACGAGATGGATTTACTTCTGGTATTCCCAATTCTAAATTGGCAGCTTGTGCTCATCTGTATCTCGGTGTCACATATAAGATACAGAAGAAGGATCGTATAGCTGCAAAGCACCTACTGCAAGTGTTCTGTGATTCACCTTTTCAGGCAAGGACTAATTTGTTGCCTGATTTGTGGGATCACATATTTCTTCGTCATTTTTCAAATTTGAAGGCCTGGTTTGATTCAGAAGCTAATTTTCTTGGTGGTCTACATAATAAGTCAAGGAAGCTGAAGTTTCTTGAAAAAATGTACAATGAAAATCTGGACAACGGTACTTATCAGTTTGCACTTTACTACAAGGAATGGCTAACTGAAGGGGCTGAGATCCCGTTACTTCCTTCTATTGAAATTCCTTCTGTATCTGTTCAGTATGAAGGTTCCTTTAGTAACTCTTCCCACTTAAGTAGTACTGTTGGTGGTTTCTCACCTCAGCCAGTGGTCAGCAAAAGGTTGTATGATGAAGTGTTCCGTCATTCACATAAACTAGAAAATGAATCAGAGGAGCACCGGGAAGAAAGCTACGAAGTTAGTGTGAGGAGGTCTTCTAGTTTTGCTGCCGAAAACCTGGTAGCATTGAAATACTCTGCTGAAGTGATTAAGTGCATAGATCATGATGTTGAGCCCGGTGCTATAGTTGATTCAGTAAGTGTTGAATACATAACTTCAAAAGAAACATAGATCGTGATTAGACAAAAATGTGAAAATATGTGTACATTTTGTTGGTTAAATCCTGGCTAAGTTCCTTCCCACATTTGGCCGGTGAGATTTGAAGCGAATAAATTACTCTATGGTCCATTTGACACGATACAATTTTTAGGTTATGGTTGTAATTTTTGGGATGTTTGTTTTTGAAATAATGATGTAGACTTCTTTGCTCCTGTAATCCAACATAAACTTGGTTTCTTCTAAATCTTCTTTGTAAAGCTATACTTTTGAAGCAGTTTCAGTCACTTGTAAATAGTTGTTCCTTCAGTCTTTGATGCTATTTTTAAATGCTTCATTTAGGTGTGGATGTAGCTCATGATTTTATCTCTTTCCAATTCTCAATGACAGTTCTATAAACTTGAAATGGATGATAAGATATATAAATGTAAGCATGCATGCCTTTTCTTTTGTCGTTGGTCTTACCAAATTAAGATATGCAGTTCAATTTTGTTCTTGTTAAATAGTGTCTATGATTAGGAAAGTAAATGTGAAAGCTGTCAGATCAGCTTAGTAATTTTCTGTGCATTTCTAGATATAGTGAGTTAGGATCTATGCTTGCCGAACAATATTATTTCCCCTTTCAGATTTTATATTACATAATACAAGTTACACTCTGTGGCGTTCTTTTGTGTAGTATGGTGCATCAAGAGCTCGGGATGCAGAGGGGGTTTTCGGAATGAATTCTCCAGAAGAAAAAATTTTCATGGAAATATTTGGAAACTCTGATCTAAAGGAAACAACTCCGTTGAAGTCGAACATGCCAGAATCATTTGCACCTGCAAATCTGACCGAGTTCATATTCAACAGGATAGCGAAAACAGCTTTTGAGCAAAAGGAGACTGAGGATTCTATCATCCATGCTGCTCCTCCTCTTCTTCTATTCTCGGAAGTTGCTTTGGCTCTTGATTGCACGGTAACATTCTGAACTCTTTGCTCTCCTCAATTATTAAAAGAGGAGCTATACTTTTTACTTTTTCATTATAATCTCACCATTTTACTTTGAAAATGCAGCCAACTGAGGTACTGCTTCCTGCTCAAGGTAGGTGAAAATCATCTTTGAGAGTGTTCCCTTTACATTCGTAATTGATTAATTGCTTATGATGATGCTTTGAAAATATTTAGGAGTCGATTATGAAGATTATGTTGGAAGATCCTCCGCAAACATACCACAGGAATTTATCTGCCCTTTGACTGGACTTCTTTTTGAAGATCCAGCTACCCTTGAGACTGGCCAAACCTTTGAGAGAGCATCTATTACAAGCTGGTTTTCTAAAGGAAATAGAGCATGTCCAGTAACGCAAAGATTGTTAGAATGCCAAAGTGTACCCCGTGCTAACTTCTTTTTGAAGCATGTTATCACCAATTGGAAGTCCGAACATTGGAGGCGTCTTCTGACCTATTTCTCTAAAGAAGCAGGCAATTCAGGGAAACACCGTTGGTTAAAGAATGAAATAGTTGTTTCCGTATTGCAACAACTTCTTATTGTTTTACATCAGGATGAAAGAAGAGAAACTCTAGAGCAGCTTATATCCCTCGGAAGCTTACAGTTTCTGATCCAGAGATTTAATTATGGAAAGGCAAGGGAGAAGATATGTGTTTCCGGAATTCTTTGCTCTTGCATTGAAGTTGACAATAAATGTAGAAATGTAGTTGCCAGAAATGTTGACAAGATGTGTCTGCTCAATCTTCTTCAGAATGAAGAGTTGGAATTGAGAAGAAATGCCTTTTCACTCCTGACTGAACTCATTTGCCTTAACAGGTACTTGGTTTTTCAAACATTTTCCTACAAGAATCTCTGAAGAGATTAGATTGTTCCAAAACATATATTTAAATGAAACTTGTTTTGCATTTAAGATGTCTGAAATACTCTATATTTGCTGGATTAAGATGCAGTCTTAGTGGGTAATGATAAATTGATAATGCATTGCTTTAGTTAACTCTGTGCCGCGCTCCCATATTTCAGGAGAAAAGATGCAAAGTTCTTCATAAAAGGCATTCACAAAGATAACATAGTCAAAGCAATGCAAGATTTGCTGACATATCTCCAGGATTGTCCATGTGAACAGAGATCCATGGTTGCTTTGCTGCTCTTGCACTTTGATCTTCTAGTAGGTTCAAATTTAAAGATCTCTCTAAACAAAGTTCATGAATGTTGTCATACTCTTCTACGATACTGCTTATGTCCAATTCAGTTTCTCTGAGCTTGTTACTGCAGGAGTTTTGATCTTGGATAATTTATTAAGTGAATATCAAAGGCACTTAGTGAAACACCTTCTCTTGTTTCTCAATTCTCTTATATACATATGTCATTTCCGATTCTTGTTTCTTTGCTGAACCGCAGTTTTTTTTCCGCTTGAGCTCGTAGATTGCATGTCAAGCTCAGTCAGCAGATTAGGCTCTGCTCTTCTAGACATCCAGCAATTTGGAATGTTTTTCTTTATTGGATATTCCCCCCTAAACTGCATGTTAATACTAATCGGGTTGCTAGGTTATGTTTCGAAAGACCTACAATATCTCAAAATAAATTTGGACTTAGCCAAAACCATAACACAATGGAATTTAATGATGTATATAGGCAAGTAGTTGAGATCATGACCTCTTGTTATTAAAGATTGATTAGGCTCGGACGGGGAGAAGTCTGAGATTTGGAGAAGTTCTAGTTTTAGAAGACTTCTAATTTTTCCTTAAAAAATAAATTATAACCAGCACTGGAATGAAAAGAAATGTGTTAGAATAAAGCAGAATCTTTGTATATGAATCAATATTCACAATAGCCAATCCCATCTAGTCTGTGATTGAGGAATTGTCGTTGTAGTTATTGTCACTTGTTTAAAAGACATGCATAATTTTTAAGGTCAATGTTATTTCGAGTCTAGAAACTAATTTTGTATTTGATTCTTATAGGTAGACACAGAAATGGCCAACATATACAGAGATGGTGCTGTTGATGCTATGACTATGGCCTTAGAAAGCAGCTTATCGGATGAAAGGAGCAGAGAAATATGTTGCAAAGCACTCCTTATTTTGGGAGGGCATTTTTCTTTCTCGGGGAAGATTATGACAGAAGATTGGATCTTAAAGCAAGCTGGATTTCTTGAAGGTTTTGACGTGGAATATCCTGATGAGGAAGAGAATAATGCACTGGTTGATGCAACTGTTATGACGGTAAGTTTTCTTCTTTTTCTCTGACTGAATTCATCTAAGAAATATTTTCATCGAAATACAAAATTAAATGGACTTACACCAGTAGTTACAACAATACCACTTCGGACTAATTGAACTTAGGACCAGCCAAAAATTTCTATACCCTATCTTTGTACCATCCTTTTATGGTATTTATAATTGCCCCGTAAAGTGATTCATTTACATTCTCCTCATTCTCTGAGCATTGTGAACTTTATATGGTGAAGCAAAAAATATTGTTTTCCCGTGATTGTAAAGTGTACTGAACAAAATTGTCAGATGGAGGATGAAGAAGAAGAGGCCAGGGAAAAGTGGTTGGTAAATGCATCCGCATTACTCATTGGTAGTGGAAAGAAGTCATTTGTAGAGTCTCTTTCAAAGTGGTTAGGTTCTGGAAACTCAGAATTGGTCAGGATTTGTCTAACCACAGTTGCATGGTTAAGCTCAGCACTAGCTTCACTGACCGTATCGGAGTTTGAACTATCTGCCTTTTTGGCTATTATCACTCAGCTGATAGAATGCTTACAACATGGTGATTTGGTTGAACATAAGGTTTTAGCTTCAGTGTCTCTCCTCAATTTCAGCAAAGTTTCAGGTTAGTCCTTTAGCTTCTGTTAAGACCTTTAAATAGCAGCAAAATGTTGTTTTGGTTATACATTTTTCAGTTTCTAGATAGTTTAGTAGTTAAAGAGACTGAAATTGGAGTTTGTAGACTACTGAGAAACCATATACAGGAGGTTTTTACCAAGTATTCCAAGTGACAGTTTTTGCTCTCTAACTCTAATGTCACTATCACCTTTGCTTCCTATGGTTACTACTTGTTGTTTCTGCTTCTTTTTTAGTTTTTTTTCTCTTGAGCCGGGGGTCTATTGGAAACAGCCTCTCTACTTTCGTAAGGCAGGGGTAAGATCTGCGTACACTCTACTCTCCCCAGACCCCACTTTATGGGATTACACTGGGTTTGTTGTTGTTGTTTAACTCTAATGTCACTAAACTTTATCCACTAAAGTACTCTAATGTCACTAAACTTTAACTCTAATGTCATAGAACTATCTTTTATCACATTAAAGTAACTGAACTTTACTCATTATAGCGGTAAAGTTACTAAATTTTATCCATTCTAAAGACAAAACTTACCTATCAAGGTGATTTTACTATTATAGCAAGTAATTTTTCTGGCATTTTATTGCTACAAGTAACAACAACAACAACATACCCAGTGAAATCCCGCAGGTGGGGTCGGAAGAGAGTGTGTACGCAGACCTTACCCCTAACCTTCTGAAATAGTATTGAGACTTCCATTTCAAACAAAACAAAGTTTTGTGACATTGCTTTTATAGTGGTAAAGTTTAGTTACTGTAATATGACAAAAAATAATTTTGTGACTTTACTGTTATAGTGGATAAGGTTCAGTGACTGAATGTGCAATTTACCCGTCGGAACTTAGAAGAGAACATCTATGTCATCACTTTCCTCAAGGGGGTTGGTATACATGAACAAAAAAAAAGGATAAGCACTGCTAGTGTGGGGATAATGCTCTCAGATTTTACTTGTTAGTAGATAAGAGAATATGTGATTCCTAAAAATGGTTTCAACCTCACATTTGTTGATTATTTGATTTCTATCTATTTTTATTTGGCTATTTAATTCTAAGGTTTTGCCCCTAGAATGTAGGGTCTTACTGATGATGATAGCAGAGGATATTGCTGCTCCTCTAGAAACCCTTGTCGAAATTACATGGACAGCAAAAGAACTTTATGCTATAATTTTCTGCAGCTAGAGGTGAAAACTGAGGACAAAAGAATACTCAATTTGCTGTGAAAAAATGATGCTTTGATTTGTATAATAACATTTTGGTTGTAAAATCTTTTTCCTTTATTTATCTGTTTCTTCTAAAGAAATGCTAGTCGGGGGTCTATTGGAAACAACTTCTCTGCCTTCCCAGGTAAGGATAAGGCTACGTACATCTTACCCTCCCAGACCCTGCTGGTGAGAATTCACTAGGTTTGTTATTGTTGTTCTCAAAAAATGTAAGGTAAGACTGTGTACATAAGATCCAATGTGGTCTGGTCCTTCCGGGATCCCATGCATAGCCTGAACTTAGTGCACCAGGTTGTCCGTTATCCATTTCTTCTTTAAAAAAAAGGAGAAAGTTTGGGTGGTTAATTGTAAATCATGTGAATAAACAAAATTAATGACTTTTTGTCGACTTGCTTTTCAACTCTTTCTATTTCTTGTTTGCTAGTATTTTTATAGCCTGTTTGGCCAAGATGGAAAAATCAGCTTATTTTGAGAAGTGCTTTTCCTCAAAAGTATTTTTCTCAAAAGTATTTTTGGTGAGAAGCAGTTTCTATTTGGCTAATTAATTTGAAAAACACTTCTTAGCAGCAATTAGTATTTGGCCAATTAAAAACTGCTTCTAAGTGTATTTTTCTCAAAAGTACTTTTCAAAAAAGTGTTTTTGGATAGAATTTATTTTTTTCTGATTCTCCAAAATTGCTTCTGCTTCTCTTCAAAAGCATTTTTTTTCCTTCCAAAAGCTTGGCCAAACACTTCAACTTTGGGAAAAAATACTTTTTTGAAGAAAAAGTGCTTCTAGGATCGGAGAAACTTGGCGAAATATGCTATTAGCCACCTACAGTGATGGTACTTCATTTCCTGAAATCACAATGTTACTTCTTTGTTATGAAATAACACTACTAGGGATGCGGCCTTTCCCCGAACCCCGGGTGAATAATGTTACTGCTTTCCTTTTATAATGTTACTGCTTTCCTTACTTCCTTTGATAATTCTTTGATGTATTTTGCATATTATTAGACACTAATATGATCTTTCTGTAGCATGTTTCAAGTCCCTTTGAATATAATTTTCTTTGCTATTACCACTACAAATTTCAATTTATGAAGAAAAATATCTTGTATTTTATATTTGAAATTCATTTATTCGATTAAATTAAATTTGTATGGTGTAAAGTTCTTTATTTTTAAGGCTCGAAAGGGTGAAGGAGTCACACAATCAGTCCACCACACTTCTTGATTAAAAAAATTACAATCTTTCTTATTTCAACAAACTTTCATTTTATCTTGAAATAATAAGAGAGAAGAATAAAATACTGAAAAGTAGAGGAAATTGGAGCACGAAATGAGTACTATAATATAGAATTACAATTTTGACAGATGTGCCAAATTATTGCTGAAACACAACATTGTACATAGAGAAAATATAATACAAGATTTGGAATTAAGCATTGCGTCTTTATTTTTACTCCTCCTCCTTGGACAGCTTAATCACCTGAAATTATTAACATAATGCAGCATTAGGCACTACAGTATTCAGAAAAGAAAGAAAAACTTCACCAATTAGAAAAAGTAATTTTTATTGTTTTATGTTTTGTGAGTGTCGAACTACTTTTTGTCCAAGTAATTAAAAGTTCAAAAAGAGATATTATAAGATACACTTCAACCGAAAGAATTTTCAAATTTTATACATGTAGAATTTAAAACTTGCTACTATAATAGAAAACATGAATTAATCTAAATATACGTCAATCCAATCGCTTAAATAAAATATAGTCAGCGAATATATAATATATTCATAATTCATGTGTAATATGTGTATAATCTAGTTATACTTGCTAGAAAAAGTAAACAGTAAATTTGCTCAGCTATTTATGTAAAGATCCCTTTATAACCGGACGGATTTACTGTTTACTTTTTCTACCCAGTATATATAGATTATATACTAATTATACGCGATTATATACATATTCTATATGAATTATACATATATTCTACATCTGTCAGCAACTTTTAGTTTAAAAGGTTTGGGGGGGGGGGGGGGGGTTTCTATTTAAATTGATTTTTCTATTCTTTTTAAACGTCAGATAAAAATGACCGAAGGAAGTTATGCCTAACTTACTTGCACACCCTTGCAAGGGCTATTAATAGGACAAGTAGTATATTGAAGAGCCATCAATTCAAGTTCGTACACATCCTCTGCATATTCATAGCAAGGGCAACTAGTACCAAGTATGCTCTTGAATGTTGGGCAGCATGGAGCAATTTTAGTTGTGTTGACCATGCACGTGTCAATCTTTGCTTTGTCACTAGCCGAGCAGCTCGAACTCGGTGTGGGTGTGGGCGGGGGCGGGCTTGGTGGTGGTGGTGGAGGCGAGCATGGTGGTGGAGGTGGAGGCGGACATGGTCGTGGCCGTGGAGGAGGATATGGATATGGTCGTGGCCACGGAAATGGCCATGGTAAATAACATGGAATGTCCCATGGCCAGAGCTGTAACTCGGTCTTGTCATTGGCTACGGCCATTTCTCTGGCCACGGCCAATTGGTGGCTGCAAAATAAAATTACAGCCACCATTAACATGAGCATAGTTTTCATGGTTGTCATTTTTTCACTGAATAGTTTTGTGCTACAATTAAGTAGGTGATGATATATATGATTCATCTATATATAGATAAATTATTAGAGTTGCTATGATAGGTAGGATTTGATATTTTAAGTATATGATGTATCACGTGTATCACATGCAAAAGAAGTTAAACAATCAAGTCTTTTAAAAATGGCCAAGTGATAAGTATTATTGGATAATTCAAAAATAAAAATTGACTGGATAAAAAACCTAGACCATACCTCCTATTTTCTTGAATTTTCAAGGTTTTAAATCTATTTGTGATATTTTTGTAGTACTCATTCATTTGATGTTATACAAGATTTTGCTCTTTCTAATTGGGGAAACTCTGCCTAAAAGAATATTATAATTAGGTTATGCTTCCTTAAAAAATAGTTTCCATTAGATTAAACGTACAAACATTAAAATGATGTACTATAAATTTCTTGGGCTCACATCATTAAATTAGTCATAGTAAAAGTAGTTGGTAACTAACCGTAAGCATTTAAATTTTATCGAATCTAAATCGATAAAATAATTTGGATTATATTTTAAATTCAAGATATTTTAGTCCAAACAAAATTTATTGGGCTAATATAATTGGATTAATTACATAATTCAATATATATGGATTAAATAAATAAGTCTAAATTCATTGGGCTAACCCATTTAATTGGGCTACAAATGATGAGCCTATTTCTTTAGGCCCAAGATATCATCTTTCTAGAGGCCCAGTTTGGTGCCACACGTGAAATGGCGTGGCATGCCAAGTCAAGCGGAAGAGCCAATAGGATCGTGCCATGTGTCAAAATGACAAGGCATGCCAAGTCAGATTAAAGGGCCAGTGAAACTGCGCCACGTGTGCAAGTGACATGTTCTGGCCAATCAAATGCGGCCTTGTCACACTTCACTTTGATTGGTCGGAAAGAGTTTGTTCTTGTCATAACTCTTCCCTCCCACGACTAAAAATATGGGTCTTTATAACTCAGAAAAGACACCAAAGGTTATAACAAGTAGCAAGAAAGAGCTCGTGGATCAAACGCTGCAAATTCCTCCACAAGTTTCAAGTTTCAAGCAATCAAGTTCAAGTTCAAGCTCAAGAACGAAGAACCAATCAAGTTCAAGCTCAAGAACGAAGAACAAATCAAGTTCAAGTTCAAACAATCAAGCTCAAGCTCAAGAACGACGAACAAATCAAGATTCAAGGAGTACAAGTTCAAATCAAAGTTCGTTCTAGTTGAATTCAAGATCATCATTCGTGACAACAAATATAGGTTCAAGATCAAGCTCAAAGGCCCTTGAATTTATTTACTATTGAAAAGAAGAATCAGAGGATTCATAGAGATTGTACACTCAAATTATTTGAAATCAAATACTACGATTGTTGCAATATTTTCAGTCTCGATTATTTTTCTTGACGCAAATTTATTGTCTACAAATTCTTAAATTTTGTTTGGACTAAAATATCTTGAATTTAAAATATAATCCAAATTATTTTATCGATTTAGATTCGATAAAATTTAAATGCTTACAAATGCCCCCTGCTTCAGGGCTTGTCGGGTATAAAGTCATCAAATCTTCGAGACTAGACTTGAAGTATCTCGAGATAATAGCATATAGAGCACATATAAATCATTTATACGGATCTATACTACGCTGGAAATTTTGAATCCCCCCCCCACCCCCCCTTTTTTTTTTACAAAAACTTGCACTTTTTCGTCATTCCTCTTCATTATAAGGCTCAAAGACAGGTAGCTCTTGGTTTTCACTTGTCGCCATACTTAGTTCCATATCATGAGCACGAGTTGATAGTTTTTCAAATGTTTTGGTCTTTATGCCTTGTAAGATATAGCGAAGACCCCAACGTATGCCTTGAATGCATATTTCGATGTTAGAAGTTTCGTTAAGGTGATCTTTGCAATTGAGGCTTAAGCTCCTCCAGCGGTTGATAAAGTCAATATCTGGCTCATCCTTTCGTTGATGAGAGTTTGTAAGTTCGATCATGCTTACGATGCATCTTGTGCTATAGAAATGATTGAGAAACTCTTTCTCCAACTGCTCCCAACTATCGATGGAACCAGATTCGAGATTTGTGTACCAATCGAATGCATTACTTTAGAGAGATCGCACAAACTGTTTGACAAGATAATCGCCATACATTCCAGTATTGTTGAAAGTTTCTACAAAGTGTGCTATATGTTGTTTCCTTTGCCATCGAATTGTTGCAACTTAGGAGGTTGATAACCAACATGCATCTTCAAGTTATCAATTATTTGGGTGTACGACTTTGCATATGTGAGAGATAATTTGGACGACTCGGGCTTATCTTTAATGGTCTCCATGATGAAGTCTTTTAATTTCTCAATAGGAATCAGACCTTCAGCGGGAACTTGAATCTCCTTGGTTGTCGTTGCTTGCTTTTCGGAGGTGTCCCATTTCTCTTGTAACCTTTGAAGATTTAAAGGTGTTTGTATGTATTCTTCTTCTACTATGCTATCCAACTTATTTGTTAAATTGAAAAGTTTAGAATCTTGATCTTGCACGCGCTTTGACAAGCCTTCGACTACTTTCGTTAAATTTGCGAGTTGTTCTTTTACGGTAGAAACTTCAATAACCATTGCTTGCATGATGTCCGTAGAGGATGAAAAATGAAATAGATCATTATTGGGATAGAGCTTGGAGGTCGCATTAATGGATACTAAAGTAGATCCAGCGCTCAAGTTATCATCATAAGCTTGTATGAAAGGTTTCTTAGACTTAGATAAACTAAGTTGGACAAGAACCTTTTCGATCCTTTTGGTGATATCGTTCCCTCTTCGGATGCGTTTGTGGAAGATCTTGTTCATTTTGAGGATGAAGATCCGAAAACAGGGGTTGATGCGGACGACACTTGGAGTACTTGTTGTCCTAAAGAGCTTGCTTTGCTCCTCGTAACTGGTCTGAAGCTTCCAAAGGTAACATCGAGGATGCTTTCCACATCAACATAGAACCTGGAGTTAGCAGCCTTGGTGGATGTTGATCTAGAGTTGATTTTCATCGAAGCCATTTCGATGTTCTTGAACTTTGGTGATTGAAAAGTTAAGATGAGTGATAGAGATTGTCTCACTGGGCATGCCAGAATTTGTAGACAATAAATTTGCATCAGGAAAAATAATCGAGACAAAAAATATTTCAACAATTGTAGTATTTGATTTCAAATAATTTGAGTGTACAATCTCTATGAATCCTCTGATTCTTCTTTTCAATAGTAAATAAATTCAAGGGCCTTGGGCTTGATCTTGAACCTATATTTGTTGTCACGAATGATGATCTTGAATTCAACTAGCACGAACTTTGATTTGAATTCATACTCCTTGAATCTTGATTTGTTCTTCGTTCTTGAGTTTGAGCTTGATTGCTTGAAGCTTGAAACTTGTGGAGGAATTTGCAGCGTTTGATCCACGAGCTCTTTCTTGCTTCTTGTTATAACTTCTGGTGTCTTCTCTGAGTTATAAAGACCCATATTTTTAGTTGTGGGAGGGAAGAGTTATGATAAGAACAAACTCTTTCCGACCAATCAAAGTGAAGTGTGACAAGGCCGCATTTGATTGGCCAAAATATGTCACTTGCACATGTGGCATAGTTTCACTGGCTCTTTAATTTGACTTGGCATGCATTGTCATTTTGACACATGGCACGATCCTATTGGCTCTTCCGCTTGACTTGGCATGCCACGCCATTTCACGTGTGGCATCAAACTGGGCTTCTAGGAAGATGATATCTTGGGCCTAAAGAAATGGGCTCATCATTTATAACCCAATTAAATGGGTTAGCCCAATGAATTTGTACTTATTTATTTAATCCATATATATTGAATTATGTAATTAATCCAATAATATTAGCCCAATAAATTTTGTTTGGACTAAAATATCTTGAATTTAAAATATAATCCAAATTATTTTATCGATTGAGATTCGATAAAATTTAAATGCTTATACTAACATTACTTTCACCTTTTTTATTTTAGTTTATTAATCATTCAAATCAAGTGTAAGCGTCTAATCCTTATAAAATTGTTTAATTTTCACGATTAAATAACTCAAGGTCTCTGACCTACATGACCTGACCAATTTGTCATACATTCGTTATCTATTTTTATTGTTCAAATATTTGATAATCCAAAAATAATTGTTCAAACTCTTTGATAAATGATGTACTAGTATATTTTTAACTAAGACAAGAGTGTATTGCTCTAGTGGTGAGCACCCTTCACTTTCAACCAAGAGGTTGTGAGTTCGAGTCACCCCAAAAGCAAGGTGGGGAGTTCTTGTCGGGAGGGAGCCGAGGGTCTATCGGAAACTGTCTCTCTACCCCAGGATATGGGTAATGTCTGCGTACACACTATCCTCAGCAAATTCCATTAGTGAGATTATACTGGGTTGTAGTATATTTTTAACTACCTGGGTTCTAGTGATGAAACTTTATTGAGTACAAGAATAAAGATGACAAACGCGAACAAGTACAATATGTCTACGAGGCTATACTGCCTACTAATTAGTCATAAACGGAAATAACAACCTATAGACATGTTGTAAAACACAATTTATAGTACCAATATTATTTAAAACAAGAGGTCAAGTTATTATGCCAATATAACAGAAGAAAATATCATGTTATTTGTATATCATGTCCTTTTACAATTCTTAATTTCAGAAAATAATCTTTTTTGATCTTTTTATGCGTAAAAAACAGATCTATTACGCGTAAAAATAAATTCGATATTTATGTATCCGATATAAAAATGTACAATCATTCAACAATAATTTCAAAATTTGTGAATCGCTCATATCTAACAATCATTCAACAATAATTTCAAAATTTGTGAATCGCTCATATCTACGTGACATTATATAATTAGCAAGAAAAAAAAAAGGTGACATTATATGACCAATCATACAACTGTGAATTAATCACTTCAGCCAATCAACTCATGATAATCTTTTATATTCCAGTCGCTGCAGTCATTGACTTGACGACGTCGTTTCGGGCATTATTATTTAGTGCAAACTTCTCCGGGATTATTACACAAATAACCGGCCAGATTTAATATTTATTTTTTCTAATTAGTATACATAGATTATACATAGTTATACATATATTATACTCCCTCCGTTTTAATTTATGTGAACCTGTTTGACTGGGTACGGAGTTTAATAAGAAAAAATAAAGACTTTTGAAATTTGTGGTCCTAAACAATTCAAAAAAGGGCCCAGAGTATTTGTGTGGTTATAAAAGCTTCTCATTAAGGGTAGAATTGTAAGTTATAAAATTGTTTCCAAATTTAGAAAGGGTCATTCTTTTTGAAACGGACAAAAAAAAATAGATTCACTGGAACATACAGAATACATGTTTTAAGTTTAAGAAATTAGGTGAGTTTGCTATTTAGGTTAAATCTTCTTCCTTTTCTTTCCTTTATGAATATTGTATTCGCAAATCATTGTTAATTTGAATTCGCTAAGTAATTTAAATAAGGGAGAAACACTTTCTATTCGACATTTTTTTTATTTTCAAAGCTCGAACGGTTAAGGTTGGAGGAATCACAACTAATTATTTAATTATTCCATCACATTTTTCCTCTTTTTTTCCTTGAAGATTCAAACAAAATCAAGTTTGGATGAAACTAAATAAGATTTGGCGAACAAATATATATCAAGATAAAAAATATTTATAATTTAGAAAGTAAAAAGAGGTTATACGATAATCATTGCAGATTTCATTATGTTTTTTTCATTCCGTCACCGTGGTAACCTTTTTCATTCCGTCACCGTGGTAACCTTACTTTCTTATTCTAACAAATTGTCGTTAATTTTATCTTGAAATAAGAAAGAGAAATTTAAAAAAGAAAAGAAGATAATGCAGAAAAGTAGAGAATATCGGGCTACAAAATGAGTACAATAACAGTTATTAGTACTAAGAATTTGACAGATATGCCAAGTTATTGCTCGAAACACAACACTACAAGTTTACCCCTAGAAATTACAATGTCTTAAAAACATGGTAGACTAAACCATAGTTTAAAGACTTTTCAACAGAAAGATTAACAGCAAATCATCTAATATAAGATCTGGAATTAAATATCAAGTCTCTTTATTTTTACTCCTCCTCCTTGGAGAGCTTAATCACCTGAAATAAATTAACATAATGCAGCATTAGGCACTGTATATAGAAAAATAATTTGAAAAAGAAAAGAAACAATGATCTGTTTCAAATGCAAAAGCTTCCAATTTATGAATGTTTTATAGAAAACTAAGAAGATCCGAATTACACTCTTAATGTGCTAAGAAGTCTTAAGAAGACATATACGATCATTAATTACTCGTTTTATGGGAGACATAAGGGTAATTTAATCAAATACACTTCAATATTGATACTGTTAAATAACCTTCTTAGTGAGTGTGTCAAAATTTTAAACTACAAATAAACTTACTTGCAAACCCTTGCAAGGGCTATCAACATCACAATAAGCTTCAAGAGTGATCAAGACTTGATTGTCCAAATTCTCTGCATATTTATAGCAAGGGCAACTAGTTCCAAGTATGCTCTTGAATGTTGGGCAGCATTCATCAATTGAAGTTGTATTGAACATGCACTTCTTCACCTTTGCTTGGTCACTAGCAGAGCAGCTCGAACTCGGGGCGGGTGGGGGTGGGCATGGTGGTGGAGGTGGAGGAGGACATGGCCGTGGCCGTGGCCGTGGAGGAGGGCATGGATATGGACGTGGAAACGGAAACGGCCACCGCAAATAACATGGAATTTTCCATGGCCAGAGCTGTAACTCATTCCCGTCAACGGCCACGGCCACTTCTCTCGCCGTGGCCACTTGTTGGTGGCTACAAAATAAAATTGCAGCCACCAGTAAAGTAAGGAGCATTTTCATGGTTACCATTTTTCAATGAATGGTTTGTGTCATACAATGAAAGATTTGAACCAATTATATATACAGATAAATTATTAGAGTTACTATGTGCATGGTAGGTAGGATTTGAATAATGGAGTAGTTAATGTCTTATTGACGAGTAATATTCACGTGATACACATGCTGAGAAAAGTTATATTATCTATTCCTTTCAGAACCTACATTATGTATGGGTCTGTGTATTTTTTATGAAATGACAAAATAGTCCTTAATTTTAATGTGTCGAAAAACAAAAGTGATGCATTTGAGTAAAATAAAATGATAACATCCAGTAGAGCACTACTCGGTACTCTCTTTAAAAAGACTAATATATATATATATATATATATATATATATATATATATATATATATATATATATATAGAAAAAGAAAGAAAAATCACTTGTTCAAGTTCATTGAAACTCTAAACAAGGACTTGATAATAAGTCCCAATAATTCATTTGATAGGATCCAGAACAACAAGGGGCTGCCTATTTCACCAAAAAACAACATTTCCAAAACGAGATATGGTCAATGGTAGCAGCTCAAAGACCAAGAATCTCTCATTTTCTTTAAAATATGAAAATTTTTTAGTTTTAAGCTAAGAATATTTAAGTTTTTGGTTGAAATTAAGCTAAGCAATTGTAATATACAAAGGCTTCTATATATCTCACCTTCCTCTTCCACATACCCATCAAATTTTATACCACAAAGTATTTAAACACACACACAGAGTGACATGCAGATAAACAACAACAACAACAACAAAAACAATCCAGTATAATTTTACTAGTGGGATCTGGGGAGGGTAGTTTGTACGCAGACTTTACCCCTACCCTGGGGTAGAGAGGCTATTTCCGATAGACCCTCGGCTCCCTCCAAGAGCTCCCCACCTTGCTCTTGGGTGACTCGAACTCACAACCTCTTGATTGGAAGTGGAGGGTGCTTACCACTAGAGCAATCCACTATTGTCAACGTGACACCCGGATAAAAAGAAACAAAAATGGTGAATGATAACAGCCCAAACATAAAAATCTTCCATTTCCTAAAAATATGAAAGAATAATATTAAAAAATTTAGTTGACACACTGTCAAAACATTTTAGAACTAAAATATTACACATTTTTATATGAACTTTTAAAGGGTATTTTTTTATTATTTTCAATTAATAATATATATATATAGAGAGAGTGTGTGTGCTTGTGTTATAGTTGTTGTATAATCCTGTCCACAGTAAGTGTCCATTTTATCTTTGGCACACCCATAAAGGAATACAAACTCCTAGAGAAAAAAATAAAGATGTATCCACTAAATTAACCTTAATTAATTGTTAACTTGACACATTGGAATATGTAAATAAGGGCAAATTTTGAAAAAATAATATTAATTCCTTCTTGATTATGTAAATAGACACTTATTTTGTACCAAAATAAAAAAGGTAAAATGGTCACTTATTGTAGACCGGAGGGAGCATGAGATATGGATAATAATCCTGAAATAAAATTTAGAATTGTATTAATTCGATGTTTAATATAAGTATTAGCTAATCTCGGGATAAATTTTACCTTAAAATGGTGAGATTAGTTATTCTACATAGAAGGTGGGATAGCTAATCTCATTAGAAGTCTGGATATCCTGAGATATACCAAACGACCCCTAAAGAATAGGTTGCGTACTTTTCCTAAAAAATAGTTCCATTAATTTGTCACAGTAAATGTAAGATTGTAACTCTTATTAATATCCAAGAAATCACAACATTAAAAGATATAAATTTCTTCGGCTCGAGATATGGGTTGTTGGTGTAGTAGTAGTCGGCCATTAAAGGATTTGGTGTGGGCACAAGAGAAGCATTTCTGTATAATTTAACATTAATAAGATCGATTGTGTATTCTCTTATTTTTGGGGGCAATTATTGGTCCAATTAAAAAAATAATATAATGTGATTATTAATTCTACCAAAGGGGAGAGGATCATAATTTAACTTAATTCGATATTGAATGGGCAAATTATCGGGTGTTTACATCAATACAGATTTAATCAGGGTGAAAATGCATATTATATCATGCATTGTTAGAAGCATAAGCATAAACACATAACATGCATTTATTAATTTGATATAAACGTGAATACAATAAATAATTCATTGAACATGAAGCTACTTCTTGTTTTGGATTCCCTTGTTTTCCCGTTTAAAAGGAGAATCACTTTTTGTAATGATGGCAACATAAATTAAACACAGACAATAGGGATAATTTTGAAAGTGATACAAGAGGAAGAAAATAAAAGATTATAAAATCAAAAGGCTTTTTAATTGTTCAATTTTTATGGAGGAACATACCGAAGAGTATAGTATATGCCTGCTTTTTAACTAAAATTTATTATTGTTAAGGTGGAGTTTGAACATTTCTTTAACTAAAACAATAATTTAAATGAAACTTTTGTGATACTTTTTGGTAGGAAAATTGATTGAGAGAATTTTTGCACAACATTTTATTTTTACTATTTCCTTTATTTAATAAGATTAGTTATTTTTTTCAAATTACTTTTTTTAAAAATTATTTTATTTGATAAGAATTATTTTATTTATTTATTTATTCTTTTTGCAAGTGTGTGAGGTAGGTGGGAAAGCAAGCAAAGACCTTAGTGATAGGTGGTCCATAAATTTAACGAAATAAATCAAAAGAACAATAATTGCTACTTCACGTGATATATAATTAAAATAGTTCGACAAGAAGGACAATAATTGCTGTTCCACATAGTACTGTAACTACTTTATAGTAACAAAAAGTAGAAATAGATTCACATTTTCACGTGTGGTAAAACTAAAATTGACTTCTTGACAAATGAGTAATGAAATGGAATAAGAAGAAGGAAAATAGAAGGGAGTTTCACATTATACATTTCACATTTCACATCTCCGAAAACTATGAAAATGTTAGCTAGTGAGTTTAATGCGTTGACGAGAGGTATTTTTCTTGTTACTGTTTCAATGTTTAGATGGATAAATATTATTAGGAGAATGCAGAATTGACCAGTTAAAGATGAAAGCTAAATTCCGGGAAGCTCTAAAAGTAAGTTCGAGTCGCAAATATTGTATTAAGAGTCATGAGATGAAGATCTTTTGTATGTAAATGCTTTATCCTCCTTAGTAAACTTATTTAACGTGAATTAAATTTTGTGACTGAATGAGTTCGAATATGAAATGATTAAAAAACAGAAAGAAAAAAAAAAAAAAGCGATCGTGTCTTGAACAAATTACATGTGGATGAATCTTTCTTTGACGGGTGAGATTCGAGTAATGTGAAAATAGAAATATTGTTAATTTTTAAAATAAAAGGTAAAAGGAATTTAAGATAAATTCCTGGCATATTTTGGTACGATTTATAATTTTTAGTAATGATGTTGCCTTTGAAGGCCGATGAAGTTAAAAGTTATTGGTTCGTTCGAACTCAATAATTATGATTCAAAGTTTCGAACTTTTATGTGTTTAAAGTACTACTTATTAAATAAGTATAAATAATAAAATTTGAACCAGTAAATCAAATGGGTTATTGACTAGAACCAATAAATCAAATGGGTTCTGGATCGGCTTTGATTATGGTCGAAATGACTTGGATAACCACTCTAAAGGATTGTTATTTAAAAATTAATCAGTGTATCATGAATTTCAGTTTTTCAGTTTAAATTTTTGGGACAAAATAAGTCCTGAATTATCATGAAGTTAAAATTTTTAATTTAAAATTTCATGACAAAATAAGTATTGATTAATCTCTAAATAACATCTCTCGAAATGGTTATACGTGCACTTGCCCCGTGAGGTAAAAACTACTTAACACTTCAATTATATGGTATGTAC
The DNA here is from genome assembly GCF_000715075.1 of Nicotiana tabacum. NCBI lineage: Eukaryota > Viridiplantae > Streptophyta > Magnoliopsida > Solanales > Solanaceae > Nicotiana > Nicotiana tabacum. The sequence continues at coordinate 124,340,056 of NC_134088.1, read as the reverse complement.
ATATCTTTGACTAGATTTGAATCTTAAATATTACTATGACTTTCATATTAGTATATAAAAATAAGAAAATAATTTAAATAATGATTAATTTTGTGCGAAATTTAAACTTTTACGAATAGATATCACAAAAAATTACAAAATATAAATACCAAACGTTTTTTTTTCCTTTGAAAACGACAAAAACAGGTAAAAAGTGAGTTTGAGTGGAGAGAGAAGTACTCCCAACTTTTTGCTCATGTCAGTGTCTCTCTCATGATTGACCCAATAAATCACATGACTTAATCAAACAAAAAAGATTTAATATATCACAAATAAAGTAAAAGAAAATACTTCCTCCATTCATTTTTAGTTATTCATTTTTTACTTTACCTTCTCTTTAAAAAATAAAAAATAAAATATATATTTTATAATTTTACCCATAATAATAGTATTTCCAAAAATCTTGAAAAATTATTTGGGGAATAAATAATTAATGATAAGGTAAGACATGAAAAAAAATTATCTTTTGTTGAAGGTGTCACGTGAGTGGAGTGACAACTCGATCCTTGTTGTTGAAGGATTAGTTAGAAGTAGTTATTAATTAACTAATTAGAAGTGATTAGGTCGGTTATACAGTGTATAAATACATGTACAGAGTATTATTTCAACATAATACTGAAAGTTCATTTCCTCTCCGTTCTTCTCTGTTTCTTCTCAGTCGTGTGAAGCTTTCACAGAAGCATTCATGGCAGAAGACCAGCATGGTATCAGAGCTTAACACGACAGTCACGCTCATCTGATTTTCCTTTCGATTTCACATAAACGAAGCTTCGTCTCCTTCTTCTCATTCGTCTCCTTCCTTTGGAAATATCGAATCGACAATGGTGACGGAGAAAATCGATCACACTCATCCTTTGTTTGTGCATCCTTCAGATGCTCCAAGCTCCGTGTTAGTTTCAGTTCAACTCACAGGTTCTGAGAACTACGGGATGTGGCGGAGATCGATGAGAATTACAGTTCAGGCAAAACGGAAGCTAGGGTTCGTAACTGGTACCTGTAACAAGAATCAATTTAGGCCAGAATTGCATGAAGATTGGGAAACATGTAACGCAATTGTGCTCTTGTAGATCATGAACACAGTGTCACCAGATTTACTTAGTGGAATTGTGTATGCTTCTAATGCTCACTTAGTCTGGGAAGATCTAAAAGAGAGGTTTGATAAGGTGAATAGGATGAAGATTTTTCAGCTACATCGAGAAATTGCTACGATTTCTCAAGGAACAGATTCAGTATCCATGTATTTTACAAAATTGAAGGAACTCTGGGCTTAGTATGATGCGATGGTACCTTCAACAAACTCGAAGGAGTACGCAGATCACCTTCAGTGGTAGAGGTTGCTACAATTTTTAAGTGGATTAAATGATTCATATACTCAAGCTAGAAGACAGATCTTGATGAAATCAGTAGAACCTACCTTGAATTAGGCGTATGTTCTAGTTTTTTAGGATGAAAGTCAAAGAAATGAACATCACATATTGGATTGAACTCAATAACAGAAGGGAACGACATCATAACATTATGGAGTTCAGCTGCTAGAGGAGGCTCAATGCATAAGAACAAAAGGAACTTCAACATATATTGTGATTTTTACAAGATGAAGGGACATAGCAAGAAAAATTATTATCAACTCATCGGTTATCCAGCTGACTTCAAAGGTAGAAGGAAACCAATACAAGGAGCTACTGGTGGTCATCAACACCAAAGGGAAAATGTTGCACATCATGGAGGTTCCTCTCAGGTTGGAAGAAATTGTAATGCATGACAGACAAGTATGGTTGGAGCTATTTTTGGAACTTCTCTTGCAAGGATAGCAAGTGGAAGCAACAATCATATGCAGATGCAAAGGCAAAGTTCCCACAACTCTATGCAGATGTAAGAGGCACAACCTCAAGGATCCAAAGGGATCACTTTTACTCCTGAGCAGTATAATCAAATCCTACAGATGCTCAACAAAGAAAATGTACCAGAGATATTAGCTAACATAGCAGGTACTATTTGTTCATTCCTGACAAGTAAAACAGGTCACAGCTGGATAGTAGACATAGAAGCCACAAGACCATATGATATCGACTCCTGAAATGTTGTTTGATCTATATGATTACCCTAAGCAGGGTTCACTAGTACATTTGCCAGATGGAAAACAATTGCCAATTAGCCATGTCGGTAAATGTAGGTTAGCACAAGAAGATATTAGTGATGTGCTATGTGTGCCTGAGTTTAAATTTAACTTGTTGTCAGTGGCTAAACTAACTAGAGAGCTATAGTGCTTCATGTCATTCTATCCTGATTTCTTCCTGATGCAGGACCTTCACACTGGGAAGGTGAAGGGGACTGGTAGAATGCATAATGACCTATACTACTGGAGAAACATCGTACATAATAAAATGCCACACTCATTGGCTTCCAGGTTGACACTATTAGCAGGGCTATGGAATAGGAGACTAGGGCATGTCCCTCACAAAATACTACAACAAATGGATATATGTAAGGCTGTCAATATAGCTGACGATAGAACTTGCTCAATATGTCCATTAGCTAAGAAAACTAGATTACCCTTTCCTCAAAGTACTACTAGAGCTGGTAAAGTGTTTGAACTAGTTCATGGAGATGTTTGGGGTCCTTACAAGGTGTCTACTCATGATGGTCATAGATTCTTTCTTATACTAGTTGATGATTGTAGTAGAATGGTTTGGATTTTCCTGTTAAGGTTGAAGAGTGATGTCTCAGTTGTAATGAAAGACTTTATGAAGCTAATAAAGACCCAATTTAATGGTTCAATCAAAGTCTTTAGAAGTGATAATGGTACATAATTCTTTAATTCATATTGCAAAGATCTGTTTAGTAGTGCAGGCATTATACATCAAAGCTCTTGTGTCCATACTCCACAGCAGAATGGAGTTGTTGAAAGAAAGCATAGACAACTCCTTGAAGTGGCAAGGGCCATCAGATTTCAGGCTTCCATACCTTTGACATTCTGGGGAGTATGTGTTCAGAATGCAGCATACTTGATCAATAGGACTCCATCTACTGCTTTAGCAGGTAAATCTCCTTTTAAGGCATTCTATGGAAGAAGTCCCAACTTATAATACCTAAGGGTGTTGGGATGTTTATGCTATGCCACAAATATAGTTGCCAAGAGTGACAAATTTGCCAGTAGAACAATCCCTGTAGTACATATAGGATATTCTAGTACTCAGAAAGGCTACAGGCTATATAACCTGGCTACAAAATTATTTTTTGTGAGCAGAGATGTGTATTTTAGGGAAGATGTTTTTCCTTTCAAGTCATCTCACTATCAATTGAGGACTCATGTTACTGTTGACTGATGGGATGGTTCCCATGATTCTTTTGAACTTGAAGCAGAGGTCGTCACATATTCATTAGAGCAACCATCTCCTACTGATACTGTCCATAATCATGCTGGCACTCATGCTCCTTTGTCTTTGGAAGGTACAACAGCCAATGACAAAGATGATACTACCACACACATTACCTTTTCCCTTAGATGATGAGATAATGGTGCCAGACACAACTCATGGTGCTGCTTCAGACCTTGTAGGTCTTAGTTTGCCCACAGGACCAAGAAAATCCTACAGAACTTCTAAGCCTCCTGGGTGGCTAAATGATTATATACAGACAGTGTCCAAGCCCACATCTCATGCAGCAGTGGGATCTCCTTACCCCCTGTCAGCTTATATGTCTTATGCTTCACTCTCCAATCCCTACTGTACAGTTTTATGCAACATGTCCACTATCAGAGAACCTGATACTTATGATGAGGCTTTACTCAATCCTCACTGGGTAGAAGTCATAAAACAAGAGTTGCAGACTCTACAGGACAACTATACTTGGTTACTGGTTGAACTTCCTAGTGACAAAAGGCCAATTGGGTGTAAGTGGGTGTTCAAAGTCAAGTATAATTCCAAAGGAGAGGCAGACAGATTACCAGGAAACTTTTTTCCCAATGGTAAAGATGGTCACTGTGAGAACTGTCTTATCACTAGCTGCTATGTTTGGTTGGAGGTTGCACCAAATGGATGTCTTTAATGCATTCCTTCAGGGTAAACTTATAGAAGATGTTTATATGATTCCCCCATCTGGCCTTTTAGGACAAGGGGAGTGCAGCAAAGTTTGTAAACTTCAGAAATCTCTATATGTATTAAAACAGGCCTCTCGCCAGTAGAATCTCAAGCTTTGTGAAGCTCTTCTATCTTCAGGGTTCACTCAGAGTCATCATGATTATTCTCTTTTCACAAAAAAAACAGGTTCTCATTTGGTCGTTATCCTAGTCTATGTGGATGACCTTCTCATTACAGGTTCCTCGGCATGTATGATCCAAGAGGCCAAACTCATGCTTCATCATCATTTCAAGATCAAGGATCTGGGGGAGATGAGATACTTCCTTGGTCTTGAAATTGCCAGGAGTAAAGATGGAATTTTAGTTTGTCAAAGAAAGTTAGCCTTAGATCTCATTGCAGGTTTTGGACTGGCTGGTTCCAAGCCTGCTGCCACACCCATGGAACTCAATCAGAGACTTACCAGCATAGAATTTGATCAAGGCTGGGAGACTGAATGTACTACTGATGAATTGCTACATGATCCTGCTGGATATCAAAGGCTAGTGTAACGACCCGACCGGTTATTTTGAGCATTTACACTCCTTTCAACTATTTGAGATCTTGCATAACTTCTTACGAGGTATTATGACTTGTGTGAATTGTCGGTTTTGATTTTAAGGTATTTCAGAGTTTCCTTGGAAAAATGAATTTGGAGTTCATAATAGACTAAAGTTCAAGTGAGTTAGCATAAGACCCAATTTCAAATAGGAATAAATCTCATGATACAAAGTTTTATATGGTGTATTACCTATCAAATGAAATATCTTTGAGTCTAGTTTCTAACGCTTCAAACCGTTCGTCATTTGGACATTCTTACAAGAAGTTATGACCAAATTATCAAAGACTGAAAAAATACAATTCTGCAACCAATTATGCGATCGCAAAATAGTTATGCGATCGCAAAACTGCTTCTGCGACCGCAAATTGGTCACATAATGGACCAGAAGAGCCCAATTCTTGGGCACCGATTTTGCGATCAAATTTATGGCCCGCATACCCATTATGCGGTCCATTATGCGACCGCAGACCTGCTTTCGGAGGGTTAATTTTTCTATTTTCATAACCCTATCTCATTTTGATAAATGGGCTTTCGGACTCATTTTGGAGCAAAAATATGGCATTTTTAGAGAGAAGAGAGAGTGTTCTAGAGAGAGGAATAAGCTCAAGTGCTTTGTTCATCAAGATCTTGTTCAAGCTTTGAAATCCACGAGGAAATATTACAAGATCTTCACCCAAGAGGTAAGGTTCTAACCCCTAGTCTTCAATTTCGAGTTTGGATAAAGATGGATGATTAAGAGTATAATTCTTGGGTGTAATAGTATTATTTATACATATTAATAAGGTTTATAGAAAGATTGTTGAGTTCAAATGGGTAAAGATTGGGTTGAAAATGGTAGAAATCTTCAAAGACTTTAATTGAAGATTTGAGGGTCGAGTTGATGTCGGAATTTGGTGAAATTTGTATGGTTGGACTCGTGGTTGGATGAGCGTTCATATTTTATAACTTTTATCGGGTTCCGAAACGTGGACCCCACGGGCAATTTTTGAGTTTATTTCGGATTTTATTGAAAAATTAGTATCTCTTTATGGAATTAATTAAAATAATTGATATTGACTGAATCGAATTAATTGTGGCTAGATACGAGGCTTTTGGAAACAAATTCTCATGGTAAGGGCATAGCGGAATAAAGAATTACACGGTTTGAGGTAAGTAACAGTTATAAATCTGGTCCTGAGGATATGAAACCCCGAATTTTGGTATCATGTGATTATTTTGGAGGTGACGCACATGCTAGGTGACGGGCGTGTGAGCGTGCACCGAGGGGATTATGACTTGGTCCGTCACGAGAAACTGTAAAGCTGAATAATTTGTTGTTATCTATATGCTCTCTATGTGTTGATAAAATTTGACTGTAAATCATGTTAGAAATCATGCTTAGGCTATGTGATAGTATTGTTGGGACCCATAGAGGTCGCGTACTTGTTGAATTGCTTGCTAAATTCTATATGTACTCAGTCTCAGTTTTTACTTGCACTTTTTATCTCAGTCTCTGTTTTTATTATTGATACATCATATCATTATTGTTTGGGCTGATTTCATGATTATTGAGAGCCCGAGAGACTGGAGAGATTTATGACTGAGTAAGGCCGAGGGCCTGATTGTGAGATATTGATACTATAGCACTTGAGTTATCCATGCAACACATGAGTTGGCCGTGCAGATCCTTATATTATACTATAGCACGTGAGTTGGCCGTGCAGCACGTGAGTTAGCCGTGCGGATCCTTTTATTATACTATAGCACGTGAGTTGGCCGTGCAGCACATGAGTTGGCCGTGCAACACGTGAGTTGGCCGTGCAGATCCAGATATTTATATTATGGCATGTGAGTTATCCATGTAGATTATAGTGCTTGGACTGTAGGAGCCCCTCCGGAGTCTGTACACCCCCAGTGAGCACGGATACCCATTGAGTGTGAGTGATGAGGGCTGGGAGCCCAACGAGTCATAAGGGCTGGGAGCCATATATGCGTATATAACGCTTTCTGGTCATGGATCAATGTACATGTATAAATATATGAAATGCAATAGAAATACGTTAATAAGATTTCTCGAATATCATAAAATCAATATGCCTTTCGGATAAACTTTATCAAATACGTATTTTTCTAAGACCCATGAACAGAGGATATAATAATAATTCACATGGGATCAAGAATATAGACACCTCTAGTATTTCTATGAATAGATTCATTTATGAACGTTGCGTATTTTGCTCGTTTCGTTTGTATCATTTGGATCATGCTAAACAGAAAAAAAAGGATAGCCTTAACATACCTCAAGTCATCAATGCAACTCAACAACAAGCTTATGACAACTAGAGCGCCAACCCTATAGCAAAGAAATACGTGCACAATTTAGATGGCGGTAGTATATTACGTATCTCAAACGATAACTCGATTCTAAAATAAAACGGGCAGCATTTCCCCTGATTTTACTGCTCCCTCAAGACTACTATAGGCGAGATACAAACATAATACAATCAGCAACTCAAAACCAACCTAATTACAATCCGGGACCTTCAATACAACAAAACCCCCAAATATACCATAATACACCCAATCAACAAATTATCAATTAGCCTGTAACTACAACGACGAGCGACCAACCTACTACCATACCACATGTAGCGTTTCTATACACCATTTTTATCCTTCCAAACTCCATAAATCAGCAACATAATAGATAGCCCAAAATCAACACAAAACAGCCCACAAAACAGTCCACTACAAATCAAATAACTCGAACTTATGGCTTCCGATCACCGTCCCGTGAGGTCTAACTATTAGGAAACGAATTTATCAACTTTTCTTGATATTTTAAAGGTTAAATATAGAAATTAGGAATTTTAATTAACTATTAAATACATTCCAAAACTCAAACTATAAAGAAAAAGAGAAGCGATATAGCGATACTTACGTCGTAGGGATCGTTTTAATGTTATCTGCTTCTTGATTTCGTATTCGAGATGATAGTCTTGTTTGAAGCAATATTAGAGAGCTCAAGGACCGTTTATGGTGTCCTCTGGTCATATGCTATGTAAAATTGGAGAGAGAGAGAGAGAGAGAGAGAGAGAGAGAGAGAGAGAGAGAGAGAGAGAGAGAGAGAGAGAGAGAGTCGAGTTAAAGAAAATATATTAACTTTTGAAAAGTCAAAAGGTGCTAGCTTGGCACCCTCTAATTCGCCCATCTTCCGATGCTTATATCTTTTTATCCGAATATCGTATGAACAAACGGTTAAGAGAGATGGAAACTACATTCCAAGACCTTCAATGTGGTATATAATATGTCCCCAAAATACCTCATATAACATACAAAATTTATTTCTCAAAAAACTCTGTTATAGGGCAAATTCTTAGTCGGTTTTTCCGCAACTTTAATCTGATTTTCCCCAATTTTATGTGTTTTGTCCAACCATCATATATAGTCATAGTATGACTTTAAACTAATTTAAATCATGATTAATAAGTCTTATATTCATTATACGTCACCTTCGGACGTACAGAGTGTAACAATCTTCCCTCCTTAGAAACATTCGTCCTCGACTGTTAAACTCCTAGAGATTTACAGAAATTTTGGTAGAGTCTCCTCTATAATGGTATCGCTACCAACCTGTCAGACAGAAAACCCAACAATACAAAGCCACACAAGTCCACAATCATCAATAACACCAATGGTATCACACAACTAATGACAATAACTAACATAAGAATCAAGTACCATATACGTACCTAAGGCTGTGATGTCTCAGTCCGATCCTCCTTCGGAAGCGGAAACAAGTGAGGATACCTAGACTTCATGTCTTCTTCAGCTTCCCAAGTCATCTCCTCCACATTATTGTTCCTCCAAAGTACTTTAACCGAAGATACGTCTTTAGTTCTCAATCTCCGAACTTATCTATCTAGTATAGCAATGGAAGCTTCCTCATATGATAGACGTTCTGTGACCTGAATATCGTCAACTGGAACGACTCTAGAAATATCTCCAATACACTTGCAGAGCATAGAAACGTGAAAAACTGGATGTACTGACTCTAAGTTGGGCAAGTCTAACTCATATGCTACCTGGCCTACTCTGCGTATGATTTTATAAGGTCCAATGTACCGAGGGCTAAGCTTTCCTTTCTTACCGAATCTCATAACGCCTTTTATCGGTGATACCTTTAGGAATACCCAGTCATCTACCTGAAACTCCAAGTCTCGTCGTCGATTATCTGCATATGACTTCTGACGACTCTAAGCTGCTAATAGCCTTTCCCGTATAAGCTTAATCTTCTCAACTGCCTATTGTACCAACTCTGGTCCTACTAACTTAGTTTCCCTAACCTCGAACCATCTGATAGGTGACCTACACTTTTGTCCGTAAAGAGTTTCGTATAGAGCCATCTGAATGCTGGAATGATAACTATTATTATATGTGAACTCAATAAGTGGAAGATGATCATCCTAGTTACCTCTGAAGTCCATCACACAAGCCCGTAGCATATCCTCCAGTGTCTGAATAGTACGCTCAGCCTGACCGTCTGTTTGGGGATGAAATGTTGTACTAAGACTTATTTGAGTCCCCAATCCTTTTTGGAAGGACCTCCAGAAATTAGCTATAAATTGAGCACCTCTATCTGAGATAATAGATATAGGGACACCATAAAGTCATACTATCTCCTTAATGTAAATCCTTGCATAATCCTCAGCTGAATAAGTAGTCCTGACAGGCAGAAAATGGGCTGATTTTGTAAGTCTATCAATAATAACCCATATAGAATCGAACATACGCTGGGTACGAGGTAAGCCTATGATGAAATCCATGTTAATCACTTCCCATTTCCAAGTCGGAATCTCTATAGCATGCAATAATCCACCGGGTTTCTGATGCTCAATCTTAACCTGCTGACAATTTAGGCACTAAGCAACAAACTCTGCTATATCCTTCTTCATTCCTTCCCACCAGTATATTACCCTGATATCATGATACATCTTTGTCTTTCCTGGATGAATGGAATAACGAGAATAGTGAGCTTCTCCCATAACCTGCTGGCGCAACCCTGCTACATTAGGAATACATAATCGACCTCGATATCTGAGGACTCCATCTCCTGTAATCTCCAATGGTGTATTCTCCTTTTGAGGGGTTGTATATCTGTAGTGAGCTAGCACAGGATCTTTATACTAGCGTTCTTTCACTTTAGTTACTAGAGAGGATGTTGTCGTGTCCTGAATAGTAACTCCGGTACCACCTGAATCTAATAATCGAACTCCAAGATTAGCTAGCTGATGAATCTCATAAGTTATCTCACTCTTCTCTGGCTGTAAATATGATAAGCTACCCATAGATCTACGGCTGAGGGCGTCGGCTACTACATTTGCCTTTCCTGGATGGTATAAAATATCAACATCATAGTCTTTTAGTAGCTCCAACCATCGCCTCTGACGTAAATTCAATTCCTTTTACTTGAATATATACTGAAGGCTCTTATAGTCCGTATAGTTATCAACATAAATGCCATACACATAGTGTCTCCACATCTTTAATGCATGAATCACCGCGGCTAACTCTAAATCGTGGGTGGGGTAATTCTTCTCGTGGTTTCTTAGTTGTCTATAAGTATAAGAGATAACCTTACCATACTGCATCAATACACAACCCAATCCAACGTCCGAAGCGTCATAATAGATAGCATAACCAGCGGTCCCTTCTGAAAGTGTCAGAACCGGTGCTGAAGTCAATCTGTCCTTCAATGCTTGGAAACTCCGCTCACAAGCATCAATCCATTGAAACTTGGTTGCCTTCTGAGTCAACTTTGTCAATGGTGCTGAAAGGGAAGATAACCCCTCTACAAATCTCCTATAATAACCTGCCAAACTCAGGAAGCTACGAACCTCTGTCGGTGTCGTGGGTCTAGGCCAAGTCTTCACTGCCTTAAGCTTCTATGTATCGACCCGGATACCCTCACCCGAAATAATATGACGAAGGAAAGCTGCAGAATTCAACCCTTACCTGATGATACCCCGACCTCAAGTCTATCTTTGAGAAACACCTGATACCCTGCAACTGATCAAATAAATTATCAATCCTCGGGAGTGGGTACTTATTCTTGATTGTCGCCTTATGCAACTGTCTGTAATCAATACACATCTGCAAGGAACCATCTTTCTTTCTCACAAACAACACAGGTGCTCCCCACGATGATGTACTGGATCTGATAAAGCCTTTTTCAAGCAAATCCCTCAATTGTTCTTTCAACTCTCTCAGCTCTGCAGGTGCCATTTTATAAGGAGGAATAGATATCGGCTGAGTATCTGGTAATGTGTCAATAGCAAACTCAATATCCCGCTCTGGCGGAAGGCCTGGAAGCTCATCGGGAAAAATATCGGGAAACTCATTAACCACCGGAATATATTGAAGGGTCGGTGACTCTGCTTTCACATCTTATACCCGAACTAAGTGATAAATATAGCCCTTTCTTATCATCTTCCCTGCCTTGAGATAGGAATAAACCTACCTCTCAGCGATGCAGTATTACCTTTTCACTCTAGAACTGGCTCCCCTGGAAACTAGAACCGAACCATCTTTGATCTACAATCAACATTAGCATAACAAGAAGCCAACCAATCCATACCCATTATAACATCAAATTCTACCATATCTAGCTCAATCAGGCCCGCTACTGTAGAATGACTAAGAACTCCTACTATACAATCTCTATATACCCGTCTAGCTATCACTGGATCCCCAACAGGTGTAGATACATCAAAAGGTTTAATCAAATCAAGTTCTATCCCAAACTTGCTAGCAACCAACGGAGTGACATACGATAAGGTGGAACCTGGATCAATCAATGCATATACGTCATATGAAGAGACTGATAATATACCTGTAACAACATTAGGTGACGACTCCTGATCTTGTTGACCCGCTAATGCATAAATGCGGTTTTGAGGACCGCTCGAGCTAGATGCTCCACTTCTGCCTCTACCACGACCGACTGGTGCCTGTGATCCTTGCCCAGTGGGGCGTACTGATGATGAGGAACCAGCTATAGATCCCGGTAACTGAACTATACCTGCACCACCTCTCATCAGACAATCTCTCATAACATGGCCTGGATAACCACAAGTATAACAAACACCCAACCCCACGAGACACTGCCCGACATGATGCTTACCACACTGAGCACATCGTGGCAAGGATGGCCTCATCTGACTTGACTTACCCCTATACTGAGAACGAGAGGCCCCGAAACTCTGACTAGGCCCTGAATATGTGGAACGATCAAATCTCCTACCGAAAAACTGAGGGGGTGCACTAGCTGATGGCTGAGTTGGATACCTCGGGTATTGCTATCTCTGACCACCTCGAAACTCACCAAAAGGACCTGAAGCTCTCGCTCTCTTACTCTGGCCCCTATCATGCTCAGGATCGGCCCTCTGCTTCTGCTTACGCTCCTCTACACCCTGAGCGTATGCCTGAATACGAGAAATATCAATGCCTGGATGAAGTAAGACCGACATACAGTCATTGAGCAGGTGCAGCTCCAACCCCATCACGAACCGGTGAACCCGATCCTCTATCTTAGCTACAATAGTGGGAGCTACCTCGCCAAAGAATCAAACTGAAGGCTGTACTCCCGAACACTCATATTACCCTGTCGAAGGGTTAAGAACCTATCAACTCTGGCCCGTCTAAGCTCTGGTGGCAAATAATGATGAAGAAAAGCCTCTGTAAAATCCTATCATACTGCTGGAAGGGCATCCTCACCTCTGGACAACTCCCAAGACTCGTACCAATTAATTGCAATATCCCGAAGTCTATAGGAAGCTAGCTCAATTGACTTAGTCGTAGTGGCCTTCATTACCCTCAAAGTCCTCTGCATCCTATTGATAAATACCTGAGGGCCCTCATTTGGATCTGCTACAGTGAATATCGGAGGGTCCAAATTAATGAAATCACAAACCCTCGCACTAATGGCCCTATCTGCATGACCAATACCAACCTCCTGACATCGAGCTTGTGCGGATACTAACCGAGTCAATAACTGAATAACATCTCTCATCTCCTGACCCGGTGCATCTAGATGAGGAGCTGGGGGTACTGGAGCAAGTGCTGGAGCTGGTGCCCCTCGGATCTCCTCTGGAAAGGGCAGGGTATGTGAAGTCTAAGATGGAGTCTCACTATGCAACTCTCTCCGAGACCTGGTAACTCGTGGTGTTCTACTTGTAGTCTCATCATCTACGGACTTGCCCTTCTGGGCGGCTGTAGCCTTCTTGGGCATCGCTGAAAACATAATATGTCGTTAGGAAAATGAATTCTAATATCGCACGATATAAGATAAGAAAGAAGTGTAACCATCCTAAATATCTTGTAGCCTCCTGTCTATAAGTGTGGTGCACAACACACCCATAAACAAGACTCTACTAGAAACGGTCTGTAGACAACCCTAGGACAGAACTGCTCCGTTACCACTTTTGTCATGACCCAAACCGATGGGCCGTGACGAGTGCCCGAGTTCTACCTATCGAACACCCCTAAGCATTCGTCTAAAATATAAACATGAAATAAGTGCAGGTCATGCATAAAGTCTAGAAATAAACTACTAATTCATATGAACAATCTACGTGAGAAAAATGCCCAAAAGACATATATATATATATATATATATATATATATATATATATATATATATATATATATATATATATATAGAATATGGTAGGGCTAGCCGACAAGGCCACATACTATCTAACTATACATGATTGTCTACAGACCTCTATTAGAGTGTATAACTGTATAAATAACTATACATGACTGTCTACAGACCTCTATTAGAGTGTAAAACTGTATAAAGGATGAGACTCGGCCCCGTCGTACCCATATATGTATGCAAACACATCGTACCAAAACTCAAAGCAGCTCCGGATCAAATGAAGCACACCAACTCTCGCTGATCAAGGATCCTAAGAAGGGGACCGTCACCCTGTCTACCTGCACCTGTGGGCATGAAAGGCAGCGTCCCCAGGCAAAAAGGGACGTTAGTACGAATAATGTACTGAGCATGTAAAGCATGAAAATTAGTACATAAAAGACATAGATGAAACATGGGGTGAAGAGTTCTACCTGTGAGTCTAAATAATTTTGTGAATCCTAAAACATTTATAATATCATGCACGTGCGTGTAAATGTCGTATCATGCATAGGTATAGGTGCACATATCATCATCAAGCCTCTGAGGGCATCCCATTATATCATCTCGGCCACTGTGGGCAAAATCATCAACATATACCAGCTGATCAGGTGGTGGTGCGTATATAACGCCTTAACTTTTTTCCATATCCCATATACATATAATATACGCGTATATAACGCCTTCTGGTCATGGGTCAATGTACATGTATAAATGCATGAAATGCAATAGAAATATGTTAATAAGATTTCTCGAATATCATAAAATCAATATGCCTTTCGGACGAACTTTATCAAATACGTATTTTTCTGAGACCCATGAATGGAGGATATAATAATAATTTATATGGGATCAAGAATATAGACACCTCTAGTATTTCTATGAATAGAGTCATTTATGAACGTTGCGTATTTTGCTCGTTTCGTTTGTATCATTTGGATCATGCCAAAAGAAAAAAAGGATAGCCATAACATATCTCAAGTCGTCAATGCAACTCAACAACAAGCTTATGATAACTAGAGCGCCAACCCTATAGCAAAGAAATACGTGTACAATTTAGATGGCGGTAGTATATTACGTATCTCAAACGATAACTCGATTCTAAAATAAAACAGGCAGCATTTCCCCTGATTTTATTGCTCCCTCAAGACTACTATAGGCGAGATACAAACATAATACAATCAGCAACTCAAAACCAACCTAATTACAATCCGGGACCTTCAATACAACAAAACCCCCAAATATACTATAATACACCCAATCAACAAATTATCAATTAGCTTGCAACTACAACGACGAGCGACCAACCTACTACCATACCACATGTGGCATTCTACACACCATTTTTATCCTTCCAAATTCCATAAATCAGCAACACAATAGACAGCCCAAAATCAACACAAAACAGCCCACAAAACAGTCCACTACAAATTAAATAACTCGAACTTCTGGCTTCCGATCACCGTTTTGTGAGGTCTAACTATTAGGAAACGAATTTATCAACTTTTTTTGATATTTTAAAGGTTAAATACAGAAATTAGGAATTTTAATTAACTATTAAATACATTTCAAAACTCAAACTACAAAGAAAAAAGAGGCGATATAGCAATACTTACGTCGTAGGGATCGTTTTAATGTTATCTGCTTCTTGATTTCGTATCCAGATGATAGTCTTGTTTGAAGTAATATTAGAGAGCTCAAGGACCGTTTATGGTGTCCTCTGGTCATATGCTATGTAAAAATGAAGAGAGAGAGAGAGAGAGAGAGAGCTGAGTTAAAGAAAATGTATTAACTTTTGAAAAGTCAAAAGGTGCTAGCTTGGCACCCTCTGATTCGCCCATCTTCCGATACTTATATCATTTTATCCGGATATCGTATAAATAAACGGTTAAAAACATTGGAAACTAAATTCCAAGACCTTCAATTTGGTATATAATATGTCCCAAAAAGACCTCATATAGCATACGAAATTTATTTCTCAAAAAGCTCTATTATAGGGCAAATTCTTAGTCGGTTTTTTTGCAACTTTAATCCAATTTTTCCAAACTTTATGTATTTTGTCCAACCATCATATATAGTCATATTATGATATTAAACGCATTTAAATTAAGACTAACAAGTCTCATATTCATTATACGTCACCTTCGGACGTACAGGGTGTAACATACTCATACTACACCCTGCACTTCGTGTGCAGATCCAGGTATTCCCGGTTATAGCGGGTGTTGATTCTCTCGCACAGCTGATTTTAAGGAGATTCTGAGGTAGCTGCCGTATTTCACAGATCTTGCCTCTCCTTCCTTATCTCCTTATTTACAGTATTTGGTCTCAGACTGTTATGGACCGTATTTTCTAGATTTGTATTCATATTAGATGCTCATGTACTCAGTGACACCAGGTTTTGGGAGTGGTTGTATCGGTAATTATAAGATTTGTGGATTTTATTGAAATATTATATTTTCAAACTTAAGAGAAATTGTGGTTTATTGAGATTTTCGGCTTGCCTAGTATTGAGATAGGCACCATCACGACGGGTGAGATTTTGGGTCGTGATAGCTAGTGGAAAAGTTGCTTTATCTAACTATGACTCGACCGGATATAAGCTACACAGTATAGAACTTGAGTCAATTTATGCACAGGCCAAAGAAGTCACATATGGAAGGGGCTCTAAGGGTGGTGAGGTGTCTGAAGAATGCACCTGGATTGGGAATACTATTGTCATCCAAACCATCATCAGAGCTTACAGTTTATTGTGATGCAGATTGGGCAACTTGCTCTATGACAAGGAGATCAGTAGGTGGTTTTATGGTCAAGATAGGAGACTTCTTGATTTTCTGGTAATCGAAGAAGCAAAACACAGTATCTAGGAGCTCTGCAGAGGCTGAATATAGGAGCATGGCAAATGCAATTATAGAAATAGTATGGCTTACTGGACTATATGAAGAACTGGGAATGTAACTGAAGCTGCCAGTGAAACTGTTTTGTGATAGCAAGGCAACACTTCAAATTGCTGCTAATCCTATATACCATGAGCGAACGAAACACATAGAGGTTGTTTGTCATTTTACTAGGGAGAAGATTCAAGAAGACCTTATATGTACAGAACATGTGCCCACAAACTTGCAGCTGGCTGATATCTTAACCAAAGGGCTAGGGAAGGCACAACATGAAGTTTTGTTATCCAAGCTGGAAATGTTCAACCTGTTTACATTACATAGCTTGAGGGGGAGTGTTGAAGGTGTCACGCGAGTAGAGTGACAACTGAATCCTTGCCGTTGAAGGATTAGTTAGAAGTAGTTGTTAATTAACTAATTAGAAATGGTTAGGTCGGTTATACAGTATATAAATACATGTACAGTGTATTATTTCAACATAATACTGAAAGTTCATTTCCTCTCCTTTCTTCTCTGTTTCTTCTCAGTCGTGTGAAGCTTTCACAGAAGCATTCATGGCAGAAGCTCAACATCTTTCTCTTTATTTAATATAGTGACAAATAAAAGTAAAAATGCATTTTTAGTATAGTGGACAAGTAAAAGTAAACGGAAGGGATATAACTAATTGCTCATAATAAGTAAAATTAGTTACTGAAAATAAGATATACTAGTACTTATTAAACAGAAATAAATTATATTACTACAAAAACAAAAAAATCATTTAACTATCTATATATTTAAGTTCAATTTAATTAATTAGAGGCGCTAAGTGAAAAAAATGCAAACTATTAGAATGAAATATACTCGTACTTATCTGCGTATGGAATGTGATTAGTTGAGTATCCTAGTTAAGTAGTTATGCTCAATAGGGAAGCAGAGAATGTTTAAATTATTAGATATTTAAGTGAAGCAAATAGTAACGTCAAATTTCTTTATAACCTCATAATGATTAAACTATTAAATATTTATTTTAATACTACTTAATAAACAATGCAATTTATTCTTATTTGAATTTTGTTGTTTTGTTGTTTGAAAAGTTGAGAAAAACAACTTTTTCATGGTATCCGTTTTATTTTACGAGCTAGTTTAATTTTTACTGACTTCGTTAGGATAATTTAATTAGCTCATGGTGTCCATTTTACGTTATACATAAATCTTTTCATTTCAAATTTGTCTAAACTATTTGACATTATTTTATTTGTATATAACTTCTACAACTAAAGAGCACAAATTCAAATGTGACTAAAATTTCAATTATTATTTTTATATTTTCTAATATATTCAAACTTCATGCAAGTAGAATGCAACATAAAAATATAATGGACCCAAATAACCGTCCACCTAATCTGTTAAACTAAAAATAGCTAGCGGATGTATATGTATATATATATTCACGTATAATATATGTATAACTGTGCATAATCAATATATAATTTATATATACCGACTAGAAAAAATAAACAATAAATTTGACCGGCTATTTGTGTAATAATAAAACTATCAAACATTATCCAAATGTACTGGTAACTGGCCCATTTTGAAATGAACGGATGCAACTTGTTTTCATGTGATATATGTCATAATACAGTCACTCATTTACTAACTAAAGGGAGCAGAATATCACAGCTAACTAATTTACTCAAATCCTACTTTCATAGCAAGTCTAATAATGTCTATATATAGATAGCTCATATCTCTTCACTGTATAATACAAACCATTCAGTGAAAAATGGCAGCCATGAACAATATGCTCATGATGTTAATGGTGGCTGCAATTTTGTTTTGTAGCCACCAACAAGTGGCCACGGCGAGAGAAGTGGTTGTGGCAGATGACAGGAATGAGTTACAACTGCTTTGGCCATGGGAAATTCCCTGTTATCTGACATGGCCATTTCCGTGGCCACCACCACCGCCATGGCCATGCCCTCCTCCACGACCACGTCCACGTCCACGTCCACGACCATGCCCTAGCCCTCCTCCACCACCACGGCCACGACCATGCCCTAGCCCTCCTCCGCCACCACAACCACGACCACGACCATCTCCTCCACCACCTCCACCACCATCCCCACCCCCTCCCGCCCCGAGTTCGAGCTGCTCGGCTAGTGACAAAGCAAAGGTTAAGAAGTGCATGTTCAACACACCTTCAATTGATGAATGCTGCCCAACATTCAAGAGCATACTTGGAACTAGTTGCCCTTGCTATAAATATGCAGAGGATTTGGATAATCAAGTGTTAATCACTCTTGAAGCTTATTGTGATGTTGATAGCCCTTGCAAGGGTGTTCAAGTAAGTTAAAAAACCCTTCTATCATTTTTATATTTTTATATGTCGTTTAAGATTTTGACACATTTTTAATAGCATTAATCATGAAGTGAATTTGACTAAATTACCCTTACTTTTTCCATAAATGAGTGATAAATGATTGTACGTCTTCTTCGAACATTAATTGGGATAAAAAACTAGTTTTCTAAAACACATACACAAATTGTGAGCTTTTGCATTTCAAACAGTTCATTGTTTTCTTTTATTTTTCTAATTGGTGAAGTAGTTCTTAGTTTAAGAATATATACAGTGCCTAATGCAGCATTATGTTAATTAATTTCAGGTGATTAAGATGTCCAAGGAGGAGGAGGAGGAAAAGTAAAAATAAAGTTTTAATGTTTAATTCCAGATCATGTATTAGTAGATGATTTGCTATTAATTATCCTTTATGTTGAAAGTCTCTATGTAATGTTTTAAGTCTTCCTTGGGTTTCAGCAATAATTTGGCATATCTGTCAAAAATCCTAATTAGTACTAATGATAAAAATATTATAATACATAAAATCTCTCATCTTGTAGTGTCCGTTCGTCAAATCTTGTTTATTTTTTCCTGATTCCTTAGAATGTTGATCTAATTCTATTTGGAAAAATCATGATTTACAGTCAAATTTGGAATATATCTTACTATATTTTATTTTTTTGAATATTAATTTTTTTCGGTAAAAGTTAACTATAAGCATCGGCTAACTCTGTGCTAGCTGCCGCGGATTTAGAGCAGTTTTTGTGTTCAACTGAATATATTGCATTTGCCTTAAACTATGTTACATATGAAAAAAAAAACATAAACATATAATAATAAGATCAAACTGAGCATGTTGAACTAATTCTAAATTCTAAATTCACTTCGATTTAGCACCAAAATCGCGACGATTCAAGTTGAATTTAAGCCCATCCTTCATGGATAGAATTAATGGTGACAAAATGATAAAAATTAAGTTCCATCAGTTTTATCAACTAAAAAATGAGTTAGATAGTGAACTTTGAAAAATGGGTGAAATATGGCTAGGATCCATATTATCCACTTAATAAATTAATACATAATGGATAATTAATTGGTTTAATTTTTACATTTGCAAAACTCAAAATAGGATTCCTTAAATTTGAGATGCTAGAAATTATAGAAAAAGTAATCACATCAAAAATAAAATCATACTCATATTATTCATCGGTTAACTCATTTGACCGTCCATATCCGAACCGCCCCAACCGTTTGGATTTAGCGGGCTGCTATCAGAAGAATGATGACCATTTTGATAAAGCATATGGTCATGAATCCAACTGTTGATGTCATTTATTCGAATTTAAAAGCTA
Organism: Nicotiana tabacum; assembly: GCF_000715075.1. Taxonomy (NCBI): domain Eukaryota; kingdom Viridiplantae; phylum Streptophyta; class Magnoliopsida; order Solanales; family Solanaceae; genus Nicotiana; species Nicotiana tabacum. The sequence continues at coordinate 124,320,094 of NC_134088.1, read as the reverse complement.
GCCCACTTTTAAAAATAGCCCCATTCTTATTAAACTACCCAGTTTGTACATATTGTCAATTTTTTAAAAAAACAAGCCCACTAGAAATGTCTATTAGCATTGTCATATAACCAAATACTAATGGAAGATCATAGATCTTTTCAACCTGTTATAATCCCATTGCACATTTTGAAATACTAGTAAAATATGAAATTGCAGAATTCTGTTTCAAAGTTCAAACTGAGAAAAGAAAAAAAAAACTTTACTAAATATAGACACACACAAAAATTCAGTACCATTTAGACAGCTCATTTTAGTCTTCACAAAGACATAATTTAGAACTGGTAGTTCATTACATAAAGGTTACACACTAAAGGGAGATGGAGGATGCATTTTGTTCCTCTATTTTTTATCCCAGTTTCATCAAACATAAACCTCCCTTACTAACAAGTACAAAACACTAGCTAATATTAACTTAAATTCAGAATACTTACTTAGACAGAGACCAAACATTACCAAAGACCAATTCCAAATTCAAAGCAAGCAGTTCTTTTCTCAAGTTCAGAGTTTGTTTTTGTACCAGAAAACACCTTTGCCTTGAGATGCTTCATCTTTCTCCACATAGATACACTCTTTAGCTTCTCTCCACATTGCTTTGAAAACTGGGGTTCCATCAAATTGGTAGTAGTCTCCGAGTAATGGCTTGACTGCCTTCGTTGCCTCCATCGCGTTGTAGTGTGGCATTGTCGAGAACAGATGGTGCACGACGTGAGTATCGGTGATGTTGTGGAAGACCTTGTTTAGAATGCCATAGTCTCTGTCGACGGTTGCCAAAGCTCCCCTTAGCCAATCCCACTCGGATGAATCGTAGTGAGGCAATGACGGGTGAGTGTGCTGCAAGTAAGTGATCAAGACAAGGAAGCCGTTCACGATTAGGAGGGGTACACCATACATACACACAAGCCAAGCTAGCCCTTTTACCAAAGCAATACGATATAGCAGATAACCTGCTCCAAGAACTCCAGCATCAGAAAGGAAGATCTGTAGCCTCTCGCGGTCATTGTAGATTGGGCCGTAAGGGTCATAATGACATGCGAAGCGATCATAATGTCGGCCAGAGACATTGAAAGCCAAGTACAATGGCCAGCCAAGAGTGAGGGTGACTGTAAGTGACATAACCCGGCCTGGTGGATTGTTCAAGTACTTCGAATACCATCCGAGTTGTGATTTCGGCTTAGGCACAAAGACCTCATCACGCTCGAGCGAGCCAGTGTTGGAGTGGTGGCGACGATGACTATATTTCCAAGAGAAGTAAGGCACCATCAGAGCAGAGTGGAGGATAAGCCCGACAGTGTCATCGACCCACTGGTAGTCACTAAAGGCATGGTGGCCACATTCGTGCGCAATGACCCAAATACCAGTGCAAACGCATCCCTGACAAATCCAGTAAATAGGCCATGCAAGGTAGCAATACGGGGACGGGAGGAGGTGGAAGTAAGTGATGGCAATGTAGTAGAAGACGGACACCAGTATAAGGTCATACACAACATAGGAGAATGAACGAACGAGAGACCGCTGAAAGCAGTGAGGTGGGATGGCCTTCTTGATATCACCAACTGTGAAAGGTGGCTTTGAGGTTGGTACCTTTTCAAGAGGATTCTTCTTTTCGCCAGTCTTGCCGGTTACAACAGACATATTACCACCAGCTCCCATTTTCGCTTCCTTGCCTCGTCAATCCCAAACCTGTAAAAATGTACATTACTCTTGCTTCACTTGAGAGTTCGTCGACTATTATCTTGATATAAGAAAATCAATAAGTAAACAGAAAAATGAATCAAAGAATAATTAAACATCTGAAAAAACTAGACTAAAACATCACTGACCAAAAGAAGTGTGGTCCCTTAATCTATCCACCCCACAATCAATAAAGTCAAGAACCAAATCAGACATGAAAGGTCTTAATTTAGAGATCAAACTATCATTGGCAGAGAAGAAGTACCAAATCAACAATTCAATCTTCTGACAGAAACATGAGGTCTATAGCAGCTAGGGTCCACATAAAATTCCAAAACAGAAATGTGAGGCCAGAAATTGCCACTCATTATAACTCAAATACAGAAATATAAAGAAGGCTAATACATCAAAAGAGTCACATTATGCACAGACACACAATCCTAATACAGCACATTACAGCTATTCCTAATAAATGCCCAAATCAAAGTCATTATCACCACAAATTTTCATGGACCATATAACTAAGGTTGCAAAGATCAGCAAATATGTAGATTATAGCCAAGTGCAGAGTGCCTAAACCAAAGGGCAGCCCGGTGCACAAGTCATCCCGCATTCATGCGGGATCCAAGGGGAGTGATGTAGACGCACCACTGCTCGAACACGAAGGTACAACAAAATATTGAATAACTGATAATCAGACAGCAAACCACTTATACCGGATGGGGAAAACCTGAATGAATTGAAACTTTTTCATGGGAAAGGAATGTTTCATCATTTGTATATTAGGTAATGTGTTTGCATATACACACATACACAAGAAAATTGACAACAAAAAGATGGAGTCAACCATTCATTTTTCATCACTTGAACTAGAAGTAGATTGTACCTAATGCCTAAAGGATATTAGACCAGTGTCCACATCTAAACAACTTGACAAGAAGTAGATTAGTAAGAGTTTCCTCCAAAAAAAAAAAAAAAAAAACACATGCATAAACTCAGTTGACATCTCACCAAACTTTCACACTAGCTGTAGGCCAATAATTGCTATTTTTATCAAATTCAACATATCATTAGATTAAGCAATTTCTAAAACATACTCAGATCTCTCAACCAGTCAAAATACAACAACTAGCGACTATTTTAAGACTATTTAGTAACTTGATTAAGTTTCTATAATTACAATTAGAGTTTGCTTTTTCTGAAATAACTTCTATATGTAACTTCCATTACTACACGTTATTGTACTCATTCCAGTTCCTTCAAATTCAAAACAATGCAACAGTGATGTGATAACATCTACTATACAACTAATTAAAGAAGAAAAAATAGGCTGGTGCAACTCAACAATAATGACGGTTATTGACTTTAAGCTAGGACCATTGGACCTTCATTCTATTAATTAAAAGGTAAACCATTAATAACATCCGCCAACCAGCCAATTAAACTAGACAGCAACAGCAATTAAAAAGTACAGCACTACTGCAGAGCATTAATTTTCTAGTTATAAATCACTTCTCACATCCACCTCTAGAGGAAATCATATCACAGACCACCACAAAAACAACATATCCAGTAATATCGATAGAGAGGCTGTTTCCAATAGAAACTCGGCTCAGGAGTAAATCATATCACAGAAGATTTTATTAAAATCTGTGCCACATATGGTTGTTATACACTCGTGTATATGCCTTTACAGAGCTGAAGAGAGAGAATAGATAAGTCTTTTGTGGCAAGTAGAAATAGAGTTACTCAAAGAAGATCTCAAAGAGTACAAAATTAACATTTTTATTCCGTGTCTCTCGTTTGTTTGAGTGTAGTGTGCACGCAGACCTTACCCCTTACTTTAGGAAAGTAGAGAAGTTATTTCCGATAGTCCCGGTGTGCACACATACCTTATCCCACCCCTACCTTAGGAAAGTACCTATGTGCACATATACTTACCCCACCCCTATCTTAGAAAAGTTGAGAAACTGTTTTCGATAGATCCTCGGCTCAATGAACAAATACCTTTATACCAATTAACCAAAAATGGTACTATCTAGCCTAGAATTCCTTCTTCTTTTTCAAAGAGAGAATGTAAAATTGCCAACTCACAAATCCGAGGAGAGACAAAATACACTGTACCGGAGCATCTGCGCCGCGACACCGGGAGATAGCAGTACCAAGTGGAATAGTATAGGTCCATGCAAGCTAACCCAACCCCCACCTTGAATAAAAAGTGAAGGAAAAAAAAAACTAACTAGCAAAAAAAATCTCCCAACCATTCAACTTAGGGGCCGTTTGGCCACAAAAAAAATTCACTTTTCTCGAAAAATTCACTTCACTTTTTTCGAAAAATTCAGTATTTGGCCATAAAATTTTTAATTTTTTCACTTGAAGATGAATTTTTGAAATTTTTTGAAATTATAAAAAAACTCCAAAAAACTGTTTTTCAAAACTTTCAATTCAGTTCACTCACAAAAATTCAAAAACAGCTCAAAATTGTATTCATGTCCAAACACAATTCTAATTTTCAAACACCATTTTCACTTGGAATTTTTGTTCTTTTTTTTTTCCGAAAATTTTACAATTCTTATGTACAACCGCCCACTTAGAGAACCACTCAATAGTAGATCTTGACTATTCAACGGAGTAGTACTTGACAATTCCTATTTACTCTCAATAGTCATGTCCCCATCTGACATATAAGATCAGTACAGAATCTCTAAAAACTTTGGGTGGCTGTACATCTATGTTAGGCAATCATGTGAACTGATTACTGAAAATGGGTACATTGAATCTAATCAAGTACAATTTTATTTCTCAATTTTTTTTTTAAATGTATAATTATTTTCCAGATTATACGCATTAATAATAACAATGATTTTCATAAAAGTTACTCCCTCTATTTCAATTTCAATTAGTTAGTTTGACACGACACGAAATTTAAGGGAAAAAAAAAGGGCTTTTGAAACTTGTGATTTTAAAAGTTTAATGGTTGAAAGCTTTGTGAGGCCATGACATTTGTGTGGCTATAAAAGCTTCACGCTAAGGGTAAAATGGGTAAAATGAAGAACTTAAAGTTAAATTATTTTCAATTATAGAAATGTATATTTTTTTTGAACGGACGAATTAGGAAAGCGTGTCATCTACATTAAAACATAGGAAGTAATGTTTTTAGAAAAATTGATAATCCAAAGTAGAAAATCAAAACCATTTTTCAATCCTCTTTAGAAAAAGAAATTCAAAATCTTAAAGGAAAAGACTTGTGAGGTCAGCAAAAGTATAGCCCGTTTGGCCAAGCTTCTCACGAGAAAAAAAAAATACTTTTTTTCCCTAACTTGAGGTGTTTGACCAAGTTTTTTTGAAAAAAAAAAAATATTTTTGGAAAAGTAGAAGCAGAAAAAAATAGTTTTTTTCCAAAAGCAGAAGCAGTTTTGATATTTCTTCTTACCAAAAATATCTTTAACAAAATATAGTATATACCAAAATAACCGTTAAACCTAATACTTAGGATATTAATGTATAAATATTTCTTATTATTTTTAAGATAGCTTTCTAATTATAGTGACTTTAGAGGTGAATGCTTTTATATTTGTTGAATGATTTTTAATATATTTAACTTATATTAAAAGAATTAAGTACTTTTAAATTTTATTTTTATATTTTACTTAAATAAAATGAAAAGATTTAATTATTGCATGTAGTAACAAATTTTTAAGACTATTTATTTACTTATAATATTAAGTATTAAGCAAATCTATTCACGTTTTTATTTGTAATTTAATACTTAAAAGCAATTTATGAAAAGCTTGGTCAAACACAAATTATTGCTCAAAAGTATTTTTTTAAAGTAAATAGCGAAACACAAACTACTTCCTCTCCAAATGTATTTTTTTCAAAATAAGTCATTTTCTCCTGTTATAAGAATCACTTTTTTTGGTCATGATGGAAAAGTAGAATTGTCAAAATCAGAAAGCCCCACATAATGATTTGAACAAATCAAATCGAAATTAAAAAAAAATGACAAACACAACAATAAAAAAAGACTGATATAAACAAAGATTGATTTGGCCGGTAGCCGCCACCTAAAAAGATTAAAAAATTCATCTTTTTACACCACTTTTCAAATTCTCACATTAAACATGCTCCGAAATATCAAAATTTGAGAAAAATCTCTACTTACCGCTCTCAAGCAAAAACAAAACCCATAAAAATACAAATCATCCAAAAATCATGCATGCAAATTCTATAGTTCTGGATTAAAAAAACTAAAATAAACCCAGAAAATTACCTACCACAAAAAGGTTTTAAAAAAATATATATATATTCTCTAAAGATGGCTCATGCATGCAAAAATTCACCCACAAAAACAGAAATCAAAGGCTTTTGTGACAAATTTAAATATGTGACTCTGTACCTGTAAAGTCTAAAAAGAAACCTCAACTCTTAATTAGAAGTCTCGGGTTCAAAAGTCTCTCCTTTAACAAGCCTTACGTAGCGCAAATCTAAATTAATTAGAGGAATCCAGATTTAGCTCGAATACAGATTAATCAGAGTCCAGGCAGGTACCAAACATGGGAAATCAAGGGAAAACTAAAGAGAAACCCATTACAGATCTGGCCAAGAAAAACTCAATGCAGCTAAAATCAATCAAAAAACTCATAACAAATCAAGAATCATCAAATTTAAAAAAGGAAGAAAGAATGCAGGTGAAAACAATGGAGATAATTGGAGGAAAAAATTACCTCTTTAGCCTTCACCCACCCCCACTCTCTCTCTCTCTCTCTTTTTCTCTCAGTGAAAGAGAAGAGGCTAATTTTTTTTTGGGTATTTGAGAAAAAATGGGATTCACAAAAAGGGAGTTGTGTATATATATAGTAGGCGATATAAGGGGAGGATCCTGCGACGGTCCTTCTTCCTTACATGCATGCTTAAACGTAACAAGCTCTCGAGGTGTCTACGTGTCATTATTTCATTGGTAGTTTGACACGTCATTCGATATCTTGGTCTTTTAAGTACAACAAAGATGGCATATTTGGAGATCTGATTTTTTTATTTGTTCTTGATACCCTTATATATATTCAACTATTGCACTTCGACTCACATCGTTTTGTCTTGTTATTAATTAGCCCCCTAATTTTTCTCAATATTAGTTCTATTTTTTTTACAATATGAATTAATTGACCCGATTAAATCATATTTGCGTTACGTAAAACCCCTTTTATTCTTTCGCAAATCATTGCAAAAAGAAAGGAGTTCGGACTATGAAAGTTAAATTACCTAATTTTCTAGCTTAATTCAAGCATCAATTTTTAAAATTAATTTTACATATTTATTACATAAAAAGCATTACTCCATAAGTTACGACTTAAAATGACTAAAAATATATGAAAACATATAATAAGAAATATTCAAACTCTCGAATAGTAATAATGTCATAAAATGAAGAAATAAAATATGACCATGTATAACCACATCATTTGAATATCTCTTTATTATGAAATGAATTCCTCCTTGCTCTTAACTTTTTGATAGCAAATATTTGGTAGGACAAGTTAATCCGAAAATCTTGTTGCACGAATATATAGCAACATGGAAGGAAGCATAGTTATATTTGTAAAGCTATGAGTTTAATCTACAGTTTGTTATAATTATAATAAATTTTTATTTACATAAATTTATGTTATCGTCGAAAGTTATTGGTTCAATTGAATCCATAGTGATGAAGATATCATTGTCGTTTCACCACATCATATGTAGATAACAATCGTAATTGTTTTGGAATTAAAAAGATCAAGGTACAAGTCACAATCCTAAGATTTAAAACAATAAGGTCACAAATTGAGCAAATTTCCATAAGTTAAGGGGGTACAAAAGCAACTAATTCAGACTTTTAGATGGAAAAAGAAATGTAGTGTGTGACAAAGAGAGTTTGCATGTGAGTAAGAAAAGGCCAAAAGTTATTTGGGGATGAAAATGGCCATTAGTGGGAAAGAAGTGTCCACCTGACTGCCTTGTAATATGTGAAGCACTGAGAAAAGAGTTTGAATATTAGTTAGAATATTTTGTCTCCAGCTAAGTATCTTCTCTTTGGATTTGTCTCCTCCACACATAAGTTAAAAGGAAATGAAAATTTCGTGGAATTATTTTAGTATTATGTAACACTTATCTAATTTGGCAAGTTGTTTGATTCCTCTAATCTCAAATATTTTATTACTGATTTAGAAAAAAAAAATTATTTTCTTATATATAAAAAATAAAAATAAAAATAAAAAGCAGTCTGATAGGTAGGCTCGGAATCACTGGACGAGTAACAACTTGTTTGGATGATTGTTACCTGTTGTATTGTATCGTATTGTTACTTTAAATACGATGTTTGTTTTGGTTGTTACTTAAATTTTATTGTATTGTATTGTTAAATCCGTCGTTATGTAACGATGAAATGTGCCACTTTATGTAACGATCGATTTGGTGTGGTTGCATCGTTATCCTGTCTTTTTCTCTCATCTCACCCTTCATTATTATTAAATAATTTTATCATTTACCCTACCTTTTTATATAATAAACATAATTTTTCTTTATAATATTGCAAGTTTATTCTTTATATTGCTGGTGTGTGATATCATGAAACAACAACAAACGATACAATCTATCCAAACATTGTATTCATCAAATGATACAGTACAATATAATACGATACATTATGAAACGATGCGTAACAATCATCCAAATTAGCTGTAAGTTGTCCTGGAGAAGTTTTGTCAAAAATAGCTGGAATGGCTCACACGCGCCGGAAAAGTTACTGTAGCTCGTCGGAACCCTAGTTCTAGCGGCGCGTGGAGGCGCGTGACTTTCTGCCTGAGAGATTGACTGGGGTTTTGTCGTCTTACTTTTCTGAAGAAGATGGTAGTGTTGGTTTTCGCACAACACTTACCGATGAGGAGATAACACAAAGTAATGTTGAGTCGTCAACATGAAAAACGCACGGTGACTGACTTTTCTATTTTGATGGGATTGGAATTTGTGGGGTTTGGTCGCACAAGGGTTTCATATTTTATTTCTTATTTAGCAAATTTTATTATTTTCTTATAATCCATAAGCAGCTCGATGTAGAAATTATCTTGTATTTACGCAAGTCCATCAAAATTTAAAGTTTATTGGTTCTGAATAAGTCATAAAATTTATAATTCGTTTTAGTTATTGGATTCGCAATTAAATATTTATATATAAATTTTCAAGTATAAATAAAATATTAGGGTTTAATGCAAAAGTTATTGGATTCATCCGAATTCATAAACAGTACACTACCTCCGCCCCCTTCCGTGAAAGGGACACACATTAACGGATGCGATATAGACAACCTATCATAATGCAAGTATTAATAGCTGTCTCCATAGCTCGAACTCGTGACCTTAGGTCACATAGAGACAACTTTATTGTCGTTCCAAGGCTCCCCTTCAATTCTTTTCTTACATGTTTAAAACCAAATGTGTTTAGAAAAAAAAAATCACTTAAGGGTATGGTTCAGTGGTCAATGAAACGTGTGGAGAATCATAAATTAAGTCTCACGTTCAAGTTCGGGACAAATACACTAGGTGGTTTTTTCTTATTTGTCCAAACTTGCCGGACACATTTACCCGATACTTATTCTAGTAGTAGTGTAAATAATTAAAATAGTTTGGCTAACATTCTGCTTTCTATCTAGGCTGTAAATATAAACTTTGTTTTACAAGAAATTAACCCTTTTCGGAAGCAAATAATTTGGCATCCGTACAAACTTGACACTTATCTATATCTATATCTATATACTATATTAAAAACTTGAAGCCCTTAACGAAATATCATTCGTCTTTTTTACCTTTTCAAAATAGGTTTCGCACTAGGCAAAATAGTAATTTAGTTCTTTTTCTAATATTTAAGTGTTTGAAATCAACTAAAATATTGACTACTAAATATTTTCCAACTTTAACTTGTACGAGTCCTAATTTGCACATACATTGTATCTTTAATTTATAAAAGCTTTATTATTATTTCCTTATATTAATTAATTTATACTTCTAAGTTTTATACAAGAAAATTAATTGATTTTTATGGAAGTCAAATCTCCTACTCCTAATAGTTGTCTAACGAAGTAAAATCAAGTTATGTAAAGAAAATATATTTCTATGGGACTCATTAATTAATTATTTAATACTTTTTCTAAGTTTTATATGAGGAAATTAATTGATTTTTACGAATGAATCCCATTATGCTACCTCATAACAATAATTACACAATGTTAAAGAGGCACATAAATATTATTAAATAATATATTTGAATTATAAAATAAAAATTTAAAAAGTATAAGTCATTAAAAATAATAAATAATATATCTCGACTCTCATGAGTGACGATTGAAAAATTTATAATTATTCAAGTTCTTCACTTCTATGTTATTCAAGTAGGGTTACACTTATGACCAGTGCCTATTAAAAGAAGGCAATAATTGAGTTTAATTTATATAGATGTTAAGCCATCAAAATATACATGTCAAAACGAAGGTCCTAAAATTTCCTCAGTTTCTGCTACGTGCTTTTGGTCTATTAGCAACCAAAAGAAAAAATAAACAAGATTGATATATAATAAACTAAATGTTGCTGCAAGCAAATTCATGTGTATCAAATCATTATCGCCTTATCGCAGTTCGCACTTACTATGCAACAAATCATACCAAAAACTATTCATGAACACACAAATACCCTGATAATATTTCATAGACATTTAAAAGTTAGAAGGAAACTATGCTATTTAAGAAATGAGATTTAATTCACCTTCTACATAGTGCTGTATCTATAATTCAAAACAAAGAGTACAATAAAAAAAAAAAATTAAAAAAAAAGACACAAGAAATTTTCCCTAGAAAGGGACGAATGTAAACAACTCGTGGGCATACAAATAGTATCTAATTATGATATTTACACGTGCAAGTTTTAATTTATTTAACACTGGAAACAAGTTTTTAATAGTCTAAACAACCTCATAATTTGGCACTTGACGGAATTTTTTTTTTAATTAAATAATTTTACCGAAAAGTCCGCAGTCATCTCAGTTTGAAATAGTAAAACACGTAATGTATCCTAATTGTATAGATTAACTTTTATCTTTCAATAAAGGCTTGGCATATTATATTAAAAGCACTAAGGCCCTTAGAGAAATGTCGTTCGCCTTTTTTACCCTTGAAAAATAAGTTTCACACTAGACAAAATAGTCATTTAAATTATTTTCCTAACATTTAGGCTTTTCGAATTAATTTAAAGTTTGACTATTAAATCTTTCCTTATTTGAGTTAGGTAAAAACTCCTAATACTAAGTAGGAATTATATATAAGATTCTTTCCTTATTTAAATTACCTTTTTTTAAAAAGAATTAGTAGTTGAGTTTATCGATATCTTCTAAAATAATAGTAACTAAATGACTTTAGAAGTCTCTATTTTTTGCTAATACTTTGGAAGTAGTTATCCAAGTTTTGAGATTTTTTTCTGAATGAGAAACAAGACGCATGGGCCTGTCAAAGAAATATATATATATATATATATATAAAATAGTTATTCTATTTACTTAAACAACATAATAGGTAGCATTTCAAAAATATTGTGAATTTTTGAAAATAATTACGACTCTGTTATTTTGGTTGTACCTTTTTAATTAAGCAAGAAAATAATAACGCTCTAGCCGATTTTTATTGATATGACCCCAAAATAAAAATACATAATTATTCTAGATAGTTATTTGCATCTAAAAAATAACAAATAATACATAATTGGTACTTTATTATTTTAGCTTCGGTGCAAAATTTAGAGGATTTTTTTAACATAAGCTCCATATTTTTGGCTCATAGATTAACATGGTCCTTTTAGAATCCATTAACGGTAATTATTTCATTCCAATCTTAGACTCTTACTTCCATAAAAGAAAATATTCGGTTTTTGGACAAAGAAAGAAAGCTCACACCAAAATGAAGAAATAGTAGATTAATCAAAATGCATCAGTTAAAGAATACCTTTTGCAATAGTAATTTAGTCTTTTCTAATATGTTGAGAACAATTGATATGATATTTCTTATTGACCGTAGACATTATTCAATTGTCTTTTTGTCTTGAGAGTTTCTTCCTTCGTTGAAGTTAGATAATTCTGATCAATATTTTTAAGAAACTTAAACTTTTGTTAATTTTTATTTTATGCCTCAAACACAAATTCTAATATAATCTTTATGTAATTTTCTAAAATTTTGTATTTGTTGAGATGGGGTACACGCGCGCGTATCCTAAAACTAGTTGGGGAAAGAACTGAACGCTGTTTTGAATTTCTTTTTCAGGTAAATTATAATCACTTTTTCCCATTTACTATGCCTACACAATTTATTGCAATTTGCCAGATATTTATTCCACATTAATGGCAGATTTAAAGTATCTGATTACTCTAGATTTTGAATATAACTTTGGATTTAACGAAAATAAATGTTGTATTAAATGAACAAAAGAGTCCCTCTAGTTACGGTTTCATTCTCTGCTCCTCCGGTCCAAAATAAGTGATTTTTTTGGTTGTTTTCACACAAATTAAAAAATTCACTTTTTAACATTAATTAACAATGAAATTGACCATATTAACCTTTACTATCTCTTCACAAAAACACTTCTAGCACATACTCCAGTACTATTTACTCCAAGGGCAATGTAGGAAAAAAACAATTAATTCATTCTTGAAATTTGGAAAAATCACTTATTTTGGACCACAAAAAAAAGATCAAAAAATCACTTATTGTGGACCGGAGTGAGTATTACGTAAATTCTGAATGGTCGGACTAGTAAGCCTCGAATACTATATAATTAAAATAATATTCTTTATTTTTAGTTAATAAAAGAACTCATATAGGTTTAAGCATTTCTTTGTTTGTTTTTTAGGCTCGAGAGAAAAAGTTTTACCATACCTTAAAAATATTCAAGACCTTGTGTAATTTTTGAGAATTCCTAAGTTTTATTATCAAGAAATAAGATAAGAAAAAATTCATCTATTTCATGTGAACGAACCTATAATGTATCAAAAAGTTGTCGTATACACCATAACACCACATATCTTTGAGCTTGATCTTAAACTAGGGGCAAGTGCACTCTTAGTGATGCTATTTAGAAATTAACCACTACTTATTTTATCCTAAAATTTTAAATTAAAAATTTTAATTTGAGGACAACTCAGGACATTTTTTTCCTGAAAAATTGAATTGAATTGAAAAATTAAAATTCAGAATACACTGCATAATTCCTAAATAATAGTCTTTTAGAATGGCTACTGGTGTCATTTCTACGGTTTTATTATTTTATAGGTCTGATGCAAGTTTTAAATGGGTTTGAATATAGCCCAATTGAATTGGCCTTCTCTTCTGGATTCCTCATACTCGGTTCTCGTTCTTTTCTAATTTCATCCCAAAATATGATAGTAAGAAAAAAGGACCAAACTTTTCCATCTTTTTTTTTTCTTTCTGTTTTTCCTTTTAATCATTCATATTTAGTAGGTGAAATATACATGTTCGATGAGCTAATTACTCAATATTTGTTTATCTTGAATTTTTAAAAATGTTTGCATTTTAAAGACTTGCATAACTTAAACTGAAAGTTATTTTCCTTTTCTTTTTTGGACCCACTCGGTGTCCGATATCCGTATTAGAGCCCGATTAGATCTGGATTCGCACTGCGTAAGGCTCATTTAAGTTCCATGACATGATTTTTTATACCCAGACCTTGAACCCGAGAACTCCGGTTAAGGGTGGTATTCACGTGTTTCGATCAAACACTTGTATAAAAATTTTAATCCATAAAATATTTAAAAGTATCATCCAAACACTATTCCAATACCATATGTTTCACCTTGTAACGTAATAAATATCTACAAAAATTCCAATATCGACGAGTTTCACCTTTATGACTTCTTTTATGTTTGAACTTTGAACGACTCTCTCCATTTAATTGAAGGTAATGATGTTTAGACATTCATTTAAATAGGAATTTGCTATACAGGTACATACAAAATGGAATTTGGATTGTCAAAAAGTGTTGCCATTAGCACTACATAATCACAAAGGCAGCTTACAATGGGAATGAACAATGACAGGATTGAAAGATTAATGTTAATGTAGCGATTCATGCCTGTAATTCTAATCCTATTTTACTTTGCCATTTTGGATAGGCGAGCATCCTCATAGAGCGACAGGTAGCAGAAAGACTCGTGTTCTTTAATAGTCATTCCTATAAAGTTGTATTTTAACACAACCAACCAAATGCGAACCCTATAACAACAACAACAACAGCAAATCCAATGGAATCCCACACGTGGGGTCTAGCGAGTGTAGTGTGTACATAGATTTTACCCCTACTCTAGGAAGGTAGAGAAGCTGTTTCCGGTAGACCCTTGGCTCAAGAAAGATGACAAATGTGAACCCTATAATGTAATATCAAATGTTATTTATTCTCCTTTTATCAAAATCTTTAGATTTTAATCTCCATAACTCTACTGTGTACACACATATTTGGTGAAAGTTCACAAAAAGAAAAGATTTATAGTTGAAGTTCAAACACAGTATATGGAAGTTGAAGTTGTAAGTGAACGCCATTATAGCACTTGAAATACTCCTCAAACAAGCTTAGTCCAGAATTTTAGTCAAACTGCAGAAAAGTACGCGGAAATTACAGAAATATACACCAAAAAAGCGCATAAACAGTTGCAAGAGTACAAAACTTAGTTCAGAATTTAGATTCATGTATAGACTAAAATTCTCAATCCAAAAAGATATCAATACCTGGTAATGAATTATCAGAGTTCCGAACCACATTTCGCACGTACCAAGCTGCGGAAAACACTAAAAGAATATAAAATTGTATCCAGATTTTAAAATAACATAGGAACCTAAGTTCTCAATCAAAATGATATCCTCATTTTTCATTGGATAACCTTTATATGATGCAAAAAGTGATCAAATAAGGTTCTGAAGTGCTACTGTAAACCATTTCAACTGACAAGGTAATAATTGTATCCTATAATCATGTTTTCAATGATTTTCTCAATCTTATTCTAAATCAAATTTTCTAAGATAACATGTGCGCACATAAAACACATTATGTGCATTTAAATATCATTCAAACTAATCAGGAGGATGTTAGCACCTATAAGCAGGATCTCTAAATGTTAAAGTATAGGCACATATCAGTATTACATATAATATAATACAGGCTTTTAACTCAAGGAAGGTGAATTGATTAGAAGCAACAGTTCCTACACAGGTGCAGTTTGTATCCAAGAGTTTCCAGAGAAAATTTGAGAACTCAAGACTACAAAAGAAGTTCTCCAATTTGGAGATGACAGAAGAGGAGACGAAGTTGTTATTCATTGTAATTACTAATCTTGAGAGAAATGCAAAGGAGGAAAAACTTCAAGCTGTGATTTTAATTACCTTTTGTTCCATGAGTATAGAGGTCAACAAAACATGTATACATACACATGATAAAATATTAAAAGCAAGCTGCAATAGGGACTACCTTTACCTGCAAAACAGCTATTGATATATAGAAAATATAATAGTATTATTTTACATGTTATGGAATCAATTAGGATATTTAGAGAACTGTTACTAAGCCTTCTTTCAGTGTGAGTGGTAACATGATATACCAATATCATAGCATCTCTTGATTTTATACTTGCCTCTAAGAGCATTGCATAAAAGTTGTTGATCATAGACAACTTTCTAGGTCAGCAATTGTAACCCCATTTTCTACTCGGGTGTTGTAGTTCCACACTTCAATAGTCACTGGATTGCATCTAAGATTGGTGAGGGCATCACTTACTTCAGATAGTAGACATAGCCTATCACTTTCAGTTAACTCAATTAAGCTGTGGCTCATCCTTGTAGTAATCCCAACTAATCTTCCCATAGAAGAGGCAACACAACAGACCAAGAGACGACAACAACAACAACAACCCAGTATAATTTCACTAGTGGGGTCTGAGAGGGTAGTTTGTATGCAGACCTTACTGCTACCCTGAGGTAGAGAGGCTGTTTCCGATAGACCCTCGGCTCCCTCCCTCTAAGAACTCCCCACATTTATTCCTGGGGTGACTCGAACTCACAACCTCTTGGTTGGCAACAGAGACCAAGAGCGTGGAAATGGAACAGCCAGAAAAAGTAGATCGGTCCTTATAGATGCAAATAGAAAAGTTTCCAAATTGCACAGACTACAGTTGGCCTTCATGATATAGTCCAAGATTGGTTCGCCGATGATCTTGTTCCCGTCTTGATTTTTGACATTGTATACTATCAACAGAGCACAATTCATCATTTCATGACTCAATTTACAACACCAAAGCACCTGTCAAGTTGCTGAATAACAGATCAGTATGCTGTAGAACAGCTGTAAAAAGATAAAAGTTACTTATTATTGGCGTCAGAATTTCCCAAACTCAGTCCACAGAAAATTTTTGGTAAAGGAGATGGCTTAAACTCAAATGACGATATGTCCAAAGACAGGATCATTTTGTCTTCAGAGATCCAAAGCTAATCACGTCCGTTTGTTTGCTTTAAAAGAGAACATATCTTGGCCGTCCATTTGAGTAAAAGAATGAAATAGAGTATTAGAAATCTAGAAGCTTCTTTTACCGTGTGTAGTGTGTAGTTAAAATATGTACATATTAATTTCTCTATATTCTTTCTTAAGATTCTTTTAGGTAGTTACACATAGACAAATAGTGATAGGACACCTGTACCTAGCATAACAGATTTTTATTCCTTTTGCTTTGTATAAATACTTGTACACAGTTGAATGAAATAGACAACAAAAAGTTCTCCATTACAACTTTCGTTTCGGTTATGGTATCACAGCAAAAGGTCTAGATCCTATCTTCTTGCTCAAGTTTTCTCTTGGACTTCTTCAATGGCGGTCACTGACGATCCCTCTGTTACACTGCCTGCTGGAAGTCCTTCCACAATCCAATCCCCTCAAATCACTATCACAAATGATAGCTCTCATCCCTTTCACCTTCATCCTTCAGATTCACCTGGAATGATTCTTGTCAATTCCATCTTTGATGGAAAGGGATATGGAGGATAGCATAGAGCAGTCCTCATAGCTCTCTCAGCTAAAAATAAGGTTGGCTTCATAGATGCGACGATCATAGAGCCACCTGCAGATTCACCCTCTTTTAAGGCATAGAGTCGATGCAATGATATGGTAATATCATGGTTGTTGAACTCTCTTTCAAAGCAGATTGCTGAGAGTGTCCTTTATTCTAAGACTGCTAAAGAAATCTGGAAGGAATTAGAAGATAGATTTGGTCAAAGCAATGGAGCTTTGCTTTATTAGCTGCAGAAGGAACTTAGCAATTTAGTTCAGGGAAGTTCTGATATTGCTGGGTATTACACAAAGTTTAAGAAAATCTGGGATGAGTTGGAAAGTTTTGATACCTGTACTCACTGTAGTTGTGAGTGCTCTTGTGGAGGAAAGAGTAGATCTCTGAGATCTTAGCATGATGGAAGGATTATTCAGTTCCTGATGGGGCTGAACGATACTTATTCATGAGTGAAAAGCAATATTCTCATGACCATACCTTTTCCTAGCATCAATCATGCTTACTCACTCTTGATCCAGGAAGAGAGACAGAAAGAAATCCAGGTTGCACAGCATCCTCTTGACTCTGCTTTCTTGGCCACAAAACAACAATATGGAGGTCAGAAGTATGCTCAAGCAGATAAGAGAGGAAATTTTGAGGGAAAGAGAAACAGAGTGGTATGTTCTTATTGTAAGAAGCCTGGACATTCAGTTGAGAAATGCTTCAGAATCATTGGGTTTCCTGCAGATTTTAAATTTACTAACAAAAGGTCTCAAGGAGGTGTTCAGGAACATGCAGCAACCACAACAGATCCTAATTCTGATCAGTCAAGCTATGGTTTGGAGAAAGGACTCACTCAAGAGCAGTATCACAATCTATATCAGGTACTTCAACAAGCTAAGTTTACACCACAAGGAGACATCAACTCAGAAGTGAATATGACTGCAAATTGTGCTGGTATACCTAAATACTCTTTTTCAAAAATAGCTAATACTGTTATTTGGATCTTAGACTCAGGAGCATCTGAACACATGACATGCGATCTTAATCTTCTATTCAATGTTAGAACCTTAGTCAAGCCAGTCTTTGTTAATCTTCCTAACTTACAAAGGGTTAGGGTCACTCAGGCAGGAAATGTACAAGTTCTTCCTGATCTCAGTCTGATTAATGTTCTTTTTGTTCCTACTTTTAAGTATAACCTTCTATCAGTTCACAAACTTTGTCAGCATGTTAATTGTCTACTCATTTTTCACTCTATTGGTGCAATTTTACATGCCCCTTCAATGAAGAGGCCAGTGGTTCTTGGTAAGGAGAAACAAGGGATTTATCTACTTCACACCATCAAGCCTAGTAGAATTTGGTTGATTCCAAGAAGGACTACTGTCCAGTTTTTTCAGCTTCCAAGAAGGACTACTGTCCAGCTTCTTCTAAGTGTATTAGGGATAGTACTAAGTCTTTAGTTTCAGTTTCATGTTGTTCTGCACTTTCAAATGATGTAAGCCTATGGTACTTGAGGTTAGGGCATTTGCCTTATTCTAATATGAGAAATATAAGTGTATTAGGGATAGTACTGTGATGACCCAAAAGGTCATCTTATGTTTTAGAACTCGAATCTGCGCTCTTAAGCCTTAAAAATCACATTTTTACCCACCTCGATTTGCGTGCGCAGTCCGGACAGGTTTCCGGAAAGCTTTTATGTTGAAAACTAATAAAAATAAGAATTTTTGCCTTAAAAGTTGATTTTAGTTGACTTCGGTCAATATTTTTGGGAAATGGGCCCAGATCCGTGTTTTGACGGTCCCGGTAGGTCTGTATCGAATTATGGGACCTGGGCGTATGCCCGAAATCGAATTCGGAGGTCCCTAGCTCAAGTTATGAATTTTTGATGAAAATTAATTGTTTTTAAGAATTGATTAATGTTTGGCATTGTTAGTATCGGGTCCGTATTTTGGTTCCGGAGCCCGGTACAGTTTTATTATGATATTTAAGACTTGTCTGTGAAATTTGGTGAGAAACGGAGTTGATTTGACGTGATTCGGACGTCCAGTTGAGAAGATATGGATTTTAAAGTGTTCTTGAGAATTTCATTTGATTTGGTACTAAATTCGTAGTTCTAGGTGTTATTTTGGCGATTTGATCGCACGAGCAAGTTCGAATGATATTTTTAGTCTTGTGTGCATGTTTGGTTTGGAGCCCCGAGGGCTCGGGTGAGTTTCGGATAGGCTACAGGGTGATTTGCACTTAGAAAATCTGAGATTTTTGCTGCAGCAGCTGTTCTGGTATGCCCTTCTTCGCGTTCGCGTAAGTAGTGTCGCGAAAGGTAAAATGGGGGCAGGGGAAATTTATTCTTCGCGAACGCGAAGGACTGGTCGCGAACGCGAAGCGTTGGGGGTGGTACCCTTCGCGAACGCGATCTGTCCCACGCAAACGCGATAGTTTAAGGGACCTGGGGGAGGGGGTTATGTTCTTCTACGCGAACGCGTCCACTGGGTCGCGAACGCGAAGGCTTGGGGGGAGTTGCCTTACGCGAACGCGTAGAAAGACTCGCGAACGCGAAAGCCTTAGGTCGTTGTGCATCGCGATCGCGACAGGCCTCTCGCGAATGCGATGAAGGCCTGTCCAGTGACTTAAAACAGACTCCAAACACGGGTTTGAGCCATTTCTTCAACATTTTTCAAGAACCAAACGGGTAGAGGCAATTTTTAAGAGTCATTTTCTTCCCCAAATTGTTGGTAAGTGATTCTAAACCATTTCTTTCAATTACCCATTACATTTCTTGAATTTTCAACCTAAAATCTAGAGTTTTCATAGTAGAATTAGGAGTTAGGGTAGAAACTAGGGATTTCGGGAATTTAGGGATTTAGACCTCAATTTGAGGTCGGATTCCACAACCAATCATATATTCGGGCTCGGGGGTGAATGGATTTTGGTCCGAACCTCGGGTTTTGACCAAGCGGGCCCAGAGTCGATTTTCGACTTTTTGGAGGAAAATTTAGGAAATCTAAATTTATGCAATGTAATTGATTCCTTTAATAATATTTGATATTATTGAGTCATTTTTAAATAGATACGAGTGGTTTGGAGGTGAATTCCAAAGGAAAAGCTGTGATTGAGAATTAAGTGGCCTTCGGAGCGAGGTAAGTGTTGTGTCTAACCCTGATTTGAGGGAATTAGGAACCTTAGAATTACTTGCTAAGTGAAATTCATGTAAGCGGCGTATATGTGAGGTGACGAGTACTTATGCACCGCCAATTTATCTGTTTTTCCATGTTTCTCTGTTTTTCTTATATTGTCTCATTCCTATGCCAAATTGCTACGTGTTATACTAGTGTTGTTCAATTTATCGTTCTTATCATGTTTACGGATTTTCTGGTGATAATTGAGTTTTTATTTCAAAGTTAGAGATTGATATTATGGATCCAAATATTGAAGTAAGGTTTGTACTTATTATTCTATCTCCCTGTTGTTATTTATGCATTGCGTTATGGTAAGGGAGTGCCATGATATGAGAGTAAAAGCACGAAGGGTGATGCCGTGCCGTTTCTATTAATCTTATGGTGAGATTGAGAGTAAAAGCACGAAAGGTGATGCCGTGCATTTTTTCTTACTGTATTCACTATTCCTGTTGATTTATGGTATATTGACTGCTCCGGTGATCATTCTGTTGTAGTTCTTTATCTTGTATTCCTCTCAGTATGTTCCCCTCCCGACATTTCCTGTTTAGTTCTTCATTTCTGTTATTTGTATATACACTGTTAAATTGTACAGGTTGATTTGTAGGTGCCTTGCCTTAGCCTCGTCACTACTTCATCGAGGTTAGGCTCGACACTTACTAGTACATGGGGTCGGTTATACTGATACTGCACTCTGTACTTACTGTGCAGATTTTGATACCGGCTCGGGTTGATCGAGATCTTGCTATTGGTCCGCTATCCGGAGACTCAAGGTAGATCTGTCGGCGTTCACAGACCTTGAAGTCCCCGTCTATCTTTTATGTCCTACTGTTTTCTTTCATTTAGATAGTTGTATTTCTTTCAGACTATTACTTGTAATAAATTCTAGAATGCTCGTGAGTGGAGCCTCAGATAGAGCTTGACGAGGAGGTTCCAGCCCAGACTGATCCTGTCGGACCAGCTCAGGTTCCGGAGGGGTTCATTGCTACCCCAGTACTTCAGGACGCTTTGGTCCGTTTGGTGGGCCTTATGGAGAGTGTGGCCCAGACTGGCGCATTTCCCATGGCACCAGCAGTCTCTCAGGCTGGAGGAGGAGCCCAGACTCCTACCACTCCCGCTCCAGAGCAGATAGCTCCCTAGTATCAGGCTCCAGCAGCTCAGCCAATCGGATTAGTTCAGCCGGTTATTGCGGCATAGATCGGAGATGGGACAGCTATGTCTTCTGAGGCTTTGTGGGGATTGGATAGGTTTACCAAGCTCTTTCCTGTCCACTTCAGTGGTGCTCCTTCAGAGGATCCCCAGGAGTATCTTGACAGCTGTCACGAGGTTTTATGGAACATGGGTATAGTGGAGACCAATGGGGTCGATTTTGCTGCATTTTAGATGACTGGTTCCGCCAAGAAATGGTGGAGAGATTACTTGTTGACCAGACCAGCTGGGTCACCTGCTCTTACTTGGGACCAGTTCTCTCAGCTCTTCATAGAGAAGTTTCTGCCTATCACATTGAGGGAGGAGCGTCGCCGTCAGTTTGAGCGTCTCCAGCAGGGCAGCATGACTGTTACTCAGTATGAAACCCGTTTTGTGGATTTGGCCCGTCATGCCATACTTCTGCTTCTCACAGAGAGAGAGGGTGAGGAGGTTTATTGATGGACTTGCTCAGCCTATCAGATTGCAGATGGCTAAGGAGACTGGGAGTGAGATTTCTTTTCAGGGAGGTCAGGGGTCTGACAAGAGATGGTTCTTACTCAGGGAGGTCAGGGGTCTGACAAGAGACCTCGTCATTTCGTTGAGTTCAGCGGTGCCTCACCTAGAGGTAGGAGTACTTTTGGTAGAGGCCATCCTCCCAGGCCGTTTCATTCAGCGCTCCAAGCATCCCACAGTGCCTCAGGTGGTCGTGGCCCTTAGATGCATTATTCCGACCAGCTAGCCTACAGTGCACCACCAGCTCCTATTAGTGAACCTCCACTCCAGAGTTATCACGGTGGTTATTCAGGTCAACAGGGTCAGTTTCAGGGTCGGCAGTCACAGCAGCCGAGGTTATGTTATACTTATGGTGATTCGAGGCACATTGCTAGATTTTGCCGTCGGGCAACGGGCAGCTTACAGCATCAGAGTTCTCGTGCCATGGTTCCGGCACCAGTTGCTGCACCACCTGCTCAGCCAGCCAGAGGCAGGGGTCAGGCAGCCAGAGGTAGGGGCCAGACAGTTAGAGGTGGAGGTCAGGCCGTTAGAGGTGGAGACCAGCCAGCTAGAGGCCGTCCCAGGGACGTAGTTCAGGGTGGTGGGGCCCAGCCCCGGTGTTATGCTTTCCCAGCTAGGCCTGAGGCTGAGTTATCTAACGCTGTTATCACAGGTACTGTTTCAGTTTGCAGTAGAGATGCTTCAGTTCTATTTGATCCGGGGTCTACTTACTCCTATGTGTCATCCTATTTTGTTTCCTATTTGGTTGTGCCCCGTGATTCTTTGAGTGTTCCTGTGTATGTGTCCACACCAGTGGGAGATGCTATTGTTGTAGATCGTGTTGATCTTGAGGAAGAAGTTTATATGGAGCAACCACCTAGTTTTGTTGCTCGGGGGGAGTTTAATGGTTGTGTGTGCAGATTGCGCAAGTCACTATATGGTTTGAAACAATCCCCTCGAGCTTGGTTTGGTAAGTTCAGCACAACTATTCAGGAGTTCGGCATGACTCATAGTGAGGCTGATCATTCTGTGTTTTTATCGGCATTCTGCTCCTAATCTGTGTATTTATCTAGTGGTTTATGTTGATGATATTGTTATTACTGGTAATGATCAGGATGGTATTACTAATCTGAAGGAACATCTCTTTCAGCACTTCCAGACTAAGGATCTGGGCAGATTGAAGTATTTTCTAGGTATTGAGGTCGCTCAGTCTAGCTCAGGTATTGTTATTTCACAGCGGAAGGATACCTTAGACATTCTTGAGGAGACTGGAATGATGGGTTGCAGACCTATTGACTCTCCTATGGATCCGAATGCTAAGCTTCTGCCTGGACAGGGGAGCCTCTTAGAGACCCTACGAGATATAGGAGGTTGGTTGGCAAATTGAATTACCTCACAGTGACTAGACCTGACATTTCTTTTCCGGTGAGTGTTGTAAGTCAGTTTATGGATTCTCCCTGTGATAGTCACTGGGATGCAGTTGTTCGCATTCTTCGGTATATAAAGTCAGCTCCAGGCAAAGGATTACTATTCGAGGATCGAGGCCACGAGCAGATTGTTGGGTACACAGATGCTGATTGGGCAGGATCACCTTTTGATAGACGTTCTACGTCTGGATATTGTGTTCTAGTAGGAGGTAATTTGGTCTCGTGGAAGAGCAAGAAACAGAATGTAGTTGCTCGATCTAGCGCCGAAGCTGAATATCGGGCCATGGCTATGGCGACGTGTGAGTTAGTTTGGGTCAAGCAGTTGCTCAAGGAGTTAAAGTTCGGAGAAATCAGCAAGATGGAACTAGTGTGTGATAACCAAGCAGCTCTTCATATTGCGTCAAATCCGGTGTTCCATGAGAGGACTAAACACATTGAGATCGACTGTCACTTTGTCAGAGAAAAAATACTTTCAGGAGATATTGTTACAAAGTTTGTAAAGTCGAATGATCAACTAGCAGATATTTTCACTAAGTCTCTTACTGGTTCTCGTATTAGTTACATGTGTAACAAGCTCGGTACATATGATGTGTATGCACCGGCTTGAGGGGGAGTGTTAGTTTATAGATATGTATAGTGTAGTCTTGTCCCACATTGGAAGAGGAGTAATATCTCCTTGTAGTGTATAGCTATAAATAGGGACCTCTTGTATTGTATTTATCATCCAATATCAATAACATATTTTCTCCCGTGCCTTCTCACATGGTATCAGAGCAAATGAGTCAAAAAAACATATACCTGTGACCACCACATCATCAGCATCACAATTTTGTAGTGTGATCTCTCTAGGAATCGATGAACGAAGGGAAAAAGAAAGAGCAGAGCAGCGAGCATATTGGGCAGACAAGTAGACTACCACAGCCAGTATAAACAGTGAAGGAGAATTTGAGTTGTTACCAAACCAATATTTAATGGTTTGGGCAAATGAAGGAGGTATTTTAGGAGAATTTGAGTTGTTACCAAACCAATATTTAATGGTTTGGGCAAATGAAGGAGGTATTTCCCATGTATAAGCATATGTAACAGGTAAAATGACCACCCAAGCAGCTGCAGCTATGACCTTCAATATGTATCGTAGTTTAACATAGAATGACATGCTGTGCCTAGCTTTCCAATTAAGAATCACATAAAGAGTGGCTGCAACAATGTTAATGTAGGTTATCATGTCAAAATAGCGCCGCAACATAAATCTGGAGCACTGCTCACAAAAAAAAATACACATCCACATAAACAAACAACTTCTTGGTAAAACTTTTTACCATTCACAATAGCTGTGTGCAATAAAAACATATTTGTGTCAGTTAATTTCCATTTCACTGGAGGAAGTAACTTTTTGCGGAGCATCAAATGCTAAATAACATTTCAAAGGGATGGAAGCATGAAATGCTAAATAAATTGACAATGCTGGGAAACAGTCAAATGCACATAACATGGTGTTATTAAGATGACTTCTGCAGCTAAAACCTTACCCCATTTCTCTCAGCACGAAGTTCTTCCACAGGGAGGCAAAAGAAATCAGCATCAGCGCGCATGGGCCAACCTAACCTGAAGCAGTCCGCTGACCTACAGTTTTATGCGTAAAGTCAGAAATGAACAAAATATTGATTAACTGAACCAGAAAAAAAAACAGAAAAATGGAAAGGTTGACTACCAAAAGTATTCATTTAAATCATCATAGTTCCTCCACTGGGAATGCTTTGCTTTTCCTCTTCTGCTCCTAGCAGCTTCCTGAAAATGACAGTTATAAGACATGTCCATGGCCATGGCCAGAATTTGGGTCTGAATGTTAGAATAGAGAACTAGAAAGCATGTTTATATAAGACATGTCCATGGCCA
The DNA here is from genome assembly GCF_000715075.1 of Nicotiana tabacum. NCBI lineage: Eukaryota > Viridiplantae > Streptophyta > Magnoliopsida > Solanales > Solanaceae > Nicotiana > Nicotiana tabacum. The sequence goes on along the minus strand of NC_134088.1, from coordinate 124,295,094 downwards.
GAATTTGGGTCTGAATGTTAGAATAGAGAACTAGAAAGCATGTTTATATAAGACATGTCCATGGCCAGAATTTGGCAACAACAAGATGAATAAGGTCACATTATCCGATTTACTTGAACTATTTTCCACTTTAGTTGTTCGTAATTTATAAATCTATAGGGCGGCACGGTGCACAAAGCATCCCGCGTTCACAGCAAAGGGTGTGATGTAGACAGCCGACTCCAACCAAATATTCTACCTAAGCTGGCAAGATCAGCGCGATTCTTGACATGAAAACTAAAGTTAGCTTGTCATAAATTGATCAATTCCTATGGCGATGTACTTAATACAAACAATAGGTATCATTCATGGCTATATGATTTGTAATATTGGAAACATTTAACCAATAAAAGGGCCTAGTTCAAGACTGATCATGTGGGGTTCATGAATATTGTGTTACGTGTGGGGTTTTGTTATTATTTACACCTATTCTTTTGGTGCTTTTTCTTTCTAATAAAATTATTTACTCATCAAAAAGAATAAAAATACAATTTTAAGCTAGACTGCGGACACACAATTTTAACTTTTAAAATATTTTGTGATTACAAATTTTATCAGAATCCATTATAAGAATATTTTACATGAATGGAAAGAGTGTTATGATCTAAGTGGTGTTGGGCAGATGAGGCTTTGAGATGGCAAGAGAAGCCAGTGATCCATAAACCCATAACTTAGGCCGTCACCTGCAACAAAGAAAGCAATTAGAAACTTCACAATCGCTTTAGGATATAATCAAATTTTATGTTAATATTTTTCTTTGTGCAATTAACAGAAAGCAGTAGTTGATATAACTAACAATAATAGTTTTCTTATGACAAAGAAAAATATTTAAGAGCAAATAAATGAGCTTGCAGAGTTTGAGCTAGGTTTCAGTGGATAACCTAGAGTTAAGCAGAATAAGAGGAGCCTTCGATGCATAGGTTCTTACCGTTTAATTATAACCTCTATTGAAAGGTCAGAATCGCCATAGACTTAACAGAGAAGGAGCGAGACACAGAGAAATTAGTAGAACAAGAAGCCAGGAACAAAGGTGTACAAATAATTACAAACTGAAATAAAGGCGCAAACTTGGATTGTCAATCAATTTCAATAGCAAAATACAGAGTAACTCAACATACACTATAATTTCTTCATTAATTCCTTATATATGTGTGTGTGTGTGTGTGTGTGTGTGTGTGTGTGTGTGTGTGTGTGTGTGTGTGTGTGTATATATATATATATATATATATATATATATATATATATATATATATATATATATATATATATATATATATATATAAAGAAATGTTGAAAAATGGACTTCTTTTTTCAAGTTTCAGAGGAAACGACATCGTTATGTAACATTAATTAGGACATCCTTAAAAAGAAAATTCATAGTATCACAACACGACCAAGAACCATCCAGTGCATTCCAACATTGATTTCTCCGAAATTCCGCCGCCCGCCGTAACGTCGAACCAGCGACGACGACGTCTGCATCAGACTCAAATCGGCGATCGATTTCCCAGGTAAGTCCTTTTCTGTCACCCCCATCTCTGAACCCAACGGCTTTACCTTTCCGACCGGCGATTTTTCCGGGGTGTACTTCTTTTTCTTAAAATATTAGAATCAGAATTACATTTAAAAAAAAATAAAAATCTAGGATATTCTTTTAAAAAAATTTAACACATAAATTGGAAAGGAAAAGGAAAGGTATAAATTTTTGTTTTCGGAAACAAAGAAGAAAGAAGAATCACAATCACAATACAATTAATAACTCCATCTATTTATTAATTGACCCATAGCCTTGGGTTTTAATTAATGGGCCCCTGACCGAAGAGTCCTAAAATTATCCACTCCTGCTTTGGTTTGGCTATCTATATCTATATATACTCCCCCTATTTACCTATTGATACATTCTAGGTTTGCGGTTTGAAACTGAAAGCTCTGGCCTTTACACAAGTGTCATAGGTTATTCAATCTCTGGAAGAAGTATATTGACAATCAACAACATGCCGCTGTTTGAATTAAGTAAGTCTTTTTGGTGTTCTAATTTCATTATGTGATTAGTATAATTTATGCTTATAACTTCTTGATACTGATGCAACATCTTGCATGAATTTGTGGCCCGAATGCAATGTGATGCTCGGCTGATATATTAATTCGATATTTAAAAGTTCATGACTTCGTGTGATTATCGTTTACTCTTAAAGTTTATGACTTTATGTTATGGCGTGGCTCGGTACATGTGTTGGTGGAAAGTAGCACGTGTTCGATAAAATAGTCGTGGTGTCCGCGAATTGGTTCGGATACCATGGTTATAAGGAAAGAAAGTTATGGTGTGGCCAGCGCCAGTTCATGAATCACTGGTCCAAGCCAGCTAACTGTATCTCTGATTAAGAATCCGACTAGCTTTACTTACCTCTTAGTGACAGTGTCCTAATTAATCCCCTAATTTACAGAACATTGACACTGTCCTAATTAAACCCCAAGTCTGGTGTGAATTTGGAGGGCAGGCCACTGGGGAGAAGATGTTAGACCTAATGCTGTAACTATTTTTGGTATTTATATATAATTATCTTGTTCACCAAAAAAAGAAGGTTGAAAATATTTATGGGTTTAAATTTTAGAATTAATTATTATGAATAATTGGTTGGTTAAACTTTTAAATATATATTTTACATAAATTTTGTTACTTAATTACCTTTCTATTATTTAGGACTTTAAGATTAACAAAAATTCTTCGTGAAATGTTAGATCGGTTTTTTTCTATCCTTTAAGCATAAAATTCTTCTTTTAAAAATATAGTTACACTTAAATATTATTTTAGTTACAGTTATATGTTTAAAACTTGAAATTAGCTAATATTAAGAATTTGCATCATCAAAAATTATTTTCCTTAATATTGAGAGTAAATAGTTAAGTCTTTGAATCAACTAACTACTTAAAAATCCAATTTAATTCTTTTTCAAATTCATCACAGAAGTAGAATTGTTTTTTTAGGTTGACAAAATTCCTAGGATACATAAATTTATTTCCAAAAGAAGAGCATGATGGTAAAATAATTTTAAAAATTGAGCAAAATCGATTATATACTTTATTAAGAGTTAAATTGGTAAAAGTACAAACTTAAAGTAATAAAGATGAAACAATAGAAATAGGAGAGCTTTCATGTGGATAGTTTGGGGGGGAGAGAAATAGGAGAGCTTTTGATGGGATTGAGTCTCCTTTTTCACATCTTAAAAATAGTTTTTTTATCTTTGATCGCTTTTTGGTGCACTCATATAGCCCCTATTTGTTTAGAAGAATGGGCGTCTTTTGTAGAGAATCATGTTTTGATGTAAATTCTCTACTTTTTGGTATACTTCTTGTATACGGGAGTTTTTTCTCCCTTTTGATTAATACAATTTACCTTATCAAAAAAAAAAGGATGAAACAGTAGAAGACAAAGATATAATAAATAAATTTTATTGATTTTATTTTATTTTTGCATTATTCCAACAAATGACATGTTCTATTTTTTCTATATATAAAGTTATTTGGTTTAAAAAATAACTCAATATTTATTTTCAGTATTAAGTCACACAAATAATAATAATTGTCATAAGATATTCCCAAACTAAGGAATCATAATAAGGCATATGCGGACTTCTAAAGGGCAAGATTTCTTCCTTATTGATTAGCTACTTATTAAATATGACCAATATTCATCATTTTCAGGTCTTTTCTTTAATTGATCATAAAAAATAATTATCAACTTTGCATCTCAAAAAATGAACTTCAAAAAGAAAAATATGAGAATGTTATTGAGCCGCCTCTGCTTACAATAACAACATTTGCTAATGCAATTGGTATTCTAAACCCAACGGCTTTACCTTTCCGACCGCAATTTTTCCGGGGTATACTTCCTTTTCTTAAAATATTAGAATTACAGATTTTTTTTTAAAAAGAGCAAAACTAGGATATTCTTTTAAAACGTTTAAACTAATATAAGACATAAATTGGAAAGGAAAAGGAAAGAGTAAAAAATTTTGTTTTCAGTAACGAAGAAAAAACAAGAAAATTAATAATTACTCCATCCATTTGTTAATTGACTGATTGACCCATAGACTTGGGTTTTAAAACTAGAGTCCTAAAATTATCCAAACCTATTTTGGTTTGGCTTTCTTTTATCTTATATATATACGTTCTAGTTGTAAGAGAGATTGTGATTTGAGACTAAAAGCTATTGGCAATCAACAACATGCCGCTGTTTGAATTAAGTGAGTCATTTTGGTGTTCTAATTTCATTATCTGATTAGTATAATTTATTCTTAAAAGCTTATGACTTCTTGTTATAATTGCTGCAAAATCTTGCATGAATGTGACCCGAATGCGATGTGATACTCGCCTGCTATTAGTTCTTATTTAAAAGTTTATGACTTTGTCTGATTATCGTTTATTCTTAAAGTTTATGACTTTATGTTATGGCGTGGCTCGGTACATGTATTGGTAGAAAATAACAAGTGTTCGATAGAATAGTCGTGGTGTCCGCGAATTGGTTTAGATACCACGGTTATAAGTAAAGAAAGTTATGGTGTGGTCAGTTCATGAATCACTGGTCCAGCTAAAAGCCAGCTAACTGCATCTTTGACTAGGAATCCGACTAGCTTTACTTACCTCTTAATGTAATTTACTGGGCAGTGACAGTGTCCTAATTAATCCCCCAATTTACAGAACATTGATATTGTCCTAATTAAACCCCAAGTCTGGTGTGACTTTGGAGAGCAGGCCACTGGGGAGAAGATGTTAGACTAGTAAATTCCTACTATGCATTAGAAAGATCATTGACACATATCGTCTAACGTATATGTGATTCCGATATACCCTGAGCCGAGGGTCTATCGGAAACAACCTCTCTATCTTTATTAGGTAAGGGTCTGCATACGTCCCCAAACCCCATTTATGGGATTACACTGGGTTTGTTGTTGTTATTGGTGGTCCAATGGAGATCCGCAGAGAATTTAAAGGGGAGATGGTTCTGTGATTTTAAGTACCAATAGGGTTTTAAAGGGTGAGAATGAGTCACGATACTGCTTTTAGTCTATGTTGTTTGGACTCCAAAAATGTTGCCGCACCCTGTGCCGGATCCTTGAAGAATACACCAGACGTCATTTTTGAAGAGTTCAAGTAACATAGCTTTTAGTCAAAAAGGGTTTTCACTTACGTTTTCATCCCAATAATAAAAGCTTTCTGCCCTATGTTTAATATGTTCAAAGCCTTTTCACCTCAAAAAAAATGAGCAGCAATATTTTACAATCATTCTTGCTTTTGCACTCATCTTATATTATTATAATTTCTTGTACTCTTCTTTTCATTATTATACCAGTTTATATTTATGGTCGCCTTGCGGTGAGGAGTATAGCAAGGCCTGTAGCTTCTGGCTTGAGAAAAGGTGCTGACATGAATCCCAAATTCCAACAATTCATTGTCCAAAATGCTCAGGTAAACAAGTTTTCTTTTATATATGAAGTTGAAAAGTAATTCTCAAAATTATACTTTTTAAAATTGGTTTTAGTCAGCAAATCGACTATTAATGGTTTAATCACTTTTTGAAATTCAGAGAACCCAAAAAGACGAGAAGAAAGTTGTAGATGAAGTCGCTCAAACTCTCGTTTTCTCGACGGTATTAATTTAAATTAATTGGCGTTGTTTCTCTATAGTACTTAATTTTTGATGGAATTTCTATTTATTTGTGATACTACTATTTTTTTTTCTCATTTTAGATGGCAGGTAGCGCACTTGTCTATTACATGAGAAGAAGTTCAGAGAAAAAGGAAAGACTAGTGGAAGAAGCGCTGAAAAAGGTGCCGCAAAAAGTGCACGATCGGCTGCAACAGATGCAAGAAAAGGTGTCGCAAGAAGTGCGGAATGAGCTTCTCAAAGAGTTGCGGGAAGAACTTCTGAAAGAGCTGCGTGAAGAACTCAGAGGCGGACAGGATTTGAAGGTCGGATTGCACTTTTAGATTCAACAAAAAATCTGTTTTGCATAATAGGTATGGATTTGATTGTTATAGATTAAAAAATAAAAAAGTGAAAATTTGAGGTTTTAATTTATTACTTAGTCTCTAGGCATTATTTTGTTTGAATGAAAGCAAGTATAGTTTAATTATGATCTCTATCAGTTAACCTTTAAAGTAGTTAAAATAATTAATCAGTGACGAAGGGAATCATACCTAGATAGAAATGATAGAAATAATCCTTTAAATAATTATATACTCCATAGTCCAGTTTTCCTCTTTATTTTCAGCTAGCTTATAATCCTTATCTATATCTATCTATCTTCTATATTATTATAAAAACATGAATAATTTACATGACAAAAATATCCCAATAGTATTAATAGACTTTTATGCCCTTAAAATTTAAAATATTTGTTAATGAACCAAGTACTTGTAATTTTCAAAATATTATCCACGGATAAACTTCTTATTCGATTTTAACTACACATAAATGTAAAATTCTAATTCGTTTTGGATTGCTATCGTACTCGCTGCCAAATGCATATGGCCTAAAGGATAGTATCATTATACTTTATGGATAGCAATATGCATGTTGTATGCTTGGTTTTTGGTTCTCCAATTTGTATGAAAATTAAATATATTACATCAATTCATATACAAAAAGGATAAGCCAAATACTTTATTAATTAAAACAATTATTATTCCACATTATTCATCACCAATCTTTTTAGGGAGTTTCACGGTAAAGTTCTTGAAGTTATTCTTAGCTCGCTTTTGCCTTTTGTTTTCCTTTTGGAAATTGAGTATAGATTTGGTTTAGGGTCAATGAATTTGACGTTAATGAATAATTTTGATTGTTTCTCAGTTATTGTGTCAGGACTGCTTTCTGGCCTGTATGGTTAGGAAACAAACTAAACAAATAGTTTGTGTAATGCAAGCTTTTAAAATTTACTTCTTTTGAAAAGTACTAGAATCAAATTTTGATAAAGTACTTTTAAAAAAATAATTTATATTTGGTTAGGTAATTTGAAGAGTACCCATACCTTTTTCAATATTAGAGCATCAAATTGTGTTTGGCTAAGTTTCAAAAATGTTTCTAAGGAAAAACTACTTTTTTAACCTTGTAGAACTACTTGAATGCACTCCTGCATAATGAAGGCATTTCAAAAGATACAGAAGGTATTTCAAAAGATTTATGACATCTTGAGGTGATGGTATATTATTGTCATTTCTCACATAGCATACTCCAATTGACTGCACTCCTTCATATTCAAAATAAAAGATAAATAAAGAAAAGATATATATATATATATATATATATATATATATGTGCGCGCGCGCGTTATACAAAAAAATATATAACCAATCTCAACATAAAATGATACAACGTTACGTTGGTCACATAAGAAAAATAATGTGCGCGTTATTTGATGCAAAATTCGTTTGGTGGTATCAAACCACACTTAAGTTATGCGAAAAAATTATGTGTTATTTTATGCGGGATAAAATATGTGGAATAAGAAAATATATAGATAAAACTCACATCCGAGTTCTGAAAAATCAAATGGAGTTACGCATGCAAGGAGTTGATAAAGGAACCTTCATATAGAAGGAATCTTCGAATTTTAGTTCTTTTCTTGGATTCTAAAATAATAGTTTGTACATATTTATAAGACAAATAAAGAGTTTGCACAAAAGCTAAAGAGTTCGGCCGAAGGTGATGTTCGATCAAAAGTACATATATTTACTCATTGTTGCCTCATATTCTAGTACTTTTAATCGTCTTTTGAGTATTAATTATATTATTTTATACTTAATATTATATTTTAATTGTGTAGAAATAAAACAATGTGAAGATAAAGAGATTTGGAGCAAAATTAAATAAAACAAAAAAACAAAAACAAGGAGACAAAGGGGGACACCCTTTAGGTTTTGTTCCCCACAATAAAAAGGGGAAATGCAATTTGAAGTGAATAAGGAACTAGAGTGGAATTCGTGAAACGGTAAAATCGTCACGGCTTTTTGCGCCGACGCTGTGGGCGGAGACTTTTTCCTATTTTGCCTGAAACAAGGTTATTTCGGCTTTACACTATCCCAACTCATATAAAAGTCAACCTAAACTCATTTTGAAGGGGGAGAAGGTGACTTTGAGAGGAGAACAAAAGTGCCAAACACTCGGGAGCACGGATTGGATCAATTCTTCCATCTCTTTCCTAGTACTCATTGATTTTATGTTTGAAAACCTTATTTTTGATGATTGTATGAACATAAGTGGCTAAGAACCCTATTGTTCTAGGGTCATGGGTGATACATGAATGTTGATATTTGAAGTTTAATTTGACGAAGTTGATTTTATCATATTGGGTTATTTTTTAATTCTATTTTTAATTATTTTGCTGAGTAGCTAACAGTAAAATACCATCTACGAATCTAGAGTTGAACTCGAAAGTGGGAATTCTAGATTGCATATAGAATTAAATAGAGCAGGTTCTTGAACCCGGGCATCGGGGAACGAATTCGCGGTTAGGATAGAAATATACCTAATTGCCTTGCTTGGTTGAAATACAGGAAGTGTAAATGCATTCTTGTTAATCTTAATTCCATAGACATATAGGCATTAAGTTAGCTTGAGTAGGCGAGTAAGAACTCGACAGATTCTTATGAGTAATATCAACCTTGTCAATCAACAATCCAGTTAAATCAATTAGTCATTTTAAGCTAAGAACGCAACATGATTGTTAGCTAACCCGTGACCCTGGAATATTATCTCCTATTGATTGTTATTCGAAATTGTTTAAGTGTTGTGGTTGATTTCTAGTATTTCATTACTTGATAGTTTTTTGGTAGTAAATTAGGAAATTATCTATTTTGTGAGAAATCACTTGAATCGATAAGTTATTTGAGTTTGAATTAATCAAAAGTTAATCATAAGTCTTTGTGGGAACGATACTCTACTCATTACTCTATTACTTGACGACCACATATACTTGCATGAGTGTGTTTGGTCGCAATAGAAGGGCTAGCTCCGCCTCTGCTCATGGTCTCGAAAAAAGAAGAAACATGCACACAACAACTACTATTACAATATTTCATATTCAAATTAGTTAGTTGGAGTCAGCTATATGAATCCCAAATATTTATTTTGGTCCTCCAAAGTAACAAACACACATCTAAAAATATAAGGGAAACTAAAACTACAAATCTTTAGGTATTTGATCGCTTCTACGGTCACACATCTGCGCCCACCTTGTCCGCATCTGCGATTTTTGGGCTGACTACTCTGGGCCGTTTCTGCGGTTGCTGGCTCGCTTCTGCGGTTGCTGGCTCGCTTCTGCGAGCTCGCACCTACGTCCATAGCCCCGCAGGTGCGATTGCACCAGAAACCTAGTGCTTTAGTTATTGCTCCTAAGTCCAAACTTGGTCCGAGCCTAATCCGATTAACACCCGAGGCCCTCGGGGCCCCGCCCAAATATACCAACAAGTTTGAAATCATAAAAAGAACTCGCTTGAACACTCAGAACGCGTAAAACAATATCAAAACTAAGAATCACACCCCAAACCAAATTAAATCAACTTATGAACTTTAAGTTTTTCCAACTTACTCCGAACGCGCTGAAACATACTTAAACTACTCGGAATGATGCCAAATTTTGCGTGCAAGTCTTAAATTACCGTATGGAACTATTCCCAGACTTAGAATCTCAAACGGACCTCGATAACACCAAATCCTATTTCAAACCAAATTTAAAGAACTCTAAAATCTTTAATGTGCCAACTTTCACTATTAAGCGCCAAAACGCTCCCGGGTCATCCAAAACCCGATCTAAATATACGCCCTAGTCAAAATCATCATAAGAACCTATTGGGACCGTCAAATCCTGATTCCGAGATCGTTTACTCAAAATATTGACCAAAGTCAAATTTAGCCTCTTAAAGCCAAACTAAGAAACCAAGTGTTCCGATTTCAATCTGACCCCTTCCAAATCCCGCACTAACCATTCCCGTAAGTCATAAAACAGTAAAATTACATACAGGGATCCTCATTTAGGGGAATGGGGTTCTAGAAACCAAAACGACCAGTCAAGTCGTTACAGTGACCCAAGTGGATGGATCCATATCCACACACAAGCATGGCTAATTCAACTTGCTACCAGCTCGGCATGGTCATAGGTTCAATATCATAATCCGCCCGGTATGATCACAGGCATAATAGTACAACCCGCTAGGCGTGGTCACATGCATAACAATACAATTTGTCTGGTGTGGTCACAGGCATAACAACACAAGCTGCCCGACATGGTCATAGGCATAACAACATAATTCGTCCGGTGTGATCATAAGTACCTAGTCCAATCATATCACACAGGAGAAAATAACAAGAAAACATGTATGCGATGAATAATTAACAAATCTCATGCTCCTGGATTGATAAAATGACATGCTAAGTGTAGGCAGGTGCCAAGTGTGCTATCATAGCTCGAATAGGAAATTTCATCATAGCATAACATTTATCAAGTTCATTCATGTATTAAACCTCTATGTAGCCTCAAACATTGCTCAAATAGTTCACAACAATGTTACAAATGTGAGAAACATCATAGCTTAAAGCTTAACAGTTAATTCTAGGCATATCATAGAATAAGCACAACCTGGGCGTGGATAAATACCCCCGGTGTTAGCACATGGGCTCAAAACCCCACACATGTGTGCACCCATAGCACGTAGCTAACATAAATAATCCAGACAACTAGTGCCCCAACCAAGTTTAGATAACATACTTACCTCAAGCAAACCAAATCACTCCGCTAACAAGCTCTTCCCGTGCGTATCAACATCTGAAAGGCCTAAATTTAGCCAAAATAACGTAATACTATCAATAAAAGCCATAGGAAGTGATTCCAAAAGATAAGGCTGGGGTTTTTAACTCAAATAAAAAAGTCAACACAAAAAAGTCAACCTGGGCCCGTACCTCAGAACTCGACAAAATTTATAAATTCTGAACACACATTCAATTACGAGTCCAACCATACAAAAATTATCAAATTGCAACCAAAAATCGCCTCTCAAATCCTCAAATTTCACTCTCCATTAATATAGTCCAAAACTCCCCAAATTATAATTTAGATTCATGAGAAATAGGTAAAATAATCAATGTCTATTAAATATTCATGGAAAAAAGTGATTAAAAGTCACTTACCTCTTCAATCTAGGTGGAAACCTCTCCAAACATCGCCTTAGTCCGTACTCCAAAATTCCTATAACAACCCGACTGGTCATTTTGAGCATTTTCACTTAGCTCGGTGATTTGAGGGCATGAGTAGCTCCATATGATGTATTATGAATTGTGTGTATTATCGGTTTCGGTTTTCTGGTGATTCAAAATTAGTTTGGAAGAATGAATTTCATGTGTGAAGTTTTAAGTTGGAAGAGTTGACCAAGTTTGACTTTTGAGTATTTGACCTCAGATTGGGATTCTGATGGTTTCATTAGGCCCGCATAGGGATTTGGGACTTAGGTGTATGCCCATATTTGCATTTGGAGATATTTAGAAAGTTTCGGCACTAATTGGCGGAAGTTGGCAATTTGAAGGTTTGAAATGTTCATAAGTTTGACCGGAAGTTGAATTTGATGATATCGAGTTCGGATTGTGGTTATGAGAATTGAAATAGCTTCGTTATTCCATTTGGGACTTGTGTGCAAAATTTGAGGTCATTCCGAATTGATTTGATATGGTTCGACACGAATTTTGGAAGTTGAAGGTTCAAAAGTTCATTAAGTTCGATTTGAGGTACGATTCATGGTTTTGATGTTGTTATGCATGAATTTAGGCCTCGAGTAAGTCCGTGTTAGGTTTTAGGACATGTTGGAGTGTTTGGACGGGGTCTCGAGGGGCTCGGGTGAGTTTCAGATCATTTCCATGTTCTTTGGCACTGCTGATTTCTGGTGTTTCAGACCTTCTTCACGATCGTAAAGCTTGGGTCGTGATCACGTAGTGTATTATTGGAGCTGGCCTTTTATCCTTCATTACATTCGCGTACCTTTGTGAGGCCATAGCATCACGTTCGCGTTCATCAACTCATGTTCGCATAGAGTTGAGTTGAGAAGCTGGGGACTAGAGGAAATATCTTCGCGTTCGCGAAGTAGCAGCCGCGTTCGCGAAGGTGTGTATCTGTTGTGCATCATGTTCGCGAGTTCTATGCCGCAAACACGTAGGGTCTTTTTGTGGCGGTTTATGGTATGAAGTTGGTTTGGCTAGATTCGAGCCATTCGGAGTTAGATAATCGAGGGAAAGGCCTAATAGTGGATTGAGTTAGCGTGTTTTGAGGTAAGTGTCTTGCCTAACTTAGTGTGGGTGAATAACCCCTTAGGATTGGTGTTGTTTTGTGATAATTGTGATGTGTGGAAGCCGTGTACGCAAGGTGACGAGTGTGTACACAGGCTAAATATGGAAGTTTACCGGTTTTAGCTATGTAGATCTCTTTCACGCCTTAATTGAGTTATCTTATCATGTTGTATTCATCATCATTAGTCTATTTTCACATGTTCTACTTGTCTTATCTCTTGCTTGTTAATTGCTCTACATGTTTAGTTGAAGTTCTTGTTTTCTTTATTCCTTATTCATTATTTAACCGTTGAATTCTTTACTTGAAGTTGTTATTATTGGAATATCTTGTTGTTGAAAGTGGCATTGAATTATAAAGGTTGTGATTCACATTGAGGCAAAGTGTTAAGTTTTGAAATATTATTCTTGTTGGGTTATTCACTTTCGATTGTCATTGTTGATACTCGTGTACACATTGTGGTTGAACCATGGGCTACTTGTTATAAAAATACTATTGTTGTTGGTTTCTTGGCAAGTTGTGATATTGGGCACTTGAGGTGCGATTTGTGATACATTGTGATATTGATATGCATGTGGTGGTATAAGATTTTGGGGTTGAAACGCATGTGGTGAGATAAGGTGGGCTTGATACGTGTGGCTAGTAAATGTAATGACCCGGCGGGTCGTTTTGAGAGTAATAACCCCGATCCCCTATTAACTGCTTCCCCCGTATCTTTTTCTACTTATTTGACTTGCTAGGAGGTTTTGTTTTGGTTTCGGAGTGTTTTGCGACACTTAGTCCCTAAATGAAAGTTTAAGCCTTAGCATTTTGACCGTAGTCGGAACTGTGTGAAGTCGACTCTGGAATGGGGCTATGTCAGTTCCGTTAGCTCAGTTGGGTGATTTTGGACTTAGGGGCATGTCCGGATTGTGTTTTGGAGGTCTGTAGCTTATTTAGGCTTGAAATGGTGAAAGTCGAATTTTTGGAGATGTTGACCGGAAGTGAACTTTTTGATATCAGGGTCGGATTCCAATTCCGGAAGTTGGAGTAGCTCTGTAATGTTGAATATGACTTGTGTGCAAAATTTGCGGTCAATCGGACGTGGTTTGATAGGTTTCAACATCGATTGTAGAAATTTAAAGTTTCAAGTTCATTAAGTTTGGATTGGAGGGTGATTCGTGTTTTTAGTATTGTTTGAAGTGATTTAAGGGCTCGACTAAGTTCGTATGGTGTTTTAGTAATGGTTGGTATGTTTGGTTGAGGTCCCGGGGGCCTCGGGTGAGTTTTGGATGCTTAACGGATCATTTTGGACTTGTGAAAGATAGCAGATTTTCTGATTTTCCTAGTTGTTGGTTTCCTTCTTCACGTTCGCGAGGGGTGTTCTGTGTTCGCGACGAGGAGCTGGAGGTAGGAGGAAGATTGTTCTTCGAGTTCGTGAAATGGGGATCGTGTTCGCGAAAGGGTTTTTAGGCAGTGCACTGCAAATGCGAGAAGGGCATCGCGCTCGCGCAGAGAAAGTTGAGCGGCTGGGACCCCAGGCCTTTTTGCCTACGCGTTCGCGATGTTAGTCTCGCGTTCGCGTAGGGTTGAGCTTAGTGGTCTTCGCGTTCGCGATGAAGGGATTCTGGGCCAAAGTAAGTTTGTGCTTCACGAACACGAGGATCCTTCCGCGTTCGCGAAGAAGGATTTGCCTGAGCAGAATATAAAATTTCAAAAACGAGAGTTAGGCCATTTTTATTTGAGAGCTCGGATTTAGGAGATATTTTGATGGATTTTCAGAGACACAAATTGGGTAACGATTCTTCACTTGATTTTGGTTATATCCCACTAATCTATCACTAATTACATCTTTTAATTTCGGATTTGGGTGGAAAATTTAGGGAAAATGGGAAGAAGTTCTTCAACTAAGATTTTGGGTTTTGACTGAGATTTTTATACCGTATTTGGATAATTTTGGTACGAGTGAACTCGTGAGTGAATGGGTGTTCATATTTTGTGACTTTTACCTGATTCCGAGACGTGGGCCTGGTGAGGCATTTTAGTGCGATTTTTGAAATTCTTGTTAAAGTCTTGATTTCATTAATTAAATTAGTCTATTGTAGTTGTATATATGGTATGAAATTATTTTTGGCTAGATTTGCGCCATTCGGAGTCGGATAATCGAGGAAAGGGCATTCTTACTGATTGATTGAGCTTGGTTCGAGGTAAGTAGCTTGCCTAACCTTGTGTGGGGGAAATCCCTTTATTATTTGGTACTGTTGTGATATGTGAGCATCATGTACGTGAGGAGACGAGTGCGTACACATGCTATTTTTTTTTGTAAAAACTCGATTTATTTTACTGAGTAATAACTTGTTTTTCCTTTAATTTGAGTTATATTGTTTAAATGAGTATTAGTCTGTTTTCATTTTTAATTGAGCTCTTCCAATATATGTAGTTATCCTGTTTAGTCTAATATCGCATGTCTGCTTTAACTACTTATTTGAACTCTGTAAAGCATGCCTAGTTGATTTCCTACTTTTTCCTTGTTCTTTATTAGTATAACTATAGAAATCTTGTTGTTAACTGTCGTATTTATCGGTTTGAGTTGTGTGTTTACTTTTGAGACTACAAGGCGGTTCCTCAAGAGTTCTCCCTGTATATTTACTTTTGAGATTACGAGGCGGTACCTCGGGAGTTCTCCCTGCATATTTACTTTTGAGACTACGAGGCGGTTCCTCGGGAGTTCTCCCTGCACATTTACTTTTGAGACTACGAGGCGGTACCTCGTAAGTTCTCCCTGCACATTTACTTTTGAAACTACGAGGCGGTACCTCGGGAGATCTTTTTGCTTCTTTACTTCGGGACTACGAGACGGTATCTCAGGAGATCTCTTTGTACTGCTATTTTTGCAGTGTTTTCCTTTTGTTAAATTCTAGTCTCTTAATATATTATTACATTTCCCTGCTTTATTTATTATATACCAGTGGGCCTGACCTAACCTCGTCACTATTCGGCCGAGGTTAGGCTTGGCACTAACTGGTACCGTTGTGGTGTACTCATGTTACTCTTCTGCACATGTTTTAGTGTGCAGATCCAGGTACTTATCAGCCCTGCTATTACCTGAGAGTGCTTGCAAGACTTCAAGGTACATCTTCCGTGTCCACAGACCTAGGAGTCCCATCTATTCTCCCATATGTCAAACACTTCATGTATTCCTTTTATTAGACTCTGGTGTATAGAGATCCTATTATTTTCCTGTAGTTTGTGACTTACGATATTTTGGGTTTTGAGAAGACTGTGAATTTATATAGTATTGCTTATTGTACATGTCGAGCGGCATTGTTACTAGTTATTCAGTTATCCGATGCTGTTAGTTGCCAAGTTTTACTTTCGAATTGTTATTTTCCGCAATTTATTAGGCTTACCTAGTCGTAGAGACTAGGTGCCGTCACGAAGTTATATGGAGGGAGTTTGGGTCGTGACAAGTTGGTATCAGAGCTCTAGGTTCATAGGTGTCGTAAGTCACAAGCAAGTTTAGTAGAGTCTCGCGGATCGGTACAGAGACGTCTGTATTTATCTTCGGGAGGCTATGAAACTGTTAGGAAAAATTACACTTCTTTGATTCTTTGTCGTGTGAAATTTTTGACTTCGAAATTCTAAACTTATGTATTATATTCTCTCACAGATGGTGAGGACACGTACATGCAGATATGATGACGAGGCACTCACGCCTCCTGCTAGATCTCGAGAGGCCAGGGCCGGGGTAGAGGCCGAGGACGTCCACGCGGTGTAGCCAGAGCACCCACGCGAGCTGATACAGAGGAGCCCCCAGTAGCTCCAGTTGGAGGGAAGACACCTGAGGTACCTGTTGTTGTACCAGCCCTCCAGGAGACTCTAGCCCATTTTCTGAGCATGTTCAGCACCTTAGCTCAGGCTGGATTGATTCCACTTGCTCCTGCCGCATCCCAGGCCGGGGGAGGAGCACAGACTCCCGTCGTCGGTTCTCCAGAGCAATGGGTTCAGGTCGACCAGGTTCCAGATATTATATCGATGCAGCCGGTAGCTCCAGCTCAGCCCGAGGTTAGGGCAGTAGTTTCTGAGGCGGAGCAGCTCAGACTTGAGAGGTACAAGAAGTACCACCCTCCCACTTTGAGTGGATTGGCGTAAGAGGATTCCCAGGGTTTTCTGGAGGAATGTCACCATATTCTCCGTACTATGGGTGTAGCGGAGTCGAGTGGGGTTTCTTTTACTGCATTCCAGCTTAGAGGAGCAGCCTATCAGTGGTGGCATGCTTATGAGTTGAGTAGTTTGGCTGAGGCGGTTTAACTTACATGGACTCGGTTCTCGGACATATTTTTGAGAGAGCATGTCCCTCAGAGCCTCAGGGACGCATGGAGCGCGGAGTTTGAGCAGTTGAGTAGTCCGGCCTTGGTTGCCACAGTTCGAGAGAGGGTTCGTCGATTTATTAAGGAACTCCACCCCAGTATCAGGATTAGTATGGCTCAGGAGTTGGAGATGGATATTTCTTACCAGCAGGCTGTGAGTATTGCTAGGAGATTGGAGGGCATGCTCGTTCGGGATAGAGAGGAGAGGGAGGCCAAGAGGTCCCGAGAGTCTGGCACTTATAGTGGTACTCGTGCCCTAGCTGCAGTTCGCCATGGTAAGGGCTATGGGAGTCGCCCCGTCCATTCAGCACTTCCAGCCGCCAGTGGTATTCCGGCCCCATCTAGGCCCCATGAGCCTTTTTATGCACTGCCAATATCTAGTACCCCTCCTGCACGGGGTGCTTTTAGCGGCCAGTCTAGTAGATCTGGCCCGAGCCAGTCACAATAGCCACGCCCTCCGAGAGCTTGTTTTGAGTGTGGCGATACTCGCCATGAGGGACTGCCCCAGACTTAGGAGGGGTGCACCTCCATAGACTTTTCAGGCACAATGTGTTCCATCGGGTCCTCAGGCTATGATTCCAGCACCAGCTACCGCCCCACCTGCTCAGCCATCTCGAGTTGGAGGTCGGGGAGGTCGAGGTCTCCCTAGAAGGGGAGGCTAGGCCAGATACTATGCTCTTCCTGATCGTATAGAGGCAGTTGCTTCCGACTCTGTCATTATAGGTATTGTTCTGGTCTGTCATAGATATGTGTCGGTTTTGTTTGATCTAGGCTCCACTTATTCATATGTGTCCTCTTATGTTTCCCTGTATTTGGGCGTATCTAGTGATTCCTTGGGTTCCCCTGTTTATGTGTCTACTCTTGTGGGAGATTCTCTTGTTGTGGACCGCGTGTATCAGTCGTGTTTGATTGCTCTTAGTGGTTTTGAGACCAGAGCTGATTTATAATTGCTCAGTATTATAGACTTTGATGTTATCTTGGGCATAGACTGGTTGCCGCCCCATTATGCTATTCTTGATTGTCACGCTAAGTCTATGACACTGGTTATGCCAGGATTACCGCGATTAGAGTGGAGAGGTGCCTTAGAGTATACTCCCAACAGAGTTATTTCATTTCTTAACGCTCAACGAATGGTTGAGAAGGGGTGTGACGCGTATCTAGCTTATGTGAGAGATTTCAGTATTGATACCCCTACAGTTGAGTCAGTCCCAGTAGTGAGGGATTTTTCATTGATACCCCTACAGTTGAGTCAGCCGCCCGACAGAGACATTGATTTTACCATTGATTTATTGTTGGGCACTCAGCCCATCTCTATTCCTCCATATCATATGGCTCATCCTGAGTTGAAGGAGCAGTTACAGGAGTTTCTTGATAAGGACTTCATTCGGCCCAGTGTGTCACCTTGGGGTGCTCCTGTCTTATTTGTGAAGAAGAAGGATGGTTCTATGCAGATGTGTATTGATTACCGCCAGTTGAACAAGGTCACAGTGAAGAACATGTATACATTGCCTTGTATTGATGGCCTATTTGATCAGTTACAGGGTGCCAGGGTGTTTTTCAAGATTTATTTGTGTTCCGTCTATCATCAGTTGAAGATTCGAAAGCCAGATATCCCGAAGACTGCTTTTAGGACTCGGTATGGTCAGTACGAGTTTCTTGTGATGTCATTTGGGCTGACCAATGCCCAGCAGCTTTTATGCACAGTCTGTTCCGGCCTTATCTTGACTCTTTCGTCATTGTGTTTATTGACGACATTCTGGTGTACTCTCAGACTTGGGAGGATCATGAGCAGCACCTGATGACTGTGCTTCAGACCTTGAGAGAAAAGAAGTTATATGCAAAATTTTTAAAGTGTGAGTTTTGATTTATTCGGTTTCGGTTTTTCGGTTTATTCGGTCGGTTTGCGGTTTATAGTTTTAAAAAGTTCGATTTTCGATTCGGTGATCGGTTTTAACTGTCGGTTTTCGATTAAACCGAAAAATTAATTTTTTTTACTCTTAGTCCCTTGCCGTGTTACTCTTTGAAAGAATATATAGCTTTTACTAATATGGCTATATATATTTCCCACGATATGAATACATAGCTTTTACTAGTTCAAGACTGTTAAGTAGTAATGGAGTAGTGCGTTGCTGAGGTAGAGATTTAAAAGAGGGAGCAGCTACAGAGAGTATGTCAAGTGGAGCTTCGCGTCCACTTCACTTGATTTATTCTGTTATACAACAGTACACCCTTTTTTTCTTTGTTTCCTTCTTTTCTTTAGGTTCCTTCCATATTATGCAAAAATTACTAAATGCATTTAACTTTTGGGAAGCTTCTTTTTTTTTTTTTTTTCGGGATTTAATTGGGTATTAAGTTTATTAATTAAGGTAAAAACTTACCGGAATTTATACAAAATGCATCAAACTCTTTAGTTAAGTTGCGCTTCCATAACTCTTGCATAAATATTCTTATCTTTTTAGTGTATTTGATGGGATTTCTTATTTCTTTTCTCTTTTTCTGTAACAAGTAATCTATTTTCGTTGTTTCGTACTATTTTTGTCATGGTTTGAAACCGAAAAATCGAACCGATTAAACCGAAATGAAAATTAATAAACGAATCGAACCGAAGTTATTATAGTTCGGTTTTGGTTATTAAAATCACAAATCGAAAACCGAATAAACCGAACCAAAATTCTACAAAACCGAACCGAACCGACTAATGCCCACCCCTATCAGTGGCATTCTTGGGTCATATAGTATCGAGTGAGGGAATATAGGTGGATCCGAAGAAGATTGAAGCAGTGCAGAGTTGACCCAGACCGTCCTCAGCTATGGAGATCCGGAATTTTTTTGGTTTGGCGGGGTATTACCGTCGATTTGTAGAGGGTTTCTCATTTATTGCAGCACCTATGACTAGGCTGACCTAGAAGGGTGCTTCGTTCAGGTGGACAGAGGAGTGTGAGGAGAGCTTTCAGAAGCTTAAGACAGCTTTGATTATAGCCCTAGTATTGGTATTGCCTACAAGTTTAGGATCTTATATTGTATATTGCGATGCATCGCGGATTAGTCTCGGCGCAGTGTTAATGCAGGACGGTAGTGTGATTGCCTACGCGTCCAGACAACTGAAGGTTCATGAAAAGAACTATCTTGTCCATGACCTTGAGTTAGCAGCTATTGTTCATGCCTTGAAGATTTGGCGGCACTATTTGTACGGTATACCTTGTGAGATTTACACCGATCACCGGAGTTTGCAGCATCTGTTCAAGCAATAGGATCTTAACTTGCGTCAGCGAAGGTGGTTGGAGCTGCTTAAAGATTATGATATCACCATTTTGTACCATTCCGAGAAGTCCAATGTGGTGGCCGATGCTTTGAGTCACCGGGCGGAGAGTTTGGGGAGCTTAGCATATTTACCAGCCGCAGAGAGGCCATTGGCATTGGATGTTCAGGCCTTAGCCAGCCAGTTTGTTAGATTGGATATTTCTTGAGCCGAGTCAAGTATTGGCTTTTGTGGTCTCTCGGCCTTCTCTGTATGATCGCATCAGGGAGCGTCAGTATGATAACCCTCATCTGCTTGTCCTTAAGGACACGGTTCAGCACAGTGATGCTAAAGAGGACACTATTGGGGATGATGGTGCATTGAGGATGCAGGGCAGGCTATGTATGCCCAATGTAGATGGTTTGCGTGAGTTAATTCTCTAGGAGGCTCACAACTCGCGGTACTCCATTCATCCGGGTGCCGCGAAGATGTACCAGGACTTGAGGAAACATTACTGGTGGAGGAGGATGAAAAAGGACATAGTGGAATTTGTAGCTCGGTGTCTAAATTGCCAGCAGGTGAAGTATGCGCATCAGCGGCCAGGTGGGTTACTTCAGAAGTTAGAGATTTCAGAGTGGAAATAGGAGCGGATCACTATGGATTTCTTTGTTGGACTACCACGGACTCAATGGAGGTTTGATGCAGTTTGGGTGATTGTGGATAGGCTGAATAAGTTAGCTCATTTCCTTCCTGTGAAGGCTACCTATTCTTCCGAGCAGTATAACTGTAGAAATCTTGTTGTTAACTGTCGTATTTATCAGTCTGAGCTGTGTGTTTACTTTTGAGACTACGAGGCGGTTCCTCGGGAGTTCTCCCTGCACATTTACTTTTGAGACTACGAGGCGGTACCTAGGGAGTTCTTCCTACATATTTACTTTTGAGACTACGAGGCGGTATCTCTTGAGTTCTCCCTGCATATTTTCTTTTGAGACTACGAGGCAGTACCTCGGGAGTTCTCCCTGTACATTTACTTTTGAGACTACAAAGCGGTACATCGGGAGATCTCTTTGCTTCTTTACTTCAGGACTACGAGACGGTATCTAGGGAGATCCCCTGCTGTTTGCCCTTGTGTTGTACTGCTATTTTTGTTGTGTTTTCCTTTTGTTAAATTCCAGTCTCTTAATATACTGTTATATTTCCCTGCTTTATTTATTATATACCAGTGGGCCTGACCTGACCTCATCACTACTCGGCTGAGGTTAGGCTTGGCATTTACTGGTACCGTTGTGGTGTACTCATGCTACTCTTCTGAACATGTTTTTGTGTGCCGATTCAGGTACTTCTTATCAGCCCCGCTATTAGCTGAGAATGCTTGCTGTCGTACGGAGACTTCAAGGTACATTTGTCGCGTCCACAGACCTAGGAGTCCCCATCTATTCTCCCCTATGTCAACCACTTCCTGTATTCCTTTTATTAGACTTTAATGTATAGAGATGCTATTTTCTTTCTATAGCTTGTGACTTACGATGTTTCGGGTTTTGGGAAGACTGTAAATTTATAGAGTATTGGTTATTGTATATGCCGAGTGAAATTGTTACTAGTTATTCAGTTATCCACTGCTGTTAGTTGCCAAGTTTTACTTTCGTTTTATTATTTTTCGCAATTTGTTAAGCTTACCTAGTCGTAAAGACTAGGTGCCGTCACGACGTTATACAGAGGGAGTTTGGGTTGTGACAAGTTGGTATCATAGCTCTAGGCTCATAGGTGTCGTGAATCACAAGCAAGTTTAGTAGAGTCTCACAGATCGGTACAGAGACGTCTGTATTTATCTTCGGGAGGCTATGGAACTATTAGGAAAAATTACACTTCTTTGATTCCTTGTCGTGCGAAATTGTTGACTTCGAAATTCTAAACTTATGTATTATATTCTCTCACAAATGGTGAGGACACGTACATGCGGATATGATGACCAGGCACTCGCACCCCCTGCTAGAGCCGCGAGAGGCCAAGGCCAGGGTAGAGACCGAGGACGTCCACGCGATGCAGCCAGAGCACCCGCGCGAGTTGCTACAGAGGAGCCCCCAGTAGCCCCAGTTGGAGGGCAGACACTTGAGGTACTTGTTGCTGCACCAGCCCTCCAGGAGACTCTAACCTAGTTTCTGAGCATGTTCAGCACCTTAGCTCAGGGTTGGATTGAATCCACTTGCTCATGCCACATCTCAGGCTGGGGGAGGAGCACAAACTCCCGTCGTCGGTACTCCAGAGCAACGAGTTTAGGTCGACCAAGTTTCAGAGATTATATCGATGCAGCCGTTAGCTCCAGCCCAGCCCGAGGTTAGGGCAGCAGTTTCTGAGGCGGAGAAGCCCAGACTTGAGAGGTACAAGAAGTACCACCCTCCTACCTTCAGTGGATTGGCGTCATAGGATTCCTAGGGTTTTCTGGAGTAGTATCAATATATTCTCCATACTATGGGTGTAGCGGAGACGAATGGGGTTTCTTTTACTGCATTCCAGCTTAGAAGAGCAGCCTATCAGTGGTGGCGCGCTTATGAGTTGAGTAGTCCGGATGATTTCACTTACATGGACTCAGTTCTCGAACATGTTTTTGAGAGAGTATGTCCCTCAGAGCCTCAGGGACGCATAGCGTGTAGAGTTTGAGAAGTTGCGCCAAGGTGCTATGACTGTTTTAGAGTATGTAATTCGTTTAAGTGATTTGGCCCGACATGCACCGGCCTTGGTTGCCATAGTTCGAGAGAGGGTTCGTCGGTTTATTGAGGGACTCCACCCCAGTATCAGGATTAGTATGATTCCGAGAGTTTGAGATGGATATTTCTTACCAATAGGTTGTGAGTATTGCTAGGAGATTGGAGGGCATGCTCTCTCGGGATAAAGAGGAGAGGGAGGCCAAGAGGTCCCGAGAGTCTGGCACTTATAGTGGTACTCGTGCCCCAGTTGCATTTCGCCATGGTAGGGGCAATGGGACTCACCCTGTCCATTCAGCACTTCCATCCACCAGTGGTATTCCGGCCCCATCTAGGCCCCAGGAGCCTTATTATGCACCGCCAGTATCTAGTGCACCTCCTGCACGAGGTGCCTTTAGCGGTCAATCCAGCAGACCTGGACCGAGCCAGTCACAGCAACAACGCCCTCTGAGAGCTTGTTTAGAGCGTGGAGACACTCTCCATATGGTGACAGACTGCCCCATACTTAAGAGGGGTGCACCTCCACAGATTTCTCAGGCACAGCGTATTCCGTCGGGTCCTCATGCTATGATTATAGCACCAGCTACCTCCCCACCTACTCAGCCAGCTCGAGGTGGAGGCCGTGGAGGTCGAGGTCGCCCTAGAGGGGGAGGCCAGGCCAAATACTATGCTCTTCCTGATCGTACAGAGGCAGTTACTTCCGACGCTGTCATTACAGGTATTGTTCCGGTCTGTCATAGAGATGCGTCAGTTTTGTTTGATCCAAGCTCCACTTATTCCTATGTGTCCTCTTATTTTGCCCCGTATTTGGGCGTATCTTGTGATTCCTTGGGTTCCCTTGTTTATGTGTCTACTCTGGTAGGAGATTCTCTTGTTGTGGGTCACGTGTATCGGTCATGATTGATTGCTCTTAGTGGTTTTGAGACCAAAGCTAATTTATTATTGCTCAGTATGGTAGACTTTGATATTATCTTGGGCATAGACTGGTTGTCACCCCATTATGCTATTCTTGATTATCAAGCTAAGACTGTGATGTTGGCTATGCTAGGATTACCGCGATTAGAGTGGAGAGGTATCTTAGAGTATTCTCCCAGCAGAGTTATTTCATTTCTTAAAGCTCAACGAATGGAGAAGGGGTGTGACGCGTATCTAGCTTATGTGAGAGATGTCATTGATACCCCTACAGTTGAGTCAGTCCCAGTAGTGAGGGATTTTCCATATGTATTTTGAGTTGATCTTCCGGGCATGCCGCTCGACAGAGACATTGATTTTGGCATCGATTTGTTGTCGGGCACTCAGCCCATCTCTATTCTTCCATATCGTTTGGATCCTCCTGAGTTGAAGGAGTTGAAGGAGAAGTTACATGAGTTGCTTGATAAGGGTTTCATTCAGCCCAGTATGTCACCTTGGGGTGCTCCTATCTTATTTGTGAAGAAGAAGAAGAATGGTTTTATGCGGATGTGTATTGATTACCGCCAGTTGAACAAGGTCACAGTGAAGAACATGTATACATTGCCTCGTATTGATGACCTATTTGATCAGTTTCAGCGTGCCAGGGTGTTTTCCAAGATTGATGTGCATTTCGGCTATCATCAGTTGAAGATTCGAAAGCCAGATATCCCAAAGACTACTTTTAGGACTCAGTATGATCACTACGAGTTTCTTATGATGTCATTTAGGCTGACCAATGCCCCAGCAACTTTTATACACTTGATACACAGTATATTCCGGCCTTATCTTGACTTTTTCATCATTGTGTTTATTGACGACATTCTGGTGTACTCTCGGACTCGGGAGGATCATGAGCAACACCCGATGACTATGCTTCAGACCTTGAGAGAAAAGAAGTTATATGCAAAATTTTCAAAGTGTGAGTTTTGGCTAGACTTAGTGGCATTCTTGGGTCATGTAGTATCGAGTGAGGGGATCCAGGTAGATCCGAAAAAGATTAAAGCAGTGCAGAGTTGGCCCACACCTTCCTCAGCTACGGAGATCCAGAGTTTTCTTGGTTTGGCGAGGTATTACCGTCGATTTGTAGAGGGTTTCTCATCTATTGCAGCACATATGACCAGGCTGACCCAGAAGGGTGCTCCGTTCAGGTGGACAGGGGGGTGTGATGACAGTTTTCATAAGCTCAAGACAGCTTTGACTATAGCCCCAGTATTGGTATTACCTATAGGATCAGGATCTTATATTGTATATTGCGATGCGTCGCGGATTGGTCTCGGCGCGGTGTTCATGCAGGGCGTTAGGGTGATTGCCTACGCGTCCAGACAGTTGAAGGTGCATGAAAATAACCATCATGTCCACGGCCTTGAGTTAGCAGCTATTGTTCATGCCTTGAAGATTTGGTGGCACTATTTGTACGGTGTCCCTTGTGAGATTTACACCAATCATCGGAGTTTGTAGCATCTATTCAAGCAAAAGGATCCTAACTTGCGTCAGCGGAGGTGGTTGGAGCTGCTTAAAGATTATGATATCACCATTTTGTACCATCCCGGGAAGGCCAATGTGGTGGCCGATGTTTTGAGTCGTCGGGCGGAGAGTTTTAGGAGCTTAGCATATCTACCAGCAGCAGAGAGACCATTGGCGTTGGATGTTCAGGCCTTAGCCAGCCAGTTTGTTAGATTGGATATTTCTGAGCCGGGTCAAGTATTGGCTTGTGTGGTCTCTCGGCCTTCTCTTTATGATCGTATCAGGGAGCATCAGTTTACATCTGCGAGATCGTTAGGCTTCATGGCATATCGGTATCTATCATCTCTGATCGGGGTACGCGGTTTACATCACGATTCTGGAGGGTTGTATAACATGGGTTGGGTACTCAAGTAGAGCTGAGCATAATATTTCACCCTCAGACGGATAGTCTGAGCGCACTATTCAGATATTAGAGGATATGTTTCGTGAGTGTGTGATAGATTTTGGAGGTTCTTGGGATCGGTTCTTGCCTCTTGCGGAGTTTTCCTACAACAACAGTTATCAGTCGAGCATCCAGATAGAACCGTATAAGGCTATGTATGGTAGGCGGTGTCAGTTTTCAGTGGGTTGGTTCGAGCCGGACGAGGCTAGATTATTGGGTACAGACTTGGTTCAGGATGCCCTGGATAAGGTGAAGGTAATTTAGGATCGACTTCGCACAACCCAATCCAGACATAAGGGTTAAGCCGATCGGAACGTTCACAATGTTGCATTCATGGTTGGAAAGCGGTTCTTGCTCCGAGTTTCACCTTTGAAGGGCGTTATGAGGTTAGGGAAGAAGGGAAAGATGAGCCCACAGTTCATTGGTACATTTGAGGTGTTGTGACGAGTTGGAGAGATTGCTTATGAGCTTGTCTTACCTCCTAGTCTAGCAGGAGTTCATCCGGTATTCTACGTTTCTATGCTCCGGAAGTATCACGGTGATCCATCTCACGTGTTGGGTTTCAGCTCAGTCCAGTTGGACAAGGATCTATCTTATTTTGAAGAGCCGGTGGCTATTTTGGACAGGCAGGTTCGAAAGCTAAGGTCAAAGGATATTTCTTCAGTTAAGGTTCAGTGGAGGGGTCAGCCGATCGAGGAGGCGACTTGGGAGACCACGCAGGATGTGTGCAGCCGTTATCCTCGTCTTTTCACCACTTCAGGAATGTCTCTATGCTCTTTCGAAGACGAATGATTGTTTTAAGAGGGGGAGAATGTAAGGACTTGGCTGGTCGTTTTGAGAGTAATAGCCTCGATCCCCTATTAACTGCTTTCCTAGTATCCTTTTCTGCTTATGTGACTTACCGGGAGGTTTTGGTTTTGGTTTCGGAGTGTTTTGGGACAGTTAGTCCCTAAACAGAAGCTTAAGCCTTAGGATTTTGACCATAGTCGGAACTGTGTGAAGACGACTCCGGAATGGAGTTTCGTTAATTTCATTAGCTCAGTTGGGTGATTTTAGACTTAGAGGCATGTATGGATTGTGTTTTAGACGTTTGTAACTGATTTAAGCTTGAAATGGAGAAAGTCCAATTTTTTAAAATTTTGACTGGAAGTGGACTTTTAGATATCGGGGTCGGATTCTAATTCCGGAAGTTAGAGTATGTCCGTAATGTTGAATATGACTTGTGTGCAAAATTTGAGGTCAATCGGACGTGGTTTTATAGGTTTCAACATCGGTTGTACAAATTTGAAGTTTCAAGTTTATTAAGTTTGGATTGGAGGATGATTCGTGTTTTTAGATTGTTTGATGTGATTTGAGGACTCGACTAAGTTCGTATGGTGTTTTAGGACTGGTTGGTATGTATGGTTGAGGTCCTAGGGGCGTCGGGTGAGTTTCAGATGCTTAACGGATCATTTTGGTCTTGTGAAAGATAGCAGATTTTCTAGTTTTCCTAGTTGATGGTTTCCTTCTTTGCATTCGCGAGGGGTGTTCTACGTTCGTGAAGAGAAGCTGGAGGCAGGAGGAAGACTGTTCTTCGCTTTCGCGAAGTGGGTATCGCATTCGCAAAGGGTTTGTTAGTAAGTGCATCGCGAATGCGAGAAGGGCATCGCGTTCGCATAGAGAAAGTTAAGCGGCTGGGACCCCAGGCTTTTTGCCTACGCGTTCGCGATGTTGGTCCCACGTTCGTGTAGGGTTGAGCTGAGTGGTGTTCGCGTTTGCAAAGTGGGGATCGCGTTCGTGATGAAGGGATTCTGGGCCAAAGTAAGTTTGTGCTTCACAAATGCGAGGATCCTTCCGCGTTCGCGAAGAAGGATTTGCTTGGGCAGAATATAAGATTTAAAAAATGAGGGTTTCGCCATTTTTATCAAAACTTGAGTTTGAGAGCTCGGATTTGGGTGATATTTTGATGGATTTTCAGAGACATCAAATGGGTAATGATTCTTCACTTGATTTTGGTTATATCCCACTAATCTAACACTAATTACATCTTTTAATTTTGGATTTGGGTGGAAAATTTGGGGAAAATGGGAAGAAGTTTTTCAAGTAAGATTTTGGGTTTTGATTGAGATTTTGATATCGGATTTGGATAATTTTGGTACGAGTACACTCGCAATTCCGAGACGTGGGCCCAGGGAGGCTTGTTAGGGCGATTTTCAAAATTCTTGTTAAAGTCTTGATTTTATTAATTAAATTAGTCTATTATAGTTGTATTTATGGTATGAAATTGTTTTTGGCTAGATTTGGGCCATTTGGAGTCGGATAATCGAAGAAAGGGCATTCTTTCTGATTGATTGAGCTTGGTTCGAGGTAAGTGGCTTGCCTAACCTTGTGTGGGGAAAATCTCCTTAAGATTTGGTACTGTTGTGATATGTGAGCGTCATGTACGTGAGGTGACTCGTACGTATTGTTGTAAAAACCCGATTTACTTTACTGAGTAGTAACCTGTTTTTCCTTTAATTTGAGTTATACCGTTTAAATGAGTATTAGTCTGTTTTCATTCTTAATTAAGCTATTCCAATATGTGTAGTTATCATGTTTAGTCTAATATCGCATGTCTACGTGCTTTAACTGCTTATTTGAACTCTGTGCAGCATGCCTAGTTGATTTTCCTGCTCTTTTCTTGTTCTTTATCAGTCTTAATTTTAGGATTCTTGCTATTAACTGATGTATTTATCGTTTTGAGCTGTGTGTTTACTTTTGAGACTACGAGGCGGTTCCTCGGGAGTTCTCCCTGCACATTTACTTTTGAGACTACGAGGCGGTACCTAGGGAGTTCTCCCTGCATATTTACTTTTGAGACTACGGGGCGGTTCCTCGGGAGTTCTCCCTACACATTTACTTTTGAGACTACGAGGCGGTACCTCGGGAGTTCTCCCCTGCATATTTACTTTTCAGACTAAGAGGCGGTATCTCGGGAGTTCTCCCTGCACATTTACTTTCGAGACTACAAGGCGGTACTTCGGGAGATCCCCTGTTGTTTACCCCTGTGTTGTACTGCTATTTTTGTTGTGTTTTCCTTTTGTTAAATTCTAGTCTCTTAATATACTATTATATTTTCCTGCTTTATTTATTATATACTAGTGGGCCTGACCTGACCTCGTCACTACTCGACCCAGATTAGGCTTGACACTTATTGGGTACCGTTGTGGTATACTCATGCTACTCTTCTGCACATATTTTTGTGTGCAGAACCAGGTACTTCTTATTAACCCCGCTATTAGCTAAGAGTGCTTGATGTCGTACGGAGACTTCAAGGTATATCTGCCGTGTCCGCAGACCTAGGAGTTCCCCTCTATTCTCCCCTATGTCAAACACTTCTTGTATTCCTTTTACTAGACTCTGGTGTATAGAGATGCTATTTTCTTTCTGTAGCTTGTGACTTACAATGTTCCGGGTTTGGGGAAGACTGTGTATTTATAGAGTATTGGTTATTGTACATGCCGAGCGGCATTGTTACTAGTTATTTAGTTATCCACTGCTGTTAGTTTTCAAGGTTTACTTTTGTTTTATTATTTTTCGCAATTTGTTAGACTTACCTAGTCGTAGAGACTAGGTGTCGTCACGACGTTATACGTAGGGAGTTTGGGTCGTGACAGTAGGGGAACTACTAAAAA
The DNA here is from genome assembly GCF_000715075.1 of Nicotiana tabacum. NCBI lineage: Eukaryota > Viridiplantae > Streptophyta > Magnoliopsida > Solanales > Solanaceae > Nicotiana > Nicotiana tabacum. The sequence goes on along the minus strand of NC_134088.1, from coordinate 124,265,931 downwards.
TCACACAGTGTGATAAGCCTCCCGCGGTGATATAAGGAAAGATTGTGAAATTATTCTTGTGATTTGAGACTACGAGTCGGTACCTCGGTAGTGACTCTTCTAGGTACTTCTCTATTACTTTACTTGTGTTTGGTTGTTTGCTTCCTTGACTTAACATTTCTTGCTTTCTTCCGTGATGCATTATTTGCCTTGATTCTGTGTAATCAATTCGGCATATTCCTTACATGTTTCATTTCCATTGTTATTATTATTGCACCGTTAAATTATTCGTCTTGTTTCTTATTTATTCCAGTAGCGCCTTGACCCTACCTCATCACCACTCTACTGAGGTTAGGCTTGTCACTTACTGGGTACCATTATGGTGTGTACTCATGCTTGATGCTACGCTTCTGCATATCTTTTGTGCAGATCCAGGTACCTCATAACAGTCCAGACATCAGTGAGTTGAGTTCGTACTTGAAGACTTCAAGGTACAACTACTGGCATCCGCGGGCCTCTGAGTCACCCTCTATCTAATTCTATGTCTTCCTTCTTTTATTAGATACAGTTGTATATGAATGATTATGACACCGTTGTAGATCTTGTGATTCGATATCATCAAGGTTTGGGAAAATTCTAAATGCTGAGTTGTAGAGATTTCTTTATTAAAATTTTGAGTATTTGAGAGTTTATTTGTTCATTCTGTTATTTTCGCATGTTTGTTAGGCTTACCTATTCTTGGAGACTAGGTGTAATCATGACATCTTACGAAGGAAAATTGGGGTCATGACATCTCCTAATTGTTTATGCTATAATTAAAATTTATGTTGATCACGCTTTATTTATTAAATTTTTCGTGCTCATCCATATGTCAAACTAGCCAGTCCGTTGGATACCATTTTATTACGGCTCTGTCTTGTGCATATATTGGCAAATTTATTATTTTAGTACTTCTAGTAAGTAACCCGTGTTAGGAACATGATGTTAAACATGAAATATCACACTGCCTTTCGCTCTTCATCTTGTTCACGGTTTACAAAAATGGAAAACTTTTCTCGAAGCTTATTTTTCTCATCAGTTAGCTGTTTTTAGCGAGTATTATTTAATCTAGGGAATAATTTTTTTAATATTTAAAAGAACTGAGGGTATTTTAGTAAACTTATCAGTACATTACAATACAATACAATCAAGTCAAACAGCAAAATTATTATTTAACAATAGCAAACGATACAATCTATTACAACAATATATCCTTAAAACGATACAATACAATACGATATATTATAAAACGATGGGTAACAGTGATCCGTGAGTGTTAGTTCCTACAAATAAGCTATAATATTTACGTTTCTCTTAAGGAATGGCATTAGTTAGGTGCCATTTTTGTTAATTACTTACTACTGCCATGATTATATTAAATTTTGTTAAATGTTGTCTACTTATGTTTTTTGACCAAAAATGTGCCCATAATATCAAAATTAGCCCAGAATGACAAAATTGGCACTTTATCCCATTTTTTAGGAAAAAACTATTTCACTATTCTAGTAAGTAAGAGTTTCTTGTTGTAAGGCCCCGTTAACATTTTTTAATGATTTAAGATTTTAAGGTGATCCAACAGTATTCGGGAATAATATATTCGAGTATTAAAGAAGACTCATGGGATAGAACCATATCATTTGAAATGAAAATATATGTTTAAAGTGTGCTGGAACATACTAAAGAGTTTTGTGAATGACAAAAATTTGTGTGGAATTAGTTGGATACAATAAGTGGTAAGGATATCCCAATCCGCACAACATCCTACTTCAAATGCCTTCTTCTATCAAACTATAAGGGCTTAGGAGATGATCTACCTATTAAATTAAAACTCTTTGAGTCTAGTTTCCAACTCATCAAACCGTTCCTCATTTGGATAATTCTACCGAAAGTTATGGCCATTTTACCTTACCTATGCCATATGCGTGACAAGATGTGCGGCCACGCATATTAGAGGGTATTCTGCCTTAGGTGCGCGACTAGATGTGCGGTCACTTGCCCAGGTGCGCGACCGCGCACGTAGGAGCCATAAAAATAACCCTAAGGCCGGGGATTGAGAGTGGCTAAGTCATTTCTTCAAGACTAGGGCTTTCTCTCCATCACTCATCCGGCCAAGGCTTCCAATACACATCTAAGGTGAGTTTTTATGTTTGTTTTTATGATGATTTCGCTTCTCAATTACTAGTTACAACAAGGTTTTGATTGGATTCCATAGGATTTCTTCCAAATCTCAAGAACACCCCAAAAGTTATCTTTCAAGATTTGGTCTACAAGAGGTATGTCCACCATCTCTAACTAATTCATGGTGATTATTTATGTATGAATTATATGTTAGGACTTATGGGATGGTGATTGGAAGCCACAAATGCCTAACCTAGGTTGTTTTGGTATTGTAGAGATTGTAAAATGAATTAATTGATAAGAATTATGGGTTGGGAGTAAATTATTGGACATGCATGTGATAATGGAAGTTGTGGATGGCCTAGAGACTAGTGTGAGGTAAATCATTGGTGTGGAAGGTAGTTGTTAGGTGAAAAAAGTCCATTGGAGGAGGTTGTAGAAAGATATGTACATTAGATATTTGATAAAAAGTCTAAATGACTTAAAGTATAGAAATCTTGCTAATATTGGTACAATTGTATTGCATTGTTGTAGATTGAAGTTGTTTAGTGTGGTGAAATATCGTAGTATCATTAAGGGGCAAATTCCAGGTATGTTGGCTAAATTTCTCTCCTAGAATTGAATCCCATGATGTTCTTGTAATTCCCGAGTTATCCATTATAATTTAACTATTCCGAATAACCTTTGTGTTGAAAGGTATATGTTCAAAAGGTGTTCTAGATGCTCTTATCATATGATATTATCCTTCGAGAATTAGTTCAAAGCATGAGTTGGGTATAAAAATATTATGACTCCAAGTAGTGTTTCAAGTGAAGGCTATTATGCCAAATTGTGAAGGAAGTTTCAATGTGCTTAAGACTCTTAATTGCTCATAGGTGTACTAAAAGTCATGATTAGAGATTCTTTGTTGTCGATAATCTATAAAGTTGCTTTAAAGTGAAAGTAGTGAGTTGGGGATATAAAGTGTGGACACTGTTCCAAGAATAAAAGTTATACTTGTGGCCAATAGCGCCAATGAAATGAAATGATGTGTGAAATATTATAAAATGAGCCTTGATTCAACTATTCGAAATTGACTCCGAAAATAGAATTATCCAAAAGTTTATGTACTCAATGGTTGTTCTAACTAATGCTATGCTTGATAGGTATTTTCATTATGTTTTGAGTTCATACATATCCATGAGTTAAAATTGTGTATCGCCCATTTGGGGAAAGGTATTTCAAGAGTATTCTATATGATGATGTTTATGATGATAATCCTTGAAAGTAAAGAAATGAAAGTGCGTAATATGATATACGGCCACAGTTCCATAAATAAAGAATAATATGTATGGCCAAGGGAGCCAATAAAATAATGATGTTGTAAGTAGTTGAAAGTAATTGTGAAGTGATATATGGTGTAAAAGGTTATGAAATGAACGTATTTGTACTTATGTTTCCAATGTGTAATAAGCTATTATGCCCTCATGAGGAGAGGCTATGGTGTTCCTAAATATTTTAAATGTTCTTGATGTCCTATGATCACCCATGGCAAGTACAAGTAAGTGATGGTATGAACATGAAATGTGGTCGTTTTCCAAAACGAGAATTATGAGGTGTTGTATGTCCCTATGGTTTCAATCATAGTATGTATGCTACTAAAATAATTAATGTAGATGACTTCGATGTTAAGTCCCCAAGAATCATGAACTTATCTAATGACCTTAAGATGACAAGAGAATATATAATGAAGTGGAAGAGGTATGTCCTATGCTCAGTGACGATAAATATTATGGAAAACGTATTTGGGCCATGTGCCATTGAAATTGACTTATTGATTTACCATACATGTGCTAACATAATGAGTTATGTTCATCCATGATGAACATGAAGATGAAGTGTTCCAATGATCCGAGAACTTATGACCTTAAAAGTAGCACTAATCATGTCGCTTTGGGTTTATATATGGTCATGTGAATAATGATGTGTTATGATCCTATGGACGGTTGATGAAACGCATAGGTGTATTATGTAAGTAAACACTATGGACGGTCTATGAAAAGAATATGTGTATTGTATATGAAATTCTATGAACGGCCTATGAAATACATAGGTATATTGTGTAAGTAAACACTGTGAACGGTCTATGGAACGCATAAGTGTATTGTATATGAAATCTTATGAACGGTCTATGAAACGCATAGGTATATTGTATAAGTAAACATTGTGAACGGTCTATAAAATGCACAGGTGTATTGAATATGAAATCCTATGAACGGTCTATTAAATGCTAGGTATATTGTGTATGGAACCCTATGAACGGTCTATGAAACACATAGGTGTATTGTATATGAAATCCTATGAACGGTTTATGAAACGCATAGGTATATTGTATAAGTAAACACTGTGAATAATCTATGAAACACACAGGTGTATTGTGTAAGTAAACAATGTAAACGGACTGTGAAATGCACAGGTGTATGTGTATTGTGTGAGTAAATATTTTAAACGGTCTATGAAATGCACAGGTGTATTGTGTAAGTAAACACTGTGAACGGTCTATGAAACGCACAAGTGTATTATGTAAGTAAAAACTGTGAACGATCTATGAAACGCATAAGTGTATTGTGTAAGAAACAATGTGAACGGTCTATGAAACGCACGGGTGAAATATATAGGTGTTATATAAGAGAGGTATATGGACGGTCTAGTGAGACACATTGTTAACACAAATATTAGGTGCCACTTTCATTGTCCTTGTTTGTACATGTTGTTTCAATTACTTTATATTATGTATTCCACGCATAGTTCATATGGCTCAGTTAATCCTAAACGAAGTTTAAAATGATGTAAGCATAACGAGACTTGAAATGTGAATTTATGGGATATTTCGTAGTTCTTGATGTACTTCGTATGCCTCTTATTTGAATTATCATTATTTTATATGTTATTCTATTTGTCTTACAAGCGAGTACTATTCCACATGTACTCACGTCCCTTTTGTCGGGGGCGCTGCATCTTTTAATGGATGCATGTATACTTTTACAGGATGATATGGATCTTTAATAGGGATCTTCTGTGCAACAGATTATGGTAAGCCCGCTACAATTTCAGTGGGTATTCGAGTCTAGTTGGTTTTATGTACTTAGGTATCTATTGTCATAGAAGCTCCATTTACATTGTGGGTTATGTAATTAAGTTTTGAGTTTCATCATGTATTTATGTTCACAGATATTTATGAAGCTATGTACCCACCACGAGAGAAAAAGAAAAAAACATTATGGGCCATTGATTCAAATGTATTCGATATGAAAGTCAAGATATAATTATATTTTGATAAATCATGCATGATTTATGATAAGTGGTAGATGTAATTGAGGCTTTCTTGACTGGGTTCACTCGATTGAGCATCAGTCATGCTCCCCAAGTTCGTGGCGTGACAAATTTGGTATCAGAGCACGGTTTAAGAGTCATAAGGTGTCATGGAACTGTGTTAGTAGAGTCTCTCTTATTGGTGTGTTGCCGTCCACAGATATAATAGGGAGGCTACAATGCTATTTATTAAATGTTTCTCTTCTTTTTTTCCCCTATCGTGCGTTAGGGTTCCGAGTTAGACTCGGAGTTCCCTTGTTAATATCAATAAATATTTGCACACCGAGCTACGATATTGACTTTGGCATTGATTTGTTACCGGGCACCCAACCCATTTCTATTTCACCATATTGTATGGCCCCAGCAGAATTGAAAGAATTAAAAGAGTAGTTATAGGAACTATTTGATAAGGGTTTTGTTCGGACCAGTGTATCTCCTTGGGGTGCTCCTGTATTATTTGTGAAGAAGAAAGATGGTTCTATGCGGATGTGTATTGATTACCGCCAGTTGAACAAGGTTACAATAAAGAACAGGTACCCATTGGCACGTATTGATGACCTATTTGATTAGTTTCAGGGTGCCAGAGTATTCTCTAAAATTGACTTGCATTCAAGCTATCATCAGTTAAAGATTCGGGATCCAGATATCCCGAAGACTGCTTTCAGGACTCGGTATGGTCATTATGAGTTCCTTGTAATGTCATTTGGGCTAACCAACGCCCCATCAACATTTATGCATTTAATGAACAGTGTATTTCAACCCTATCTTGAATCCTTCATCATTGTGTTTATTGACGGGGTGTATTCCCGAAGTCAGGAGGATCATGAACAGCACCTGAGGACTGTGCTTCAAACTTTGAGAGAAAAGAAGTTATATGCAAAAACTTTAAAGTGTGAATTTTGGCTTGATTCAGTGGGAGTTTTGGGTCATATAGTTTCGTGCGAGGGAATCAAGGTAGATCCGAAGAAGATTGAGGCAGTACAGAGTTGGTCCAGATCATCCTCAGCTATGGAGATCCGGAGTTTTCTTAGCTTGGCAGGGTATTATCGCCGATTTGAAGAGGATTTCTCTTCTATTTCCGCACATATGACCAGATTGACCTAGAAGTGTGAGGAGAGCTTTCAAAAGCTCAAGACTGCTTTGACTACATCCCCAGTATTGGTGTTGCCTACAGGTTCAGGATCTTATACTGTGTATTGTGATGCGTCGCGTATTGGTCTCAGCGCAGTGTTGATGCAAGACGGTATGGTGATTGCATATGCGTCCAAACAATTAAAGGTACATGAGAAAAATTATCCTGTCCACGACCTTGATTTAACAGCTATTGTTCATGCCTTGAAGATTTGGCGGCATTATTTGTACGGTGTCCATTGTAAAGTTTATACCGATCCGTAGTCTACAGCATCTGTTTAAACAAAAGGATCTTAATTTATGGCAGCGGAGGTGGTTGGAGTTACTTAAGGATTATGATATCACCATTCTCTATCATCCCGGAAAGGCCAATGTGGTGGTCGATGCCTTGAGTCGTAAGGCGAAGAGTTTGGGCAGCTTAGCATACTTACTTGTAGTAGAGAGGCCTTTAGCCTTGGATGTTCAGGCCTTGGCCAACCAGTTTGTCAGATTGGATATTTTTTAGCCGAGTTGAGTTTTGGCTTGTGTGGTTTCTCAGTCTTCTCTTTATGATCGTATCAAAGAATGTCAGTATGATGACCCACATCTACTTGTCCTTATGGACATAGTTTAGCATAGTGATGCCAAGAAAGTCACTATTGGAGATGACGGTGTATTACATATGCAGGGCGGGCTATTTGTGCCCAATGTAGATGGTTTGCGTGAGTTGATTCTCCAAGAGGCTCATAGTTTGCGGTACTCCATTCATCCGGGTGCTGCAAAGCTGTATGAGGACTTGAGACAACACTATCGGTGGAGGAGGATGAAGAAAGACATAGTGGAATATGTAGCTTGGTGCTTAAATTGTCAACAAGTGAAGTATGAACATCAGTGACCGGGTGGATTGCTTCAAAAGTTAGAGATTCCAGAATGGAAATAAGAGCGGATCACTATGGATTTTATTATTGGACTCTCACGGACTCAGAGGAATTTTGATGCAGTTTGGGTGATTGTGGATAGATTGACCAGGTCAGCTCATTTCATTCATGTGGTTACTACTTACTCTTCGGATCAGCTGGCTCAGGTTTACATTCGCAAGATTGTCAGGCTTCATGGCATACCGGTATCTATCATCTCTGACTGGGGTACACTATTTACACCACGGTTCTGGAGAGTCTTACAGTGTGAGTTAGGTACTCGGGTAGAGTTGAGTACAATATTTCACCCTTACACGGATGGACAATCCGAGCGCACTATTCAGATATTAGAGGATATGCTTCGTGCGTGTGTGATGGGTTTTGGGGGGTGCTTGGGATCAGTTCTTGCCACTTAGGAGTTTGCTTACAACAACAGCTACCAGTCGAGCATTAAGATGGCTTCGTATGAGGCCTTATATGGGAGGTGGTGTCGGTCTCCAGTGGGTTGGTTCGAGCCATGCGAGGCTAGACTAATGGGTAAATACCTGGTTCAGGATGCTTTGGAAAAGGTTAAGTTGATTCAGGATCGACTTCGTACAGCCCAATCTAGACAGAAGAGTTATGTGTATCGAAAAGTTCGTGATGTTGCATTCATGGTTGGTGAGCGGGTTTCGCTTAGGGTTTTGTATATGAAGAGTGTTATGAGATTCAGGAAGAAGGGTAAGTTGAGCCCTAGGTATATTGGGCCTTTTGAGATTCTTGAGAGGGTTGGAGAGGTGGCTTACAGACTTACACTACCACCTAGTCTCACTGCAGTTCATACAGTGTTCCATGTTTTCATGCTCCGGAAGTATCACGGCGATCCATCTCATGTGTTAGACTTCAGCTTAGTCCGGTTGGACAAGGATCTATCTTACGTAGAGGAACCAGTGGCCATTTTGGGCAGACAAATTAGAAAGTTGAGATCGAAGAGCATTGCTTCAGTAAAAGTACAGTGGAGGGGTCATCCGGTCGAGGAGGTGACTTAGGAGACCGAGCATGATATGCGTAGCTGTTATCATCATCTTTTCACCACTCCAGGTATAATTCTAAATCCGTTCGAGGACGATCGTTTGTTTAAGAAGGGGAGGATGTAACGACCCGACCAGTCATTTTGAGAGTTGTATCCCCGGTCCCCCGGTCCCCCATTTAATGCTCATTTTGTACTTTATAGTTGTTATGTGACTTGGCGGGGTAGTCAGTTCGGGTCCGGTGAAGTTTCGGAATGAATTGAGACACTTAGTCTCAAGGATGAAAACTTAAGTTGAAAATTATTGACCGAATGTTGACTTATGTGTAAACGACCTCAGAATAGAGTTTTGATGATTCCAATAGCTCTGTATGATGATTTTGGACTTAGGAGTGTGTCCGGAAATTTCTTTGGAAGTCTGTAGTTAAATTAGGCTTGAAATGGCTAAAATAGAAATTTAAGCTTGGAAGTTTGACCGAGGAGTTGACTTCTTTATATCGGGGTCGGAATCCGATTTTGAAAATTTGAATGGGTATGTTATGTCATTTATGACTTATGTGCAAAATTTGAGGTCAATCGGACTTGATTTGATAGGTTGCGGCATCGAATGTAGAAGTTGCAATTTTTTAAAGTTTCATTAAGCTTGAATTGGGGTATGATTCACGGTTTTAACGTTGTTTGATGTGATTTGAGGTTTCGACTAAGTCCGTATGATGTTTTAGGACTTGTTGGTATATTGGTTGAGGTCCTGTGGGCCTCGGGTGAGTTTAAGATGGTTAACGGATCAAATTTGGACATAGAACAATTGAAACTTGTTGCTGCCTACTGATGCAATCGCACCTGCGGAATAAGGCTCGCATGTGCGAGCTCATAGGAGAGATCCTGGCATCGCAGAAGTGGATGGTCCGCAGAAGCGAATGAGGCGTTGCAGAAGCACGATCGCAGAAGCGACGCAATGGTCGCAGATGCGGCCTGGGCTAAGGGGGCCTTGTACCGCACAAGCGGATGCTTCATCACAGAAGCGAGTCTGCAGAAGAGAAGGTTCTCAGAGAAGCGGGAGATTTACCACAAAAACGGAACTGCAGATGCGGTTAAAAATTCCGCAGAAGCTGAACCTCTGGGCAGTGTACAAAAACAGAGGGTTCCGAGTTTTTGTCATTTTTGGACATTTCCAACACGGTTTTGAGGCGATTTTCAGAGAGCATTCACGGTAAAACTTGAGGTAAGTCACTTGTGATCATTGTTAGTCAATAATTTTGGATTATCATTGAGTATTTCGACTAGATTACATATTTTTGAGGTAAAATTAGAGGATTTGGGCCTAGGGATTTCAAAATAAAAATTTATGATTTGGAGGTCGAGTTGATGTCAGAATTTTATAAAATTGGTATGGTTGGACTCGTGGTTGAATGGGCGTTCATGTTTTGTAACTTTTGTCGGGATCCGAGATGTGGGCCCCACGGGTGATTTTTGAGTTGAATTTCGGTTTTTGTTGAAAATCTGTATTTTCATATGGAATTAAATCCTATAATTTATATTGACTGAATCGAATTAATTGTGACTAGATTCGAGCCGATCGGAGTCGGAAAATCGATGGAAAGGCATTCTTATTGACCGACTGAGTTTGTCTTGAGGTAAGTGACTTGTCTAACCCTGTGTGTGGGGGAAATTCCCCTAGGATTTGAAACTGTTGTAACATTTCGTGATATGTGAATGTCGTGTACGCGAGGTGACGAGTGCGTGCACGGGCTAAATTTAGAAATATCGGTTCTTGCTGAGTAGTCATCTTTTAAATTCTTTAACTAAGTTGCCTTAGCATATGTAGTGATCATGTTTAGCCTAGTATCACATGTCTACGTGCCTTAACTCTTATGTGCAATATGTGCAACATGCTTAGTTGAATTACCTATTTGCTTGATTTGATTTAAATCTTTAACTGTAAGATTTCTTGCTGAAAATTTGTTGTTCCTCCGACTACTTGCTGCATATTTTCTTTTGGAACTACGAGGTTGTTCTTCGGGAGATCTTCTGTACTGTATATTTACTTTTGGGACTACGAGGCAGTTCCTCGGGAGATCCCCATGTACTGTATATTTACTTTTGAGACTACGAGGCGGTTCCTCGGGAGATCCCCATGTACTGCAAATTTACTTTTGGGACTACGAGACGGTACCTCGGGAGTGCCCATGTTGTTTACCTCTAATTGTTATGTTGTTATCTTTCTGTAAATTTCGTTTATTTCTCAGTCACTTCATTATACTATTATAAAATTCTGCCTTATTTATTATTATTTCCAGTAGGGCCTGACCTGACCTGACCTAGTCACTACTCTATTGAGGTTAGGCTTGGCACTTACTGGGTACCGTTGTGGTGTACTCATACTACGCTTATGCATATATTTTTGTGCAGATCCAGGTACTTCCTATCAGACCAGGTATCAGTGAACTAGCTGTACAAGGAGACTTCAAGGTACATTTGTCAGCGTCCGTAGACCTCGGAGTCCCCTCTATCCTTATTATGTTGTCTTTGTGATTTCTCTTTAGACTCTGATGTAGTGAGACACTCAGAATAAATTCTTAGAAGCTTGTGACTTATTTCTACCGGGTTTTGAGAGTTGAAATTATTGAATTGCAGTTTTATAATAATTTCATATGTTGAGAATTTGGCTTCAGTTTTATTTTATGTATTTTCACAAAAATTGTGAGGCTTACCTAGTCTTAGAGACTAGGTGCCATCACGACATTCTACAGAGGGTGAATTTGGAGTCGTGACATTGCCCCAATTCCTTCCTAGCCTCAAAAGGTTTAGTAGGCTTCCCATTAATGAGTACAGAATAAGAAACAATTATAACAAACCCCATAATCCATTTTATAAAAACATCAGGGAAATTTAGACTAACAAGAATTTTCTCCAGAAAAACCCACTCAATTGAGTCATGGGCTTTTTGCATATTAAGTTTTAGCATGCATCTAGGAGAAATCCCTTTTCTACCATACCCCTATACTAATTCATGACTCAGTTAGATGTTATCAGCTATTACCCTCCCATGAACAGAAGTTGTTTGACTTGTATCAATCAAGGTGTCCATTACTTTTTGTAGCCTCCTAGTAATTACTTTGGATATCAACTCATAGAGCTAATTACTTTGGATATCAACTCATAGAGCATGGTACAACAAGAAATAGGCCTGAATTCCTTATTTGAAGAGGGGTGTTGTACCTTTGGTATCAATGTCACATTGGTGCAATTGATAGCTTTGAACATCTTTGTTGAGCTAAAGAACTACTGGATCGAATCAAAAACCTCATCACCAATGATGGGCCAAGCCTTTTTAAAGAAGCTGGCATTGAACCCATCACAACCTTGGAGCCTTTAAGTCAGAGATACTCTTCAAAGCCTGACAGATCTGATCCTTTGTAACAGGTTCAATAAGTTGGATTTGTTGTTCTCTATTTAGTAATTAGTATAGGGCCTTCTGCCATTATGCTAGGTTGGATGGCGGGCAATTGTGTGGAATTGGCACCCAGCAGTTCTTTAAATAATTATATACTCCATAATTCTGCTCTCATCTTTATGTTTAGCTCATAATCCTTGTAATATTTTTAAAAAAAAGTTACCTAACAAAGGGTTAGATTGAAATATTATACATTTATTTGATAAATAGCTATTTTATTGTACAATATCACTTGAAAGTTAAAATGACGATGAAATTGCCTGGTTGAAGTGGTTGTTACTTGTTACAGAGTATAATCCTCGCATTTACCAACATGTGTGTGGGGAAAGAGATCGAAAAGAAAATTAAACAATGTCTCCAACAATGGCCTTATAATTATGCTACCAAACTTTGGTAAGGTTAATACTTTATGAAATGATTAGTTAGAAAATAAGGGAATTTTGAAACGCCTCCGGGTCTTTTAGCCACTGCTGTTTTGTTTATCTCTTGCTACAACAATGCTTTATTTATCCCAAGCAAGTTGGTATCACCTATATAAATCTTTACTAGCCATGTCGTTCCCTTCAAGCTCATTGTATGTCCAACATAATATTAAGTAAAAGTAAAGGCGTGACTCCTAAAAAACACTAAACCCAAAGTAAATCGTATTGACGTGTATTGCCCTATTATTTTTTGCTATAGGTTTGCAAAGTAATGACTAGGATGCATGATTTATGTGTATGAGTTGTACTTATGTGTAATTCTAAAAAAAATTATTATCTTATTTTGCTCCTTTCGAAATGAATAGTATTTACAATTATGAAAAGAAAGAAAGAAATACATTAGGGGATAAATCTATATTATATTAAAAGCACGAAATCCCTTAGCGAAATGTTGTTCACCTTTTTTACCCTTTAAAAATAGATGTCACACTGGATAAAATAGTCATTTGCTTATTTTTCTAATATTAAAAAATAGTCATTTAATTAATTCCCTAACATTTAGGAGTTGTATAATAAATCTTTTCCTTATTTTAACTGCATTAACTATTCTAACATTTAGAACTTTAAAATCATTAATATTTTACCTTATATAAATTTTATACTTAAATTATTTATAAATAATAAATAAAATTAATAAAGGAGAGAACAAGAACATTAAAGAAAGAGGAAGTGCGCTTGGTGGATAACATGAAAGTGGTCCAACTTTTTTAAAACCTTTATACGTTGATTTATATGAAACTCTTCTATATTAGAATAATAAAAATATATAGAAGTCTATTCCACTAATAATAGTATTCTACATTATCATTTAATTTTCAAAGCTTTTAAATTATCAATTACAATTATTTGGAATATCGAACAAAAATCAATAACAAACTCCAAAACTATCAATTATTCCAACAAGATAATTTATGAGATCTTTTAACTTCTCTAGATTGTATTAAATTTAGCTGAATATAAGCGAGTTTCTTGACTATAATCATGGCTTCTAAAAGGGCATTTCAATTGTAGACTTTATTTATGATATAACGTGATTTTTAAATTTTTTTAGATTTACAAAGAATTTTCATTTGCTTTTATTTTGGAACATGTCATGCATGGATGATTTTTCACCTAATCGGTTTTTGACTATTTGAAAAAGAATTCTTATCGAATAAAAATATAATTGCAATTAAATACCTAAAATGATGAGCTAGCTAATTAATATTATTTAAATACTAATCTCACTTGAATAATGATACTTCCAAATTAAATAAACACTTCCCATTCTGCTTTCGGTCATTCTTTGAAATGCATTTTAAGTTGAATATTGAGTATTTTCGTGGAGTAGTTTCATTTTTTATTAGTTATATACGACCAATATTCATTATTTTTAAGAACTTATATTTTTATTTTATAACTCAAAGATAAATTTTAAATAAAGTTTTCGTTGAGTTAGGTACACGCGCAAAGCGCATACACTAACACTAGTTGTTAAAAAAGAAGGGCATGGTGTAATAGAAAAACTATGTATACTTAAGTCTCAGATCTGAAACTCGGTGTATCTTGTCTCGGTGGTGAACTTATTGACGAGTTGAATCGTCCAATACCTACTGCTACAACTCGAAGTTGGGATAAAAACTCATAACCACATAACAATTTGTATTAGCAATGTATAATTGTCACGACCCGGAATTTCCATCGTCAGGACCGTGATGGCGCCTAACATTTCACTTGCTAGGCAAGCCAACGTTAGAGAATCATCAAGCCAATTCTTATACATTTCAGTAAATAACAGCAACTAAGCTATAACGAGTTAAAATGAGTGCGGAAATTTATAACAGCCTCAATATATACACTACTACCCTGATCTGGAGACAATTCACGAACTTCTAAGATTTTACTACAAGTAAATGTCTAAAAGAAATACAACTAATTTTGAAAAGAAAGAAACAGTAAAGTACAATGTCTAGAAGGGGACTCCAGGGTTTGCGGACACCGGCAGATCTACCTTGGGTCTCCTGATGGATGAATCCAGTAGTTAACCTCACGATCAACCCGGACCAACACCAAAATCTGCACAAGAAGTGCACATTGCAGTATCAGTACAACCGACCCCATGTACTGGTAAGTGCCGAGCCTAACCTTGACGAAGTAGTGATGAGACTACGGCGGGTCACTCACTCTACAATGATGACCCAAACGGCATCGAACTTCCTCTGAGTCCGTGGGAGTCCAACAACGATGTAACGACCCGGCCAGTAGTTTTGAGATATCCTCTATTAACTGCTTCTCTCATATCTATTTATGCTATTGTGACTTGTCGGGAGATTTCGTTTTGGTTTTTGGAGTATTTTTGGACACTTAGTCCCTAAACGGAGGTTTAAGCCTTAGGTTTTGGATGGTAGTCAGAACTGTGTGAAGATGACTCCGTAATGGAGTTCTGTCAATTCTGTTAGCTCCATTAGGTGATTTTGGACTTAGGGGCGTATCCGGATAGTGTTTTGGAGGTCTGCAGCTCATTTAGGCTTGAAATGGCGAAAGTCGAAGTTTTGAAGATTTTGACCGGTAGTGGACTTTATGATATCATGGTCAGACTCCAATCTGTAAGTTGGAGTAGGTCTGTAAGGTTGAATATGACATGTGTGCAAAACTTGGGGTCAATCGGATGCAATTTGGTTGGTTTTGGCATCGGTTGTCGAATTTGGAAGTTTCAAGTTCTTTAAGTTTGAATCCGAGGATGATTTGTGATTTTAGCGTTGTTTGATCTGGTTTGAAGACTCGACTAAGTTTATATGGTATTTTAGGATTGGTTGTGTTTTAGGATTGGTTGGGGTCCCGGGGGCCTCAGGTGAGTTTCGGGTGGTTAACGGACTTGGAATGGAAGTTGAGAAATTTCTGAAGTTTGGTCTTTTGCTGGTGTGATCTCACCTGCGAGGGTATTAGCTGCAGGTGCGGCAGGTTGAGCACATGTGCGGAAAGGGTGGAGATCAGTAGAGGTCGCAAGTGCGATGGTTTCTCCGCACCTGCGAAAATGCACATGTGGACCAGTGGTTGCAAAAGCGGAGGCAGCCAGAGTTAGTCGTTTTCGCAGGTGCGCCCATATTTTTCACACCAACGGATGTGCTGGTGCGAGCCCAGGCTCCGCCAGTGCGGAAATGCCTAGGCAAAACCTATATTAGCGGGGTTCCGAGATCTTTGGCCATTCCTAACGTGTGGAGCTCGGATTAAGGCAAAATTTTGATGGATTTTCAGAGGAAGCTTGTGGGTAACGATTTTTAACTCCTTTATGGTTATATTCCACTAATCTATGGTTGATTTCATCATCTAATTAAGAAATTTGGTTGAGAAATTTAGGAAAAATGGGAAGAAGTTCTTCAACTAAGATTTTAGTCTTTGATTGGGATTTTGACATCGGATTTGGATGATTTTTGTACGAGTGAACTCGTGAGTGAATGAGTGTTCATATTTTGTGGCTTTTAACCGATTCCGAGACGTGGGTCCGGGGATATCTTTTGGGACGATTTTCTAATTTCTTGCTTTAGCTTTGATTTCATTAATTAGATTAGTTTCTTATAGTTGTATTTATGATATGTAATTGATTTTGGCTAGATTTGGGCCATTCAGAGTCGGATTTACGTGGAAAGAGCATTATTACGGATTGATTGAGCTTGGTTCGAGGTAAGTGGCTTACCTAACCTTGGATGGGGGAACTCCTCTTAGGATTTGGTATTGTTGTGATATGTGAGCGTCGTGTTCGTAAGGTGACGAGTACGTACACGTGCTATTTGTTGTAGAACCCGATTTATTTTACTAAGTAGTAATTTGTTCTTCCTTTAAATTGAGTTATACCGTTAAATGTGTATTAGCCTGCTTGCATTCTTAATTGAGCTATTCCAATATGTGTAGCTATCATGTTTAGTCCAATATCGCATGTCTACGTGCTTTAACTACTTATTTGAACTCTGTGAAGCATGCCTAGTTGATTTCCTGCTTTTCCTTATTCTTTATCAGTATAACTGTAGAAATCTTATTGTTAATTATTGTATTTATCGGTTTGAGCTGTGTATTTACTTTTGAGACTACGAGGCGGTTCCTCGGGAGTTTTTCCGGTATATTTACTTTTGAGACTACGAGGTGGTTCCTCGGGAGTTTTCCCAGTATATTTACTTTGGGACTACGGAACGGTATTCCGGGAGATCCCCCTGCACATTTACGTTTGGGACTACGAGACGGTATCTCGGGAGATCCCCTGTTGTTATCTCTGTGTATTGAGCTGTTACCTTCTATGAATTCTTTCTTGTTAAATTTCAGTCTTTATTTTACTGCGATATTTCATTTTTGCCTTGCTTTATTATCATATTCCAGTAGGGCCCGGACCTGACCTCGTCACTACTCTATTATATATATATATATATATATACCAGTAGGGCCCTGACCTTACCTCGTCACTACTCGACTGAGGTTAGGCTTGACACTTACTGGGTACCATTGTGGTGTACTCACGTCCTTTCCTGCACATGTGTTTCGTGTGAAGATCCAGATCCTTTTTACCAGCCTCGTCCTTAGTTGCAGTCGTTGCTATTTTTCGGAGAATTTCAAGGTACATCTGCGCGTGCCCGCATATCCTCGGAGTCCCCCTCTGTCCCCTATGGTGATTCTTCTCTTATTTCTATAGACATTGATGTATAGAACAGTTAGAACTTCGTAGAAACTTATGACTTACGGTGTTCCGGGTCTTGGGAGTGTCATGTATATTTTGAGAGTTGATTGTTGTATATGCCGAGCGCCATCTCAATTGCTTATTAAAATATTTGTTACTGTTAGTTGTTAATATTCATGTTTTTCATTTCTTTTCCGCAAGTGTTAAGGTTACCTAGTCGTAGAGACTAGGTGCCGTCACGACGATTCACGGAGGGATGTGACAGAAATTCATAGCGATACGCTCCCACTTCCACTCAGGAATCTCTATCTTCTGAAGAAAACCAACCGGTCTCTGATGCTCATACTTTACTTGCTGACAATTTAGACACCAAGCTACATATGCAACTATATCCTTATTCATCCTCCTCCACCAATAATGCTACCGCAAGTCTTGATACATCTTGGCGGCGCCCAGATGAATAGAATACTGGGAACTGTGGTCCTCCTCTAGAATCAACTCATGAAGTCCATCCACATTAGGTACACAAACACGACCTTGCATCCTCAAAACTCCATCATCTCCAACCGTAACCTGTTTGGCATCACTGTGCCGCACCGTGTCCCTAAGGACAAGCAAATGAGGGTCATCATGTTGTCGTTCCCTGATGCGCTCAAACAACGAAGACTGGGTGACTCTATAAGCTAGAACACGACTAGCTCAGAAACATCCAACCTCACGAACTGATTGGCCAAAGCATGAACATCTAATGCAAGTGGTCTCTCACCGACTGGAATATACGCAAGGCTGCCCATACTCACTAACTTCCCACTTAAGGCATCGACCACCATGTTGGCCTTCCCGGGATGATACAAGATGGTGAGATCATAATCTTTAAATAGCTCTAACCACCTCCTCTGCCTCAAATTGAGCTCCTTTTGTTTGAACAAGTATTGTAAAGTCTGATGATCCGTGAAGACCTCACATGATACGTCGTAAAGATAATGCCTCCAAATCTCCAGCTCATAAACAATGGCTGCCAACTCTAAGTCATGGACAGGGTAATTCTTCTCATGAACCTTCAACTGCCGTGACGTATACGCAATCACCCTGCCCTCTTATATCGGTACCGCACCGAGACCAACATGAGACGCATCACGATATACCGTATAAGATCTTGAACCTGTGGGCAATACCAACACCGGTGTTGTAGTCAAAACAGTCTTGAGCTTCTGAAAGCTCGCCTCACACTCGTCTAGCCATCTGAACGCGGCACCCTTCTGGGTCAACCTGGTCAATGGGGCTGCTATATATTGAAACCCCTCCACATATCGACGGTAATAGCCCGTCAAACCCAAGAAACTCCTGATCTCTGTAGCTGAAGTGGGTCTAGGCCAGTTCTGAACTACCTCAATCTTCTTAGGATCTACCTGAATGCCCTCTACTGATACAAAGTGCCCCAAGAAAGTGACTGAATCCAACCAAAACTCGCACTTTAAAAATTTAGCATACAACTCGCTGGCTCTCAGAGTCTGAAGCACAATCCTGAGATGCTGCTCATGCTCCTCTCGACTGCGGGAGTAGATCAAGATATCATCGATAAACACGATCACAAAGGAGTCCAAATAAGGCTTGAACACTCGATTCACCAAATCCATGAATGCTTCTGGGGCATTTGTCAACCCAAAAGACATTACTAGAAACTCATAATGCCCGTACCGAGTCCGAAAAGTTGTCTTAGGGACATCGGATGCCCTAATCCTCAAATGATGGTATCGAAATCTCAAATCAATCTTCGAAAATACCTTGTCACCCTGAAATTGATCAAATAAATCATCAATCCTCGGCAATGGATACTTGTTCTTGATGGTGACTTAATTTAACTGCCGATAATCTATACACATCCTCATCGATCCATCTTTCTTCTTCACAAACAACACGGGTGCACCCCAGGGCGATACACTAGGTCTAATGAAACCCTTATCAAGCAAATTTTGCAATTTCGGCGGGGCCATACGGTATGGCGGAATGGAAATAGGCTGAGTGCCCAGAGCCAAATCAATGCATAAATCAATATCTATGTCGGGTGGCATCCCCGACAGGTTTGCAGGAAACGCCTCTGGAAACTCACGAACAACTGGCACTGAATCCATGGAAGGAACCTTCGCACTAGAATCACGTACATAAGCTAAATAAGCTAGACACCCTTCTCGACCATATGCTGAGCCTTCACATAATAGATAACCTTGCTCGTAGAATCATCAGAAGTCCCTCTCCACTCTAATCGAGGCAACCCCGGCAAGGCTAAAGTCACGTCTTGGCATGACAATCTAATATAGCATGATAAGGTGACAGCAAATTCATACCCAAAATGACATCAAAATCGACCATAAGTAGAAAATCTACACGAGTCTCAAGACTCCTAATGGTGACCACACACGAACGATAAACACGATCTACAACAATAGCATCCCCCGCAGGTGTGGACACATACACAGGAGCACTGAAAGAGTCACGAGGCACAACCAAATATGAAGCAAAATATGATGACACATATGAGTAAGTAGAACCCGAAACAAATAGAACTGAAGCCTCTCTACTACAAAGTGAAACAGTACATGTGATAACAACATCAGGTGACTCAGCCTCAGGCATGACTGGAAAAGCATAACACCGGGGCTGGGGGCCACCACCCTAAACTACGTCCCTGAGACGGCCTCTAGCTGACTGGCTTTCACCTCTAATGGCCTGACCTTCACCTCTAACAGTCTGGCCTCTACCTCTGGCTGCCTGACCCCTGCCATTGGATGGCTGAGCATGTGGTGCAGCAACTGTTGTCGGAACCATGGCACGAGAACCCTGATGTTGTGGCGGGACACCCAATAATCTCGGACAGGTCCTCCTGATATGCCCATAACCACCACACTCGTAACATCCATCCTGGTATTGTGGCAGTGGAAACTGAGACTGACCCGAACGGGCCGTATGACCACTGTAGTAACTCTGAATAGAAGGTGCACTGATAGGATTTGATGGTGCACTATAGGCTGGCTGACCAGAATGGGGAACATAAGGACCACGACTCCCTGAAGCACTGTGGGATGCCTGGAGTGCTGAATGAAATGGCATGGGAAGATGACCTCTACCAAAAGTACCCCTACCTCCAGATGAGGCATCACTAAACCCACCGGAATAATGAGGTCTCTTGTCAGATCCCTGACCTCCCTGTGCAAGAACCAACTCGACTCGCCTGGCGACATTGGCAGCCTCATGAAAAGAAATCTCACTTCTGGTCTCCTTAGCCATCTGCAATCTGATAGGTTGAGCAAGTCCGCCAATAAACTTCATCACTCTCTCTCTCTCTCTCTCTCTCGATGGGAAACAGAAGAAAAGCATGACGGGCCAAATCTACAAAACAGATCTCACACTGAGTAACAGTCATACTGCCCTGCTGGAGACGCTCGAACTGACGGCGATGCTCCTCTCTCAATGTGATAGACAAGAACATCTCTAGAAAGATCTGAGAGAATTGGTCCCAAGTAAGAGCAGGCGACCCAGCTGGTCTGGTCAACAAATAATCTTTCCACCATTTCTTGGCGGAACCAATCATTTGAAATGCAGCAAAGTCGACCTCATTGGTCTCCAATATACCCATGTTCTGTAACACCCCATGACAGCTGTCAAGATATGCATGGGGATCCTCTAAAGTAGCACCACTGAAGTGAAATGGGAAGAGCTTGGTAAACCTGTCCAATCTCCACAAAGCCTCAGAATACATAGCTGACCCATCACCAGTCTGTGCCGAAACAACCGGCTGAACTACTCCGACTGGATGAGCTGCTGGAGTCTGATACTGGGGAGTCGTCTGCTCCGGAGTATGAGTAGCAGGAGTCTCGGATCCTCCTCCAGCCTGAGAGACGGCTGGTGCCATGGGAAATGCGTATGTCTGGGCCACACTCTCCATAAGGCCCACCAAACGGACCAAAGCATCTTGAAGCACTGGAGTGGCAATGAACCCCTCCGGAACCTGAGCTGGCCCGGCAGGAACAGTCTGGGTTGGAACCTCCTTGTCAAACTCTACTTGAGGCTCCACTACTGGGGCTGCTACTCGGGCTTTGGGCTGACCCATGCCCCTACATCGGCCTCTGGCACGGCCTCGGCCTCGACCTCTGCCCTCGTAAGAGCTGCCACTGGGGGATCTGGCTGCTGCTCAGCTGAGGAAGCGGTACGTGTTCTCTCCATCAGTTAGAGATAAGAGTAGAAGAGTTCAATCAGTATTGAGAAAATAAAATCGCACGACAAAGAAGAATATAAGTGAAATTTGTTCCTAAACTTCATAGCCTCTGGGAGATAAGCACAGACGTCTATGTACCGATCCCCCATACTCTACTAAGCTCGCTCGTGAATTATGAGACCTAGGCAACCTAGTGCTCTGATACCAACATGTCACAACCCGGAATTCCCATCGTCGAGACCGTCATGGCGCCTAATATTTCACTGGCTAGGCAAGCCAACTTTAGAAAATCATCAAGCCAATTCTTATACATTTCAGTAAATAACAGCAACTAAGCCATAACGAGTTAAAATGAGTGCGAAAATTTATAACAGCCTCAATATATACACTACTACCCGGATCTGGAGTCACAATTCATGAACTTCTAAGATTTTACTACAAGTAAATGTGAGAAAGAAATACAAATATTTTTGAAAATAAAGAAATAGTAAAGTGCAATGTCTAAAAGGGGACTATAAGGTCTGCGGACGTCGGCAGATCTACCTTGGGTCTCCTGTCGGATGAATCCAACAACTAACCTCACGATCAGCCCGGACCAGCACTAAAATCTGCTCAAGAAGTGCACAGTGCAGTATCAATACAACCGACCTCATGTACTGGTAAGTGTCGAGCCTAACCTCGACGAAGTAGTGACGAGGCTATGGCAGGTCACTCACTCTACAACATGTACGCAGTATATATGATAAAAACAACAAAAGGAAGACATGATAGAATAAAGCAATAATTTGCAAGAAATAACAACAACTCTTAGAAATAAGTCAACAATGTTCAGAAATTACCAATCCTTAAGTGCAATAAAGAATACCGTAAAGCTAACACAGTTCAGGGAAAGCATAAATACATAGGTTATGACGACGCGCAACCCGATCCCACTGTAAATCTCATATTCCTCCCTTATTTCCTCATAATAGCATGAACAACAGTGAATATAAACAAAAGTATTACGGCGTGCAACCCGATCCTACCATATCACAATGACACTATTACATTTCACCCTTATTCCACCAAACAATCCACCCTTATTACACTTGTTGCGGCATGCAACCCGTTCCCACCGTACAGTATCAACTCACGCTTATTCCACCTCAACATATCACCCTTATTCCACCTGTTGCGGCGTGCAACCCAACCCCACCACATCAATATTAATTACTCAGTATGTAAGGAAATTTCACAATTTAAATCACAAAAAACCTTCATAAATACCTAAACTCCAAACCAAAACAAATAGGAAACTTGTATACCATGAAAGTTCACATAAGTAACTCGATTGGTAGCTGTTATTGTAGAAAAACTTCACTAACGGCAAAAACTGATCCCAAGAACCTCTAAAGTCTATAACACAGGCGCGGAGCATATCCTCCAAGATCTGAATAGTACGCTCGGACTGCCCGTTCGTCTGAGGATAAAATGTTGTGCTCAACTCAACCCGCGTACCCAACTCATGCTGAACTGCCCTCCAAAAGTGCGAGGTAACCTGCATACCTCGATCAAAAATGATAGACACAGGCACACCGTGAAGACGGACGATCTCACAAATATAAATCTCTGCCAACCGCTCCGAGGAATAGGTAACTGCCACAGGAATGAAATGCGCTGACTTAGTCAGCCTGTCCACAATGACCCAAACTGCATCGAACTTCCTCTGAGTCTGTGGGAGTCCAACAATAAAGTCCATAGTGATACTCTCCCACTTCTACTCAGGAATATCTAACCTCTGAAGTAAACCACCAGGTCTCTGATGCTCACACTTTACCTGCTGCCAATTTAGGCACTGAGCCATATAGGCAACTATGTCCTTCTTCATTCGCCTCCACCAATAATACTTCCTCAAGTCCTGATACATCTTGGCGGCGCCAGGATGAATAAAATATCGGGAACTGTAGGACTCCTCAAGGATCAACTCACGAAGTCCATCCACATTAGGCACACAAATACGACCCTGCATCCTCAAAACTCTGTCATCTCCAACAGTAGCCTGCTTGGCACCCCCGTGCCGCACTTGTCTCTAAGGACAAGTAAATGAGGATCGTCATCCTGTCGATCTCTGATGCGCTCAAATAAAGAAGACCGAGCAACTATACAAGCTAGAACACGGCTGGGCTCAGAAACATCTAACCTCATAAACTGGTTGGCCAAGGCCTGAACATCCAATGCAAGCGGTCTCTCCCCAACTGGAATATATGCAAGGCTACCCATACTGACTGACTTCTTACTCAAAGCGTCGGCCACCACATTGGCATTCTCGGGATGATACAATATGGTAATATCATAGTGTTTCAATAGCTCCAGCCACCTCCTCTGCCTCAAATTGAGTTCCTACTGCTCGAACAAATACTGCAAGCTCCGATGATCAGTGAATACCTCACATGGCACGCCGTAAAGATAGTGCCTCCAAATCTTCAGCGCGTGAACAATGGCTGCCAACTCTAGATCATGAACAAGGTAATTCTTCTCGTGAAACTTCAGCTGTCGCGAAGCATATGCAATAACCTTGCCACCCTGCATCAATATCGCACCCATACCAATACGAGATACGTCACAATATACTGTATAAGATCCTAAACCTGTGGGTAACACCAATACCGGTGCCGTAGTCAAAGCTGTCTTGAGCTTCTGAAAGCTCGCTTCACACTCGTTTGACCACCTGAACGGGGCACTCTTCTGTGTCAATCTGGTCAACGGGGCTGCTATGGATGAAAACCCATCCACAAATCGACGGTAATATCCCGCCAAACCCAGGAAACTACGGATCTCTGTAGCTGAAGTGGGTCTAGGCCAGTCATGGACTGCCTCAATCTTCTTAGGATCCACCTGAATACCCTCTGCTGATACAACGTGACCTAAGAAAGCAACTGAACTCAACTAGAACTCGCATTTTGAGAACTTAGCATATAACTGGCTGTCTTTCAGAGTCCGAAGAACGACCCGAAGGTGCTGCTCATGCTCCTCTCGACTGTGGGAGTAGATCAAGATATCATCAATAAACACAACCACAAAGGAATCTAGGTAGGGTTTGAGCACCCGATTTATCAAATCTATGAATGCTGCTGGGGTATTTGTCAGCCCAAATGACATCACTAGAAACTCATAATGCCCAAACCGAGTCCGAAAAGCTGTCTTAGGAACATCCGATGCCCTAATCCTCAACTGATGGTAGCCAGATCTCAAATCAATCTTTGAAAACACCTTGGCACCCTGAAGCTGATCAAATAAATCATCAATCCTCGGCAATGGATATTTGTTCTTGATGGTGGCTTTGTTCAACTGCCGATAATCTAAACACATCCTCATCAATCCATCTTTCTTCTTCACGAACAACACAGGTGCACCCTAGGGCGAGACACTAGGTCTAATGAAGCCCTTATCAAGCAAATCTTGCAACTGCTCCTTCAATTCTTTCAACTCTGGCGGGGCCATGCGATATGGCGGAATGGAAATAGGCTGAGTGCCCGGAGACAAATCAATGCAGAAATCAATATCCCTATCGGGTGGCATCTCCGGTAGGTCTGCAGGAAATACCTCCGAAAACTCACGAATAACCGGCACCGAATCTATGGAAGGAACCTCCACACTAGAATCACGGACATAAGCCAAATAAGCTAAACACCCCTTCTCGACCATATACCGAGCCTTCACATAAGAGATAACCCTGCTGGCAGAATGGCCAAGATTTCCTCTCCACTCTAATCGAGGCAACCCCTGCCAGGCTAAGGTCACTCTCTTGGCATGACGATCTAATATAGCATGATAAGGTGACAACCAATCCATACCAGTATGACATCAAAATCAACCATGTCAAAAAGTAGAAGATCTACACGAGTCTCAAGACTCCCAATGGTAACCATACACGAACGATAAACACGATCTACAACAAAAGCATCTCCCACTGTTGTGGGCACATACACAAGAGCACTCAAAGAATCATGGGACACAACCAAATAGGAAGCAAAATAGGATGACACATAGGAGTAAGTAGATCCCGGATCAAATAGAACTGAAATATCTCTAATACAAACTGAAGCAGTACCTGTGATAACAGCATTAGATGACTCAGCCTCATGCTTGGTTGGGAAAGTATAACACCGGGACTGGGCCCTACCACCCTGAACTACGTCCCTGGGTTGATCTCTAGCTGGCTGGTCTCCACCTCTAACGGCCTGACCTTCACCTCTAATAGTCTGGCCTCTACCTCTGGCTGCCTGACCCCTGCCTCTGGCTGGCTGAGCAACTGGTGCCGGAACCATGACACGAGAACTCTGATGTTGTGAGGTACCCGTTGCCCGAGGGCAAAATCTAGCAATATGCCTCGGATCACCACAAGTATAACATAACTTTAGCTGTTGTAACTGGTGACCCTGAAACTGACCCTGTCGACCTGAATAATCATCCTGATAACTCTCGAGTGGAAGTGCACTAATAGGAGCTGGTGGTGCACTGTAGGCTAGCTAGTCGGAATAATCCATCTAAAGCCCACGACCACCTGAGGCACTATGGAATGCCTGGAGCGCTGAATGAAACGGCCTGGGAGGATGGCCTCTACCAAAAGTACCCCTACCTCTAGATGAGGCACCGCTGAACTCACCGAAATGACAAGGTCTCTTGTCAAACCCCTGATCTCCCTGAGTAAGAACCAGTTCGACTCGTCTGGCGACATTAGCAGCCGCCTGAAAAGAAATCTCACTCCCAGTCTCCTTAGCCATCTGCAATATGATAGGTTGAGCAAGTCCATCAATAAACCTCCTCCTCCTCCTCCTCCTCCTCTCTCTCTCTCTCTCTCTCTCTCTCTCTCTCTCTCTCTCTCTCTCTCTCTGTGGGAAGCAGAAGAATAACATGACGGGCCAAATCCACAAAACGGGTCTCATACTGAGTAACAGTCATACTGCCCTGCTGGAGACGCTCAAATTGACGGCGACGCTCCTCTCTCAATATGATAGGCAGAAATTTCTCTATGAAGAGCTGAGACAACTGGTCCTAAGTAAGAGTAGGCGATCCAGCTGGTCTGGTCAACAAGTAATCTCTCCACCATTTCTTGACGGAACCAGTCATTTGAAATGCAGCAAAATCGACCCCATTGGTCTCCACTATACCCATGTTCCGTAAACCCTCGTGACAACTGTCAAGATACTCTTGGGGATCCTCTGAAGGAGTACCAGTGAAGTGAATAGGAAAGAGCTTGATAACCCTGTCCAATCTCCATAAAGCCTCAGAAGACATAGCTAGCCCATCTTCGACTTGTACCGCAATAACCGACTGAACTAATCTGACTGGCTGAGCTACTGGAGCCTGATACTGGGGAGCTATCTGCTCCGGAGCGGAAGTGGTAGGAGTATGGGCTTCTCCTCCAGCCTGAGAGACTGCTGGTGCCATGGGAAATGCGCCCGTCTGGGTCACACTCTCCATAAGGCCCACCAAACGGACCAAAGCGTCCTGAAGTATTGGGGTGGCAATGAACCCCTCCGGAACTTGAGCTGGTCCAGCAGGAACAGTCTGGTCTGGAACCTCCTCGTCAAGCTCTATCTGAGGCTCCACTACTGGGGCTGCTGCTCGGGCCCTAGGCTGAGCCGTGCCCCTGCCTCAGCCTCTGCCCCGCGTAGGAGCTGTCACTGGAGGCTCTGGCTGCTGCTCAGCTGAGGAAGCGGTACGTGTTCTCGCCATTTGCGAGAGAATAAGAGTATAGGAGTTCAATCAAAATTGAGAAAGCAAAATCGCACGACAGAGAAGAAAAGAAGTGAAACTTGTTCCTAAACTTCATAGCCTCTGGAAAATAAGTACAGACGTCTCCGTACCGATCCTCCAGACTCTACTAAGCTTGTTCGTTAATCGTGAGACCTAAGCAATCTAGTGCTATGATACCAACTGTCACGACCCGAAATTTTCCACCGACGAGACCGTGATGGCTCCTAACATTTCACTTGCTAGGCAAGCCAACGTTAAAAAATCATTAAACCAATTCCTTATTTCCATTCAGTAAATAACAATAATTAACTAAGATGAAATATAATAAGTGCGGAATATCATAAAACTATTTTAATTACTACCACCCAGATCTGGAGTCACAATTCACGAGCATTCTAGAATTTACTACAAGTAATAGTCTGAAAGAAATACAACTGTCTGAATGAAAGAAAACAATAGGACATAGAAGATAGACATGGACTTCAAGGTCTGTGAACGCCGACAGATATACCTTGAGTCTCCGGACAGCAGACCAGTAGCAAATCTCGATCAACCTGAGCCGGTATTAAAATCTGCACAAAAAGTGCAGAGTGCAGCATCAGTACAACCGACCCCATGTACTGGTAAGTGTCGAGCCTAACCTCGGCGAAGTAGTGACGAGGCTAGGACAAGACTCCCACATATAACCTGAACAGTATAATCATTCTAGTGGCAACAACAGTAAGTAAAGCAATAACGCGGAAATAATGGGAAGGGGACATATAGTAGGGGAATACAACATAAAGAGTGAGAATAATAAAAAGACAGAATTAAACAGAAAATCCGTAAACGAATTGAGCAATTAAAACAGCAAAGGAAAACTGCACGGCATTACCATTTGTGCTTTTACTCTCAATCTCACCAAATAAATAAATAGAACGGCACGGCATCACCCTTCGTGCTTTTACTCTCTTCTTCACAATATAAATAATTCATGCACGGCATCATCCTTCGTGCTTTACACTCTTCCTCACAATATAATTAAATTATACACGGCATCATCCTTCGTGCTTTACACTCTTCCTCACAATATAATTAAATTATGCACGACATCACCCTTTGTGATTTTACACTCTTCCTCACAATATAATTTAATTTATGCACGACATCACCCTTCGTGCTTTACACTCTTCCTCACAATTCACATAATCAATAACAACGGATAAAGAGAAGTTTCACAAGAAATCAATATTTCATCAATGATTACCTTCACAATTTAACATCTCGACCTCGAATCAATATTCACAATCTTATCGATCTTGGTGGAACCGGATACAAGTCTCCCAACATTTCAACAACAACAATAAGCATGGATAACAAGATTTAAGACTACAATTTGCAAGAAATGAAATTTCACTCGCATGCTATGACTCGACCACAACGTATAGACGCTCGTCACCTCAACTATACGTCGTATTCAACAACAAAACACGTAGCAAATACTCATACAATACCTATTCCCTCAAGCCAAAGTTAGACACAATGCTTACCTCGCTCCGAAGGCCATTTAATTCTCAATCACAGCTTTTTCTTTGGAATTCACCTCCAAACCACTCGTATCTATTTAAAAATGACTCAATAATATCAAATATTGCTAAAGGAATTAATTATATTTCATAATTTAAATTTCACAAATTTTCCTCCAAAAAGTCAAAAAATTGACCCCGGGCCCACTTGGTCAAAACCCGAGGTTCTGACCAAAATCCTTTTACCCATTCATCCCCGAGGCCGAATATATAATTGGTTTTGGAATCCGACCCCAAATTGAGGTCTAAATTCCCGAAATCCCTAGTTTCTACCCTAACCCCTAATTCTACCATGAAACTCTAGATTTTTGGTTGAAAATTCAAGAAATGTAATGGGTAATTGAAAAAAAAATGGTTTAGAATCACTTACCAACAATTTGGGGAAGAAATGACTCATGAAAAATCGCCTCTCACCCTTTGGTTTTGAGAAAAATGAGTTTTTGGCTAAAATCCCGTTTTTGGATTCTGTTAAATGCTGGGCGACAGTGTTCATCGCATTCGCGAAGGGTACTGGCTGCCAAGCCTTCGCGTTCGCGAGACCCAGCTTGCGTTTGCGATGATCACTCCCCCTGGCCTTCGCGTTCGCAAGACATGGCTCGCGTTCGCGATGAAGCAACAACCAACCACCCCCAGGCCCCCACATGCTTCGCGTTCGCGTTGAGACAGTCGCGTTCGCGAAGGGTAAGTCCCCCATCACTTCGCGTTCGCAACCAGGCCTTCGCGTTAGCGACCAGGCCTTCTTCAGATGTCCGGTTTACTCTACGCGTTCCCGAGAGTACTTTCGCGAACGCGAAGAAGGACATGCCAGGACATAGACTCTGCAGAAAACCAGATTTCCAAAGTCCAAAACATCCCGTGACCTATCCGAAACTCACCCAAGCCCTTGGGGCTCCAAATCAAACATGCACACAGGTCTAAAAACATCATACGAACTTGCTCGCGCGATCAAATCGCCAAAATAACATATAGAACTATGAATTTAGCACCAAATTGAATGAAATCCTCAAGAACACTTAAAAATTACTATTTTCTCAACCGAAGGTCCGAATCACGTCAAATCAACTCTATTTCTCACCAAATTTCTAAGACATGTCTTAAATATTATAATGAACTTGTATCGGACTCCAGAACCATAATACGAACCCGATACTAACAATGCTAAATATCAATCGATTCTTAAAAACAAATAACTTCCAAACTTTTAATTTTTATCAAAAATTCATAACTCAAGCTAGGGACCTCTAAATTCAATTCCGGGCATACGCCCAGGTCTCATAATTTGATACGGACCCACCGGGACCATCAAAATACGGATCCGGGCCCGTTTACCAAAAATATTAACCGAAATCAACTAAAATTAACTTTCAAAGCAAAAATTCTTATTTTCATTAGTTTTCAACATAAAAGCTTTCCGGAAACCTGTCTGGACTGCGCACGCAAAATCGAGGAGGGTAAAAATGAGGTTTTTAAGGCTTAAGAGTGCAGATTCGAGTTCTAAAATATAAGATGACCTTTTGGATCATCACACTACTGCATTCGCGTAGAAGAAAATCATCTTGCCCCATTTTACCTTTCGAGATTACCTCCGCGAACGCGATGAAGGAAACACCACATAATAACTGAAGCCAAAAACCAGATTTTTTTAAGTTTCAAAATATCGCATAGAACTACGATTCGGACACTAAATCAAATGAAAATTTCAAGAAAATTTTAAAACTTTTATTTTCACAACCGAACGTCCGAATCACTTCAAATCAACTCCGTTTCTCACCAAATTCGACAGACAAGACATAAATATTATAGTGGACTTGTACCGGACTTCGGAACCAAAATACGGACCAGGTATTAATAAATCCAAACATCAGTCGATTCTTAAAAATCATAAATCTTTCAAACATTCAATTTTCAACAAAAATCAATAACTCGACCTAGGGACCTACGAATTCGATTTCGGGCATACGTCCAGGTCCCAAATTACGGTACGGTCCCAAAACACGGATCCTGGTCCGTTTGCTCAAAACGTTGATCAAAGTCAACTTAAATGAATTTCTAAGGCAAAAATTCTTATTTTTATCAATTTTTAACATATAAGTCTTTCCGGAAGAACACCCGAATTGCGCACGCAAATCGAGAAAGGTTAGAATGAGGTTTTCGAGACCTCAAAACGCATAATTAGGTTCTAAAATATAAGATGACCTATCGGGTTATCGCAATAATCTATATTATCTATATATCGAAAGGGCAAAGAGTGGTGATGTGGAACTTCTCAAATGATTAAAGTTTATATTGCACATAAAAATTTACACTTTTAGATTAAAGTTTGATGGACAATTCTGATGTGTGAAAACTCAAATGATTCACCGCTTAAAATGTACTAAAAGATTGGAATATTTCATTATAAAAAATATGTTTTTGCCATAAGAAACAGAAGAAAAAATAATAGGAGAATGTTTAATTTAATACAAAATTTATTGGTGTTTATATTGTCGACCCCCGATCTCTATTTTTCTTTTAATTTTGTTACTTCAATTATTGTCTTTGCACCGATGAGATAAGAAGTTAAAATTGCTGAAGTTTCAATATTTAAGATTGGCTATAGATTTGAAAAGTTATGACTGATATGCATGATTTATGTGTATGGGTGGTACTTATGCGTAATTATCTCTAAAAAAATAGAAAAAAGAATTATTATCTCATTTTACCCTTTCGAAAATGAATACTAGTATTTACATATATATATATATATATATATATATATATATATATATATATATATATATACAATCTATATCTATCTATACTACATTAAAAATACGAATTCCCTATCGAAATGTCGTTCGCCTTTTTTACTCTTTAATAATAGATTATATACTAGACAAAATCGTAATTTATTTATTTTTCTAATATTTTAGGAATTTAAAATCAACTAAAATATTGATTTTAAGATCTTTCCTTATTTGAATAAGATTTGCGGATTTCCTAGAATTTAGGACCTTAGGAATTTAAAGTTGTATTGCAATTGTCGTAAGTTTTCAAAGTTTATTAGAATTTTATACATGAATTCCATAATTATTAGAACGAAAATATTCTTAATATTTCGAGGTCCCAATTTATTGCACTTTGAAATATAAAATCCTAATTGGTGTGTAGGCATCCAGTTCCCAATGTCAAGATTTCGAATGTTTGTTTTACGTAACGGATTGGTTATAAGAGGGGATATTTCGATGGCATCATATTAGTTGGGAAAAAATAAAAGGAGGTGTATAACGATACTTTTTGAATCTTTCAGATATGTGTTAATATTAATAGGTCCAAGAAATATGAATTAAAATTAGATAAGACATTTAACACCAAATATCAAGGAAGTCTTGCTAATTTTGTCAGCCTTTCGTTAAAATTCATGATTTTTAAGTTGAACCAACTAATTTTTTGATACTTGGAAAAGATGATTGTTTTTGTTTTT
The DNA here is from genome assembly GCF_000715075.1 of Nicotiana tabacum. Lineage (NCBI taxonomy): Eukaryota > Viridiplantae > Streptophyta > Magnoliopsida > Solanales > Solanaceae > Nicotiana > Nicotiana tabacum. Next base: position 124,233,850 of record NC_134088.1, on the reverse strand, counting down.
GGTTAGATAATTTTATTTAAATTTCATTGTCTATTGAATTAGCTTGACATCTTAAAAGCTGACGGAACGGTGTAATCATAATATATAACACATAAAGATAAAAAAGAGTGCAAGATCAAGTTCCCAATTCAGTTTGCTAAGCCGAAAAAATCTTGGTGACAAGAGTATTACTTCTTCAGTATGTGGCGTTTATATTGATGCGTCAAGTGCTAGATATGCATATGTTTGTCAAGGTATAATTCTCAAAAATTATTCATCCTAGAATTTGATATATGAATTTATTTATATATTAATTTTTTTTTCAAGAGACAATGAATGAAAGGTGCAATTATTACTTCACAGTATGCTCCTTTAGACTATCTTTTTTATATATGAAATTGTTGAGTTCCTTGAGTTTAAAGGCCTCTTTTTTGATGAAGCAAGTAAGGTGTTCATTTCGGTAGAGAGATTAAAAAATATGCCAAAGTGTGTTATGCTGCCAATAGGTAATTTTTCCTCATGATTTTACAGACATGGAGTTATTTTGTTCAAAGCCAAACACGTTCTTTTTCTTCTTTACGGTTCAAATTTTTCAATGGTCTTTTGCATAGGCTTTATTATTTTGGTAATATGGATTATAAAATCAAGAAGCTCAAATAAAATATTAATCGATTTTTTATTCTTTAAAAAATAAATGCCATATTGAATATTCGTATATATTTTATCGGTAATATCTTGAAAAGTTAAGATTTTTTTTAGGACTCATTGACATGAAACTCCGATTCCTATTTTCTTGATTCTTTGTTTTTAATTTTCTTCTAATATTTATTTTATAATTAAAATATATTTTAATAATATTATTTATGTGATTTTTAAAAAGGTACGGGGTACACGCACTAAGACTAGTTCTAAAAAAGAAGAAAGAAAGAAACACATTAGAGTGTTTGGTCAATATTGTTCCTTATCTTTGAGGGTATATCTATTTTGATCCCTCAAATATAGCCTTGAGCATATTTAATCCTTAAGTATGCTAAAGTGGAGCACCTTTAGTCTCAATGACACAATGTGTTCAAAAACTAACGGCGTTACCCACTCTGATTCATGAAGCAAATCTTCTGCTCTGAAGCAAAACGTTTCCTCTCCTTTTATTGGATAACGCAAATTATCACTTTAATTTCTCATTTTTGATAATGTTTTCTAAAATTTTGACCTTGAAAATATCCCCTTCTATGCCAGTTTTCAATGAGAAAATGACATTGTATAGTCGCTGTAAAAATAATAGCCGAAAAATATATAAAATTTATTTATTTTTTGTATGCTAACATACAATATATATATATATATACACACACACAAACCCATATATAAATTTTATACATTTTTAGGCTATTATTTTTACAGCGGCTATACAGTATCATTTTATCATTGAAACTGGCACAAAAGGGGATATTTTCAAGGTCAAAATTTTAGAAGACATTATCTAAAAATGAGGAATTAAAGTGATAATTTGCGTTATTCAATAAAAGGAGAGGAAATATTTTTGCTTCAGAGCAGAAGATCTGCTTAATGAATCAGAGTGAGTAACACCGTTAGTTTTTGAACATATTGTGTTAGTGAGACTAAATATGCTTCACTTTAGTATACTTAGAGACTAAATATGCCCAGGATTATATTTGAGGGACCAATCAAAGATAAGAGACTCAAAGACACTAGGGGACAAATTGTTAAAAAAGAAGGACAGGGTGTAACGGAAACATTATGTATACTTAAGGGTGCAACATGAAAAAACAAAAACATTGGAGTTGGCTAAAAGTTATCCACTTAGGATTGCAAGTGAGTTTCCAGATCGTAGGTTAAAAGCTGTGTCGGTCGCCTCGTTTCATCTCCATCTTCATGTCTGTATTTCTTTTGGGCATTTTCCTATAGAATTTTTTTTTTCTTTTCCCCTTCTTCCTGAATTGGAATTTGGGTGGAACACTGATCCTAACAAACGCTGCTGGTGACTTCAGTTCTTCCATCTAAACCTCTTCCCAGGTACATCTCTCTCTTCTGTTTTTTTTAAAGATCCAATTTTTATCAGTCTTGTGTTGACTAATTTGATTGATTTTTTTTCTGGGTGTCTTAAAAAGTTACAATTATTATCATCTATAAAGCTTGTGGTTGTGGTGACTAATTTAATTGGATTTTATTCTGGGTGTCTTCAAGATTCAATTTTTATCTATTTCTTCAAGTTGTTTTTTTGTTCAGAGTGTATCATCCCTGCAGTATCTACACGCATCATTGACTGAGACACTCAGATTATACCCTGCAGTTCCCTCGGTAATGCATACATACATATAGTGAGAAGGATATTATATTCACAAACATAGATATCAATGTTTCATGCATATACCTCAAGATAATGAGTTTTTCTTGATGCAGGATGGCAAACTGTGTTTATCAGATGACACTTGGCCTGATGGGTTCAGAGTAAGGAAAGGGGATGAAATTTATATAGGGTGATGATGCAGAGGATTTCCTGCCAGAGAGATGGTTTGATGAAAATGGTTGCTTTCGACGAGAAAGTGCCTTTAAGTTCACAGCTTTTCAGGTAACACAGAACCTTACAATCTGACAATCATTAGGAGCTTGGCAACACCAAACCGAATTAGTTTTTCCTGTCCAGCCTTGAGAAAGAATCGATCTAATCTCTAAGGTTTACAGCCTTAAAAGATTATGATAGATTATGATTGATGAATGGTAAAATTTTGTGATAAACTTATCCAAAGATTTTTATGGAAAAAAGGTAAGCTACAAATCTAACAAAGGCACCAACCCAATTGAGAAAAGGAACAATCTTTGGTCTACCCAAGTCAATAAAATCAATTAATCTGTCATGGAAAATTCTGAGATTCTGCAGACACAACAAATTATTCTCACTAGGGCAATCTGTTCTTTCATGCTTAGAACTAAAACAACTTCAGCCAAAGGGCTTAAAGATGACCACATCCCTGTGCTTCTCTTCTTCCTTTAGTTCATCCAGAATCTCTTTTTTCAACTCTTCTTTCAGCTCCTCTTGTAAATCAGACTTCACCTTGTTTCTCACTTTAGGCTCCAACTTACCAATTTCTTCTTGAACCTTAGTTTCCACTTTTTCCTCGACAACAACCATAAGTTGTTTTGTAGAATGATCTTTGTAAACTTTTGATGCACTCAAGGCCACCTAATTACAAAAAGAAAAAATTACATTACTTGTTCTTAACATTGTTAAACATAGACACTGAGAAAAGGAGCTACCATTAGAATGGAAAGCCATGCCAGAGCGGTGCTTCCCTCTTCACGGCATGCGTCTTCCGTCGGCATAGCAAATGGTTTTCCATCCCCATACGCCTTTGCCTTCTTGCTATACTGGGAAGAAAAAATGCAAAATCAAGCTTGTTAGGTGATGCGTAACATTATGTAGCCTACACTGGATGTTATGAGATGATCTGGAATATCTAAAGAAAAATCATACATGCTTCTTGTACCGTTAATGAAATGTAAAGTTTTAATATGAAGGAACAAACTCTTCCTATGAACTAAAAACTGTATGCAAAGAGGGGAATATCAGTCTTGTGCACCTATTATATGGTGGAGTCCTATTTCATTTATTCAGTAGGATTATCTCTCACCAGTTGTAAAAATCCCACATATGGTGCAAAGCATAGAAGGAAGTTACAAACCAATTATAGCACAATTAGGACCGAGGTTTGAATAACCTATGATAGTATAACATAGAGTAACTATGCGGCAACTGTAAGTACTCATTTACTAAATAGAAGGTTGAATTTGCATCCTCCATGCTGTACCACACACCAGAGTTTATGGCCATCAACTCCAAGGCTCTCAAAACAACTATAACTTATATTTCTATGGCTGATGGCATATTGTGGAGCAAAACTTCTGAAGGTAAGAAGCAATAACACACAACAAGAAGCCCACTGAAATCCCACAAGTGGGGTCTGGGGAGGGTGAAGAGTACGCAGACCTTACCCCTGCCTAATGAAGGTAGAGAGACTGTTTCCGAAGGACCCTCGGCTCAGGGATCCCTCTATACAAAAAACAAAAAGAAAGGATCCGAACTATATAAAAACAAGCTCTATTCCTATAGAGAGTTGATAAACTCTAGCATGCTATCTTCATCATTTACATCTTGAATGTTGCACCAAAAAAAGCCAAAGCCCACAAACATCTATACTTTAGCATTTGTAAAGGGTCTTCTTTCCCTTCAAAACACCTGGAATTCCATTGTCCCCATAAGGCCCAACAAACACAAGCTGGCACTGGTTTCCTTATTCTTTTTAGTGACTACTTGGTAGAGCTGCAACCCCAGCTTAGCCAATAAATGAAAATAGCCATTTCTTATTTCTAGAAAAATTAAGTCTGACTTTGACATAACAAAAAGTTCTACTAACTTACTCTCCCAGATTACCACTGAAGACACCTCATTCCCTCAATTTCAGTTCCTCCTCTCGTAACTTATCCACATTGTGCCTTTCTCTCTATCGTTCGTAGAATTCTTGTAAGAGAGTAGTATCCTGGCTTCTATCAATGGTGCCACCCTCCCGCTTCGCTAGCTTTTGCTATACGATTAGACAACAAATATAAAAATGATGCCTTGTGGCTATCTCTGACTTCAAAACTTTGAAATGTCATCCAAACCCAATGGTTTGAAGAATTCTTCACTAGTTTGTAGGAGTAATACACCACAAAATATCAAGAGGAGCTGTTAATTAACATCACTCAAGCCACTCTACAGCAAATCCATATCAAGACATTGTATTGATCAGGGCAACCAGTCAATAGTAGGGTCCATGCTAAATTCGTAAGAGATGCATCAAATTGCTAGTGCTATACAAAAGAAGTCATGTAAGCTAAATCTATAATATGTCTTCCACAAAAATTGAATTCAACCTGGCTTGGTTGCATGGTCAACACCTTGATGTGTCCTAGTTATGTTAAGACTCAAATCCTCTTATATTCCCTACATGTCGACCTTTGTACCAAAAGTAGAAATCTCATTTCCCCTCCCCCCCCCCCCCCCCAAACAAAAAAAAACCCACCTTTGACCTTCATGTTAGTTTCAGCCGCTATATGGTACCATATTGTGTTGCTTACAAGCATTACTCTGCTTCTCTGTGCAGCGGACAAACTATTGAGCTCGATGATGTTACTCACTATCAATGTGTATGTGACTTCTGACTAGACTGTCAGCTTCGTACCACCAGAGATGAAGTATATGTACATGATTGTTTTTAGGCTCTGTTTTTATTATCTTCGGAGTTTGTGGCTCTTCATTTATCCTTGTAGAACAAAGCTAAATTGCTGATTTGTCCTTTTTGAATTTTTATGCAATCAGAGTATTGATTATATTAAGTTAATTATATAAATTTACTTTCCCAAATTTGATTAGGAAAGCATCAAATTGAGGCATGGTCTTTGCTGGCTCAGCGATCACCTTGGCCAAGGGTTTAACAGCATAGGTTTTCAGAACTTCTTTGCCAAATGAGATGAATCCTTCCAGTGGCATCCTGCAAATGAATAGAGAAATTGAAATTGTGATTTTTTCGTTCGTCTGAAGGATTCTCTGATGCTTGGGAAAGGGTGCAGTGGCCCTTCGTCTGAAGGGTTCCACTTAGAGATGGGCCTTTTGATTGGGCCCGACAAATGTGGCTATTTTTAATAGAAAAATGACATTTTATTGCCGCGGTAAAAATAATAGTTGAAAAAATATGTAAAATTTGTATATTTTTTGTGTGTTACACGTTTATAATGGCACGCAATGATTTAAATATTTATTTATATGAATGAAGAACAAAATTTAATTAATGAGAATTTTTATTTATAATAATACAACAATCATCTAAATGTCAAAAAAAAAAATTATTATTACATTAGCATAATATGTGAATTCAAAATGAAAGAACATTATCATAACTTACACAAATGATAAAATTTAGTCATGTTAGTTAGATAATTATGTATTATAATTTGAAAGTATTTAATATGATGGTATCTTAAAGAACACTTCTTTGTAGACGATATTTTTGTATATGTTTCCTTTTAATGCTTTAGTTACTCTGCCATAACCATCACTCTTGTTGTCGATATTGATATCCCTCCTGAAAGAACATATAATTGTTCGTATAATAAAATCTATTGCAGTGAGTATAGTTCAATATTTAGGATATTTCTCATATTTTATTTATTATAATTATAAAATATAAATATACTAAAAATTATTTTCACAAAAATTAAAAGGATATTTTTTACTTTCGGAAAACCAAAGTTGAATTTGGACATAAACATATATTTAGAAGTTTTGCATAGTGTTACCCACTTCTATTTTTTCTGTTTGTAAGCTATAGTACAAAATGATATATGTGGATCGAATATTCATAACAATTCTTGAGCATTTGGCTAGTTGAATGTATGGACAAGTTCTGTCACTGTACACCAACATAATTTTCCTGGCGACTGAAGTAAATTCTTAATTCCATAATGAGGTATAAACTTTCTTGCTGGCACACGCAGCGAATGATGTAACACTAATTCAATAAGTTCATCCGAACCCAGTATTTTTAGTGGGCGTTTGGACATTAAATTATAAAATTTAGGGGAAAAAGTGAAAAAAATTCAAGTTAAAAATGGTATTTGAAAATTAGTGTTGTGTTTGGATATGAATACAATTTGAAACTATTTTTGAATTTTTGTGAGTGCTTTGAAGTGAAAATTTTGAAAAATAACTTTTTGAAATTTTCAAATTTCCAAAAAAATCTCGAAATTCAACAAAATTGAATTTTTTATTGCCAAACACTGATTTTGAAAAAAGTAAAAAAAAATAAATAAAAGATTTTTTTTCTTTAATGGATTATGTGAAAATCCATTAAATATTCAATAATCTTAGATCTGAAACCATAATTTTTAAATTACAATAAATTCAATATTAAAAATCTTGCATGTCGAATTAAATTTAAATCTTGGAACCGTCGGCACACCAGGAGGTAAATAGGGAAAGAAGCAAGGGGAGGAATAATATAATGTCACCAAGATTTTGATTATGACATGTTCTTGGCACCATTCATTTACACTCATTTTCCACATGAAAAACCAAATAGATGCTACCTTCAACAACTCATAATTGGGTGTGTCTTATTTTGATTTTTTTTTTTAAAAACTACAAAATATTACCTGCTCGGAGGAGAAAATAACAATTAATGTCATCTTTGTCCTAATAATTGTTAAATATTTAAGTACTTATATCTAGATTAATTACGTATATACTTAATCCAAAAGAAAATAAAAGGACAAATTAAGGGCCCGTTTGGCCATAGAAAATTTTTAATTTTTTTCGAAAATTTTTCACTTTTGTTTCGGAATCAATGTTTGTCCATGAAAATTTCAAATTTCACTTGAAGTTGAATATCAAAAAAATTCGGAAATTTGAAAAACTTCAAAAAGTTATTTTTCAAAATTTTCACTTTAAATCACTCACAAAAATTTAAAAAGAGCTCCAAATTATATTCATGTCCAAACACAACTCTAATTTTTAAATATCTTTTTCACTTAAAAAAATTCGCTTTTTTTCTGAAATTTTACAATTATTATGTTCGAAACGCCCACAAAATATTGCGTAAAATGTTTTTGGGTGTTATTTTATTCCACTATAAGAACTTTCGTTTGGTAAAAGATTTTGTTTGTCTCAATATAAGAAAAGATGTTATGGTATATGAATATAAGGTATATGTCATAATCACATAAAATATGAAAGAAAAATCGAAACATGCTGTGAAATAAGAAACACAGTATATGCCATTACTATCATTCGTTTCTTTCTCATTCTTAATGAGACAATCCACACGTGACATCGAATCACAGCCTAATTGTTTTTTCCAATATTTTTGGATTTTATAGTTAACAGTTGTTATACACCTATAAAAGTATTTGACGATCAAATAATATTTTGGCCGTTATTGATAAAAATTATCCAAAAATTAATTAATTTTTCTTTTTTAATGTTACATATAAAAGATAAGAAATTTATTCAAATTTAAAATTTCAAAAGATATGTATATTTCACTAGTTAAATATTGAAAAAAGTTAATATATTATTAATAAATTCATAACTAATAAATTGAAGAATTTTGTAATTGTAGCTTGTTTCGTAGATTTCATTCTTTTACTAGCGATATAACGCGTGAATTAGCGAAGATTCGTGTCCAAATTTTTAGCAAAGGTATCCAATACCTTTCCCTTGAAGACAATGTAAGAACTTAACAATTAAATTTTCTATCTAACTATTTTTTAAAATTTATCCAATGAAAAAAATATCATGTGCAAATCTTCAAATCTTATACATGAACAATACTTCGTCCGATCAATTACATCTTTAACATTTTCGGACAAAGATGTCCGACCATGACCTAATTCTCCAAAGATGGTTTAATTGACTTTAGAAATTGTCCAAACTGTGTTGTTAAAGTCAGGATCCTAATCCAATTAATCCTCTTTGAAAAGAACCAATGAGTTTTACTGCTTTTGTTTGATGACAATATTTACTTTTGGAAAATATGTTAGCAGCCACAAGAGTATATGTCCTGCACAAAAATAAATAATGTTCTTGTACCTCCTATTTGAATAATTATTTTTATTTAAAGGGAGAAGGAGTATCATTTTTTATTAACACTCTTTACACAATAAAAAATAGCATTATGTAGTCAAACTAGCAACTTAGATCGATATCATAGCTTGAAGGTGAGGATTCTTTTCTTTAGTTTATTATATTTTCATATGATGATGATGATGACGTCTTGGTAACGAGAGGTAAACTATAAAAGGTAAAAATTTATTATATTTTCATAATCAAGAAAATATCGAAAACCTCTTCAAAATTCATCTCAATCATATTTCTTCGTACTTTCTTTTAATTTGAGGCATCTCTTTCGCACCTAGTTCAAATACTTAGATACTATTAACAAAGTGCTAAAATTCACAACTAAGAATTTATTCAGTTTCCACAAATTAAATCACATGCATGAACTTGTGTTAAGTGTTAACAAGGTTGACAAATGATCAGTAGACATACGTAACTTTTGGTGTTTCTGTTTTAGTACTCAACTATAGGTAATTAGAGTTAGATCTATTACTTTCTCCGTCTATTTTCACTTGTCCACTATACTAAAAACGGCAAAGGGCTAATTATACCCATGTTGTAATGATCCGACCGGTCGTTTTGCTTTCTAGAACTCTGTTCCCCTAAGTAAGACTTCTCGTACGTCCTTTTACTGTTTTATGACTTGCGGGGATGGTTGGTTCGGGATTTGGAATGGTTCGAATTGAAATCGGAACACTTGGTTCCTTAAGTTGGTCTTAAAAGGCTAAGTTTGACTTCGGTCAACATTTTGAGTAAACGACCTCGGAATCGAGATTTGACGGTTCCAATAGGTTCGTATGATGATTTCGGACTTGGGGTATATTCGGATCGAATTTTGGATGATCCGGGAGCGTCTTGGCGCCTAATAGTAAAAGCTGGTTCTTTGAAGGTTTTAGAAGTTCTTTAAATTTGGTTTGGAGCGGGTTTTGGTGATATCGAGGTCCAGAAATTTCGAGACCGGGAACAGTTCTGTAATGTCATTTAAAACTTGCACACAAATTTTGGTGTTATTCCGAGTAGTTTAAGTACGTTTCGGCGCATTAGGAGTAAATTAAAAAACTTGAAGTTCATAAGTTTGATTCAATTGGTTTTGGGGTGTGATTCTTAGTTTTAATGTTGTTTCGGGCATTTCGAGAGTTCAAGCGAGTCCGTTTTATGATTCCAAATTTATTGGTATGTTCAGGCGGGGCCCCGGGCCCCCCCGAGTGTTAATCGGACGAGGCTCAGACCAAGTTAAAAATTAGGAGCAACAGCTGAAGCTCCCAGCTGCTGTCATAATCGCCCATGTGCTTGGCCAGCCGCAGGTGCGAGCTCGCAGAAGCGAGCCAGAGCTCGTAGAAGCAGCCAAGGAAGGGCAGCCCAAGATCCGCAGGTGCGCCCCAACCTCCGCAGAAGCAGGACCGCAGAAGTGGGACCCCGTCCGCAGAAGTGGAGCCAGCCTGCCTGGGCACTTCCACAGAAGCGACAACGCAGGTGCGGCCCTGCGACCGAAGGTGCGAGATCACTGGAGGCAGTGAGGTCTCTTTTAAAACGGGACTTAGTCATTTTGGCTATTTTATTTCCATTGTTGTGAGATTTTTGGAGCTCTTAGAGGGAATTTTACCTAGCACTTTGAGGTAAATAATTTCTATAGAATGTGTGTTAAATACATCGTTTATGGGTAAATTATAATATGTAAATTAGTGACAATTATGGGTTTACGTGAAAACCTAGGGTTTTTTATAAAAAAGAAATTTTATCATGAAATTCGTTATGGAATCTAGTAAAAATCATATATTTGAGTTCATGAGGTTATGGGGAAAACAACATTTTTCAAAAATTTTCGGAATACAGGCACGTGGGCCCGGAGGGGGGGGGGAGTGAATTTTAGCAATTTTGCAAATAGGCTTGGGAAATCACTTTGATAGTTAGGATATGAACTTTTAAGCGTGTATTAATTATTTTAAATAATATTTGACTAGTTGCGAGTCGTAGCACAATCTTGGACCAGAAAGTAGGCTTTGAGACGAGGTAAGTCTCTTTTCTAACCTTATAAGAGGGAATTGTCCCTATAGGTGAATTGATTAACATGTGTTTCTATTTGTGGTGGCTACGTACGCACGAGGTGACGAGAGTCCGTACGTAGCTACTAATTATGCTATTGTACAGGTAGTCTAAGACCCATATCATGCTATACTTGAGATGTTTGCACCCTTAAATGTAAATTTAATTGCTTAAGAGAGATTGGAAACTTATAAAGGAATTTTTAAAAGGTTAAATTTCACTTACTTGAAGTTGTGAATTGAACACTTGACTGTTGTTGAGAATTTGTATTTCTTTAAAGTATTTTTCTTTGTGGAGCGGGCCGAACGCCTCAGTAGCAGATATATGCATCTATGGTTTGAGCCGTTCGACCCTCGGCAGTGCACATTTTAAATATTTATGTTAGATCGGGTCGTACGACCTCGGGTATAATTTGCGCATGATACATCTTTGGAATCATTTATAAATGATATTACTTCATTGGCTTGAGATATAAATTGTTAAATGATGAAAATAAATTCGGGACTTAGTACTTATGAAAGAATTATTTATTATTTCATGTTATTGAGTTTCCAGTATTATTCACGAAATCCATTCTTATTTGTAAATTTTGGCATAGTATTTTTAGCCCATAGTAAGTGTCGAAGTCGACCCCTCGTCACTACTTCTTCGAGGTTAGACTGGATATTTACTGAGTACATATTGTTTATGTACTCACGCTACACTTCTGCACTTGATGTGCTGGATCTGAGGCAGGTACATCTGGTTAGCAGTCCGGCACGCATGCTTAACTTCTGGTCCGAGACCACACGGTGAACTGCCCTTCCGAATCGTTCAGTAGCAGCCGGAGTCTCTCTTTTGATTTATTTTTTGTCTATTCTATTTCAGATAGTGGAGTAGATATCTTTTGTATATTCTACTAGTAGCCCACACACTTATGATACCAGATTTTGACACACGCTAATAGACTTATGATTTTGGATTTATTTTTATGATTACGATTTGCACTCAGTTGCTTTCGTTTAATTATTTTACATCTGTAAATTTCTAAATCTTTTAACAATGAGGAATGTTATTCACCTAGCAACTTATCAAAAATGAGAAACCACTAGATTGATCAGTGTTGGCTTGCCTAACAATGGTTTTGGGCGCCATCACGGCCTATAATGGAATTGGGTCGTGACAACATGGTATCAGAGCACTAGGTTCACGTAGATTTCACAAGTTATGGGCAGGCCTAATAGAGTCTTGCGGAGACGTCCGTACTTATTTTCGAGAGGCTATAGGGTGTTAGGAAACCACTCTTTATTCATCTTCTATCGTGCAGTTGGTGTACTAAGTTTCTTCCTCTTATTCTCTCACAGATTATGAGAACGCGCACGGCAGATGTTCCTGACCTGGGAAAGGCTGCTCCCCTGTTGTTAGAGGCAGAGGCAGAGGCCGGGGGAGGGCACCCGCCCGAGGTAGGGGACGAGGACGTCCCAGAGTTTCCCCAGTTGCACCACCAGCCGATCCAGTGGAGGATCTCATTGATGAGGAGCAGGGCGAGGTGCCCGCAGCTGAGCCAACCCCGGTTGATATCATGTAAGCACCAGGCTTTTAGGAGGTCATGAGCCGTATGTTGTGGTTCATGGATTCTATGACCCAGGCTGGTTTATTTTCAGCAGACCCAGCCACATCTCAGGCGGGAGGGGGAGAACAGACCCCTACTGCTTAGGCTCCTGGGCATGCAACTGCAGTATATCAGACCCCGGGCACACTACCCGTGGGCGGAGCCCAACCAGTTATAGCAGTTGTACCTGAGCCTAGACCAGCTGTGGCCGGTGAGCCACAAAAGCTACTGGATAGATGGACCAGGCTTCACCCTCCTGTCTTCGGAGATGAGCGACATGAGGATCCCCAGGACTTCATTGATCGGTGCAGGGACAAACTGCACAACATCAAGATATTGGAGTCCCATGGGGTGGATTTCACTACTTTCCAACTGGAGGGCAGGACCCGTAGGTGGTGGCAGTATTATCTTCTTTGCAGACCAGTAGGTTCTCCTCCCATGACTTGGGACAAGTTTACACGTCTATTCTTGGACAGGTATAACCCATCCTCTCATAGGAAAGAGTTGCGGTTCCAGTTTGAGCAGCTCCAGCAGGGCCAGATGTCAATGACCGATTATGAGGCGAGATTCTCTGAGTTGTCTCGCGATGCACTTATGATACTTCCTACTGAGGCAGAGCAAATGCAGAGGTTTGTTGTGGGGTTGTACTCAGGTATTCAGGCTACTATGGCCCGGGAGGTTGAGATGGGGACTTTCTATCAGCTAGTAATGGAGATTGCTCAGAGGATTGAGGGTTACCGTCAGAGGGGTAGAGAGCAGATGTAGCGGGACAAGAGGGTCCATTATTCTGGAGAGTTTAGAGGTTCCCCGGCTGGGGCAGAGGTTAGTTCGTGAGGGGTCAGCCCAGCAGGCCCACATATCCAGCATTGCCGCCTCCTCGGGGTGCTCCAGTGTGACCCTATTTCAATGCCATGCCGGAGAGTTCTTACCGCCCATCAGCTATTCAGGGTTCTTCCAGCGCCTGTTTCAGTGCCATGCCAGAGAGTTCTTACCGCCCACCAGCCATTCAGGGTTCTTCCAGTGGGTATTCAGGCCATCAGGGTCAGACTTCAGGACAACAGATCACCGCACCGAGAAGTTGTTTTGAGTGGGGGGATCCCGGTCATGTGCGGAGGTTCTGCCCCAGGCTTTGGGACAAGGTAGTATAGCAGGGTCATCAGCCCATGATTTCAACACCAGCCGTCCGGCCGCCTAGAGGTGGAGGGTAGGCGAGTAGGGGTCGTCCTAGAGGTAGAGGCCCGGTAGGGGGAGGTCAGCCAGCTACTGTTCAGACAGGCGGAGTCCAGCCAGTCGGCGCTCTAGCTAAGTTCTATGCTTTTCTGGACAGACCAGATGTCGTGATCACAGGTACTATTTCTGTCTGCGGTAGGGATGCTTCAGTATTGTTTGATCCAATATCTACCTATTCATATGTGTCATCTCAGTTTGCCCATTTCTTGGATATTCCTCGTGAGTCCTTGGGTACTTCTGTTTATGTGTGGAATACTACCGTAGAGTCTCCGGTGATTGATTCAGTACCAGTAGTTCAGGAGTTCTCCGATGTGTTTCCTTCTGACCTTCCAGGCATGCCACCAGATCTTGATATCGATTTCTGTATTAATTTGGTTCCAAGTACCCAACCTATATCTATCCCACCGTACCGTATGGCTCTGAAGGAGTTAAAGGAGCAACTTGAGGAGTTGCTAGAAAAGGGGTTTGTCAGGCCGAGTGCATCGCCTTGAGGTGCACCAGTGCTGTTTGTGAAGAAGAATGATGGTACTATGCGGATGTGCATTGACTACAGCCAGTTGAACAAAGTCACCATTAAGAATAAGTACCCGTTGCCGCGTATTGATGATTTGTTTGACTAGTTGCAGGGCGCTAGGGTGTTCTCTAAGATCGACTTGAGATCGGGGTACCATCAGTTGAAGATTCGGGACTCGAATGTTCCAAAGACTGCTTTCCGTAATAGATATAGCCATTATGAGTTCTAGTAATGTCCTCCGGCTTGACTAACGCCCCAGCGATGTTTATGGATTTGATGAACAAGGTGTCCAGGCCTTACATTGATTCGTTTGTCATTGTCTTCATTGGTGACATTTTGATTTACTCATGTAGCATGGAGGAGCACGAGCAGCATTTGAGAGTGGTGCTTCAGACCTTGCAGGAACAGAAGCTATATGCTAAGTTCTCCATGTGTGAGTTTTGGCTAGATTCTGTAGCATTCCTGGGGCATGTTGTATTAGGCGAGGGTATTAAGGTGGACCCCAAGAATATTGAGGCAGTTCAGAGTTGGCCTCGTCCTACTACGACGACTGAGATCAGAAGCTTCTTGGGGTTAGCAGGCTATTATCATTGGTTTGTGGAGGGTTTCTCATCTATTGCAGCACCTTTGACTAGATTGACCCAGAAGGGTGCTCCGTTCCGTTGGTCCGATGATTGTGAGGTGAGTTTCCAGAAGCTCAAGACAGCTTTGACTACAACGCCCGTTCTAGTGTTACCTTCCGGCTCGGGGATGTATATTGTGTATTGCGACACTTCACGCATTGGTTTGGGTTGTGTATTGATGCAGGAGGGGCAAGTTATTGCGTATGTTTCACGTCATCTGAAGCCCCATGAGAAAAATTATCTTGTGCATGATTTGGAGTTGGTCACGATTGTTCATGCTCTTAAGATCTGGAGGCATTATCTTTATGGAGTATCCTGCGAGTTTTAGATTGATCTCACAGCTTGCAGCATTTGTTCAGGCAAAAGGATCTTAATTTGAGGCAGCGCAGATTGCTTGAGTTACTGAAGGATTATGATATCACCATTCTTTATCATCCGGGCAAGGTGAATGTAGTTGTGGATGCCTTGAACAGAAAGGGAGAGAGTATGGGTAGCTTGGCATCCATTTCAGCAAAGGAGAGGCCACTAGCTTTGGACATTCAGTCCTTGGCTAACAGGCTGGTGAGGTTGGATATTTTAGAGCCCAACCGAGTTCTTGCATGTGTCTTTCCTCGATCTTCACTATTGGAACATATTAGGGCCCGACAGTTTGATGATCCACACTTGATCATTCTCAGAGAGACGGTACTATAGGGTGATGCCAAGGAGGTTACTATCGGTGAGGATGGTGTTCTGCGACTCCAGGGTCGCCTATGTGTTCCTAACATCAATGGCTTGAGGGAGAGGATTCTAGAGGAAGCACACAGCTCTCGGTATTCCATTCATCCAGGTGCTACGAAGATGTATCGTGACCTGAGACAGTATTATTGATGGTGGCGGATGAAGAAAGACATAGTCGAGTCTGTAGCTAAATGCCTAAATTGCCAGCAGGTTAAGTATGAGCACCAGAGGCCAGATGGCCTACTTCAGCATATGACTATACCTGAGTGGAAGTGGGAGCGCATTACTATAGATTTTGTAGTTGGGTTGCCGCGGACCTTACGGAAGTTCGATGCAGTTTGGGTCATTGTTGATAGATTGACTAAGTCTGTGCACTTCATCCCAGTTGTGACTACTTATACTTCAGACAGGTTGGCCCAGATTTATATTCAGTAGATATTTCGATTGTATGGTGTGCCTGTTTCCATCATATCGGACAGAGGCCCTCAGTTCACCTCACATTTTTGGAGAGCAATACAGAGTGAGTTGGGGACCCGAGTAGAGCTCAGCACAGCATTTCATCCACAGACCGACGGACAGTTCAGAGCTTGGAGGACATGCTCAGAGCATTTGTGATTGACTTTGGAGGGCTGTGGGATCTATTCTTGCCCTTGGCCGAGTTTGTTTACAACAACAGGTACCGGTCCAGCATCGAGATGGATCCATTTGAGGCTTTATATGGTCAGCGACGTCGTTCTCCCATCGGGTGGTTTGAGCCCGGCGAGGATAAGTTATATGGTACTGATTTGGTGAAGGATGCCTTGGAAAAGGTAAAGTTGATTCAGGAGCGACTTCTCATGACACAGTCTATAAAGAAGAGTTACGCGGATCAGAAGACGCGTGATTTATCATTTACGGTAGGTGAAAAAGTTCTAATAAAGATTTCGCCGATGAAGGGAATCATGAGGCTCGGGAAGAAGGGCAAGTTGAGCCCAAGGTTTATAGGCCTATTTGAGGTGTTGAAACGAGTTGGGGAGGTTACTTACGAGCTTGCTTTGCTACCTAGTCTATCAGGCGTTCATCCGATTTTCCATGTATCCATACTCCAGAAGTATCATGCCGACCTGTCACATGTGTTGGACTTCAGCACGATTCAGTTAGATGAGAGCATAGGTTATGAGGAGAAGCCAATTGCCATTATTGATAAGCAGTTTTCCAGTTGCGGTCCAAGAGGATTTCCGCGGTAAGGGTTCAGTGGAGGGGCCAACCAGTCGACAAGGCAACTTGGGAGTCCAAGGAGGACATGCAGAGCAGATATCCTCACTTGTTCAGTACTCCAAGTATGATTCTAAACCCGTTCGAGGACAAACGTTTGTTTAAGAAGTGGAGAATGTAACGACCCGACCGATTGTTTTGCTTTCTAGAAACTCGTTCCCCTAAGTAAGACTTCCCGTACATGCTTTTACTATTTTATGACTGCGGGGATGGTTGGTTCGGGATTTGAAAGGGTTCGGGTTGAAATCGGAACACTTAGTTCCTTAAGTTAGCCTTAAAGGATAAGTTTGACTCCGGTCAATATTTTGAGTAAACGACCTCGGAATCGGGAT
Source organism: Nicotiana tabacum (assembly GCF_000715075.1). NCBI lineage: Eukaryota > Viridiplantae > Streptophyta > Magnoliopsida > Solanales > Solanaceae > Nicotiana > Nicotiana tabacum. Next base: position 124,216,893 of record NC_134088.1, on the reverse strand, counting down.
TTGACGGTTCCAATAGGTTTGTATGATGATTTCGAACTTGGGCATATGTTCAGATTGGGTTTTGGATGACCCGGGAGCCTCTTGGCACCTAATAGTGAAAGCTGGTTCTTTGAAGGTTTTAGAAGTTCTTTAAATTTGTTTTGGAGAGGGTTTTGGTGATATCGAGGTCCAAATAGAAATCCGAGAACAGTAATAGTTCTGTAATGTCATTTAAGACTTGCACGCAAAATTTGGTGTCATTCCGAGTAGTTTAAATACGTTTCAACGCATTAGGAGTAAATTGAAGAACTTGAAGTTCATAAATTTGATTCATTGGTTTCGGGGTGTGATTCTTAGTTTTAATATTGTTACGGGCGTTTCCAGAGTTCGAGTGAGTCCGTTTTATGATTTCAAACTTTTTGATATGTTCGGGTGGGGCAACGGGATCCCCGAGTGTCAATCGGACGAGTCTCAGACCAAGTTGAAAATTGGGAGCAATAGCTAAAGCTCCTAGTTGTTGTCATAATCGCACCTGCGCTTGGCCAGTCGCAGGTGCGAGCTCGCAGAAGCGGCCAAGGAAGGGCAGCCCAGGATCCGCAGGTGCGCCCCAACCTCTGCAGAAGCGGGACTCCATCTGCGAAAGAGGAGCCAGCCTGCCTGGGCACTTTCGCAGAAGCGGACTTTTGTCGGCATAAGCAACAACGCAGGTGCGGCCCTGCGACTGCAGGTGCGAGATCGCTGGAGGCAGTGAGGTCTCTTTTACAACGGGACTTATTTATTTTGGCTCTTTTATTTCCATTGTTGGGAGATTTTTGGAGCTCTTAGAGAGGAGATTTCACCTAACACTTTGAGGTAAGTAATTTCTATACAATGTGTGTTAAATACATAGTTTATGGGTAGATTATAGCATGTACATTAGTGACAATTATGGATTTAGGTGAAAACCTAGGTGTTTTTATAAAAATGAGATTTAATCATGAAATTCGTTATGAAATCTAGTAAAAATCATATATTTGAGTTCATGAGGTTATGGGTAACAACTTCTTTCAAACATTTCAAGAATCCGGACACGTGAGCCAGGGGGTGAATTTTAGAAATTTTGCAAATAGGCTTGGGAAATGACTTAGATAGTTGGGATATGAACTTTTAAGCGTGTATTAATTATTTTAAATAATATTTGACTAGTTGCGAGTCGTTTGACGCCAAATTGAGGGTTTAAGCACAATCTTGAACCGGAAAGTAGGCTTTGAGACAAGGTAAGTCTCTTTTCTAACCTTGTAAGAGGGAATTGTCCCCATAGGTGAATTGATTAACATGTGTTTCTATTTGTGGGGGCTACGTACGTATGAGGTGACGAGAGTACGTACGTAGCTACTAATTATGCTATTATCCGAGTAGTCTAGGACCCATATCATGCTATACTTGAGATGTTTGCACCCCTAAATGTTAATTTAATTGCTTAATTTAGATTGAAAACTTATAAAAGAATTTTAAAAGGTTAAATTTCACTTACTTGAAGTTGAGAATGGAACACTTGACTGTTATTGAGAATTTATGTTTCTTTAAAGTATTTTTCTTTGTGGAGCGGGCTGAATGCCTCGGTAGCAGATATATGCATCTATGGTTCGAGCCGTTCGACCCTCGGCAGTGCACAGTTTAAATATTTATATTAGATCGGTCCGTACAACCTCTGTATAATTTGCGCATGATACATCTTTGGAATCATTTATAAATGATATTACTTCATTGGCTTGAGCTATAAATTGTTGAATGATGAAAATAAATTCGGGACTTAGTTACTTGTGAAAGAATTATTTATTATTTCATGTTATTGAGTTTCCAGTATTATTCACGAAATCCATTCTTATTTATAAATTTTGGCATAGTAGTTTTAGCCCATAGTAAGTGTCAAAGTCGACCCCTCGTCACTATTTCTTCGAGGTCAGACTGAATACTTACTGGGTACATGTTGTTTATGTACTCACGCTATATTTTTGCACTTGGTGTGCAGGATCTGAGGCGGGTACATCTGGTTAGCAATCCGGCGCGCACGCTTAACTTCTGGACCACACGGTGAGCTGCCCTTCCTAGTCGTTCAGCAGCAGCCGGAGTCTCTCTTTTGATTTATTTTTTGTCTATTCTATTTCAGACAGTGGAGTAGAGATCTTTTGTATATTCTACTAGTAGCCCACATACTTATAATACCAGATCTTGATACAGGCTAGTAGACTTATGAATTTGGATTTATTATTATGATTACGATTTGCACTCAGTTGCCTTCGTTTAATTATTTTACATCTGTAAATTCCTAACTCTTTTAACAATGAGGAATGTTATTCACCTAGCAACTTATCAAAAACGGGAAATCATTAGATTAATCAGTGTTGGCTTGCCTAACAACGGTGTTGGGCTCCATCACGGCCTATAATGGAATTGGGTCGTGACACCTGTACTATGAAAAAATATTTAAATATACCCTTCGTTATACTTTTGGTCCAAATATACCCCTGCGTAATACTATTAGTTCAAATATACCCCTCTTCCATTAAGTTTGTCCAAAATAGATATCCAATCCTACGTTTCAGTAACATTTGATGAGGTGGATGCCACATGACATGCCACCTCAGCGCCCTTAATCCATATATAAAAGATTAAAATTTGGAATACAATATTTTTTATAGTAACGGTAATGGTGACAATAGTGGTAGAGGGGAAGAAAAATTTAGTGGTGAAAAATAAAATAAAAAGGAGGGGTAAAATGGGTTAGGGGCGCTGAGGTGGCAAGCCATGTGGCATTCACCTCATCAAATGCTAGTGTCACGTAAGATTGGATGTCCACTTTGGACAAACTTAACGGAAGAGGGGTATATTTGAACCAATAGTATAGCGATAGGGGTATATTTGGACTCAAAGTATGACGAGGGTACATTTAAACCTTTTCTGATAGTACGGGGGTATATGTAGCCCTTTTTCCGTACTAAAAAAGATGTCCATTTTTGGTTGTCCAATTTGTAATAAAAAGAGATAATTCACCGTTTTATACCTATTTTATCCTTATTATTAATACTACTGATCATTTCAAATTCATTTCTCAACATATTATAATTAGAGGTAATTTAGTAAAATTATTATTTTATTTATTATTTGTTAAGGGGCGTGCCAAGTCAAAATGGACAAGTAAAAATAAACAGAGAGAGTAAAAACCTTTGACTTAAAATTATACGAATTTGTTTTGGTAAAATTTTAAATTTTCCTATAGTCAAGAAGATGACACGGCCAAGGGCTTTGGTGGGATAAATATGATCTATCCGTTCTTAATTAAAAATTTCGGATTTAAGTCCTATGAATGAAAAGAATCCTGGTATAGAACATTTTTATTTAATTCATCTTAATTACGAGGAGCAAATTTGAATTAGTCAGGATCCTAATACGAGAAACCGGCACCGGCACTAGACGGAAAATTAAAAAATAAAAATAAAATAAAAAATAGGATGACAAAATGTGGAAGACAGTTTCCCCCATAAAACATAAATAGTGCACAGGAATTGAGTTAGGTACGAGTGGGGAACAACTTAATTATCAGCCTTAATGCCTTATCGTAAGATGACTCTATTATGAAAGGGACTCTTGAGAGTGATTTGATAAGTCATAGAATTTCCACAGTATAATATGGACTTGTCCTTATCACATTTTAAATTTCAAACGACCTTAATTATATTATTATAGTATAATTGGCTGAAATCGTGTTCCACTTCTATATTAGTCAATATATAATCTTTTGATACATAATCTTTTGACAAATGTATGTAAAAGAATAGTTGACTTAATATAGGTAGATTAATTTATCCAGGACTATCCAGTAAAATTAGCCTCTAAATTAGGCTTTTTTTTTTTTTTTTTTTCTGATTACCCTTAAAATTGGATAACAATTAAACTTATAATGTGGTTTTAAGGACATGTGATTTCACCTAATACCAATTGATAAATGTGAAGATTAATAACAGAAATTAACTATAAAGTAAAGCGAACCAGTATTACAACGGAATTCAACCCTCTAGCTAGGGTGCCCTCGAACTGATTGATACCAAAACAGCTAAAAATAAAGCAAACTGATGAACAAGAAAGTATAAGCTAAAGAGAGAGCGTTATATTAGCTTTTTTATGCGAGAACAATGTCCCTTACAAATGGTTAATACTCCCCTTTATATCGTAGAGGAATCCTACTTATGGTATAACTCTAATTACAGAAAAAAATCCCATGATTAGCTAATTAACCGTTCCTAATTTGATCAGTTCCGAAATTTTCGCCATGATCTTCGACCAGTCGCGGATATTTTGCCTTTCTGTTATTATATTATCTTTGATCTTGCTCGATGCATGTCTCATTTGGTCTCGATCGCTACTGTCCTCGATCTCGACAGGTACCTCGAATCCCGAACTTGGTATCTTATACTCGTACCTTGGTCTGATCCACTACGGGGCCGACCTTCGATGTAGCTCCCTAGTCCCGGTCAGATAGAAATATTGGGTGGGCTCGATTTTAACCGTATACATATAGACCTCTCATTTTTTGGAGTGTAATGACAAGAAACAAATTGAACCTTCGATTTTTACCTCGACCTGCCATGACGTCACCGCCGTGACGTAAGCGACAAAAGTGATCGAAACGTCCCGTCGACAGTTTCCCAAGTTATTAATGTGTATCAGTTGGTGGTCGGCCACTAGTGCCCTTGAACCGTCGCCGTGAATCCCATAAATAGGCACCTTTTTACACTCTTTCAAACTTTACCTTCAACCTTTTCTAATCTCCAAAGCTTTTTACATCTTCTAAGTTCTTCATCTGCAAATCTACGATTTTCACTGCTAACCTCTTCATAGAACACCAAATCTTATCATCTCCATCTATTTTTAACTTCAAATCCAAATGGCAAAAATGTCAAAAATTGTTCCTCAAAAGGAAAATGCTTCTTCATCGCGGCCGGCCGGCGACAAAACGCCGGTGGAGCCGCGCCCTGAGGAGTGTGTTCCCGGGGGGTGCGTCCTCACTTTCGACTTTAAGACCGACAAAACTTCGCCGGTCCCTAGTCGATGCGAGCCAATGTCTAGGTATATATGCTCGGTAACTGAGAGCTTCCTTAAGCAGGTGAAGAAAGACTGCTACTAGGAAGGCAAATAGGTGGTGATTTTGGCCCCCGGGGAAGACATCACTACCCACGTGGAAGTTTGCCGCAGGTATCAAATAACCCTAGGTCAAATCTATCCCTCATTTTGGCAGATTGTTATTCTGCTCTGATTTTTCGTGAGCAAAGTCGAGGGGATGCCTTTCACCCTCGATCACCTCATCAGGTTGTACAGCCCCCGCCTCTATCGAGGCGGGTTAATAAAACTTCAGCGTCGGGCTACCAAGGTGTTGTTCTCGAGCATAGATGATGATAAGGACCGAGGCTGGATGGGCCGGTTCGTTCAAATGAGGACTTCCGACCTAATCTCGGCCGAGAATATGTCATTTCCCGAGAAATGGAATATGAAACGTAAGTACAATCCCACTGTTAGCTCCTATTTATTGTTTTGCTCCTTTACTTTTTCTCATCGATATCCTTTTCCGTGATGTAGCGGTCGCTTGGATGCCCGGTGCAATTCTAACCTCGAGAGTTAGGTTCGGGACCTAGCCTCGACCTCTACGTATGCCGAGCGCTCATGGCACGATTTATCTGAGGGCCGATGGGAGGCCAAAAACCATGATAAGCTCATTTTCTACGTCTTTGATGATTTTGTTAAAGCATTTCTTACTTAATTTCCTTTCATACAGGCATTGGCAAAGATGCTGTCATGAGGCCCCTATATGGTGAGGAGGAGACTTCGATCCCGGCACCGAAACCGACGAAGGACAAAAAGAGGAAAAAGACCTCAACCTTCGAGGATCCAGAACCTAAGAAGAAGAAGGCTCGTAAGCCGAAGAAGAACATCATCCTTCTGATTGAAAACTCTGTTTGGCGTCTAAGGGAAGAAGATGAAGAAGAGGAAGAAGACGACTCCGGACTGGTGGCCCGAGTGGGAATAAGCACCAAGGCCCCAAAGGCCACTGAATTGATGAAGGCTACACAGACTCCATCTCGAGATGAGGGGATCTCAGGTAAAGACTTGGGCAAAGTCCCCGAGTCATCGAGGATTGAAGATGCCTCCCACCATAATGACCCAATGATGGGTACGGCTATAGGGGCTGGTCTCGAGGCCTCTCGAGATGGAGAGAATGCCCCAACTAATCCACTTAGGGAAATAAAAATTGGAGGCTCCCCGCTTCACCTCTCATTTTTGGAGGAGATGATTCAAGAGGCTCAGGCCTTGAAGGCCCCCTCCATCGAAGGGGGCCACGGAAGGGAAGACCTCTTCCGTGATTACTTTACTGGGGTCGAAGATGCTACCGGCCTGAGCGACTTAAAGGTCTCGAAGAATGACTCGGGTGAGGCATCGAGCCTTTTCAACGAAGCGCAACAAGCTCTGAATAGGGTAAGCCTTAACTCCCCTTGTTGGTATTACCCTTGTGTTCATTTTTTTCTTCCTGTCTAACTTATTTTCTTCTTTCTGTGTAGGCTTCAGCGCTTCATCGGGAAGTATTTTCTCGGTCTTGAGCTGAGCTAAGTTGGTACGAGGCCGACATACAAAGGCTTACCGAGGAGAGGAATGCCCTAAACCTTCTCGGTGGGCAAAAATAAGAAAAGATCAAGGACTTCCGAGCCGAGTTGGCCACGGCTCACAAAGATCAGACCGACCTGATCGAGCATGTAATGAAAATCTTAAAAACTCATGGGCTCGATTCGGGAATGGTGGCTAATATTTCAATATCACAGCTGCAGCAGAAGGTCGAGAGGATCGAACAATTCCGAGAGGAGGTTGACATGATGAAGGCGGAGACCTTGGAGTGGAAAGAAAGTATGGACCGCTTTGCTGCAGAAAAGAGGCTGCTCGAGCCCAATTTTTATCGGTTGAAAGTTAGCTTTTAGGCATGAAGGAGAAGAGCTCGGCTCAGGCAAAGGAAATAGAAGAGCTCGAGGTTCGGTTGGCTTCCGAACTTGCAAAGGCTAAATCTGAAGCCAAAAAGGCAAAGGCCGAGGCAGATGCGATCGTGGCCGTCTATCGGGCCGATGCTAAAGCCGCTCAAATCCAAGCGAGAGAGGCTGCCGAGACCGCTCAAACTCGAGCACATTGGATTGCTGAACTCGCCAAATGCCAATCCCAGGGGGAAACCCTCGAGGAGATCCACGCTCGAGGTTTCGATCTTACCGATGAGATAACAAAGGCTAGTGAATATGAAGTCGATGTTGGAGCGTTGGCCTCTTTCGATGATGATGGCAGCAAGAGCGGGTCCGATAATGGGGAGGACCTTGATGGAGGAGAAGTTTCCCCCGAGGAAAATTAGGAATCTTAGGCCTTTTCGTTTTTGATTTTTTGTGCGGGACCCTGATCGGTCCTTGTAAATATCTTCGTATATATAAAAGATCTTTTTTCTCTTTTATTTTGTCTTTATTCTATTTCCTGCTTCGTGAAAATTCTGTTTCATTCATGCTTTATGAAATTTTGCTCATAAGTTCGAGGCTTAGGCAACTTGATCGAAGCCGGACTAGTGTAGTCTTAATCGAGCGAGTACTTGCTCAAACTCGGAGTAGGGTGACCCTTAGGTTTTAATTGAGTGGGGATGATTTCTCGAACTCAAAAATAAAATCACCCTTTAGGCTCTTGAATTAGGCCAATACGACCATAGTAAAAAGAATGTCTTTCTTTCCATTTTCGTCTTGAAAAGTTTATTGTTTAATTATATAAAATCAGTTGTACCTTAGCATGAAATAAGGGATTTGCTCGAGAGTTCGAACGATTCCGTACCCATTAGGGTTTTCGAGGGTCGATATTATCGAGACCCTTTATTTCATAATGCCTTAGCATAAAATAAAGAATTTGTTCAAGAGTTTGAACGACTTTGTACCCATTAAGGTTTTCGATGGTCGATATTATCGAGACCCTTAGTAACTAAACTGAGGGTAGCCTTTTTAACCGGTTTATGAAAATATTCGAAGGCCTATTTTATAACAGAAATCGAACATCTCCGAACCGTGTTAATTTGGCCGTAGCCTTTAGCTTGGGATTCGCCTTTTGGGCTTGTTCCCATGTTATACTTCGAACTTGTTCAAAGTATCAGTCCCCGAGTGAGGTGGCCATGGCCTATAAAGTCAAGGGTTGCCTTTTTAAGGTCTTACGATCTCGAGGTTTTAGTAATTCGATCATGTCAATTTTTTAGATGGAAGTCCCCGAGTGCGGGGTCAAATGTTTGAACTTTAGTTGTGAACAGCCCTTAAGCCAGTTTCCACAATAGATCACAAGCACGACATTGTAAAGTAAAAATTTTAATTTCTCTAAGGCATGAAATATCTGGCAAGGAAAAATTCTTTTTTCAATAGATTAACATGCGTACATGTTTGCCATTAGGGCTCGAGTAATCTACATGGGCATGGTTCGTTCGACCATTTGACCCTTAAGAAATTTACCTATCGAGACCATGTCGGCATGAAGTATTTTTCTTGTAACTATCCGAGGGTAATGCCCCCAGTATTCGAGGTTGATTGTAAAGGAGCCTCATATACTGTTGAATTGCTCTAAGTTAGAAGGAACGATGGTTGCCTCGTTAAAAACCTCGCCGAAAAAACCCATTTGGGACAAAAATTGGTCTGAGCGAAAAAGAGTGCAACACGTGCTTTCAGACCTAAGGACTTTGTGTTTGAAGAATCCTTTGATGTCTTCGATTAAACACCTGCAAATGGTTAGTATAAAATATAAACGAAAGTGGAGAAGGTCGTACCTTAGCAGTAATATCGTTTGAGGAGTGATATATTCCAATTGTTTGGTAATTATTTGCCGTTCATCGTGCCAAGTTTGTAGGATCCCTTTACAATGATATCGAGGACCTGATACGGTCCCTCCCAGTTCGGGCCAAGCTTTCATTCGTTTGGGTCTCGAGTATTGAGTGTGACCTTCCTCAGAACCAAGTCCCCAATTTTAAAGTGTCGAAGATTAGCTCTTCGATTGTAGTACCTTCCGATCCGCTATTTCTATGCGGCCATTCGAACGAGGGCAGCTTCCCATTTTTCATCTAGCAATTCGAGGCTTGTATTCATAGCCTCGTAATTTGACTCTTTCGTTGCATATCGAAACCTGACGCTAGGTTCCCCGACTTTAATCGGGATCAGAGCTTCGGCGCCATATACTAAAGAGAACGGTGTTGCCCCCGTACTGGATTTTGGCGTTGTTCGATATGCCCAAAGGACTTCAGGCAATATTTCTCTCCATTTTCCCTTAGCGTCGTTCAATCTTTTCTATAGATTTTGAATGATGGTCTTGTTTGTCGATTCGGCATGTCCGTTCCCACTAGGATGATATAGCGTTGACAGGATCCTTTTTTATTTTGTGATCTTCGAGAAACTTTATCACTTTGCTGTCGACGAATTGCTTTCCATTGTCGCATACAATCTTGGCAGGCATCCCGAATCGGCATATAATGTGGTCCCAGAAGAAGTCTATGACTTCTTTCTCTCTAATTTTCTCGAAAGCCTATACTTCAACCCACTTAGAGAAATAGTCAGTCATAAACAAAATAAATTTACCTTTACATGGGGCCGATGGTAGAGGGCCGACGATATCCATTCCCCATTTCATGAATGGCCATGGGGATAAGACTGAGTGGAGTTTCTCTCCGGGTTGGTGAACCATCGGCGCATACCTTTGACATTTGTTGCACTTTTGAACAAACTCTTTTGTATCCTTTTCCATATTGGCCCAATAGTATCCTGCTCTGATGACTTTGTGAACCAATGATTCGGCACCAGAATGATTTCCGCAGGTGACCTCGTGTATTTCTCATAAGACGTAGTCGGTATCTCCTGGTCCCAAACATATTGCCAATGGTCCATCGAATATCCTTCTATATAGTATTCCATCTTCGGCCAATGTGAATCGTGCGGTCTTCGTACGTAGAGTCCTCGATTCCTTAGGATCGATGGAAGCTTCCCGTTCTTTAGGTACTCGATGTATTTGTTCCTCCAATCCTAGGTCAGACTTGTGGAGTTGATTTCGGCGTGGCCTTCTTTGATTACTGACCTTGAAAGTTGTGCGACAGTCCCTGAGATAATCTCGTCGTCTTCGACTGATGACCCCAAATTTGCAAGGGCATCGACCTCGCTATTTTGTTCTCGAGGCACATGTTATAGGGTCCATTCTTTAAAGTTTAAACCGATGTAGAGTCACCTGTAATTTGTCCAAGTACCTCTGCATTCGATCTTTTCGAACCTCTAAGGCCCTGTTTAGTTGGTTTACCACAAGCAGGGAGTCACATTTGGCCTCGATGACCTCTACTCACAAACCTTTATCTAGCTCGAGACCTACAATCATGGCCTCATACTCGGCCTCATTGTTAGTTAACTTGGAAGTTTTGATAGCTTGTCTAATTGTATTACCTGTGGGCGGCTTCAAAACGATGCCTAGACCGGACCCTTTCATGTTTTAAGCGTCGTCTGTGAAAAGGGTCCACACCCCCGATGATGTAGCCGACTTTAATAATAGTTCCTTTTCGACCTCGGGTACGAGGGCTGGCGTAAAGTCGGCCACGAAGTTTGCTAAGATTTGAGACTTGATGGCCGTTCGGGGTCGATACTCGATATCGTACCTACTAATATCGACGGCCCATTTGGCCAATCGGCACGAAGGTTCGGGCTTATGCAAAATATTGCAAAGGGGATAAGTAGCCACCACACATATCGGGTGACACTGAAAATATGGTTTTAATTTCCTAGAGGCGCTTATTAGGGCAAGCGCTAATTTTTCTAAGTGTAGATATCGGGTCTCGGCCTCACCTAAAGTTCGACTAACATAGTAAACAGGAAATTTTGTACCTTGCTCTTCTCGAACTAGGACCCCACTTATCGCGATTTTCGAGACTGCTAAGTACAAGTAGAGTTGCTCGTCCGCTTTCGGGGTATGAAGCAGTGGCGGGTTTGAGAGGTGCCGCTTTAATTCTTCCAATGCTCGTTGGCATTCTGGAGTCCATGCAAAACTGTTCTTCTTTTTGAGCATTGTGAAGAACCTGTGACTTCTATCTGAAGACCTCGGGATGAATCAGCCTAGGGCGGCTATGCGCCCTATTAATCTTTGTATGGCCTTAACATTGTCCACGACTGTGATGTTTTCGATTTCCTTGATCTTATCGGGGTTGATTTCGATCCCCCGATTTGATACCATAAAGCCGAGGAACTTGCCTGAGCTGGCCCTGAATGCACATTTCTCCGGGTTGAGCTTCATGTTGTATTTCCTTAGTATATCAAAGGTCTCCTGCAAATGTGTCAAATGGTCCTCTGCTCGCAGGGACTTAACTAGCATATCGTCAATATAAACCTCCATTGATTTACCTATTTGTTCTTCAAACATTCGATTTACTAAGCGTTGATAAGTGGCACCAGCATTTTTTAGTCCAAACGGCATTACATTATAACAATAGGTACCGTACTTAGTGATGAACGAAGTCTTTTCCTGATCCTCCGGGTTCATTTGTATTTGATTGTACCCGGAGTAGTCATCGAGAAAACTAAGGATCTCGTGGCCGGCTGTGGCATCGATCATGCGATCGATATTCGGCAGAGGGAAAGAGTCTTTAGGACATGCTTTGCTTAAATATTTATAGTCTACGCACATTCTAAATTTATTTCCCTTTTTAGGGACTACGACTACGCTTGCTAACCATTAGGGATATTTTACCTCTCGAATGGATCCTTTTTTGAGAAGTTTAGTTACCTCGTCCTTGATGAATGTATGTTTTACCTCGGACTGCAGACTTCTCTTTTGTTTTATCGAGTAGAACTTCGGGTCCAAGCTCAGTCGATATGTAGTGATCTCCGGCGGGATCCCTGCCATATCTAGGTAGGACCAAGCAAAATAATTCATATTATTGATAAGAAATTTAATGAGTTTTTCCCTGAGCTCGGGGGTTAACCCTGTACCCAAGTATACCTTTCGATCGGGTAAATGCTCGATCAGTATGACTTGCTCTAGTTCCTCGACTGTCGATTTGGTGGCGTTGGAATCCTCAGGGATTATGAAGGATCGAGGGATCCAGTAGTCATCGTCCTCGTCTATTCCCTACTTCCCCGACTGAGTCAAGGCTGGTGGTTATGGTTGCTATTTAGCTTCCTGTTTTCTTTTGGACTCCGATCCCTTTGTTGACGAAAGCGCCAATACTGGTGTTAATTCGTCGACCGCGAACATTTCTTTGGAAGCATGTTGTTCCCCATTCACCGTTTTTACTCCATTCGGTGTTGGGAACTTCAGTATTTGGTGAAGGGTTGAGGGGACTACCCTCATATTGTGAGTCCAGGGTCTTCCGAGTAGTGCGTTGTATCTCATATCGCCCTCGATGACATGGAACTTTGTTTCTTGAATAGTTCCGGCTACATTTACTGGTAGGATGATTTCACCTTTAGTTGTTTCACTCGCCATGTTGAAGCCATTGAGAATCTGAGCTGCAGGTACGATCTGATCTTGTAGGCCGAGCTGCTCCACGACCCTCGACCGAATAATATTGGCCGAGTTTCCTGGATCAATTAAAACACGTTTAACCTGAATTTTATTCATAAGGATAGATATTACCAAAGCATCATTGTGGGGTTAAGAGATCCCTTCTGCTTCTTCATCATTGAATGATAAAGTGCCTTCTGGCACATAGTCTCGAGTTCGTTTTTCCCTGGTGATTGATACTTTAGTGCGTTTGAACACAAGCCCTTATGGAATATCGACCCCACCAATGATCATGTGAATCACATGCTGTGGTTCTTCCTGCTCTTTTTTCCTGTTTACATCCCTGTCTTTGAAATTGTTTTTAGCTCAGTCGCTCAAGAATTCTCGAAGGTGACCCTTGTTGAATAGACGGGCCACCTCCTCCCTTAGTTGTCTGTAGTCTTCGGTTCTATGACCATGTGTACCATGGTATTTGCATATTTGATTGCGGTTTCTTTGGGATGGATCGGTTTGTAGGGGCCTGGGCCATCTAGTATCTTTGATTCTACCAATGGCTGACACAATACTTGATGCGTCGATGCTGAATTTGTATTCTGATAATCGTGGTTTTTCTGTGGGATCGACATGATTATCGAAGCTACTTTTGCTCATAAGCCCTCGAGAGCTCTGCCCTCGATCGTTCCTTTGATCATTTCAGATAGGATTGCGTCCTGGTTGTTGTTTCTACGATATACGTTATATGGTTGATACCGATCTCTGTTCGACTGGGGTTCTCTGTCGATATCCCTTTGAGTTCTATCGACGGGCCTGTTTGGATAAACGGAATCGGAAGGGGTCCCTAATTGATCATCCTCGACCCTGATCTACTGGTACCGATTATGTATATCGGCCCAGGTTACCGCTGGATATTCAATTAAATTCTACTTTAGCTGTCGTGATGCCACCAAACTTCGTTCGTTCAAACCTTGAGTAAAGGCTTGAATAGCCCAATCGTCTGTGACCGGTGGTAGTTCCATGCGTTCCATCTGGAACCGAGATACGAATTCCCTCAACATTTCGTTGTCTTTTTATTTCACCTTGAAGAGGTCTGACTTCCTAGTCGTAACCTTTATTGCTCCGGCATGTGCCTTTATGAAGGAATCTGCAGGCATGTCGAAGGAATCGATGGAATTAGGCGGCAAATTGTGGTACCATATCATTTCTCCTTTCGACAAGGTTTCTCCAAATATCTTCAGTAAAACAGATTCGATCTCATCGTCTTCCAAGTCATTCCATTATATTGTGCATGTATAAGAAGTGACATGATCGTTAGGGTCGGTGGTCCCATTGTACTTAGGAATTTCTGGCATTCGAAATTTCTTCGAAATCGATTTCGGTACCGCACTTGGAGGGAAAGGCTTCTGTACGAATTTCTTTGAATCCATATCCTTTAGAATCGGCGGTTCCCCCGGTATCTGGTCAACCCAAAAATTGTATGTCTCTACTTTCTTGTTATTTGCCTTGATTTTCTTTTCTACCGATTCAATCCGTTTAGTGAGATCCTCGAGCATTTTCATAATGGCGGAGTTAGTCTGATTCATTGGCGTTCGACCTTTCCGGCACAGGCTCGGTCCTATGGACAACTTCTGGTTCGATCCTACTTGGTGTTCGGTGCAGAATTTGTAGTTGTGCTATAGCGGCTTGTTGAGCCTGTAACATTTCGAATATAAATTGGAGGCTAACTCCACCATCTTCTCCGCTCTGCGTACCTCGACCACCTGATCAAAATTCCCTGCGTACGCTACCTTCGGGATCAACACCCAAATTTGCATTTAGGGTGACATGTGAACTGATATCGACGGGATTTGCAGTTGGTGTTCCCTCGAGGTCAGCCTGAGGCACCTTGATCCCTGGGACGGCTATATTGTCATTTTTCCTGTGAAATCCGAGGCTGTTGTCACCATGTGTAGGCGTTGCTTATGAGTTTGACATATTTATCCTGAAAACAAAGATTCTTACAAGAACAAATGTAAAGCAGTGTGTGTTATTGGAATCAGTATTAAGCAATCACTATTATCCTTAGCCCCACGGCGGGCGCCAAACTGTTTACCCTTAAAATTGGATAACAATTAAACTTACAATGTGATTTTAAGGACGCGTGGCTTCACCTAATACCAATTGATAAATGTGAAGATTAATAACAGAAATGAACTATAAAGTAAAGCGAACCAGTATTGAAACGGAATTTAACCCTCGAGCTAGGGTGCCCTCGAACTGATTGATATCAAAATAGTTAAAAATAAAGCAAACCGATGAACAAGAAAGTATAAGCTAAAGAGAAAGCGTTATATTGGCTTTTTTATGCGAGAACAATGTCCCTTACAAATGGTTAATACTCCCCTTTATATAGTAGAGGAATCCTACTTATGGTATAACTCTAATTACAGAAGAAAATCTCATGATTAGCTAATTAATCGTTCCCAATTTGATCCGTTCCGAGATTTCCGCCATGATCTTCGACCAGTCGCGGATATTTTGCCTTTCCGTTATTATATTATCTTTGATCTTGCTCGATGCCTGTTTCATTCGGTCTCGATCGTTGTTGTCCTCGATCTCGACAGGTACCTCGAATCCCGAACTTGGTACCTTGTCCTCGTACCTTGGTCTGATTCACTACGGGGCCGACCTTCGATGCAGCTCCCTGGTCCCGGTCAAATAAAAAAATTGGGTGGGCTCAGTTTTAACCATATACACTTTCTTTTTTCTTTTTAAAATAATTAATCTTTTGGTACTCGAATTCAAAAGAAAGAAAGTAATGTTATTATATCTTGAGAGAATTTACTGTGAAAGTGTAATGAATTTCAATTAGTCCACAATTAACTTTCTATAACAAACATGGATTGGTGATCTGCCAAAGATGATAAATAACATGGTTACATTAATAAAAATACTTTGATAGTGTGAAGAATATAATACCATAGATAAATACTAACTTAAATTATACTAGAAATAGCGGGTAGCATATATGTTAGATACGTTCGACCAAGCCCATTATACTGTTGAATTATGTAACATTAAAGAAAATATTTTATTTGAAATCTTTGAAACTCTTGAATGCTCTTTACAATTTTTCTCACAATTCTCCACATCCATGTTTATAACAGTAATTAAGAAACCTATCCTAACTAGAAACTGAAAAACTTATTCTTTTTATAATTTTGACTACAAATTCTAATTAAACATGAATTAAATAAATTTGTAAATATTAAATTCTAAAAAATTTAGGTATCCTACTAAAAACTTTGGATCTATAATAATGTTTTCTCTATTGAATATTACCAAGTTAGTGAAATATATATTTTGAATTTGTTTTCACCGTTAAAGGTAGAAACATTCAAATTTAGTAGTCTACCAAGTATTTCCGAAGTAGTAGAGTAAAAAGAGTTTTATTAGGAGTTTGTTGCTCAACAGAATTCTAGAATTTACCTCTTAAAACTTTATAAAAGATAAACTTCACTTCTTATCACTTAATTATTCAATTAAGTATTCTTGCATTCTACTGTTCCTCTCTCCTTTAGCAATCTCTCCAAATTTTTAATTAATTCTCTTCCTCCAAAATCTTCAAGAATTAGGATTTCTTGTTCACGTCTTTATATTTATTTGTTTGATTAGTGAAAATAATGAGAGGTTTGAAGAACTTTCAAGTGTGAAAGTTTCTTGATTTTTCTTCCCTTTGCAAGATTAAGAGTAACATCCTTCTTCTTTTTTCATTCTCACCATAAATGACAAAAGGTTTTACTAACAATTTCATTAGCATTGTCGATATTCCTGAGAGTCAAGTGATTTACCAGTCAATTCTGACGGTTCAGCTTATCGATACACGTTCTTCGCCTTCACCAGAACCCAGTATTATCACGAATTTCTCAGCAACCAAGTTCCGTAAAAGGTTTAAATCTCTACTAGCCTTGTTAATATTAGTGTAAAAATTCTTTCTGCTGTGTGCATACAACTTAAATCCTTTTATAATATATTACAAAATAAGATTCTTCTCTTATCTTTGTCACATTTTATGAATATTAGTAAGATGTTATTATTATGACTTCATGGAAATTTCTCAATGTTTGATAGTATAAACACATATATAATACTTCACCTACAAGTAAACATTGCATGAATATTACAACCATAGATAGTTTCTTGCTTTTTCGTGATTGACAACAACATCTAAAGTAGAAAAATATAAACAAAGATGTCAAATTGTTAATCCTATTTTTTATCATTGAAATTGAAATATGACATTATCCAATAAATTTTACTCTTGCTTCAATTTGAGAGTTGGTGACATAATTGAACTTCTACTAGTAAATTTCATATGCTATTTTGATTAATGTTGAAAACTGTGAGAGACTGTTTCTATATGGTCAATGACGCATGAATTTAAAGAAATTAAGGGCCACGAAAAGACATAACCAATGACCGTTTTCTATGTATCTCCTTTCTATTCCCATGTGTTAGTATTATTCTCGTATTTTCTTATGCTTAGATCTTTACTGCTAACTATTGTTTCTTTCGTTTCGATTTTCTTATCATCTTATCTTGTTATTGTTACTACTTATTATTACTGTTTCTTTTTTCATCTTTCCTTGAGTCTATCGAAAATCGCTTATCTGCATTCACAAGGTAGGAGTAAAGTTTGCTTATATATTATCCTTTTCAGACCCTACTTGTGAAATTTCACTAGGTTTGTTGTTGTGTTATTGTTGTTGTTGAAAAGACATAACCAAATGGACTAAATATGAGGGGGAAAATAAGGAAAAAGAATAATTTTCACATAGGTCATGAAATCCACTTTTAGAGGCTTTCAATGAATCTGAAAACTTGTCCTAAATATATTATTTTGATCATTTTGAAAACGACCGTTTGGTTATTCTTTCTATATATTGAGCTATTTCCTCTATCAATTTTCATCAATCTTCTTCTTGCATGCATATACTTGCTAAGGCAAATATTCATAATATATCTCTGTCAAGCACTTCAAGTAAGTTTTTTTCTTTCCCAAAATGAATTGAGTTATTTCTGCCAATTTATACTCAGTACTACATACATCTGATTTTCTTTCTCTTTACATGGAAAGATTAACGATTTATGATAGCATCCGCCTTGTTTATATTGACATTATGGGCAGAATAGCTATTCCAATGCCAAAAATATTCACGATATTACACAATGTGTAAGGATATATATAGACTAGTCTAGAAAATTATTTCGCTAAGAACAATTACGGAGAAATATACTTGTTTAAATGTAAGTACATACACATATACATTGATAGTGTAATGAAAGTGAAAGAAACTAAACCTAATTATTAAGATACTTCTTGTTGTGGTTTTTTACTCCCTTTACGTTATTCTGTAATTTAAAGTATAGTATATAATTTGTTTTGCATCTGAATTTTACAGAGATTATCCCAAATGGCAACAATTGTGTCAACTAACGCCATGCAAGTACAGGTTAGGACTGCTTTTATTCATATTATTTTCTCTTTGCATTAGTGAAACCTTTCGTATTGTTAACCTTTATGTTGCTTGCATTCTTTTAAAATATAGTTGTATGGTGTTAGAATCTTTAAAAGTGTTTCAATTTTAAGGATTCAATACAAATAAGATAACAATATTAAATATATAGTCCGAGCAATTAGGTTAGAGACAATATTAATAGTGGAATTGTTGGACTTAATTGGAAGGTACAAATTATCACTTTTAAATAGCTCCATCTTATTTTTCTCTTAGTAAATGGCAGGTCCCAATTTCTCCTTTTAAATATTGGTGGGTTTTTCCTTTTTCATGATTATACTTCTAAGGGATTTCTAATTTAACACGTGCTTTTCATTGCACACGTTCTTATATATGAATATTCACAAAATAAACTAAAATAAAATAAGAACAAATATTAAAGGCATGGAAAAAAAGAATGAATTAACCTAGTTATTAATATTTTCTTTCTTTTATTGGCACAGACAAATGAAAAGAATTCAGCTGGAGTGCAAAATGGCCTCAAGCAGAGAATTATCATCAAGCTTAAAGTCTTTAGAAGCAAAAAAACTGGAGGATGGTATTCGGCATTTCTTTGTTTAGGTATATTTATCTTTTAACTTACCCTTCCCTCTCTCTCTCTCTTTTTGTGTGTGTGTTTAGAAAGCGAAGGTGAATTTAGGGCAAGTTCTGTGGGTTTAACTGAACTGACTAGCTACTTTCGGCTCGAGTAATATATGCATGCGAAAAAAATCAAATTATTTATATTATAATAGATCACACTCATTTTCAATTCACATACTCTAGATCCTGGATTCATCCTGTCTAATGGTTTCCTTTTAATGTAAATGTTACGCGTATTTTTCAAACATATTGTCGCACTTGTGTCCGATCCTCCAAAAACACAGAATTCGACACGCATCCATCCGCATTTCTGAAAAGTCTAAGCAACATAAAAGTTGAACTATTGGCTAAGGATATAATTTCCTTTTAAAGTAAATGTTGCGTGGACTTTCCAAAATCCAAATATGTCGTCGCACCCGTGTGTCAGACCCAACAAAAATTTACTACTTTTGGAGGATCCGACACGCATCCATCTGCATTTCTGAAAAGTACGAGGAACATTAAAGTTGAACTGCATATTGGCTAATGATCAATTTTTATATTTTGGTTGTTGCAGTAAACCAAGGATTAGCAACACTAGCTTTCTTTGGTGTTGGAGTGAACTTGGTATTGTTCTTAGTAAGAGTGTTGGGACAAGATAATGCAACTGCAGCTAACAATGTTAGCAAATGGACTGGAACTGTTTACTTGTGTTCACTTTTGGGAGCTTTTATCAGTGACTCTTACTGGGGTCGTTTTCTCACTTGTGCCATCTTTCAGCTTATTCTCCTCCTGGTAATGAAATATAGTACGAGTAAACTTTTTATTTTATCCTTAACAATATATTGTTATAATCATAGGAATATCATTTCACGTGTTTAAGATCACAAGTTATAAGCTATGTTGCCCGGACTCTCCAAAAATATCATCCGGTGAGTGTCGGATCCTCATCCGACACGGGTGCGGCATCACTGTTGGAGAGTCTTTACAACATAGGTTATAAGGGTATTTTTTATATGTGTCAAAAGTCTTTCTTTGTTTCATAAATTATGTGCACACTCAAATAGTACCATATAATATGGAATGGCGTAATACTAGATCTAAAACTAGTTAGTGCAAAGTTTCTTTTCTAAGTAGAGGATATCTATATAATATACTTTATCATTGTTATGAGTTTAACTTACACTAGTATAAAAAAAATACGCTATCAGATCACCTAAAACTTAAGTACGTCATTAAAATAAGTAGAATTACGTAGAAAATAAGATAGACAACCTACGATAACATGAGAAGAGAAAGTCTTGGAGCAACAGTAAAGTTGTCTACGCGTGGAATCAGCCACGATGCTTGTATCAGTGTATGCTGCCTACATCACATCCCTTGGGGTGTGACCCTTCCCCGTACCTTGCGTAAACGTTGAATGCTTCGTGCACCATGCTGCCCATTTAACCTACTATAACATAATAGATCACACATATTGCGCAGAACGTTTTTACATCGTCTGTGTATATAAATTAAATCCCATGCATTGTTACCAACTAACTTGATATGTGATTGATCCAGGGACTGGTGATCATGTCAGTTACATCTTGGATTTTCTTGATAAAACCTGAAGGATGTGGAGATGGAATATTGAACTGTGTACCCCCATCTCCTCTTGGCACTGCATTATTTTACTTAGCCATTTATTTAGTAGCTCTTGGCTATGGTGGTCATCAACCTACAATTGCAACTTTTGGATCTGATCAATTTGATGAGGCAAATCCTAAAGAAAAAATCTCAAGAGCAGCTTATTTTGGTTACTTTTACTTTGCACTTAATGCTGGATCTTTAATTTCCAATACTATTTTGGTATATTATGAAGATGGTGGTAAATGGACTCTTGGTTTTTGGGCTTCTACTGCTGCTGCACTTTTGGGCTTGTTTATTTTCTTGTTGGGCACTCCTGGTTATAAGTATGTTAAATCTTTTGGTAATCCTTTGCCACGTGTCGCTCAAGTATTCGTCGCCGCGGTTCGTAAATGGCGTGTGGCTAATGTTGAAGGGGAAGAACTATATGAAGTTGATGGCTCAGAATCAAGCATTAAAGGGACTCGGAAGATCCTCCATAGTAATGATTTCAAGTGAGTAGCTCTAACCCTTCGATCCATACTGTATGTCTTTTAAGATTTTTATACCACTCGGAAAGAGTTTAAAAGCTTTCGGTATAAAGTCAGACATCTCTATAATAACATTCCTAAATAACAGTCATTCACTATAAATGTCAAGTTTTTTTCTGTATCGATTTTTATGTTATGTTATAATATATGTCCTTTATTACAGTACTTCACTATATCCAACCAAAATATATCGGAACAAATGAGGTTGTTATAGAGAGTTTTGACTTTATAATATCTTCAGTGTCCAGGCTAGCTTGTGTGTGCATCGACTATTCTATCAGATACATATTATCTCCCACTAGTATTACCGAGTAACTATATTCACCAAATTCACCTTTTCTATCTTTGCTAGAATTTGAACCTCGGTCCCGTGATTTTTATCCACTTTATTGACCGTTAGACGGCATCCTTAGGTGATTTTAATGTTTAAATAACTTCTTATTTTGCCTTGAAAATTTGTCCAGGAAACTAGATAATGCAGCAATAGTGACAGAAGAAGATAGACAAAGACCAGCATTTAACCCATGGAGATTATGCACAATCACACAAGTTGAAGAAGCAAAATGCATAATAAGAATGTGTCCAATTTGGCTATGCACAATAATGTACTCTGTTATATTTACACAAATGGCCTCTTTATTTGTTGAACAAGGTGAGGTTATGGATGCAACAATTGGCCATTTTCGCCTTCCAGCAGCAAGTATGTCAGCATTCGACATATGTAGTGTGTTAACCTGCACATTTCTGTATAGGTTTATGGTCGTACCATTAGCTGGGAAATTAAATGGTAATCCAAAAGGATTAACCGAACTTCAAAGAATGGGAGTTGGATTAATTATCGGTATGTTATCTATGATTGCAGCTGGCGTAACAGAAATTTACAGGCTTAAACACGTAATCCCTGGAAAAGAAGCAAGTTCACTAAGTATTTTTTGGCAAATTCCACAATATATTCTTGTTGGTGCCTCAGAAGTTTTTATGTATGTTGGACAACTTGAATTTTTCAATGGACAAGCACCAGATGGAATTAAAAGTTTAGGGAGTTCACTTTGTATGGCATCAATGTCACTTGGGAATTATGTTAGTAGTATGCTTGTGAATATGGTTATGACAATAACAGCAAGAGGAGAAAGACATGGTTGGATACCTGAGAATTTGAATAATGGACATATTGATAGGTTTTATTTCTTGCTATTTGGTTTGGCTTTGGTTGATTTGTTTGCATTTGTGGTGTTTGCAAAATGGTATAAAGGTATTCAACATGAAGGAAGTGATGAATCTTGCACAAAGGATGGAGAAAAGGAGAGTCAAGTGCTTGATAAAGTTTGATTATCGGAAGAAGAACATGACAGCCCGTTGCACGAAGTATTTTGCATTTTCGCAGGATTTAAGGAAGGATCGCACCTCAAGGAAGTGTGATGTAGACAGCCTACCCTAATGCAATCATCAGCGGCTGATTCTACGGTTGTCAGAAGAAAGTGATTAAGAAATTCAAGTGCTCTCATTTCTATGTTTTTTTTAAAAAAAAAATCAGAATAATGTGTTTTGTTAGTGAAATAAACTGAAGCATGATCCTCTTATGTGATTATTATATTGACATGATTGCTTCTAATTTTCTAAATATTATTTATGCTAGAATTTTCATTTATGTGTTGGGATTTTCCATTGAAGTTCAATTCAGAAAGTGTTCACTGGTGCTGCACTTGCAATTACACGTCTTTGCTTTAATAATTTTTTATGTTTGATAAATTCTCGTTAGTTTATGTAAATTGGAAAATAAAAAGCTAAGTAATATGACCAGTTCTCACCTCCCCTAAAGCAACATTCGATTAACATCACATCACGAAGATTCTTAGGAAAATCCAATTAACATGCGACAAACAATTTATTTTTGCGGTATTTTACAAGGCTGCACTTTTTTTTAATTACATGTCTTTTGTCGAAATCATTACATAAAGTTGTATACAAAAACAAAGTTTTAAGTTTTTTTTTGTAAGAGGGTAAATCCGCAGCCGCTATAATCTCTGCCCTTCAGCTGAGCACTTTGTGCGCATTGGGTAAACCTCCCCCTTGTGTAATAGTCTGCAAACCGTGCGACAAGCTCAACTCAGAAGGCATTGAGGGGGAATTGATCCCAGATCATCCGTATGGATGACTGGATGACTGATCTCCAAACCAACTGGACAACCCGAAGGGTTTAACGAAGTTTTAAGTTGACCTATATATTCGTAGAGTGGATATCATTCTCCTTTCCCTCTCTTTTTTCATTTCTAGTTGATGGAGATGTTGTTCTGACTTGCAAATAGTAGGATGATAGTTTCCCAAAACATATTATAAACCTAGTATATGATGATTGATGACAAATGAGAAGTTGCTTGCCATATGATTATTAGCCTAATTAAATAATTCTTTTCTAAACCTTTTAGGTTTTTCTAAATTATTAATTTGTATATATTAATTAAAATTTTGACAGCATGCTTCAAATTCTGACAGGAAACTTTAAAATTCTGGCGCGGGGTTGTTTTATTAAATTTTTTCTTAACGGGATCAAAATATAAATGGTAGTTCTAAGAAGTTCCATCTAGCATAATTTCGGGGGAAAGTACACAAACGGGCATTCTTATGGCTGCTACTTAGGGATAGCCAATACTTATTTTTCTTAAAAATTTAAACTAAAAATCTTAATTTCAGGATAATTTAGGATATATGTGTCTTGAAAAGTTGAATCAAGATACATTGGCTAATTCTTAAATAGCATCCTATTTTCACTAGTTTACTGCTTTCAGATATTAAAACCCAACAACGATCTAAGCCCAGTAACATTATAGGCCCATAAATACTAGGCCCAGTTATTTCCCCGACTCCATTTCCGTCTTTAAAGACTCCAACAGACAACAACTACTACTGTTAATGCTGACTCAATTCCTCTCCAAAGGATAGCAACAAAAACCAAAAACCCCTTATACCCACAATTCTGTCAACTATTTTCGCATTTGTTCAAGGTTCATATCTCTCTCATTACCCTCTTACAAGTTTCAGTTTTTACTGCTTATCTTTTTTTCTGGGTATTGATTTCTTGAAATTATGCTTAATTTTTTGCTGCATTTGGTATAAACATTAGTCTAAAGTTTGTGTTATGTTTTAAAGTTTTCATCTTTGAGGGTTTAATTATGTAGTAATTCAAATGTGTACAAGTTTCAGTTTTTACTGCTTATCTTTTTTTGGGTATTTGCTGCTTGAAATTATACTTAATTTTGGCTGCATTTTGAACAGAACTGAGCTTAAGAATGTGTGTTGTGTTTTCAAATTTTCATTTTTAAGGGTTTAATGATGTAGTTTCTGGGGAATGTAAGCCCTTGCCATGGGTCTGTTTTGGATGAGATACTTGTCAAGAATGTTACCGTTATTAGTATGCTTAAATATTTTTTTTTCTAGTTGTGGTCTTGGTTTTATGTTTTGACGGGTGATGGACATAGGCGGATCCAGGATTTAAATTCTATAAGTTCAACCTTTAAGGTTATTAGCATTGCACCCCTTGTATTTTTAAAGTTATGGGTTCATATCGGCTAATTGTTACACATTTAGTGAATCTTTACTCATAAATTTATGCCTGCGACGAAAATATTGGGTTCAGATGAATCTGTGAACAATATGTTGAATCCGCCTCTGGTGATGGAGGGTGGAGTGTAGGAGATGATTTGGTCACTTGTGTAGTCATTGGTGTACAATTTATAGTGTTTACTACAAGACT
Source organism: Nicotiana tabacum (assembly GCF_000715075.1). Lineage (NCBI taxonomy): Eukaryota > Viridiplantae > Streptophyta > Magnoliopsida > Solanales > Solanaceae > Nicotiana > Nicotiana tabacum. Next base: position 124,192,342 of record NC_134088.1, on the reverse strand, counting down.
GAAAATACAAAAAAAAAAAAAAAAAAAGAGAGAGAGAACTACGATATGCATGAGATGTAGCATTTGGTTTCTAATTTGTATGCATGAGATATTGAGAAAGTTGTTGAAGTTGCTTCTCTTGAAGTAATTAAGAGAATTATTAGTTCGGTTACCTACAATGGAAAAGAAAAAAAAGAACTTTGTGATGTTGGTGTTAGCTACAATCTATTTAGGTTTATGTATCCAATTTCATCTTCTTTTCTTTAACTAAAAAAACAGAAAGATGACTAGGATATGTAACTCATGATGGCAGATGATATATATTTAGGTGTATGTATCCTGTTTCATTATTATTTTTGTTTTATTTAAGGCAAGAAAGGGGTAGTATTTGTAAGGAGTGCTAAAAACAGGACATGGGTTCAAATGAGCTGATTTTACTTTGATTTTGAGGAAAGGAGCTTAGCTTTGGGAGTTCCAGGATTTTTACTTTTTCATATTTCTGGAATTTGAAGAAATAAGGCTAGTGATTTAGCTAACTGCTATGTTTTTTTTTGGTATTTCTATCATCAAGTGAACTGACTGCTTTTAATAAAAGATTTGAAGGTGTAATGTGCTATTGATGTAAGAGAATTCAGATCAGAATTGTCCGAGACGAAAACTGCAGCTTGCTTTACATTACGTTTCTTTATAAACCTACATACAGCTTGTACATTTCTGAATTTACTTGTGAAAATATAAGGTTGTAGCTTTCTGAGTGATACCGTTATGTTTTTGTCTGCTAGAAATGGCAGCAACTGCAGCTTCAAGCTTGCAAATAACGATAGCTAGGCCATCCATATTCTCTACAAAAAGAATTTCCAGTGTCTGCTCAATAAAGTTTAGTGCTAATACTAGAAAACAGTCATGGAATAGACTTGCCAGTAGCTCTTGTGTTTCATCCATTCAAGATTTTTGGCGCAATTTCACATCGACGTCTCAAAAGTTAGAGAAAGTTGTCACCAAGGCAAAATCAGAAGCTGATGAAAGCAAGGCTGCCTCTGGTCTTCCGATTGATTTAAAAGGTCAGGTTCTTTTGAATTTTTAGTTTTCAAAAGCTTTTCTAGATTTTGTGTGGTTTTAGATCTTAGGAGTGCGTGGAAGAGATGGTGGATGTTCTCTGCCGATCGACTTATTTTTTCTCCTCCCCCCCTTTAAACTTGGGATCTCCATTTTATTGGTAAAAAAAAAAACTTGAGATCTCCATTTTAAATGCTCTTTGCAGGTAAAAGGGCATTTATAGCTGGTATAGCTGATGATAATGGATACGGATGGGCTATTGCTAAGTCCCTGGCTGCTGCGGGAGCTGAAATTCTAGTTGGAACCTGGGTTCCGGTAAGTGAAATTTACAATTTCTTGTTGGATTTTAGCTTGAAGTCTCCTTATATATATTCAAAGATTTTGATGTTTTTGCATTTCCTTGAACAGGCCTTAAACATTTTCGAAACAAGTCTGCGACGTGGGAAGTTTGATGAATCACGCATGTTAGAGTCTAAACTTGTGATTATTTTGTATCATTGCAAAAAAGGCTTTATAACTAACATCTCTCTAAATGCATCTTTGTCAGTTTGCCAGATGGCTCTTTGATGGAGATTACAAAAGTATACCCACTGGATGCTGTTTTTGACAGTCTTGAGGATGTACCTGAAGATGTAATGTCAAAGAATATGGTTACGTGAAAATTTCTTATAGTGTTCCAATTGCATCTCCCTAAAACTGTTTTTATTCTTACCTTGCAGATAAAGGCAAATAAGCGTTATGCTGGTTCTTCTAAGTGGACAGTTTCGGTATGTAGTTCTCCTCATTCACACTTCTTTGTGCATGCCGAACGAAATGTGTAACTCTTGTTGCTTTGGCTCAGCTTTCTTAAGAACTAGATTTGGACATTCAATTAGCGTAACTACCGTGGTTATTATTAATACTTTCCTTAAACAAATTAAAAATATCCGTTTTTCTTATCTCTATATCTGGTAGTTTCATGTTTGTGTTGGTAATCATTTTAGGCTAGTATCAAGACATCTTCATCTTCCTGTTATTAATTGTTATGTCCTCTAAAGTTTGTATAACTCAGTTGCATATTTCTCTTGTTTATAGGAAGTTGCAGAATCTGTTAAGGAGGATTTTGGCAGCATTGACATTCTTGTACATTCACTTGCCAATGGGCCGGAGGTATAGCACTTTTTGAAATTGTAAACACTGCTTCTTCATATGTGATCTTTCTCATGAAATCATTCAACCATTAGGTGACTAAACCTCTTCTAGAGACATCGAGGAAAGGATACCTTGCGGCAATATCAGCATCAAGTTATTCCTATGTGTCTTTACTAAAGCATTTCCTTCCAATTATGAACCCAGGCATGTATTTTAGTTTGCCATTTCATTTATGTTTTCCTTCCATTTCTTGCTCCTTGTTTGTCCATCTATGCATTTATGTACTTCCCCAAAATGTTCCTTTTGAAATAAATGATGGTTTTATAACAGGTGGTTCCTCAATTTCTCTTACCTATATTGCGTCTGAGAGGATCATTCCAGGGTACACACTATTCTTCCCCTCTTCTTGCTTTATTGTTTTAAAATTTTATTTGTCGCTAGAGGAATCATTGGTTTGAAATATGTCATTCGCAGATATGGAGGGGGAATGAGTTCTGCCAAAGCAGCACTCGAGAGCGATACCAGAGTGAGTTGTTCTATATTCTCTGCCTGGCGGAAAAAAAAGAGAAGAGGAGAAACTATATGGTTTTCTCCCCTTGAATATCTAATATCCACCCAAATTTTATTGCATTTTATCATTGAAAGGAGTCATGCTAATGATGTAGGTGCTTGCTTTCGAGGCCGGAAGAAAAAAGAAAGTTAGGGTGAATACAATATCTGCCGGTATGTGTCCATTTATTGTCTTTTGGATTATGATTTTCTCTATATGATAACACCTCAACCAAGTTATAGAATAACCTCGGAAGTCTACCAAGAAGCAAAGCAACCACTACTCCAACTTTTTGTTCCAACTCATTTCTTTATGTAATGTTCCTTTCATGCAAATTCTTTTATTGACTAGAGAAACATATCTCTATCCAGGCCCATTAAGAAGTCGAGCCGCAAAAGCAATTGGTTTCATAGATATGATGATTGAGTACTCCATAGCCAATGCACCTCTACAGAAAGAATTATCAGCAGGTAAATCATCCGCAGAAGTTCTTACTAAAAATGTTTTCTTTACCGCCTCTCCCTAGGCTGTTGTTAATATGCTTTCTGGAAAAACTTCTTCTTGTATAGATGAAGTAGGAAACACGGCTGCATTCCTAGCATCGCCTCTGGCTTCAGCGATTACTGGTGCTGTTTTATACGTTGACAACGGTTTGAACGCAATGGGTGTGGGAATCGACAGTCCTTTATTTAAAGACCTCAACATTCCCAAGAACGAGGGATAGAAGATATTCCTTCTAGGTGAATTTGTATTTGTGTACAAGTCATTATGTTTTTTTTAAACTTGTTATGGTCAGAGCCAAGAATGGCTAGGCCAGCGGCCTCCACGAAATCATCTATTGTTGTATGATTGATATTTTATAGAGTAAATAGAAGTAATGAGTTTCCAGTAATCTTCTTTCACTAGGTCCCTAACCTGAAGGGGAGCCTTGGCGTAACTGATAAAGTTGCTTGACCATGAGGTCACGGGTTCAAGCCGTGGAAACAACCTCTTGCAGAAATACAGGGTAAGGCTGCGTACAATAGACCTTTGTGGTCCGGCTCTTCCCGGACCCCACACATAGCGGGAGCTTAGTGCACCGGGCTGCCTTTTTTTTTTTAGGTCCCTAACCATGTTTGCTGAAACAAAACTTTATTCTCCTTTTCTTTTGTTGATAACTTGGCATTATGTCCTAGTTGCTCCTTCTGTAGGCACATTCTAATCCACATTGAGGCTTGAAACAAATAATATATTGTGTAGGCACATTCTAGTCCACATTGAGACTTGAAAAGGTAATATATTTTGTCTAGGATGATTCAGCCAAAAATAGTAATAACAATTTGAAGCAGAGTATGTGTTTACGTTTGCGCCAAGGCTTTGGTTCAGTGGTAGTACATTGTGATATGTGAATTTAGCGCCCGTCACAAGTTTGAACTCTGCCTCGGGACAAGCCTAGTATTTAAGTGGAGAAAGGGTTATGGATTAGTCCATTATCCTCTGAGTTTCAAATCGTGCACCAATCGGCCCTTGGGGATTTCTCGATGGTAATTTATCGGTTATCGAAAAGAAAAGAAAAAACATGTGCATACTTTTTTGCCATTGTAACTTCATATTTTGGGCAAAATTTAACTATATTGTTCTAATGAGCTCAAAGCTATTGGGTCCTCTCAGTACTTCATAGCTAATTAGCTTTCAGCTTTTTAGGGGCCTTTATTTGCAGCTACTTTCAAATGCTTGTTAAAGAAATAAGAACCATATGAACTAAAAATTTCATATGAAAAGTGCAATTATTTTCAATTTTCTCAAATATTAATTATATGGTACAAAATGGAAAGAAAGTAACGAGAGATGGCAGAAAGTTCAAAATAAAACAATAAAAGAAATACTACTATGATTAGAAAGGGTTAATGATTTAAGAACTTTTAACAAGAAAATATTGATCAGTCCCTGTGATATGAAAGCCTCGGATCCAGCAGCTTTACATCCAAAAGAAACCACTCATTAACTAACTCTACCTTACCAGAGAACAAGGCAGCTAAAATTGATCCTAAGCAAATTAATGAGGTCTGCATTTCTTATGTACACCAAAAATAGCCTATTTGGTATATACAGAGATATCTCCAACCTCATAGCAACTTCCTCTTCAGGCTGACATTGCAAATGTTTGCATCACCAATTTCAGGGGAATCATCAACTTCTGAAGTTTTGCGTAAAACATTGCCACGGTTCCTTGAAAATTTCTTGACCCAAGTGACATTTAAAATTGGTTTGGAATTGTCGATTAGAACTGGTTTAGCTTCAGTAATGCCTGGATTCGCCGATATGTCCCTGTTTAGCATCAGCTCTTCTCCTTCTGCTACTGCATTCTTCATCAGCTGCATGCACATGCAATTTTGACACAATGTCAAACCGAGAGTTGCTCGAGTAACAAAGAAATCAATCTGGAAGCTTTCAAATGCACGTCATAGAAAATGCTAGGATCCTACTCTCTAAGTACCTAATATGGACACAGAAATATGATTTAGATATAATTCCCTACCTCCCAATCAGCAAAATCCAATCTGAAGACAAAGTGGTTGTATTTAACTTCACCAGACTTAACTGCAGTGGCATCGGGACCGTTCCTAGGAGCTGAGAAGGGAAAAACATTAGAAAGGAGAAACACACTATAGACCTAGAGGAATCAAGAAAGAGAAGGACAAATATAAAAGGAACTCTCAAAAAAAGATTCAGAAAGGTATCTTACAGACAAAATGAGATCCACTTTCATCCACGTCTATGAAAACCCGTCCATCTTTCACTAGAAAAGATAGTGCAAATAAATTCTCAATGCTTTGCGCAAAGGATTTTCTGTTCATTATGAGACTCTCAAGCTTAACTTGCTTCTTCTTCCTAAGGATCTGAAACATTGTTGATATGTTCTTGTCTGTATCTGTTTTCTCCTCAGCGTTAACTTCAAGCTGTGACAAAAGCAGATTATTGCATCACATTGGAATGTCATAGTAGCAACAAGCTAAATGAAATGCAAAATCAAGCAGTATTAGCCTTATTTCAGCTCCATTTACTAGATTCGATTTTATTTCATCTTGCTGTTATTCCTACTTGTTACAATTACCTTTTCTTTTTCGGTCGTTCTCTAGCCGAGGGTCTATCGGAAACAGACTCTCTGCCCTTCCAGGGGTAAGGGTAAGGCTACGTACATCTTACCATCCTCAGACCCCACACGTGGAAAACTACTGGGTTTGTTGTTGTTGTTGTTATTTACTATATTACCATATATATCGACAAGCTCTACACATGAGAGCTTTAGGAGATACTCATAGTATATCGAGTATCTACATGTATAAATCATGGAGTCCAGCTATGAATATCAAGTAAGGAAATTTTCTGAATGCACTCTAGTGTCGATATCATAAAACCTACTTAACTCTTGCCTGCACATGTCTGCAATGTTAACTGCATTTAAACACAAGTCATGAGATAGTTACACATACCTCCTTTGGACGAGCACGTGAGTGCACCTTTGTCCGTGGTCTACGTGTAACCTTCCGTTGCTTAACTTCACAGTTCATCGGTCCGAGCCTTCAGAAAAAGCAGAAAAGAACAGCACATAAGAATGCAAGAGCGTCTCATGCAACAGAGTAGTGTGCAGATTGTAAGAATTAGAAGTTACAAAGGAAAGCTTACATAGTGAGGCAACCTCCGGCGTTCCTAAAAATTGGTGAAACAGCAAGCCCAATATGTTTCCAAAGTGTATTAGCATTCAAAGAACGACCTTTTGAACCTTGACTCCCAAAAACATCAAGCAAAGAGGAAATGAATATATAAGGTGTAACACCAGTGGAATGTGATCTAACAGAAGCCGCCAAAGTTTTGGTGAGATCAAACAATGCCTCCGCATCTGCAACTTGCTCTCTTGGCTTTTTCACTAGCAATCAACACAACAAATAAAGTTAATAATCCATCCCAAAAATAAGTTTGCAAACAAACGTTCAACAAGAACTATTCAATTCAGCCTTCTAATGTTGTAAACTATACAAACTCTAGCTTATAAGTTTAAGGCCTCTCAAGGATACAATATTAAACAAGATAGTAGCACCAATCAATACTTCATTTAAAAAACTTGAACTTGAATTTTTCATGCTCGATTATATATAGGTAAAGCACCCTACATTGACAAACACTAGAAACATAACCGATTATATTTACCAAAATTTAGCTTTAGCTCCAGACTGCAAAAGGGAAAAAAAGAAACATGAACAAAGAAATAGTCTTAAATGTTAAGGACACACTTTTAAATTTTCGCAATTTTATTGAACGGTACCTCATACCACCAAAAAAAAAAATATGACAAGCAGTGGCGGAGCCAGAATTGTCATTAAGGGAGTCAAAACATAAAGAAATAAACTCATCAAGAAGTCAAGGGGTGTCATTATATAATATATATATATATATATATATATATATATATATATATATATATATATATAGCGAAGGGGTGTTGGTTGACACCCCTTGGTGTATGTGGCTCCGCCACTGATGACCAAGGTAAAAAACAAGTAGCCCTGATATCTAAGAGTTTCACTTTGAATATTCTTGAAATATGTAATCCTACTACGAACTCCATCACCTCCTTATAAGGAAAGCTAAAAGTTGTAATATTGAAGCGAGGACTTCCAAAAATCTCGATGCTTCCTTACCTACTGCGACATGTCAAGATTTTGTGTAACCTTTTTAGTTATTAATTTGAAGATGTACTTAGGAGACACTTTAAAGATTCTTCCAATGCCTTCAACTAGTAGCTCGCCATCCACCATGCCGGCGAATCCAGGATTTGAAGTTTATGGGTTCCTATTGTAATCTCAAATTAATATACAACAATAACTGAGTTGACAGTTATATATTTATAGATATTTAATGAATTTTTTAATAAAAATACAGGGTCTCCGCAAAAGTTACTGAATTCTTGGGAACCCAGTAACTATACTCTACATCCGCCACTAATGCCATCAGCTCCTACCCTCCCCCCTCCAAGAAACAAAAAATCCAATCCCTCATCCTAAAGGACAATGTTTTAACTTTTAAGTATGAACAAAGGCGGATGTGATGCATAAGGTACGGGTTAATCCAAAACTAGAAACTTTGGCTCAGATCAAAGTATGTGCGTTAAAAAGTATGCTAAATAAGAAGAAAAAAAAACAATAAATCAAATGGAATGTAGTAGAATCCCAAACTCAAACTCTTAATGTTCAAAACATCGATCGGCCTCTAAGTATGAGAACCATTGCATCTATATTCAGTATGAACACTAAACATCAATTTTTTCCTTTTTTAAAAATAAAGTTTACATATTTAAGCTACATTAAAATCACTACTACAATTGACCCCCAAAAAAAGTCACTACCATAAATCACAAAAAGAATTCCTGTTAAGATATTTAACATGTTTGTGACAGAAGAAAAAACTCTTTTACTCTCAAGATTGTAATAATGACATTCTTTTTTTTCTTTTTGCATGGCAGCGTAATCTTTATGGACAATGTTACAATGGTGGCTAAATACCGCACAATCACACACGAAACAAATAGAAAAAAACATAACAAGATTCGGATTTTGAGTCACACCACATGCTTATTAGGGTCAATCACAGTTTATATTTACTAGAATTCAAGATACAATTTTTTTTTTTTTTGGACCCCCAAGAAAACTCGCAGCCGCCACAGCCTATGTCACAACCTCTGCCCTTCGGGTGAGGGCTCTGTGCGATATAAACGGCACTAGGCAAACCCCGTGCGATAGGCTCAGACCCAGAGGGCATTAAGGGGAATCAAACCCGCATCGCCCGTGTGGACAACACCCTCTAAACCAACTGGGCCGTCCCTTCGGTACAAGATACAAAGTTAACAGACAACATTCTAAGTTTTTTAGCAGTGTTACCATAACTGCAACAAATGTAACTTAAGTTAAAACTTACTAGTTACTACTATTGTTTTCTTAAAATAAAACTTTCAAGCATATATATGCAAAATCTTGTCAATATTCAACGTAAAGATAAAACCTTTAACATCTAAATATCACACACACTCAATATATACTTAAAAAAAAAAAAAAAAAACTATCCATAATTATAGTAAACAAAAACATAGAGTAAAAAGGAAAACCAAAAATACCTTCATAATGAGAGTTTTCAATATCTTTCATAATTTCCTTAAACTTCTCAGAATCAACATTCCCTATTTCATCTTTTCCCTCTGCATAAAAATAAAAAACAATATTGTTTATATAAAGAGAAAAACAAACAGAGCAAAACAAAATAAAAAAACAAGAAAACTTTTCAAAAAAATTACCACAAATACGGTTTTGAATATCAGAGTATTTGGAGCGAACTCCTCTTGCTTCTGAAGTTGGTTGTTGAGTCAACTCGTTCAACTCATCATCATGTACAACAGTTTTTGCTGTATGTACTTCTTGATTTTTCTCTATTTGCTTCGCCATTGTTTTTGCTGAGAGAATTTGATCAACAAATTGTGGTGGCTTTTTAAAGGGAAACTTGAGAGTCGTTTGGTTTACCTTCTCAAGGAAGTTTATTTTAACAATCCAACTTCTTAAGCAAGTTTGGGAATAGTAAAAAATCGGGGGGAGAATTTCCCGCTTGTTTGTATATTTACCACACGTCCACAAAAACCGCCAAGGTAAATTTTGTTAGAAATTTTTACTGCCTCGTCTTATTTTAGGTTTTCTCCTTTTCTTGTTTCTTCAAGTATTTGTAACCCTAACCCTTTACGAAGAATTAACCCCCCGCCTACCCAATTTTCTTAAATTAAAATAGCCGATATAATATATATAAAATTCACGTATAATATATATATATATATATATAACTATGTATAATCTATGAATACCGAATAAAAAAAATAAATAGTAAATTTGACCGATTATTTGTGTAACAATCCCTAATTAACTTTATCCAACAAAACTATGAAATAATGGTTTAGATATTTTTCCACATCCCGCCTCCTTCTCCAAGAAAAAATCGTGAAAATTTACTTTTCATTTTAGTTTAGTTTAGTTTTATTTTTTTCCATTTAGTGATAAGATTGTATATCATCGTATGTATTGAGTATTTTTGTCCACCAAAACTTTAACATATTTGTATAGTTTTTTGAATAACCAAATTTTAATTTTAAAATATTGAATTTATCTAATCCAAAATGTTTCTACTCAATGTGAAGAAAAGGCTATGTTTAGGAGTAGATATATATTAAGTAAAGGGTTATCAAATGTTTGATCATATACTACTTATATTAGCTCTCTTGGTCAAAACAAAAGAGAGGTTACGTTTATGCAAAAGTTTAGGCAACTATACACTACTAAAAAAACAGCTCTTTTCCGATTAAAAAACGACCGAATGCGATCGATTTTGAACGATTATTGACCAAAAATCAATCGAATCAGATGGGTCCGAAAACTATTAGTCGGTAGTAAAAATCAACCGAACTCGATCAGTCAATTAAATTTCACAATCGGCTAAAAGAAACACCAAAAAAGCAAAAAATACTCCACTCTTTAACAACGGTTGAATTGAAAGAAAGCAACAAAAGAAAGAAATGTCTTCTAGGTCGAGCTAGCCTGTCGCACATGGCTTGTCTAATGCAGTTTACATCCTCTGTATGATTTGCAAGTTATTATACAGTAGGGGTTTACCTAGTGCGCACAAAGTACTGATCACCACATGGTGCTCACCAAAAGGGCAGAGTTTGTGACAGAGAGTGCATACATCGACTACTAGTTTTCTTTTAGTTCCAAAGTAAAACAAAAAACAAAGTAATTTTATATGGTTGAAGCATAACACAAGGAAGGTCCACTATTTCTCTAATCCTTTTTATTCATATTTTCTCTTATCCTCCTTGATCTCCTTGGCCCTCTACAATCATAATATTCATAATCAGGATCATTCTTCATTTCCCAATCCATACTTCTCACTCTCTCGCTTCTCCTGACTGATTCATCAGTTTCTCGAGCTCTCAACTTGTACCTTTTGCGCATCCTTTTCTCTGTCTTTTCTTTGACCAACATTGTGTTACCTTCTGCAGGTAATCCACACACAATAATGTCGCGACAAAATAAGGGTTTGGCATTCATTTCTCTGCGGACAATGTCTCTAAGTTCAAGTGCAGCAGAATGTTGAAGAGTTTCTTTTGGATAGTAAACTATGGCGTTGTTGAACATCAAAAGAAGATCTCTAAAGAAGGCAATTTCAAAGTTTGAATAAACAGCTTGTTCTAACTTGCTTTGAATGATTTGTAAATCCATATGTTGTCTAATTTGTTCAGTATAGTCTTTATTTCCCTGAAAAACAAACAAACACTTATAATAAGGAATAACCTACGTTTATGAAATTGTGTATTGTTTAAGCTATCAATGCATGAAATTGCATGGTATATATACTTATAGTTATAAATGTAACGACACTTATTTCCTAGCGCTAAAATGTTATTCAATAAATATTTATCTGCACGCGATGTTTTAAAATAAATAGAAAATTAAATAAGGAAAAAGAGTTACCTGACTGCGGAGGCGAGATTCAAAAAGACAACAATGCTTGTGAGATCCAAGCAAATCGAGGATTTTTGTTAAGCCTTCATCAATATTATTGGATTTTCTTTGAATTTCCTCCATTTTGTTAGATTTATCACCATCTTCTTCCTCCTTTAACTCTATTCTTTCTTCTGCTTCCAATTGGAACAAAAGGAGATAATTTTTTCTACATAAACATGCATAAGTAGAGAATTATTAGTCTTCACTGTGTAAACGAGGATAAAACAAAGAAATTTGAAGGAAAAAAGAGGGCAAATGCATCATTTTACGGGGCTATTGATGGGTGACAATTAAAGTTGTAGAGACGATAAATCTAATAGCCACTATAATTTTATAAAATCGGAGCCTAGAACCAATGTTGCTCGGACTCTTTAAAAGCCGGATGCATGTCGAATCCTCCAAAAGTAGTATATTTTTGGAGAATTTGGTACAAATGCGGAAGCCCAGTTTTAAAGAGTTCCAGTAACATAGCTAGAATATTTTCGCAGAGAACACTTTTTGAAAAGAAAATGCCATTGATTTAGTAGTAGATTGCACCAAAAATGAAAGGACATTCAAATGAAAACTTTATTTATTGGACATACAGAACTAACAGAAGTTATAAATAATCTTGCATAAGAGTACCCATCTCGATATATATATATATATATGAAAATTTCCAAAATTTTGATCTGGTACTTTGTTTAGTCATGTGAAAGAAGAACTAAACTAATCCTTAATATTAGCAATTGATCATAAATTAACAAGAACATGAAGACAACAATTCTTCAAGCTTCACACACACAAACAATTCTTCAAGCTTCACACACACAAAATTTTTTTGGGGGGATGAGGGGGGTTGAAACTTGAAACTAAAAGGCAACTATTTCAAATAATAAAAATAAAAAGATTAATCATACTGAATTGAAGCAGTTCTGAGTTTCACGTCCTCTCTCAAAGCAACTATATAAGCCTTTGTAAGTATATCCACCATAAACTTCACCAGCACACTCTCATCATCTTCTTTATAATCCATTTGATGAATACTCATAAAACGGTCTCGTAAATCTTGATACATAACCTGACATTCTGTAGGTGACAAGTCAAGAATACAACGACGACGATGAAAAACAGCGTCAGAAAACTCAACAGCCACCATTTCCCAATTGTTTAATCCATGGCGTTGCACTGAGCATGCTAGCCATAAATCATCTTGAAGTTTCTCCATTTTTTTTAAAGAAAAAAAATGTTTTTTTGATTGTGTTTTAGGAAAGTATTTCTTGGTGAAATTTCATGATTAATTTTCTACTTAAAAAGGTGATGATTTCTTGTATTAATGAGTAATGGTTAGATTTTGTGAATCTGATTTTACTCATATATGAATGAATCAAGGCCAGCTAATACAAATGTGAAAAGAAATAAGTGCTTTATTTTTTCTTTGTTTTCTTCTAAGAAATATATAATCGTCTAGATATATACTTTACCGTTCTTTTTTCTAATCTTATTAAATATTTTGTTCTTATTAATGTGAGAGTAGAGGTTAGATTTTTGTGAATCTAATGAAGAATTTATGGATATAAGACAACTAATTAGTGGGGATGAAACTTCTTTTGACCTTTTTTTAAAAAATTTTAAATGAAATTTTTTTAACTGCACCTATCAATATTAGACAAGATAGGAGGATGTACTTTTAAGTTTCAACACAATCTACAAACACCTACCAAATACAAATTTTGAAATTCTTTTTTACGAGGAAAAATTCTCGAAATTTAAAGGTGCAAGGTTAGATTTTGGTGGATAACTAGCTTTTGTCTATATTAATGTTGTAACTTGTGAGTTGTGACGCACGGAGATTAAATATTTAAAATATTAAAAATTAATTTATGTGCCCAAGGTCTCTCGAACCTTTTTTTCACAAATCAAACAACAACAAAAATCACCCTATCTTTCCCTTTCTTTTCCTTTCACTCCTATCTTCCTCACTTCCTAAACAAAGACTAAAAGATTATCAAACAATTATATACATGTATCTTTATAGCAGTCCCTATATAAGAACATTACGATAACGGTTAAGTTCTTTGTCGAACAGAATTTTTATGTTATATTATAATATATATTCTTTATAATAGCACTTCATTACAGCAGCTAATAAATGTCGGACAAACGAGGCAGTTATAGAGTAAACAAACAAGGTTATTATAAAGAAGTTACCATCCCTGGGGAGCATATAGCGCCATACGCTACAAAACTCGAGCACGACTAAGGTGCAATAAATGGCCTGCATATCGGGAGCCATCCTGCTCATATAACACCACAAACTATACGGGATCTCAATACGAGTGTGAATAATCAAACTGCCTCACAACCCACATAGCACAATAGAGACTAGACGGAAAGGCCGACAACAGAAATATCATCCAAGGCCCAAAGACCACTCCGAAAACAACGCTATGCTGAAATGAACACATTCGGCCTGATATAGAGCCCGCATTCACATTTAGATCCATCCACGGACCTCAAGCTGATTCTGATCGTACCGCACCGTGCTAATAACCTTTCAAGGATCCACAATAACCCTCGTTCCCCCGACACACAAGAACAATCGTCAAATCTGGAACAAACTTCCACAGTCCGCAACCAAATGAACCAAGCGCCCTTCAGGCATAAATTCTCACATTAGCGATAGTACCATAATCTCCATACTTGGTTTTAAATCTTTAATCAATCTAGTGACTATAGGTCACACTTATACCGTCTTCCCGTAGGATACACTCCCATGACCTTCCGCGCCAGGTAACAAGTCTGCACATCCATACCACCGGCCACACTAATGTTGTAAAGCAAATCAAGAAGCCACAAATTAGTACACGAAGCCTCTTACATAGGACAACGATCTCAGGTGACGCTAAAGACAATACCAGCTGATTCTAACCATCTGAATTCTTCCCTGATCATCCGAGCTCGTGACATTCTTGTCAACACCGAACCACAACCTTGATCCTCAGTTTCCAATTCTCCATGCCGCTCACTGCACCTAACATGCCAATACGTGAGAGTACTAGAATTCCATAATAACCCCTGATCCACTAATAGGATAAACACTTCATCATATAGAAACCTTTTACTTAGCTCATTTCAGAAGAACCAATGCAATACGCAACTAAATTTCAAAACCGCAGAAAATACAATTTCTTGTCGTAATCTAAACTGCCATAACTCTTCTGGAAATCCCTTTACACAACAAAGCCATACAAATCGAATACCTCCTAAATCAACTAAGATGTGGTGGTGCTCAAGCCCAAGTGTACAACCACAAACTACATGTATAACTTCACGCTGGAGAAACTGGCCGCTGCCATAACCGTGTTGATTCAACCATTACCAACCGAGCCACTTCTTTTAATTTACTCGGGACTTGCCCTAGAAATAATAATAGCTCCATTCAAAACATCATGAACCCAAATCCGCACTCATCCTGAGTGATCTTATTTCACGAGACCACGTTATCTCCAAAACCCATGAACTATCTCATACCCTCCTTATGCGCATATTCGCATCTTCAACTAGTACACCCATTCTAAAAATCCCTCTATGAATCCGAAGTTATTTTCTCCCATTCCTCCAATGCCACACCGCATACCGAAGAAACGTAGAACACTCCAAGCCACTTTTCATAATCCACTGCAAAGTTCAATACTTAACCATACTACTGGCTCGAAATTCTTAGGCACCGCACTTTGAATCTTTGAACCCGCTAGAACCATTGTTGAGAGTCACCCACTCTGACTTGTTCCCAATTATGATCAAACTCCAAGGCCATGCTAGCACATGAACACCTTCTCAAAGAAGTACTCGGCTGACTCACTTTCCTTGTACATTACATCTATACGAAGCATAAACTCCGAGTCTTCCCAAAGTCTGAACATGAATCGATAAGGCCAATTCCTCAAATCCTTGGCTCAAATCACCACTAATTTTCTCTTTCCTTAGTCATAACAACCCACCAATATGCCGATAACCAGAAACCTCACAAGTAGACAACCATGCAATCCAATTGTAGGCAGTGGGGCTCTCTCACTTAAGCTTGAAGCTACCATTATATGACCCTGGAACCTACCAAGATTCCTTCTCCCTTACCGACATGACATTACGCAATCAACCTGCCAAATTCCTCGAAATCCTTATGTTAACCATTTCATGAATGCTCTGAATCACTAGCCATATTTGCATATTCGACCTCTTACCAGATAGCCAGTAAAATTCTTCGTAGAAGCTTCATCAACACCACGCAATAGTTAACCTGCTCGTCGAAAATAACCCACATGTGGAAATTCCATGCCGACATCTTCCAACAACGCTGCATCGAGTACAATTACTACGAAATCAATAAACCATCCTGAGCCCATGCTCGTTCACCAGTTGTATAAGTCCGTTCACTCCTCATGAACATCAACTAAAGGTGCGGCAATACATTCCAATCCAAAGTCATGTTGTATCCTTCTTCATACCATGCAATGCCTTTCCGTCGTATCTAACCCCTCTCTGTATAGCAGCCAATATTCCAAATTAAGTTCGTAGGCTTAGTCACTGTCCACCATAAATCCCAAATCACTCTAACTTTCCCCCAGGGCGTGTGGCTACCCCACCACAGAACCCGTATGTTGCTCTACCGCTCTCCCACTTTGGTCGAGTTTTATAGATCGAAAGCTACCACGAACAAGAGGCAGCTACAACCGGGACGCATGTACATCTTCAATCCAGCTCCCATCGAACACAGCAACATCAGCAACCAACATCTGCACGCAAGGTGCATAAGTGTAGTATGAGTACAACCGACCACATGTACTCATTAAGTAACAAACCTAACCTTAGGTTGGAAGTAGTGACGAGCTAACAGAAAGGTCGTATCCAACACCAATATTCCACAACAGTTCATAACAGCATAGTACAATAACAAAAGAAGAATCTCAGAAATAAAAGGCTCAGTTCGTTCACAGTTCCAGAAAAATAGGCATTTCTTTTCAAGTATCTTAGTGAAAATCCAAATCTTTTACCGAAAAGCCAATATACGAGTAAGTTTGAAAACTGTGATTTTTCCTAAAACTTCTTTCAACAAATAGTAAGATGTTTCATTCTCATATAGCATGGGGAAGGTACTTCTCTATGCCTACATGTCAAGATACAGGTAAAATCATAAATGTCCCCAAAACTGGGCAGCAGAAGGAAATGCACCTCTATGCATGTATCTCAAGTACGCATGTCAAATGCAATGCATCTCGATGATGAGCTCATGTACTCATACTCTCAGAGTACTCAATCTCACTGTCTCGCATTCTCTCTCACTATGCTCAACACACTCACTCAGCGTTGTACCATACCCGCTGCGGCGTGCAGCCCGATCCCTATTTATAGTCGACTGCGCTCACCGGGGGTGTGCAGACTCCAGAGGAGCTCCTTTCAGCCCAAACGCTATAATCTGCACGGACAACTCACGTGTTTCACGGACAACTCATGTGCCATAATATCAATATCTAGAATCGCACGGGCAACCCACGTGCTATAATATCAACATCCTCACAAACAGGCCCCCGGCCTTACTAAGTCATCAATCTCTCCAGTCTCACTCATGGGCTCACAATGTCATAAAACTAGCCCGACCACAATAATATGATGTATCAATAAATAACTGAGACTGAGATATGATATAAATGTATGATTATGATTAAGTACGAAATATCAATTAAATCAGTGAGATGACAGTAAGAAACAAACACTATGGGTCCAAACAATATCGCTATAATGCCTAAACATGATATCTAGCATGATTGACAACTTAACTACTTTATCACATGGTGAAAACACGGATATCAACAAAGTAAGACCACTATATTGTGCCATGGAAACAACAGAGTCCTAATTCACATGGTGCACGCCCACACGCCCTTCACCTAGCATATGTGTCACCTCAATACCAATCACATAATACGTATTTCAGTGTTTCATACCCTCATCACTAAGATTAGAAGAGTTACTTACCTCGAACAAGCCAATTCCAACACCGAGCAAGCCAAGCGATGCTCCAAATGCCATACCGCGCGTTCCGACCTCCTAACAGCTCGAAACTAACCAAAAACAACTCAAATACATAAACAATGCTAAAGGAACCAATCCCGATCGAAAAAGATTAAATCTTGAATCCAAAGCCCAAAATCGGCCAAAAGCCCAACCCGGGCCCGCACCTCGGAACCCAACAAAATTTATAGACCCGATAACTCATTCAATTACGAGTCCAACCATACTAGTTTCACTAAACTCCGACTCCAATTCAATATTCAAAACTCAAAAATTCATATTATGAAACTTTAGGCCAAAACCCCCAAATTTCTCTTTAAAATACATAATCCAATTACAAAAAACGAAGGTAGATTCATGAAATATAACCAAAATCGAGTAGAGAACACTTACCCCAATCCTTGTGATAAAAATTGCTCCGACAATCGCCTTCATCCGAGCTTGAAAATATAAAAATGAAGCCAAAATCGTGAACCCTTGTATATAACATTCTGCCCAGCACTTCCGCATTTGCGGACAATTCGTCGCACCTGCGACCACCGCTTTTGCGGAAACACTTTGCACCTGCGCTTCCCGGCTTCCTCACCATTTTCGCTTCTGCGACTCCCTGTCCACATATGCACAATCGTAGGTGCGAAAATCCCATCGCACCTGCAACCTCTGCTGACACCCTACAACTCTGCACCTGCGCTCGAGCTGTCGCACCTGCGGCATCGTATATGCGCCTAAATCTCCGCTTCTGCGGTCTTCATCATCCAGCTCTCATCTCGCATCTACAACGCCTTTGTCGCTTTTGCGGCCATCGCACCTGCGCAAACCAACCGCGTGTGCGATCATACCAGAACCAGCAGCCTTCACCTTTGCACATGAAGTGAAAATAATCTGAACCTCATCCAAAACTCATCCGGGCCATTCGGGACCCCGTCCGAATATACTAACAAGTCCAATAACATAACACGGACCTATTCGAGGACTCAAATCATGCATAACAACATCGAAACGACGAATCACACCTCAAATTGAAATCTATGAACTTTGAAACTTCAATTTCCATAACCAATGCCGAAACCTATCAAATTACGTCCGATTGACCTCAAATTCTGCACACACGTCATATTTCACATTACAGACCTATTCAAATTTCCAGAATCGGATTCCGACCTCGATATCAAATAGTCAACCTCCGGTCAAACTTCCCAAAAATTCAACTTTCGCCATTTCAAGAATTCCACTACGGACCTCCGAATCACAATTCCGACGCACTCCTAAGTCCAAAATCACCCAATAGAGCTAACAGAACCATCAAAACTCCATTTCGGGTTCAAATTCACAAAAAGTCAAACTTGGTCAACTCTCCCAATTTAAAGCTTCGACAATGAAATCCATTCTTCCAATTGGATTTCGAATAACCTAAAAATCAAAACCGACGATTCACATAAGTCGTAATGCATCATATAGAGCTACTCATGCTCATAAACTACCGAGCGAAGTGCAAATGCTCAAAATGACCGATTGGGTCGTTACATTCTCCCCCACTTAAACATACATTCGTCCTCGAACGTGCCAGGAGTTGTTTCCAAGCCACTACATCACTATTTCATCTTACCACACACGTACCCGGGGGTGACCCCACGTCACCCTATCCCATATAGGCCTGATAACACCACATAATTGAAATTTTTTAATTCAACATAGCCCACAAGCCTTAGAATCCAATTTCCAACATCCGAAATTTCTTATAAGATCTGAAGCCCACAACCTACACACTGTATAAGTCTGAACAACCTATACTAAAAATCGTAACCATAACTCAAATACTCAAAACTCAAATACCATATAGCTCAAATGCTCGAAACAATGATTTCTAATCACAGTAGCTGCTCAAAACAACCCAATGTCGGTAATAAACCTCATATCAAACAAGACTTCATTCAAAAACCTTCGTACACTGCCAATGATGAAAGAAACATACATAACTCATAACCATTGATGAGATCAACAAGTCATGGTACTCTGTCTCCTTTGACAAGAATTATAGCAAATTTCTAAGCTGACTTTCGACATTATCCTTCCAACCATCCTGTAATCAATTCCGATAGTATCCTTTCTAGGTGTGACGACTTCATCTTATCAAATACCAGCTACTCTACTGACATGCTACACCAATACTATCTAAAGCCATAACCCGTGCAAGTCGTGCACCAATAAGCAACATTCCAAATGTACTCAGTCATGGAAAAATGACTCAGACAAGAGAACCGTTCCGCAAGCTCGACGGTTACCACCCCAACGCAATGCTAAGAGCCCATCACACACCGTAGAACTATAACACACGAATCTAACACAAGGGATCATATCTCAACATAACTCCGTTGTAATGCGTGACCCCATCCAAACACTGATCCATATGAAACACCTCAGCCACCGCGCTCAAAATCAATAACCACGCACAATCCGACATCAAGTACTCAAAGTGCACTATCATAACTATGGAGAAGCAAATGACACAATGTCACACAAACCGAAAGAACATAACCAATGCGCAATCAATCATGCATCACCCAAATACCCATCTCGCGTAAATTCTGCCATAAGGCCCCAATAAAACTGCACCGGTGTGCCTAAAACCAACGAATCACAACTCCTTGTAGCATAGAAGAGTAACTCATAGAAAATTCCAGAACACGAATAAGCTCAGCAACAACCGAATGACACATCCCTCAACAATAGCATTATGGAGCCAACCAATCCAACTCGGTGTAGAATACACACCCTAATTGGGACTACCAATGGACCCCCAAATCAACTCCGGGCACCCACAAATAGATGAATAAACCTCTAAAAGCCTACAATTGACTGAATCATAACACATACTATCATCTGTCTAGCTTCGGCTACAACTTCACAGTCCACAACCATGAAACAGTCTGCTCCTAAGAACTCCAGTCTCCAAATCTATAGAATACGCGAATCACCATATCTGATCCCAACTCCACCGCCAGAATGTCTAACTCATCTCTCATACATCTTCATCCCACAAGGAATACTTCTAAAATTCTTCCGTGCCATATAGCAAAATTTGAATATCAACAATCGATTAACCAGGAGAGTGACGCAGTACCAGTGAAGTATCCATAAATCAAAACACATTGCCCCTTCTGAAATGTATACTCTCATCAGGCCATACCGATTAGTAATATCATTTGCCTAGTCATCTGAAACCGTCCATGCTGCCTGTGAATTTATGTCCTTCCCTTCAAAACTGAACTGTGACCTTGCACATTCAAATCTCAATTCCATGCAATACACCGCGTCTACCATGCCATCCTGCGAAGAGTACAAGAATCTCATAATCAACTCTGAGTCACAAGTAGAATACATACCCGATCAGTCAAAAACTTTCCATTTGATCTCAACCCCAGAGAAAATTCCAATACGCACCATATTCCCCATGCCGGTAGGAAATATACCCCTCGAACCATGATAAAAACCATTGAGAGCTCTTCGAAACCCATTTGCACACAACCAAGATATCAGAATCAAATCTCTTTAACTCAATCCAGCCACGCAGGTCGCAAAAACCCAAGAGCATTGCCATGAATCGCCTGTGGAGGCTAGCCACATCATAAGTACCCAAAGAACCGATTATACCCGTTACTGTGCTGATCCAACCTACCACCACGCTATCCTATTTCTCTAAGTCCCTTCCAAATTGCCTTCAAATTGATACTTCTCGTTGCTGGAACACCACGATCCTTAACCAAAATTCACCACACAAGAGACCTTAGTATAAAACCACAACGCCCTAAGGCCCATAAGCCGTTGACTTCCCTCTTAAGCACCCCAAAACACCACAACCGCGACACCCACTTTAAAGAGACCTAATATGAACATAAATCTGCTTCGTTTACCTTCTTGATGCTGAAATGCATAATCCACAATGGTATAAAAATGCCACAAGTATCGATACCATCCAATGTAACTCTCAGTTTCTAGCCATATACAATTCTTGAAAAATCCAAATCGCTACATATAAATCTTGAATCCTAGAGCCATTCTCGAGAGTCATCCACTCTACTCAAATCTCAATTAAACCGACCAAACGGACCGAACGACCTGTGCTCCATTAGCACAACAACACCCAAAGAAGTAACGGCCTTAATACCACCGATCAAATTCATACTTTGTGTACACTACATCCTTCGCGAATAACCACTCAATTATTTTATGATTCCCATGATTTTCATATACTCCTAAAGTGCCATAACCTGTATCCAGAAATTTTCTTACTCGAGTCATTCTCGAACTCAACCTCTGTAAGTCATAACTAATCCACAAGTATGCCTCAGACCAAAATTAAAATTTAACACATAACCATAAAATCAAATTGTCAATAGCAGGCTCCCTCACTTGGCTCAAAGCCATAAATTAAAACACTCTATAACTCACAATATCCATACTCTATTACTGTCATAATACCGTAGTCAGTACAATAAAAATTCTTTTCAAGCTCATACAACGCCAACCATAAAGATACCTCAATCGACCGTTAAGCTCACATTCATTCTCTTAACACTCAGGTTAACTTTCTCAACCAGATTCAAATTCAAATCCCAACACATACGCCCTATCGGCAGAAAAGAAACTCTTTACTCACATTATAAGGAATACATATAGGGGATAACCCACCTGCTTAACCTTAAATCGGTATCTTGCTAAACCCTTTTGCAGTTACAATTACTATGAAATCACTTAATCTTTCTGAGTCTAACTCATTAACCAGACATGAGAATTTAATTTGCCCCAAAATTTAACAACGTGAAAGATCCTTCAAAGCATTAATACTCAAGACTGTACGTCACATCAAAACGAAAATCAAACACCCAATGGCCTTTCCTTTACATTTCAAATAAATCCTTCTCGTCACATTCAAATAATCTGAACACATCTCGCAGTCACATCACACTCACCACATAGTCATTCCACCGCTCGTCGAGCCACAAATTCAACTCGTAGGGACATTACCGGACATATTAGTCTAATTATACAAGTTACCACTGAGGCAACCGAGCTCAAGCTGCGGTCTAACCATGGCCTCAAGTCCTCTAGATTGGCCCTTCACCAAAACACAGAATACACATCTCGAACCTCGTTCATAGAATCACAAGCCACCGACGCACAACCGATACCGAGCGCTCACATGCGCATACGAATGCGTGGAAGGAATTCAAAGAGTTACGCTTCAAGCTAAATTAAGGCCGCACGATAAGGAAATAAAGATGGGAAGTATATCCTAAATATCCTGTAGCCTCTCGAAGATAGGTATGGACGTCATCAAACCGATTCGCAAGACTCTACTAGACACTTGCTTATGACTTGTAGAACCTATAAACCTAGAGCTCTGATATCATCTTGTCACGACCCAAAATCCAACTAGTCGTGATGGCACCTAACCCAACTCGCTAGATAAGCTACTTAACTACTAAACAATTCTAATAACAATAAATAAAGCAATTAAGTAAAGAAATTATCTGAATCTTATACATTCCCCAAGAACTGGTAGTACAAATCATGAGCTTCTAAGAATAGAGTTTACAAAGCGGAAATGCAATAAATACATCGTCTGTTTGAAAAGTACATAAACAGAGTTCTATAGATCTAAGGCTACCACGAACAAGAGGCAACTGCAACCGGGACACAGGTACATCTTCAATCCAGCTCCCATCGAACACAGCAACATCAACAGCCAACATCTGCACGCAAGGTGCATAAGTGTAGTGTGAGTACAACCGATCACATGTACTCATTAAGTAACAAACCTAACCTTACGTTGAAAGTAGTGACGAGCTAACAGAAAGGTCGGGTCCAGCACCAATATTCCATAACAATTCATAACAGCATAGTACAATAACAAAAGAAGAATCTCATAAATAAAAGGCTCAGTTCGTTCACAGTTCCAGAAAAATAGGCATTTCTTTTCAAGTATCTCAGTGAAAATCCAAATCTTTTACCGAAAAGCCAATATACGAGTAAGTTTGAAAACTGTGATTTTTCCCAAAACTTCTTTCAACAAATAGTAAGATGTTTCATTATCAGATAGCATGAGGAAGGTACTTCTCTATGCCTACATGTCAAGATACAGGTAAAATCATAAACGTCCCCAAAAATGTGCAGTAGAAGGAAATGCACCTCTATGCATGTATCTCAAGTACGCATGTCATATGCAATGCATCTCGATGATGAACTCATACTCTCAGAGTACTCAATCTCACTGTCTCGTATTCTCTCTCACTATGCTCAACACACTTAAATACTCAGCGTTGTACCATACCCGCTGCGGCGTACAGCCCGATCCCTATTTATAGTTGACTGCGCTCACTGGGGTGTGCAGACTCCGGAGGGGATCCTTTCAGCCCAAGCGCTATAATCCGTACAGACAACTCACGTGCTGCACGAACAACTCACGCGCCATAATATCAATATCTGAAATCGCACGGATAACTCACGTGCTATAATATCAACATCCTCACAAACAGGCCCCCGGTCTCACTAAGTCATCAATCTCTCCAGTCTCACTCACGGGCTCACAATGTCATGAAACTAGCCCGACCACAATGATATGATGTATCAATAAATAACTGAGACTGAGATATGATATAGATGCATGATTATGATTGAGTACGAAATATCAATGAAATCAGTGAGATGGCAGTAAGAAATGACCACTATGGGTCCAAACAATATCGGCATAATGCCTAATATGATATCTAGTATGATTGACAACTTAACTACTTTATCACATGGTGAAAACACAGATATCAACAAAGTAGGACCACTATACTGTGCCATGGAAACAACAGAGTCCCAATTCACATGGTGCACATCCACACACCCGTCACCTAACATGTGCGTCACCTCAATACCAATCACATAACATGTATTTCGGGGTTTCATACCCTCATCACTAAGAGTAGAAGAGTAACCTCGAACAAACCAATTCCAACACCGAGCAAGCCAATAGATGCTCCAAATGCTATCCCGCGCGTTCCTACCTCCGAACGGCTCAAAACTAACCAAAAACAACTAGAATACATCAAACAATCTAAGGGAACCAATCCCGATCGAAAAAGATCAAATTTTGAATCAAAAGCCCAAAATCGGCCAAAAGCTCAACTCGGGCCCGCACCTCGGAACCCGACAAAATTTACAGAATCCGACAACCCATTCAATTACGAGTCCAACCATATTAGTTTCACTCAACTTCGACTCCAATTCGATGTTCAAAACTCGAAAATTCATATTATGAAACTTTAGGCCAAAACCCCCAAATTTCTCTTGAAAATTCACAATCCAATTACCAAAAACGAAGGTAGATTCATGAAATATAACCAAAACCGAGTAGAGAATACTTACCCCAATCCTTGTGATGAAAATTTCTCCAACAAGCGCCTCCATCCGAGCTTGAAAATGTAAAAATGAAGCCAAAATCGCGAACCCTTGTATATAACATTCTGCCCAGCACTTCCGCATTTGCGGACAATTCGTTGCACCTGCGACCACCGCTTTTGCGGAAACACTTCACACCTGCGCTGCCCGACTTCTTCACCATTTCCGCTTCTGCGACCTCTGCTGACACCCTCCAACTCCGCACCTGTGCTCGAGCTGCCGCACATGCGGCATCGCATATGCGCCCAAATCTCCGCTTCTGTGGTCTTCCTCATCCAGCTCTCATCTCGCATCTGCGATGCCTTTATCGCTTCTGCAGCCATCGCACCCGCACAAACAAACCGCAGGTGCGATCATACCAGAACCAGTAGCCTTCAGCTTTGCACATGAAGTGAAAATGATCCGAACCTCGTCCAAAACTCATCCGGGCCATTCAGGACCCCGTTCGAATATACTAACAAGTCCAATAACATAACACGAACTTACTCGAGGCCTCAAATCACGCATAACAATATCGATACGACGAATCACACCTCAAATCAAAATCTATGAACTTTGAAACTTCAACTTCCACAACTGATGCCGAAACCTATCGAATTACGTTCGATTGACCTCAAATTTTGCACACATGTCACATTTCACATTACAGACCTATTCTAATTTCCAGAATCGGATTCCGATCCCGATATCAAAAAGTCAATCCCCGCTCAAACTTCCCAAAAAATCAACTTTCGCCATTTCAAGCCAAATTCCACTACGGACCTCCGAATCACAATCCGGACGCGCACCTAAGTCCAAAATCATCCAAGAGAGCTAACAGAACCATCAAAACTCTGTTCCGGGTTCAAATTCACAAAAAGTCAAACTTGGTCAACTTTTCTAATTTAAAGTTTCGACAATGAAATCCATTCTTCTAATTCGATTAACCTGAAAATCTAAATCGATGATTCACATAAGTGATAATGTATCATACGGAGTTACTCATGCCCGTAAACTAACGAGCGAAGGACAAATACTCAAACAACCGGTTGGGTCGTTACAATTCGCCACATGTATAAACTTTCAAGGTCTAAGTTTCACTTTCTCAAACCAAAGTGCTAAACTTAACCTTTCATAAGTGAGCAATCTTAGAAAAGTTGCAAAAGTGATCCTTCATTTTTCCATTTCTTCATTTTCACCCCCAAACTAAACATCCAATACCTGTCCCCAGATTCTTCCCATTCTCCCAAGTCATCAAAAAATGTCTGCAAATCCAACCATAGATTCTTGTACAGTTGAAACCAGTGATGGGATCAAACTCCATACCACAATCTTCAAACCAAACCAATATGAAGAAGAAGAAGAAGAAGAAAACTCATGGGGTGTGATTTTGGTGCACCCATATTCAATATTAGGGGGTAGTCAAGGTTTATTAAGAGGAATAGCAAATGGGTTGTCAAGAAAAGGGTTTAAAGCTGTGACCTTTGATATGAGAGGTGTGGGGAGATCAACTGGGAAACCTTCTATTTTTGGTTTTAAGGAAATTAAGGATGTGGTTGCTGTTTGTAAATGGTCACTTGAAAATCTGTCTGTGAATAAGATTTTGTTGGTGGGTTCTTCTGCAGGTATTCTTTTCTTGCACTTTTGAAGTTTGGAGTTTTTTAGAGTTATTGTTTTGTGTTGACAGTATAAAGAATTTTTACTTAAGTTAGACATATAATGATAATCTGAACATAGAGTTATAACTTGCTATAGATGGTTCTTTGGAGTTATGGGGTTTGCCTCTAAATTGACCTGTTTGATTAATATGTTTGATGTTTTTCATTGTGATATTTGTATTGTTCCAAGTAAAGAGTGCAATAGGGCTAGTTCACTTTATTTTAGATGCATTTCCTAATATTTTTAATAGAATTACTGAACTTTTTCTAGTAGACTTAATTGTTATCTGAATTCTCCAGTTTAGTGTAGTAGCATAAAAACAGCTAGATGCATTGAATTTTTTGGTTACAAGGATATATTAGGTGATTACTCTAAGTTGGGTGCATATATGTTAGTTCTTGAGTTGCATTTGATAGGAAACTGCTTCATGGTTTCAGTAGTGGGGATAAATTTTCATCCTTTTCCTAGTGGCCTAAAGATTAAGGATATTGTAGCCTTGAGTTTGTCGATGTTATTTGCCTATAAAGGGAGAGCTTTCTTCATTTCAACATGTATGTTGCTTGTTGCCGATGGATTCCCTAGAGAGCTTTTTCTGAGGTTCTATGTTTTTCTGCCTTTTCGCTGGAAACTTATTCTCCACGTTCCCTTTCTAGCAAAAAAGCGGCACATGGCATTAATAGAAAAGCTACAAACAAAAATTCTTACAAATAATGCAGCCGTAGCAAAGCAGCCAACGGCATTAATAACTAAAATGAAAGAGCTAATAGAAGATATTAATGGTTTAATTGGTGTCAACGACATAATAGTAATAACTAAAATGATGAATCTGATCAAGATATTAATGGTTTAAATTGGTATGGACCTCAAATATTAAGACCTTAATTTGCATGGATAAAGAGGAGACAAAAAAAAAAAAAGAATGTCACTGGAGGCCAGAAAAAGACAAGACACTTTGTGCATTTTATATTTCCTGGTTCTAGTTGATTCATGCTGCATTGCCCGGAAAGTGGTTTCTGCTAAGGAAATGCCATTGCTTTGCATATGAAAGATGATTTCTGTTTACCAATGTTGCCTGTTCTGCTGTTCATGTGTTAAAAAGATATTTTCTGAATAATTTTTGATAGTTCAGAAATATTTGCTTATGTTTTGGCAGTGTTATGAAATTCTGTAGAGAAGCCAAGCGCCTGACATTCCTTAAAGAAGTGTTGGCTGCGAAGGTTTATAAGCCTGGTACGGGATAAGACCTCATCACCAACGTTTGTGCTGCAATCCATTAGAAAATCATGCAGTTCTAAAGGGCTTAAGTTTTAAGTAAAGGATTATTTTTGGCATTCCTGATGTATAGAAATGCATGTGATGTTGTTAAGTGAGAATTTCCACCCAGGGGTGTCAAAATATAAAAAATTAGATATACACTGAAAAGTCAAAGGGAACCAACGTATAGTAAAACAAAAAAAGTTATCTAGCAATATGGTGTAATTTTCCGGCGAAGAGGTGTCGATTGACACCCTTGGGTTGAATATGGCTCCGCCACTGATGTTGTTAAAATACTTCACGTAGTTCTACTATGGCCATAGTTAAACTTACAGGGCAAAGTACTTGTTTCCTTCCAACTTTAATTGTTGTCCCAGGGTCTTACACCATATTGGTGGCTGAAAATCTTGATTACTTAAGCAAGATTCTGGTTAAGCTAAAAGCAAGTACATTTATGTTATTTCTCCCTAAATAATTTCCTATTCTAATTTGTTCACAAGAAGGTTGAGAGCTCCATGCCATTATCAAAGAAAAAGGTTGAGAGCTCCATGCCATTATCAAAGAAAAAGGTTGAGAGCTCCATGCCATTATCAAAGAAAAAGGTTGAGAGCTCCATGCTGCAGATACGTAGTGTCTTTGACATCTATGCTTTACGGATTACTGCTGCTCAAGTTCCATAATTGTTTTCTGTTGCTGCCACTATTATCGCCGTAGATGTTGGATGTTTTAACCCCCCCCCCCCGGGGCCATGAAGTATACCTCAAACATTTTAAGTTAAAATTAAGGAGGTGCCATAAGTGGAAAAGTACACTATTAATCATGTTGTTTTTTGCGGAAAGAAATGTTACCATAAAACAATCAAATTGATGAATTATGGGATTGAGCTTCAAACTAGTTTCACTGTTACTTTATCTCTGATTCTGTATGCAGCATCATTACTCAACTGAACTGAAGTAATTCTCAAGTATGTTATGAGTCCAAAAGCACGTGTCTGAACAAGTTGAGTCATAACATTCCCCACGTGGTAAATTCAATTATGCCAATGAATTATTTGTAGAAAGTTGTTCCTTTTAACTACTTGTCTGCTCCATGCCTCCAGAAATGCATGCAATAGAAGTAATTGTTATGTCAGAAATTATTTAGTTGTCCTTCCCTATTTCCTTTTGGTGTTGATGGATTTCCTTTTTTTTTTTTTTTTTTGCCTTTTGATGATTCATACTGTTTCCTCTTCTTTCCTTTTCTCTTGGAAGAAGGGAAGTTTCTTAAACTCACTGCTTTCCAATCCTCTCATATTATTCTCTCTGTAATCTCCTCATATTGAACTATGTTCATTGCCTTTTCTGGATAGTGGAATCAAGGTGTATCCAACTAAGTTTGAACATATCTAGAACAAACGCTTTGGTCCTTTCTAGTATTTTCAGGCCTCTTGATGTAGGACAGTGTAAGAATATGCAGTATGGGATTAAAGTTGTCTTTTTAAGTAATGGAAGACGGAAAGAAGAATGGAGGATAGAGTAAGACCACCTTTTTAGGTTAAGTCAACCACCCCTTAGTTTAACTGTTAGGAATAAGAAGAGTTGAAGAGAGCGAGCGATTGTCTGATATATGTAAGTGCTTGTTGCATTGCTTTAGTAAGCAATAACATCACATCGCTCTATCATATTCTCCAGCATACCATGTCAAATGCTATTTGACTATTTGAGCAGATTACCTGGCTACTAATAAATCTGTTCTTTCAAAAAATTTGTTCCTTAGGTTAGCTGTAACATCAGTTTTTTTTTTATAAGATAAGCTAAAAGGTTAGCTGTAGCAAAACATTTTTGGATGTGATACAATTCCTTAGAAATTTCGGGACTTCGATTTTGCCTGATTAGAAAGAATCTTCGGGTTAGTTAGGAGGATGGTATGACCATTTGTTTACTTTTGTCTCACTGTTTTATGTTGCATTACCATTTGTTGGAAGGATGGACTCTGAAAATTTATTTGTTGCTTGTCGAAAAGAAACAGAGGAAATAAGATTTGCATGTTTGATGTTCAACTTTCCCTTTATGACATATTTACCTGATAATGGTGGTGTAACCATTTCCCATCAATTTATCTCATTTTTTATATACGTTTTTAACAGGTGCACCAATAGCAGGATCTGCAGTAGAACAGGTTGAACAGATTGTAGGTTATGTAAGTATTGGGTACCCTTTTGGTTTAATGGCCTCAATCCTCTTTGGTCGACATCACAAAAACATATTAAAATCACCCAAATCAAAGCTCTTCATCATGGGCACACAAGACGGATTCACCAGCATTAAGCAGCTAAACAACAAGCTTAGATGTGCAGCAGGACGTGTAGAGAAACATCTTATCGAAGGTATTGGCCACTTTGAGTTGGAAGGGCCTGCCTATGATTCTCACATGGTAAATCTTATTGTAGAATTCATTGACAGTTTATAGGGTTTCTACCTGGTGTTGCATGGGAAGTGTTAGGCATTGTCACAAAATGGTGCTTTCTGGCTAGTCTTCTGATGGCCTTCCACTGAGCGGATATGTGGATGTACGCTATGATGATCCAGAGAAACGTGTGGTTTCTGAACCCATTGAGATGACGGCCCATGTTAAATTTCCGACACCTGATTCTTACAAGAGATATGGAATTGAGGGCTCTTTTTGTGGTTTTGGTAAAGGGTGGCTACTGCTTCCATGATCCTAACTTGTGTATTTTAGTTGCATTATTTTTTTTTTTCCTATGCAGATTAGGACTTGTATTTTTGGTGTTTTCTTTCAATCATCTTGTATGAGCTATAATAGTGTGTGCATTTAGAACAGCCTGCACAGCTTGGCAAGAAAAGGAATATCTTTCTTTGTTCTTTCTTTTTCCTTTTTGTAGAAGAGAATGAGTATAGTTAATCTCAACTAGTTTGGGATTGAGGCGTAGTTGTTATTGCTTTAACTGTTTTTTTCTCAGAAAAATGATACTCCCTCTGTTTCAATTTATGCGAGCCTATTTTCTTTTTAGTCCGTGCAAAAAAGAATGACCCCAATTCTTATTTGGAAACAATTTACCTTATGCAACGATTTATACTCACACAAAATATCTGTGTCTTATTTTACATCACACGTTCAAAATGTATTCTCTTTTTTTGAACTCCGTGCCCAGTCAAATAGGTTCACATAAATTAAAACGGAGAAAGTATTTTATGTTTTTGCTTCCGGAGATATTTTGTAACTTGTTTAAAACTGAAACATAGTTATTATTATTGTTTTTTTTTATTTTTTTTAATAATCCTAATATAGGTATTACTATGTGAACTAATCTTAACTTTGACGTGAGTAATTTTATTCTGCGGAAACATTAGTGAGGAGACAAGACTAGAGAGAAAAAATTCTCGCTAATAGGATATAAGTCTCAAACAAAAAAGCCTAGAGCATGCTAGCGAAATAGTCACAAAATTACAGTGGTACAAAAGTAGTGGAAATTATTATTTTACCTAAAAGATAAATACTTAACTTGCTATAATAAGTTAACGTACACTAATATAAAAAAAAAATATTTATTCTGTGAACATATATTAGTTAAATCCTTTTATTTTTTATTAATTAACTCAGTGCTCTCACGTGCTTACCACTCGCTTGGGAGTAGTTTTTCTGGGGTTAAAAAAACAAAAATACTAATACATAAGTTGAAAATTAACATCACATTTATTTATGTATGGTCAAAAACATATAATCTAATTTTTCTATTCCTTTTTCCCTCACCCAAAAACCAATCTAATAAAACATTTCAGCCTCCTATTTACAGACTTCAGCAAACACAGAGCACACTCTCATGGCGTCCAATCCAATTCCTCCTCCATCATTCAGACCACCAAGAACCGACCCATTAACCCAAAAAAATCTCATCATACCCGGGTCCAAATCCATTGACCCGAATTCTTCACTGAATCTTGAGAAGCTAAAGGAGAAAGAAGCAAAAGAGAGAAAAGAAGAAACCAATAAAAAGATAGCTTCACAAAAAGCCATATCCATAATTCTACGTAGAGAAGCTACAAAAGCAGTTATTGAGTATAAGAAGAAAAAGGGGAATTCTAAGAAGCTTTTGCCACGTACTGTTCTTGAAGCTCTTCACGAACGTATTACTGCTTTGCGTTGGGAATCTGCTCTCAAGGTTCGTGTTTTTTTTTTTGTATAGTTATTTTGAGTTTTTATTCTGAATTTTGCAACCCAAGTTGGAATTTTTCTGGGAACTGATAATTGTAGTGCAAACTTTCGTCTGGACTGAGGAAGGTACAATCATAACTGTATATGGTACAATTGCTGAAGCACATGTTGAGTTTTTAATTTTGGAGCCAAAGTTGGAATTATTCTGCGAATTGATAATCATTGTGCGTTTTTTGTTTGAGTGGTGCAATGTTTTGTTTGGACTGAGGAAGGTACTATTATAACTGGCTATTGTACAACACATTGGAAGCACTTGTTGATTTTTCTTATATCCTAATCTTGGAATCCAAGTTGGAATTTTTCTGGGAATTGATAATTATGGTGCATTTTTTTTGTCTGGACTGAGGGGTACTATTATAACTGCATATTGTACAACACATTTGATGCACGTATTGAGTTTTTACTTTTTAATGCTCTTTTTGTTTCTTCACTTTGGAAGCCAAGTTGGATATTTTTTACTGGGAACTGATTATGATGGTGCAGTTTTGTTTGGACTGAGAAATGTAGAATCATAAGTTTGTAACGTTTTCCTTTGTTCAAGTTGATTCATGCTGCATTGCTAGGAGAGTGGTTTCTACGAACCAAATGCCATTGCTGAGCATATGAAAGATGATTTCTGTTTACTGATTTTTTATGTTCATGTGTTACCAGACCCCACTTGTGGGAACTCACTGGGTTGTTATTGTATGTTTATGTGTTAGAGGAAACATTTGGTTATGTTTTGGCGGTGATTAAATTCTGTAGAGGTGCCCAAAGCATTATCATGATTCCCTTTTGGGCTTTCAGGTCTTTGAACTCCTCCAGGAGCAGCTGTGGTACAGGCCCAACGCGGGTATTTATATCAAATTAATCGTCATGCTTGGGAAATGTAAGCAACCCGAAAAAGCTCAATCCCTATTTGAGATGATGGTGGAAGAAGGCTGTGTCGTGAATCAAGAAGCTTACACTGCTCTTTTGTCTGCCTATAGCCGCAGTGGTCTTTTTCACAAAGCTTTTTCTATCCTAGAAGAGATGAAGAACACTCCAAACTGCCAACCCGATGTCTTCACATATACCATCCTGATGAAGTCCTGCCTTCAGGTTTATGACTTCGATAAAGTGCAAATCCTGCTTTCGGACATGGATTTTATGGGAATTAAACCCAATACAGTAACATATAATACACTCATTGATTCCTATGGCAAAGCAAAAAGGTTTGGTTACTTTTCAGCGTTATAGTTCTATTTCTGATTTTCCACCTTAGCTGACAAGAAAGTTTTAATTATGCACAACTGGAACTTGAGTTTTCTACCTAGTTGTGAAATGAGCTCCACGACGCTATCTAACTTTTGGCTTTGTGCTATCTTTGCTTACTAAAATGTTTTATACTGTTGATATCATTTTCTCAGACACAAGTGTGGGCATTAGTTTGTATTGATAGGGAAATTGATTCGGTTATTCTTTTAATTGCCAAAGGTTCAAAGAGATGGAATCCACACTTGTTGAAATGCTGCGGCGAAGAGACTGCAAGCCAGATGTGTGGACCATGAACTCAACATTGAGAGCATTTGGTGGCAGTGGGCAAATAGAAATGATGGAAAAATGCTACGAGAAGTTTCAGAGTGCTGGAATTGAACCAAGCATTAAGACATTTAACATACTCTTAGATTCATATGGGAAAACAGAAAATTATGAGAAAATGAGTGCTGTAATGGAGTTTATGCAGAAATACCATTTTTCATGGACGATAGTTACCTATAATATCGTAATAGATGCATTTGGAAGGGCTGGGGATTTAAAGCAGATGGAATTTCTTTTTAGGCTGATGCAGTCTGAGAGGATAAAACCAAACTGTGTTACTCTTTGTTCACTTGTAAGAGCATATGGGAAGGCTGGTAAAGCTGAAAAAGTCGGAGCTATTTTGCGATTCATTGAGAATTCTGACGTGGCGCTTGACACAGTGTTTTTTAACTGCCTAGTGGATGCGTATGGGATGATGGGATGCTTTGTGGAGATGAAAGGGGTACTTGAGATGATGGAAAGAAGCGGATGTAAGCCCGATAAGATAACGTACAGAAGTATGATTAAAGCCTATTCAGTAAATGGAATGAGTAGCAAAGCGACGGAGATGCGAAACCTACTTGCCTCATTGGAAAAGGCGCGATAGCTTCTTAGTTCAAAGGGCTAGGAATTCCAATGGACAAGAAGGTGTTTTTACGATCACATGCCTTTGGTACGATAACTTCTGAGATGCCGTTGTTGTGGCTTCAGATAGAGGTGCAAGAGTTCTCAGTCGCCTCAGTGTTGAACTGAATACTGTCAGCTAAGGAAAAGGATTGTCACTAAACAGCTTAATTTGCCAATGAACACAATCAGGTAAATTATTCAAAGTGCCTTGAAGATATACAACCAGGTCTGGTGTACCCTCTCTTTTGCCCTTTCAATCCCATAGGATTCAGTGCCTAAAATCTTGTTTTTTCCTGCATAAAATTTATCCCACACCATCATAGATTGTCCAATATAAGACACTGTAGTATGGTTGTTGTTAGATCTGTATGTAAATCGTCTAATGGTAATTTTTCCCATTGATCTTTTACCTGGAAATTTGTACTGACAAATAGGGGAGACGGACAAAATACCTTTTTCGACTTATATATGGATTCCCATGAACTCATTTTGATTTGCAGTTATTTGTCCATCAGCTTTGGTATTTATGCTGAGGTAAATCATGGTTCCATTGCTCTGCTCATTATTTGTGTTAGTTTTTGTGAAAATCTACCCGTGCGTTGTTCTTGGTTTATGGAAAGCATTTTGATTAGTTTTCTGGAAACCAAAGAGCTTTAATAAACGAGCCCTATTGCTCCCATTTTATCAGTTTCTGGCTTGCCATGTTAAGTGCAAAAGTTGGTTTTCCATACTATGAGAGAACCTGTACTACTTTTTTTAGCATTTGACCTCTGTGTTTTGATGTCTCTGAAATGTGTATTTAATGATCTTGTCAGCTGGAACTGGACTGTGGTTGAGAGGAGCAGTCAATGCAGCTTAGACCACCAACACAGAATCAGTTTTCCAAGGCCAAGATTATGCTAACTTAGGCTTCCATCCGTCTCTTGAGGCTCAATTGAAGCAGCAGTCAAACAATTGTCTTTCTCAAATGTGCCTAAGAAATATTCACTATGACAAACAACAACAAACCGAGTGAGGTAAGGTAGTGCTTACGCAGACCTTACTGTCATCGTGTGAAGGCGGAGAAATTGTTTCTGATAGACGCTGAATTAGGAAAAGCATAGTCACAACATTGTTGAACTATTCACTATGGCAAAATCATAGTTATATCTTTGAATGATTACATATCTAATTGGAAGGGAGCCTTGGCGTAACTGGTAAAGTTGCTGCCATGTGACCAGGGGTCACGGTTTCTAGCTGTGGAAATAACCTCTTGCATTGCAGAAATGCAGGGTAAAGTTGCGTACAATAGACCCTTGTGGTCCAGTCCTTTCCCCCGGACTCCGTGCATAGCGGGAGCTTAATTCACCGTGCTACCCTTTTATTACATATCTAATTGGACCATGATTTTGTCTTTGCTATTAACTTTCTTTGTTTTAAGAAAATTGTAAATGGCTTGGTGGTTGTTTTCAGCACGTATCTAGTCAATTCTAATCACTAATCCCTTGGAATATTCGTCATTAAAATCAAAATTATGTCAAACTAGGTAATGTAAAATGGGAAGAATTTTCAAACAGTAGCATCAATGGATTACCTGATGGGTACATTTACATATATAAAAATTATTAAAATTGTCCTAGCATTCCATCTCATTAAACAATGACAAGATGTCAAAGTTCCAAACAAAGAAAGAGAAAAAGATACAATGACTGTATAAAACCAAATTCTCACGAAACATAAAAGAGAAAATTGCAATTTTGGCTCCCTACCTATAGATAATCTCTAAATTTGGTCTTCATCTTATCGATTGAGCACACAACACATTTCCTTTTTGTAATTTCTTGAATTTAATCATTGACACCAACGTCTGAGTTAGTAACATCCTAATTAGCGGTATTATTACTTTTAGTCCGCATTAGAAACTAATTATATTTGGTAGCCGAAAAGTGTATAAAATTTGTATAATTTTTGTATATAATATACAAAATGTATATATATATAAATAATATACAAATTTATATATTTTTTCGACTATCATTTTTACAGTGGCTATACAATGTCATTTTTCCTCCTAATTATGCATCACTTTTGCTATTAAGTTTTAACAAACAAACGTGTAAGGAGATTTAGAGTTGGACATAAGAATTGTAAGAGAATGAAGTAGTTTTTCACATGCACATGTACCATTTCATCAAATCAATGCATAATATTAAAAAGGGAAAAAAAGCTTATATGCTCAAATAGATTAAGGAGGTCCTTAATTAGACAACCTAATCATTAAGAGGCAACAATACTAATCGTATTGTCAATGGTTTATCTCAAAGTTTAAGAGTTTTATTTCTTTCTTCAAGCATTCGCCATTCAGAACCCTCTAATTCGACTAATTTGAATTTGTACCATCGATAACTAGCTATCGACCTTTTATGATTCCCTATTAACCCTATAAATATATATAAATATATATAACCTTAGGTAGAAAGAGACAAAGTGGATTTTAACAAACTGAGGGACCAAAGTATCAATACTTTCACATAAAAAGAGTCATAGTTCTGGTTTGTCAAACAATACCTTACATTCTTAATTAAATGTTTCCAATTTGAGCTTTGGGTGTAGAGTCGCATTTGGAAGGAAGCTTATTTTTGACCTCCAAAATATAATTTTTTAGCGCGAGTCGAATTTGTTAAGTTTCAAAGCGAATACAAGTATGAGTTATAAACCAAAAAAAAAAAGAAAAAAAGAATTAACTTAAACATCCACTCACGTAACTACTTAAACTAAAAATGGTTGGCAGACATATAATATATGTATCATTTATGAATAGTATGTCAAACCTCTCAATTACAACGAGGGTAAAAATGATATTTTTTTGCTTATATAATGAACAGGGGCGGATCCAACCTATTACATGTGGGTTCCCGGGAACCCAGTAGCTTTTGTATATACCCTGTATATATATTACAAAATTCGCTAAATATCCATAAATATTTGATTGTGAACCCATTTACTTATTGTATATTTATTTAAGGTCGCTATAGGAATCCATAAACTTTAAATCCTGGATCCGCCTCTGATAATGAAGTGATGTTACTGAGAACATCTATTATAACATAATATGAAAAATTAGTTTCAGAAAAATATGGTTGCTATATTGAAATCCTAATATAGAAAATGACTGTTATAATAATCATAATTTTGTATAATAATGTATATTGAATAGGAGAATTAAACTGGAATTCAACTGTTATTTGTGTAGAGATGCAACCAAAAAAAAGTAATACGTACTACTACTACTACTATTTCAATTATGTCCCCTTTTTAAGATTAAAACACAGACAAGTATGCAAATGCTTTCTCGCATTTCAGCTTCATCCACCGCTCTCTTCCACCTCCGTTCTTCTCTTCTCCGACCCAGATTTTCTTTTCACCCAAACAACCCCTTTTCACTCCCAATTCAACCCCATCACCGCCGTCTATTATTTTCTTCATCTATGGACTCAGCTACTGCTTCCACCGTTGATTCAGTTGCTGACAATTTCAAGAAACAAAGTTTAGAAAATAATGATAGCAGCAATAGCAAACGTTTGTTGAAACTAGAAGAGCTTAATTGGGATCATTCTTTTGTTCGTGAACTTCCTGCTGATCTAAGAACCGATACCATCCCAAGAGAGGTCTTTTCTATTTTTGTGAAATCTTGATTGTTTTTTTTTTTTTAATTGAAGCTGTGATCTTTATTGAATTGTTGATTTGATTTGAAACTGGAAAGTTCCCTTATGTATTAGAACTAATTGTAATTTCGTTAACTTTTTATTGGCAATTGTTGAAAATGATTACAATTGAGAGAGTTAATAAGAGGGTGTTTGGCACCCAAGGGTGTGACCAGTGGTCAGCAAAGGTGTGACCCAGTGGTCAGTCAAGTGGCTTACAACCATGAGACCTAGGTTAGAACCATGATGTCTCAGGTTCAACTCCCAGAGACAAAAAACACTAGGGGATTCTTTCAATCTTTTTTCCGAGGCTTGGTGGATAGAGTTATCTGGTACCTCATGCTGGTGGGAGTTATTAGGTATCCCGTAGAATTAGTCAAGGTGTCCACAAGCCGGCCGGACACCATGGTTATTAAAAGAAAATTAAGAGGGTCTTTGGCTAAGCTTAGTTGGTCAAGCATTTTTTTTACCGCAACATCACCTTTCTAGTTTCAACACTTTTATCTGAACACGTAACTGCTTATTTGTAAAACCATCACTTAAAAATGTTTTTAATCACTTGAAGTTTATCAGCTATTTACAATCATGTCACCCGAGCGGCCTTTGAATATACTCGTGGATTATTAGCTATATGAGGAAGGTTCATCTTTTGCTAGTTTATGAGAGTTTCTTTGGCAGCATAACAAGAAAGTTGAAATATTGATGTTGGATATGTAATAAGTGCTGCATTCCCTTTCAATTATAATCTGAAGAAAATTTATTTTATTGCAAGTTATTCATGTTTGTAAAATTTGTGCTTGAAAATTGTCTTGATAGAAATTTCGTTGAAGTTTTATTCAATTGAGGTTCAGACACTAGGTGAACTTCTGTGAGTTTTCATTTGGCAATATTGAAATGGTTCACAAGTTTGATATTTTATAGACTTGTTTCATGGGTAGTAGCCGGATGAGGAAGATTAAAATCTCTACTCGTAGTGTGTCTGCATAGCAAGAAATTTGAAATCCTGATGTTTCATATGTATTAAGTGCTGCAGTCCCCTATGAATTTTTCTATGATGTAATATGATGTTGATTTTGTTGCATAGGATGGAAATTGTGTTGCAAGTTAGTTAGCCGAGTCAAATATTGTGCTTATGTAGGTATTGCATGCTTGCTATACAAAAGTGTTGCCTTCTGTAGAGGTGGAGAATCCCCAGCTCGTTGTGTGGTCAGAATCAGTAGCAGAGTTACTTGAGTTGGATCCTAAAGAGTGAGGTTTTAATGCTTGCTGAAGATTGTCCTTTCTAATTGTGTTGTGACGGAAGTGACACTGAATTCTTTTTAACCTTTCAGATTTGAGAGGCCTGGTTTTCCACTTCTGTTCTCAGGGGCATCACCTTTAGTGGGAGCGTAAGTGTCGCTTCTCTAGTTTGGATCTGCTTAAACTTTTTAAGTCTTATAACATGTTATGTTATATTTGCTTGTTCAGTGTGCCTTATGCCCAGAACTATGGAGGACATCAGTTTGGGACGTGGGCCGGTCAGCTAGGTGATGGTCGAGCAATAACTCTTGGAGAGGTTTTGAATTCAAAATCCGAAAGGTGGGAGCTGCAGCTAAAGGGTGCTGGGAAGACCCCATATAGCCGTTTTGCTGATGGTCTCGCAGTGCTTCGGAGTAGTATTCGGGAATTCCTCTGCAGTGAAGCAATGCACAGCCTTGGAATCCCAACTACAAGAGCACTCTGTCTTGTAACGACAGGAAAAGATGTCACTAGGGACATGTTTTATGAGTATGTTAGTTACTCTTACAGTTTTGGTGCCATTTAATCTGCCAGGATACATTGAGACTTTTGTTGCATTCTCTCTCTCTCTCTCTCTCTCTGTATATATATAGTTAAATTCACAGTATGTCTATCATTTTTGTTTTAAAATATTTTTGAGTCCAAGACTCTTTCGAAGAATGATATAAACACAGTTTTTACATTAAAATTGATGAGAACCACTTGTGAACTTTTTTCACTGAAGACTTGGAGTCTGAAAAGGGATCCATGTTATAGGATTATGCTCGGGATAGTTGGTCTTTTTGGTCCATTCAAGTGTGTTTTTGTTTCCGCTGTTGATGACTCCGTTTTTCCTCATGCAGTGGGAACCCGAAGGATGAGCCTGGTGCAATTGTCTGTAGAGTTGCTCAATCCTTCCTGCGTTTTGGTTCTTACCAACTACATGCCTCTAGGGGTAAAAAGGATCTTGAGATTGTGCGTACTTTAGCAGACTATGCCATTAGATATCACTTCCCCCATCTAGAGAACATGAGCAAGAGTGAAAGCATATCATTCAGCACAGGCGAAGAAGATGATTCGGCTGTGGATTTAACTTCAAACAAATATGCAGGTAAATATGTTGATCGTGTTGAAGTGGATATTGGGGTGGATTGTATCTGTCTTTGCTATATTTGATCTCCTTTTTAATACTGGATTGAGTGTGGTCGAAGAGTGTTCGTAATTGCCTCTTGATGAGCAGTCCTTGTCTCAACATTGCCATTGTCAGCAAAACTCTTAATGATCTTCTCATCTTTATGCGTCTGTGCCAGTTCTCCTTAATGTACTTCTATGTAAGTGGAAAAGGGATAATATAATGCGTTTTTGTGGCCATTTGTACGGGTTTGGTAATGATCTGCCAGGCTTCTGCAATCCAGCTAATGATTAGTTTGAGGCAAACTTCTATTTTCAGACTCCAAAATACTTAATATCGAGAAAAAGTAGTACTTTTTGTCATTAAAAGATACTACTTATCGATTACCTTACTATGTGTTAATATTTGTTATCTTGAAATAGATATAGGTGGATTGCCTCTTGATGCCTGTTCTAAATTCGAGTGATGGTAATTGCCTCTTGATGAGTAGTCCGTGGTCTCAATATTTCCATTCTCAGCAAACTCTTAATGATCTTCTCATTTTCCGTGTCACGTGGAAAGGGATAGTACTATTCTTTTTATTGGCCATTTGTGCAGTCTTGGTGATGATCTGCTAGGCTCTACCATCCAGATAAAATAGGACTTGGAGTTTATACATGCATTCTCGTCATAGTCCTAACTTCATTTTCATTATGTTCTGTGCCATTTGTTGTGTGTTCTTGTTACAGACTTGAAAAAATATATTTTTAGCTGCATACTTTGACTCCTTCACAAATTACTCTCCTCACATGCATTATGTATGGCACATTTTTTCAGCATGGGCAGTGGAAGTTGCTGAGCGGACTGCTTCTATGATTGCAAGGTGGCAAGGTGTTGGGTTCACACACGGAGTGATGAATACTGATAACATGAGTGTGTTAGGCCTCACCATTGATTACGGCCCTTTTGGATTCTTAGATGCGTTTGATCCGAGTTACACGCCAAATACCACTGATCTACCTTACAGAAGATACTGTTTTGCAAATCAGCCGGATATAGGTTTATGGAATGTTGCTCAGTTTGCTAAAACTCTATCTACTGCAGAGTTGCTAAATGATAAGGAGTCAAATTATGTCATGGAGAGGTGACATGAAATACTACCATCGCTTGTCGTTATCTTTTTTACTGTTGACTGACATTTTATCTATTGATTTTTTTAGGTATGGCATCAAATTTATGGACGACTATCAAGCTATCATGATGAAAAAGCTTGGTTTGGCTAAGTACAATAAACAAATGATTGGTGATCTACTTAAGAATATGGCTGTTGATAAAGTTGATTACACCAACTTCTTCCGATTGCTATCAAACGTCAAGGCCGATCCTACAATTCCAGCAGAACAGTTACTGATTCCTCTGAAAGCTGCTCTTTTGGATATTGGTATGGAACGCAAGGAAGCTTGGACAAGCTGGGTGAAATCCTACATACAGGAGGTACGCATAATTAACTTATTTTCTTTGAATCAGGAATTATCTTCTGCTTGAGCTCAGTCATAGTACATTTGTAAATCATGGCGACAAAGTCATATAATCTTTTTTTTAATTGTGCTCTGTTTTGTGTTTCTGTTTACTTGTATACTGTGTTCCTGTTCATAAGGATCTAGAGTGCTATTTTATTATGCTTTTAAATTTTGTAGAATAACTTCTTACTCACCTGCACTGTTTCCCGTAGAGGCGTAGACACGGGGCTGCTGTTGGTGGAAATGCCAAATTTCTCTCCAAGAAGATAACCTGCTTCATCTGTAAATCTATGTTATTTTTAGGGCTTCACTATCTCCGCGTCCCACCCCCTTACTCTCCCCAACCTCATACAGGATCTAAAGTCACTTAGTTTAGGATGTGTTTGATCTTATTATATTTATACTTTTAAATTTTTTTTTCTATATGTATACATAGTTCGAGTCAAAAGCAATAGGTACAGTTGAACTACTGAAGGCCCCCTAATGATGCAAAAACATAAAAAGAGTAAGGGAAAAATGGAGCCAAAAGTTTAAAGTAAGAAGAAGAGAAAAAAGTCGGATGTAGGAACTATAGCTTAAAGTAAATGTACAAGTAACGGTTGTATTATTGCTGCAGTCGACGATGATACTGGCACGAAACCGTTATCCTTGCTTACAATATGTGCTCAATTTACTCTATTTGGTTCAACTTTTCTATACTATGTACATCTTTCTTGCTGCAAGATGCTTAACTAGCCACTATTCTACTCTACAGCTGTCTACTAGTGGTGTATCGGACCAGGAGAGAAAGGCCTCCATGAATTCTGTAAATCCAAAGTACATCCTTAGAAACTACCTATGCCAAAGCGCGATTGATGCAGCTGAACAAGGCGACTTTGGGGAGGTCCGACGACTACTGAAAGTTATGCAATATCCATTTGATGAACAACCTGGCATGGAGAAGTACGCTCGTCTGCCTCCAGCTTGGGCTTATCGTCCAGGCGTAGGCATGCTTTCTTGTTCCTCATGAGTTGATCTATCTATTATGGAATACAAGATATTAACTTGTATATGTAATAGAAATTTTTAGTCTACGTTCTTGTAGTAATATGTAAAAGGTGTAGCTCTTTGTTCTTTATTGTCCTAGCCTATTTGGCCTTGTTTCTGGACTTCTGGGTTATAAAGTCTGTAGCATTTCCACTCTTATTTTTGTGCTGGAAAATGCGTTTTTTTTCCGTCTCATGTTACGGAAATGAAACTATTAAAGTAAGATGCCGGAACTCTTGCTTTCGTCTTGTCTTTACTCTTTCCCATCTTCCCGTCGCCTGTCGACTCAACTCTGATACCCGAATCTCCTTTTGTTTGAAGTTTATTGGACATGAATGAACCCGAACAGATGTACCCGCCGCTTCTTCTTTCTGCCGTATGGGTTCAGTTTCATAATGTTATTATCGGACTCCATTTATTAAATTTGGTCTAACTATATTACAAACTTATGTTTTTACTATCTTAATCTTATTATAGTAGACAAACTATTTTAATCTTATTATAGTAGACAACCGACTTTTTTAATAAAGAGAAGTAAACCTTTGATGAGTTTGTTTACTTTGAATAAAGAGAAGTTGGGACATACTAAACCTTTGATGAGTTTGTTTACTTTGAGCGTTGATGTAAGATCTGATTATTACAACAGTAAATGTCTTTTCTTTATATGCTAAACTTTTGACCTTCTTATTTTGCTTTTTTTTTTTTGGGTGAGTGAATGAGAGGACTAGGTGCAATATATTATTGTGCAGTCCTGCTTTTACAAAGACTTTAGAGCTAACGTAAAGCAGAGATGGGAAGAAGGTGCTTTTGCATCTATACCCGATTTTGGGGTCACAATTGAACATATATTCACTTTATAAAAAAGTTTGCAAGTGTACCCATTTTATCATTAACTTCAAACTTATCGGGTCTGAAGTTAAAAAAAATTAGTCTGAAGTGAAAATTGCACTTCAAATACATCAAGGTCAAATAGGTCTGAAGTGCAACCAATTGTTTTATGCACTTAAAACTAATAAGTCTGAAGTGAAAAATTGCACTTTAGATGCACTTAAGGCCAAAAGGTCTGAAGTGCAACAAACATTTTGTTGCTCTTAAGGGCAATAAGTTTGAAGTGAAATATTGCACTTCAGATGCACTTAAGGCCAAAAGGTCTAAAGTGCAACCAACATTTTTATGCACTTAAGGCCAAATAGGTCTGAAGTGCAAATTGCCCAGAAACAGAAATTTGTTCTTCGAATTATAACAATCCAATATACGATTTAACACCTAAATATACTCCAAATGAGCTAAAATTTGAAACATAATCTCCAAATATCATCAGGAACAAACCCCAATCATCAATTTGTCAAAATAACAATAAATCTAATGAACCCATTTTGCAATTAAGAAAAAGAAGAAGAAGAAACCCTAAGCAATAGAAAACAATAAAAGTGTCATAACATCTCACCGTTGTAAAACATCATAAACTACATTGAAATATGTTTACAACTGTCACGACCCAAACCAATGGGCCGCGACGGGCACCCAGTGCCTTACCTAACCGAGCACCAACGTAACGTATCTTTCTTATCATACCATCATGGGTAAATGGACCAGCAGTGACGTCATGAGATAACCAGA
Source organism: Nicotiana tabacum (assembly GCF_000715075.1). Classification (NCBI taxonomy): domain Eukaryota; kingdom Viridiplantae; phylum Streptophyta; class Magnoliopsida; order Solanales; family Solanaceae; genus Nicotiana; species Nicotiana tabacum. Next base: position 124,148,066 of record NC_134088.1, on the reverse strand, counting down.
ATAAAACATAAGAGAATACTAGACACTACTAAAAATCGGCCCATTTCCGATCGAAATATTCCGACCGAAAAAAGTAGTCAGAAATTTTCGACGGAATCGGTCGGAAATGGCATAAAAATATATTTTTCAAATTTTATTAATATTTACGGCGGATATTCCGTCTACACCTGTCGCAAAATTTGGCGAAAAATAACGCAAAAGCATTTGCGACCGATTCAATCGAAAAAATAATAAATAAATAAAATAAAAATAGATTGCAACCGATTAGGTTGAAAAAATTTTAAAAACCGATTCTGTCAGAAAAATAAAAAAATAAAAAAGTTGCGACCGATTCGACTGCAAAAATTTATTAAAATGAGGTCTTACTTCGTTGACCTCATTTGCGACCAAATCAGTCGATTTTTTTTTTAAAATTTCCGACCGATTCAGTCGGTTAGTTTTTAAAACCCCTCGACCCCTTTCTTTTTTTTAATCTTTTTTTTTCCTTCTCTCCTCGCTGAAAACCCCCTCCCCCAGGCATCACGGTGCTCCGGCGACAGACCTCTTTCTCCGGCGACACCTCTCTCTCTCCCCTTTCGCGGTCAGTTTTCCCATATCCCTCGATTTGTTCTTCTTTGTTTCCATTTAATGCTAAGCCTCATAGAGAAAAACACACTGTTTGCTGAAATTGATGTTTGTAATTTTCGTTTTTTCACAGTATCTTTGTTATCAAAACTCGAAAAGTCACAAAGAATTAATAGTAGAACAAGTTTGGGATGATTTACTAAGATTAAAATATCTACATTGAAATATGTTCATAAATGTCACGACCCAAACCGATGGGCCGCGACGGGCACCCAGTACCTTACCTAACTGAGCACCAACGCAACGTATTTTTCTTATCATACCATCATAGGTAAATGGGCCAGAAGTGACGTCATAAGATAACTAGAATAAAACATAAGGGAATACTAGAACATAGGACGACCCAACATGATATAGAAACTTATACATGTGACATACGGTCCTATAAGGCCGATATGATTTGTACACTCAAAACATAGGCCGATAAGGCCATACAAGTATCCATAAATATGACATCTATCTACAAGCCTCTAAGAGTGCATAAATATCATAAAGGTCGGGACACGGTCCCACCATACCAACTAATACATGTCCAAATCATACTACCAAGTAGGCAACTTCGGAGCAAGTGGAGTGCACCAACACCTTCCGCTGAGCTGATAGCCTACTAGGAGGACTCTCAACATGTCTATCGGAACCTAAGTGCATGAAACGCAGCGTCCCCAGGCAAAAAGGACGTCAGTAAAAATAAAGTACCGAGTATGTAAGGCATGAAAGCAGTATATACAAGACATGAAAGAAACAAGGAGTAAAGAACTCAACCTGTAAGTCTGAATAGCTATGTGAATCATGAAACATTTATAATGTCATGCATATGCGTATAAATGTCACATCATGCATATGTATGTGTGTACATAACATCATTAAGCCTTTGAGGGCATCCCATCATATCATCTTGGCCTCTGTGGGCGAAATCATCAATGTAGACCAGCTGATCAGGTGGTGGTGCGTATATAATGCCATCTGGTCATGGGTCAATATACATGTATAAATGAATGCAATGCATAATGAAGTAAGTCAATAAAATCTCTCGGAATGTCATGAGATCAATATGCCTTCGGTTAATATCATGAAATAAACTTTATCAACTTACGTACTTTTCGAGACCCATGAAAAGACGATAGAATAATAGGACACATGGGTAATCAAGAACATAGGCACCCCTAATACTTCTAAGAATAGAATCATTCGTGAAAGTTGCGTGCTTGCTCGTTGATCATGCCAAATAGAAAGAAGGGATAGCCTTAACATACCTTAACTCCATTAAGTCCTTAATACCTTCCAAACAATTCTTCAAACAACTCAACTCAATCTACCATAGCATAAAGAGATTCAAAATGAGTGTTGAGTAAAGACTAAGTCCGCAACTTAAACTAGTAACTTGCTTATGTAAATTTGGGAAGTATCTCCCCTGTAACAAGAGCCTCCTCCAATACAATATACAAAAAACAATGACCAGAGCAATCTAGCAATACATAATTATCAATAACAAGACATCATATAACAATAACAAGTCACAACTACTTCACGACGAGCGACAAGCTCCGATTGAAACCTATATACCCCATATCACCCCTTATAGACTTCTTAGTTTAACTTAAAAGTATCATTAACATGATAATTAAGTCATTCATCAATGATTCCAGCCTTATACCATATATTTATAACAAAGAAACTAATCTATAACTCCAACTATCCTCAATTAGCAACTTTATTCACTAGTTGATGTCTAGCCCGTCCATTTAACTTAATCAACATCAAGATAACCTTAAGCACATGCAATAACACAATATAATTACCTCCTAAAGTGGATTAAAGTCTAAATTCATGTTATATTTAGCTTACAATAGCCCAACACACCTCAATCACTCCATACCCAAAACGACAACTATAGTAGTGTCAAACACCCCGAAAATATTACAAAGAATGAATAATCCACCATTTCGCCATTATGTGGTGTTTCTCCACACCATTTCTCCTCCAAAACTCCATTAAACAGTAGCAAAATAGACAACCCCAAAATAATATGAAACAACTCACAAAACAGTCCACTACAAGTCGAATAACTCGAACTCACAGTTTTCGATCACCGTCCCGTGAGTTCTAACTATTAGGAAATGAATTTATCAACCTTCCTTGATATTTAAAATCTTAAATAGAGAAAGTAGGCATTTTCTTGACTATTAAATACATTCCAAAACTCAAACTACAAAGAAAAAGAGAGATGATATAGCGATACTTACGTCGTAGGGATCGTTCTAATGTTATCACTTCTTGATTTCGTACCCGGGATGTTATTCTTCTTTGAAACACTTGTAGAGATCTTAAGGGTAAGTTTATGGGTCTTATTTGGTCGTGGTTTCTAGAAAAATGAAGAAAGAGACGACATAAGGGATATAAATATCCATTTTGTTGAAAAGTAAAAAAGGTGCCACTTGGCACCCTAGCATTGCACCCTAGCATTGGCCCTTCTTCCAATGCTTATATCTTTTTATCCGTATGTCGTATGAACGAACGGTTAAAAGATTTGAAAACTAAATTTCAAGACATTCAATTTTGTATATAATATGTCCCAAAAAGACCTCATATAACACACGAAAGGTATTGCTAAAAAATCTTTAGTGACCCATCTACTTGTCACCTATGCAGTCTGTGCAGTCTCGTGAAACTGCAAATATCTCTCTACTCCGAAGTCATATCGACGAAAGGTTTAATGCGTTAGAAACTAGACTCGTAGATCCTCAATTTAATATATGGATCATTATGTAATTCTAAGTATATTAGGAGAATTCTACATTTGACCTAATATTCAGCACATTATGAATGTAACTTGTGATGACCTTTGCCAACTTTTGTTCCAAAACTCGCTTGACTTCAAAATGTAACACACGACTATCATACGACTAAAATAACTCATAAAATAACCTCCTTATCATGTTAAGAACCCTAGTATCACCCCAAAAGTATATGTTATAATATTCCCAACTTGTCGACATTCGACGAAACTTATTTTCTTCAATTTGCTTAGCTCCTAAGTCTTTCAACCCTCTTGGTTGTTGTTATCCATGATCTTAAAGATTTGTAACCTCCAAGGTAAGATGATTAACTTAATTTATGTACTTTCAAATACGATCTTATTTTTGAGCTTACATCAGTTGACTTATGATATACTATCAGGTACAAAAATATGGGGTGTAACAACAACCACCATATAAAATTATTGTCATCCGAAGAAGAAGGAGGAGGAGGAGGAGAAGAAAATGAAGGAGGAGGAGAAAGAGGTATATAATTGTTTAAAAAGTAGGTACAAGTTAAAACTTTTTAAAAAGTGGGTATAGATTAAATGGGGGCGACCAAATAGGGCGCCCCGTACAATTTTTATGGCAAAGTTGCATGTTGTTCATAATGGAAAGAAAGATCTTTTTACTTTATCTCCGTTGATTGAAGCTCTCCTAAGGCTACTATTTTTCCCTGATCGATTAAAATCACTTGATGGACGTTGCATATGATACGACCAATTTAATTTATCCTAATAAAAGACGTATCTAAAGGGTAATTCGGTGAACATCGCTGTTATACCCCTTTTCTACCCCCAAAAAGATAATGTGTGTTGATTGTGAGTTAAAGAGTTTTTCCAATTAAAGTGACAAACTTGAGTAGGGATTATTTTATTGTTCAGAGTCGCCACTTGGAATTGATTTTTTTTTTGGGTGTTCCAAGTCACCTTTTATTTGAATCCCTAGTCAAAGGAAGGTTTGACTCTATTATTATTGGTTTGCGAAAATAAAGTTCAGGTAAGGAATTTTGTTGACCGGGGAGAAGGTGTAAGGCATTCCCCGAGTCCCGTGGTTCTAGCACGGTCGCTTTACTGACTTAAAACTTGACTTGAATTAATTTTGAACAAACGGTGATTTATATAATTTTCATGTTTTACCTATCCGCTTTTAATACTTGCTTTATTAGAATTGATAAAGAATAACAAGGTATCGTAACCACACTACGCAAGCGAATGCGTAGTCATGACAAGGATTATTAGCACACTATGACTTTTGGAAAATTACTACATTTGAGAAAATTACTTTTTTTTGAAATTTATTAAAAGTTAACTATCGCGCTACGCAAGCGAATCAGCGATTTTAGGAAAGAATTAACTAAAACTAATGGTTATGGTGTGAGGTTATTGAACTAATTTATTGAATGTTAAACTTCACGCTACGCAAGCGATTCCGTGAAGTTAAAAACACACCTACTAATTGCCTAGCGTTTAAATTAATTTATTTGTTAAAAGTATTTATTTAATAAAGAAAACTAGTGTTTAAAAGACTGAGTCAAAACTTGTTTACTACTTTAAACTTGACAAATTCAAATTTTCCAGTAGCCTTGATGTTAAAAAAAAATGGTCAGCAAATTTAAACCAAAGATGATAGTGGCCTAAAATATTCTTAAAATTAATGTAAACCCAACTAGGACATGTAACTAAAAATAATGCATTAATGAACATGGATTTCTAGACATATAACTGAGAAACAAACATATGCATCAAGCTCAACCAAACAGAAGTTCAAAATAGCAATAACATATTTAAGAAATTCTTTCACTGGTTCTCTCCTCTCTCCCGCACACTCTTCACATACTATTCCCCAACTTCATTTCAACTTAACCAAGAAGAGAAGTATTACTATCAATTATTTTTAGCACTAAGAGAAAAATTAAAATAACAAAACTACAAATACATAAAACCAAGGCAAAAGAAAACTAAACTCTACATAATAATTCTATGAGATGTTTCTATTCCTTAACTAGATACACTTAACATAATGTTATTTGAGTTACACATGTAAAGAAAAACGGAAGATCAACCAAATATTACAGATGTACATGCTGAAATATGACTATATGAATAACATACTAAACATTCATTTATTCCAGTAAAGCACATCAAGCGTATCCATAGAGCTGAAAAAGAGCCATACCCTCATCCATTGAATATAAAAATCTGCATTGCAAAGTTTAAGAAAATACATGGATTGCAGAAAATAAATACAGCAGTGAATAAATAGAGCTCAGCAGGAAAAAAAAGCAGCAAACACAAGCAGAAAATAGCAGCAGTTTCATTTTTAAACAGCCCGAAAACCTTAGAAGAAACCCAAAACCAGCTCTAAAGAAGACTTATACTTTTCTAAAAGTTTGCACTCTAAAATTTACTCACAAAGCTCACCATTTCAGCTTACTAAAGGGTGCTTTAGTTGCTGATTTTTTACTCTCCAAGTTATATTTTTAGGGTGTGAAGACTGCCCAATAAATATGTGATCCTCGTCCTCAAGTAAGGAAATAACAGTCCCTTAAATAGGCAAATAAAGTCCCTTTTTTGGGATAGATTTTGGTTCACCAAAAATCTGTCCAAAAGACTGACTTTGTGTGCTAAACACTATTCAAGATCTGTCCCAAAGATGAAAGGACAGTCTGAAAATCTGCTGTGTCAGAAGCAAGGAGAAAAAATATCATTTCAGCCACCCTACTAGTAAAAGTAAGCTACTATTACCCTATTTTATGATAAAATAAATTAAACTTCAGATTTTAACCATCAACAACAAACTACTTGCTCAACACAAATCAAACTTGAACAACTATGAACTGACAAAGCATAGACGTGACTAAAAACATAATTGAACTAAGTATTCAAACCAACTTGATGGGAATGAATTCGATTTGTGCAAACTAATTACTAAACAAAAAACTAAATTCACAAACTAATGCTCAAAACAGAAGGAGAATCGTTAACAATCGGACAACGACTAACAACAACTAAATAATCGACTAACTAAGTGAACGATTTAGCTAATACACTAAAGATCATATTTAAATCAATAACAAATCTAACAAACCACTAAACTAAATAGAGATAACTAATTAAATAAACCTAACTTGAAACTTTAATTAACAAGAAACAACCAAAATAGAAAAATCAAAAATCAGAAACTAATCTACTAATATACAAAATCAGAAATTAATTAAAGAGATGACGATTATACCTAACAAGTATGCTTGAAGCTGTTCGAGCCACGAGAAGACGCAGGAGATGCTAAAAGGTGACTGCCCGACTCCGAAACGCACATTTCTTTCAGGTAGATGCTAGAACGAAATGAGTTTCAGCATCTCGCCAAAAGAAATGAGTGTATTTGAGTCAAAAAATAGCTAAGATGGGAGTTCAGGGCATTTTGGCGGTGGTGAGGCAGTGGAGCCGCGGCGGCAGTGAGGAGCGGGCCGGTGACGACGAGGATTTTGGGGGTAAAATGGATAGGAAAAGATAGATCTTGTGGAGCTCTATCCATTCATGTATGTGTTGTAGGGTGGTGTTATCCGGAGCTTCAAGAATTTGGACCAAAAAGTGGCGGCTAAAGTTTCCTAGATCTAAAATTCAAGGAGTTTGAGGGGTTTTTGAAGGAATTGGTTTGGAGATATGGGAAGAGGAGGTTGTGGAGATTACATGGTGTTAATTTGTAGGTGTTTGGAGGTGGTCCGCCGCCGATGGGTGATTTCCGCCGGCGGCGGCGGCGGCGGAGAGAAGAGAGAGAAAGAGAAGAGAGAAAGAGTTATGGGGAAATGAGGGAATTTTTCAGATTTTTGAAGCTTTGAATACCTCTTGAGAGATCAAATATGGACCATTAGATCAAGGGGTGATCAATGGGTGAGATTTGATCTTGGGTCACTTAATGAAACGACGTAGTTTTGAGGCAAAACTACGTCGTTTCAGGCCCTTTCAAGGGCAGCCCCTTATCTTGCACTTTTGGCCACTTTTGCTTTTAAATTTGGCCCAATTTCTTTCTTAATCCTACTTATTAAACTAAATTTACACAAATAAATAAATTAATTAAGTAACTTATTCAAATGATCAATTAACTAGATTAATTCACCAATTGAATAGTTAGTTAAAATGCACAAATAAAGAAAGAACTATTTTTTGGTATTTTTATGATAGGAAATATGCAATCAGAGACACTAAAATTAGAAAAAATAATTAAAGCAACAAAACACTAATGACTTTAGGAGGTGTTAAAACAATACAAAAATTAGGTATTCACAGCTGCCCCTCTTTGCTCGAGAACATGAAGAGTTTCCGTGCAAAGAAACATGAATGCCATGGCTAATTTTTGCTCACATATCACTCCAATGAAAGCATTTTTTTTAAAAAATGGTGACCGAACCCTTCTTCCGAGGTTACCTACATATCCTTGTTTAGAGGAATCAGGTCAGGGTAGTTCTGGGAAAATTTGGTAGCTGGGACTACCAGACACTAGATTTAAGACTGTTGTTGCTGTTACTGTTACTTGCTGCTTACATCAAAAGGAAAAGAGAAAGAACTACATATGTCTGCAAACTAAGAGTTACAAAATTCCTAATCTATGTGTCTTGTGGAGTCAAATCTTGATTCTTGACATGCTCGCTTGTGTTGACCTTAGATTGGATCTTGATGCTCTTTGAGGAAAATATCATGGCTCATTCTCGATTGCTTGCTTTTCGGATCAGAATTCGAGAAAATGAAACTCGAGAAGCTGGGCTGCTGATACATTATCCATGCTAACTCCAACTATCTTGTGACCGAAAAACTTCTTTATTCTGATGAGAAAGATGAAACTGCAATCTTTAATCGTCACTTCTGCTTAGGCGGCGGGGCCTACAAAGCCATCAAAGACGAACAAAACGAACAAAATTTTTCTGCCCCAATTTGGCACTAGGAAAATTTTGTGAGTTAGAGAAAGGTAAAGTATCTAATTTGTTGAAATGAAGACAACGGGAGTAGTATAAACTAACTATGTGAGGATATGCAACCACGAGGGGAAGTAACTTATGTTACCAAAGGAAATGGAATTAGAGGATGATACCCTGTATTACTGAAAAGGAATGTAACTAGAGGTTGGTACCCCATATTACCGAAATGAGTGTAACCAGGGGTTGGTACCCAGTATTACCGAAATGAGTATAATCAGGGGTTGGTACCCTGTATTACCGAAAGGAGTGTAACCAGGGGTTGGTACCCTGTATTACAGAAAGGAGTGTAACCAGGGGTTGGCACCCTGTATTACTGAAATGAGTGTAACTAGGGGTTGACACCATGTATTAATGAAAGAAGTGTAACCAGGGGTTGGCACCCTGTATTACCGAGAAGGAATGTAACCAGGGGTTGGTACCCTGTATTACATAAAGGAGTGTAACTAGAGGTTGACACCATGTATTACTGAAAGGAGTGTAACCAGGGGTTGGTATCCTGTATTACTTAAAGAAGTGTAACAGAGGCTGGCAACCTGTATTACTGAAAGAAGTGTAACCAGGGGTTGGCACCCTGTATTACTGAGAAGGAATGTAACCAGGGGTTGGTACCCTGCATTACTGAAAGAAGTATAACCAGGGGTTGACACCCTGTATTACTGAGAAGGAATGTAACCAGGGGTTGGTACCCTATATTACTGAAAGGGAATGTAATCGGGGGTTGGTACCTGTATTACCGAAAGGAAATATAACCAGGGGTTGGTACCCTATATTACCCAAATGAGTGTAACCAGGGGTTGGTACCCTGTATTACCAAAAGCAGTGTAACCAGGGGTTGGTACCCTGTATTACAGAAATGAGTGTAACCAGGGGTTGGCACCCTGTATTACTGAAAGGAGTGTAACCAGGGGCTGGCACCCTGTATTACTGTAAGAAGTGTAACCAGGGGTTGGCACCTTGTATTACCGATAAGGAATGTAACCAGGGGTTGGTACCCTGTATTACTGAAAGAAGTGTAACCAGGAGTTAGCACCCTGTATTACTGAGAGGGAATGTAACCAGGGGTTATACCCTGTATTACCGAAAGGATGTTGAATCCCCTGGGCGAAAAGGTTCTACCTAGGTTAAACTACGAAAAGCAAACCTGGGCGAAGAGTACTTCTACCCGAAAACATGAGATGGAACCCCTAGGCAAAAAAGTTCTACCTGGGTTATGCTACGTATAACAGTCTGAGCGAAGATTACTTCTACCCGAAAATATGAGCTGGATCCCCCTAGGCGAAATGGTTCTACCTGAGTTAAGCTACTATAAAACATCTGAGCGAAGAGTATTTCTACCCAGAACTATGAGCTGAATCCCCCTAGGCGAAAAGGTTCTACCTGGGTTAAGCTACGAAAAGCAAGCATGGGCAAAGAGTACTTCTCTCCGGAAATATGAGCTGGATCCCCCTAAGCGAAAAAGGTTCTACCTGGGTTAAGCTATGTGAAACATCCTGAGCGAAGAGTACTTCTACCCGAAACTATGAGCTGGATCCCCCTATGTAAAAAGGTTCTACCTGGGTTAAGCTACGAAAAACAACCTGAGCGAAGAGTACTTCTACCCGGAACTATGAGCTGGATCCCCCTAGGCGAAAATGTTCTACCTGGGTTAAGCTACAAAAAATAAGCCTGGGCGAAGAGTACTTCTACCCAGAACTATGAGCTGGATCCCCTTAGGCGAAAAGGTTCTACCTGGTTTAAGCTACGAAAATGGGAGGTATGGACAGTAATGATGCATGCTGCAAATAAAAGAAAGTGAAAATTTTGAGAAAACTTACCTTTGGTGACATTCGCCCTTTGAGAATCACCATTCTGCACTGCTTTGATCCTGCTTCAAATAAAGAAAAATTTGTGAGTTTTTAATGTGGTGGTCGGTTTGTGGCCTTGATGCCCTGAGTAGTTTGAATTCACCCCTCCGCTGTCGAAGAACTGATTTTGTTAGTGTGGTACCGAGGTTCCCGGATACTTTGTATCGCTTTCTATAGACATTGTCTTTCTAACGTTGCCCCTGGCTGTTTTATACCCGTATGTCCATGGTACCGCTAATCCTTGTCCCTAAGGCAAGGCAATTTTCCTTTAAAATCAAACTTAGTTGTCTTGCACCCAGAATCAATTTCTGTCTGTAGTGCTTATCAACTTTTCCCATGAAGCAAGTCTTGCTTAGGCGACCTTTTCAGTTTCTTTGAGACACTTTGTCCGCCTTATCAAAAGAGATCACAAATGGATTCCTGCCTTCGTCGATGCCGTATATGCTCCAAATTGTGCTCAGTATTACAGGGAAACTGTAGCCAGTTTTCCAGCCATTTTTTGCTTTGCTTTTGATGCAAGATTAGACCGAAAGGGAATCTAAGAAAAATTATGAAAAAGAATAGAAGAGCAATTGGAAGTGAAAAAAGGAATTGTGTCTAAATAAAAGGTGTCCCTTTCGGGGAGAGAAATAAGGAGACTTATCTGGAGATATGTGCCGACTTCAATGAATCATGACATGCATTTTGGACTGGACGCCTGATCTGACTGAGCTGTCCAATTCTCAAAATACTTCGCAAATGTTCATCTTGAAACTGTCTTGGTTGTGCTCATGCCGGAGCATCAAAGACCCTCATTCGGCTAGTAGCGCCCTTTGCGGGTTTTCGCTAACTGACCTCTCTAATTTCTCTAATCACTGTCGCTTTATGGTGCCCATCTGATTTTCACCAATAAGACTCTCGCATTTCTCTGCTCATTGTCACCTTACAGTGCCCTTACGGGCTTTCACCGATAAGACTCTCTCATTTCTTCTTTTCTTTTTTTTTTTTTTTACTAAGATACGACATGCGAAAAGTTGGCCAATGCCCTTGGCATGGGGACTTCAATTATTCTCAAAGATCAATCAGAAGTTCTTAACAGAAAAAGGCAAAAAAAAAAAAAAAAACTTGAACTGAATTATAACTTTTGGAACTGTTTCTACAGAAAAAACCGTAAGATAAAAACAAAATTCTGCCCCAGTTTTGGAGTATTGGGAATATGGATTTCTTGTTGCGATGGGATCGAACCCAGGGTAAGGCTGCCTACGTATTCTTTCGGAATCAGGTCGGAAGTAGTTCAATGACTCAGAAAATTTGTTGTTTGATTTTTTTTGTTGTTGTTGTAAGTACACAGGTTCCAAAAAGTGGAAAACAAGGTAGAAAAATACAGCTTAAAAGGGGTAACAAAAGAGTGACACTTGTTTGGAATAGCGAGCAATGGTAGGCTTCGTCATCTCGATCTAAGAAAATCATGCATGAAAGTTCTACAGTGGGTATATATCAGACATAATATCTTTTGACTGCATCTGCATTAATAGTCATGTCTGGTACCCGTCCTTCTTTATCTACCAAGTGCAAGGTCCCTTTTGGTAACACTTTCTTGATGATGTAGGGTCCTTTCCAGTTTGGGGCGAACTTTCCTTTAGCTTCTACTTGGTGTGGAAGAACGCGCTTCAGAACGAGTTGGCCTACCTCGAAGTGCCTTGGACGCACTTTCTTGTTGTAAGCACGTGCCATTCTTTGCTGGTATAACTGGCCAAAGCACACTGCTGGTAGCCGTTTTTCATCAATCAGCATTAGTTGTTCTAATCGGGTCTTTACCCATTCTGTATCTTCAATCTCCGACTCCACAATGATCCAAAGAGAGGGAATTTCGACTTCAGCCAGTATTACAACTTCCGTTCCATATACCAACAGATATGGAGTTGCACCAACAGATGTTCGAGTAGTCGTGCGGTATCCCAAAAGAGCAAAAGGCAACTTTTCATGCCATTGTGTGGAACCTTGGATCATTTTCCTAAGAATCTTCTTGATATTCTTGTTCGCCGCTTCAACGGCTCCATTGGCTTTTGGCCGGTAAGGGGTAGAATGGCGATGCATAATTTTAAATTGCTCGCATACCTCCTTCATCAAATGACAATTGAGATTGGCTGCATTGTCAGTAATAATGGTATTTGGGATACCAAAGCGGCAGATGATGTTGGAATGAACAAAGTCTACCACTGCTTTCTTGGTGACTGCTTTGAAAGTGAAGGCCTCCACCCACTTGGTGAAGTAATCAATTGCAACCAAAATGAATCTATGCCCATTTGAAACCTTTGGCTCAATTGGCCCAATAACATCCATTCCCAAGCAATGAAAGGCCAAGGAGAGGACATGGGATGCAACTCTGAAGGTGGCGAGTAAATCAGGTCACCATGAATCTAGCATTGGTGACACTTGCGAACAAAACTGAAGCAATCTCGCTCCATTGTAAGCCAATAATACCCTGCCCATAGAATCTTCTTCGCCAAAACATATCCATTCATGTGAGGTCCGCATACCCCCAAATGCACTTCACTCATGATCCGCTCAGCTTCTATGGCATCTACGCATCTCAACAAGTTCAAATCTGGGGTCCTTTTGTACAAAATTTCCCCATTCAGGAAGAAACCGTTGGCGAGCCGCCTTATAGTTCTTTTTTGATCTCCCTTGGCATGCTCTGGGTATTCTCTTGTTTTTAGGAATCGTTTTATGTCATGATACCATGGTTCACCATCTGGTTCTGTCTCAATTGTATTACAGTAACCGTTTTGATTCCTAACTTGGATTTCTAGTGGATCGATATGAGTGTTTCCCAGATAAGGGGGCATCAAGGCTAAAGTAGCCAAAGCATCGGCTAGCTCGTTGTGAAACCTGGGAATGTACCTGAACTCGATGGATTTGAATCTTTTGATCAAATCTTGTACACATTGTCTGTATGGAATAAGCTTGATGTCTCGAGTCTCCCATTCGCCTTGGGCTTGCCGGATAAGTAAGTCAGAATCTCCCATAACTAATAGTTCATGCACATCCAGATCGAGGGCCATTTTCAAACCCATGATACAAGCTTCGTATTCTGCCATATTATTGGTACAGAAGAACCGAAGTCGAGCCATTGCAGGGTAATACTGTCCAATAGGTGAGATGAGGATTGCCTTGATCCCAACTCCTTTGATATTGACAACTCCATCAAAATACATTTTCCATACATGGTTGTTGTCTGGAACCACTTCCTCTATCGAGTTGACCTCTTCGTCTAGGAAGTATGTGGTAAGTGGAATGTACTCATCATCAACTGGATTCTCTGCCAAATGATCGGCCAAAGCCTGTGCTTTCATCGCGGTGCGAGTGACATAGACGATGTCGAACTCTGTGAGCAGGATTTTCCATTTTGCGAGCCTGCCACTGGGTATTGGCTTTTGGAAGATATACTTCAGAGGATCCATTCTGGATATGAGGTAAGTAGTATAGGCCTAAAGATAATGTCTCAACTTCTGAGCGACCCAAGTCAAGGCACGACATATCCTTTCTAAAAGGGTGTACTTAACCTCATAATTGGTGAACTTCTTGCTCAAATAATATATTGCTTGTTCCTTTTTACCAGTTGCATCATGTTTCCCCAGAACGCATCCAAAGGAATTATCCATCACTGATAGATATAAAAACAAAGGCCTACCAGGTTTAGGTGGGACCAGTACAGGGGGCTTTGATAGATAATCTTTTATCCTGTCAAAAGCATTTTGGCAATCGTCCGTCCACTTGATTGCAGCATCCTTTTTCAGCAACTTAAAGATGGGCTCGCATGTGGTTGTGAGCTGAGCAATGAACCTACTGATGTAGTTCAACCTCCCGAGCAAACCCATGACTTTCTTTTTGTTCTTCGGGGGTGGCAGATCTCGAATGGACTTTATCTTAGATGGATCCAATTCGATGCCTCTCCGACTGACTATAAAACCGAGGAGTTTCCCAGATGGAACCACAAATGCACACTTGGTTGGATTAAGTTTAAGGTCATGCCTTCGAAGCCGTTCAAAGAACTTTTTCAAATCGCGCACGTGATCAGCCTGTGTCTTTGATTTTATGATGACATCATCGACAAATACTTCAATCTCTTTGTGCATCATGTCGTGGAAAATGGTAGTCATGGCTCTCATGTAAGTTGCACCTACATTCTTCAAACCGAATGGCATGACCCTGTAACAATAAGTACCCCATGGAGTGGTGAAAGCGGTCTTTTCTGCATCATCCTCATCCATTAGAATCTGGTGATACCCAGCATAGCAATCCATGAACGACTGTATCTCATGCTTTGCACAATTCTCTACAAGTATGTGGATGTTTGGTAAAGGAAACCGATCCTTTGGGCTTGCTTTGTTCAGGTCCCTGTAGTCAACACAGATTCTAGTTTTTCCATCTTTCTTTGGCACATGCATAACATTTGCCACCCATGTGGTGTATCGTACGGCTCTGACAATATTGGCACTCAATTGCTTCATTATTTCCTCTTTGATTTTATCTCTCATGTCCGTTTTGATTTTTTGTTGCTTCTGTTGGACTGGTGGAAAATCAGGATACATGGGAAGCTTATGAATCACTAAATCGGCACTTAAACCCGGCATATCATCATAAGACCAAGCAAACACATCTCTGTACTCAAATAAAAGTTGAATCAAGGCATCTCTGGTTTTTGGGTCAGTGTGAATGCTTATCTTTGTTTCTCTGACTTCTTCATGACCTCCGATATTAATTGGCTCAGTTTCATTGAGGTTGGGCCTAGGCTTGTTTTCAAATTGTTCCAACTCTCTTTTTATTTCCTCAAAAACCTTATCTTCATCATATTCGACCTCTTGATGCATTATTTTGAAATTAGACAGCCTTTTGAGATCTGGGCGTGAATTCCGCATGCATGTCATGTTATTAAAGCCGACATTAACAAAACTGAAATGGAAATAAAATGGCAGGAATTAGGAAAATGAAGAGATACAAAACTTAATACGAAACTGAACTGCATTTCACTGAATTTGAAAGGATAGAAGGGTTAACATCAAATTAAATAATCTTACTAAGATGTTTGGATTACAACCCTGAAAGTAACCCAAAGTACAAAAGAAAGAAGCTGCAAAAGCAAACTACCAAGACTCCTTCCTTGTGGGGAGAGGAGTTGCTTCCCAGTTGTTGAGCATGGTGTCCGGGCCAATTAGTTGCATATCGGCACGACTAGTGCCTTCACCAGCCTGGATCATATTCACTTCAGAAAACATCTGGCTGAGGCAATGGCAAATTTCATCAATGTTTGCCTGTGTTGAGGAATTTTGACCCTCTTTGAGTCGTGGCTTGACAAAAGTGTAGAAAATGTGAGGGATAGGTTGCTGCAAGACCCACCCGTGCTTTTTGCGGTGCTTGGATTTGTCTTTGTCTGCTTGTGTTGGCCTGAAGCCTAAACCAAAAGTACCCCTGTTACTGAACGGAGAAATGGGTTCTGAAATTCCTTGCAATGATGCCCCCAAGCCTTTTCCTGTCTAATAACCTTGTCTCATCATAAGTGCATCCACCGTTACAGATGTGGCGGAGAGACGAGGATGCAGAATGAGCTTTCCTTCCTCAACATGGTCCACAACAACCACTTCGAAAGCCTGATAGACAATAGACTCACATCCTTCCTTGGCCTCAATACATGGGATTAGCAGGTCTTTATAAATGGATGACTCGTCTTCTCCGTGACCAATAATTTCTTGCCTATCGTGCTCTAATTTGAGCATCTGATGCAAGGTGGATGGCACGGCTCTGGCCATATGGATCCATGGTTTTCCAAGAAGAAAGTTATAAGAAGTTTCCATGTCCACTACTTGGAAGACAATTTCAAAATCAACAGGCCCAATCATTATGGTGAGGTTGATCTCCCCAGTGGTATCTCTCGCTGAGCCATCAAAATCCCGGATGCGAACATTGCTGGGTCGGATTTTTTTTGTGTTGATCTTCATGCTCTGCAAGGTAGAGAGAGGGCATACATCTGCACTCGAGCCTTCATCAACCATGACTCACTTTATATAATGCCCCTCACATTTGACAATCAGGTGCAAAGCCCTATTATGCCCAGCTCCCTCCTCGGGAAGTTCATCATCAGCAAAGGAGATTTTGTTCACCTCAAAAAATCTATTGGTCATCTTCTCTAACTGATTCACGGTGGTCTTCTCTGATACATGTGCCTCGTTCAGGATTTTGATTAGTACACGAGCATGTTCTTCTGAGTGTATGAGCAAAGATAATAGAGAGATTTGGGCAGGAGTCTTTCTCAGCTGGTCAATGATTGAGTAATCCTAAACTTTCATCTTTTTCAAAAACTCCTTCGCCTCTTCTTCAGCGACCAGTTTCTTTATTGGTATTTGGCCTTCTCTGATTTGCTTAGCCTTCCTCAACTCTTCTGGAGAGTAACACCTCCCTGATCGAGTCAAACCTCCAGTTTTCCCCACTTCTTCTATGGTTTCCTTGCCTTTGTATGTTACTACAATTTTGTTGTAGTTCCAAGGGATGGTTTTCGTATTTGTTACACGGGGTTGTGTGGCAGGCTTGATTATGATTGGCTCTATTATACCCGTCGTACCGCCCTGATTATGCTTTGTGATGGGGTAACCTCCAAGGTCGTATAACTTTGGGCTTGGAACATTGGAGCGAACTTCCAACCTCGATCTTTTTGGAACAAATAAAGTTGCCCTCTCTGAGCTCTAGGCATCTTTCACAATCAACAGTGCATCTCGGCTTGGACTTACTTCCAGTTTGGTTCCCTCTTGAATCGTTACCACTGTCATTTTTGCTCGACCAAATGGCTTGTATTCACGATCTCAGCCAATCATTCCCACAAAATGAACATCATTGTGTACCGGCAACAGGTTATTGGTCACATTAGGAGGGTCCTCGCCATTCGTGACTACAATCAATTTTTCAACAATGAGTCTTTCTATGGCTCTTTTCAGTGTCCAACAATCATCAGTGCTATGCCTTGGAGCACCTGAATGATATTCACATCTAGCATTTTCTTGAAATCCATGTGAATCGGTATGCATATGGTAGGGAGCGATGAGTCCAATCACGCCCATCTGCTTCAACTTCTGGAACAAACTAGAGTATGATTCGGCCAATGGAGTAAATATTTCCACCGGCCTCTACTCTCGACCATAATCCTGCCTAGGACGAGCATTGTAGGGTTCCCGAAACTTTTGCTGCTGAGGTCGGGAGAATCTTGGAGCTAGTGCCCATACCTGTTGATTGGGAGGACACGCATAGGATTGAGCATTAAACACTGTATACTGTGGCGGTCCCATAGAGTACTGAGGAATTGGCGGGGGATAGTAATATTGAGGGTAGCTGGATTGCCATTGCTGAACTTGCATGTAAGGGAGCAATGTCCCTCTTTGAACTTTCCTGGATCCCGAAGTCATCATGGACCCTTCATCTTTCTTCTTTCTATTTGGCAAACTTCCCAACCCATTTTGGATAGCTTGGGTGGTGGCTTTGAGAGCAGCTTGACTTACAATTCTGCCAGTCTTGAGGCCATTTTCGACCATTTCTCCTATTTTGATTGCTTCCACAAAAGGTCTGCCCATTGCGGACATCATGTTCTGAAAGTAATCAGGCTCTTGGGCATCCAGAAAAAAATAGTGATCAACTCGTGGTTATCCATGGGTGTCTTAACTCTAGCCGCTTACTCCCTTCACTTGATTGCATACTCCCTAAAGCTTTCAGTCGGCTTTTTCTTCATATTGGACAGGGAATTGTGATCCGGCGCAATATCAATGTTGTATTAAAATTGTTTGATGAAGGCCTGGGCCATGTCATCCCAGACATGCCAGTGAGAGATATCTTGGTTAATGAACCATTCGGAGGCTACCCCACAAGACTTTCCCCAAAATAAGCCATTAGCAATTCTTCTTTTCCACCTGTACCCCTCAGCTGGTTGCAGTACCTTTTCAAATGGGCGATAGGGTCACCTTGTCCATCATACTTCTCAAATTTTGGGGTCTTGAACCCTGGTGGCAAATGGATATGAGGGAACATGCATAAATCACTGAACAAAATACTTTTGTGACCACCTAGTCCCTGTATGTTCTTTATGTTCTGTTCAATACTTTTCATTTTCCTGGCCATCTCATTCGGCTCAACAGTCTTGGCAGGCTTTTCATTTTTCACTGGTGACTCGTACTGAGGAGTTTGATTATATGGAGCAGAGACCCCGAAAGCCATATTTGGAGAGTAGTATTGGCCATCATAAACATGAGATGGTGGCTCATTGATTGGCCTCGTCGCAGGAGGTGGAAGAGGGATTGTGTATACCAGTGCACCAGACACGACTAGAGGAGTGTTCCTGACCGGTGTGACTGGAGGTCGCACATTAGAGGTACCAGGAGCATCGTGGAAGCTGTAGTTTGGCACATACCCTGGTGGTAGAATGTACTCGCTCGTTGTATGGAGCGGTGGTTGAGTAGCCAGGGGTATAGTGGAAGTTCCCTCTGAGGGACCCCAGGGTGGAGGTTGACCAGACACCCAATCTTGATATACATCAGACAATTGCTGTCTCAATTTTCTTATTTCCTCTGACTCTTGTTCAACTGACTGACCCTGGGGGTCGTCACGGATCAGCTCGATCTCATCATCGTTGGCCATTACTACTGTTCCCTTAGATCTAGTGAAGTAATGGTGTGTTGCCAGTTTCACCACAAACCAACCACCTTAAGCTTACTATATAAGAGACAACAAACGTGTTAGGGTTAAGCATTTTATAGATATAAATCACACGTAATGTGCCATGCTTATATCATTGTCACTATTTCTAACATGCTTTTGGAGGCTTCATGTTTCATTCCAGCTTATGAGGTTGCTTCTTATTAATGCTCTTATCTTCTTCTCTCCTTTTCTTTTCTTTTCACTCGCGCCTCATTTTTATCCCTCATCTTAGAATCATTGAAAAATATTTTAATCGAACCTTTTGTGGGTTGCCTACGTATCATGTTGCCGCATGAATCAGATCATTACGTAGTTCAGGAACGTAATAAATAAAATAGATAAACTAAATCTTTTTTTTCATATACAATTAATCCGACAAAATCTCCTAGCAATGAAAATATTTTTAATTTTGTTTTTGGGAATTGGTGAAAGAAAGACTTCTAAACAAGAAAGAAAATATTTTTGGATTTTAATTTTTTTGTTTTTTTTTTAAAAGGAAGAAAATATTTTTGGATTTGACATTTCAAAGAAACACTTCTAAAGAAGGAATTAAAGGAAAATATCTTTTTAGATTTTTTGAAAATTGGGGGCCGGAACCAATGAAGTTTGCCTATGTATCTCACATCCGGTGAGAATCAGACTCACGTAGTTCGATTAAAATTGACTATGTTATTATTATTATTATTATTATTTTTTTTTGAAAATTAATCTTTAAAAACCATATGCACTAGACCACATCATTTTTTCTCTGTTCGTTCAACTGATTTATGCTAAAGTCGGTCGACATGCAAGCCTCTCAAATAATGCAACAAGTAGCACATAACATGACATAATGGTCTCAACAAAGCATGTCCTAAAATAGAACTCGGCCCCTGTGTCGAGCGCTGCTAAGTCAAATGCACATGATGCAAATAAAGCGTAGCCTACTAGGGATATTCATTTCTTGTGGCTTGCTCTTCTAAGTTTGTAAATTCTAAAGGAGATGGTATCTAGACCTGGCTTACCCGGACGGACAACCCAAGCCGAGGAGCGTCAAGCATCACCAGTAGTAGAACAACACTGGCTAGCTAACGGCTCTCCCGCGTAAACATGTGTGACTAAATCCTTCACCAGAAGCTGGTAGGCTAACTAACTTTATCTCAAGACAGAAATTTTGTGATGCTGGTAGACAAACACAGCATAACTAATTATCAGAAGACTCAGAGGGATGCGAGAGAAGATACAATTTATATGTACAGTTCAACAATATCAAAGCGGTAAAAAGCGAACAAATAGCACATTAGGCCCAAATAAATCACAGTATATACAAAAATTAATAAAGCCAAATAAAGTAAATGTACAAGCTCGAATTCTTGAGACTCCCCAGCAGAGTCGCCAGAGGTGTCACATCCCTTTTCTACCCCCAAAAAGATAATGTGTGTTGATTGTGGGTTAAAGAGTTTTTCCAATTAAAGTGACAAACTTGAGTAGGGATTATTTTATTGTTCAGAGTCGCCACTTGAAATTAATTTTTTTTGGGTGTTCCAAGTCATCTTTTATTTGAATCCCTAGTCAAAGGAAGGTTTGACTCTATTGTTATTGGTCTGCGAAAATAAAGTTTAGGTAAGGAATTCTGTTGACCGGGGAGAAGGTGTAAGACATTCCCCGAGTCCCGTGGTTCTAGCACGGTCGCTTACTGACTTAAAACTTGGCTTGAATTAATTTTGGACAAACTGTGATTTATATAATTTTCATGTTTTACCTATCCGCTTTTAATACTTGCTTTATTAGAATTGATAAAGAATAACAAGATATCGTAACCACACTACGCAAGCGAATGCGTAGTCATGACAAGGATTATTAGCACACTATGACTTTTGGAAAAATTACTACATTTGAGAAAATTAATTTTTTTTTGAAATTTATTAAAAGTTAACTATCGCGTTACGCAAGCGAATCAACGATTTTAGCCAAGAATTAACTAAAACTAATGGTTATGGTGTGAGTTTATTGAACTAATTTATTGAATATTAAACTTCACGCTACGCAAGCGATTCCGTGAAGTTAAAAACACGCTTACTAATTGACTAGCGTTTAAATTAATTTATTTGTTAAAACTATTTATTTAATAAAGAAACTTAGTGTTTAAAAGACTGAGTCAAAACTTGTTTACTACTTTAAACTTGATAAATTCAAATTTTCCAGTAGCCTTGATGTTTAAAAAAGGCCAACAAATTTAAACCAAAGGTGATTGTGGCCTAAAATATTCTTAAAATTAATGTAAATCCAACTAGGACATGTAGCTAAAAGTAATGCATTAATGAACATAGATTTCTAGACATATAACTGAGAAACAAACATATGCATCAAGCTCAACCAAACATAAGTTCAAAATAGCAATAACACATTTAAGAAATTCTTCACTGGTTCTCTCCTCTCTCCCGCACACTCATCACATACTATTCCCCAACTTCATTTCAACTTAACCAAGAAGAGAAGTATTACTATCAGTTATTTTTAGCACTAAGAGAAAAATTAAAATAACAAAACTACAAATACATAAAACCAAGGCAAAAGGAAACTAAACTCTACATAATAATTCTAAAAGATGTTTCTTTTCCTTAACTAGATACACTTAACATAATGTTATTTGAGCTATACATGTAAAAAAAAATGGAAGATCAACCAAATATTACAGATGTACATGCTGAAATATGACTATATGAATAACATGCTAAACATTCATTTATTCTAGTAAAACACATCAAGCGTATCCATAGAGCTGAAAAAGAGCCATATCCTCATCCATTGAATATAAAAATCTGCATTGCAAAGTTTAAGAAAATACACAGCAGTGAAGAAATAGAGCTCAGCACGAAAAAAAATAGCAGCAAACACAAGCAGAAAACAATAGCAGTTTCGTTTTTAAACAGCCCGAAAACCTTAGAAGAAACCCAGAACCAGCTCTAAAGAAGATTTATACTTTTCTAAAGGTTTGCACTCTAAAATTTACTCACAAAGCTCACCATTTCAGCTTACTAAAGGGTGCTTTAGTTGTTAATTTTTTACTCTCCAAGTTGTATTTTTAGGGTATAAAGACTGCCCAACAAATGTGTGATCCTCGTCCTCAAGTGAGGAAATAAAAGCCCCTTAAATAGGCAAATAAAGTCCCTTTTTTGGGACAGATTTTGGTTCACCAAAAATCTATCCAAAAGACTGACTTTGTGTGCTAAACACTGTTCAAGATCTGTCTCAAAGATGAAAGGACAGCCTGAAAATCTGCTATGTCAGAAGTAAGAAGAAAAAATATCATTTCAGCCACCCTACTAGTAAAAGTAAGCTACTATTACTCTATTTTGTGATAAAATAAACTAAATTTCAAATTTTAACCATCAACAACAAACTACTTACTCAACACAAATCAAACTTGAACAACTATGAACTGACAAAGCATAGACGAGACTAAAAACGTAATTTAACTAAGTATTCAAACCAACTTGATGGGAATGAATTCGATTTATGCAAACTAATTACTAAACAAACAACTAAATTCACAAACTAATGCTCAAACAGAACGAGCATCATTAACAATCGGACAACGACTAACAACAACTAAATAATCGACTAACTAAGTGAACGATTTAACTAATACACTAAAGATCATGTTTAAATCAATAACAAATCTAACAAACCACTAAACTAAATAGAGATAACTAATTAAATAAACCTAACTTGAAACTCTAATTAACAAGAAACAACCAAAATAGAAAAATCAAAAATCAGAAACTAATCTACTAATATAAAAAAATCAAAAATTAATTAAAGAGATGACGATTATACCTAACAAGTATGCTTGAAGCTGTTCGAGCCACGAGAAGATGCATGAGATGCTAAAAGGCGACTGTCCGACTCCAAAACGCACGTTTCTTTCAGGTAAATGCTAGAACGAAATGAGTTTCAGCATCTCGCCAAAAGAAACGAGTGTCTTTGAGTCGAAAAATAGCTAAGATGGGGGTTCAGGGCATTTTGGCGGTGGTGAGGCAGTGGAGCCGCGACGGCAGTGAGGAGCGGGCCGGCGGCGACGGGGATTTTGGGGGTTAAATGGGTAGGAAAAGATAGGTCTCGTGGAGCTCTATCCATTCATGTATGTGTTGTAGGGTGGTGTTGGCCGGAGCTTCAAGAATTTGGACCAAAAAGTGGCGGCTAAAGTTTTCAAGATCTAAAATTTAAGGAGTTTGAGGGGTTTTTGAAGGAATTGGTTTGGAGATATGGGAAGAGGAGGTTGTGGAGATTACATGGTGTTAATTTGGAGGTGGTACGCCGCCGATGGGTGATTTTCGACGGCGGCGGCGGCGGAGAGAAGAGAGAGAAGAGAGAGAGAGAAGAGAGAAAGAGTTATGGGGGAAATGATGGATTTTTTCAGATTTTTGAGGCTTTAAATACCTCTTGAGAGATCAAATATGGACCATTAGATCAAGGGGTGATCAATGAGTGAGATTTGATCTTGGGTCAATTAATGAAACGACGTAGTTTTGAGGTAAAACTACGTCGTTTCAGTCCCTTTCAAGGGCAGCCCCTTATCTTGCACTTTTGGCCACTTTCTTTTTCAAATTTAGCCCAATTTCTTTCTTAATCCTACCTATTAAACTAAATTTATAAAAATAAATAAATTAATTAAGTAACTTATTCAAATGATCAATTAACTAGATTAATTCATCAATTGAATAGTTAGTTAATTCTTAAAATGCACAAATAAAGAAAGAACTATTTTTTGGTATTTTTATGATAGGAAATATGCAATCAGAGACAAAAAAATTGGAAAAAATAATTAAAGCAACAAAATATTAATGACTTTAGGAGGTGTTAAAACAATGCAAAAATTAGGTATTCACAATCGCATTGGGTCTTGGGCAGTGGCGAAGCCAGAAAGTTTTTCAAGGGTATTTAAACTTGAAAGAAATCAAAAAAGTTTGCTGACAAAGGGTGTTCAATATATGTTATATATATCTAAAATCTAATATTTTACTTATATATACAGTATAATGAAGGGTGGTCGATTGACCTTACAAGACTGTAGCTTCGACCATGGTCTTGGGAAGGGCTGCACCCCAAGGGTGCGATGTAGACAACGTATCCTAACTCAAGTATTGGTGGCTGCTTTCACAACTCGAACTCGTGATTTATAGGTCACAAAGAGATAACTTTACCGCTTTTCCAAGATACCCTGCTAATAAAAGACATATCTGATTCTGGTAATTGTTACTACTGTTTAAGAGCATACATGCTTACATCTTCACCAACTAACCTTAGCTGTGTTTGTTTGACACTTGAAAACCTCTGATCAAATGCTTAAATTAATACAAGCAAAGGACAAAAATGAAAGTGACTAATGTGTTGTTGTCTTGTGAAAAGTCACATGAGCATGTTCTTTATAGTCTTAAAACTTTAGAAGATTGCTTTGAATCAAAGATCAGATCTACTAAATATTAGTCAAATCAGCTCTCACATGTTTTGCTGCTTCTAAGTCCTATCCTATTAAACAACAAAGTAAAGAGAAAAAAAATAAGAATTCCCCTCTCTTCTAAGTCAAGTTTCTGAATATTACCAAGAAGGTTGCTAATTATAATCTAGAGCTTTCTTCACAAGTAGTGGCGGATGCAGCAAATAATCAACGGGTTCAACCGAACTCAATATTTTTGATATGAAATATAGATATATATGTGAAAAAATCTTTAACATTTTTTAAAACATTAAAATCGAACCTATAACTAAGAATTATAATGAGTTCATCAGTAAGAACTTATATGTTGAACTCATTAAATTTAAATACTGAATTCGGGATTATTGATTTGTCGAGGCAACTTTTGCCTTAAAAATAAGGACCACCCTTTAACTATTACATTCATTTTCTTATATTTTATCCATTGACACATGTTTTGTCAGACTTAATCACAAGGCATAGCTTGACTATCAAGCCATGGATTTCCAATTCCATTCTTATAAACCAGTTTTTTCTTGTACACTAAATATACTTATCTCCATTTTTCATCTGAATTTTCATTGCTTTCCTTCTTTGAAACTAAAGTTCCCCCCTATGGAAAACAGTCATAAAACATTATTTCTTCTTACTTTAACCTTATTTTTCTCTCATTTATTCATGGTTTCTGCTAAGCCATTTTCACTTCAATATTCAAGAAAATTAATGGTTTCTTTCACTTCAATTTCTACTAATATTGGAAAAGTCAATGGAGCAATTGTCGAGCATGAGAAAGCTGTGGAAAATGGTTTAAGGAAAAGGCCTCGAAGTTCTTCAAATCCTATTGGAAATAAAGTACATCAATGACATTCCTCTTTTTTTTTCTTCTTGTTTTTTCTTCTTGTTTTTATTTGTTTTAACATTTTAGGATACAAAGAAGAAAGAGCATTTAACAGTTTTTCTCTTTCTGAAATTTTTGTAGTTTTTCTTCTTCTTTTACTAGCTAGGAAGTATAACATTGAGTGGTAGTGTTTATATATTTATTTTTTGAATTTAGCTTAGCTTATATATTGTGATGGTGTAACATTTTTACATTATAAGTGTAATTTAACATGTTCTAATAATTTGTCTATCTTGTCTCTAGGAACTAATTTAACTTATTATGTTAAAATTATCTGTGTTTTTTTTAGGTGATAAATCTGTGTATGAAAGTTAAAGTCTTATTTAGGATCATTTATATATCGTTGTAATCGTAAGTTTGTTAGCTATAAAATGAATATTTCATATTCCGTATTATTTATTTTTGTATTTTTAGACAGGAGTATGAGTGACGGTATCCAAACTAGCTAGTGACAAAAAAGATTAAGTCTAAATTTTATTGCACCGTCTCACCAAAAAATAAGAAAATAAAAAAATAAAAAAAAAGAGGGGAGAAGAAAAAGAGGGTATTAAAATGTGATTCCATGTGCTAATGTTGGGTGAGTATTTGTGTGCATAAATAATCACAGACAAATCAAGAAGTGAGGAAAACCAATAGAATTACCGTTGTGTGTGATGAGATTGACGTGATTCCTCTTCTTTAATTAGAAGTTTTGAGTTAAGAATATTATTCCCACCTTCACTTTTATTTGACAGGTATACTTAAAATAATTTTTTATTTTTACTTGTCACTTTAAACATATCAATAGAAGATAATTTTTTTTTATAATTATTTTTCTGTTATACCCACAATATTTATTACTCATTTCAAATCATTTTCTCAAATTCAATAAAATATGCATCAATTAATATGTGTATCATGATAAATTATGTACTATATTTATTATTTCTTAAGGACGTGAAAAGCCAAAAACGTGCCAAGTAAAAGTGAACGGAGGGAGTAAAAATTAAAAAACCTCCTCGTAAATAGTGTTTCTTCATTTTATTTGCCCTTAATTAGTGCAAATCTAGATTAATTGGCGCGTGTATGGAAACCAAATGGTCATTAAAAAAAATAAAAACCAATAGGGAACAAGAAAGAGAAAATGAATATATTATGCACATGAGAATGAGTCAGATTGAAAATAACATTTAGGATGCATATGTTAGCTCTGCAATATTCTCAATTATTGCTTCCTAAGATATTTGCATCTCTCTTTACAGCTAAATTGACTAATTGAGTTCTTGATCTGTGTTTATTTTTTTTTCTTCCGAATTTTACTCATTTCACCCAATACTGAATTAAATTTAACAATCTTCAGATATTGTTCCAATAAGTGTTTTAAAAGACATTTTTAGGACTCGCCCGGGGCTCGCCCCTGGCGGGGCACTTGCAAAGCGCCATGGGACTCATGTATGGGGCTTAGTTCTGTGAGGCTTACGCCTCAAGCACCCGACCGTGCGCCCTAAACACGCCTAACGCCCAACGCTCGGGGTTCGCCTAACAGTTCTAACGCAAATCACGTGTCGGATTTCCTAATTAATATCGTTAACCTTCAAAATTCTTTAACAAATTAATGATAAAAGTTCTATTTATCGATAGAAATATGAAAATTGAGCATAACTCTAATAATGAAACATAATATTGCGAATTTATATATTCACTTGTTATTGGTCGTGTCTTAGTTCATTTGTCCCTCCTTGTTATACACTTTTATTAATTTGATATCTTAAACTAATTTGTATTTATTCATGAAGGAGTAATATTTTAATTATCGTACTAATAAAATTTTATTAATTATTTACTTTTAGGAAGGTAAAACATGGAGTTTGATAATTGTTTTAAAGAAGTTGTAAGTTTTTAATTATTTGAAAGTTAAAGACGTTTTACGTGATTTGTATGCATTAGTTATGCTTAAGAATCATGCTAGATATTATTTTTCTATGAGTTCCTTTAATTTTTAACTTTTAATTTATATTTTATATTTTTTTGTTTTTTATGTTATTTTATTAATTTATAAATTAAAAATTTTAAAGATCTAGGGGCTTACGCCTCGGCCCATATCAAATAAAACAAAACATAGACACGTGGATTTAAGTAAAACAAAAAAGAAATTACAAAACGGAAAGAACTAAAAGAAAATCAAGAGCCATCAGAAAAAGGTTCTAGCCAAGTTCTTCTTCCATTCTCGTCAATCTTTCTCCATCTCAGCTGGCTTTACAGATCCAGATTTGCTACAAGGTCTCTTTTTTTTTTTCTTTTTTTTTTCTTTCAAATTTCTCCTCAGTATGCTCGATTGAAAAAGGCTGTCAGTGCAATGTCGAAAAGAGCACGGGCTCTCAAATATTTGCTTCTATTTGCCGATGTGATAAAAATGTTGAACTGAAAATATCTAGGACAGAAGCAAACTCAGGTAGCAGGTTTTACGACCGCAAAATCGATCGAGATAGTGTTTTCACTAATTTTCTGAGTTGAGGTATGGCCTGCTGTGTCGTCTCACCGCCATTACAGACCAGTTGAAGCTCTAAAGAAGAAGAAGGATTATGATCAGCACTTGTTTGAGAATCTGCTTGCAATCCAGCATCAATGGGGACTTTAGATGAGTTCAGAGGTCCTTTAACACCAATCTGTTGCTACATAACTGGTGGGGAATTCATTGTGTTATTTTGTCGAATACCTTGTATGCTCAGAACAACTGAAATTTCTTTTTGCATTGTTGTGGAGTTTGGCTAGTGAAGTCAGTGGGAGAAAGCTTAGACATATTCTCCATGACAGCAGAAAGCTTTTCGCACTGGTTTTTTTTTCTGATTTGGACTGCCGGAGCTTCATTTCCGGCCTACTGAAGCTCCGTCAGCTCCGTCGGTGTTCAACATAATGTCGGAGCTGACATTTCCAACAGTAAAATGATTACTTATAGTTTATGAGTCAGTCAATATCACCAAGAACGATTTTTTGAAGATGCTTCAATCCATTGGTGATAAAATCGGAATTTTAATACAACCAGTCAACGAACTCTAAGAAAAAAAAGTCAACAAACTCTGAAACCACCGGGAACACTTCGAGAAATTGGAAACTAAATCAGTTCCAACATTTTAATCGATGAAAAAACTAGGAGTTGATATTAGACAACAAAAGTTACATTTTCCAGCAATAAGCCCGAGGAGTTCGTTTTCAAGATCATTTCACGCATTTGACAAATGTGAGTAACACTTGCCTTACCATATCACCTTTCTGTGTCTAAATGACACACTAAAAAACTGATTAAAGTGTTCAAATGGAACAGATTCAAGATTAAGTGTCATAGTAAAAGGAAGGACACGTTTAATGGTATGCCGATGTATTTTGCCTAAATAAAAACGAGGATATGATGACCGCGATCAAAGTTATGGCACTACAGCGGAATTTGGTAACAATTTAATAATAGACGTAGAATGAGTATAGTACAAAGTCATATTAGCGCTCTATTAGCAAAAAGTGAATTTTGACGTAATTGGTAAAGTTGTTGCCATGTGATTACGAGTTCAAGTCATGGAAAAACCACTTGCAGAAATTCAGAGTAAGACTGCGTACAATAAACCTTTAAGATCCGGCTCTTTCTCGAATCCCGCACATAACAAAAACTTAGTGCACCATGCTGCCTTTACGAATCAAAGTGGTAAAACCAGAACTTTTTCCTAACGATGAGAATGAAATTAGACAAAAATCAAAAGGAGGGCGCGGCAGGTTAGCTAGTTAAATAATATGATAGATTTATGAAAATTTCAATAAAAAAGAAATAAGTTTAATGATTGATAGAGCCGTCAATATGGGCTTGGTCCGTTGGGCCAGCCTAATCCAGCCCGTGATTTAGTAGAGTTGGGCTAGAATTTTTGGAGCCCATTTAAAAACGAGACTTTTAAGCCCGGCCCGAGTAAGCCCATGGCTCGTGAGGCTTGACTGAGGCCGGCCCGGCCCGTGGGCCTAATAAACAAATGTGTTTAAAATATATAAAATATAAAAAGTATATCACACTAAAAATAACAAGAAAAGTATTCCAAGCTTAAAGTTTATTAAGCTCATCATATTAAAAGATCAAAGTCTTAAAACGTTAATTAGTTTTTAAAATTTAATTATTCTTAATATTTAACTAATTAATATTGCATATGAAGATGAAAGTGAAGATGTTAAGACAACCTTCTCACAAGCGGATTCAAATGTGTTTGATTAAGATGATGTGTTGGATATCCCATAAGCGTCATGGACGTTCTCTTGAATAATTTATTTTTGAGTTTTGACTTTTAGTGAATGAAATATAGTCTTGTCTTTTACCTTTTTAGTGTTTATTGTGATATATTGAAACTGTATAAAAAGTTATTAAGTTTTGTAAATTTTTTCCAATAAGATATTTGTAACTTTAAATATTTATCTTTTTTTAGGTTAGAGCTTAAAGAAAAAATATAAAATTACATTTAAAAAAATGATTGGCCGGCCCGTGGGGGCCCGCAACCCACATAGGGCTGGGGTGGGCTTACCATTATAAGTCCCATCAAAATGATGGGCTAACCCAGCCTAACCTGTCAATTGTTAAAGCCCACGTGGGCGGGGCTGGGCCCAGCCCCATATTGACAGCTCTAATGATTGAGTAAGTAACATTTTTTGGCTTAAAGGTAACTTATTAGCTTTATTTTTTTGCATCACTCTTTGTAGGACTTACCTAAGTACAACTCGGTACACAAAGTATCCCGTGATTCCACGGTTCGAATCCGTAACTTATAGTTCACACGAGAATAATTTTATCATTGCTTCAAGGCTTCCATTAAACTTGTAGAACTTCCCAAAAGGTGGTAAATGTCGGATTGAGTACGTCGAGTTTAGGCAGGTTAAAATGGTTAAATCAATAAATTTGTCATCATTCAATGGGTTCGATCGAGAATGTTCAAATAATGTGTCATATCTTAACCGTGAAAATAGCACGAGTTAGCCAATTTTCGGACTGATAATTAAAAAATAACTAGCGTTTGCAAAGTCATTGATAAATAACCACTATTTTGCTGCACCACGGAAAGTTCCAGCATAAAATACTGGAGATTAGTACACCTGTGTATGAACTTCCAATATATTATACTGGAACTCCAACACACAGAATGTTCCAGCATAATATACTAGAGATTGGAGCACCTGTGTATGAACTTCCAGCATATTATGTGGACTACTATATTATGCTGGAACTCTAATATATTATGCTGGAACTCCAGTATATTATGCTGGAAGTCCCGTATATTATGCTGGAACTCTAGTATATTATGTTGGAACTTCAGTATATTATACTCGAACTCAAGTATATTATGCTGAAATATTTTCTGAATTTTGAAAAGTGTTTTCGTTCCAATTTATTTTTACATGAAAAGTAGTTAAGTTTCGATTATGTTTGAAATTATGACTAGTTTTCAATTACCACTTGTAAATCTGATTATTTTTAAATTTCACCCGTCTAAACTCGCTCAACGTGACCCAAAATTTTATGTTGAAAAATTGTGATGGTGTTGGTGTTTATTTTGTGGGGCTGATTGTAAATTTTGGTAGTTATAAGAATTTATTTCTGGTTGTTGGAGCATTTAGTTGGAGCAAACGCAATTGTGGTAGGAGTTGTTTGTCAGCATAATGATAGGGGCAAGAAACCAATCATGATGTTAAACCAAGAAATATAATCTCCGGTTAAACTATTAAATTTATATAATGAAGGGTCAAATCTAGTTAAGAATAATGACTCTAGATATTAAGCGTAAGGATGCACGATAGATGGGGCTGAGTTCGCATATGATTGATGACAATAAATATGAAATACTCTTACAACAAGAACATTAAATGAGATATATCTTGCAATAAATGTCAATAAATGACATTTATGTAAATAAAAAGAATGATTCACCCAATAATGAATGGACAATGTGAATATTCTGCTTGACAACGGTGAATGACAAATAGATCCAAGATTTGTATGAACAATCCTTGGATCTGGTGAAAAAGTGGGGAATAATATGAACGGGAATCTTTATTAAAAGGTAGACTTTGTGTTTTTATCCGAAAGGGAGTCTTCTTCTCAAAAAGTGTTCTTATCAGAAAAATATTACATGCCCTTATTATTGTCTCTTCTTTCTATATATATGAGCCCATTTTCTTAGAAAACCCTAATAGTACAAATACAGGAATATTCACTAGAATATTTCCCTTTTCAATACCCTATTCTGACAAATTAGCCGTTACAAGTCTTATCACTAATAATCGATCTCGACCTCGACACTTGTTGACATTTTGACTGCGATCTCTATTGATATCTCGACCACGGATTATATCGACACCTCGGTCATTAATCACGCTATGTCTTAGGCGAGCTTAGCCGATGACATTCATTAATGCCATTTTATGTTAAATACTCCAAGGGCAGAGTTTTGGCCTATACAGTTAGTCTCTCCGCTTATTAAGGTCGAGGTCGGGCGGCCTTGGTGAGCGGAATCTGTTTGTCGTTGTTGATGAAGTCGGACGAGCAAGTTGGATAGCGATGCTTAAGGCGAGGTGGCAACATGACTTTTCATAAGTTGCAAGCTTTTGGGATGCTTCTTTTCAGAATGACGTCATGACATCATGCATCATTATGACGCATTTTCCCGACGCTCTATGTCGTTTCTTGCGCCTCTGCCGTTTCGATATCTGCACTGGAAAATGATGGCTTGATTTCTTGGTTTTGGTGCTCGAACTTTTATAAATAGGGATCTGAGACCATTTGTGTTTGTTTTTCTTTCATTTGATATCGAATCCTTTGTGTTTCTCTCTTTCGCTTTCCATATTGAACCCTAGTCTCTATTCTACTTCGTCGTTGCGTACCCATTCCTCTGGTTCTAGTGACCGTTGCTTCCAACTTTTGTGCTTTAGACATCCTCCTTCTAGACCATGGTTAACCCAACTTTCGGCTCTGGTGTGACGTCTAATCCCACTCCCCTGGCAGTGTGTGTGCCTCCTCACGGTGACATCGCTTCTGTTGCCCTTGAGGATAATGGGTTCCCTATGGTGGAGGAAATAATTCCTCATAGAGAAAATCCTAGATCTGATTTCTCGAAGTTACCCGAGGACGACCCTAAGGCCATGAAATTGGTGATGAATCGGTTGCTCTTACTGATTTAGGGCGAAGTTCAAAATTCTGGCCCACATCGATCTGATCCTGGCGGGGCGCGACGTGGTGCAGATTCACCACCCCGGATACTGCGCATTCTACGCATATTCGTTCTATGTAGGCTGCTCATTTTCCCTTCTCCCATTGGCGGAGGAATTTTGCCGCTACTATGGCATCTATACGGCCCAACTATCACCTTATATTTACAAACTTATCTGCATGTTGACGAAATACGTGGAATTGGCTGGCCGTGGGATCTCTCTTCGTCACTTGATGCACCTCTTCGCACCTAATTTCTACATAGGGATGATGTTGCATCTTCGCCACCGAGGAAGTAAGAGTTTGGTAGTGAAGATAGACGATAAAGCAAATCGTCAATTTTGGCTCAGCTACTTCTTCGTCAAGACCGAGGACGTGGTGGCCAACGCTAATGGGTTTCCTGAGGTATGGAATTATGCTCGTAAGTATCTTTTGCTAAGCGCTTATTTTTCCCGCTTTGATTGTAGCCTAACATTCTATCTCTTCCTCGTTCAGCTGAGACTTTGCCCCCTCCTTTGGTTGCGTATATTCACGACTGGGTTAGACAAGTCTTGCCTCACACAATTGAGATTCGTGAATGGCCGGTCTTTATCAAGAAGTTTGGGCCCAAGCTTTCAGTGACTGGTGAGTTCATCCGGCTGTAATCATCTATACAGTGATCTTTCACACATGCCGTTCTGACCTTGTGGTCGCTTGTTCATTACGACTTTAAGTAAGAGTTGATGTTATAATCTCTTTTGCCGCCCGAAGGTATTCGGGGAGGCAGAAGGCTCCTACTCCGATATTCTGCAAGAGGAAAGCCATTTCTATTCTTTCTGCTGCGGTGAGGCCTGCTCGGTTGTCGACTACTTCCTCAGTGGGGCTTTCGACTTCCCTTCTTTGTCATCTTATTGATGAGGACGGCGAGGAAGGATCATCGCTGAATGATGATAATTTGCTTCCCCGCAAGAGGCGATTTGTAGATATCGATGAGGGAGCTGTCCGTGTGATGAGTTCGGCGATAGAGGATTTCATCGTTAGAGAAATGACGACCATAGACCTCGAAGATAATGCTGAGCTACTGCCCACAATTCCGCCATCGTCGGGGGCCGAGGGATGTACGTTGCTCCCTGAGGCCGAAACATATTTTGAATGGCCATTGGCAAGAGTCCCTGATGCCCTATAAGGGGGTGAGCCATTGACCTCGTTACTAGCCGAGGATACTTCCTCTCTGGTTGACACAAAGGGAAAAGGTGTAGCCGAAGAGGGTTATGAGACGGGCTCTGATATGGACGTCGATGAGGTTAGGATGATGGGAGAAGGACTAACCCGGCTCGAGGTGATGTTGGAGGGGACCATGCGGACTATTGTGATCCCTCTGGATCAGGATCTGCTAGTTAATACCGAGGACGTGGTACCTTCTGTTGGTCCCCTCTGTTCCGATGTGGAGGTAAGACCCTCGAGAAACTGAAGGACTGCACTTTGTCGAAGAGCATAGCCGACCTTGCTCTTAAGGTAAGTTTGGTATTTCAGTTTTATGTTCGTTTTTCATATCGAATATGATTTTATTCTTACTCGATCTGGCTTTCTTTTCAGATAGTGATCTTGGAGATCGAAAGTTCCCACCGAGAGGAGAGGCGTAAGGCTATTTTCCAAAAGATGGAGCGTAAATATCGTGAGTATCGTG
Source organism: Nicotiana tabacum (assembly GCF_000715075.1). Taxonomy (NCBI): domain Eukaryota; kingdom Viridiplantae; phylum Streptophyta; class Magnoliopsida; order Solanales; family Solanaceae; genus Nicotiana; species Nicotiana tabacum. The sequence goes on along the minus strand of NC_134088.1, from coordinate 124,113,887 downwards.
ATAAACACCGCGAGCATTGCAGGCGGTTTGGTGGGAGTAGAAACTTCTGGGCTCTTCGAAATGAGCTAAAGGAGAAGGATGATGAATTGGTGAAGGTAATCAGAAAATGTAGTGAGCTCGAGGGGGCGTTGAAGGACAAATAAGAGGAGCTCGAGGTGAGCAGGGGAGTCCAGGCCCAATGCGGCGACCTTCAGGCTCAAGTGGTCTTATTGCGCGCCGAGCTGGGGGAGTGTCAACTCCAAGTGGTTGCTTTGACTGGCAAGGTCGCTGAGAAGGTGGCGGGTTTGGAGAAGGCGGAGTCGGCCAAGTTATCAGTCGTGACAAAAATGGAAGCTTTAGAGGACATGATCCGCGTTCTCCATTCTGAGTGGGATTTCACTTTGGAGATGGCTAGGCTCATAGAGGAGCGTCTTGATTAGCGGATAGGGGAGTTATAAAAAGAGGTTGCGTGCCTTAGTGATCGAGTTGTTGCCCTTGAGGCCGAAAAGGCACAGTTATTAGCTCAGCTGTCCTCATCCCGCACTTATGCTTTTCTTCATATTCCTCGGGATCTGTATGAGGAATGGATTCATGTCGAGGCCCAACTGGATATATTTAGGGATTTGATGGGGGCAGGGCTGTTTCAGAAGCCGACTTTGAGAATGCACGTGCGAAGGCATGTAAAGATCGGTTTGCTTGTGGCTATGACCCCACTACACCGAAAGCTGGTGATGACGAGGACGGTGCGGGCGTGGACCGGATTGACCAGAATGCCTGGTACGAGGATGAATATCCCGTTGGGCGATGGTGATGAGGTGGGTGAAGATGCTCTTAATGATCAAGCTGGTGACGCTTCTGAGCCAGGTGATGATTAGCTCTTTTTTATCTTAGCCGCGGGTATGTGAACTTTTTGTAGGCGTGCAACCTTTGTAAAATATATTCTTAATGAAGTGTTAGTTTTGTTGTTCGTACTTGACCTTTTTTTCTTTGTTCGGATTTATGCGCTTTTATGATTTTATTTCTTGATTGCCTTTGTCGTAACAGACTTGAGTGGGTTGAACAGTGTTGAAAGTATCCTTCATTTGGTTAAGGCCGTGGGACGAGTAGGTAGTAATTCGAAAATAGGTCAAATGCACTTTAATTAATCGAGTCAGTGGGCCGAATAGGTGTTAATTCGAACGAGGTCGAATGTAACCTTTAATTAATTGAGGACGTGGGCCGAAAAAGGTGTTAACTCGAATGAGGTCGAATGTAACCTTTAATTAATTGAGGTTGTGGGCCGAATAGGTGTTAACTCGAACGACATCGAATGTAACCTTTAATTAATTAAGGCCGTGGGCCGAATAGGTGTTTATTCGGACGAGGTCGAATGTAACCTTTAATTAATTGGTGTCGTGGGCCTAATAGGTGTTAATTCGAACAAGGTCGAATGTAACCTTTAATTAATTGAGGTCGTGGACCGAATAGGTGCTAATTCAAACAAAGTCGAATGTAACATTTAATTAATTGAGGTTGTGGGCCGAATATGTGTTAATTCGAATGAGGTCAAATGTAACCTTTAATTAATTGAGACCGTGGGCCGAATATGTGTTAATTCGAACAAGGTCGAATGTAACCTTTACTTGGAGAGTATAGATAGACTTTCATGTACTCGTGCTTTATTCATACTTTTGGAGAGATTTACATATTTTCTGGGCGCTGGCTGGTAGTTCAGTCCTAGTCCAGGTCTATCTAGTCCATTCATTGGTCGAGCTGGAAAGATAGTGAGAGATTGAGCAATTAACTGATCGTCCAATGCATTCCATCTGCGCACTTCAATTCTGAAGTATCCCCGTCATCGCCTCGTTAAAAACCTCCACAAAAAAACCCAATTGGGATAAAACCCGAGTGAGGGAAAACAAGTGCGACTTCGGGGACCTCATCCTTTTAAAAGTTGAAGTACTTGAGGTGCGTAATGTTCCAGTTGTTTGGTAGTCGCTTTCCTTCCATTGTTTCTAGTGTGAATGACCCTTTGCTTGTTGCTGTCGTGATTTTGTAGGAGCCGTCCCAGTTTGTTCCCAGTTTGCCTTCTCGCGGGTCTTTGCTTGCTTGTTTTTTGGCTTTAAGCACGTAGTTGATGTGCCGTAGAATTTATGCACCTTTTGATTCTAATTACATAGACTTTAGCTCGTCTTACAATGCTTTTTAGTTAATTCTTATGAAGTTTTGGTGTTTTGTAGTGCATGAGACTTAAAGACCCAAAAACATGAAAAAGAAGTAAAAAAGCCACAAAAAGGCAGGAATGCTGCAAGTATGCGATCGCAGAAGTAATATGCGATCGCATACTCACCGCAAACTAAAGCAGTTTGTTGTTCAACTGAAGAGAAGAATATGCGGTCCATTATGAGGTCACATAACACTTCTACGAACGCATAATTGCAACTGAAGAATCTGCATAGCACTTCTGCAATGGAAAATGCGGTCGCATGACTGATATGCAGTCCGCATAATGGAAATACGGTGGAAATCTGAGCTTGAATATCTGAAATTTTGAGATGCAATTTTTAACTATGCGGACCGCATACATGGTCTGCGACCATTATGTGTTCGCAGAAGGGCTCTATTAATGCATTTTTGTCAATTGATGGCCCCGGCTTTTAGTCCATTATAAATAGATTTACTAAGGATTTTGTGGGGTATTGAGTCAGAAAAAGAGGCTACTTTTAGAGCATTGAATGCACCATTGTTTTGGAGACTTTTAAAGAAAGAATCTTGTATCTTTGTAAATTTTATGACTTTATTTATCGCTTTGTTCTTAGATTCTAGTATGAGTAGCTAGTTTTAACTACTAAGGTTATGGACCCTTGATGAGTGTAATGTTAATGGGTGTTTACCATTATATGTACCTGACTTTAAGTGGCCTGATCTTTGGCCTCTTGTTATAGTAGCGTTCTACTTGTTGCTTTTTGGGCGACCATTCTTACGTAAGCCATATATCTTCGTTCCTCGAGCTCGACGAGTTATTGCCTTCTACTGTCATCGTTCTGGGATCCGCTTTCATGGAAGTACCTTAGACTGGGCTCTTCGACCTCAAATGGTATTACTGCATCAGTCCCATAGACTAACGAGTATGGCGTTTCTACGATGCTCACTTTTGACATTGTTCGGTAGGCCAGGGTACTTCTGGTAATACCTCCGGCCACAGTCCCTTGGAGTCTTCGAGTTTCTTTTTCATGATATTCAGTATTGACTTGTTAGAGGATTCTGCTTACCCGTTACCCGCGGGGTGGTAAGGCATTGACAATATTCTTTTGATGTGCTATTTTTCAAAAACTTCGACGACCTCCTTTCCTGCAAATTGAGGTCCGTTGTCGCAGATGGTTTCTTTGGGGAGACCGAAGTGGCATATGATGTTTTTCCATATGAAGGCAATTACTTCCTGTTCGCGTATCTGGTCGAATGCTCCTACTTCCACCTATTTAGAGAAATAATCAGTTAAAACTAAGAGAAATCGTACATTACTTCGTCCGGCCGGGAGGGGGCCACGATATCCATTCCCCATTTGATGAACGGCCAAGGGGAAGTCACTGAGTGTAGTTGTTCGCCCGCTTGGTGGATCATTGGGGCATACTTCTGGCATTGCTTGCATTATTTCATGAAATCTGCGGCTTCTTTTTTCATGGTGGGCCAGTAGTATCCTGCTAGTGTGAGGCACCTGACCAACGCTCGATTGCCGGAGTGAGCTCCGTAGTGGCCTTCGTGCACTTCTTCAAGGACGTGCCGCGTCTGATTTGGGCCACCATATGGCCTTTTGTACAGGTCGTTTTGAACGATGCTATACCTTGCTGCTTGCATCCATAGTTTCTTGGCCTCTGTTTTATCATTGGGGAGTGTGTCGTCCTACAAATATGTAGCAATACGGTTGCGTCAATCCCAAGTTAGGTTTGTGATTCTTACCTCGATTTGGTCCATCAACTAATTGAGGAGGTGGACTACAATTTGATCTCCGGTTGTGATGTTTTTGGTGGCTGCTCCCAATTTGGCGAGGTCGTCCTCCTTGATATTCTGTGCTCGGGGAATCTGGTCGAGCTAACATTTGTCGAACTCGGGTAGTAATTTGCAGATTTCGGTATGGTATTTTTGTAACCTCTACTCCTTGATTTGGAAAGTCCCTGTGACTTGGATGACCACGAGCTGAGAATCGTAGCGCAGGCTTAGCTGCTTTGCCTCGTATTTGTGTGCTAGCCTTAGTCATGAAATTATGGCCTCATACTCAGCCTCATTGTTAGTCATGTCCGGGCACCTTATGGACTGACGAATGACTTCGCATGTTGGGACTTCGAGTATGAGTCCCAGCCCGGACCTTGACGCGTTAGATGCGACGTCGGTGTATAGGACACAGAGAACGTGTGTTTGAGAAGTGTGGATGGCTTCCTTCTCGACTTCGGGTAGTATGTGCACACTGAAGTCAGAGACAAAGTTGGTGAGGACCTGAGACTTTATCGTCGTTCACGGTCAATATGTGATATCGTGCTCTCTTAGTTTGATGACCCATTTTTCCAATCTACCCGAAAGTTCGGATTTGTATAAGATGCTTCTTAAGTGGAAAGTTGTGACAATCGAGATGGGATGGCATTAGAAATACGGTCTAAGCTTCCGTAAAGCTACGACTAAGGCCAGAGCCAGTTTTTCGAGGTGGGGGTACCTCGTCTCGGCGTTGACTAGTGTCTTGCTAATGTAATAGATGAGAGATTGTGTACCTTTATTTTCTTGGACTAGGACTGCGCTCACAGCTACTTCGGACACGGCGAGATAGACGAGGAGAGGCAGTCCTGGTTTCGGTTTTGAGAGCAACGGTGGCGAAGATAGGTATACCTTCAACTCCTTCAATGCTTGGACGCATTCAGGGGTCCATTGGAGTACGTTCTCCTTTTTAAATACACCGAAGAATTTATGGCACCTATCGGAGGATCGCGAGATGAACTTTGACAAGGCGGCGATACGGCCGATTAGCTTTTGGACTTGTTTTTTAGTGGTCAAGTGCTCTGGTATACCCTCAATGGCCTTGATTTGGTTGGGATTGACCTCGATTCCCTGCTGTAACACTAAGAAACCCAAGAATTTTCCTGAGGCCATGCCGAATGCGCACTTTTCGGGGTTTAACTTCATGCCGTATTGCCTGAGTATGCCGAAGGCTTCTCTTAAATGATCGATGTGATCTTCTTTATTTTTGGATTTGACCAGTATGTCGTCGATGTATACCTTCATCATCTTTTCGAGTTTTTCTTTGAATATTTTCGTCACCAGTCTCTAGTAAGTTGCCCCCGCATTTTTAAGTCCGAAAGGCATGACCCCGTAGCAGTACGTCCCCTGGTGGGTGATAAATGTGGTATTTTCCTTGTTCTCTTCCTCCATAAGGATCTGGTTGTAGCCCGAGTAGGCGTCCAGGAAACTCAACTACTCATGTACGGTTGTCGCATCGATGAGTTGGTCGATATGAGGTAGTGGAAATGAATCCTTGGGGCAAGCTTTGTTCAGGTCAGTGAAATCCACGCACATCCGCCACTTGCCGTTTTTCTTTTTTACCATGACCACGTTGGCGACCCATTGGGGGTACTTCGACTCTCTGATAGAACCATTTGCCAATAATGTTTCTACTTCTTCGCGCACCGTGTCATTGATTGCGGAATTGAACTTGCGTCAAACCTGCCTTACAGGGGATAGAGTGGATCGACATTCAATTTGTGTGTGGCGATCTCTTTTGGGATACCTAGCATATCTGCATGGCTAAAAGCAAATAGGTTTGGGTTAGCAATTAAGAATTTGTGAAACTTACCTAGATCTTGGAGTTTGCGACTGATGTAAGCTTTCTTGCTGAATTCGTTGACATCTAGTTGAATGGGGTCGAGGTCCTCTATAGTCGATCCTGCGGCCTCGGACACATCGAGGTCTCTGATGATGTCTTTGATGTCGTCATTTACCGACCTCGACCCTGTTGATTTCTATGCTTCCTTCTCTTTGACTTTCATTTGTTGACTGGTCGTGCAGTCTAGGGTGATGCAATAGGATTCTTGAGATATAGGTTGTTCCCCGCGTATGCTGAATATCCCCCACAGAGTTGGAAATTTGATGACTTGGTACAAGCTGAAGGGTATAACTCTCATGGTATGTATCTACGGTCGCCCTATTATGGCGTTGTATGTCGTGTCCTGATCCATGATGTGGAATGTGGTCTCCAGAGTGATGCCACCCGCCAAGACGGGGAGTGTGATCTCGCCAGATGTTTGTTCAACTTCGTTGTTAAAACCCGTTAGTGTGATGCAGCGTGGTACTATCTTTACCTCGAGTTTCATTTGTGTGAGTACTCGGGGATAGATAATACACGCGCCACTTCCGTCATCTACCATAATCCGTCTTACGTCGATATCTAAAATTCGTAAAGTAATAACAAGAGCGTCATAGTCAGGGAATTTCAAACCGTTGGTATCCGACTTATCGAAGATGATACTTTCATCGAGTTTGTCATACCGTTCGTGGGTGATCGACCGTTTGAGCTTGTGGGTCGTGGTGAACTTTACGCTTTTGATGATCATGTGGATGGTGTGGGCTGGTGAGGGCGGCTTCGGTGGTCCTTGATGTTATTCGCACCCCCTGGCAAAGTTGGTTCTTCCCCGATTGCTCAGCAGTTCTTTGAGGTGCCCCTGTCGCAGCATATTTATGGCCTCTTGTCTTAGGGCGCTACAGTGTTCGGTTTTGTGTCCTCGCTCTTTATGGAACTCGCAGAGGGAGTTTAATTTTCTGGTATTCGGCTCTGACCTTATCTTTTGCGGCCACTTCATCTTTGACCCGAGCTTTTCCAGGGCGTAGACAATCTCTGTAGGTAACACGCAAAATGTGTGAGCGGATAATAAAGGGGGCATACCTCTTTCATTCCGGTGAGTCCCTGTTCTTGACCGGGGTGGGCCTTATTTATGGTAGGGTGAGGGTATAGCGGTAGTTCTGATATATGGGAGATGTCGGTCACGGTTTGGTCGTAAGGTTGCCGGATCTCTTCTGGTATCACTTCTCCGATCTTTTCTGGATTCTGCTTGTACTGAGGTCAGTCGATGAGTTGGCCCATTGGGGTCGTCTTCGTCTGCTCGAACTTCGGCACAATATGCATTATGTATTTAGTCCCAAGTTGTTGAGGGGCATTTCATAAGCCATCTCAATAATTTTCTTGTCGCTCTCGAACCATTTCTGTTCAGTCCGTTTTGAAAAGCGTCCACCGCCATTCCTTCTGATACATTGGGCAAAGCCATTCTCACTCGGTTGAAACGGGCGAGGAAATCCCTAAGTCCTTCTCTCGGTGACTGTTTGATAGCAAAGATATCATTCACTCCCGCCTCTGCCTTTTTGTCTCCGGCGTGGGCCTTCACATATTTATCGGCCATTTCTTCGAAGGTTTCGATGGAACGGCCTGGTAGTTGCGAGTACCAGGTCAGTGCTCCTCCCGCAAGGGTTTCGCTGAATTTCTTTAGCAGAACGGAGGATACTTGTTCCTTTGTGAGGTCGTTGCCTTTTACAGCGGTGACGTAGTGGGTCACATGATCCTCAGGGTCGGTCGTGCCATCGTATATTTTCAAGTAGGGCGGCATTTTGAAACTCTTCGGTATGGCATGCAGGGCAGCGCTGTCGCTGTACGGCTACTCGACGAACCGACCGACATCTCTCTTCGACAATAACTTAGGAGCGCCCAGTATTTTATCGACCCTTTTCTGGTTCTCTCTCATATGGTCCCGCAGTGCCTTGTTCTCATTTTCCATTTCTTCCATCCTTTTCAGAATGGTTGTGAGGGCGTCATTACCTGCATTATTAACAACATTGTTAGTGATATCTGTCGTTGCGGGCAAGGAGGAAAGTTGATCATGTTGCTCGTTCTATGGATACGTAGCACAGGTTCTCGCAGTTTCTGCGGCCGCGCCCTAATGGGCTTATGGAGGACGCTGGTTAGTGTATCAGTTAACCAGCACTCAAGGAGCTTCTTTATCGCTAGCGGTGCCTCCTCTCCCACGGATGTGGAGGTTGTCTTGCCAAGGGATTTCGTGATGCTGCAGTGGGGAGGGGTGATCCACCTCGCCTGGGAGAAGCATTGGGCGTTGTGTCCTCGCCCACTGCTTCTGAGCTATCATGGATGATGTCTATGAAGTTGGTTGGGAGGTCACTCATAATTCTTGCTCTTTTTTCTCTGTTACCTGCCATGTTAGATCTATGCAAGCGGAGAGAATTTTTTTTTATTTACGTCATCAATCAGTGCCGGTTGTAGATCTAGAAGAAACTAAAAAAACTTAGCTTGAAAATCTCCACAGACGGCGCCAAATTGTTAGACCGAGAAATATAATCTCCGGTTAAACTATTAAATTTATATAATGAAGGGTCAAATCTAGTTAAGGATAATGACTCTAGATATTAAGTGTAAGGATGCACGATATATGGGACTGAGTTCGCATATGATTGATGACAATAAATATGAAATACTCTTGCAACAAGAATATTAAATGAGATATATCCAGCAATAAATATCAATAAATGGTATTTATGTAAATAAAAAGAATGATTCACCTGACAATGAATTGGCAAGGTGAATATTCTGCCTGACAATGGTGAATGGCAGATAGATCCAAGATTTGCATGAACAATTCTTGGATCTGGTGGAAAAGTGGAAAATAATATGAACGAGAATCTTTATAAAAAGCCAGCCTTTGTGTTTTTATCCGAAAGGGAGTCTTCTTCTCAAAAGTATTCTTATTAGAAAAATATTACATGCCCTTGTCATTGTCTCTTCTTTCTATATATATGGACTCATTTTCTTAGAAAAAACCTAATAGTATAAACACCAGGAATATTCACTAGAATATTCCCTTTTTCAATACTCTATTTTGACAAATTAGCCGTTACAAGTCTTATCACTAATAATCGATCTCGACCCCGATCCTTGTTGACATTTTGACTGCGATCTCTATTGATATCTCGACCACGGCTTATTTCGACACCTCGGCCTTTAATCACGCTATGTCTTAGGCGAGCTCGGCCGATGAAATTCATTAATGCCATTTTATGCTAAATACTCCAAGGACAAATTTTTGGCCTATACAATATATACATTAATTAATACAAGAAATTCTTTCAACAATCATTAAAATCTCATTTTGGGGTTAACAAAAATGACTGTAGAATATAAGAATTATTTAGCTATGCAATTAGTCTATGTAAAACGCGTAATGATGTCAAGATTTTAACGTTTGTTTCATAGAACCGATTTAATTTGTTTGGAATTGAGGTATAGTTATTATAATATTCATATTTTGGAACAGGCAACTCTGGAAAACTTAGACAACCTTTTTGACATTATTCAAATCTTGAAAATAATAATGAGGCACTTAAACCATTTGCGTAAGCTTACGCATATCTTGACTAATTGAGAATTCAAATTTTCTTCTATAACAATTGCACCTACTTTGAATAAGCAATTCGATATATAATTTAGAATCTTACATATACATTGTAATTTTTTGGTGAAGGGGATCCAAAAGAACCCTTTCCGCCCCTGCGCTCGACCGTTCCACCGCAGCCAACATGGTTGCTTGAACGTGGGTCCGCCCCGGGCTCAGGATACAAGTATATATATATAAATCAGTTGAAGGGAAGAGTTTGGTATTAAAAAACGTTAAATAATTGATCAATAATGGCATCCAACAAAGTGAAAATTCCCACCATAGATTTCTGCAATTCAGAACTAAAACCAGGTACTGCACAATGGGAATCCACAAAAACTCAAGCTTTTCAAGAATATGGTTGCTTTGAAGCAATATATGATAAGGTTCAAAATGAAATTCGAGAAGCAAGGTTTGATACTTTAAAAGAAATCCTTCCATTGAAAGCCGAATTGAGAGATTATTCAAAGAAAACTTTTAAACGTTTCCAAAATGAGATTCCACGCTTTCCATTTTATGATAGTGTCCACAATGCTGATTTGCTTATCCCTGAAAGTTTTGACACTTTTGCCAATACTTTTTGGCCTGATGGAAATCCTGATTATTGGTAGGCAAAAATTTACACGCACCCGGTATCTATGCTTCATTATTAATTCTCTTTCCTTTTAGGGAATTACGGTATTTTTATTTCGAGCAGTGAAAACAACCTCTTTCAGAAATAAAAAGTAAGACTGCGTATAATAGACCCTTATGGTCCGGCCCTTCTCGAACCCCGTGCATTGCTAGAGCTTAGTGTACCATACTACCTCTTTTTTTTTTTTTACAGTATTTGTTTCGAGTTTAACTAATATCTACCGACATTATAAATAATTTTTACACTATTTAGGTCACACTCTTAGAAAATCACTGTTTTTAATTCAACGGAGCAAAGATTTGTCGTTTTTCCGACTATAATTCTGAAGCTTCGACTTTGATCTTTTTGGACTAGTACCAAGATCGAGTCCTAGATAAGTGGATCTAATTTTAATTGCCAAAACAGTTATCAATGAAAATGGCTCCCTCTTTAGTGAGATTATATGAGCAAATTCTTGAACCAAAGGCATAATGTAACGATCAGGTTGGTCGTTTTGAGTGTATTAGCCCCGATCCCCTATTTACTATTTTCTCCGTATTTGTTTCTGCTTATGTGACTTGCCGGAAGGTCTTGTTTTTGGTTTCAGAGTGATTTGGGATACTTAGTCTCTAAAACATAAGCTTAAGTCTTAAAATTTTGACCGTAGTCAATATTATGTGAAGACGACTCCGGAATGGAGTTCTGTCAGTTTCGTTAGCTCCGTTGGGTGATTTTGGACTTAGAAGCGTATCCGAACTGTGAATTTGAGGTCTGTAGCTAATTTAGGCATGAAATGACGAAAGCCGAACTTTTACGGAGTTTGGCCAAGGGTTGACAATTTGATGTCGGGGTCGGATTCCGATTCCGCAAGTTGGAGTAGGTCTGTAATGTTTAATATGACTTGTGTGTAAAATTTGAGGTCAATCGGACGTAGTTTGGTATGATTCGACATTGTTTGTAGAATTTGGAAATTTCGAAGTTCATTAAATTTGGATTGGAGAGTGATTCGTATTTTTGATGTTATTTGATGCGGTTTGAGGATTCGACTAAGTTTGTATAGTGTTTTCGGACTTGATGGTATGTTTGGTTGAGGTCCCGGGGCCTCGGGTGAGTTTCGGGTGGTTAACAGATCATTTTTCGACTTTGGTTGATGGCTGATATCTACTGATGTATATTTTCTGGTTTCCTCTTACGTGTTCGCGAAGGGTTAATGTGAGTTGGGAACATTTTGTTCTTCGCGTTTGCGAAGAAGAGGACGCGAACACGAAGGTATGGTTTGCGTGTGCATCGCGAATGCTTGAGTAGTGTCGCGTTCGTGAAGAGAAGTGAGGCAGCTGGGGACCCCAGGTCTTTGGTTTACACGTTCGCGAGGTATGGGCCGCGTTCGCGATAAGTTGAGCTTGTAAAGCTTCGCGTTCGTGAAGCGTTGATCGCGTTCGTGAAGCATTGATCGCGTTCGTGACGAGTAAATTGGGAGGCAGTCTGAGTTGGCCTACGCTAACACGAGAGGACGGTCGCGTTCGCGAAGAAGGAAATCTGGGCAGACAATATTAATTTAAAAAACGAGGGTTTGAACCCATTTTACATATTTTGAACTAGAGAACACGGAATTGGGAGATTCTTGAAGGGATTTTTGTGGAGTTGATTGGGGTAAGCGATTCCTACTTGGTTTTGGTTAAATCCCATGATTTCATCTTTAATTTTATCATCTAATTTGTGATTTGGGTTGAGAAATTGGGAAAAAAGAGAATGAACTCTTGAGTTAGAATTTTGAGGTTTTGAATAAGATTTTGTTATCTGATTTGAGTAATTTTGGTACGAGAGAACTCGTGAGTGAATGGGATTTCGGGTTTTGTGATGTTTGTCGGATTTCGAGACGTAGGCCCGGGGCCGGCTTTTGACCAATTTCGGATTTTGGCTTGTAATTTCATATTTTTCTTGTGGAATTTATTCCTTTAGCCTATATTAATTATCTCGTACTGCTTGTTGCTAGATTCAGGGCGTTTGGTGATTGATTCGAGGGGCAAGGGCATCGCAGAGTAGGATTTTGTATAGTTTGAGGTAAGTAACAGTTTTAAATTTGGTCCTGAGGGTATGAAACTCTAGGCTTTTGGTATGATGTGACTATTTTGGAGGTGACGCACATGCTAGGTGACGGGCGTGTGGGCGTGCACCGTGAGGGATTGTGATGGTCTGTCCCGTGAGACTGTAAAGTCGAATAGCCTCTTGTTAATTACATGTTCTCTCTGTGTTATAGAAATTTGACTGCAAATCATGTTAGAAATCATGTTTTGGCTATGTGATGGTACTGTTGGGGCCCGCAAAGGTCGTGTACCTGTTGAAGTATTTTCTAATTATTGTCTTGTACTCAGTCATGGTTTTATTTGCATATCATATCTCAGTCTTTTCTTGATTCTTATTGATACACTATATTATTTTGTTTGTGTCTATATTTATGATTTCTGAGAGCCAGAGAGACTAGAGAGGTTGGTGACTGAGTTAGGGCCTGAGTGCCAAGCTGTGAGCTATATATATGTATATGAGTCAGGTTGCACACCATAACGAGTCTTAGGGCTGTATATATGGATCGGGTTGTACGCCGCAACGAGCCTCCGAGCTGTATGTATATATATATGAATCGGGTTGCACACTGCAATGAGCCTTATGGCTATTTATATGGGATCGGGTTGCACGCCGCAGCGATATAGCGATTGGGCTGAAGGAGCCCCTCCGGAGTTTGCACACCCCCAGTGAGCACATATACCTATTGAGTGTGAGTACCGAGGGCTGAGAGCCGAGCGATTGAGTTGTTGTAATGAGTTGACTGAGTGTTGCCCTAAGAGGATGTACTTTCTTATTCATTTGTTTATGCACTTAGTTGCTATCTATCATTGTCGTGAAATTTTTGAAAGATTCTATATCCGGATTTACCTGCACTTTGACTGAATAAAATTGATTTGATTTAAACTGCCGGATTTGAAAGCATGTCTATTCCTTGCAGAAATTATTGAAAATGAACTGTATAGTATAGCTCGTCACTACCTTCTCAGTTCCTTATTTATTTATGTTACTTGCTGAGTTAGTTGTACTCATGCTATACCCTGCACTCCATGTGAAGATCCAGGTGTGTTTGATCACGAAGGTCGTTGAGTTCGTGCGCGATCGAGTGCCGGAGACTACGAGTGTGATGACCCAAAATGTCATCTTTAAATTTAATGATTAATTATGTGATCTAAGAACTATTTACCATTACTCGACTTGCGTGTGCAGTCCGTAAAAAAATTTCGGAAAGTTTTCAGGTGAAAAATGAATTTAAATGTGAATTAGAGCTTTAAAACTCAATTGAGTTGACTTTGGTCAACAGTTTGAGCAAACAGACTCGGATCAGTATTTTGACAATTTTAGTAGGTCTGTATCGTGATTTGAGACTTAGGCGTATGCCCGGAATCAAATTCCGAGGTTCCTAGCCAGAGATATGGAATTTTGATGAAAAATTAAAAGTTTAAGTTCAAATAGTGACCGGATGTCAAATTATGTGCAAACGACCTCAGAATAGAATTTTAATGATTTCAACAGCTCCGTATGGTGATTTTAGACTCAGGAGCGTGATCGGAATTTTATTTAGATGTCCGTAGTAGAATTAGGCTTGAAATGCCGAAAGTTGAATTTTTGGGAAGTTTGACCGAGGGGTTGACTTTTTGATATCGGGGTCGAAATCCGATTCTGAAAATTTTCATAGCTCAGTTATATCATTTATGACTTGTGTGCAAAATGTAAAGTCATTCCGAATTGATTTGATGTGTTTCGACACAAGATATAGAATTTAAAAGTTCAAAGTTCATTGATTTTGATTTGAGGTGTGATTCATTGTTTTGATGTTGTTTGATATAGTTTGAAGGCTCGACTAAGTTCGTATGGTATTTTGGGACATGTTGGAATAATTGGTTAAGGTCCCGAGGGTCTCGGGTGGATTTCGGAAGGTAAACGGAATAGATTTCCGACAAAGTACTGGAAATCTGTTGCAGAAATTCCGTACGTGGAGCCAAGTTTGGAAGCTTATATCTCGCAATGCATAAGGAATCATAAAATGCGCAAAACATGAAAGTTCTATTCGTTGGATTATAGGTTCCAGAAAGTTAAACTATGCATTATTTGGACATTCGTACAGAAAGTTATGATGGATTGAATGAAAGCTGGTAGAGCAGTTTCGCCAGAAATTTCGCCAGAAATTCTGATGCATACAGCCGACTTTGGGAGCTTATATCTCCCAATACATAAGGAATCGGAATAATTGCAAAACATGACAGTTGTAGTTGATGGATTCTCGTTTCCAGAAAGTTAAACCATTTATCATTTGGACATTTGTACATAAAGTTATGATCAATTGAAGTAAGACTGGCAGAGCTGTTTCTGGTGGACTTTTAGTGACGAAAAATGGACTTTTAGTGACGGATTGACAGAAACTTAAGGACCAAAAAATGGTTATTTCATTCATTTCGTTTTGGATTTTTGGAGCACGATTCTTGGGCGATTTTTGGGTGATTTTTACGGGAAAATATTGGGGTAAGTGTTCCTTATCCTATATTGATTATATTTCATGATTCCATACTCATTTACATCATGAATCCCTGAATTTATGGAAGAAAAATCAAGATTTTTGTAAAATCTTCCAAAAACGAAAATTTAAGATTTGGAGGTCGAGTTGTTATCGGATTTTGATAAAATTGGTATGGGTGGACTCGTAATTGAATGGGTTGTCAGATTTTATAAGTTTCGCCGGATTCCGAGATGTGGGCCCCACGGGCAAATTTTGAGCTACTTTCGAATTTTAATGAAAATGTAATATTTTTTTATGAAATTAATTACTATAATTTTTGTTGACTGTATTGAATTAATTATGACTAGATACGAGTCGATCGGAGTCGAAAAATCGAGAAAAAAGCATAATACTTGGTTAAATTGGAACAAGTCGAGGTAAGTGACTTGTCTAACCTTGTGTGGGGGAAATTTTCCCTAGGATTGGTATTGATGTGATTATTGAAATGTGTTGAAAGTCGTGTGCATGAGGTGACGGGTGTGTACACGGGTTAAATTGTGAAAGATTATATTTTTAAATTGTGTAGATCACTGTTACGCATTTATTAAATTATTTTATCTTGTTATATTCTTCATCATTGATGTGAGATATATACTTCAAATTTGTTTGATCTTTTCTTACTAATTGTTTTACCTGTTTAGTTGAAACTTGGTTTCTTTTATTCTGTGCATTATTTGAAGGTTGATTTTCTTTAAATTAAATATTATTAATATGAAGTATTTGACATTTCTAAACTTGATATTGAAGCAACATAGTAAAGATTTTAAAATATTATTTTCCTAAATTATTTACTCCTGAATATTTTTATACTCATTGTGATGGAGCCGTGAGCTCTTTATTGTGGAAGAATATTATTGATAAATTATTTTGACATGAGCTGTGAACTCTTTATTGTGAAAAACTATTATTGATAATTTATTTTGGCATGAGCCGTGAGCTCTTTATTGTGGCAAACTATTATTGATGATTTATTTTGGCATGAGCCGTGAACTCTTTATTGTGGAAAAATATTGTTGTTGAATTATTTTGGCAAGTTAAATTATTTGAGCACTTGAGGTGCAAATTGTGATTTATTGTGATATTGATACGCATGCGGTGAGATAAGGGTGGCTTGATATGCGTGGTTAGTAGGGGAACTACTAGAAGTCATGCGGTGTGATAAGGGTGGCTAAAACGCGGGATGCTATTTCGGGAAAAATATTTTCTTTAAATAAATTGTGAAGGCTCCCGCAGTGATATAAGGAAATGAGATATTGTGAATGTATTTATGATTTGGGACTACGAGGCGGTACCTCGGGAGTGCCCTTGTTGATATTGATTTATAGCCGTAGTTGCCTTTGATTATTATTGTGATTTTCATAAAGTTGAAGGAAATTCTGTTTTGATTTCCACGAGATATTATTTGCAATTATTTGTTGTTATTAAATGTGACATACTATTTGATTCATTTTCAATGTCATTTTATTTTACTACATTGATAAACATTTTACCATGCCATTATTATATTCCAGTAGGGCCTCACCTGACCTCGTCACTACTCTACCGAGGTTAGGCTTGGCACTTACTGGGTACTACTGTGGTGTACTCATACTACGCTTCTGCACATCTTTTTGTGCAGATCCAGGTACATTTTACCAGCCTAGACGTCAGTGAGTTACTTGCGCACGGAGACTTCGAGGTATATCTGCCAGCGTCCGCAGACTCCGGAGTCCCCTTCTATCATTTTATGTTGCTTCTTTATATTTTATTTAGACCTTGACATATAGAGACATTGAGAATAAATTCTTAGAAGCTTGTGACTTATTTCTACCGGGTTTTGGGAGTTGAAATTGTTTGAATTGTAGTTTATTTATTTCAGATATTTATTATTATTCCGCATTGATAAGCTTACCTAGTCTTAGAGACTAGGTGCCATCACGACATCCTACGGAGGGAATTTGGGGTCGTGACAACGAGGTAGCTGCCGGCGTCCGCAAACCTTGTCTCTCCTTCTATTTTTTTTTTATTTTCTGTACTGATACTTAGACAATGTTGGTATTAGACTGGATATCTAGATGCTCATGACTCAGTGACACTTCGATGTCGGGCTATTTGTTTTCCGCACTTATGTTTTATTTTGGATTTACCCCCGTTTTTATGAAAAACTCCGATTATTTAAATGTCTTAGTTCATTTGTGTTAAATCTTGAAATATTTTTGAAAGGTCGGCTTGTCTAGTATCACGATAGGCGTCATCACGACGGGTTAGGTTTTGGGTCGTGACACAATTGGACTTGATTTGACCAAAGTTCCAACTATACACCTTTTTTTTCGGGGATCTTATTACCCCCTTGGACTATTATAAAGTAAAATTATTGCCACCCTAAATGATGATGTGGCAAAGTGTATGTATTTCACTCTTTTTGAGAGAGTGAAAAGCCCAAAAATTTACTAACTAATCTTTTTCTTTTTCTTTTCTTTTTCTTAGTGTTTTGTCTTTTACTTTTTTTCTTCTCCTTTCCCATATGACAAAGCCACCATTGAGAGGCATTGTGCTCCATTTACAGCACCATTTCTTTGAAAATTTATTTTTTAACTTTATATTGGTACTTTTTCCTCAATCTTTTTTGGGTTTATTCTTATCTTTGCATTAGCAAGAAAGTAAATTTAAATTTGATTATATATAAATGTGTCATCTTTTTATTGGATATTACACTTAATTAATTATAACATTAACTTAACGATAATTTTTTTCCCTTTCTTTTCGAAGATATACAGTCCTTTTCTTAAAAATTCGTCAGCAACAATGACAAAAAATTATCATACGTGAATATTACTTTTTGAACCGAAATCGAAATCGGAGAATTAAAATTTTGGACTTCATTGTTCTTGTTGTTGCTATTAGTCATGAAAGAATAGAATAATAGATCAAAATAAGAAACATACTGAGAGAGAGAAAAAGAGTAAAGACATATACACATTGTAGGCGAGTGTGTTTTACCTCCCAAAAAAAATCTGGTTATGACATTTCAAGGAGATATTTATTCCACTTTAGAACAGTTTAAGGGGGTAATAGAATCCCCGTAAAAAAAAAGTGTGTAGTTAAAACTTCGGTCATAGGTTGAGGGGGTATTTATGTCTTTTCCCTTATATTATTGCTATAGGAGCAGGTACAATTACAAGCAAGATGTTTAGTACAGGTTCTTATAGTACTGTTCCAATTATATTTTGACCACTTTACCGACTATTGTGATCGAAAAATTAATAACTTGTGTCATTTACATAATTACAAATCTCACTTTTTATGTAAAGTTATTCGTAGATTTCTTTTTGAGTGACCTGATAGTTTGAAATATTTTTGTCTTTACACTAATAATGTATATAAGTTAAACTTGTATGCATTTGAATATCACATAGTATTACTATTTCTACAAGTTATATGATTGATTTAAAATATACACAAACTAACTTGGCAGCAATGTGATAAAGTCCTACTATGAGCCGCTAGTGAAATTGGATGAAATGGTGAAAAGGATGGTTTTAGAGAGTTTGGGACTGAAAAATTACATTGATGAATTCTTGGATTTTTCCAACGTCTTCTTTCTGCGATTTGCATATTACA
This sequence comes from Nicotiana tabacum, assembly GCF_000715075.1. Classification (NCBI taxonomy): domain Eukaryota; kingdom Viridiplantae; phylum Streptophyta; class Magnoliopsida; order Solanales; family Solanaceae; genus Nicotiana; species Nicotiana tabacum. Next base: position 124,095,646 of record NC_134088.1, on the reverse strand, counting down.
AAACAGCTCCAGGTGAAGATGGGAGAGAAATAGGATTGCCTGAACACACAGATGTTGATTTCTTGACTATAATAAAAGGAAATCAAGCTGGATTGCAAGTTCTAAAAATTGGAGAGTGGATTGATCTTAATGTTTCACCAAATTCCTGCGTTGTTTTATCGACGGATTCCTTCATGGTAAGTATTTTATGTTTGGTTAATCCTTACCTCTTAAGTTATTTTTCGGTTGAGTTACGCCCAAGGTTCATTTTCTTATCGTGGTTTCAAGTCAGACACATTTCAAGCCTTGGTTTACTGGATGTCGGGACCCTATTATACTGTGGACGCTTCAGATGTCCGGTCCTGAGCGTGCAATGTGGTATTAGAGTCCCACTTCGGTTCTATATTGGTCAAAATCTGCCTTTAGGATATTCATGTCAAAATAACACTGCGAGAAAGATCCGCAAATCATCATTTAAAGACGGTCATGAAGTCACATTCGTCGAGGTCAAGGAGTCTAAGAAAGTCGTGGTGAAAATACCGATGAGGACCAAGGTCGAGAAGTCGAGGAGAGTCACGGTCAAGTCATCAACTATGATCATGGTCGAAGAGTCGAGGAGGGTCGTGGTCGAATATTGACGATAGAGTTGTACTAGCATGTAACGTCTAGTTTTCAAAATGGAATCAGGAAGAGAATATTCTAGTGAATATTCCTTATATTTGCACTATTAGGGTTTTTCGAGAAAGGATCCCATATAAAAAGAAGGAAGAGAGAGAGAGGAAAGTTACGTGAAATCCATTCTTGTAAGAACAACACTTTGAAAAAGATCTATTCTTCACTCAATACAAGATTTTACTTTTCATTAAGATTCTTGCCAGATCCAAGGAATCATCGACTGTTTGAGGATCTGTCATCCAATCATTGTCAGGTGGAAGTTTCCTTTGTTCCACTTTTTGTTGCTTAAATTATTCCCCTTAATTACGTGACTGCCACCAGATTGACATTTATTGAATATCTTACATCATGACTCAGTATTACCAGTCTTGGGAAGATGTTATATTTGTTTTCACTTTTGGTTTCGACACTTGTATTAAATTATATGTTTAAAAAAAGAAAGAAAAAGGCTCGAAATGTAATTGTAATCGGCTTACCTAGTCTTAGAGGCTAAGTGCCATCACGACGCCTGTGGTGAGATTTTGGATCGTGACACAAACAATAATAGTTCTGCACAGCATATTTGAATTCACAGTCATAGTAACAAGAGCCAGTTAGTAAATTATTATTATGGTTGCTATGATCCTTTGCAATACCCACTTTTATTTCCGTATGGTCAAAATGGATGGTACTGTGGTATTCAAAAGATTACACAACCTGGACATAAACTGATAAAAATAGAACTTACTATGAAAATGAACAACTTCCAAGTGTATCGAATATGTGTTCAATTGATGGACTACTTGGGATGGAAGCTGAAGTTCTACAAAAGGGTAAACGAAAAAAGGATACTGTTTCTTATTGTGAATACTATTGTTACAAACTTCAGATGAGAGATAACGAAAAAAACAGAGTTTTACATTCTGGTAGATTATTTCAACAATATTCAGTTGATGAATTCATAAAAGTAAAAGCTCAAAGGTTAGATTTTGCCTCATTTAATCAAGATTTATTTCAAATTGATGTACTGCAAGGTCTTTTGGATATCCTAAGACTTGACGAAAGAGAAGCTTCCAAGATAGGAGGAAAGATTTTTCTTCCGACAAGTTTTACGGGTGCTCCGAGAGATATGCGGCAGCGTTATATGGATGCTATTGCATTAGTGCAATATTTTGGAAAGCCTGATATAGTTTTAACTATGACATGCAACCCATGTTGGCCAGCAATAAAAGAATATTTGCTCCCAACGGATGAAACTCAAAATAGGTCTGATTTAATTAGTCGAGTATTCAGAGCAAAGGTAGAAGAGATGAAAATAAATATATTAAAAAGAAATATATTTGAAAAACTTATAGCTTTTATATACACTATAAAATTTCAGAAACGTGGTCTTCCACATGCTCATTTTCTTGTTATACTTGCAGATGACTATAAATTATTAACACCCGAAGCTTTCGATAAATTTATTTCTGCTGAGATGCCTGATCCAGATAAAAACTTACTTACATAAGCTTGTTATTAAACACATGATACATGGGCCTTGTGGTCATTTGAAACCTACGAATTTATGTATGAAGAAGAAATAGTAAAAATTTAAGTGTCCAAAGAGCTTCGCCACTGAGACAACGAAAGGTAAGGACTCATATCCAATTTATAGAATACGAAGCACTGGTAAATATGTGAAAGTTAGAAAATAATTTCTTGATAACTCATGGGTTTTTTCTTACAATCCTTATCTTTTGGGCAAATATAATTGTCATATAAACGTTGAGGTTTGCTCTGATATTAAAGTTGCCAAATATATATACAAATATATTTGTAAAGGACATGATAAGATTTTATTTGGCTTACATGAAAATAATACAAATATAGAAATAGATTATATGAAAGAGTTTTAATCTGCTAGATGGGTATCACCTCCAAAAGCTATGTGGCGGTTATTTGCCTTTCCTATCAGTGAAATGACTCAAAGTGTTTATCATCTCCTGTTATATCTTGATGAGCTACAATTTGTCTCTTTTAGAAAAACTGACACAATAAATAGTATCGTGAAAAACCCTATGATTAAGAAAACGATGTTGACAAAATTCTTCTTGATGAATGAAACAAACAAAGATGCTAAAAAGCTTAAGTTGTTGTATAAAGATTTTTCACAATATTTTGTATGGTCATCTACTTACAAAATGTGGACTCGACGACAACAAGGTAATGTTATCGGGCGTGTTGTAACGTGTCATCCAACAGAAGGAGAAATATATTACCTTAGATTATTACTAATGAATGTAAGAGGACCAAAATCATATAAAGATCTTTTGACAGTAAATGGAATATGTTGTGACACATTTAAAGAATCTGCAGAAAAAAGAGGATTGTTGCATTATGACAACAACTTAGTTGAATGTATGTATGAGGCTGCCTGCTATCAAATACCTTATAATTTAAGACGTTTATTTGCTACAATATTAGTATATTGCAGCCCTAGCAATCCAAGAGAACTGTGGAAACAATTTGAAAATTCAATGTTTGAAGACTTTAAGAGCTTAGCGAATATAGCGGCAAAAGATATCCATCTTGCTGTCTTGAATCACATTAATAATATACTACATTCTATGGGGCATGATATTAAATGACAGTTTTGTCTAGTGTGAACTTTATTTTCAGAGGGTAAAAAAGGCGAATGAGCATGAGCCCAACTCTTAATTACAAAAGTATTTCCTTAATTGTATTACTTCACTATTTTGCAAGACCATTCATGTCAATCTAAATAATATATTTAAAAATAAAAACTTCATATGCATCTTTATTCAATAAAAATTATCGCATTTCTAAATTAACCATATAATTTTAAACTTAATTGGTTGGAATTAAACATCAAGGAAAAAGGAGTAAAAAGATTACCAATATTTCATCAATTTGCTTTTTCTTTGTGTTTGTGTGTTATTTGTTTCTCACATTCTAATTTAAAATTTACAATAAATCTTTTTAGCATAATAATAAGTAGGATTATTTGTAGCACAAAATTTATAGACAACACATTTTAGTAATTTCTTTGCGTATTAAATTTAAGAGAAAACAGTCCCTAATTTATTAAACCTCATCAACTTGTGCATAACCAAAGAGTTTGCATTTTTCTTCATTGACAATTCATTACTTAATAGTATTAAATAAGATGTGATGTCTTCCTTTAACACAAAGAAAAATATATGTTATTAGAAATGGATCTGGAAATGTAGAAACAAATATTTCTAAAGGAGTACCAATTCTATTCTTTCTTTTTATAGACCTTCTTCGTTAAGTGATAGAATTAAAGGCAGTTGTTGAGCAGTTGCACTTTGAAATATTTATTTTACATTCAAAATAATCATAAAGATTCAAATGGTAATGATATTACGGTTTGAATAGTAATACCGTGTACCTTTTCTCTTTTTCTTATTAACCTGTCCATTTCCTTTTTCATGTACCCTCCCATTTAGCAACTTAACATAAATATAGTGGATAAGTTGTTTATCTCACTTAAAATTTTTATCTTCTTTAGATATGTAACATCCTTTTTTCTTAGATTAAGAATGTATATTATGATAAATTATAAGCCTTAGATAGAGGTTAGTGATCAACTGAATTGTTTTTGGCTAACTGAATTGTCACGATCCAAAATTCTAACCTGTCGTGATAGAGCCTATCTCGATACTAGGCAAGCCGACAATCTCAATAACTCACAATTTTTTTAAGTTTGAAAATATGATATTTAAACACAACTCACAAATCTCGCAAATACCGATTCAAGCAATCCCAAAACCTAGTGTCACTAAGTACATAAGCATCTAATATGAATACAAGTCTGGAAAATACGGTCCATAATAGTGTGAGACCAAATACTATAAATAAGGAGATAAGGAAGGAGAGGTAAGGTCTGCGAAACACGACAACTACCTCTGAATCTTCGGAAAATCAACTATGCGAAAGAATCAACACACGCTATGTCCGGGAACACTTGGATCTGTACAAGAACTACAAAGTGTATTATAAGTACAACCAACTCAGCAAGTAACAATAATAAATAAGGAACTGAAGATAGTGACGAGCTACACAGTTATAGTTCACTTTTAGTAATTCCAACAAAGAATAGACATGCTTTCAAATCCACCAGTTTAAGTCAAATCAATTTTATACAGTTCAAGTTCATGTAATCCGGATATAAAATTTTTCAGAGTGTTTCACAAAAATGACAGATAGTAACTAAGAGCAACAACAAATGAAAAGCAAGTACAGCCTCTCAGGGCAATAATCACTCAACTCATCACAACAGCTCAACTACTCGGCTCTCAGCCCTCAGCACTCACACTCAATGGGTACCCACGCTACTGAGGGTGTACAGACTCCGGAGGGGCTCCTATAGTCCAAGCGCTATAATCTGCACGGACAACTCACATGTTGCACAGACAATTCACGTGTTATAGTATCAATATCTGGATCCGCACGTACAACTCACGTGCTGCACGGACAACTCACGTGCTGCATGGACAACTCACGTTCTATAGTATAATATCTGGATCCGCATGGATAAATCACGTGCTACATGGACAACTCATGTACTATAGTATAATATCTGGATCCGCATGGACAACTTGCGTGCTCCACGGACAACTCACGTGCTATAGTATATTATCTCACAATCAGGCTCTCGGCCTCGCTCAGTCATAAATCTCTCCAGTCTCTCGGACTCTCAACAATCATGAAATCATCCCAAACAACAATCATATGATGCATCAATAATGAATAATAGAGACTGGGATAACATAATCAAGTAAACTGTGACTGAGTACAAAACAACAATTAAGAAGATAGTTCAACATGTACACGACCTATGTGGGTTCCAACAGTACCAACATATAGCCTAAACATGGTTTCTAACATGACTTACAATGCAATTTCCACAACACATAGAGAGCACATAGCTAACAACAAGTTATTCAACATTACAGTTTCCACGGGACGGACCAAGTCACAATCCCCTCGGTGCATGCCCACACGCCCGTCACCAAGCATGTGCGTCACCTCCAAAATAATCACATTATACAAAGTCCGGGATTTCATACCCTGAGGACCAGATTTATAACTGTTACTTACTTCAAGCCGTGTAATTCTTTATTCTGCAATATCTTTTTCTCGTGAATTGAACTCCAAATGACTCGAATCTAGCCACAAATAATTCGATTCAGTCAATAAAATTTATCTCAAAACTCGCCTGTAAGGCCCACATCTCGAAACCTGTCAAAAGTTATAAAATACGGAAGCCCATTCAACCACGAGTCTAACTATACCAATTTTACCAAAATCCGACATCAACTCGACCTCCAAATCTTCAAATTACACCAAGAGGATTTTCTAAAATTTTCAACTCAATTCACTAATTTAATGATAAAAACAATAATAGATTCATGTAATTTAACCAAAATCAAATTAGGAATTCTTACCCCAATGTTTTCCTTAAAAAACTCTCGAAACATCGCCTCATCCGAGCTTTCTTGGTCCAAAAATGGAAGAATGAGACAAATTTGGACTTTATTCTGCTGCCCAGGGGTTTGTTCTTCGCGTTCACGATGAACAAATTCTCCAACAGCCATTTTCAAACCCTTCTCAGATAGCCTATAGTATAATGGTCATAACTCTTTGTACAAACCTCCAAACGATGAATGGTTTAACTTTCTGAAAACTAGCCATCAAGGGCTATAACTTTTATTTGTTCCTCATCTCCCAATTCCTTATAGATTGCGAAATATACGCCTCTAAAGTTAGCCCTCTGCAACAAAGACTTTCAAACTCTTCTTAGACAGCCTGTAGTGTATCTACCATAACTCTTTGCACACAACTACAAATAATAAATCGTTTACCTTTATGAAAACTATACACAAATGGTTACAACTTTTATTTTTGGATCATCTCCAAATTCATTATAGATAGCGAGATATGAGCCTCCAAAGTTAGATGACAGACAACAAAAATTCCTTCTTCGCAAACGCGAAGAACAGAGTCCCATCGTCAAAATCCTTCCGCGCGAATGCGAGAGGCTCCTTGCGAACGTGAAAAACAATACTAGAACCAACAACCAACAACATCAAAAAACCCAAACTTGGTCCGGAACTACCCCGAATCAAACCCGAGGCCCCCGGGACCTCGTCCAATCATACTAACCAGTCCCAATATATAACACGAACCTGCTCGAGGCTTCAAATCACATCAAACAACACAAAAAATACGAATCACACATAGATTCAAGCCTAATGAACTTTGAAACTTCCAATTTCTACAAACAACGTCGGAACCTATCAAAGCACATCTGATTGACCTCAAAGTTTGCACACAAGTCATAATTGACATAACGAAGCTATTCCAATTTTCAGGATCGGATTCTGACCCTCATATCAAAAAGTCAACTCCCCGGTCAAACTTAAATTTCTATTTTAGCCATTTCAAGCCTAATTTAGCTACGGGCTTCCAAAAATAATTTTGAACACGCTCCTAAGTCCAAAATTACCATACGGAGTTATTGGAATCATTAAAACTCTATTCCGAGGTCGTTTACACATAAGTCCATATCCGGTCAACTTTTCTAACTTAAAATTTTCAATTATGAGACTGTCTCATTTCACTCTGAATTCCCTATGGACCCGAACCAACTAACCTGGTAAGTCTTAAAACGACTGTAAAGCATAAATTGAGAAGCAAATGGGGGAACGGGGCTGTAATACTCAAAACGACCGGTCGGGTCGTTACATTCTCCCCCACTTTAACATACTTTCGGCCTCGAATGTGCCAAGAGTTGTTCTTAACCTTCAAATCTCTATTCCACCTTACCACGCACATATCCGGGGTGATCTCACGTCACCCTATTCTATATAGGCATGACCGTACAACATAACTAAAAAATTTTAATTTAACCTTAGCCCAAAAACCTTGGAGCCAAATTTCTAGCATCTAGAATTCTTTTCAAGACCCGAATCTCACATCTACCCACTGTATAAGCCTGAACAAGTTGTACCCAGCAATAACCATAATCCCAGATACAGTTGCATAACATACTACACAACTCACATACTTGTAACACCATTCCTGATCACAATAACTACTCAAAACCAACCAAGTACTAGTATAAAACCTCGCATTCAACAGAACTTCATTCCAAAACCTTCGTACACTACGAATGATGAAAGAAACATTCAAAACCTAATAACCACTCATCAGATCAACTAACCATGGAGCTCTCTCGCCCCAACCGGAACCATAATCCTCTCGAATATACCATAATCAAGCTTTATAGTACCCATTCTAGGTCCAATGACCTTATATTATTAAACACAACTATCCCACAGACACGCCACATTAATATAACTCCAGCCACCACTGCACAATCCGTGTACCCAAATATGGGAGATGTCTCAAGGAAGAGAACCATATTGCAAGTTCAACAAACACCACCACAACCACAATGTTACAACCAACTCCTCAAATTTCGTGAAGAGGATAACCGTATGCGCATGTGCACAATTGTAGATGAGGGAAATTAATGAATCAGATAAATTATCATAGAAATACAATTCTCACACACGGCACGTACAACTCATGTGCCAATAATATGAATCGCCCGGCATGGTCACAGGCCTCCAGTGCCAGCATATCATACATGAGCAATTAAACAAGTACACTTGTATATGATAATGAAATAAGATTCTCATGCTCCTCGACTGGTATAAATAGTACGCCATAGTGTAAGCATGTGCAAAGTCTGCTATCACATTTCAAATCGGCAATTTGTTTTAACGCATAATTAGTAATTACCCCATTTATTTAGGGAATCATCTTCTTTGTAACCTCAAGTATAGCCCAGATTTTCTCAACAAAGATACGAATATAGGAAACGTTATAACTTTACACTTAACCGTCAACTCTAGGCATATAATAGCCTAAGCATTCTTCCGAGTATGAATACTTGCTCTAATGCCCGCACATGGGCTCAAATCTCACATATATGCGCATAGCTATCACATATAATTAGCGCAACTAGTGTATCCACCGAATTTTAAATAAAATAGTCACCTTAAATAGGTCGGAACCCCGAAACATTTTACTTCTGAGAACTCCCAGTCTCCAAATTCATCGAACACATGAATCTACAGTAACTGATCCAAACTCCAACACTCGAATGACTAACACATTTTTCTTGCACGATCATCCCACGAGGAATACTTTCATAATTCTTCCGTGCCACATAACATTAATTTGAATCTCAACAGTCAATCAACCAGGTGAGTACTGCAATACTGATGAACATCCGTAAGTCAAAAAACAACGCGCCTTCTGAAATGCGTACCATTCTCGAAATATTTGAAACTGACCATGCTGTCCAACATTCGTTACCTTTTCTTCAAGACTGAACGGTCACCTTGTACATGTAAATCCTAATCCCGTACACCACACCACATCTATTATGCCATCATGTGACAAGCACACGAATCCCATTATCAACTCTGAGTCACCAACAAATTACATACTCGGTTAGTTAGAAACTTTCCTCTTGCTTCCTTCCAGGAGAAAATCACAATACACAACACATTTTTCACACCAGTAGAAAATATCCGGTTCAAACCATGGTAGAAACTATCAAGAACACTTTGAAATCCATATGCACATAACCAAGCTATTAGTAGTAAATTCCTCAAACTCGACCAAACCACGTAGGTCACCAAAACCCAAGAATATTGCTACCAAAACATCTGTAGAGTCTCACCATATCATAATTACCCCTATAAATACCACAACCGAAATTCCCACTCTGAAAATTCCTTATTTTAGTCTAAGGCCGTTTCATTCACCTTTCTGATACCAAAATATAAAATCCATAATGATATACAAAAATGCCACAAGTCTCGATACCATCCAACTTAAATCTCAGATTTTTACCATAAACAAATCCGCCAAAAATTCTAAATTGTTACATATTAATCTCGAATCCATTAGAACTTTCTCGAGAGTCACCTCCTTTATTCAAATTCACATTACACTGCCCAAATGGGCCAAAAGACGCATGCCCCATTAGCACAACAACACTCAAAGAAGTAACTCTACTTTAATACCACCTATCAAATTCATACTCTGTGTGCACTACATCATTCATAAATAACAACTCACTCATCCCGCAATTTTCATATACTCATAAAGCGCAATATAACCCGTATCCAGAAATTTCCTTACTCGAGTCATTCTCGAACACCACCTCTACAAGTCATCACTGATTCCCAAGTATACTTTAAACCAAACAAAATATATTTGACACATAACCATGAATTGAATTATTAATAACAGGCTCCCCAACTTGGCTCAAAGCCATAGATTAAAATACTTGATAACTCACAATACCCATACTTTATTACTGCCTTAATACCACAGTCAGTTCAACGAAAATTATTCTCAAGCTCAAGACACACCAACCATAAAATACCTCAATCATCCGCTAATCTCGCATTCATTCTCTTAACACTCATGTCAACTTTCTCAACCAGATTCAAATTCAAGTCTCAACGCATACACCCCGCTGGCAGAAAAGAAACTCTCTATTCACATCATAAGGAACACACCTACATAAATTACTCCGCAGGCGATAACCCACCTGCTAAGTCTCAAATTGGCATCTTGTTATACCCTTTCGCAACCACAATTACTATAAAATCACTTAATCTTTCTGAGTCTAAACTCATTAACTAGACACGAGAATTTAATTTGCACCAAAATTTAACAACGTGAAAGATCTTTCAAAACACTCACACTCGAGATTGTACGTCACATCAAAATGAAAATTAAGCACCCAATGTCCTTCTTTTACATTTCAAGGAAACACTTCTCGTCACATTCATATCGTCTTAAAACATCCCGCAGTTACATCATACTCATCACAAAGTCATTCCACCATTCATCGAGCCACAAATTCCACTCATAAAGATGTTACCGTACATATGAGTCCAAATGTACAGGTTACAACTGAAGCCACCGAGCCTAAGCTGCGTCTAAACCTGACCTCAAGTCCTCCACACTGGACCATCACCAGAACACATAATACACATCTCAAACATCATTCACAACTGATACTGAGCGCTCATGTGTGCATACGAATGCGTGGAAGGAATTCAAAGAGTTATGTTTCAAGTAGAATCAATTCTGCACGATAGAATACAAGAAAGTGAAATTTTCCTAAGGGTTCGGCAGCCTCTCGAAGATAAGTACAGCCGTCTCCGTACCGATCCGCAAGACTCTACTAAACCCACTCATGACTTGTGAGACCTATGTCACCTAAAGCTCTGATATCAACTTGTCATGACCCAAAATTCAAACCTGTCGTGATGACGCCTATCTCGATACTAGGCAAGCCGACAATCTCAATAACCCACAATTTCTTTTAAGTTTGAAAATATGATATTTAAACACAACTTACAAATATCGTAAATACCGATACAAGCACTCCCAAAACCTGGTGTCACTGAGTACATGAGCATCTAATATGAATAGAAGTCTGGAAAATACTGTCCATAACAGTTTGAGACCAAATACTGTAAATAAAGAGATATGGAAGGAGAGGCAATGTCTGCGAAACACGACAACTACCTCTGAATCTCCGGAAAATCAATTGTGTGATAGAATCAACACCCGCTATGTCCGGGAATACATGGATCTGCACACGAAGTGCAGGGTGTAGTATGAGTACAACCAACTCATCAAATAATAATAATAAATAAGGAACTGAAGATAGTGATGAGCTACACAGTTATAGTTCACTTTTAGTAATTCCAGCAAAGAATAGACATGTTTTCAAATCCATCAGTTTAAGTCAAATCAGTTTTATACAGTTCAAGTTCATGTAATTCGGATATAAAAACAATGACAGATATCAACTAAGTGCAATAACAAATGAAAAACAAGTACAACCTCTCAGGGCAACAGTCACTCAACTCGTCACAACAACTCAACTACTCGACTCTTAGCCCTCAGCACTCACACTCAATGGGTACCCACGCTCACTAGAGTGTACAGACTCCGGAGGGGCTCCTATAGCCCAAGCTCTATAATCCGCACAGACAACTTACGTGCTGCACGGACAACTCACATTCTATAGTATAATATCTGGATCCGCATGGACAACTCACGTGCTGCACGGATAACTCACGTGCTGCACGAACAACTCATGTGCTATAGTATAATATCTGGATCCGCATAGACAACTCACGTACTATAGTATAATATCTGGATCCACACGGACATCTCACGTGCTGCACGAACATCTCACGTACTATAGTATAATAGCTGGATCCACACGCACAACTCACGTGCTGCATGGACAACTCACGTGCTATAGTCTGATATCTCACAATCAAGCCCTCGGCCTCGCTCAGTCATAAATTTCTCCAGTCTCTTGGGCTCTCAACAATTATAAAATCAGCCCAAACTACAATGATATGATGCATCAATAATGAACAAAAGAGACTGGGATAAAATAATCAAGTAAACTGTGATTGAGTACAAAACAACAATTAAGCAGATAGTTCAACATGTACACGACCTATGTGGGTCCTAACAGTACTAACATATAGCCTAAACATAGTTTCTAACATGACTTACAATCAAATTTCCACAACACATAGAGAGCACATAGCTAACAACAAATTATTCAACTTTACAGTTTTCACAGGACGGACCAAGTCACAATCCCCTCGTTGCACGCCCACACGCCCGTCACCAAGCATGTGCGTTACATCCAAAATAATCACATGATACAAAGTTCGGGGTTTCATACCCTCACGACAAGATTTATAACTGTTACTTACTTCAAGCCGTGTAATTCTTTATTCTGTAATATATTTTTCTCGTGAATTGGCCTCCAAACGCCTCGAATCTAGCCACAAATAATTTGATTCAGTCAATAAAATTTATTGAAATTAATTTCATAATAAAATATTAAGTTTCCATCGAAATCCGAAATTTAGCTCAAAAATCGCATGTGAGGCCCACGTCTCGGAACCCGATAAAAGTTACAAAATCAGGAAGCTCATTCAACCACGAGTCTAACCATACCAATTTTATCATAATCCGACATCAACTCGACCTCCAAATCTTCAAATTAAACCAAGGGGTTTTTCTAAAATTGTAACTCAATTCACTAATTTAGTGATAAAAACAACAATAGATTCATATAATTTAACCAAAATCAGGTTAGGAATTCTTACTCCAATATTTTTCTTAAAAAACTCTCGAAAGATCGCCTCACCCGAGCTTCCTGATCGGGTCTAAGCCTGCACTACTATTGAGTAGCGAGGATGGTCGATGCAGTTTTACCTAACAAGGTCGGGATTGAATCTACAGGGAGTTAATAGATTTGGAATTAGGTTTATATCTAAGTCTAGATGTGTGTTTTGTTCCTAATTACGCCTCCACACATTTTGGTTTTGATTCTACTTCTAATTCTATCCTATTGTATGCAATTATTAAAGCTAAGTAATATTTTTTATGTTGATTTTCAAGTGTTTAAAATGACTAAGGTAGTGACTTCCGCATGGATGGACATCTAACGGGTAGCAAGAATCTAGGGCAAACTTGATTAATTTGGGGTCGTAAGATAGTTATCACACCCAAGTACTCACTCTATATCTCTCGATAGTTTGAGTGATTTTGCCTAATTTGGCTTTCTCAAGTCTAAATGGGTATTCATGCAAGTCATGTGATATTAGCTCAAGTCGGGTATTACTATCTCTAGGTTTAACCATTTAATTAGGGATGCCAATTTTTTGAGTTCACCCCAATTCCTTGTTAGCCTTGTTTTCCTAGACTTAATCCCTCTTTCTCAAAAAGAGATCAAGTCATAAAGGCATGAATCAGTGTTTACAACAACTAATTCTACAATTCTAGCAAGAACTAGGCTAAATATCACTAACCCATAAACATTCAAGCCCTAAAATCCAGTACCCATTAAATACCCACACTAGGGTTGGGTCACAACCATAGCTATGGGTCTAGCTACTCATAGCAATAGCAGAAATCAAAGATGAAAAGAAGATAAAATTCATAATACTAGATTAAAAGATGAAAACCTAATGTTATAAGATGAATCTAATACAAAATTTCCCAAAAGGGAAGTTCCAGCCGTCTCACTTGCTCAGCAAATACACAACATAACCTAAAAATGATAAAAAGTTCTATTTTTACTAAGCTGAAATTTTTGGACAAAAATACCCCTGCGGAGGTTATGCGGCCGCGTAATTCTGACCGCGGCCGCACTCCTGCTTTAGCGGCGCATAATTCTGATCGCGGTCTGCGTTCTTCACTTCTAGATCTGGGTTTCGCGGACCGCATAATTTCCATCGCGGCTGCGTAGGAGACTTCCGCGGTCGCATAATCTTGACGCGGACTGCACAATTTCCATCGCGGCCGCATAGGAGACTTCCGCGGCCGCAAAATCTTGACGCAGACCGCACTTCTTGTTTTTGCTTAAAATGTAAGTTTTCTGAACTTCAGCAACCGCAGTCCGCATAATTCCAATCGCGACCGCGCAGGGCTTTCGCGGCCGCACCTTTTTTGACGCGGTCCGCGTTCATGTTTTAGCCCAAAAATCCATCTCTCTGAATCTTCCTTTCGCGGACCTCGAAATAGTGCTCACGACCGCGTTGTAGCTTTCGCGGCCACACAATATTTGTGCGGTCCGCATTTCTCATCTTTTGGCCCACCCTTAGTTTTTATTCAAGTTTTGACTCCTTTATGAGTTGATTATGGGTACTTTGGCTCATTTTGAACAATCCCTGCAAGCAAGCATATTACATTAGTTTCCGGGAATACCTTCACACATTTTTGGCCCTAGACACAAGTAAAAGAGAGCAAATAATAGGCCAAATCCCTACTTATCACTTCCTTGGTCCAAAAGTGGAAAAATGAGATGAATTTGGACTTTATTCTGCTGCCCAGGGGTTTGTTCTTCGCGTTCGCGACCCTCCCCTCGCATTCGCGATGAACAAATTTTCCAACAACCATTTTCAAACCCCTCATAGATATCCTCTAGTCCAATAACGTTTTGTACAAACCTCTAAATGCTGAATGGTTTAACTTTATGAAAACTGGACACCAAGGGCTATAACTTTCATTTGTTGCTCATATCCCAGTTCCTTATAGATTGCGAGATATACGCTTCCAAAGTCAGCCCTGTGTAATAGAGATTTTCAAACTCTTCCCGGATAGCCTGCAGTGTATCCACCATAATATTTTGTACAAAACTCCAAATAACAAATGGTATACCTTTCTGAAAACTAGACACAAAGGGATACAATTTTTATTTTTGGATCATCTTGACATTCCTTATATATTGCGAGATATGAGCATCCAAAGACAGACAACGAACATCAAATGTTCCTTATTCGCGAACGCGAGAACCTCTTCACGAACGCGAAGAACAAAGTCCCAACAGCAAAATCCTTCTGCGCGAACGCGAGAGGCTCCTCGCGAACGCAAAGAACAATACCAGAACCAGCAACCAGTAGCATCAAAACACCCAAACTTGGTTCGAAACCACCTCGAATCAAACCTGAGGCTTCCGGGACCCCGTCCAATCGTACTAACCAGTCCCAATACATAACACGAACATGCTCGAGGCGTCAAATCACATCAAACAACACTAAAAATATGAATCACACATAGATTCAAGCGTAATGAACTTTGAAACTTCCAATTTCTACAAACGATGCCTGAATCTATCAAATCACGTCCGATTGACCTTAAATTTTGCACACAAGTCATAATTGACATAACGAAGCTATTCCAATTTCCATAATCGGATTCTGACCCTGATATCAAAAAGTCAACTCCTCTGTCAAACTTCCAAACTTAAATTTCTATTTTAGCCATTTCAAGCCTAATTTAGCTACGGGCTTCCAAAAAAATTTTCGAACACGCTCCTAAGTCCAAAATCATCATATAGAGCTATTGGAATCATTAAAACTCTATTCTGAGGTTGTTTACACATAAGTTAACATCCGGTCAAGTTTTCTAACTTAAAATTTTAGTTATGAGACTAAGTATCTCATTTCACTCCGAATTCCCTCCGGACCCGAACCAACTAACCCGGTAAGTCTTAAAACGACTGTAAAGCATAAATTGAGCAGTAAATGGGGAAACAGGATTGTAATACTCAAAACGATCGGCCGGATCGTTACATGAATATAATATTGATGAACACAAATACTTTTATTTCATGAAAAGTAAAATATTACATGTTTGTTTTGTTGAAATTTTGTGTATACTTCATCTACTCCAATTTCTGTTACACCCTCTCTTTTAGGTCCATATTTACTAACAATTTAATTTTAATATTCTTATGTTATTCTTAGTGAGAATTTATAGCCACACTAATATCTTTGGCTCATTTTAGACCTACAAATTTCAAAAGTCTTCCTTACATAGATGATATTTACTTAATAAACAAATAAAAACCCAATTCAATCCAAACTTTAATTAAGTCAGTTCAGTAGTATAATACATTCGTTAAGGTAAATAAACATGTCATTATTTCTAGTTATAGTTATTTCTTATGAAAGGATTATTTTGTAAATGCCACATAAATCTGTACACGTTATTCATCACTTGAATAAATCAACATAAAAATTAAGATGAGGAAAAACTTTGTTGTGGTCTGTTAGCAAATCACTTAGGTTAGCTTTTGTTAAACTATATACCTAATCAAACTTAAATATATAAATGAATACATCATATATTAGCCGCTGCAAATAATAACCATATTAGCAACACGTGGTAGTGACTGTATGGACACTAGTCTAATTCATTGGAACGTCTCTGACGTGTTGGTGTGCGAAATCAATTGAGTCCCCATGTAGTCCAAAACCGAAAAGTATTCTCAGGGATTTTTCAAATATTGGACTAAAACAAATCAATTAAGTCGGTTGTTTATTGATTCGGTATTTGTCGATTTTTCAGTTATTTGTATTTTTTTTAAATATAAGACATACACTACCAAACGCATATTTCGGCGACTACATTTTTAACGTAACGCTATCAAACTAATTGCTCTTTGAGAAATCTATCATTTACCAAGATATATTGATGATAATTGACTCAAATAGTGATGAATAACTTAATTACTCAATTAAAAATTGATTATTTTTAACATGAAATAAATTCTTGTACTTAGTAAAAGAAAACTATCAATCAAACTAGAAGGCAAAGAATTAGATTATTATAATAGCAAAGACCTAGACTAAAAATACAAATGACTAATATGTACCATAAAATTTTAGAAACTTTATATATATATATATATATATATATAGCTACTTTTATAGTCGGTTTGATTCAGTTTTTTCGGTTATATTTTGATTAAAACCAAAACCAAACCAAATTTGATAGGTTTTTAAAATTTAAAACCAAAATCAAACCAAACCTAAAAATATCGATTTTTTTGGTCGATTTGGTTCGATTTTCGATTTGGTTTGATTTTTCGGGGTTTTATGAATACCCCTACTGTTATCTAATCAAAAAAGTCCCATACTTACTGTGCACAATGTATGACACTTTAACTACGAAGCTTCAACTCACATCGAGCGAACTATCTAATGATAATTATCCAAAATAATTACACAATTGAAGTTTAAAGATCAAAATACATTTCACAATTAAGCGGAAATAAATGCTTTGACCCTTTGGCCACAACTTACCCATATATTCTTGAATAGATAACAATGTAATGATATTAAGATTTTGTTATCGATTTTATTCGTTCAAATTTATTCAGACTTATATATTAAGTAGTTGTAAAAAAAAAAAAGTACAGTTAATGATTAATATTTAAATGACTAAAATTTTGACTCATAAAAACAAACAGACCTCGTGACTAAATGATTAAGATTCAGATATTTATTAAGTGTAAATAAATGAGGTCTAATACGAGAGATTATGCTAATAATGATGCTCTATGTTGCTAATTTAATTTTTTATCTAGTACCGGAGATTGATGAATAATCCCTTGCTGAAAAATCTCTTCCCGATAAACAAATAAAGGGGTCAATTGGCTCTTAGCAATACTCCCTCTCGTCTATTTTAATTGATTTTTTGGTTGTTTTACATATATTAAAAAATTCATCTTTTAGCATTAATTAACGATAAAATTAACCATATTAACATTAATTTGTTCATTAAAAATATAATAAATACTCATAGGCTCTTTAATCTAAGGTCAACTTTGAAAAAATGAAGTTAATTCCTTCTTGATATATGGAAAAAAATCAAATATTATGGACCAAATAAAATATCAAAAAATTAATTAAAATGGATTGAGGAGAGTATCATTTTTCTCTTACGGCCTCAAAGACTCACATAGTAGTTTTATTTTTTAGTTTCTCATCCGATATTAGAAATTTGTATTGAGATCCGATTGAATTCAGATTTGCATCGAAATTTTTTACATTAAAGATAAAATACTTCCTAATAAAAGTAACAAATTTATATTGAAGATTCGAACCCAAATTTTTTAATTAAAGATGAAATACTTACCATTCTACAGCAAGTCTTATTGGTGTATGGGAGTTGCTTATTCAACTCTACCCTCTTTTGCTTGTGCTATCCAACAACTTAAAGAAGTTTGCTAAAGAAAGGACACGTAGCTTAGACACTTATGTGAGAGAGGTACTTACACGTAGTAGGCGTTTGGACGTAAACATTGTAGTTTATGAAAAAAATAGTATTTGGAGTTACGTTGAAAAATAATATTTGGAGTTTGAAATTAAGTTTGGACATATATTTTACTTAAAAAAATATTACAGTTTTGTGAGTGGGGAAAAAAGTTTTTTAGAAAATTTTGAATTTGATTTTTGAAAAACTCATTTTCAAAAAATTTCAAAAAATATATAAAATTTCATGGATAAACATATTTTTAATTTTTTTTTTGAAAAAAGAAATTTTTTTATGGACAAACAGGGCCGTAGTCTCAATTACATGACAATATTCTGAAATTTCATTGGCTAAATTTGAAACTCATTATAATAGCTATTTTTTAATTATAGGAGCTAAAAGGTGGATTTACTTGAATTTTATCCTTTAAATCATTAATAATAAATCAGTGTCTTCAAATAAAGATTTCAGTAGCTTCTATTCAAATGAGATGTTATGGCCATATTTGCTCACTAGGAATGAGCATAATCATCTGCCTCATTGAATTATACTATGCCAAAAAAAAGTGGTCTAATCTTTTCAAAGAAGATGGCCATAACTAGTTTACAAAACTAGAAGATAATGTCTAGCCTAAAAGAAGGTTGATAAATGGTGCCTAAACTAATTAACTGTTGGAAAAAGTTAAAAGCTAGGATAAAGACAGCTTTAATGGGGAATTCCTTTTAAATCTATCTCTTTCGGAAAAAAAAGTAATAACAACAATATATGTGGAAAAGATTTACCATCAGCAGTTACAGAGATTCTTTCTTGGATAAGGACTAGCAACGAGCAAAGGAACACAAACTTTTTCCAATACTATTTTGTAAAGAGGAATCAAATTCATTTGTGGAAGAATCAAGAACCAAAAAGTGAATAATATTATCAGATTATGCCCTCCAGATAAAATCAATATATCATGTAAAATAATTGTCCAAAATATTGACCACCAACTAAAGGAAACCTAATCATCATCCACGTAGTGAATTGTGTTCTAATTTAATGATAGAGGTACTTTTTTTTTTTTTTTTTCGTTCTAGAGGTACACGTACTTTTGAGGAAAAATATTTAACTATACCCGTTGTCAAAATAAATAAAAAAATCAAGCAATTTAATCTTGAGTCACTAGGTTAAATTGATAGGAATGTACATTAGATCATTTAAACATTCGTTAAGTGATCAAAATTTATACGCAAAACACTGCGCTCGTATGTTTAGTATAAAAATATCGGGTACGGATAATAATGTCTTGAGTTCCACATTAGTGAGATTGAAATTGCATCAAAGTACGTGATATAAAATAGAGTTGACTTGCAATGATTATAGGCGGAATAAATAAAAATCACCCTAAACTTATATGGATTATTAGTTATACCCCTAAATTATTTGTGATCTTAATTACCTCTTGAACTTGGCCTTTTAAGAGAAATTACCTCCCTGGACGCTGATGTGGTGAGGAGTATGGGTACACTCTCTTTTAAGCGCGTGAGAGTAAAGAAAAATTGAAAAATCAGCTTCCAAGTAAGTTATTTTTTAACTTTTAATTGTCATATAGTCATATATAATGATTTATTTGTTACAACTATATTTTTCTTCTTGCTTCATCTTAACATATAATGTGGACTTTACTCTAACTTTTATTCTTTTTAATTTCTTCTATAGATATAATGTATATTTATTCCAACTGCATATTTCTTCTTTTTTGTTTTAGGCCACATTTGTAAAAGTTTGGTTGAAACTCCATTATTTTAGCCAAATAGAAATTTTTTAGCCAAAAGAATGGAGTACTACTTGTGTATTTTCTGTTATTTGTTTCTTTAGATATAATGTCTATTTATTTTAATTGTGTGTTTTTATTTTCGAGTCAAATCAGTAAAACAAAATGGCTACAACTCCATTAGTTTTTACCAAAATAAAAAGGTATAGCCAAAATAATGAACTTGCAATTGTACACTTTTTTTATTTCTTTTTTTTGATGCAATGACTATTTATTTCAATTGTGTATTTTTAATTTTTTTGGTAATATCTGTAAAAATTATATATTTTAGAGCTCCATAATTTAGAGCTATATAAAAAATTATGGCCAAAATAATAAAAATCAAACTATGTATTTTTTATATCTTTTTAGATGCCTTGACTATTTATTTTAACTGTATAAATCTTTATTTTCAGGTCAAATTCAAGAAATAATAATTAAAACTTTATTATTTTTAGCCAAATAAAAATCATTAGCCTAAATAATGTAATTCTAGCCAAGTTTTATTATACTTATTCGAAAAAGATTATCTAAAAAATTAACACACTTAGAAAGGTATAAATTATATTTTCTTTTCAAAAAAATGCCACATGGACAGGAAAATCCACGTGGCAGGCGAGTGCATGCCACTTTTCTAGGATGAGATCGTCCAAGGGGTAATAGCTATCGAATAACCAAGTATAGGGGGTAATCAGTGGCGGACGCACATGGTGAAAAGCGGGTTTAACTGAACCCGCTTCGTCAAAAAATAATATTGTGTATATGTATAGATTACGATTAAAGCTGCATATATTTTGTATAAATATTTTATTTGAACCCACTTGACAACTACTATTTTACGACTAAAGTTATGTACTTGTAAGATTGAACCCGCTTGCATAAAATTCTGGGTCTATCACTGAGGTAATTAAGACCACAGATAGTTCAAGAATATAACCAATAATAATACGTGCCAAGTCTAGGGGGTTTTAAGGTATTTTGGCATAATTAAACTGCAATGTCAGTCATCGTCCGATTGATAATACTAATATGTTTTGCGTAGGTAGGTGAGTTTTCATAAATATCTAGTTCATTTATAATGGTAAAGTCCTTATTAAAAAGAATCTTGCACTATTTAAAAAGGAAAAGAAATATAATGCAGTAAAGTTTTCCTATATAAAGGCAAAGAGAGTTCTTGAGTTCTAAGTTCTAACCATCAACCTCTTCATTCAAGATTTGGTTCAGTTCTAATAACACTTCTTATATTTGCAACATAGTTGTTGGTGGTGCAATGGGAGACGCCGAGCCGACTATCTCTCTTCTTCTTCTTCTTCTTTTTTCTCTCTTTCTTTCTCTTTATTTTTTTAGGAAATAATTTTTTAAAGTTGAAGTTGTTTGAAATATAATTTTTAAAAATTGAAGTTGTATTTAGACATATATTTTATTTGAAGAAAAATTAAAGTTTTGTAAGTGAAAAAAAACTTTCGACCAAAAATTGATTTAACTGCCCTAAATCTGTTTTTGGCAACAAGAAAATTTTTGAATTTTTTTTTCCTAAAAGATGATCATATTTCATAATCAAACATTGTTTTTCAAATTCTTTTGAAAAAATGAAGCCAATGACCCATCGGGGGTTTAAGGTTAAGTTATGACTAATTTCATTTCCTTAATATGATATTAGAGTAGGAATCATTTTTTATTTATTCATGCTCCAGTTTACTAGAGCTGGAGATGAGAGAGCTGTTAGATTGTCCCATATAGGTTGACGGAATGAGCCGTTGTTTAAATTGTATGATTTTGGACAATTTTCACCTAATTTTTTGAGGTTGAGTTATTTCCAAAATAGCCCGGCGTCGTCATTGCACCACTGATAGCCATAAGTTGCCTTCTCATTTTGATCTCCAAGACATGCTAATTAGGTTTGGAGAATAATCTTGAAAAATAAATAATAATCTTACTTATTTTTCGGTATTTGATATGCAAATTAAATAAAATAACTTCTCAATAGTCTTCGTAAAATATATGTACTTCTTTTATTTCATTATTATTTGGTACATCTAAACTAACATCATTCTTTTTTTTTTTTTTTTTTTTGCTTGTTTTGTGTTTTCTTGGGCAGAGAAACTTTGAATGGCTTACCAAATATCAAGAAATACACATGTTGGAAGTACAAGACTGATATTGTTGGAGGACTATATGTTTGAGAAATATTTTTGCAGGAACCAAAACATATAGTATAGTGTTTCAATTTTTTTTTTCTTTACTGTGTTTACAGAATTTGATTTTTTCAGATATCAAAAAATAATTAACTTTTTTTTAGGAGTTGCCTCGGAGTAAAGAGTCTTGGAGTATTCAATGAACAAATCAAAGAGATAGTTAAAGTTAACATAGTCAATTTTTAATGTTAATTAATGTTAAAAGATGAATTTCTTAATATGTACGAGAATAACTAAAAAAATAATTAAAGTAGACACGGATGAGTATTGTATTTAGGGAATTTTTTGTGTCCCCATTATTTTTCTTTTGTTAATTTTGCTCTTCTATCATTTTGGCTTTTTTCTTTGTCTAGTGGATTTCACTTTATGTGGATGGAAGAAATGCATCCAAAAGTAGTCACAAAAGGATGGTGTTTAATTTTTCCCTCCTTTTTATCTTTTAGTATTCTTCTTTGGCCTATGGGTTTCACTTTGTGTGATTGAAAAATAGGCAAGCAAAATACGAGTGATGTCTCATTTTTTATTTTTATTTTCGGATTGTTTAATCGACTTTCTTTTCTTTCTGATTTGAAGAGAAAGAAAGTGAAAACAGGATTTTGCAAAAAAACAGATAATAATTACTTAATTAGTGGTCATTATCACATGTAGGCAACATAATACTTAAAGGATAATAAATATAAATGCACCTAATGAATTGAGATCCAAATAATTTATTAAATGGAAACACACAAGCCTTACTTAAATAGTACCCCATTTTCACTACAAACATAAATTAGAGGTATGACGCATATAACACACAGATAGAATTCTAGAAAAATACAAGACTGCGCCAAAA